>NC_140504.1:146118416-147521749 GCF_964339955.1 Pipistrellus hanaki | reverse complement strand
GCCAAGTTGTTAATATCTATATTCTGGAAGGCCATGAAATTGAGGTTCATGGCCACCACTGTGATAAAATCAACTCCAATTTCCTTCTACTACCGTTATCAGTGGGTACACTGGAATTTGAACAGAGATACTTGAGATTTGTCCTGAAATGTCCATTTCAGAAAACCCAGAGCTAGAATCTGGTCAATACCCTTTGCTCAGCTCTAGAGAAGAAAAATCTTTTGCAACATAGGCATTTTGCTCAGTCAAATTACTCAATAGAATTTCTTTATTAAAATGAGAGATGGGAAGGAGAAACAGAGGTGAGGTATTTCCAAGCCAGAGATTCTACTGAAGAAATTCATGGATGAGGATGATCCTCTAGTTTAAGGACTGCAACACAAAAGGTGAGCAAAAGTAGGTTTACAGTTGTGAGTATGGGAAGTGCAGTCTATTCTTGTATTATTATTTATTAATTATTGTATTATTTTCCATATGAACAATTGTAAACTCACTTTTGCCCCACCCTTTATGTCTCTGGAATGGTCTATGGATTTACAACAGCTAAAGCAATCCATAGAGGTTTGCTGCAGAATAATCTAGACTTTCGCGTCTCACAGAAACACATTTCTACCCTTCTCCTACTCCACCTCCTTCTCCAATGACAGTACTATGACTCTGAGACTTCCCTGGCCAAGAGAGGGTCTTTTATCCTTTAGGGTGGCAGAAGATTTCTCAGGCCTTTCCTTCCATTTGACAGCTCTAAATGGACTTCAAAGCTAGAGAAAGTGCAGAGGTGCATTCCATGAAACGTGCAGGAGTGTTTTATCCAACTTAGTCAGAATGAGGTGCTTGAACTCAGTCCTGGGTCTGAAACCTGGTTTAATGCTGGCCCAATGCACTTAACTCTCTGAGAATTAGTACTCTCATTTACAAAATAGAATACATATATTTATGCAGTAGGGTGGATGGAGGGTTAAAGGGAGAATATATGAGGCTTATACTAACGCTTAGCTTCTGCCCTGGGGTGTACCCAAAATCTGGTATTCGCCTTCACCTTTGCCCTTGAACTTTGGAAGATTTAATAAACAATTTACTTACTTCATCATCATTTCTGGCATCCCCCACCTCGAGAGCATCAATGATTGTGGGTTCTTACCAGACACACAAGATCAATGCAACACATGACAATACTGGCAATAAAAGCAAGGGGTTTGATTGGGACACAACATCAATCTAAGAATATTCAGCTTCTACTATATGTAAGTTATTCCTGACCCTGCTTTATCTTTCTACTTTGTCCTTATCACTGGTTGACTTATTAATATAATTACATTTATTTTTTTATATATAGTCTGTTTCTCTAACTAGTATCTAAGCTACATCAAGGCAGGAATTTCATTTGTTTTGTTCACTGCAGGGTCCCTGGTGCTTAGAATAGTGCCAGCCTCTCCATGGGCCCTCAATAAATTATCGTTGCATTGATAGGTGGATGGACAGATGAATGGAAGAGTATGCAACAGATTCTAACCTCTACCTTCATACTTGGATCTGCAAAAACAGAAACCCTTTTCTTTGGGTTTCTTTAATTTATGAAAGCTCATTTTCACCAGATTAGCAGTGTGTGGTCCAGTCCCATTTTTCAATAGTGGGATCGTCCATCTCACCTAAAGTCTGGAGCCTTACACAGTGTCAGTGTGACAGAAAGTGGGCACCACATCTTTGCAGTCATCTTTTCATGCTGACTCCCACAGAACTATCCCCTCTTGCTGCCTCTGAATTATTCTTCTTGCTCCCCCAGATTTCTTTGGATTTAGTGGGTATCTCAGATCCATTCTGGACACAGTCATTTCTCTTCTGGAATCCTGTCATTTACCCAGGACTCAGCATAGGTGAGGGCTCAGAGACCCTCTGTTGTCAGATCCTTCATACTCATTTGGCCTTTCCTAGGGGAAAATAATTTCCCAGAGAGCAGGACACACAGAACTTGTTTCTTAGGGACTCCCCAATGCTTCATGTCAGACTGTCTTCTATCTCTAGTGACATATTTTTTCCAGTCTTCATTGAAAAGTTTGAGATCTTCTCAGAGATTGTGCTGTTGAAACTCAAAAGCCAGGAAAACATCCTTTTCTTTCTCTGTGTAGTCTTTTCTTTATTCTTTTGAACCAGTAAACACAAACAAGATTAGTTAGTCAAATGTGGGAGAAAGGTCAAGGGGTAAAAGGAAATGTGGGGGAAAAACAGTTATTAACATTTCTAAAACTTCATACTGCACACTAATGTACATGCATCCACATATGCACACCACCCCCACACCCTCCTCCCCCACACACACAAAATGAGTAAATTAAAAAATACCAGTCCAACTGCTTAAGCCTCTCAAAGAAAATATCCAGTCCTCTCTTCCTTGGGAAATTACAGATCAATTTAAAGAAGAGTTTTCAAACCCTCATTCTAATGAGCTTGTCTAGGTCATGCCAACAATGTCTGTAAATAGATACAATACCAAACTCCTAACATCTGGGCACAGGAAGCACCATGTCCAGTGGCAGGCCCCATACTCATTTACCCCAACCTGCTTACCATCACCTCTTCTGAGAAGCCCTTCCTGGTCAATCCATAAAATGGTCACCAGTCCTTCAAGGTATCCTGTTGAAATTCAATTGTTTTGCTGCAAGTTCCTGAAAATGTTTAAAAACAGTGGTTTAAACAATAGATATGTTTATTTTCTTCCTATGTAAATGACATTTTAAGGTTAGAAGCCCAAAGCTGGAGGCTGGCTTTATGGTCATCAATATCTAGACACAGTGATCAATCTGCTTTCCTTCTGACCTATTCTCTCCCTGATGGTCTTCACCTCCATTTCAAGAATGGATATTCAAACTCCAGCTACCACATTCCAGATCGCAGAGAAAGACAGGAGACAACAAAGGAATGTCCTTTTATCTTAGAAAACATCCCAGGTGTTGCACACAGAACTTCTGCTTATCACCCATTGGTTATAAGTTAATTACAAGGACACACCTATCTGTAAAATGGAATTGGTAAATAGTATTTTAGCTAGAGGGCAATGCTTCTGACAAAATTGGGGTTCTTAGTTGTAAGAAAGAAGATATAGTAGAAGGCATTGCAGTTTCTCCCACTCCTTTAAGAGGTTACCACATTTCTTTACCTGTCTTTTCAAGCAGCTGGTAAGTTCTTGAAAGAAAAGTTAAAACAAAGCAGTGTTTTTCTCAGGTTCTAAGAGGACCTAATAGAAATTACACTCAATAAATGTTTATTAATAAAGGCAAATTTGAAGCACCTGCAATGAACCAGGCACTTGATATATGTGATCTCTAGTTCTTTCTTAATTAAAATATAAAATAAAAACCTTTTTTTAAAAAAGTACACTTAAAAAAGAACTTGTTTCAATCCCATTTTATGAAAAAGTAGAGGCCTCGTGCACGAAATTCATGTACTCGGGGGAGGGGCAGTGTCTCAGCTCAGGCTGCACCCTCTTGTAGTCAGGGAGCCCTCGAGGCACATCTTCAGCGCTGCCATGGAGGCAGGAGAGGCTCCTGCCGCTGTGACGCTGCCCACTTCTAGTTGAATGATGCTGATCACCTGTGCTGAGCATCTGCCCCCTGGTGATAGTGCATGCCATAGTGACTGGTCGTTTCGCCGTTCAGTCGATTTGCATACTAGCCTTTATAGGATAGAAATCAGGCTCATAAATATTAAGTACCTTACACAGACCTTCTGTCCTGTGGGTGGCAGAGTTTAAGAGTGTGCACTTAAAGAAAGTGCTGCCTGACTCCAGTCACACTCTTTTTACTATGTGGGCTCCCCTAACTGCTGCTTCTATGGTTTCCTTCCCTGCCATTAATGTGATAGTTCCAGAAAGCAACATGGGTTTCTGAACCTTGGTTTATTGACCCATATTATGGCCACTCTAGTGGGAAAAGGTCACAGGTAAGAACAGTGTGTCCTGGGATCTTGAGAGTGAATGCTTGGTACATCTCTTTTATTTACCACAAAATCCCTTCCCCATTTGATCTCACATTTTACCATTTACTCCAACTGTTCCTTCACTCCTAGCCTTACTCTAAGAGTCAGCTGATAAGACTATCCTCTGCTATGCCCGGATGACTGCTTATTTCCTTTGTATAGATTTTTGCTCATCCTATATCTCAAGATAAGGAAGGACTCAGTACCTAGACCACCAAGAGTGATGCTTACAGAGTTCATCCTTATCTCAGATTCCTGCCTCACAGTCAGACTCTGATTGCTGTCCTTAGCTCTCACCATTACTGTGGTCACAAAAAACATAGATCTTCATAGCCTCTTCCTCTTGTCTTAATAGTGCCTTAAAATAGCTTACTATCTAAAACCCCTTCCTACACATCCACTGATGCAGTGTGTTCGATTTCTATTAATATAACACAAATTATTCCTAAGCATATGTTACCACATAATTATATCTTTATAAACCCTCTAACCAAATACATTTTATATGCTTATTAATTAAACTCATAAAAGTCCCCACAAAATTTCATACTAATCTATATTACATGTCATATTACACTATTTTGTCTTTCAAACAGAGACATTCTTAAACACTGTTAGCATATGACTATACAACTAGAATTATCCACAGATCAAGATTAGAATGCAAGGCCTTTGGAGAAATGGACTAATTATATATCTTAACTGTCCATATTTTCTGGCCCTCACCTTGCCATGTATCCTATCAACCATCGCCTGATTCTCAGAGTGATCTATATAAACAAACAATGTCTACAGCAAGTGAATCGGGCCCCAGCTCTACCTGTCCATTGGATTATATTCAGCAGCACATTATATTCTCCTAAGAAAGCAATACTGTAGCCTCATGACCAAAATTGCTGAATTCTTTGCCTTCTTTCCAAATAGATATTTTTTAAAAACCAATTTGACTTAGGAAAAATATTGTTTTGCTCATATGTGGGCCCTACATTTTCTGATTAAGCTATATGGCAATAAATATAATTTTAAGAATTTTTTTTTACCAGGATAGGGAGAATTTTTTTTTTACTCTCCCTAACCATGAGTGGACATTTTGCTTTTTCCTCAGGAAGTGTTGATGAAGGCCCTGCTGTCATCACACAGACTGGTTGTAGAGCCAGTGAGGGACAGATGCAGACACTACTGCATCCCCAGTCACAGAGCTGGGACACACACTTCAGGGGCTCTCAAGGGACTAAGTGGGACCTAGAACAGGTCCACAAATTCTAGAAATCTTTTAAGAGAATTTAAAACCATAAAAAATTTTATTTTAAATAAATCCAATATATATATCAGTGCTGAGTACACACCAGAAATAATACAAGGGCCCAGGAACACGTGGATCAGTAATCACACCCTCGGTGGATTTACAGACCTTGGAGAGAGACACAGTTATACCTCATTAGCTCATGCATGTCACCTTGTGTCATGCATTCCAATAAAGGCATTCGAATAAGAGCAAGAATAGAACATAAATACAAAACAAACACAAATATAAGAATAACTAATATTTGCTGAGTGCTTGCTGTGAGCTCTAAAGGCATTATCTCTTTTATTCCTCACAGCAACCTATCAGGTGTAAGTCAATACACTCCGTTTTGCAAGCAAAGAAATGCAATTGGGATGAGCACACTGGAGTAACAAATTTTGCCTTCAGGCATTGGGGAAGGCTTCACAAAGGAAGTAACATTTGTAGAATCATCAAATCTGGTTCCTGATATAGCCCCCACCAGGCAGTAATGGAACTTCATAATAAAGTCACTAATAGAAATTACATTCTGGGGGATTTCCTATGCAGTTGCTAATGGGGAAACTGCCTATACTAGATGACTAAATATGTTGTTCTAGGCCATTAAAATTGTATTATGCATATGCTGAGGTTGGGGTTGGCTAAAACATTATGGAGGGCTGCTAATCTGATCACTAGACCATGCTCAGTAAATTTGTTCAGGGATGAGCCAAAGTTAAAAGTATAAATCCAGCTGTAAATAAGGAAATAATTGGAATGCCTGCATCCATTGGTGGTAGTTTGTGGCCAGCTAGAACCTTTTTAAAAATTTATTTTTCATGAAATATTTTGTGCACTTAGAAAAGTATGTCTAGTGAATAGCTAAGGGAAAAAGAATGATTAAGAGAACAGCCATGTGCCCAGAGGCAGTTTAATAAACAGAAAATTACTAATTCTGGCATATCCCCCAATATCATTCCCTATTAGATTTTCTTTTTTATTTCCCTCTATCCCCACCAAAGACTGTGGTTTTTAAAAATAGCTTTATAACAGCCCTGGCCAAGTGGCACAGTTGGTTGGAGTTTCATCCCATATACCAAAAGATTGTGGGTCGATTCCTGGTCAATTCACATACCTAAGTAGGGGGTTTGATCCCAGGTAAGGATGCATACTGGAGGTAACCAATTAATAATATCTTTCACTCTCTCCTATCTCTAAACATATCCTTGGGTGAGCATTTTATAACATATTAGAGGCCTGGTGCACAAAATTTGTGCATGGGGGGCGGGTGGGGGAGATTCCCCTCAGCCCAGCCTGCACCCTCTCCAATCCAGGACCCCTTGGGGGATGTCTGACTGCTAGTTTAGGCCTGATCCTTAGCAGTCAGGTATCCCTCTCACAATCCTGAACCGCTGGCTCCTAATCGCTCACCTGCCTGCCTGCCTGGTCACCCCTAACTGTTCCCCCTTGCCAGCCTGATCACTCCTTACTGCTTCTGTGTGCCAGCCTGATTGTCCCTAACTGCCCCCCCCGCCCCGCCTACCTGGTCATCCCTCACGACCCCCCCTGCTAGCCTGGTCACCCCACACAGCCTGCTTGTTCAATCATTTAGTCATTCCTCTCTAAACCCCCTGCCAGCCTGATCATAGACAGCCATCTTGTGAGGATATGATGGTCAATTTGCATATTATCTCTTTATTATATAGGATACATGTTAACTAGAAATATATGCTAACATTCATTTTTGTACATTTGAACTTTAATAAGTGTAATCACAGTCTGTGTATTTTTTGCGATTTGCTTTTTTTTTTTACTCCACATTGTTGATTCTCATCCATGTTGAAGCAGTTTTATTCAATCATGTCCACTACTATATAGTATGAAAATTATTGCTCCATTCTCATGTCAATGGATATTTGTGTAAACACAGTACGTATGAATATTTTTATGCATTACTAGAGGCCCAATGCATGAAATTCATGTAAGAGTAGGTCCTCCTTCCCCTGGCTGCCTGCACGAGCACCTGGGATCTGGGCTTCCCTTGCAGAAGGAGGCTGTGTCCACCTGCTGTAGCCCACCAGTCAGTGGCCTGGGCCTCTCTCTTTGGGGTGGTCATGGAGCCCCCTGACTGCTGGCCTTGCCGGCCAGTGACCTGGGCCTCCCTCTGGGGGCTATCATGGGGCGATGGCCAGGTCCCTGACCAATCTCATCACACCTGCCTTGACTGGCCTGGCATCAGTGGTGTCATAGGGTAGTTCCAGATAGTCTTCCAGCTGGTCAGATGTCGTTCCGCTATTCAGCCATTTGGTTGATTTGCATATTATGATTTTATTATATAGGATTTATGAGCAAGAATTTCTCTATAGTCTGCACCTACAAATGGAATTGCTTGGTAATGGGATATGTTTTCTTCAAATTTAAAAAATAATGGCAAAAAAATTGTCCAAAGTGGTTGTACTTATTTACACTCTCACAAGGTCTCTATATTTTACATTCTCATAAGGTACAGTATTGTCCAACTTTGCTTGTCTGATGGGTATAAGATACTAATTTATTGTAGTTTTAATTTGCATTTCTCTGGTCATTAATTAGGTTAATTTTTACCCTACACAGTTATTAGCATTAACATTTCTTGTTCTTCAAACTATCTTTTGACCGTTTTTTCCTCTCAGGTTTTCTTTTATTTATTTTTACTGTGATAAACTTAATTTTTGTGTTAGTATAATTAAATTTATTACTTTTTCATTTATGGTTTATGTTTTGTGTAAATAGTTTAAAATTACATCTCTGCCTAATGTAAACATTTTATTCTATATTCTCTTTTAGAACTGTTACAGATTTCTTTTCATTTTTAATTGTCCTGAAATTGACTTGTTTAGGATATGAGGCAGAGATCCAGTTTCACTTGTTTCCACAGGGTAGCTAATTATCCCAATACCATTTATTACATAGTCCATGTTCCCCCTTGGTTTGCAAGGAGGGAACTCGGTATCTGTTAGGATTCCACATGTGGATAGGTCTATTTCTGGTCCTATTCTGTTTAAGTGATATCTTTAGGTACCAACACATTAGGCTAATATACAGTTTTATGACAAATTTTTATACTCAATAGATCAATTTCCTCACATTTTTTTCAAGCTGTTTTTAGCTGTTTCTCCTTTCTTCTTTCACATCCTTGTTATGTGTTATCTATCAAGGTTCATCAAGAATTCATTTATTACTTTAATAGACCAATTGTGAGAGACCTGACCTAGGAATATGTATCTCCATTTACTTAGCTCTTCTTTAATGTCTTTTAGTATTCTACAAAAAAGACTTAGACATAATAAATTTTGTTACGTTTGTTTCTCAGTATTGTCTTTTGTTGCTGTTTTAAATATATTTTATTTTAAACCAATAATTATTGGTTGCTATTGTAAAACTGTGCAATTGACTTAAAATTGGTCTAGTATCTGGCAACCTAGTTAAACTCTCCTAACGCTCGCGAGGATGTGTGTGTGTGTGTGTGTGTGTGTGTGTGTGTGTGTAGAAAATAAGTCTTTTACTTGGACAATTTTCATGTCTTCTCTGAACAACCAGTTTTGCTTATTCATTTTCAACCATGCCAACTTTCATTTATTTTTCTTGCCTTACTCCAATGACTAGAGCCTTCAGAACAATGTTGAATAAAAGTCATAACGCTTGGCTTCCAAAAACTGGAATATTTCAATGACCTTCTTGCAAAGGAGGTCATGCTAATATTCTTGGACTCATTCCATTGTAGTTTATGTGCTGCCAAAGGGAGAGACAACTAGACACTGGTATCTCAGGTAGCACTTGGCCTCTCCTATAGTTGGACAGGGACTCACGGAGGTGATTGTTCTGGTGAGGTCTGCCTTCTGAGGAAGGAAACTGTTTCCAGGGTAACAAGTTTCAGCCCTATTAAAATAATTATTTTGAGCACACCTTCTTGAATAAAATCTTCATCTCATAAGCAGCCATGCCTTTTAATGTATATTCTCTTACTTCAACTACCTTGAAAGGGGAGGCAACTGAACACACTTTGGCAACACATATACAAAAAGGAGGCAACATTTCTGCCACTGGGTGAGCACAGAGAGTTCTCTTCCACAAAGAGTGATCAGTCTTCCAGAGGACCAAAGTTGCTTCGGTACTAATACACTTAAGTATCATGCCAGCCCCAGATGTGCCATCTTTATTACCTCCGTAACCAAGTGAATGTATTTAGTTAGGCATTTCAGCATGCAATCCCTTGCCTTTCTTTCTAAATCCCTATTAGACAAATTGGAATTTCAGCAGCCAGTAGCAGATTTGAGTCCACACTACTTTTTTCTGGCATATGAGAGTGGCATTGAGCATTTTAGCTTTAACTGCAGTAGACATGTAATTTATTGATAAACTGGGAAAATGAGAGTGAAATGGGTGATAAATAGGTAAGATGCCTAGATGCAGGTAAAAACTAGCACTCTTCTGAAAACACCCAGGTACATAACAACACCAGCTATATCACTTTGATAAGGGCCACTTCTTTCTCTAGCTCCTCGCCTCCATGATGTTTCTTCCTGTCATGTTTCACCCTTAATCCAAATGGTTTTCAGTTCTATTCTGTGAGGGATTCACTCAACCACCATCCAAACTACCAGTCCACTTGGAAACTATAAAATGGCAAATGAGGTGTAGCTGAAGTACCTCATGAAAAATCATTTGAAAAAACCTCTGCTTGACCTCGAATGCTGTGTTTCACATCCTTTGTAGTGTGTGGAAGACAAAGCTCTAATCTTCTCATCTGTACTTTTCTTTCCAAATTACACTATCGTAATTTCCTGTTAAAGTGGATGACATACAGGACTTAAAACACATAAAACATAACATAAATGGTGTGTTTATCCTTGATCAAGGAAATTTGCTGTAAATAGCACCATATCAAGATACTCTTGGTATGCTTCTTGTGCTTTACTGGTGATACTCAGAGGAAAGCATTTCAGTTGCTTTCAAATAACATTTCAACAGGTGTTCAGCTTATTCTGCCTACCAACAGGCCTGAATGCTTCTAATACAACTCAACAGCATGTTACATGAGAGCTGTAATTTATTTGTTGCATTCCAATTATTTTCAACTATTTCAAGAGGTAATACCTTCAAGTGACCTAGAAACAAACTTAGAGTAGAGACTTCTCCCATTGAAGAATTGGCTTATCTGAAACAGATAATATAAGTCCCACAACTTACATTCTCTGATGTTTCAAACAGTCTCCTGATAGTTTCCAGTTTTACAGTTGCATAGAAAAGTAAAATGTGTATCTATCAAGAAATATGGCTCTACAAGGAAAGATTCAAGGCCAACACTGAGTCTTGTCTTACAGGTACATGGATGTTGAGAAGCTCATAAAACAGCAAATTATAATAATAATCAATATTTATTTAATTCCTATCATGTGCAAGATTTTAACATATTAAGAGCTTAATAATTATTATCTGATTTAATCTTCGCATCCACACATCTATTCATTGACCAATGATATATGCTCCTACAGCTACTCAAAGAAGAAGGTCTTGTTCTCAGACTGTGAGAATATAGGAAGATTTTAGAGGTGAGCTACAGTTGACCTGTTTCTTCTAAAAGCAAGGATGGGAACCTTTCCAAGTTGGAATAAATAGAATGTGACAAGACACAGAGTTAGGAAAAAATGGGGATTGCTTAGGAAACATGGTGATTCAATGTAGAAGTTGCATAACACACTGTGATAGCAAATTTATTTTGAAAGGTTGGTCAGGCCGGGTCACAGAAGTTATCAGATTAATTCAGAAAGTCACACACATCCCACCCCCCAAAAAACGATAGTCTTGGAATCAAGGACCATGACATTGATTGTAATGACACCCTCTCCCACACAGTGCATTGTACAGTCTTTAGCTCATTATATACACTTATATATGTGCTAAACATATAAAGAAATAAAATGTCAGTTTCCCCAAGGCAATGTGCTTAAAAATGAATTACAACCTTAAATGAAAGGAAGTACATTCAAGTGGTATAGTGTGGCTCACACAAAAAGATTAAAAACAATTTAAGGAGTTAGCAGCATCTCAATACAATTCCTAAAACTGCATGAACTAATTAAACACTAACTTTTTTGTGCTTGTGCTATGTGCCATCCAGTGTTCTCAGCATTACATTTAGCATGTCACTTAATAAACTTCATGAATACTAATATATATAACTATTATACCCAGTGATTTCAGGATACTGGGACTTATTAATAATCTTTGTGATATTAAACTAAAATTAGTGTGCAACCAGAATTTATAGAAGCCGGAATTTATGATTCTACTAAGTCTGACCATTCTTCAAAGCTTGGCAACATGGAAAACTGTCTGCATGGAATACACACATGGTTAAAATTTTCAGTTTAGGAAAAGCAAGATTATTATTACAATAGTAGAGGCCTAGTACATGAAATTCGTGCACAGGTGTGTGTGTGGGGTGGGGAGTGTCCCTCAGCCCAGCCTGCACCCTCTCCAATCTGGGATTCCTCTCACAAGCCAGGACTGCTGGCTCCCAACAGGTCACCTGCCTGCCTGATCAACCCCTAATGACTCCCCTGCCAGCTTGGTCACCCCTAACTGCTCCCCTGCCAACCCAATTGTCCCTAATTGCCCTCCCCTGCAGGCCTGGTCGCTCCCAACTGCCCTCCTCTGAAGGTCTGGTCTCTTCCAACTGCCCTCCCCTGCTGGCCATCTTGTGGTGGCAATCTTGTATCCACATGGGGGCGACCATCTTTGACCACATGGGGGTGGCCATATTGTGTGTTGGGGTGATGGTCAATTTGTATATTATCTATTTATTATATAGGATGATTTATGTGGTCTTGATTGGGTCCTATGCTTGTTTTTAATTACTATTACTATATTAATTTCTTTTTATAGAGAAAGGAAGAATGAGGGAGATAGAAACGTTAATCCATTGCCTCCTGTATGCTTCCTGACTGGGAATCAAACCCACAACCTTGGTATGTGTCCCAACCAGGAATTGAATCCATAACTTTTCTGTGTATGGGATGATGCTCTAACCAACTGAGCCACACCAGCCAGGGCTAATTACTATTACTTTAACTTCATTGTTTTTACATCAATTTTTATAGGTTAAAGACTCTAAAATTGGTAATGACTTTGCAGGAGACCTCTATAATTTTTTCAGTAACTAAGTGGAAGAGCTTGAGTATAGTTTTCATTATTTTATTCTACTCCAGTTTTTTGTTACTGTAGAGTTGTTTTTTTACCAAAAAATTGGGAATGAATAAAATAGATGAATCAAATAATCTTTTGCTCCACCTGAGCCTAGACCTATTCAGATGAGGCAACCTGAGAAACAAATTAGTGTCCATCTAAATGATTTTTGTTGGACCCAGACAGCACTGACACTGAAATTCAAAGCAATTGGGTCCTACAGTTTTGGAATGGACAATATGGCTCAGTTGCTTAGGCATCGTCCCATGCACCAGAAGGTTATCAGTTGTGGGCATGTGCAGGAGATAGCCGATCAATGTTATGCTCTCACATCAATGTTTTTCTCTCTCTACTTCTTCTTCTCCCTCACTCTCTAAAATTCAATAAAATTATTTAAAAAACAAAACACCAAGACCTAAACAATGTTAATGGTTAAGCATTGAGGAGAAAAACAGAGTTATCCACATATGAATACTGACTATCCAATAGCTTTTTATTTAATCAACTATTTTCTTTTCTCTACCAGGGAAAACTCTTTTTTTCTTTCTCACCCAAAGTACAGGTGCCAAGAGCCGTCATCATTCATTTTACCCCATTGTACTGTCATCAGACAAATCGTGCTAGTGATTATTTCTGCTCAATACTTGCCAGTGAAAATGCATCAGAAAATGTCAACCTTCCATTTCTCATCTTAAAGACGACAACATAAAATAAGAACCCAAATTCACACAGGTGAACCCATCTGTGCTAAGCATAAAAGCACAGAGTCTTCAGGATGAATTATTTCAGTGTTTAAGCTTTTAGAGTCAGATGGCCAACGTTGCCAAATTATTAATGTTTTTACTTCTCTCAGATAGAGACAATTCAGAAGGAAGTTCTCATTCACACCCCCTTATAATCTTAAATTTAAATCAAGGGTTTGGATGGCTCCATTTTTCCTGACATTTTGAAAGCAATCTGGAGTTAGAGATTTTGCACCGCTTTTTCTTTTTGTGCTTCTTTAAAACCATTTGTCTCCTATTTATCCACTAACCAGTGGGAAGCTCCAAGAATCAAATATGCCTCCTTATCTTCCCTCATCCCCCTAGGATAATAACATTGACCAAACTTCGTTGAAATCTCACTTAACTGATGTCACAGACATTGTAAGAAGTGGAAGACCACTATGAGGGTCAGAACTGGGGATGTGTTAGTTTTCCTATGGCTCACTTGGCATTAATTTAAAAAAATCGAAGGCAAATGTCCTTCCCTACATAAAATATTTCTCTAAATGGAGTGCTACTTATACACCAATAAAAAGTTTGTAAGTTCCTCCCTCAGCAAGCAAATTAAAAATATAAGTATTTTATATGCATTTAGAGTATATTGGTGAATTTTTATTTTAATATTAAGACCAGTGCTTTTAGAATTATTTGTCAAGTCTTCCATTTTACGTCAAGTGTAGTAAGACTAACAGTATCATCTTACATGTAAAAATTAGACTTGCTCATGGTTACCTAACTTCTTGTTCCCTAAATAAATGCCTTATTTAAATTTTTTTCTTATTACAAAAGCAATACATGCTTCTTGAGAGAATTTTGCTAAAAACAAAATAAAATTTATCCACTCAGCCAGAGTAAAGCTCTACTAATATTTAAATGTAGATGTTCCTGTCTTTTATCATTCCTATAAATTTGGATGTAAGCAAAGGAAACCTAATTGAAGAAATTAATGCGAAAGGGAGGATTTACCGTAAGAATGGTAGGGTGCTTCCTAAATTCACAAGAAGGAATGCAGTCAGGCCTTAGAATCAGACTAAAACATTGCAGGAGGGGTGGGGTTCTCTCCAACCTTTATCTCTGTTTCCTCCTGCCGAGGCAGAAAAGGGCAAGTACCAACACCTTGTGCTTTTAAATCTCCTCTATTCAAGCTAGCAGCCAAACTGAGAGTGGACACAATCCCCATTAAAAGCTCTCTGTGAAAGAAGCAGCACTTTCAAAGGACCCATCCTGACCCAGTCAGCCATGGACAGAGGCATGCTTACCTTCTGGTTCTATAAACACAGTTGTTTCCACTGTGACCACATGTTTGAGCTGAAGAGGGACAGCAACCCGAAGAAAGGAATCACTGAGCTGCCAAGACAGTCATGGATAGCCACTAGCAGTATTTTTATTTTTCAAAAGTAAAAACAAACCACACATATTGTTTTATAATTATCACACACACACACAATAGCTGCTGCCTAATGTTCAAATTGGTTTTCTTTTTTCTCCCTTTATTTTTGTAATTGACCAAAGTTTGTTTCTCTAATCGAGCACTTTCACAAGTCTTTTTCATTATGGTGCACACACAGAAAACAATACTTTTGTTGCACAGTCAGTAAACTGGAGGAAATAAGAGGGCATGTACACTCACACACACACACACACACACACATACACACACACACACACACACACACTTACTCACTCACTAGGGGTCCAGTGCACGAATTTATGCACCTTGAAAGGAACTAAGGGCTGTGAGAGTAGCTGTAGGCACTGCGGTAGGTCTCAGCTCATCCTCCACGCCCCCACTCAGCTCCCCCCACAGTCAGAGGAACCCTGCTCCTGCCACCACCACTCCCACACGCTGACAGCACCGAGCAATTGGGGCTGGTGCCAGCAGTGAGACCAGGGCCATCAGCAAGTGCAAGTGGCAGCTGCTGCCCCTGTCTCCCTTCAGAAGCAGGGGGAGGTGGAGAAACCCTAAGGGGCGATCAGGGCTGGCATCCGCCAATTGATGGTGGTGCTGAGTGATCGGGACCAGTCCTGGGTGCTGGCAGCAGGTGTGAGTGGGGCCAGAGCTAGCAGTGAGTGCAAGTGGAAGCTCCATCTCTAGTGCAGGCAGTGGGTGTGAGTGCTGGGTGGAGCCATGGCATGCAAGAGCAAAGAATTTTCAGTAACTACCAGAGGCTCACCACAATGACAGCAACTGGTGCCCTGCCTTGGTGGGGCGCCCCCACTCACTTGCTCCACCATCTTGCTGCAGCCAACGCCCACCATGTTCTGCATATGCCCCCTGGTGGTCAGTGCACTTCATAGTGACCAGTTGTTCCATTGTTCTGGTTGTGCTGCTGATTGGTCTATTTGCATATTAACCTTTTATTATATAGGATTATATAGGATATAACTGGATACAAATTATATTTTATTTATATTATGAAGTTGTTATTAAAAAGCAAAATAGTAAATGAAAGAACATATTAAATATTGAATTTGAGTAAAGCTTCCAAATAAAATATTCTTAAGGTTTAATAAAAACCTGAGCTTGCTTCCACTCTTTTATTTATATCAGATTTGATGCTTGAAATAACTATACAAATTCCTGATGAAATATTTTCATGAGGATATTTTCAAATTCTTGATAAGCAACATCAATAAAAACCTTTGCAGATTAAAAAATGTAAAGCATTTTTACAATTATTCAAAAATGTACACTTAAACTTAATTTAAAAAACAAAGAACTCTTTCTTTTCTTTTTATCTATTAATGTAATATTTAAATTTCTTGTGATGATATAAATAGATTTTGAATACATTGAAATTTTTTATTTTAAGTATTTCAAAATTATAGATATATGCATATATGTGTGTGCATATATATACATATAATGCTGTAATTTTCAGAATAAGCATATATTCTTGGAGAGGCCATCCTGAAGTTAGATAAGTCGTCACCAAAAATTTAGGATACTCTTCCACAAATGGACAGAAGTTTCCCATATATGTGAGAAAAGGAGCTTTACTCTCCCAGAAAAGGAGCTTTACTCTCCCACACTGAACCTATCTCACCTAGGGCCAGCGCAGTATGCCCCAACATCTTACTGACATTGGCTGTTGAAAGAGAAATCCAAGTGGTATGAGTACCTCCTCGCCTGCTCTCTGCACAGCGTGGTGAAGCCGAGCACAAATGAGGGACAACACAATGCCAGCCTATGGGTACTAAGGCAGTAGATGCCCATCAGCAGGATAACCAGCCCTAAGCCCCTGATCCTGGCCCACAGTCCCAGGACCCATGAAGCACCGTATTCACTATCAGACCACTCCACTCCTCAAGGAGCCCCAGATTAGGCAGCTCTGAGTCAAAGGCTGTGGGGCTCCAACAGCTCCAGGCCTGCCCAGCCACCCACAGTCAGAGGAGATCATCATCTTATGGCTCACCTGTAAGCCATTCATAGCACCGGGTCAAGGTTGTGACCTAATGCTAGGGAAGTTTGATTCATTTGATTCTACTAGTGAATGATGGTTTTCAGATTTTGTTCTCTGAGCTCCAGGCTTTTGTTATTGGGCCTCAGAACCCTCGTGTGGGTAAAGGGCATGGGTTTGCCTTTTGTCACGTGACAAGAGCAGTCTTCACTGTTACCTCTCTTATATTTGGGTGTATGTATGGGAAAGGAAAGGATTTCAATTTCTCAAAACAAAGCCCACAATATTTTAGCCCACAATATTGGTGTTTATCTTTAAAACTTTTGAAAATGTTCGTGAAGATACATCAAGCAAGAAACGGTGTACTCCATACTGTAAAATGTGAAATTTAATCTCCTCCCCTTTACCACTCTTCAGTTATTGAAATGGTCTAGGACTTTAGATCTCAATCTTTTAATACATTTTGATATTACATGTCTTCTCTTCCCCTTTATTTTTGACATTTGCAGTGAGCTTTATAACTACATTAGAAATAGTAATCTAGCTATTGCTAAACTTAATGCTATTTCACTGGCTACATCTTTTACTACAGTTTCTTTTATAAGTCTTCCTGCTTTCTAAATTCTTTGTTATGATTAATTTCTTGGTTCACTGGAGCACTTATTCAATAATTTTTTTCAGGAAAGGTACACTAACCATATGCTTTCTGAAGCTTTATGCATCCAAGATTGTTTTTCCTCTATCCTTCCATATGAAGGCTAATGTGGCTGGGTTAGAATTCTGGTAACACAACATTTCTCTCCTTAAAATTATGTGGACAATGTCTCATTATTTTTCTGCCAGTGTTCATTTTAAAGAGAAAAATGTTTATGTCAACTACACTACTTTTCATTATAATTTATCTGTTTTGTTGCATTGGAAAATCAGTGAATTAAAAAAGCTTTGTCCTAATATATCATCATTTCAATTATTTCAACTCTAAAATTCAAGTTTTTCCTCCACTTAAAAATATTTGTCTTTTACTATTTCTTTGACTGTTACTTCCCTCTACCTGACATGTGCTCTGTTAAAGGCATTTCAATTTCATGATATCAGCTCACATAAATTGTGTTCCACTTCTTTTCTCTAATTGTTTCCATACCTTTACCCATTCCCTTAGTGCAGTGGTCAGCAAACTGCGGCTCTGGAGTTTGCTGACCACTGACTAGATTCTCGATTCCAATAATTACAGGCTGTTGTTGTTCCTTGTGATTAAGCCCCTATCCCAGTGGTCGGCAAACTCATTAGACAGAACAGCAAACCGAAGCTCATGAGTCGCATGTGGCTAGCAAGCAACAGTTTGCCGACCACAGCTTAGTGTCTTGGTACAATGTATCAAGCTTATTTCTCACACATTAGTTCCATTTTCTTCTGTGTTCAATTTACTCTCTTTCCATTGCATGAATTAGGAGTTCACATTTTTTTTTTTTTATTTCAAAGTATTTTTGGCTCTAGCTGGTTTGCCTCAGTGGATAGAATGTCAGTTTATGGACGAAAGGGCCCCAGGTTCAATTCCAGTCAAGGGCACATGCCCTGGTCATGGGCTTGATCCATGCAGGAGGCAGCTGATCAGTGATTCTCTCTCATTGTTGATGTTTTTATCTCTCTTTCCCTCTGAAGAGACTTTCAGACTCTTTCCTTTTCAAGATTTCCTATTTTTGCCTCATTAATACAATATACCTTATTGAAAACACAAATGAAAGATTACCCGAGAGATTTTGTTCTTCCTGTGACTTGAAGGCCAATATTTGCCGGGGTTCATCAGTGGGCCTGCTGTTTCTCGAGCTGCTGCAGCTTCTCAAATATCTAGTGCATTTCCTCCATTATGCTACGCTCACCCAGCATTGAGAGTTCAGGCAGATTCTGCCAGGGAGAATTTGGGTTCCTAACCAAGTGTTTCAGGCTGAAGACAAATAGGAAAAGAGTGAATTTAGATTTACGTAGTTTTAGTTTGGGATGTCCTGTCAGCCATAAAGTTGGCTGGCGCTCCTTCTTCTTTTCCCCCCCTAGCACAACCACCTTTCTTAGGAGCCTGCACAGCTTAGCTTATTATCTGAGCCAACAACAAACCCGTAGTGAGGACTATGAGGGGGCTGGTTGCCTCATCTATAAGGCAGGTGATAGTTCATACCTCATGGTGCGGTTGTGAAGATCACACACACAAACACACACACACACACACACACATGCACTTGTGCGCCCACTCAATCACATATCATATCCAGTGGCCCTGTTGACTATGTTAGAGGGCATTGGGAACTTCCACTGTGTCCCCTGTTTTCCCATCCTTGGGCTCTTCCTCCCCACACAGCAATTTCAAAGCTAGACAGCACTTCCCTCAGTCTGGATTCACCACCTTTTCCAATTACATTAACTTGCTCTTCTGGGTGGGAAATAGGGGGAGGGAGTAAGTTTTTACCCCACTGCAACAGTATCTGGCACAGCATCAGTTCTTAATTTAGATTCATCGAATGAGACACTATCCATAGTACCAACTCCCCTCTCCATTCTAAAACTTTCCTGTTTCTAAGCGTGAGGCGTGACCCAATGTCACCTCTAGAAAGCCCAGGCTTACTGAAAACAGTTTTATCACAGTTGGCAGCAGCTGACACCAATCAAAGTCCAATTAGTTGATGAGAGTGTCAGAGAAATTATTTTAGACCCCTTTAGGGCTGGGAATTGGAAAGGCAATCGGTCAGTTGAGTTAGACAAGAGCCTTGGAAATTTACTGAAGAGTTTTGAAGAGTTGGAACACCTAAATGAACATATCCTAATCAAAGACAGACTGAACAGCTGAAATCTGCTCAGAGGCATGGAGAGCTTCCGTGCTGAGCTAATTTTAATCACCATCTTTAGATAAGAGAGAAATAAGCAGGTCACTTTGGTACATTTAGAAATTCAATTCGAGGTTTGAGACTGAGAACAAGGAGGTGGAATACTGAATCTCACACCAGGACTGCAGAGGCCCAAATAGCCCTCTCCATCATGAGAGCAATAGTCCTGTGCAGGTTCTGGCATAAGCTCAAAAGAATATTGAATTTGGAAAATAGAATGGAAATCGTTTTGGAGCCACCAAATTAATCCTTCTTTAATGATTAAAAGGTGGCACACCCAAGATCAAAACAAATCTCAAACCAGCAAGAGTCAAGCTATATAACCAAGCTAAGAAGATCAGATGTCCAAGAAAATAAAAAAGAATATTCAGACCTCTCTGAGGTTCCATCCCAGTGGATTTGGTTATATGTGGTACAGAGAGAAATTAATCAGAGAAGACCAAAGCCATGGTGGTTCATGTTGGTTTACTGAGCAATGCCTAAAAGGAAGCAGCATCCCCAAGAAAATGGAGCTACCCCCCATCCCACCTTCAATTAGAGCATTAAACTCTTTTATGTGAAACCACTAAAATTTTAGATTTATTTTATACTGCAGTATAGTCTGGCTGTTTCAGTTTGCTTTCACTAAATAATGCTGTCAAAGCAAATGACCATAAAATACCAGTGACCTAAACGATACTGGATTTTCTTCCATCAGATATGGCTATAAATTGACTGTGTCTCTGCTTTCTGTGTCTGTGTTTCGGGATTCAGGGTGAAGAAACAGCCCTTATTTTGGTGTGCTGCTGCTCTCGTGGCAGAGGCAACAAAGATGGAACCGCAGGATGACTTTAAAGCCTCCTGCTCGAAAGTGGCACACAACCCGTCTGTCCCCATTCCATTGCTCAAAGCAAGTCACATGGTCAAGCCTTCCTACAGTAGGGCAGAGCACTACAGTCCCTTCATAGGTAGGGACAGCAAATAATGGGGAAGAATAGTAGAATCTACCACATTGCCTCACCTTGGCTGGCACATATTTGGGATATGGATAAGTGGTGAACTGTCATCAAATACCAAAGCAAGCACAAATCCCCATGGCAGGGGAAAAAAACCCACTCTAATATGTGACATTGGCTTAGCAGTGAAGTGTTGAGAAGACTGCTATGGGAAGTCAAAGAGATGGATATCTGTGTCATATCTTTGGTGAAACTATCTTCAAAGGTGCCATGGAAGGTAGTTCTTCTGGATAGGCATCGTTCGAGGGAGAGGGAGAAAAATCAAAATGTTGTGTCATGTTTGGCTGTGTTTGGCAATATTACAAAACAAGCAATTCATCAGAGAAAAATTGGGCAATTTCAAGCAGAAATGAAGTTAGAGAGTCTAGAAATGTGGGGTCTTGCAAGACCAGGAAAACTGACTGCTTCCAGACTCCAAACAAGGAGAGATGAGATGTAAAAATAACCTTCAGTGGCAAACTAAATGAGAACTTTGGTCTTTGGAGCAGAACTGCCTACTCATTCTGGAACATCTTTCCATCGAACACTGGATTGGTAATGAGAGGTAAATGTTGATATTATTTGTGTTAGTATGTTTTGGAACTTCTATGTTACAGCAAGTTAGTTCGAACCCCAAATAATGCACAACTGCAAAGTCAGCCTGAACACTACTGCATCTAAGATTGAGTTGTACAGTAGACCTCTTGGAGGCCAGTACAATTGTCCAGCCTTGTTTGATATCTAACCTAACCTTGATTAACTTCTTGCTCAGTTAGTCTTTATAATTACCGGGGGGGAAAAAGGGGGGGGGGTGGCTGATCTAATTTGTTTTCCTCCTTTTATAAAGTGTCGCTCAGGCAAATATCAAGAAATTCAAATACCTGCAGGAAATTATAATCTTGTATAGAATTTATTGTACATTGAATTTAAGGAGAGGTGAATATGCAACGTCAAATCTAGGTACTAACATTCTCCCCAATTCAGTTCCATTCTTCAAACATTTATTGTAAACCAGAGAGATTGAGAGACAAACAGTTTTGGCCCTCAAGAAGTTACAATTGAATAATGGAAACTTACCAGCATGCATAACGTTGTGATATAGTGTAATACATACTTTTGCAGAGGAAAGTAAGCATGGGGTGCCCTGGGAGCATGGGGTGCTCTGGGAGCATGGGTGTTCAAGGCAAGCACTCAGGGAAGTTTTTGCAGAAAAATAGATGCCCTAGCAGACTCTTAAAATAAAAATGAAGCAAGTAATTATCCTTGCTAAGGGTGAAGGAATAGTGTTCCAGGCAGAAAGTACCAGGGGAACTAAGTCAAGTAGGTGAAGGAGACATCTTTATTCCTATTCCAGAGTCTCTAGTTGAGTATTTTATCCAGAACTGTCACTCATGTGAGTAACAGGCCACTGGGACGGTGAAAGCTACCTATTGTGCTTGCCTTCCTTTCACTGATGAATCATTTCAAATGAATAGACTCAGAGAATGTCCTTAGATACACTTAGTCATGTGTATAAAGTTTTAAGGGCCAACTATTCTTTCTCTCACATGTTGGTTGACAATTCTTCATGGTGTTTCTGTGTGTTTTATATCAGCTTTCATTCTAGACTATCTTTTCAAGGATGTCTGTATGATAGACAGTCCTTGACGATAGAGATAGTATCTCCCTGCAGGACAGAAAGCACATTTGTTTTCTGATCCAGGATGATAAAGATACTGTTTCATTCCAGACATTAACTCAAGATTGGACTAAGGTTTACTAGCAACACCCTTTCAAAGATAGGCATTTCCAAAGCTGCAATGCAAACCTACTGTGTGCATATCACCTAGGTCCCTGTGGAATCTGAGGATAAGAGGAATTAATGTGAACATAAAGCTCAAGAAGTCTGCTAAGCCATCAGTAGTAATGAAATTGTGGCAGCCTCACTGGTTTGTGTGTAAGTGAATAAAATCTTCATAGTTACTGACATTCCAGGGATATTTTCATTTTGGGTCAGAAAATATCCCCTAAACCACATGTGTCAAACACAAGGCCCGCGGGCCAAATCCAGCCCGCCAGGCCTTGCAATGTGGCCCGCACCGCGCTGTCATCACTGCACTCCGCTGTCAGTTTATGACATTGTCAGTTTATGACTGTTCAGTAAACCATTCGGCCCGCGATTTAGGCTGGATTTTAGATTTTGGCCCCTTCTCTGATTGAGTTTGACACCCCTACCCTAAACAAAAAGGATGGATTTCTAATAAAGTAGTTCAGACATTAGCAAAAAGCAAAACTGTGTGTTAGGACAGCCCTGTGCTTTGGCATTGGTTCCCCTTCTAAAATGAAGGAGTGGGGAAATCAGAAGGGGATTACTGGTGTTTTTCAATGTATTGCAAAAAAAAAAAAAAAAAAAAAAGGCATCAGAAGTTTGACAGTGATTCATGTGTGTGCTAATATCTTTTATATTGTTGAATGTATTGTGTCATGTTCTGGAGTATAGACCTGCAGTTAAATCAAGTTTATGGGAAACCACACATGTCACACACACGCTGCCTTCGGAACTCTAGGGGTTCTGCCATCTCCTAGGAGTGGTCTTAGTCATATAATTAGAGCTGTCTCGATAGCATAGTGTCCATTTTCAGCCTGTGGGAAGACAAAAAGAGAGCACGAGGAAGGCAAGCAAACTTATTTTTTTTTTTAATATATCTTTATTGATTTCAGAGAGGAAAGGAGAGGGAAAGAGAGACAGGAGCATCAATGATGAGAGAGAATCATTGATTAGCTGCCTCCTGCAAGTCCCTCTATGGGGATCAAGCCCACAACCTAGGAATGTGCCCTTGACCAGAATCAAACCTGGCACCCTTCAGTCCACAGGCTGATGCTCTGTCCACTGAGCCAAACCAGCTAGGGCTCAAGCAAACTTATTTAAGGCAAGTGTCATGAAATTTGCATACTTTCCTTCTACTCATCATCTTTTGAGAGAGCTTGGGCACATGACCATAGTGAGCTGCAAAGGGAGCTGGGAAATTTGCTTTTAGCCAGGTTGCCTCTATGTGCCCTGCTAAAATTTGGTGGGGAATAGAGGCTCTATAACTATAGAAAGGAAGAGAAGACAATGAGAGGCAGGTAGTTGTCTCTTCCACAGACTAAAAATATGGTGACCCACTGTCCTATGCTTTCTTGCTGTTGAGTTAGTTCCTTCAAAAATCTGATCAATACATGTGTAGTCCTCAACAAATGCTGCTTAGTTCACCTGGTGGAATAAAAGAGTGATTTCTCTTTATATGTCAGAGTGATTACAACAGCACCTGTGAATATCCATGGTATGTCCAGGTGAGATCCAGGGATGTTCACATGGAAATGAATATCCCTTGTGTGCTTGACCAACTGGACTTACTCCATGGAGGGAAGTCAATATCACTCCCATTGAAGAGTAATAGACATTTCTCTCTCACTGCCTTACTCTTGATTGAAAGCCAGGCAGAGAGGTGATGGAAAGGTGGGAATTATCCTCCCTTTCACTCTGCATGAGGCTGCTTAAGGGAAGACACTATGGGAATAAAAAAAAAGGGGTGGGGAGGGAGTGCATATCTTTCTTCCCTGGACACAGGTTGTTTTACAATAAAGAAGAGAAGCAATTTCCAGGTGGGACTGGTCTGTTTTCTTAGTGAATTATCTAAATAATTCAGTGACATATTGTCTTGCTTGATGGAAGGGATGCAGTTAAAAAGATGTCAACCAGCATTTTATTCAATATTTCTAAGACATTTGGGGGGGGGGGGGAGGAGGAATTACTAAATTGGTTTGAATCCCAAGAGTGATACAAATAAAAATTTTAAAAAAAAATACCAAAAAGCCCTTCATCAGTATTTATGTATAAAGTGAAAACATACTCAACTAAATGAAAACTAAGTTGAGAGCTGAGTGATATCAGCACAATCTCTCATTAGCAGTTTATAGCCTACGGGCAAAGCACCTGGAACAGTTTAGCCTTTCCATGGGCATCCTGTGTGCCACCGGAACCCAAAATCAACCCATTTGCAGCGTGCTTTTACTTAGACGGTTCTTGCTCTTTACTGTCAATTCTGAAATGGCTCTCCCTCTGGATTCTCCAGGTTGTGGTTGGAGTAATCCTTCTAAAGCACAAATCTCATCATGTTACTCCTCCTCTAATTCCCTCCAGTAATTTCTCATGGCCAAGGACAGTGGTTCGCAATGGCTTTCCCACTGCAATACCCAGGACAAATGTCATTTAGATGCAAGAACTCACCCACTGCTGACCAAAGTAAAGAAGCAAAGCAAAAATCATCACAGATATCTGTCGAGGGAATATTTGTACATGTAACCAGCTAAACATTTCATTTCACAAAGAAAAAAAAAGTAGCTAAACACTTCGAATCTAAACAAACAAACAAACAAACAAAAATACTGTCAATCTTTATTTTTAAGGGGAGATTTACTTTTTCTTCCAGGACCCTAAGGTTCTTCTTTCTTCAGGACCTTTGCATCCTCTCATATCTTCACACGGTTTATTCTCACTTCTGCCAGCCTCTGCTCTGATGCCATCTCCTTAGGGAGACATTTCTGATGGCTGCCAGTCAGTTTTCTATTCCTTTACTTTTTCTTAATGTCTTCTTCATTGCATTGATCACTCCTTGAGATTTTATAATGTTTTGTTTTGTTTTTCTATTTTTTTTTCTCTCTCCACTAGGAATAGAAGTTCTTTAAGGACAAGATCTTCCTTGTTTACTGCTATATTCTCAGTGGCCACATCAACAGGGCATACGTATACAGGGTGTCCCAAATAATGCATACACACTTTGAATGATTATAAAGTCAGAGTTTATTAATATTGAAAAGGAGTGAAAATTAAGTGAGTTATCAGCTGTGAAAGTGTGTATAGATTTTGGGAGGACATGCACTTGTTGAGTGCATGAACAAATATTGACATATTACTCATTATCTCTTAAGCTAGAATTATTTTTATACTTAAACTTTTTATTCAAGTATAATATACATTCAGAAGAGCACACATATCCTAAAAGTACAAAAACATGTTAAGTTCTGCAAGCAAACACATATCTGTAACCAGCACCCAGATCAAAAACATAACATTGCCAACTACTCTAAAACCCCCTCATGCTTCCTTTCAGTCATCAACTCCCATTACAGCTAATTATTGTCCTGAGCTTTTGAGCATAAGTTAATATTATCTATTTTTGAACTTCATGCAAATGGAACCAAAGTATATTCTCTTTTTTGTCTGACAAGCACACAGTGTGCTGTGTAGCTGTATTCTATTCATTTTCATTGCTACATGGTTTTGTACTGTCAGAATGTACCATAATTTTATATCATTACAATGTGTTGTTGATAGTCATGTGGGTAGTTGCAAATTGTGATGCTATGAACATCCCAGGGCAAGTTATTGATGCACATACACCACTACTGGATCTGTACTTAGAAGTGGAATTGTTGGGTGAGAGAGTTTGCTATACATTTACATTTACTCTATACAACCAGTTTCCCCAAGTATTTGTATTTTCCAATCTACACTTCCACTGTGATGTATGAGAGTTCGGGATGCTCTTGAGTTAAAAAATTATTTTACCTGAATAATTCTGATTATTTTTGATAGTTTCTTGTTCTTTGCTTTTGTCTTTTTTTTATTTCTTTGATATTTTACATATAGGCACATTATATTCTATATCATATAATCCGAATATCTGTAGTAGTTTATTGAATTCAAATCATTGATTGGCTCTTTCTGCTGATTTTCAAACATAGTGGCTTGTTTTCTCATGTTTGTTAAGTTGTTGGTGGTGGTTTTTTATTTTATTTTATTTTATTTTAAATATATTTTATTGATTTTTTACAGAGACGAAGGGAGAGAGATAGAGAGCTAGAAACATTGATGAGAGAGAAACATCAACCAGCTGCCTCTTGCACACCCCCTACCGGGGATGTGCCTGAAACCAATGTACATGCCCTTGACCAGAATCGAACCTGGGACTTTTCAGTCCACAGACCGACTCTCTACCACTGAGCCAAACCGGTTTCGGCTGTTGGTGGTTTTTTAAATAATAAGCTCATATTTGCCTGAACTTAATTTTGATAAATTTAAGTAGCGAAAGTTTGAGATGGCTTTCTCCAACTTTAAATTTTCAAAAGCTTCAGATGCCAGAACTAGGTTAATTTAATCTCTGGGCTTGCTATTTGCCTGACTACAGAGATCATGTAAATTTAAACCCAGATGCCACACAGGAATAGGTCTTTGGTAGCAAAGTCTCAGGAGATACTTTTGTTTTTCTGCTCGGAAGAGATAAGTCAGTTTCACTTTAAGAGTGTGGCTCCTTACAGTGTCCCAAATGTATATGGGATTGACACATTTGGCTGCTTGTTGGGCCATATTCTTTTTTAAAAATATATATTTTTATTGACTTTTTACGTAGAGAAAGGGAGAGAGATAGAAAGTCAGAAACATCGATGAGAGAGAAACGTCGATCAGCTGCCACTTGCATGCCCCCTATAGGGAATCTTGCCTGTAACCAAGTTACATGCCCTCAACCATTATCGAACCCAGGACCTTTCAGTCCACGGCCCGACGCTCTATCCACTGAGCCAAACCTGTCAGGGCAGCAATATTCTTTATGCCTGTATGCGACCTCAATCCTCAAAGCTCTGTTTTCCAGGAACCTCACCTCTCCCCTCCTCCACCCAGGACAGCCCAGTTTTTGTGTCCTATGGTTTCAGCATCTCAGTGTTGTAATTTTATTTATGGTTATGTTACTGGCCTTTGAACATTTCTCTTACTTTCTTGCATATTTAGTAAAGTATTTAAAGATTTTTTGATGTGTGCCTTTAATTTATGCACCACCTGGGTGTTTGTCAGTGAAAGAGCTTTTCAAAATATCTAATTTGTCATGCTCTTAAATGCCTATGTTTGACTTCTTAGTTTAAAAAAAAAAATTATTTCTTCTTCCTTTCCCCTTCCCTTCCATTCATTTGGAGACAGAAGCAAAGGGGCTGAAAGACAGCAGAGCCAAGGAGGTGGCTGCAGGGTGGGGGGCTGAGAAGGCAGTGGTGGAAGGAGTGGGGAGGGGAGAAAGACAGCAACAAGGCCAGGGAAGCAGCAATGGGGCTGAGGATCAAAGAGACAGCTGACATGACCTAAAGATTGGTGACATGCAGCAGGATTGAACAAGTAAATAAATGTGCTTAAAATAATAGGAATGGGTTCTCACTGTCAGAGAAAAGATTAAAAATATAGATAAAAGGATGGCTAGAAAGAACTCTAGGTGTTGGATTGGAATTAAAGGTGTCAGTATAAAATCATGGGTTTTTAATAAATATGTAAGTAAATATTGATGTATTGTATATAAATATATGTGTATATATGCAGAGCCTGAAGCTGCGTGGATCTCCCTTTTCTGTGTCCCACATGGAAAGAGAGATGAATGAACCGGTTCTAAGTGGAAGTGGCCAGGGATTGAGAAATAATAGACATACAGAGAGAAGACACAGAGATAGATTTTAAGCTGAGAGCTGGGAAGGCCACTGAACTCCTCTGCTGGAGAGACAGACTGACGGCCTCCTAAGCCATGCAGCACATCTATTTATACTCCAATCCAACAATGGGGTTTCACAGGAAAACAAGGAGCCTGGGAGATCCCAGGTTCCACCCACTCCTTCCTCCTGAACAAACACAAGCCAGGAACTAAGAACATCTCCACACTCCCAGGGCGGGAATGCAACTGACATGACTCTGCCAGTATTTCAGGCCCAGTCAGCAACAATCTAAAGAATATCCAGGTGTCTTCCCATTTGGCCCTATATATATATATAGATAGGTAGGTAGATGATAGATAGATAGATAGATAGATAGATAGATAGATAGATAGATAGATAGATAATAGGTATCTATATGCATATAGATAGGTAGGTAGATGATAGATAGATAGATAGATAGATAGATAGATAGATAGATAGATAGATATAGGTATCTTAGCTCTGTCCAGCTACCCAATAGCAATAAGTAAATCACACATGAAAATCTTAATTTCTATTTTGTTAGTCTGATCCAGAGACAATGAAGCATGCAACTGACTGACATATTTCAGAGGGAAGGGGGTTGGGGGTCCAGAAGAAATAACCAAAGAATTTATATGAATATATGCATAATCCATGGACACAGACAATAGTGTAGTGAAGGTGGGGGGAGGGGGTCAGTTGGAGGAGAAAATGGGACATCTGTAATACTTTCAATAAAAAAGGTATTTTTTTAAAAAAATCTTGGTTTCTAAATACCATCTGCATTAATAGGAACCAGGGCACCTTAGGAAAATAGCTAATTTTAAGGGTGAGAGAAGGAAAATATGAGATGAACCTCTAATTGACCAGAATATAAAGAATATCCAAAGAATGGCAAAAATACTTCAAATGGACAAAGGAAAAGGCTAAGAAAGACTTCCACTGTTAAATCTTAGACATTACAAGCAAAAACTAAGTGATGATAGTAATAGATTAAAATCTATTATTGAATAAAACAAATATCCATAAGGCCACACAGATGGGAGCAAGAGAGGAGGGAGGAAAAGAAGGAAGGAAGGAAGGAAGGAAGGAAGGAAGGAAGGAAGGAAGGAAGGAAGGAAGGAAGGAAGGAAGGAAGGAAGGAAGGAAGGAAAAGTTCTTCCTTAAAATAGAAAGCTAACCAGTAATAGAAAACAACATCCAACCATCCATATACTTGGTAGCTGAATTATTCAGAAGTTGTCTTGGAAGTCAAAGCTGGTGGGTGATGATTAAATGAGGAATAGGATAAATACCTATCAGCACAAAAGGAAAATTATAACTTTGCAGTAGAGGAACCTGGAAGACACCATCATGACCAAGTGGCCAAGGTAACATCAGCAGTGATTAATCAGATCAACACTGTGCACCTTCCGACATGATTACCAAGAGCACAGCTTCATTTCTGCAAAACATGCATGCCAAGCTGGCCATGAGGAAATACTGAGAGGACTCAGACTGTGGGACCTGCTAACACGCACTATCTGGAATGATAGCCACTTAGCCATATACAGCTGTTGAATATGTGTCCAGTCCTAACTGAGATATGCTGTCTATACACTGAATTTCAAATACTTTGTATGAAAAGTATATAAATATATAATTTTATGCTTATTATATTATAGAATGATAACACTATACGATAAAATACAAATGATTAAATAAGTATGTTATTGCTATTCATTTCACCTGATTCTTTTTCTAATGTGGCTACTAGAAAAATTTACAATATTATTCATGTATTGAGCAATGAGGTCCTATAAAATGGAAGGCCTGCACTGTTTAATATATCCTGGATGTGAAAGACAAAGAAATGTTGAGGAAATATTTTGGATTTACAGAAACTAACGTGGCAGGACAATTAATGCACAGACTGGGCCCATCTCGTTTCCTCATGACCAGACCCAGGAATGCATTCTTTGCAAGAATACCACAGAAGTGAATGGTTTATATCCAATTCATGGGAAGAATTATTGTATCTCCTAGTAAAAATAGACCCCATTTTCATAAGGACAGAAGACACAAATGTTGCTAGAAGGCGTTAGGTGTAATTCTGCAAGGGACCACTCCTCTCTACCAGCTGGTTCCCAGATGTCTCTATCTTGACCATAGACAAGAGGAAGAAGAAAACAGGACATATAGTGATCTCTGATTTATAGCCACCTATACGATAGCACACTAACTTTATAGGATGTTGGCTTTAATCAAGAACAATAGTCTTTAATATTCCATTTCTCCACAGTTGAAGACTAGCTGCTTCTGGGGGTTGAGGAGTATAATAGTCCTAGTGATTTCCATATGCATCATCACCTAATCTTTTAAAAAGTATGTTTTTATTGATGTTAGAGAGGAAGAGGGAAAGAGAGAGGGGGGGAGAGAAACATCAATGAGAGAGAAACATCGACTGGCTGCTTCCTGCTCACCTCCCACCCAGGATCAAACCCTCAACCCTGACATGTGCCCTGACTGGGAATCAAAGTGATAACCTGTTGGTTCGTGGGACAAAAGTCAACCAACTGAGCCACACCTGCCAGGGCCCTACTGACCTTTTTATTGCTATAATGTTTATCCTTTGGTCCAGCGTTGGATATACCATCATAAAACTGCATTAAGACGTTGGTATGCACAGAGGGGCTGGCGAGGTAGGATGGGTGGAGAAACCACAAGTAAATTCTCTCATCAATCCTATGGTATAGATGCTCTTATTATTTCCATTTTACATATGAGGAAACTGAGACAGAAGTTAATTAGTTTGTCCAAGGTCACACAGTAAGTGGCAGAGACAGGATTCATTTGCACTGTCTGGATCCAGGGGATGTCTTAACTACTGAGTCTCTCGTTGAAGTTAGATGACTCAACCAACAGAGCAACCAGGACACTGGTCATCTAATTACTGCCTTATCCCTCTGTACTCTCTGCTACTAGTATACTGCCTGCCTTCTTGGAGGATGCTGGAAAGAGAACACCAAGGATTTATATAACCCATAGGAGAGAAAGAGTAAATATTCCTTACATAACCATTGAAAGTACTAAACATATCATGTTGTTTATCTTACAAAGATGAAATGTGAAACCTCATTAATTTTTAAGTAGTATAGATTTAGTAGCATAGATTTTCACCAAACAGAAGTAAACTGAAATCATTTGTCACCCTCCTGTGTAAAACCCTCCAGTTCACTACCTTTCAAATATAGTCCAAATTCTTTAGCCAGGCAAACTTCATGGACTAGATAGTTCCTACCCAGCACTCCACCACGCCCCCCCACCCTCCAGCCCTAATGCTCATGTTGCATTCTCACTTCAGACTCCAAACATACTGAAATACAAACATGTTTTTCCATGGCCGTTGGTACTTGCACAAGCTAAGCCCTCTGCCCAGAATGCTCTTCTCCTCTAGGTTCAGGCCTCTTCTTGCTGTCCTGGCCCCACATGATTGTTTTAACAATGTTTTATTACATCACATATTTTGATGCTTTGCTTTTGGGGACCTTACTGATTCTGGAGGAACTGCCCCTCTGAAGGTTTACTAATTCCTAGAAATAGCAAACAACTCACCTAGGAGCATGCCTTTACATGCAAGATACCATATTTTTTTATGTATAAGACACCATTTTTTTTCCCTAAAATCCTTAGACTAAAAATCCGATAGGTGTCTTATACACCGAAGTCAGCGAAGGAGGGAGCCTCAAAAGTGTATAGCTGCCCATACCTTGTCAAACAGACTTCCTCCAATCACGAGCCTTATTGTTACTGACATCAGTTGATGTCGTAATTGAAGGCAGAGGAGGAGAGTGTGCAGATGCAACAAAGACCTGAGTGTTCTGAGTCCATAAAAATGTAAAAAAAAGATAAATGATTGTCTTATTCTGCAAAATTCAAACTGAATATAATCAGCTATGCAAAAGAGCATGGAAATAGAATTGCAGAGAGACAATTTGGACTTCCTCTCACTGAGTGTATGATCAGACAATGGAAAAAACAGGAAGAACAAATTCTTAAGAGGAAAACCAGCAAAATGGGCAAACTTGGAGCAGAGGCTTCAGGCTTGGATTATGGAGCAGCACCAGGGTGGCTTATGTGTGTCAACCAAGCTTATTCAATGTCAGGCAAGAATGTTTACAAGTGAAATGAACATTGTAGATTTTACAAGAAAAGCAAAATGGTGCTTCAGTTTCATGAGGAGAGAAGGGTTGACCATAGAACATGAATAAAAGTTAGCTCAGAAAATGCCACCAGTTTGTGAGGATGATCTCACATTATAGACAGTGACTCAGAAGACAGCAGTGATACAATAGAAGTTGAAGGAATTGATATGTCTGGAACGTATGGTGATGAAGAAGAGAGCAGTGATGCAACAGAGGCTGAGTAAAGTGACATGCTGCATAATATCGTGGTACTGGTATGTAAACATTACCTGCGGTAATTACCATATTTTTCAGACCATAAGACGCACCAGACCATAAGACGCACCAGTTTTTAGAGAAGGGAAATGAAGAAAAAAAGATTCTGAAACAAATAGTGTCCTAAAATATTTTATGTGCATTAAAACCCAACATCACAGTCATAAACACATGTAATCAACCCTGTAAAGTAAACAGCAGCATTTATAACCATTTTAGAGCCGGGCAAGCACACAGAGACCACACAGAGCCGGGCAAGTAAAAAAACTTTTTTTTACAGTATATGGGTAGGCTATATTTGGACCATAAGACGCAGGGACTTTTTCCCCCCACTTCTGGGGGAAAAAAAGTGCATCTTATGGTCCGAAAAATACGGTACTAAATAAAAATGTGTTCTGTTTAAATTTAAAACATTGATTTCTTAATTTTTGGTTGGAAAAGTGGGTGATGTTTTATACATTGGGGCATCTTACACATGAAAAAATAAAGCAAGCCAGAGCCCATCCCCTTAACTGACTTCTTTTTTTCACCTCTTATTCACGTAAGTTAATCACCCCAGGGCCAGGAAACTAAGGACAGCCTTATGCCCCAGAGCCCACTGAAATTATTCAGTTAACCAATCCTAAACTTGCATTCCCTGCCTTGCTCAACCACAAGAAAGGCTCTTGCCCATATCCTCTCTTCCCTCCACCTCCTGACCAAACGTGGCCTCCTGTGTTAGGACATGCCTCCTCCTGCCAGGGTCTTTGAGCATAGCCAACCATCTTTTAATCACAATCATCTCCTAATCTGTTGAGTTCATCATCCTATATAATAAAAGCCTAATATGCAAATTGTGCCCTCAACCAGGAGTTTGACCAGGGGGCAGGACTGGTGGTGGTGGCAGGCAGCCAGGGGAAGGGAAGTGCCCCTGGCTGGCAGCCACTAGGGACCCTACCAATGCATGAATTTCATGCATTGGACCTCTAGTACCTAAATAATAACCCATTTAATAACTGATACATTAAAACTTGGTGGGTTCATTGCTATTGCTTTTTTGCCACCATCACACCATTGGGCATGCTGCTATTATTGCACTTTCCACATACCCCACTGCAATCTTTTCTGGAACTGCCTCTACCGAGACAGCTAGCACACTGCCTGTCACAGTGTAGGCTCTCAATAAATGTTTGATAGATGAAGCAATTAATTAATTAATTAATTAGTCCTAGAAGCCACAGCATGTCCAGTCACTTAGATACAAACCTCATCACTTTTCAATTAGCCTTTCCACTTATGACACCTATAAATCCAGACACCAAATTTATCCATGTAAATTTAAACCCAGCGCATTGGTGACTAGTTAATAAAAGCATAAAACAATGCCAACCACAGTAGCAAAATATTATTAGGTACAAAACACATGTGAAAGAAATGCTGAGAAAAAGTACGAATTGGAACTTTATCGCCTCAATTTTATACCTTTCATTCCAACCTCATGAATCTGAAGGTTCATAAATTCTATTTGATGATAGCTTACAAAAAGAAGAAATGACTTCTATACACTAAAGCCCTTGATGTATTACAATGCATAAATGGTAAATGGCCTCACCACATATCATTCCAGCAATCATGTTCTCAAAGAGGAGGGGGAATCGCATGTAACTGAGGGCTCATGTGTTAATTGAATTATAGAGTTCAAGCCTCTTGATAATCTTGCAAGTGGCCACCCTGTTCCTTCAAAGACATCATGTTAAAGGAAACCCAGCCTTCGATCTGACTTGTAAAGGGAATAAAATTCACATGAGAAATTAGCCCTAGTTGGAAGAAAGTGGAAGGAAAGGTCTGAAAACAGAGAATGAAACAATACATGCCTCTCCAGGAAGAAAAATGAGAACCATTACAAAACCTATAAGTATATGTGGAAATTAATGTCACTTTCTAGATTGAGATGACTCAACAAAGAAGTGCTCATCCACAACCTCACAGGAGGGATGGGTTACCACAGGCCACCTGCAAGTACCCAGTGAGATAATTTAGTGGGAGGCAGCATAAGTGTTCATAGCTGGATTTCTGCCTCAGTATCTTGAGCCCAATTAGCAATCCCTAAATACTAGAACCATGTAAAAAGACTGATACATACTTTGTATTCTATCAATATTTAATGAATGAATGAATATTTTAAAAAATAGTTTAAGTTGTTATTCAAGTACAAATCTTAATGCAAAGTCATCTGGTTGAGCCACTGACACACCCACCTTCAGCTCTCATAAAAATGGGCCCAACAGCCGCTGTCATGGCTCTTGTCTGGCATCTTAGGAGACGCAGCTTTTATCTGAGGAGTGACAGGAGAGGTTCTTTTACTTCTGAAATATCCAATAGGCCATTTGAGGCAGGACAACAGAACATGTGTAGCGATCACCAGCCTGCTTTAATTTTTTAAAAATATATTTTATTGATTTTTTTTTTTACAGAGAAGAAGGGAGAGGGATAGAGAATTAGAAACATAAATGAGAGAGAAACATTGATCAGCTGCCTCCTGCATACCCTGTACTGGGGATGTGCCTGCAACCAAGGTACATGACCCTTGACTGGAGTCGAACCTGGAATCCTTCAATCCGCAGGCCAACACTCTATCCACTGAGCCAAACCAGTCAGGGCTGCTTTAATTTTTTAAATTAATATTTCTTTTCTCTCCCAGCATTACAAAGGCCATTCTTTTCCAAGTTCCCCTAGTTTTCCAAGGGTGCTGCCTCAGGAAGGACGTGGAGATCTGGGGTTCCCACTTAAATGTGGGAACAGCTCCATTTAATTGAAATGGTGAGGCACCAGGTAAGCTTTCATTTTAATGACAATAATAATTGACAGGAGTTTGTTGTTGCTTTTTAAGTTCATTATGTGTGAAGGTTCCACTATTGACACTGCGACTTATGTTGGGCAAGATACTTTGCCTCTCCATGCCTCTGTTTGCTTATCTGTAAAAGGGGCATAATAATGGCATCTAATTGAGAGGGTTGTGATGAGAATTAAGTCCACAGAAAATGCTCTATACATATTAGGAACTCTCACTATTATCTCATTTAATCCTTAAAGTAGCCCCTCTGAGAAGGGCAGTATTCCCATCACCCTGGCATGGATAGGACAACTGGTGCTGAGAGAGATTTAGTATGTTGCTTGAGGACAGTCTACAAAAGGCACAACTGGGATGCAAACATGAATCTAGTCAACAGTGGAGCTTTACCATCAACTTTACTCAGAGGCGAAGTGTAGATTCCACATAGTAAAAAAAATTTGAGCTCTTGCCTGTGTGGCTCAGTTGGTTGGACATCATCCTGTGCATGGAAGGGTTGCCGACTGAGGCAGCTGCACTCTCATATCTATGTTTCTCTCTCTTCCTCACCCGTCCTCTCTAAAAATCAATTTTAAACGTAAAAAAAAGAAAGAAAGAAAGAAAGAAACTTTAAAATCACAAATTTAGGTCTTTATTGAGGAGGTAAATTCAGGTTAACTTTTTTTTTAAGTGTTGACTTTTAAAAAATTTAACATTTCAATGCTGCTTAAATAACATCAGCTATTTTAAAAGGCATAGGCAACATTTCCAAACAAAGGTAAGAAGACAAGAGAAGGATGTAACTTAGCATGGGAAAAGAAACAGAAGATGCATGTAGATTAATCATGTCTTTTACATTAGCAGAAGTATTGCAAGGACACTCAAGAAGGCACTTTTCAATTCATTTTGAAAACTCTTTAACTGGCTTCCCCTCTTGCAGCTGCTACCCCTTATGGTATAGGCTGCTTTAAAAGAACAATGAGCCTGCCTCTGTCCGGTAGGCCCAGCATTGCCCTTGACTTTCCAGGAGAACCAGGAGCACAGGCACACTGCAGCACACATCCTCACTCGGCTGTCAGGTCATTGCATTGGGTCCTGCAGGGTTGGTCCTTTATCTTTCAGATATGGAGGGAAATGTTGCTTTCTTTGAAGGGATCACAGTGTTCACTGGTATTTGTCTCACCCCATTTTACTTTGAGATATTTATAAATAATAAAACAAAAATCAATTTCTAATGTAAAAAGCTTCCTCTCCTGAAGTTCTCTGGTCTTCCTTCATTGCAATTGGCATGCCCTCAAATATTCCAAACTTCATAGGTCTGGGAGATTTATGAATAAATTAAAAAAAAAAAAACTCGCCATGTCCACCCTCTCAACGCCCCAAACTGTGCTCTGGCAACAATATGTCTCTACAGGAAGGTGGAAGAGCTGAGTTCAAGACCTGTCTCTGTTGGTCATGTGACTTTGGATCATGTGACTTTGGGTGAGTTGCTTTAGCTCAGTCCTAATTTAAACAAAGTTCAAACAGTGATTATAATAATCATGAATCCATCCACTCAATCACTTTAACTAAGCACCTACTATTTGCCAGGCTATGGGAAAACAAAGGTGAATAATACAAAAATTCTCAATTCAATTGCTCACAATGGACATCAGGAGATGGTCATTTAGGCAAATTATTGGTGAGAAAAAGGGGAAGGACCTTGCTTGACAAGAGATGTTTCTGTTTCAGATATCAGCTGTGGAGGCAGGAGGAAATAGCCATGAGTAAAAGATCCCCAGCCTTAGTTGGAAACCACTCATGTTTCTACCTCACAAGGTTATCTGAAGGTTCAAATGACATAAGGAATTTCAATCCTTTGAAAACTCTAAAGAGCAATTTCCCTGTGTGGCAGATGCTGTGGCGCCCCACCCAAGTCCCCTGCTTTTGCCACAATAATGCAAACTGGGGTCTTAAAGCTTTCACACCTGTGAGTCTCTGCTGGAGGGATTTTTTGTCTGCCTCCAGAGCCCGCCTGCTTTGCCACCTGTGCAGCAAGGGGCACATGCCAAGGAATCCATGCCCACGGCCTCACCCAGGGCAGCCCTCAACTAAACAAATAACAGGACTCCCTCCGCCCTTGGGTGGAATAACCGAGGCCTGAGTTCCACACTAGCTGCCAGGATTTCTCTGACACGATGAGCCCCAGTTGTCTACAGTAATAACTTGACTTATAACGCACCATTTATTGGTTGCTTTCCCCTCCCCTGTCACCTCCTCACTACCCCCAATGGCATTTTCGTCATCTGCCAAATAAATACGTGGATCCTTAACCCAGGTTATGCTTTCAAGAGAACTCAAAGTAAGACAAGATGTAAGCCAATTTGTATTAGTATTATTCTATGTCTATTTGAAATGTAGCCAGAATTATTCAAACCATGTTGCATGGCAAAAAAATAAAAATAAATAAAAATAACTGTTTGTTTCTGTAAACCCTCTTTTACATAGTTAGGATGTGATCCACTTTAGCTATTAGAACAAAAATGCCTGTTTAAGAATTTCTATAATTCATCCGACCAGCACTGCTCTGGCTGAAGCTTTGATCTCTCACCTGGATTTCCACAACAGTCTCCTCTCTGTCCTCTCTGGCTCCTGTCATTCCCCTGACAAATCCATCCTTCTCACTGTCTCCAGAGACATCCACCCAGAGAGTAATTCTGGCCAAATCACTCCCAGCCAACCCAAAGAGCATTATTATGAAAATTTTTAAAGTTTTTTTAAAAAAATTGTTATTGTTAAATGTATTACATATGTACCTTTTTTCTCCCCATCGGCTCCTTTTAACCCACCTGCACCCCCCAACCCAGGCCTTCACCACCCTATTGTCTGTGTCCATTGGCTATATATATCCCACCCTCCTTTGGTAGTTCTCTTCCCACCCACATCGCCTTATAATTGACAAAAGGTTTTGTTTTTATCTAATGGAAGCAAATATTTTGCTTCTATCTAATGGAAAAAAAATTGTAATATTCTGATATCTGTAGAGCAAGATGCTTGCTGGCCATTTTTAAGAAAAATGACAAAGTAAATATACAGTGTGGACGATGTGCGATGCCCACTTAGATGTGCATCCTTATGCACTGCACAACCTGCTCAACTGAGCAGACCACCCTGGTTTTGACAACTCCCTGCCTCACCTACAAACTCCCTGTCTGCTCTCAGCACACCCACGAAGTGCCATGCTTCCACGCCTTTGTTTATTTTGCCATCCTCTCTGCTTGGCCTTTTCTCAGCTATTTCTAGTGACCCTTTTAAACTAACTGAGCCTTTCCTCTTTGCCAGAAATCATTTCTGAACCACTCTCACACCACCATGTGTCCTTCTTCTTTGCCCCCTCTAGTTCTTCATGTATTAATCAACTTTTATACTTAAAATATTGGGTTCTAACTATCTGCTCAGGGAGGGCTGTGTCTTAACTCCTCTTTGCATCTCCAGAATCTAGTGGAGGGCCTGGCATAGGTTCAGAGTGTTTAGAAAGCAGTGGAGTGTGGAACATGGAGATTATGAGGGAAGGGTCTGCAGTCAAACAGACTTTGTCAACACATGACTGTCTCTTTCTAGCCACAAGACTGTGGGCAAATGGCCTCACACCTCTATATCAGTTTCCTTGTTGGTAAATGAAGATGGCATCAATACAGATAAGCCCCTGCCTATAATTAGCTTAATGCCTGATGGCAGGCACACAATATATCTTAGTAATTATTATTTTTATTATTAGTGGCCCCGTGATAAATTCATGCACATTGAAAGGAAATGAATTAGAAGAAATATTTTAATATCGCTATTTGCCCTTTCTCTATAATAGAAGTATAACCAAGTTCATGATGTACAATGACAGATTGAAACACATGCATGTGGATGGCGCCAGCAAGAGCTTTATATGCATCATGCATGCATGAGTCAACTTAGCCTTTTATACATATAGAATAAACTTGCTTAATTAGACCTGCTTTCTGATGTAGCTAAACTTTTTCCAGCCCAGTGAAGCACCCCAACTTCTCTTTCAGGTAATTGTCAGCAACACAGCAGTAAATATCAACACAAAGCAGATTATTACTGTAGATCATGCAGGGAGAACAAAGGGTAAGATATTTAACTGCAGCAGTGTTTGACTATATTCTGCGCAGTGAGAACACCTGAAGTCATTTTTAATGTCCACCATTTCTTACTTTTTTTCAGTTGGGTCAAGTTTCTAAGCTTTCTAAATCTCCATTTTCTGGCTAATAAAAAGAAAATAGGATTCCACTGAGTCTCCTATCTACCTATTCCAGGACTTCTGTGAGGATCAAATGAGATGAGGCACGGGAAAACTCTTCACAGACATTTGGTTAAAGTGTAAAATGTTTGTACCTGGCTATAAAGCAAGCCATGTTTCTGGGCTGAAGAAGCTCGAAGGAGGCTAGTCACTAGGAAGAGGAAGCCAGGTGTTGCTACGTGACATCATTACCTGGTGCCCACAGCCACCATTTCCAGGCTGGGCTGAACTGTGGGCCGAATTTTGTGCCATGGGGTCTCGGCAATGTTGGCTGCAATTTGGTGGGGTGTTGCTCCAGGGTGATGGAAGGCCTATGTTCCACTTGGGGGAAGTTGAGTGTTGCTTTGTGGGTGGCAGGTCTGCAGTGGCATTTCTCTGTAAATGGCCAGTGCACATCACAACAGCTTCTGCGTTGTGCGTCTGCCCCCTGGTGGTCAGTGTACATCATAGCAACTGGTCGGATGGTCTGACACTTAACATATTAGTCATATATATATATATATATATATATATATATATATATGTGTGTGTGTGTGTGTGTGTGTGTGTGTGTGTGTGTGTGTGTATTTCCAATAAGCATTTAAGGATGAATGTGCCTCCCTTTATTCCAAACAGGTAGACTTCTATGAAAAACATGCATTTTGTTTGATCCATCTGTATGATCAGAATGGTGGTGAATACTTCACTTACATTAGTAGATTTTTTTTTAATATATTTTATTGATTTTGTACAGAGAGGAAGGGAGAGAGATATAGTTAGAAACATCGATGAGAGAGAGTCATCGATCAGCTGCCTCTTGCACACCCCCTACTGGGGATATGCCCGCAACCAAGGTACATGCCCTTGACCAGAATCGAACCCAGGACCTTTCAGTCCCCAAGCCACGCTCTATCCATTGAGCCAAACCAGTTTGGGCACATTAGTAGATTTTGACTACACAACCATTCTGCTAGAAAGTTTTCACTTGCAAGTGAGGAAACAGAGAAGAGCCATCAGTGGCTTGCCTTCGGTCACAGGAAAGTTCCCTGTTAGAGGCCAGGCTATCTGGTCTGTGTGAGTCTAAGCTGCTGCTTTGATAGAAGAGGGACCCCACTGTCCAAGTTCAGATTCAGAAAGTGGGAGTCATCAGTGGACAGGGCAGGGTGTGAAGGAGGAACAGGTTGGAGAGAGGATTATTGAGACTCAACTGACTACACAATCTATTCGTACTGTAAATCTAGAAAACAATTTTGTAGTTAGTTGGAGTATTCCTATGTGGAGAGTCAAGAGATGGGATTAAGAGGAATGGTGATAAGGGCTTTTAAGCTCTATTCTCTCAGCAATTTTTAAATATGCAATACAGTATTGTTAACTAGTCAACACGCTATATATTACATCCCAGGACTTTATTGCTTTATAACTGGAAGTTTATACCTTTTGACTTTCTTCACTCATTTCTAACTATGTGTGGTAAAGAACATTATCTAGACTTATTGAATTGGTTATTTCCCAATGTACACAAATATCAAATCATTATGTTGTGAATCGTTATGTTGTATCTGAAATTAATATAATGTTACATGTCAATTATAACTCAATTTTTTTAAATAAAAATAAGAAAAAAACAGAAGCCTGAAGATAAAGTTTCAGGTTCCTGGGTTCACTTCAGGGGGTGGGGGGGGGGGGGGGGAAGGAATCTTTGATAGGAAGGATGCTGGTTGCTATGCAAGGATTTCTAACTTTATCTTAAGGCTATACAAAAACAGAGACTTTTGCCCAGCCGGCATGGATCAGTGGTTGAGCACTGACCTATGAACCAGGTGTAATGGTTCGAATCCCAGTCAGGGCACATACCCGCATTGTGGGCTCATCCCCAGTGTGGGGGGTGTGCAGGAGGCAGCTGATCAATGATTATCTCTCATCATTGATGTTTATATCTCTATCCATCTCTTCCTTCCTCTCTGAAATAAATAAAATATATTTAAAAACAAAAAACAAAAACAAACAAACAAACTCAGAGTCTTAAAAAAAAACAACACCTGAACACACCAAGTGCTGACAAGGATGTGAAAAAGCTTGGACTCTTATTCATTGTTGATGGGAATAAAAAATGGTACAACTCCTTCAGAAAACAATTTGACAATATCTCCTGAAGTCTATCATATGATCCAACTAGTCCACTCCTATGTATTCATGCAAGAAAAATGAAACCATACACTTAGAAAAATAAAAATATTCTTAGTAACTTTATTCATAAGAACCCCAAACAGGCAACAACCCAAATATTAACAGAAGAATAGATAAAAACAATGGTGCTTTTTTTCACACAATAGAGAACAGCAATAAAAGGAAACAAGCTATCAATACACTAAACATAATATGCCTCAAAATTTTATGCTAAGTGAAAGAAGTCAGAATAAATACACATCCTGTATATTTTCACCAGTATTAAGCTCTAAAATAGGCAAAACTAATTGATAGTGATAAAAATCAAAACAATGTTAGCCTGTTTGCTTATTGGATGGGGGTTAATATAAGTGGATGGCAGCATGGGGTTATTCTTTGGGATGATAGAAATGATCTATGGTATGTCCTGACAGTGGTGGTGGTTGACAGGTGTATAATTTTGTCAAAAACATCAAACTGTACAGTTGAATTTTGTGTATTTTACTGTATGTAAAATATACCTTGAAAAAAAATTAAAATAGCAGAATGTGCATCACAAAACAAGGAAGTGCCTTTGGTATATTATCTAGTGAATTGGGGGTGTAAACCATATTCTTATCATTAAACCATCCTTAGAGTTCAGTAGTATAACTTGGTCATAGGAACTCTTACAAAAAGAATTAATTCATTATTTAACAAATATTTATTTGTTTTAACAAATATTTATTTAGCCCAGTGCTACCACTTACTATTTGGGTGACTTTGGACAAATGACTCTCAATGCCTCAGTTTACTTATTTGTGAAATGGGGTCAGTAATAATACCTAGCTCCTGGTTTATGTAGGAACTAAATGTGCTGATGCATGTAAAACTCAGACGCATGCTGGCAACCTATATAATAAAAACCTAATATGCTAAGCGTCAGGCCATCCAGTCATCTGTTCGACCAATCAAAGCATAATATGCTAATGATATGCTAAGGACACTCACCTGCTCACTATGACATGCACTGACCACCAGGAAGCAAATGCTCCGACCGGTCATCTTGCTGCTGGGGTCCAGCTGATTGGGACTGAGCAAAATGGGTTGGACATGCTCTGGAGTCCTCTCGCAGTCCCCTCCTGGCTGACCAACCTCCCACTTCACTCCCTGGCCCTCATCATGCACTTGGCCTGGCCTGTGCCCCCCTGCAATCTGGGACCCCTCAAGGGATGTCATAGAGCCGATTTCAGCCAGATCCTGCAGGCCAGGCCGAGGGATCCCACTGGTCCACAAATTCGTGCACAAGGCCTGTAGTATATAATAAGGGCTATATAAATGTTATGGTTAACATTATTTCCCTCGATGATATGCCAGGCTTATAGGGACATAGGCCATAGTTCCAGTACTAGAAAATTTATGATCTAGTAGGAACGATGAACAATAAATACATAAATGAATATGCTTAGTACAGTAATAGAATTTGAGAAGTGTTTTAGGACATAAATGACTAACTGTCTGGGAATGGAAAATCCATTCAGAATGACAATAACAGAAATCTAAATCAAATCAAGTTCAAATAGTTATTTTTGTTTTTTATTATTATCATTATTATAGTGATGTCTCCCATTCTTGGCAGCATCTGAAATTTGTGACCTCTTTTCTTCTGTGTCCTGGATCATCCCTAGGTGACCTCGTCCTTTAATGAACCATCATGTCCAGTTCATATCTCTAAGCCCAACCAACACCATGCCTGAACTCCATTCCCTGTGACACCTCATACTGAGTACATTTGAATCCAAATTCTCCATTCCCCTTAATAACAGCTCCGTTCTCCAGCTGCTCAGTCCAAAAGCCTTGCATTTGCTTGCCTCTTTTCTTTTTCTTGTATCTCCTATCTGATAATCAGCAAATCCTGAAACCATTCATTTCTCCTAAAAGCACTACATACTCCTTCAACCTGGACTACTGTAAGAGCTTCATAAGGGGTTTCCCTGATTCCACTCTTGCTCCCCAGCACAGTAGGTAAGTGATCTGTGCAAAATAACAAAAACCCATGCTCTTTCAAAGCTTTACCTTCATCAGGTATTCTTCACAGAGTCCTTCTCCTGGCCTATGAGGCCCTGGCATATCTTGCCCTCTGCCCTCCTCCTCTATGATTATTCTCCCTTCCTCCACTCCAGCCTCACTGACCCCCTTTGCTGTCTTTTCAAGATGCCAGTCAAGCTCTTACTTCATGGCCTTTGCAGAGGCTGTTCCCTTTGCCTGGAATTCCCTTATTCCAGATGGTTCCATGGCTCACTCCCCACTTTATTCAAATCTTTGCTCAAATGTCATCCTAGTTAAAACAGCACATACACCCCTACCCCAATAGCTAACTGTTTTACCATGCTTTTCCCCTAGGTCTTATTGTGACAGTCGGCCTAGCCAGCCCAAGAGAGATAAAAGATAAAGTCAGTTGTAACTCAGTGCCAGGAATTCCTTTGTAGTAAGACATGCAGACCTCCCTCTAGATCTGGCTAGGAGATTGGCGTCATCAAAACCACAGCATCCTGCACTCCTGTTTGGAGTCAGAACAGACATTCTGCTTGAGGCAAAACAGGCCAGGTTGTGTAAACCACCTAAGGAATAGCTAAGGACGGCCAGTTCTTTGTCCTGAGGGGCCAATCAGGGAGTGACAGACCAATAGTGGGATGGGAGGGGAAAAAGAGGTATAAGAGGAGGGACTGCCCCTCTACCGGGGCTCTCACCTGGGTGTTTGCTGCGTCAGCCAAGGTTTGAGCCCGGATTCGAATCTGTAATAAACTCTAGCATGCTTAATCAAATTGGCTCCGGTGGTTCATCTCTTGGGGAACTCGCTTCGTAACACTTATGTTCTATTCCACTGCTCTATTGCCCTAGCTTGAAATGTACGCCTTGTAGGGCAGAGGCCCTCTGTGTGTCTTGGTCACATCCCAATGGGCTAGAATGGTGCCTGGAATAGAGTTAATGCTCAATCGATGCAGAGCTTCATTGTATGCAAAACAGGCACAGACAATATCCTAATAAGCTCTTTAACCATTTGTGGGGTAGGCTTTGTTGCACACATTTTAAAGGTGAGTTAAGAGTCTGTTTAATATTTTTTAAGTCCTTTGCTAAGGTCATGCACCTTTTGGTCATATAGGTCAAGCCCTGGTCTTTTGCCTTCAAACCCAGTGTATTATCATAATCACAAAATATTACTGAAATAGTTATAATCTGTTAGTGCTCCTCTTGACATGTCACTTGTATCTCTTTTAACCTTCACAGCAATTCTTTGAGGTGGGCACTTCTATGGTTGTTTTGCAGATAAGGAAACTAAGCACTGCTAAGTAACTTACCAAGGTCAGAGAGCGGGTAGGTGGTTAGGACAGAATCTGGGTCCTGGTGCCCCGACTCCAGAAACTTGTTCTCGACCTACCAGCTCACCAAGCACAGCCTGTGAAGGAAAGAGAGGTAAGTAAACTACAGGACACCAATGGACCGGTATCAAATTTGTTCTAAGACTATCTGCCACAGTAAGCCTTTTACTTCTGCTGCATGTGGCAGAATCTTTCTTTTTTCTCAAAGATCATTAGGTGGAAAGCAGTTGTATCTCAAATGCATTTCACCTTATGTTGTTTTCTGCTTTTCTTCCATTGTGAAGATGTTGGAAACTTTTGCTTCTGAATTGAGAGGTCACTTAGGAGTCATGGGTGAGGCTGGTGCATGCCAGCAGTTTGTCTTTCTGCTTTACTTGCTAGTTTTGTGGTGCCTTTGAGGCTGTGGGCACAGGCTGACCTTCCCTCCGAGCTTCAGTCTCCCCCTCTTCCCTCCTCACCTCATGACATGCCTTGTTTCAAAAATTCTCACCTTTAGTCTATCACATAACCTACATTGTAAAACACTCAAATTCTTCTCTTTTCCTTCCTTCCTTTCTTCCTTCCTTCCTTTCTTTCTTCCTTCCTTCCTTCCTTCTTTCCTTCCTTCCTTCCTTCCTTCCTTCCTTCCTTCCTTCCTTCCTTTCCTTCTCTTTTTTTTTCTGGTAGAAATCTATTTGATTGGATGTGACAGCACTAGAGGCAGAAATGTGGCCAAATTTTAAATGGTGAGAAATCCATCTCAGCTACCTGGATTTTGGGAAGCAAGTTGTGATTTCCTGGCTCACTTTGTATTGAACTGGACAAGCTAGATGAACTATAAAAGCTTTATTGACTTGCCTACTTGCCTCCAAGTCAATCAAGTGTCTGTAAACAATGCCACTATTTGTTCTTTCTGGCTATTCAAATTATTAACTTAAATGTGTGCATAAAGTTACACAAAAATTAGGTGGATACCCTTAAAGTACCAAATCCCTCAGATCTTAAATAAGCAAGCACTCAGACTTGAAAAATAAAGCATGTGTTTTGATTGTTTCCTAGTTCTTTATAACATAAAGGTTTATAACACTGATCTGGGAATAGATGGTCAGTTCCTGCAAGCTGGTATGTGATCTACTCACCTAGGTATCCGAACTACCTGCCACATAGTAGGTGCTCACCAGAGTAGGTGCTCAACATGGTAGGCACTTCATAAATATATGTCAATCTCTAGTACTTTGCCTTTCATTGCCTACCTGTGGACTTGAGTCAGACACTTACACACACACACACACACACACAGAGAGAGAGAGAGAGAGAGAGAGAGAGAGAGAGAGAGAGAGAGAGAGGATCTGTGTCTATTTATCTCTATATTCCAAAAATGTAGAACCACTAGATAGCAGGCAAGCATTAAAGATCACTAAATTGAAACAGCACAAGAATTTTATTTTTTGTTACTGGTTTTATCTTCCCTTTTCCCATCCTCCCAAGTCCATTTGGCTCTCTGGCTAAAGTGCCTAAAAATCACTGGATCCATCTAATCAAATATTTGAAGGCCCGAGGCCTTGAAATTATTTAAATCAAGTTCAGAATTACATTTTTAAATTTACCCTGATCATTTCATAAGTAAATTTAACAACTAGCTAACTGCTATCCCAGGAGGGGAAAAAAGAAGCATAAGCTTAATGAATTTGGTCAGACATACTGTGTAACAGATGTCCAATGTGCTGCCATGAGCTTAAATCATAAGTATGATGGCTCTGTTTGGCATGGCAAAATATATTAGAAGTGTTTTATCGGTCACTGAGCAACTTGCTAGATGGAAGGGGAATAATTCTGAAGAAATGCTGTAGCTGAGTCCAGTAGCCTCTCAAAAGGAGCTGTGGAGAAACACAGATAGCCTGCCTGCAATGATTCATCAAGTTGGTCCTTTGATTCACTAATTTGAGTGTCAAGTGCAACCATACAATAAAGAATTGCCAGGACCTGATAAGATTTTCCTCTGGCTGCTGCTTTTCCTGCCTTAACAACTGGTGCTATTCATGCCTAAAGCACAAATTGAATAAATAGCTTCAAGGCTGCCAAAGTTGGATGGTGTTTTGAATTTTTTGTTTTTCCTTGCAAGGCTAAATCCTGGATGTTTCTTTCCCCAAACACATTGCATTGATAGTCATTGTTGCATCAATAATTTTAAGGTCCCTAATACTAAGTATGGAAGGATGCCTCCTAAGTTAAAAATAGTTCCTGTTGTATCATCAGTCCAGCCATGGATTAGTGAAGATTAAAAAAAGGATTGTAATGCCTTTTTTGGCCTTGAGAAAGCTCTTATTATGCCTATGGTTCAGTTGGCCTGCTGATCATTTCCATCTTAATGTAATCTTTAACATTACACTGCTACAGGTGATGTGTTAAGTAATATATTAATACAACTATTCTCACTGAGCAATTTCACAAGAAATATGTTTTTAGCTAAATTAGACATTTAACAAATGTCATTTGAAATTCGACACGAGGGGGAAGACCCTTTAAATAGGATATTGGTGTGAAATTCCCAACAACAAAAAAAAATAATAAGTTTTGAATTTTTTTAATTGAAGATTTGAGTGTGAAGTTATGTACTATCAGTGCAATAGACTAACACGAGCAGAGCACCAAAGGCCTTAGGAGGCTTATAAAAAAAGCAGTATGCAGTTCTATCTCCAGGAGCCAGAAATCTTTCATTAAAATTAGGGAGATTCCACAGGTTCAGTTAACCATGTGGATATGATGGGTTGAGTGGCTTTACACTTTCAAATCACTAAGAACTTCAAAAGTCTGATACCAATGAAATTTGTAATATTTAAAACAAATAATGAATGAAATACCTTAGATTAAAATTGTAATTAAAAGATTGTATGAAAATAACTGGATTAGAAAAGTAAAATTAAGGGTGAAGAGAATATGAGAAAGCTTACAATAAAAATCTGAAATAATAAATAACTTTTTGGAAAAAATTATTTTGTGATAGATTTCCCCATACAATCAACATAAAATGCAAACGCTATAAATAGGACTATTGACATTTGGGAAGTTGACTTGTTTTTTAAAACAAAAAAAAACAAAAAAAAAACAGTACATTTAGTTTGCAAATTTTCAAATGGGAATCACGTTCAGAATGCAGTTGGGTTCTTTTTTTTTTTTTTTAATAATTTCATAAAAGATAAATAAGCTCTCAGACCAACGGGTGGTGGTACTGACACAGTTAACTCCCTCGCCCCAGAAATTCCATTAGGCTGAAAAGAATATTTGGGGGCGGTTAGGTGGGGGGAAGGATGCAGTGGTCTTTAGGACCCAGCAGGCGGCGGCAGGCGGCAGTTGTGTAGATCACGGAGAGACTACGAGGGTCCGGCTCAGTTTTAATTCTGTCTCTAATCTCGACAGCGGCGGCGCTCCCTGGGTCCCGGGGCTCCCCTGCCCACTCAGCCGCCGCCGGCCGCCGGGCTAAAACCAGAGCTTGCCCGCGCCCCCATCACCCATCATGGAAACCCTTCCAGAAAAAGTGGCTCCGGACGCGTGTGCCTGAGGATTCCGCACAAAAGAGGTGCCCAAAATGAAGACCCTGATGGTGAGTCATTTGTTACAACTCTTCAGAGCGGAGCGGGGACCCCCCGGGAGCAGCGTTCCCAGGGTGCGTGGGAGAGCTCCAGGGGCGCCTAACCCAGCCCCCGCGAGGTCGCCTGTTACAAAGGGATAACTTTCCACCTGCTCCGCGTCCCCGCACGGCTCCCGGGTTCTGCCTGGGTAGGAATCCCAGAGCCGGGAGGAACTCAGCTTGCCTAAGCTCCTGGATCTCGGCAGGAAGTCTGAGGGGCCAGCAGAGAGCTGGAGTGGTGGGCGCATTTGCTCAGGGGGTGGAGGGATACCAAAAGCAACCTCCTGGCAAAAAAAAAAACAAAAACTAAGAGAAGGGAGGGGAGACCTTTGCAGACTTTCTGGGTTTCCTTGAATGATTTCAAACTTGCACGAATCGCCGAGGTAAAGCCTCTGGGGTCCAGAAAGGAGAGGATGCAAAGGCTAGAGATTCCAGCGGGCGAGGTGGCAAGAGAGAGAGAGTCCCTTCCCCAAAGTGCGAGAGACCCCCGCCCCCCCCTGCCCTCTCCTCCGCCGGCGGGCGCGCTCTCCCTCCAGCAGCCAGGCGCCGCGCTCCACCTGCCCTCTGCCGAGAGATCGGGGAGGTGGCGTGGGCCGAGCGAGAGCAGCATCGCATCGGCGGGAGCATCCCCTGTGATACCCACGGAACCGTGTGCCGCCTCTGACCCGGAGGGGCTGCGCGCGGCCGCTCCAGCACCCTGGCCAGCTCCCGCTCGGGGCTCTCCCCCGGCCGGGTCTGGGTGCGCTCCTCCCGGGTGGGCTCTCAGCCGCTCTCTGCTCTCTCCGCCCGCCCGCAGCGCCATGGTCTGGCAGTGTGTTTAGCGCTCACCACCATGTGCACCAGCTTGTTGCTCGTGTACAGCAGCCTCGGCGGCCAGAAGGACCGGCCCTAGCAGCAGCAGCAGCAGCAGCAGCAGCAGCAGCAGCAGCAGCAGCAGCAGGCGCATCAGGCAGCAGCGGCCACCGGCAGCGCGCAGCCCTTGGCGGAGATCAGCGCCCCGTCGCGCCCCGGGCCCCCCGCAGCACCGCGACCGCTGGACGGATACCTTGGCGTGGTGGACCACAAGGTGACAGCTCGCTCGCCCACTCGCACGCCGCCCGGCTGGGGGAATCCCACACCCCTAAACCTTCCCTCTTTCCAGGGGCTGGGAGGCGCCGTGAGTTAGGTGCCTTTCAGAGGCCGGGAGGGGGGAGTGGCCCCGCTGGGGTGCGTGGGATGGTTCCTACTTGATAAGAATTCCTGTTTGGAAAAGGATGCAAAGTTTTCTAGGGAATGGGGACGGGATGAGTGCACCCCAAAGCCCGATGTCCTAACAGGAACGGGCCCTGGAATTTGAACCCTCTGATCCCCAGAATTACAGAGGCCAGTGTGTGTTGGCTTCCGGAAGCCTAGATAGAGTTTGGCCACCAAGTCTCGCCTTTGTGGGAACTGACCCGGGATGGCCCTAGTAGCAGCCCTGGCTTTCCTATTACCGTGAACCTGGAGGTGAGACCGCTGCTCAGGCTCAAAGACTCCCCTCTGATCTCTGCTCCAGTAGCTCTGGGCAGAATTGCCACCGCCCCCTGAGAGCGTGCCCAGACAGGCGCGCAAGGCTAGAGGCACCAACTCAGCTTCCCTTGGCTTGAAACTCATCGTTGAGGACCTGTTTCCCTCTGACTTCCTGGGAAGCCGCTGCCTGGCTTGGCTAATAATTAATAAGATAAATTTTTTAAATTGAGCCTCTTCTTCCTGGAATAATGAGTGTCTGGTTTCAGTGTGTGAAGCCTTTGGGAGCATCCTAATCAACTTTTCTGATTCTGAAAAGACAGTTTAAATGCATTCCGCTTTATTTGAAGCCGCTAATATGTTTTGATTAAAATACAATTCCACTCTGTGTCTGCTCTGGAGAGCTAGAGGATTTCTTGAAACCACCTAACTAATCTGCCAGTAATATATCTAGATTTTATGGTTGTGGACCAAAGTGATAGCTAGCATGTACGGCTTTTGTGTGGAAAGATTGCTCTTACCCTGCATGAAAAAGCCAAACTTTTTAAAAGAAACAATCAGAACATTTCCATTCATTTGTGCAATGAATGATGCTAAGGGTTTTTGGAAGGTACAAAAATATTTAAGACAGGACTCAGCCTTTAGGGGTCTTTGACTATGTGGGGGTGTGGGTAAGGGTGGGGAGTTACTATGAAGTGTAGTTAGATACATAGATAGATGATAGATAGATAGATAGATAGATAGACTGATAAATATACATGTATAGGAAATGCAAGATGTAAACTGTTAATACTGTTGGGTACAAAGATGAGAAAGATAGGTTACTGCCCTCTGGAAGGATCAATGAAAGTTTCTTTGAAAACATGGGACTTGCACTGGGAAGAATTCAGAGAAGCAGAAAAGAGGAAGAGATTTCATTACAAAGTGATTAGGGGGAGGGGCCTGGTGGTAGACTCAAAATCAAAAGTAGAGAGGGTCATCAGTTTTGCAATCCCAGCTGCAATTTTCTAAGTTGCTGATTGATTACATACTTTGTATCTGCATGTGGGAGCAACTGATAAGGGCTGGAGTTCCAGGAAAGTTTAGAGATCGGCCTCTGGCTGTGGGTGGATGTGTACCTGGAAATGATGAATATATTGAACTAAGTGGGTTTCCATAGCTATTGTTTACTGGAAATGGTTTTAGCACTGGCAGAGTTTCGATTAATAGGGTGTCAGAAGGTACATTTGCTGAGAGCTTTGATGGGCCTGTGAGAAAATATTCCTAATACTTCCCTCCTTGTGCTTTTCTGCTGGACACCAGCTAAGAACATTGAGAGCCTAAGTCAAAATATAATGCCCTCATGTTTCCTAAACAGTGTTTATTCGCACAAATAGGTCGTATCCCATTTCCAATGTATTGGAGCTTTAGTTCATTAAAATGAAGGACAGCTTTTTTTCTGGAAGGAATGTTGACACTCTATATGAGAAAGTGAGATAATCTGTAATAAAAGGGCTTTATAAATTGTGAAGTGTTGTGGGCATGATAAATATGTGTGAATGTCCTTGAAATTGTTAGCAGAGAATTATAAACGTGGCCAGGAAAAATCTTTGCAGATAATTTATAGTAATGAAATTCTTTCATAGAAAACCAGTATGTCACAAAATTCCATAGGCAAAGGGTTCAGCAGGGTTTACCCCACCCAAGCAAAGGAACAAAGGAAAACCTTAAAATCTATGCCCTCTTTCTAAGCATTCTCCGAATGGTCCCACGGAGCTCCATGTAAACTTCTGCTCCCAATGCAATCATTGACCCTCTTTACTGCTACTAGTTAGCTGGCCAGAAATTAGGCCAAGTTCCATGTCTGATGGCTGTCTGAATGTGCATGTGTAAAATATGTGTCCTCTCTCCAAAAGGTGCTGTCTAATCATGTTTCCTTGGGATCTTCCTAGAATCTTGCTTAGGCAGAGACTTGTTAGAATATTGCTAGGAATTCTCTTTTCTTTTTTAAATTATCACTGGGGAGGGTAGGCAATGACAGCTTTTCTATTTTTGTTACATTTACCAGATGATACTCTGATTGCTCTTTTTGTTTTCACCCTCACATCAGGCCTTAGAAAAATTATAGGATGTGCTGTCTGTGATGACCACCAAGCCATATGCTGCTGCATATTGAATCAGAATTCCAGCAGACTCTTTATTTGCCGCTGATTTACAGAATCTGGGGAGAGTTACAGATACCACTTAGGAAACCATTCACATCTCCATGGCCAGAGGTCCCAGAGTCTATGAAATATGTAGTGTTTCTGTTCTGTTCTATGATGGTATTAACATCATAACTCCAAGATTAAACTCAACAGGTGGTCCTAATCCCAAGCACCTGACTTCCACAAATTACAGTCTGTCGGCAATGATAGCCTTGTGTCGTGCAGCAGCAGACTAAATTGCTGTTGAGATTAAATCACTGTATGCCTTTGTTGAACGACACGCTGCAAGTCAAGTCAGTGATGAGCAATATGTGTTGCAGCTTAAAATATCGCTTTCCATGGTCATATTTCCCACTCCCTCTTTTTACTGATGATGCAGGCTGAAATTGTAATTCGAGTAGGATTATGTGAAGGCTACTTGAAGTTTCTTGTGATAATGAAGGCATTTCATTTTTGTTGCTGTTGGATTCTTTCTCTTAATTTCTGATACTCTTCCCCCAGCCCTTCCCCATAAATGTTTCACCAGTTCATTTCCACCTTCTTACATGTCTGTCATTGCAACTACTGCATCTGTATCTTGCTTGGTTCCCATTTTTAAAAGTCATTGATTCTAACCTTATTTGCCAGATGGAATCAAAGAAGCCAATTTGGAGAACTTTCTGCATTTAGAACTGCGGCATAATATATAACCAAACTGACACACAAGTGCCCTCGATCAAGCAACCCTCAGAGGAAAGCTCCGAGTCTCCCAGCAGAGGGGAAGGGCGTCCGGAGCACCATTCTATGTCCAGTCTAGATCTGGTCTGGGTAGATAAAGTTATTTGCCATCTGGCGGACTCTGTGAAATGAAACTGTGAGCTGATTCCCATTTCTAGTGGACAGGAGCCCTTATCACAGAAGGCCCATTTGTCACCCGGACTGCCCTTTTCGGAGAGGGCTTAGAAAAGGGCAGTGATCAATGGGGTCTGAAGCCAAGCTGCTATCTCCTTGCTTCAGTAGTAGCTCCCAGGGGTGGATTTTAGACATACCTGTAACATGCTTCTTGCTTCTTGCTTTGCCTCTTTTCTTCCATAAGTTTTCAGTTATTCAAGCAAAACAAACTGCTGAAAGGTAATAGTACTACAATTATTAATTGGTAGACGTCCATTTGAAATACAACAAACCAATGCAAGAGTTAGAAAATAATTCAAAACCAAAAAAAATGGGGAAGGGGGCACATGCCACATAACTTACTTTGAAATTATGGCATAAGTATTCTTCCTTTAGAAAAGTATGTAAATACTCAAATAAAGTTTATACTACTCATTATACTCTATTTTATGGTATTGGAGTCACCTGGTGAATTATAAATAATTTGGTTTTTAAATAGATCCAAAGCAAGCTCATTTTCAGTACTCAAGTAGTACAAAATATAATCAACTACTGATAATGAAACCCTGTTTTCACAAAACATCAACCAAAGGAAACAATGTGGACTACTTGTTCATGGGTAAGAAGCTATGATAATGTGTTTATTGTTAATGGGAGAATAGTTTATATGACATTTATTAATCTTCCTTAATTTTATGAGAGCCAGGAGTATTTATCCAGCTTCCCACAGCAAGAATCCCATGATAATTCCATGTCAAAGCCCAGGCCATACCTGGTGGATGAGTCTGACTTGGCTCCCTTTCAATTTTGAAGCATTCTGGCCTCCTTGCTGATCCTGGAATAATCATTCTGCCTCAGGACCTTTGCACTTACTGTTCCCTTTCTCTGTAAATCTCTTGCCTGAGATCTTTTGCACTAAGATGTCTTCTGGTCATTCAGCCCTCAGATCAGATGTCATCTTTTTGTGACTCCCTCCTCAACAATCATAAAAGAGCCCCCTCCTTAACAATCATTCTCTATTATATCAGCCTGTTTTATTTTCCTTATAATTCTTACTTTCTAAAATAATCTTTAAGTTTACTTGTCCGTGATTTGCCCTCCCTCCAAGATAATCTAAGCACTGTGAGAGCGAATGAATTGTACATCTTGTTGACCAGTTTAACTACAAGCCCTAGCTCAGCATTTGGTACCTAGTGGGCACACAATAAGTATTTATTGAAAGAAAGTAGGATGTGTGGGGTGGGGGTGGGAGGAGGGTGTCAAGAAGGATAGAGCTACCTCATCTTATGTTAAGTTTTTTTCTCAACAAGAAATATCAGTGCAGTCCCAAGGCCCTGGTATGACTCATCATTCTTAAATTTGTTATAATAATAATGGGAAGGAAAAAGAAGAAATTATTTAAAACATAAGAATTTTGGGGAATGATGATATACATATATATATTTTATAGAGGAAGGGAGAGGGAGAGAGAGAGAAAAACATCAATGATGACAGAGTATCATCAATTGGCTGCCTCCTGCATGCCCCCTCCTGGGAATCAAACCCACAACCTTAATTGCTACCTCTGGGTTCCTGAGATGACACTCAACTGCTGAGCCACACCAGCAGGAATCTATATTTTTATAGGCTTTCTTTAACATTCTTGTGCACATAAAAATTTGAAAATCATCATTTGCAACATTTTTAATCATCACTATGAGTAGTTCTATAGCTAATTTTTTTCTTGGTGTTTTTTTGTTTTTGTTTTTATTTTGTTTTTTTACTAATCATAGTCCTTAGTAAATACTCATTGAAGGCCTAATAGTTGCAAAATTGGATATTCTGGTGACAGAACACAGTCCTTATTCTCAAAGAACTTTTGATCTAATTGGAAAGAAAAGACAAAGAAACAAGAAAGAATAATAAAGCAGTTCTGAATAATAATATAAAACCAGGAAACAATAAATCAAGACACTGAGACTAAAAAAGAGGCAATTTATGTGATCTCTTTTACAAAATAGGTTTAATACTATTATTACCTTAGAAGTTATAAAACTTTCAAGCTAAAATTTTATTACTTATTAACCCTTTTTCATACAAATGTACTTGTATATATATTATTTAGTATATGGCATCCAATGAATAATCCAACTTCAATAGCAAAGCAACTTCAAAGTGCATTGATTTTATGCAAAATATATACAACCACTGTATGCTTTTCTTTGATATAGCAAAGGGTTTCCTGGATTCTTGAAGGAAGCTAACCTAGTTACCCTGTTTCACTATCTATTCTAAAACATATGGTGACCATATTTTCAAACCAAATCTCATAACTGTGGTATAGTGAATTTGAATATAATTGTGTTGACTACAAGACAGAATATTTGCAATCAGATCTGTCCCAAAATCCTGGCATTTTTTTTAGAAAGGACTTTTTATCACCCTAAGGTCAAGTGGCAGCACAATAGAATTCCTGTCCTTCGAACACTGGGGTAAAAGGAGATTAAAGATGAAAAATACTTTGAAAAATTAAAACCCATCATTAATCAATGCATCATTTGCCTATTATATGTTCTTTGAGCAGCTGTGAAGATCTTAAGGATTGAAAGACAAGGAATGGTTATATTTTAAATAATGATATTATTTCCCATACCTTCTGAACTTGATTCAAGAGAAGATTTGACTTGGGAGTCAATAAATTTATGATCAAGTGATTGATCAAAACTTGGGATGGAGATATTTATGAGTTGTATTCAGATTCTTCTTCACAAGCTCTTTTAGTCTTAAACTCTGAGTCTGAGACAAATAAGTATTTTTATTGCATGCTCCATTCAATATGGGTTCCCAAATAAAAGTCACAGGCATGTATATTCTCACTTTAGACAGCATATCCGCAGGGAAACTTTTTATGATTTGCAGCCCAGGTCAAAGCTGAGTTGTATGTTCATCTTCAGAGCCAGGATCCCATGATAATACTTATTCTGGTTTATTGTTATTTCTTATCTAAAATTGTTTGCCTTACCCGCTTGATAATCAACTCTTGGAGGCTGGGAATTTTTTTCTTTATTTTTTTGTCATTGTATTCTCAGCCTTTAGTAACGTAGCTCTTCGATAAAATTTGTTGAATAAATAAGTATATTTATATAAAGATTTTAAATGTCCTGCAAAATAAGCCTTTGGAGTTCCTGAAAATGAATAGCTGCGCATCATAAATAGCTATTTCTCCTGCCATGATCTGTAGTTCTGTAACTATTTCATTTCTTCATTCTGGTACTTATCAGATCTCTTAAAAGATACTCAGAATTTTAGAGCTAAAAGGAAAAATTAAAAAAATATCAAAAGGAATTCCTGAGTGGTCATGTGATTTGCCCAAAGTTGTGGGTTAGTGGCAGAGCTGAGGCTAAAATGTGGGACTCTGATGTGAATATCATTTCCATAAGGGAAGTTTGGTGCCAATATATCCTAAGCAGTGACTCCACATTAATTGAATGAATTTATTGAAATGAAAAGCCAAAGCCTACCCAGTTATTGAAAAGAAATAAATATTTGAACATCGTATTATTCTGAAATGAATATGAGAATATGCTTCTGGATAGTTAAAGAGCTTCTGCCACCAACTTCAGCAATGGGGATTCGAAAACAGCATAGAACGTACGGTACCTGTATAAATGGAACAATTTGCAAAGCAGAGTGAATTTTGCCTTTAAAAAGTAAACCAAACCAACCGAAAATGTCAAGAGCAGACCATTCATTTGGCTGAATTACCTTCTCCACAGGGGGGAAGAAAACATTGTAAGGAGACTCAGTTAACCAAGGGTTTGAAGAACTTCCATTCCACAAGTAATCATCCACTCGCCCTAAATTCTGAAATGGAATACTTACTCCGAAATAGAACCACTTCGGGGGAAAAGAAACCATTTTATCTACTAGTATGACAAGGAAAAGTAAGGTTGATAAGTTGTAAATCAGTATGAAAAGGAAACTTTTTATTTTGTTCTCTTTGAATGGCTAAGAAGGGGTCTGTAGTGTTCCTGAAAGCTGCCAGGATACTCAGGCAGACTGAGATGCAGAGCTAAAACTTTTTTTTAATGAGAAAACATATTCTGGAAATTAATTGCACTTAAGGGACCTCTCCACTGACTAATCTACAGATATGTTCATGTTCTTTGCATGCTTCTATTGACTGCCCATTGCCTAGAGCAGTGTTTCCCAAAGTGTGGTACACGTACCCCCAAGGGTACCGGAAGAGTTTGGTGGGGGTACACGTTGCACCGGAGTTTGGTGGGGATATGCACTGCACGGTGCTTAGCTGCGCCTAATTCTACATTCTCATGAGTACGAGGGGTACTCAGCCTTACGAAAATTATAGAAGGGGTACACATATGTCAAAAGTGGCCTGGAGCATCAAGGTCAGACCCCGTAGGAAGGCCCTCAAAGCCCCGGTAGGGTCTGCCTGGCCTACTTTCTGAACCGCACCTCCCACAGCTCCCCTCAGCCCAGGCTCCACACACCCTGGGAACACAGCTTGCAGTTTCACACTTACCTGCTTTTCGTCCATCAAGGGATTTCCTTTCTCATTTTATCTACCAGATAAAGAACTAATCACTCATTTGGATGCTCAAGCATCTCCTTTCTAAAGCTTTCCCAGATACAACCCCTGTGCAGAGTAGTTCCCACATTCTGTTATGATAGCCATGTATCAAGTAGCCAATCACATATTGACAGAGTAAATACTATGCATTAGACACAGAGAAAATGAGAGGAAGGACCTAGTTCCTACCCACAGGAAAATCACAGTGGAGGAAATACATATTATAATTTATTACACTTTTTTCAGTGCTAAAGTAGTCTCTGCCTCTTATGATGCCTCTAATGACACAATATTGTGATGATTCATCTGCATGCTTATCTCCCTGACTTCTTCAGGCCAGGAACATAACCTACACATCCCTGTATGTCCAGAACCTAAAACTGTAACTTACACACATCAAACTCAGTAAATCTGTGTTGAATGTTAGGTGGACAGACTCCTGTTGTAATTATATGTAATAGGAAGAGATTTAAACAAGTCTGGCTAATAGACTTACTAATGATAGAAATGACAGGAATGATAAGTAGGGGCAGAGGACTTCCCCTCTGTGACATGCAATTAATTTCTGGCTCCTCTCTCCATACAGAGTAGCGTTTGCTGACCTTTCCTGAGCGGCTTGACCAGGTGCTAAGATACAGGAATGCCCATTCCTGAGGGCAGGATGGGTATCCGGGGAGGCAGAGGGCATGCTCTGGTGCTTATCAGATTTTTTACCTGTGAGTGTTTGGCAAGGCATGCCACTTTTTGGCCTGAGCTTGTCTGTAGAAAAAGAGCTTAAACAAGATTCATTCATTCGCTCATTTTATAAAATAATAATTGTGCTTCTACCATATAGTCCCCATTGTATTCAGGACTGAAGATGCAACAATGAATAAAGTGTGGTGCCTGACTCCACAAAACTTACATCTCTGAGGAGGGGCAAGTAAACACAAAATTACAGGGAAGGTTTGGATAGAAATATTTACAGGCCATGGAGATGGGGTGCTATCCTGAAAGCTTTGGGGAAGTCTTTTAAGGGGAAATTACAGGAGTGACTCCATCAGATGTGCAGACCAGTGGATCACCCTGGCTTCTGTGTGGCACAGGCCAGAAAAGTCTCAGATTATAGGAGGAGGGACCAGTGACCAGACTGTTGCTGTAATCTTCGTTAAGTGATGCTGGTGGCCAGAGGTTGAAGGGACCCAAGGTTTCTGCCACCTTCAATTTTCTGTGATTGCCCACCCAATGTGTTGGCACAGACAGTCTGAATGCCGCTCTCAAACAGCGGAAGGTTAGTGGCTCAAGACTGCCTCTCGGTAGTTAGTGAAGAGAGTTTGAGGATGAGTCCAGATGGCACTCCACCTTTGTCTAATTTTGAACCTCCCTGCGCATCTTAGTACCACATACTGTTTGTGGAGACTCCACACTACATGCTAGCTGTGGCAGGAATTGAGCCCACCACCTGCAGCAGAGCCAGTGGGGTGTGGAATGAATGTGCTGGAAGAAACTTTATGGTGTAACAATTCTCCTGGGGGAGGCTTTCTTCTAGAATAACCTTGCCAAGGGAAACGTCGTTGCGTATTAAATCTAACCAGGTCTAGATCTGTTGGAAGTATGGGGTAGAGAGTACTTTCCTCTCCTTTCATTTCCTACATAGTTAGAGAGTGAGCAATTATCTTTTTTTTTTAAAATCAATTAAGTTTGTTAACAACTTCTAAGAAAAGGAAAGTTTCTATTTCCCTTGCTTCAGAAAGAAATTGGCCGTAAAGGAATGTAAAATTTCCCAAGAAAGGAGTCTGATTCCTAATTCATTCATTTGGTTTGGAGCAAAAAGTTATATATCTGAATGAACTCTGGTTTTATGGTAACTTGGCAATGTCCCACCTGCCAGGCTGCTGTTGGGGATTTCCAAGTTGTCTCCAATTACCTGGAGTGGTATCTGCTTCCACTCTGTATTGCAAACCATAAAGCTGGCTCGTTTCGTTTTTATTCTGCTTGTTTCAAGTTTTGAACAATCAAAGTGCAGGGAATGATAACATTCTGCTTGTATTCCCGATCCTGGAAAAGGGAAAGGGGATGATAGGGACCTGTGTGTGTTTCCTGTCACCAACGCCCCACGTGCGAAGCTTTGGCTTGATGCTCTAGCCATTACAATCCCTGGAGGAACCATGCCCCTTGCCCTTCCTTATTAACAATGGTGAGTGGCTTTGGCTCAGTTTGAAATGTGATGGGTTTTTAATCCATCACAAGTTTTTAATCCATCAGAAGTAAAAGCCAGATAATAAAAGTCAAATAAAAGCTCTCTCTGAGAACAGGATTTCCCAGTGGAATGCCCCTACGGTAGTGAAGTGTTAAGATGAAATCACTGGACCCAGGACCAAGGATAAGGACCAGCGTAAGATATAACATCAGGTGCTCCTTCCCTGTTCTCACAGGGGCTCGCTGTCTGGCCATGGAGACATTCGATGCTGACTGAGTATTAGAAGAGCACGTGGGGGGTGGCTTATCATGGGCTGTGCAGGGTTTACACAGGGGTCGCAGGTATTGACAATATCACATTTGAATTTGACTTGATGGGCTGTTTGATAACAGAACAGGAACCACTTTGTCAAAGATAAGTTCTTCAGACGAGGACTCACAACAGCTGCTCTTGTTTTTGTTTTTCTGGAATGAACACCATCGCTCTCCTCTAAAACCAAAAGGCTCAGGTTATAGAGGGAGTTTTGAATATCAATGCTGATGGTTCTGCCAAGTAAAGGACTATTTTCTTAAATCTTCACCTGAGGATATGTTTTTATTAAAATGTTTTTTCTATAGAGAGGAACATTGAGTGGTTGCCTCCTGTAGGCGCCCTGACCAGGGATCAAACTACTATCTAGGTATGTGCCCTGACTGGGAATCGAACCAGCAATCTTGGTTTCAAGATGATGCTCTATCCACCTCAGCTACCTGGCTAGGGCATAAATGACAGTTCTTTATGGGCCCAGACAACATTCTGATGATGTCTCACTCTTTCGAAGTTTGAAGTATGAAAAAGGAGCAGAATCTTAGTTTACATATCTTCCAGGATATCCTGCCAACATGTGAACACCAAAACACAGTAGTATTTCATGCAAACTATGCCTGTAGACCATATTTGAGGTCATGGAATGCCTTCTATCTGGGAAAAGCTTCCTCTGCATTATCCGCACCATAGCAGGTTGAGAAAGAGAGAAGAGAGCAGAGAGCCAGAGTGCTGGTTCTGCAAACAAACTTAAGCCCATTCAGTTGGAAATACATAACACTGATTTTCTCAAAATGGCAAAAAAGAATAATTATTCATAAACCTACCATCAAGACAGGATTACTGCAGATAATTTAATGTACTTTCTTGCAGATGTTTTCACACATTTCAGATGTGTGTATATGCAATTTTAATGTACTTCCTTCCCATTTTTATTCACATATGTAGGTCTATGGCATCCATGGATACATTTGTTTACCAACAAAACGTGGCCCATTGTATAAAGAAGGGCATGAGCAATACTATTAGGTCTTAGTGAAAGATCTATCTCATTTAATAGCTTAAAACCAAAATATATTCCAATTAGAGTTGGAATAATAGGAAATGTGTGTTGATAATTGTGGTGAATTCTGCACTTAATAATTCTCCAAATATGTACATCTTTCCACTAGCTTAGAAACACCTTTCTGTCTCTGTTGTTTACCACTTGTTTGTTTATTATTTTATTTTAATATATTTTTATTTATTTTAGAAAGTAAGGGAGAGGGAGAGAGAGATAGAAACATCAATGATGACAGATAATCACTGATCAGCTGTCTTCTGCATGCACCTAACTGGGGATCGAGCCTGCAAGCCAGGCATCTGCCCTTGTCTGGAGTCCAATGCTCTATCCAATGACTCAAACCAGCTAGGGCTGTTTATCACTTTTTAATTATGGCAATGCCCCATCCCTACATTTAATTCCACACCTGTTTGCTCATCTACAGGATGTGTTTCAGAATGTATAAGTTTTCAAGATTATTCATTACTAATAGTCCCTTAATCTTTCTTGTCACTTTTCACTAAATGTCCTCCAACCCATCAGTCACTATTTTGGGGACTTTGTTCATGGCAAACTCATGGGCTTCCTGGGCAGATCAGAGACGCTGATCTCCATCTTCATAGTTGCTGAATAGTCCCTTTCCAGACATATGCCTCATATTTGCCTTTCTTTATTGGGGTTCCACTCTGTGACTTAATTCCCTGTCTACATATAGTAAAGATCTCACTCCTTGTCCATATACGGTACAGGTTTACTGTGACATAATTGTCTTTGCTAAAAAGAAATTTTACAGCACAAGTAATTATCACCTTCTTAATTAGCAATCCTTTATGTATTTCTTGTTCATCTAGTTTTATAAAACACTTTAATTCATTTGTCTTATTTTAACCTACCACTTATTAAATTCTAGGACTGCTCTTCTCTGCTCTGTTTTTTTCTTTTGGTGCTCAATGATGTTTCTGGGCAACTCTATTTCTTACATTTTTCAAATATTGTCTAGCTGCTATTTCTTGATTTTGGCAGAACCTCAGAACTCCCATTATTCTTCCAGGCCACAGGTGGAATAATTCTGTCATTGCAGACATCAGGGTCTGCCTCTCTCATGACGGCCAACTGGCAGGGGATATATTTTATGCATCTCAGTCGGTGGCTTCCAAGTAAAGGAATGAGTCTGAAAACACGCAGTCTGTGCCAACAAGCTCTTTCTCTAATTAGGCCTTTATTTTGCTACCTGAGTTCTCTTCCTTTTTTTAAAAAAAAATATTTATTTTTGAGAGTATTACATATATCCTCCTTTTACCCCATAGAGCTCCCTTCTTTATTCCCGAATCTTCCCACCCATTGTTCAAAATGTTTTTATTATTATGACATTTTGCCCATTTTAAGAATACAGTCTGATGTATTGATATTCACAGGGTTGTCAACATCATCACTATCTATATCCAAACTTTTGTATTACTCCAAAGACTCAATAGCCATCTATATATATAAAAGGGCAGAGACCATAAAGGCCATATCGACCTAACAACCTGTTTGCTATGACACCCTCTGTGTCCAGCAAACCAGCCTAATCAGGGGGTGGGACATGTGGCCAACCTCAGAAACCCTCCCCCCTGCCGACCTGCGCCAGATCAGACTCTCCCATCCCGATCAAGAGCTGGGCCTGCTGGCTAAATGTCACCCTCTCCCCCTTCTACCCCCCACTGGCAGCGCCCCCATCAGCCTGCCTCACCACAATAGCCCACCCCTAATTGCACCCCCACCCTAATAGGGGGAGGGCTGGCCATCCAACCTGCAGCCCCTGACCCTGAACCCCCACCCCTGATCATACCCCCCACTCAAATAGGGAGCCAGCCAACCTTCTGCAGCTCTTCTCTGTGGTCAGCCATACCTCAATGGGCCCCTACCACCCCAGATTGGCCCCAACCACCCACACAGATCAGGGGAAGGGCCATCCAGCCAACAACCCATAGCCCCTCCTCCCGACTGCTGGCCCCCAATCAGCACCCCACACCCACCCAATTTGGGGGTAGCTGGCCCACAACCCACAGCCCCTCCCCGTGGCTGGCCCCATCCATAATTGGCCCCTCAACCCCAATTGGGGTCAGGGCCCGCCGGCCAATCACACTCAACCCCTTCCACCAACTGGTCCAGCTCTGATCAGAGGCCCTGATCAGGCCCTGATCCACGTGGGCCAGTCAGCCAACTTCCTACCATCTCCTTCCAAGAGGCCTCGATCCGCCCTGATTAGGGCCAGGCTGACAGGACCCCCCTTGTGCACAAATTCGTGTACTGGGCCTCTAGTTAAGTAATAATTCCCCAATTGCCCCCTCCCTCCAGCCACTAATCTACTTTCTGTCTCTATGAATGTATGGGCCTAATCTTGATATTTCATATAAGTGGACTCATTCAATATGTCATTTTATGTCTGAAATAATGTTTTCAAGGTTTACCCATATTGTAGCATGTATCAGAAGTTTGTTCCTTTTATGGCTCAATAATATTCCATTGTATGGATATACCACTGGACACCCACATTGTTTCCATCTTTTGGCAATTGGAAATAATGCTGCTGTGGTGAACACTGGCATTCTTATTCATTTTCCCCTCCTTTTTCACTCCTTTTCCATCTCCATGGCAGCACCTAAGTCTTTAGCTCCCTCATCCTACCCTTTACCTGTTACCACCTCAATAAAAAAAACATATAAAAGTTAAAAAAATAGATGCCATTAATTGCACTAATCATATTTATTTATATAAAAATAATGTAACCATTTTAAAAATAAGAGAGGGTAAATGTCCCCATAATCCTATGTCTTTGGTATAAGTAATGATACAATTACAATTTTTATTGATTTCTGCCAATGTTTTTATTGCATTCTTTTCTTAAAAAAAACACACACACACAAACCTGAATGTGAGCATGTTATGTGTTTTTTTAAGAACTGTTAGTTTTATTTTCAGTTTTGCTGATTTTTAATTGGTAGATAAAGAGAGAGAAACTTCAATTTCTTGTTCCACTTATTGATTGATTGATTGATTGATTGATTCCTCTATGTGCTCTCACCAGGATCTGAACCCACAACCTTGTCATATCGGGATGATGCTGTAACCAACTGACCTACCCAGCCATGGCCCATTTTGCTAATTTAAAATAGTCATTAAGATTTCCTTTGGTTAGTGTTTTACTTTTATATCTTTTTCTATCCTATAATTTTCAGTCTTCCTATGTACTTACATTTTATGTAATGTTCAGACCATCTCCAGATATTTGCTGGGCCTGACACAAGAGTACAAATGAAGTTTACATACATCCTAACAGGCTATCAATAATTATGTCTTCATTTAGGAATTATTTTCACCTTTCAAAGGTTTCATCGGACCACTGCAGTTATGGATTTGGTCAGAATAATTTTCCTGGTCATTTTATTGTCTAAACAGTAAATAAATCTTTATTAAATAAAGATGTATAATATCATGCTTGGCAATCTTTTGTGGGAGATGCTTGACAGGAGTCAACCCACTTGGATTAAATCCAGTTTTCAAAAATGTAAACAGAATATCTCTTCAAAGTTTTCCCATGTAGTTTTTCAGCTGTCCCCCCCCCGCAACTGAAGTTCCTTTTTATATGTTCTTATTTATCAGAATCTCACATTCTTCTCATTCTAACCCCTGCTCCTCATACATGCTCTGATGCCGTGACCAGCTCTACCTTAGCAGTTGCACAACCCACAAATCTTCATGGCATTTGAACACAGTGGCCTTTTGTTTTGAGGCAGAGGGCAAGAACTGTGGGGAAGCACTTTATCTGGGGCCTGAATGTGTTAGACACAGTGGATGTTAACAGTCACGGCTCATGCTGTGACAGACGGACAGAGATGCCCATATGGTCTTCAATATAATTTGTGTAATGCTGGTGATATGCTGGGCCATGAAATCAGTGCTTCTCAAGTACTAATGTGCATTAGAAACACCCAAAGAGCTTATGAAAATGCAGATCCTAAATCTTTAGTTCTGGAGTCTGAGAATCTGCATTTCTAACAGTCATCTTGTTGGTCCAACACCCACATTTTAAGTGGCAAGACTCTGAAGCATAAGGCCCAGGTTAGCATGTTGCTGAATTTTTTAATCTAAGCTTGCAAGTATTGTCTTTTAAGAGTTAAATATATGTTATTTATATTTAGTGTGCTTTTTTGCTCTATATTACTGAAATATTGGAGGTTTGTCTTTTTCCCCCTCATTTTGTATTTGTCTTTTATTCCATGTTTTTGTTGTTATTGTTCTCTTCCCCCTTCTTCTGGATTGGTGGAGTTTTGTGTGTGTGTGTGTGTGTGCGGGGTGGGGATTGTTTTTGTTTTATTTTGTCACCCTATTCCATATTTAACTTATACTGGCTCCGAAATTATACTCTTGATTTCTATTCTTTTAATATCATTCTTGAAATTTTAGCATGCACACTTATCCAAGTCTTAAGTTAATATCTTTATCCTCCTTCCAGTTAATTCAAGAACCTTAGAACATGTTAACCCTGGTCAACCCAAACACTAATCTTACATGCTATTCTATGGAGTATTTTAGATATTTTTATCAAAGACCAACAAATTATATATTATCACTATTGTTGTTTCATATAGTTGATGCTTATATAGATTTACATGCATATTACAAACTTTTTCAATTCCTTAGCTCATCATCCCTTCTTACAACTTAGATTTTCATTATCATTGTTCCAGAAATAATTTTTAGAAGTTTTATTGATGAAGTTTTGTTGGTGGTAAACACAATTTCCATTAACCTGAAATAGCTTTATTTTGTCTACATTCTTAAAAAAAATACCATTCAATATTACCAATTATTTTCTTTCTTAGTATTTTGAAAACCTAATTTCTATGTGTTCTCCATCTCAATGTTGATATTAAGTTGCTTGGCATCAAGTGGATTGGCATTACATTTAGGTAACCTAAATCATTATACTCTTTAAATACATTGTCTCTCCTTTAACTTTTCATTGTATTTTATATTTTCATCTAAGTATTAGTATGCTGTATTCTAGGTATGTTCTTCTTATTTTTCATTTGGCTAATTCTCTATTCAACTGCATCAAATCTATAATTCAACATCCACCAAGTATTTTTTTTCCTCAAGTCATTTCTAGATAACCCCCCCAAATTGTTCAATTTTTTTCCTAGTGTCTTCCTACATATATACATTTTATGTCTGCTATCTGATAATTCCAGTATCTTACATCATTAGATATTTAAATATTTTTTGTTTTTGTTGTGGATTTATTCAAGGAAGCTTATGTATGCATATTATTTATGTGTATTATTTTTAAGGGGGGTGTTTATCTTGACTTCATGTTCATCTGGCTTATGTCTGCAGAAATCTTTAGTGACCTCTGTTGAAAATGCATGCCTCCAAAGTGAGCTTGCATTTGTTTCTGCCAAGCTTCTGGGGGTCCCACATCTCTAAGCCTGACCTTCTGCACACATGCTGTAGTGTAACTGTAAACCACAAATCTACATGATTCTTAGGAATTCTCAAGGAAGATGTTTGTACCTCCTTTACTCGGAGACAATGACAGAGTAGACAAGTGTTCTCATATTTCCTGGTGCTACATGGATTTTATTTTTATCATTTACTCTTTCCATGGAGATATTGGCCTTTCAGGGTCTCCCTTACCCGCTCAGGCTCAACTGTTCCCCCTGACTCTCCACCTGGCTGTTGAAATCCAAGGCTCTGAGTACAGGGTCAGCAGTTTTTCTTAAAGCAGCCACTATCTCTAGTGTCTACTCAACATGATAGATTTGCACTCTGGCTTTATTTTCTACCTTTGTGTACTTTCCTTACTTTGTTGTTAATTCACTTAATAAAAAAGATTTTGAAACAATCTATCAATCATTTTAGGACATTTTAGCTGGTGCTTGTATCAATGGCAAATGTTAAAAATTTTTAACTGATATATGATTATTTTAGAAATATACAAAAGTAGAAGAATAAAATAAAAATCTCTGGGGATTTTATAAACTAGAGATAGTATAACTACTGTAAAAATATTGGAATGATTTCTTACAATCTTTTTTTTCTATGTACATTATTTTTACATAGACAAGATCACATCCTATGTATAAATTTAAGCATATTTAAAAATACCCAAGAGTAGGAGAGTGGAATATTATATAAAGAGGTTAATAACAAATAATATCAAGCCTTTTCAAATAAAAATCTCAATTCTCATGTCATCCAATATATTTTAAAAACATAGTAATTCATCATGCATTTTTTACAATAAAACTCTGTTATGCAGACTTCTTTTGCAGAAGGCAAAAAAAAAAATATTTTCATTTAGTAATTCTTTTAGCACAGTGTCCCAACCATATTCTTTAAATAACCATTTACAGCATGTGTTGGAATAGGATAGTTTCAGTAATTGATTTAAATGGTCATCAAACATGGCAAGAAATTTCATCTAAAGCACAGAATAAAAAATAAAAGCAAAAGATCTAGTTCTGTGAATGGAATGAAAATCTTAAGTGGAACAACAGAGGAAGTAAGTTTAAAGACAATCTTACCAATAGACAAAAAAACCCACAAGAAATGGGATCCATAATTGCTTTTCTAACTTCATATTTAAATAAGATAACAGACTTCCCTATTGTTTTACCCCAACTTTCTTCTTATTTTGTTAGTTTTTTCTTCATCTCATTTGGCTGGAATGGACATAAAAATTACTTTCTCAGTATGAATAGGCTAGTGGATGGACTTTCTGATTTGCCTGGCTGACATTCTTAGCTACTTTCAACTTCGCTGTCAATTTTGTGTAACACTTTTTATTTCTGAACTGTCAGCGAAGTGCATTGGGAGAATTCTAACTTGGAGCTCCTAATATATTTAGAAAAAGCAGACAGTAAGGGAAATGGGAAATAAATGTTTTTTATCAAATTGGATTTTTTAGTGTTTTATTCGCATATAACTCACCCTTTTAAAGTATATAATTTATTGGTGTGTTTTTTTCACAGAGTTATGCCATCATCACCACAATCTAATTTTAGAATATTTTCATCACTCCTAAAAGAAACCCCATACTCCTTATTCTCTTCTCCTCTACTATATACTTTCTAATTCTGTGGATTACCTAGTCTGAATATTTCATATAAATAAAATCATTCAATATTTAGTGTTTTTGTTTCTAACTGGCTTCTTTCATTTAGCATCATTTTTTAAATATATATTTTATTGATTTTAGAGAGGAAGGGAGAGGAAGAGAGACAGAAATATCAATGATGAGAGAGAATTATTAACTATCTGCTTCCTGCATGCGCCATACTGAGGATCGAGCCCACAACCTGGGCATGTGCCCTGCCAGGAATTGAACTGTGATCATGGTTCATAGGTCAGTGCTCAACCACTGAGCCACACTGGCTGAGCTAGCATAATTTTAAAAGCTTCATTAATGTATCAGAACTTCTTTTTTGTCAAATAATATTCACTTGAATATTGCCAGATTTTATTTATTCATTCATCAATTCAGTGAAATTTGGGCTTTTCCAATTTTGGGGGGGAAGGGGTCCCTTTAAAAAATAATGAAGAATGAACATTTAACAATAAGTTTTTGTGTGAAGACATGTTTTCAACTTTTCTGGGTATTATACCTAGAGTGGAATTGCTTGGTCATATGGTAATGTAGAGTTTAACCTTTTGAGTACTGCCAAATGGTTTTTACAAATAGGCTGCACCATTTTACAACCCCCCCAGTGATGCATGTATGAGGGCTCAGATTTATCCATATCTTCACCAATGCGTGTTATCATCTTTTTTTAAATTATAACCATCCCAGTGGGTGTGAGTACCTCATTGTGATTTTTATTTGCATCAACTTAATCATGCATAATTTTTTATTTTGAGGATACTAACTTGTCTACTTTGTTTTTATTTTTATGTTTATTATTTATTGAATAAAATATTGCATATGTCTTTTTTCCCCCCCATTGACCTCTCCCTGGTCACTCCCACCCCAGCACATGCCCTCATCCTACTGGTGTCTGTGTCCATTGCTTATGCTTATATGCATGCATACAAGTCCTCTGGTTGATCTCTTACCCCTTCTCACCACCCTCCCCTGCCTTCCCTCTGAGGTTTGACAGTCTGTTTAATGTCTCTGGACCTATTTTTGTCCATCAGTTTATATTGTTCATTATATTCCACAAATGAGTGAGATCATGTAATATTTATCTTTCTCCGACTGGCTTATTTCACTTAGCATATTGTAATGCTCTCCAGTTCCATCCATGCTGTTGTGAATGGTAAGAGTTTCTTTTTTACAGCAGCATAGTTTTCCATTGTGTAGATGCACCACTGTTTTTTAATCCACTCATTTGCTGATAGGCAAATGAGTGGATTAATCTTAGCTATTGTAAATTGTGTTGCTATGAACATAGGGGTGCATATATCCTTTCTGATTGGTGTTTCTGATTTCTTGGGATATATTCCTAGAAGTGGGATTACTAGGTCAAATGGGAGTTCCATTTTTAATTTTTTGAGGAAACTCCATACTGTTTTCCATAACTTGTTTATTTTTTCATCAGTTGTATTTTTGGTGTCATATTTAAGAAACCATTGCTTAATCAAAGATCATGAAGGTTTTATCCTATGTTTTTTTCTAAGTTTTACTTCTTAGATTTGTGGTCCAATTTGAATTCATTGTACATATGATATTACGTAGAGGTCTAACTTCATCCAACTAGTCCCAGCACCATTTGTTGAAAAGACTATTCTTTCCCCTATTCAATTGTTCTGGCACCCCTGTCAGAATAAATTGACCATAAATGTAAAGTTTATTTGTGGACTCTCAAGTCTATTCCATCAATTATGTTATATAGTCACCAGTGAAAGCAGCCATCCTATGTCCCCATGTGCTTAAGATTGGTGTGGGCAATGATGATAAATTGTCATGAAAAAAGATCCATGGTCTTTTATTTCCAAAGGTCCTATAAAGATGCCTGTGCAGCTGAGAATTTTTTTTGGTTTATATAGGCTAAGAATAGGTCTGCTTTGTACACTATTCAGCAAGTAGTTAAAAGGTTGTAAAATTTTTCAGGCCTCTCAGAGCTCACACTTGTAGGAAGCTTGATTTCACAACTCTTACATGACAAGTCTCGAATAAAAGTACTCCCGCGAGAGTGTTACTACGGACAGAGAAAAAGATTGTGCCTCTTTTATTGCTGCTCTTGTTATTTAGGGCTTCTTTGTTTCTTGCTGTTGCTTCCAAAGATTGCATTCTGCAATAAACAGCAAGACCATAAGATAGATCTTAAATAGAGAGAGGCCTGGGTAGGAATTTTGTTTTCTTTTGTCACAGTGATTTTCCATTTGCCCTGGAAGGCAGTCACCATTATTTGTAAGCAGTGAAGATAAATGTGGTTCCTGATGATACTCATCTTTATGAATAGAGTAGAAGCCATAGCTCATCTTCCCCTTCCATTCTGGAAACATCTGAATGTATTTTAAATGTTTCACTTAAATTAATCTGACTCCTACATAAAACATTGATTGTTGGAGGGGATAAAAAAGAAGACCCTTGCCGAAACCGGTTTGGCTCAGTAAATAGAGCATCGGCCTGTGGACTGAAAGGTCCCAGGTTTGATTCCAGTGAAGGGCATGTACCTTGGTTGCCAGCACATCCCCAGTGGGGAGTGTGAAAGAGGCAGCTGATCGATGATTCTCTCTCATTGATGTTTCTAACTCTTTATCTCTCTCTCTTCCTCTCTGTAAGAAAATCAATAATATATATATTTTTTTTAAAAAGAGAAGACCCTTAAGCAACAGCACACAATTACATGTTGTTGTTGTTTTTTAAGTAGGAGGGTCACTTGTAGTTGATACAGAGGAAATTTGGGAAAGAAAAAAAAAAGAGAGAGAGAGATTTCCTATATTTGGAAACCTTTAAGTCCTTCATGGCACTATAAACCAACATACTAGTAGTACACATGGTAATCAGAGCACACATACGTAGACCTCTCATTTTTAGTTTTTGCACTCAACTTGTCCAGTTGTGCCAGGGAAGGGAAGAGGGTTCAATAGGCAATGAATAGTGGGTGCTTCTAGCTGCTTCATAAACTCTTCCTCAAAACAGATTAACACCTATTCATCATCCACCATAACTTGTTTATTACCAGCAGCAAGCATCATTTGCTAGAATGTCCAGATTGCTGTAGACTCCAAGCATGTGAAGTTACTAGAGACCAAGGTTTGTTCTAAATATCATTCATGTATTTACTCTATAATTTACATCTGTAGTCTTGGCAAGTACAGGAAATAACACAATGGGGGGGAAATTCAGGATTGTGTGAGATTTGGGAACTCAGCACTCAATAGTTTGGTATAGAATGTTTAGTAGAAGTTTGTTAATAAATAAAAGAATGCCCTGGTTTGGCTCAGTGGGTAGAGCGTCGGCCTGCAGACTGAAGGGTCCCAGGTTCAATTCTGGTCAAAAGCACGTACCTTGGTTGCAGGCACATCCCCGGTAGGGAGTGGGCAGGAGGCAGCTCATTGATGTTTCTAACTCTCTATCCCTCTCCCTTCCTTTCTGTAAAAAAAAAAAATCAATGAAATACTTAAAAAGAAAGAAAGAAAGAAAGAAAGAAAGAAAGAAAGAAAGAAAGAAAGAAAGAAAGAAAGAAAGAAAAAAGGAAAGAAAAGTAGGAGGAGGCGGGAGCAGACAAATAGGTGGATGGACTTACTTGACTCCATCACTCATAGCAGTGAAAGATGAAATCACATATGACACATTGGGACATGAAACAGTGTGAAAGACAAGGAGAGGTGAGCTAAAGGAAGACGGAGCACCAGAAAAGAAAAAGCATAGCATAATGCTTAAGGGCAATGTCTCTGAAGACAAAGAGACTGGATTTCAATCCTGGATCTGCCATTCATTGACTGATCTGGGACAATTCACTGAACTATTTCTGAGCCTCAGTTCCCTCTACACTATGTAAGGGAACTTCATTGGGTTATTAGATGGATTTAATAAGAACATAATAAACTAATCAATGTGACTCCTTTAGTGCAAAACCCAATGCAAGGAAGAACTCAGGAATTATCGTCCCTTAGTAGAAGATGCTAGTTACAGTCAGGTTTTCTTTGGCCCTGAAATGTGGCCATGGCACACAGATTGTAAGCATTTTCAAATCAGTCATGGATGGTAAGCTGTAAGATTTTTTTTCGTACCTTTGAAATAGGTTCAAGACACTGCTATTATGGAAAACATCTGTATGAAAAACTACCATTTTTGTGCCACTTGTGTTTCTTAAATCTGTCAAATGCCCAAAGTTTTCACCTTGACTATTCTGGAAGCTGAAACAGAAACTTAACCATCATAAACCTTTTTGATGATTGCTTTGAATATATTTTAGAGCAACATGAGTGAGGTCTCCTTGTAACTGACCTTCTGTCAACCTGAGCGGTCCCATTCCAGGGACAGAGTGCACACCCCACCTGGCCACCATCCTTGCGGCAGCAGTGATTCAGATCCCAGGGAGTTTTATGTGAGGATTACAACAGAAATCAGCCACCTGTAGCTAATGATACCAGGTGACACGTGAGTTTGGGTCACACAGTGGCAGGGGAACCTTAGGCAGGGAGACTTTGTCTGCAGCTGTGCCCAGTGCACCTTCCTTGTGGTCTTTATGGGCACCCACTGTCCCTTGTCATTTGGTGATTGAGGCCATACTCAAAAGGGGGAAAAAATAAACCCTTATATTTTATAATGTTAGCACTGAGCAGGGCAATTCATGAATAAAGATGATGATGTTCCAATAATTATTCCAAACTCTTTAAAATGTTGGAACTAATCAACTATTGGATATAAGCTCAACATACAGAAATCAGTTTGTTTCTGTACACTAGAAAGGAAACATATGAAAGAGAAATAAGGAAAACAATTGCATTGCAGTAGTATCAGAAACAATAGAATACATAGGAATAAATTTACCCAAGGAAGTGAAAGATCTTCATAATTAAAACTGTAAGGCTTTTATGAAAGAAATTGAAAAAGATACAAGTTGAAAAATACTCCATGTTCATAAATCAGAAGAATTAATGTTGTTAAAATGTCCATATTATCCAAAGCCATCTAATAATTCAATTTCTATTAAAATCCCAAAATTAGAAAAATTCTAAAAATTTATATGGAACCACAAGACCCAGAATAACCAAAGTAATTCTGAGAAAGAACAAAACCAGAGGCATTACACTTCCTGATTTCAGCTATATTACCAAGCCATAGAATCAAAACAATATGGTACTGACATAAATATAGACACATAGTCCAGTGGAATAAAATAGAGAGCCCAGAAATAACCACCCACATATAAAGTCAAGTAATAATTGGCAAGGGGCTAAAATACAAAATAGGAAAAAAGAGTCTCTCCAATAAATAATTTGGGAAAACTGGATAATTACATGTAGAAAAATGAAATTGGACCCATAGCTTATACTACTCACAAGAAAAATAACTCAAAATTGAATAAATACTTAAGTATAAGAGCTGAAATCATAAAATTCCTTATAGAAAGTATAGAGAAAAATCTTTTCAACATAGGTTTTGGCAATAAATTTTGGATATGACCTCAGAAGCATAAGCAGCAAAAGAAAAATCAACAAATGGGACTACATCAAATTAAAAAGCTTTTGCACATCAACAACAACAAAAAATCAACAAAATTAAAATTCAAACTATGGAATGGGAGAAATTATTTTCAAATCATATATCAGATAAAGGGTTAATATAAAAAATGTATAAAGAACTCATATAAAACAATAATAAAAAATAATTTAAAAAATGGATAGAGGACCTGAATAAACATTTTTTGGAAAAGAAGGCATACAAATGGCTAATAAGATGTTTAACATCACTAATCATCAGAGAAATTTAAATCAAAACCATAATGAGATATCATCCTGCACCTGTTAAAGTGGCTATTATTGAAAAGACAAGAAATCACAAGTGTTGGTGAGGATGTGGAAAAAAGGAACACTTGTGTGCTGTTGTTGAGAATGTAAATTGGTTCAACAATTAAGGTAAATATTACAGGGACTCTGAAAGATATTAAAAATAGAATTACCATAGAATCCAACAATTCCACTTCATGGGTGTATATCCAAAGGAAACTATGGGATGTGAAAAAGATGTCTGCACTCCGATGTTGTAGCATTATTCACAATAGCCCAAATACAGAAATAGCATAAGTGTCCCATCAGCAGATGAATGGATAAAAAGGATGTTTTGTATAGTATATAGTATAATATAACTTACTTGTGGAATCTAAACCAGCTGAACTCAGAGAAACAGCGAATAGAATGGTGATTACCAGGGGCAAGGAATGGGGAACTGGGGAAGATGTTGGGTCAAAGGGCACAAACTTGAAGTTAGAAGTGCTGGAGATCTAATACACAGCCTAGCGATTATAGCAACAATACCCTATTATATACTTCAAAGTTGCTAAGAGACTAGACCTTAAATGTTCTCATCACACAAAAAAAGAAATGATAACTATGTGACGTGATAGAAGTGTTAGCTAACAATAAAAGTGCTGGTCATATTGCAATATGTAAATGTTTCAAATCAACATGTCATACACTTCAAACTTACACAATGTTATATGTCAATTATATCTCAATTTTTTTAAATGGCAATCATCTAAAAATTAAAGTAAATTAATAATAGAAACGTTCCTATGTACTTTTCAGGTGGTAAGATGTTAATAAAAGTGGATTGAAATGGGATAAGTATTGAAATTAGTTTGAGATGTGAAATTATATGATTACAATCATAACTAATACCCAGCTTCTTATATTTATTTCTCACTACCATTATGAAAGATTGTGTAGGTCATAAGAGAGTGGAAATATTCATTGATGTTAGATCAGAATCAAATATACTTTTGCATAAGAAAATGTTTATCAAACCTGCCATAGTAGGAACCAATTATTTGTAATTTTTCTAGGACTTTAGTAAGTTCCTGATCAAAGCAGTTAAATATGCACTAGCAATGAACAAAATTAAAGCAGCAAAATGGTCAGTCTAATTTCAAAAGTGGGAAAACTGTAAAAAATAGTTATCATTTTAAGTACTTCATCTTTATGCTTTGCAAATAAGGATGATTTTTCTTAAATATATGTTTCTTATTTCTTCAGTGATTAAAAAAATTACATTTAGACACATTGTTGCTAATAAACACTTTCCCTAGTTTAAAAAACTGGTTTGTGCAGAATTATCTGAATATATAATTAATTAAAATAACGAATTTTGAGCATACTTATGGATTAATATTTGCTCAGAACATTGCTATTTTAGGGAATAACATGATATTTACAGGCAGCACATTCTTGGCTTTATTAGGTGTCAGTGTAGTTTCATAAATATTTTATGAAGTTCCTTGGTACTCTTTAATGAGCAAATGTTTTGCTTTAAAACATCAAACTTGGAGAAATGAAGTAGTTGCAGTAAGTATTCATGGTACATTAATTCCAATATCCTCTTCTGTTAAAAATAATTAATTGGTATATTCATATACATCAATAACAGGACCACAAAATACTTTCAGGACATAAAGAATTGTGTATTGCCCTAACCAGTTTGGCTCAGTGGATAGAGCATCAGCTTGCAGACTGAAGGGTCCCTAGTTCGATTCTGGTCAAGGACATGTACCTTGGTTACAGGTACATCCCCAGTTGGGGCGGGGAGGGGGATGTCCAGGAGGCAGATGATTGATGTTTCCCTCTCATTGGTGTTTCTAACTCTCTATGCTTCTCCCTTCCTGTCTGTAAAAATAAATAAATAAATAAATAAATAAATAAATAAATAAATAAATAAATAAATAAATAATTAAAATATTTTTTAAATAGTTGTGTATTCATGTGATACACCAATTGTGTATTCATGTGATACACCTTATTTCCTTAATCCTCTTTGTCCTTAGGATAGAATAAAAGTGCTTACTGCATATCACAGCATACTGGTCAACCTTGTAGGACCTTTCCCAGTTAAGGTGGAACGGAGCTTGGCTGCTTCTAATACCTCCTTCTATCCTTTCTCAGCATTGGCCAGGAGTAGGCAGCACTGAGATACCTCTGTCCAGGACTGGGCTTGCTTCCTTTTGCAGAACGGCAGTGTTCTTCCTTGTGAGTGTAGTTAAAACCTAGGATTTTATGTGGAAGAATTCGAGCCAGGCTGTGATGATATATGTTCTTGCAGTTGACTATAGTATCGTTTTAGCTCTTTTATTACAAGTCATCAAACACTATATCTGGGAAACATGAAAATAAATTATGGTACATTCAGAAACTGCTGAGAAATAACAGGAAACAAGAGAACAGGACACTTTGGGAATATAAGACCTACTGAATGAGAAATATTTTGTGCTGGCTATAAATGAATTTGCTACTTGCAGAGAAATTCTACAGCATTGGTCTTCTGATCTGGGTAACATTTTCCTGATCTTTTGCCTAGGGTAAAAAATAAACTCCTATTTATTCTTTTAGGAAGGTTCCATAGTGTCTTCATCAATTTAAGTTTTGCTTTATTATTTTATTATATAGTCAATTTTTAAATTTCTCTTCAGTGTTCATGAGGTGACAATATAAAATGTAATAACCTATTTCTAATGGCAAATGTTACACATGATTTTCCCCAGCCCATTTGTATAGTCAGCTGAGAAAGCAGAACACATCTCTTCTCCCCTCAATTCCTTTGCATGATAGCTCCTCGGGTCAGAGGATGCTATCTTCCCATCTCCAGAAAATTGATAGAAGATGCTATATTAAGATTAACTGGTTCTCTTCTTAGTGTGATTATGTTTCTTTAAAGAAAAAGATATATGATTTATATAAAGTCATAAGGAATACACTAAAAACTGTTTGAACTAATAAACAAATTCAGCAAGGTTGCAAGTTATAAGATCAATATCTAAAATAAATTATCTTTCTATACAATTGCAATGAACATTCCAAAGATGAAATGAAATAATTGAATTTACATTTGTATAAAAAAGAATTAAATATTTTGGACTAAATTTAACAAAAAACATTAAAACTTACCTTCTGAAAACTACAAAATATTGTTGAAAGAAATTAAAGAAGATCTAAATAAACAGAAAAACATCTCAAATTCATGGATCAGATGACTTAATATTGTTAAGTTGACAATACTTCCCAAATTGATCTTCAAATTCAGTGCAACTCCTATAGTAATCCCTACTGACTTCTTTGTATAAATGAACAACTTGATTCTAAAATTCATAAGGGATTGCAGAGGAATCAGAGTAACAAAAACAATATTGAAAAAGAAGAACAAAGTTAGAAGCTTTCAAATTTCAACACTTATTACTGTAAATGAGAATAATCACAATAGGGTATTACAGTCTTATAGAAATAGATCAGTGGAATAGAATTGAGAGTCCAAAATTAAATCCATGTGTCTATGGTCAAATGATTTTAACAAGGGAGGCAAGACAATTCAATGGAAAAAGAAGAATCTTTTTGAATGATGCTGGGATTACTGGATAATTACATGTAAAAGAATGAAATTGGACCCTTACTCACACCTGCTAAAAAAATTAACTCAAAAGAATCAAATGCCTAAATATAAGATGAATGTAAATGTAAATCTGTATAACTCTTAGAAGAAAATTTAATAGTAAATCTGCATGATCTTGGATTTGACAGTGTATTCTTAGTTATAAATAACAAAATCATGAGAAACAAAAGAAAAATAAATTGGTCTTCATCAAAATTAAAAATTTCTGTACTTCAAAGGACACCATCAAGAAGGTGAAAAGCTATCCCACAAAATGAGGGAAAATATTTGCAACTCATATATCTCACAAGAAACTTGTATCCATAATACATAAAGAACTCTTACAACTCAACAATAAAAAGACAGATAATCCAATTTAAAATGGACAGTGAATCTGAATAGACATATCACCAAAGAAAAAACAATAAGCATATGAAAAGATTCCAGCATTATTAATCATAAGAGAAATGTAAATAAAAACCACAACGAGCTATCTCCTAAGAAGTATCTCATACCCAGTAGAATGGCTATATTGAAAAAGACAGATGATAAATATTGGCAAGGATGTGAATAAGGTAGAGGCCTTATACACTGCTGGTGGGGATGTAAATGGTGCTACCACTTCAAAAAATAGTCTGGCAGTTCCTCAAATGGTTACCCAGAGCATTACTATATATTCCAGCAATTCCGCTCCTAGGTATATATAACATATAAAAATAGCTACAAAAACTCCTATACAAATGTTTGTAGCAGTATTATTCATAACAGCCAAAAGGTGGAGACAACCTAAATGTCTTATCAACCTAGGAATCAATAAACAACATGTGGCATATCTGTATGACTGAATATTTTCAGCCATAAAAAGAATAAAGTACTGATACCTGCTACAACATAGATGAACCCTGAAACCATGAAACTGTTATGCTAAATTAAGCCAATTACAACAAACTACATATTATGTAATTCCATTCCTATTCAATGTCCAGAACAAGCAAATAGATTAGCGATGTCTTAGGGCTGGAGTAGTGGGCATTGGTACATAAGGGGGTGATAGCTGAAGGGCATGTGATGAAAATGCACTAAAATTGTGGTGATGGTTTCACATATCTACTTATATACTGAATACCATTGAAGGGTGTAATTTAGACTGGTAAATTGTGGGGTATGTGAATTGTATGGTGTGTGAATTATCCTATATAATAAAAGGTTAATAGGCAAATTGCTGAAAGTCAGAACAACCAGTTGCTATGACATGCACTGACCACTAGGAGGAGTGTTGCTCAGCCAGAAGCCCTGAGCCCTGGCTGACAGCTGGTGAGCATAGCAGTGGTGGCAGAGCCTCTCCCAACTCCACAGCTAAAGACGTCCAACTGACGGCTTAGGCTCACAAGGGGGCCTAAGCCATCAGTCGAACATCCCCTGAGGGCTCCCAGACTGTGACAGGGTTCAGGCCAGGCTGAGGGACCCCTTCCCCCTCCCAGTGTACAAATTTCGTGCACCAGGCCTCTAGTATCTCAATAAGGATTTATAAAAATAAAACAGGAATGTTAGGCTCTAATCAGCTTAGGCTCAGGCCATATGCTCCTTGCCCATTCCAGGGGAAGAGTTTGGTCCCACCGGAATATGAATTGTAAATGGACAGAGGATAATCTTCCTGACGAAGGATGAACAACACCAGATGTTAAAAAGCGAAAAAGTTTACTACACCTGTCCTCCAGGTGACTAAGAGATCTGGTCTTTACCAAGGGAGGGTTATATTAGAGGCTTTGGGAAGAGGAAAAGGAAGCAATTCAAATTCACAGCTGTTGAGGGCCATGTCAGGCATCCAGTATTCATTAAAAGACACGTACAAGAGCGTCCATAGCAGTGCTATTTATAATAATCCAAGTAGTCATCAGTATCTGAACAAATAAACTGTGGTATCTTCAAAATGGAATACCATGTGGCAGCAAGAGTAATTAAACCACAAAAACTCGTACTATGAATGAATCTCGCAAAAGCTAACATGAAATGAAAAGAGCCATTTACAAAGATGCAAACTATATGGTTCCATTTGAATAAAGCTCAAAAATAGGCTGGATGACTCTGTGTTTTATGAAGACAGATTCCTTGCAGGGGTGGGGAAGGGCGCTATGAATGAAAGCAGAGGAGGGGCTTCTGGGGTGTGAGGGGTCCGTTTCTTGATCTGGGTGCTGTTTTTCTGGGTGTGTTTCCTTTGTGGAAATGTACACTTACTATTTGTGCATCCTTGAGTGTCTCTCATGCAGGTGTAGAGACTGTCCCCAGAGCTGAAGTGGATGGATAATAATCACTTACAAGAATCATAGTAATGGGATGTCTTCTGAGTGTGAAAAGAAGAGATTCCTTCCAACTTAGCCTTTTCATTTTTATTGTCCTGGAAGCAAACAGTCCAGCATTTTCCCCTGATGCCAGGTTAGCAGTGATGGTGACCATCCCCAGCCACACTGGTTGGGTGTCCTGACCTTCCTACCAGGTTTACATAGAGATGGAAGACATACTAGTAGACAGGGGCACAGCCGGAAGGGCGGGGAGGAGGGAAGGACCGGGATGGCACATTTCTCTAAAGCGTGCTCCTGCCCAAATTAGAAAACATGCTCATTCTTTCATTGAGAAACTACCAGGCCACTTTCCTTCCAACAGTGATTGGAGGAAGGGGTCTTTCTTTGAGTTCAGTGCTTTTGATAACAAGTAAAAATAAATAAATAAATAAATAAATAAATAAATAAATAAATAAATAAATTCCAGTTATAAAGACAAAACTTCTATAGTGTGAAGCAATTTTCATAGAATAAAATCTTAGTTTCTTAAATCAGTTTTTCATAAAATGGGTTCACGTGTGGATTATCAAGAAAATCTTCCCAATGAATGTGCCAGGGCTGGTTTCTGTTTGTTTGAAGTAGGCGGGAAGCTTTGGGGGAGGTGAATGGTACATTCATCTCAGTCGTTTGCTGTAACCTTTCCTCAGAACTGAGCGGCTTTTCCCTGGTGTTGAGATCCAGAGAGGTGCCTTTTGTGGTATGGCAGGACCTCCTTATCCTCATAGGAACAGAAAGCCATCCTTCCCTAACCACTCAAAGGAAGAGAAATGCTCTCGTCTTAAACAGATGCATCATTGTGAGGGAGGAACAGCTTTAATGAGTCCTTTATCTTTTTCTGAACCAAAGAGCAGCACATGATAGGCTATTATCTAGTAACTAAAAAATCCCAAGCCAATGTACAAAAAACTACCTGCCCAAGGTTCTTTTTCCTGGGCGGTGATGTAGCCAGGCTAAAATTAGTCCTCCTGAGATGGAGACTGTGACAAGAAAAGTGACAACCCCCTAACCACAGTGAACTCTCCAGGAGCTTCTGGAGCTAAGCCTCCTCCTGGAGGTTCCTCACCCTGGTTTTCGTGGCAGCACTTCTCAGGAGTCATCCCGGGGGTGCAGGGGTGGAGGGTAAAGTGCAGGGTTGTTCATGAATGTGCAAAAGGTGAGGTGAGATTTACATTAAGAAAGGCAGCTCAAATAATACCTGAACTTTTGAACTTGCTGATCAGACAATTATTCTTAAAAATCTGTATATGAGGAGGAGGAAAATTAATGCCACTTAAAGTGTTGAATTTTAGAAATATGCAGCCATTAAATATAGCACTTCTCCCATTAGTTTTTTGATTGTTGAATACAGCATGACAAGAATTTTAAGAAGACACTTCTGATTCATAAGACAGGATATAAACAGAAATCCCTAAGTAGAAAGGCATATGTGTTTGGGACTTAAACTTGTCTGTTTTTGCTAAGAAGTGTATAGATTGATGCAAGACATCTGTCTGTATTCCCTCTCAAGGTCTTGCTCTTGAGCTGAAAATCTTTATATCCAGTAACTTATTAGCTACAGGTGCCTCCCTCCCCGCCGAATTGGGCTAGATCCAGACCAGGCCAGTCCCACCCTTATCAAGCCCTGCCAGGCAGGGGGTGTAGCCTCAGATCCCCTGGCCGAGTACCAGTATTGGGGGCATGGCCTGAGGTCCCCCAGACCAGGGAAAGGGGAATGCCTTGAGGTCCTCCATCAAGCCCCGCCAGGTGGGGGACATGGCCTGAGGTCCGCTGTCAAGCCCTGCTTGGTGGGATGTGTTATCTGAGGTCCCCCATCCTGGTGCCAGGGTGGGGGTCATGGCCTGAAGTTCTCTGTCATGTTCCACCTGGTGGGGGGCGTGGCCTGAGGTCCCCCTGCCTGGCTCTGGGGTTGGGGGAGCAGCCTGAGGTCCCCTAGCCCAGAACTAGGACAGGAAATGCACCTTGATGTCCCCCATCAAGCCCCACTGGGTGGGGGGGCATGGCCTCAGGTTCCCCGGCCTGGCTCTGGAGTAGGGGATGTGACCTGAGGTCCTCCAGCCTGATGCCAAGGTGGGAGGCGCAGCCAGAGGTCCCTTGTCAAGCCCTGCCTGGTGGGGGGGTGGGGAGGGTGTAGCTCATTAAGGCTTTTTATGGGAACTTGGCTTCAGCTGTGAGTGCAGCCATCTTTGTGATGGAGTGATGGTCAATTAGCATATTCTCTCTTTATTAGATAGGATTAGCTGGTACACAGGGTATTTCCCATATGCAAGGCCACCTGCAGAATCTGTGGAAGTGTTCATTTGCATGATCATGATTAGTCAAAAACCTTGTTTTAATGCAATAGGTTTCCTTTCTGTTGGTACTGCCTGTTACTCACTTCTCAGCATTTCTCTTCTCACCTGTGGTTCCAAGAGGACTAAGCTCTCAGGTTCTGATTTTGCCATGTTCTCTTTCTCCTCAAGGTTTTTACACTACAGACTGCTTCCGGACCACTGTGGTTTGACCCTACCTCTTTGCGTGGCTACTTTATAATCTCAGCTGAGACCTTATTTCCACCAAAACATCTGGGCTAGAGGTTTTCCAAGTGCTTCCAGCACCTTCCCCTTCCCTTCAGGAAGCTCCTAAAACACTCTGTCGGGTTGGTTTGAGCATCTGTAAGCTCCATTAATGCAGGATTCTTGTCTCTCTTATTCATCCTTGCATCCTCAAAGCCAGCTGCAGTACCTGGCCCCAAGCAAGTACTTAATGATCATTGCTCAATGAATGAATAATAGATCACTATATTAATCATTTAATCAGTGAATCAAATTTACAATTTTATGCAAGTCTCTGATGCTCTTAAGAAATTGAAATTTTATTTTCTGAAAGTATGTATTAGTTTCACTTTTTAAAGAATCGGATTTATCTCTACTTTTAATCATCACTACCATTTTTATTAAAGCCAAGCTGCAATACTATAAAATGTATGAGGTATCTAATATTGCCCTAAGAAACCTGTTCCATAGTAAAAGCGCTTTAGGCCTCTCTCTCAGAACTTCTCATTTTATATTGAAAGTGTTCGTGTCTGTGTGTCTGTAACCTGTAAGACAATAAGTGCCTCAAGAACAGTGAGCATATCATATTCATTTTTCTGTCCTCACAACCACTTATCTAGTGCAGTGTCAGCAGTCAGCAAATGTTTATATAAATGCTTAAGTCAGGCCAGAATTCAAGACTTGGTTTGACTACTTTCTGTCGCTGACCCCTATCTATGTATGTAAGATTTCACAGCCTCGGTTTGAGTTTCTTCATCTGTAAAATGGGGATTGGCTAGTATAATAGATTATTTTGCAGGGTTGTTATGAAATATTACATAAAATAGTAAGTGTGAAAAAATGACTGGAATATGTAGAAATTACAAGTAAGCTAGATTGAAGGGCAAATTTAAGCTTTTTTGTGAAGAATTCTGGTGCATCAGAATGTTAATTTTTCACTGTCATAGGCTGGCAAGACACAGACTCAGATCTAATAAAATCTTTGCCAAAGAAGCCAAAGAGACAACCTTCCCAATTTTTATATTAAGAATATTTATCTGGAATAGAAAACAAAGTGAGCTGTTAGGATGCAAATAAAATACACTATAAGACAATTTATAGAGAGCTCAGATGTATCAGTTGTATGATTTGTCTTATGACTATTCTTTTCACAAAGGAAAATGAATTGGACAGGTAATATTCTCAGACACTAAATCCTTACAAATGAGATGTACACTTGGAGACAGCTTATAGAAAATGGGGCAAGAAAATCATAGCAAGACTTGTTCTTTTCTGGCTAAAATTCTACAAAGTTGTCTATAGGGTATTATCTTAGTCTTTATTACTTACTTGGTCTTTCTTACTTTATTTTAGTTTTCATTTATATTCTATTATTTAGCCCTTATTATTTATTCTCCCTCTTTTCTTTGAAATAACAATAAGAAATCACCAAGCAATAAGGTTCTCTAGTCATAATGTGTTTAGGAAAGTCAAGATGTTAAGTACTCACATTATAATGTGAATAATGTGAGCAATTATAGTGGGAAACCAATTGAAAGGAAAAATAATTTTACACTTAAACCCGAAGCCTCTGATTTCCCAGCATAGCCTGCTTCCCTTTGCTGAGACTGAGGCATTTTGCTGGGTTGTTTGGTGCTGCATTGTTTTATTCATCCTAAAACTGTCGATTTCCTTGTATTGGTTTGTCTGATTATTTTCCTATCACTTAGTGTTATTTTAGTGAGAATTTGTAATTTTTTTTTCAATTTTTGCCTATTTCTCTGTAATTGTTATAGTTACATCTTATTTTATAATTTGTATAAATATGTGCAGTCATGGAATTGGAGCACATGAGCAGCTATCACAATTGCAATGGTTGAAGCTGTATAATTTTTTTAATCTTTGGGGAAGGGAAGCAAAGTAAATATAGTCATTTAGCTGTCAAAATTGATTGCCCAAAGAAGTCAACTATACATTTTTATTTGTAGACAAGATGTTTTGTTTTTGCCTGTACTTATAACTAAGAGATGTGAACATTTTAGTTTTAAATACAAGTCTGATACCTGGTGAAACACTTATAAAGAGAGTTTTAATACTAAAGAGGATTTTAATATTAACTTTAAAACATATGACACTGAGGACCATATGCTTCTAAAGACAACTATCCTGTAGATTATTATTTTGAAGTTGAATACATATTTATTAATACCTTGAACTGGATGTGAATTATCAATACTGACATCTATATCTATAAAATTAAAGAAGTTTATGTTGATATAGATAAAAATATAGAAGGTGGTGATTTATTTATATGTCTTTCAAAATTCCTATAACTGTAAAATTTGTTCCTTTGATTACACATTAGGTAAATAAATAGTTTATTTATTTATTTATTTATTTATTTATTTATTTATTTATTTTTTAAACATATTTTATTGATTTTTCACAGAGAGGAAGGGAGAGAGATAGAGAGCTAGAAATGTCGATGAGAGAGAAACATCGACCAGCTGCCTCTTGCACACCCCCCACCGGGGATGTGCCTGCAACCAATGTACATGCCCTTGACCAGAATCGAACCTGGGACCCTTCAGTCCGCAGACCGACGCTCTACCACTGAGCCAAACCGGGTTCGGCAAGTAGTATGTTTAAATAAGTAGTCAAAGCCAAAAAGTATAGCATAATTCCAATTCCGCACCCACAGGAATCCTAGTTGATTAAAATCAGGTTTTAATAAAGCTAGCCTCATTAGCTCTCAAGTTCCCTATGCACGAGGGAGCATGGTCCACTGAGCTACATTCATCTTTAACTAAAGAACTGCCCTTGCTATTAGAAGATGAGGGACAGACAGGTCAGCAATATGTTCACTCAGGGAAGTCTTGAGGCTGGTACAGTTCTTTGCTAAGATTTTGACATGTTTATAAAAAAATGATAGTAATAACAATCATTTTGTGTCTTTGAGAATATGGAGAGTGAACAGAAAACATGTTTTCTACCAAAATAAAGGCAAGGCTGATCTAGCTAGCTGCATTCAGTTTTTTTCTTCTTAAACATTAATGTGTAATAGATTTCCCATTTATTGGCTGTATTCATAATTTTAAGACAAAAGTATCCTTTGCCTTCAAGCCAAGAAGAGAAACCAAATTTGGATTGAAAATGTAATTTTCTGTATTTGTGTTCTAAATAAGTGCTTCTGAGACACAGAGGTTATAGGTGGGAGGCTGGACAGAAGATATTAGGGGAGAGGTGACTCTGCTGCCTCACACAGCTGTTTCACATTGTCTGCCAACCCAACCCTTGTTCAGAGCTTTAGAAGTCATGCATTGCCAGAGTCTCTCAATCTTCTTGTTGTCTCTTTAGTTCCTCTTAAATATAAAATAAAATAAAAATAAAACTCTCTATGTCTTATTCAAATGTCATTCGTTGGTCTTAGGGGCTGGAACTAAAAATTTCATGATCAAAAATTTTCTTCCAACTTTAATTTTGTTTTACATTTTATTTTTCAAGTAATAGAAAAAGTAAAGTTTCTTTAAGCATCACTGTTTTGGTATACACAGGAAAATGAATGAAATTATTAAAGGATGGGATTTTGAAGCAATCTTCAGTAAGGAGAAACCGCAAGGCTTGAATAAACTTCCCATATATCTTCTTTAATGCTCCAGTTAAAATCTAGCTGGTGTGTCATTGGCTTTGTAAGAAATAGGATTAAGTCTGTCAATACAAAATCTGAGGCTTTTTCTTTCTTTTTAGGTATTCTACTTGCATTGAGGAAGAACTTCATGGTCCAAGCGATTTTTTTCCTTATGTTTTGTTAAACAAAAATGTTAGCATAGGTTCCTATAAATTAAGCTCTGCTGTGTTAGATACCAAATATCTAAAATTTAGTATATTTGCAAAGTACACTGTTAAATAATTATAGTGAACAAACTAAACCAGTTGTTAAGATCCTAAGTAAAATCGTTGTGCTTCTCCAGAAGTAATTCCTCCTGGATGAATTGTGAATCTCCCCAGGGGCCCTTTGAGGGTGAGTGGAAAGTCAGGTGGGCAAAGCTCTGTACCCAACTTCCTTCACCTGAACAAGTTTTTATTTGGAAAAGGGAATTTTGACTTTATTATTTGACCCTGCCTATAACCGATACCTTACACATGCACTTTACTCGTGCTCTTTGCCTACACATAAAAACAAAGAGGGGTTTTCCTTCAATTCATAATCAATGTTACTGGTATAAATGATCAACACAAAGTAAAGCTTTAAAAAAAAAAAAGCATGGACAATTTTCGATAGACAAAAACTGGCTTGCTACCAACATTGAACATTACTAAAAATCAAGCAAGGAAAACTTAGGCTAAATGTTATCAGCAGAGTCAACTGTCCTATATTTGTTTATGATCTATTTTATTGATCTAGGATCCCTAGCAAATACCTATACAAAGTGTGATTCAATTAAACCTACACACATACACACATGCATATTCTTGTTGCCTCTAGTTAATGGGGTTATAAATAATTAAAAATTTTGGTTTATGTTTTAATAGATAATCTATTATTCAGGTAACGTATAAAAATTACTTTAAAATATATTTAATCAGCCCTAGCTGGCTGGCTCAGTGGATAGAACGTTGGCCTATGGACTGAAGAGTCCCAGGTTCGATTCCAATCAAAGGCACATGCTTGGGTTGTGGGCTTGATCCCCAGTAGGGGGTGTGCAGGAGGCAGCCAATCAATGATTTTTTCTCATTGGTGTTTCTATCTTTCTCTCCCTTCCTCTCTGAAATCAATAAAAATAAATATTTAAAAATGCATTTAATCAGTTGGATAGAAATTATCTTTTTTTCTGAAGGACATAGAGATAAGAGTTAAGTTGATAATTCGCATGAAAGCTCTTTTTTAGCTTTTAAAAAAGTTTAAAAGTGAGGAAAAGATCTCAATAAAATGTTTCTAAATATGAGGGTGATTTTTACTCTAGAATCAGTCTTGGAGAGGAATGAGGCCTCATGCCATGTATTAGACACTTCTTGGCTTTCTTTAGTTGGACAACTACACAAATAACTAACTGGAGTGTATCTATTACACACACACACACACACACACACACACACAAAGAGAGAGATTTAAAATGAGGTTTATTAATGTGAAATTATCTCCACAATGAAGAATCAGAAGGGTTCCATTCTGCCCATTTTTTGCTGTCTTCCTTTTTTGTGTATGTGTTCACAAGTTAGGTTTACTGAGATATCATTAGAATATTGTAAAATAGCACTGAAATTCTACCTTTTAATTTCCTCAGGTGTAATTCCCTCTACTCCTTTTGCCTACTCCTTTATCTTTCGCTTCAGTACTTGAGTAGAGACCTTTCTGAACTGGTTTGCCTACTTCTGGTTTTACCCCTCCAAATTCATCTTTCATGCAGCTGATTGGGGCAATTTTAAAGACCGATAGGACCACAACACTCTCTATAAGTGGCATCTGAGCTTCCTGGGACTGGGAGAAAGCTCTTAGTGTGACTTGGACCAGGCCATCCCATCTCAGCCTGATTACCTCTCAGTTCCTCTCCTCCCAGCCAGCTATGTTATTATCTGGTACTAAACAGTTTGTTTTTCATACCCATCAATTTTTCACACGACTTATTCCCACTCCTGGACTGCCCTCTTCCCCAAATCTTGCAGATCCCCATCTTCCTCCTTTAATGAGCTTCTGTTCATTTTTCAAGGCCCGGTTCAGTTACCTTCTTGTCTGAAATGTTTTGTCTAATACCCTCTCTCATCCCTCAAAAGGACCAGGTGCTTTTTCACAGATTTTAGGACCTGAATTATTAAATCTATACCCTCCAAATTCATCTTTCATGCAGCTGATTGTCATCTTTTTCACAGATTTTAGGACAGAGTATAAGCACTGAGTAAACATGGGATGAACTAAGCTAAGTTCCAAAAGATGAAGCTTAGAGTTCTCTATTACTCAAACAAATAAACTAAACTTCTGACCTCTTTCATTATAATCCTGGCAAACTCAGAATACCTTTTACCCTAAAATAAATTTGTAATCAAAGAGGTGAAACGAATGAGAATGAGAACTGAAGTGTAAAATTTGCATTTTTAGCATTGTGCAAGAAATAATAGAAAAGAGCCATAACCAATTTCATAGAGAATTGCTAATAAAAATCAGAGAAAACACCATAAACATGGTGTTAAATAAGGTAAAAAGCTGTGCTGAAGGTAAAAATCTTGGAGAGGGAAATATTTGTGGAAAAATAAGGCATGGGAAATAACGTTCTGTATCATGTTTTGACATGCTGTATTCATTGTTCTGGCGATGACTATATATTACATGTAAATTAGAAGAAGAAAAAAAAGAAAAGGAAAATGTGTGCATGTCATGCCCAGGAAAGGAAGCTGGTATCTTGACCAGCTTCTCTAGTCAGCTCTATATACCTGCTCTTTTGATATATTGATGATTTTTAAAATCTTGTCTTCTATGAAGAAGTAACAAAGCTTGGAAATTAAAAAATCTCAGCTGCTGTAAGTTCAAAGACTTTTCATGAATCCACCTCTTTATTCTTTGACATCTTAAAAGAAAAGAGCCATGTCACTGATATCTTTGGTGAATTTCAGACTAATGCTATAGAAACTATGAAGACATTTAAACTAAACGTACTGATAGGCTTTATTTAAAAAACTACCAGTTCAGATATAATGCCAGTCATTGAATAGTCCACTTATCTCCTTTATTAAAGCAGCCAGAACAGTGGCTGGCCGGACGACAGTCTATGAGCTAATCTTACGAAACAAATGTGGCCAGTCAGGCAATTTGTATTGAAGAATGACTGGCCAATCAAACAGATACTTTCTTGAAGAGTTTGAATGCAGAAACACAAATAATTTAGTGATGACAAAGTCCACAGACACACAGGGAAACAGTAGGCAGAGGCCACAAGAAAATAGAAGATACAAAATGGAAAGAAGAATAGAAAGTTGTGCAAGGCAGTAGAAACTATTGTTTCAGTGAGATGTGTCAGGAGGGGTAGAAGCCAACAAGCAGAATCAGAAGTGAAGTGACACATGGTTAGGGTGAAGTCATGAGAATAGGAAGCAGCCAGAATGAATGGGAAATAAAATGCTAGGGACAGAGTGTGTAGACCTCCTGCTTGAGAAGTTTGATGGTGAAGGGAAGCCATCATTTAGGAAAATTACACCTAAGGGACTTTATTTAGGGTAGGATGGAGCAGGGAACAAATTTATAGGTTGGGGAAAAACGGAAAGGAGAGGAGAGGAGAGGAGAGGAGAGGAGAGGAGAGGAGAGGAGAGGAGAGGAGAGGAGAGGAGAGGAGAGGAGAGGAGAGGAGAGGAGAGGAGAGGAGAGGAAAGGAAAGGAAAGGAAAGGAAAGGAAAGGAAAGGAAAGGAAAGGAAAGGAAAGGAAAGGAAAGGAAAGGAAAGGAAATACTTAGTATAGATTTAATAAAAACTTGTGCAGAATATGTATACTGAAAACCACAAAATATTGACAAAAAGTAGTTAAAGAAAATCTAAATAAATGGAGTGACCTAGTGTGTTCATGGACTGGAAAACTCAATGTAGTAAAGATGTAAACTTTCCCAAAATTGATCTGTAGATTTAATGCAATTCTTGTCAAATCAGGCAAAAGCCATAGACAAGCTTCTAAAATTTATATGGAAAGACATGGCCTCTACAATACCTGAAATTATCCTGAAAAACAAGAATAAAGTGAGTAATTACTCTACTTGATATTGAAGCATTTATATATATAATAATATATAAAATAATATACAAAATAATATATATATATATATATATATATATATATATAAAATAATCAAGATAGTGTGGTACTACTAAAGAAATAGACACATGGATTATTGGAATAGAAAGAGAACCTAGAAATAGACCCTCACAAACATGCCTAGCTAATTTTTAACAAGGGTGCAAAAGCTACTCAATGGAAGAAGGATAGTGTTTTCCACAAATGGTTCTGGGGCAATTGGGCATCCATAGGTAAAAGAGGTGAACCTTGACTTAAGTGTCACACATTATAAATCAGTAACCCAAAATGCATTTGGACTTAAAGTAAAATGTAAAAAACAAAACTTCTAGGAAACAACATTTGAAGAAAGTCTTAAAGATCTAGGGCTAAGCAGAATTCTTAGAATTGACACCAAAAGCATGGTCTCTGAAAGGAAAAATTGATAAATTATACTTTATCAAAATTTAAAATTTTTGCTCAGCAAAGAACCTGTTTTAAAAAAAAAGATATATATGATTTGGAAGGATATTTGCAAAAGACATACCTAACAAAAAACAAGTATGTAGAATATATAAAATATTGTCAAAACTCAGCAGTAGAAAACAAAAAACAAACTATTGTACAAACTATTTAGTTAGGAAATGGGCGAAGATGTGAATATGCATTTTCCTGAAGATGTCCATATGACAAATAAGCACATTAAAAGATGTTCAAAATTATTATTCATTAGTTAAATGCAAATTAATGCCACAATGAAATATCACTGCATACCTACCAGAATGACTCAATAAAAAGTAGTAATAGACAAAATGCTAGCAAGAAAACAGAGAATCCAACTCACTCCCACATTGCAGGGAAGTAGGTAAAATGAAACAGCCACAGCAAACAGTTTAGCAGTTTCTCATAAAACTTGTTATCTCACCCAGCAATAACACTCTTGGTAATTTAATCTAAAGGGATGAAGTCTTATGTTCACACAACAACCTGTCAGAAATGTCTATGACAGCTTTATTAATAATAGCCAAACCTATTGGAAACAAGCCAGATATCCTTCAGTGACTGAATAGATAAACAAACTGTGGCATATCCATGCCATGGAATAGTACTCAGCAATAAAGAGAACAAACTACTGGTACAACAACTTGTAGGAATCTATAGGGAATTGTGCTAAGTGAAAAAAAAAAAAAGTCTACTTTAAATAGTAACCTAGTAGATGTTTCCACTTACATAATGTTTTTAAATGGCAAAATTTTAAAAATGGAGAACATATTAGTAGCTTTCAAGAGGTTAGTGAGAAGAGGTTGGGAGGAGGGCAAGGGATGCCAGTGTGGCTATAGAAGGGCAACATGAGAGATCCTTGTGGTGGAAAAGAAAAATGTTTTCTTCATTGACTATATCAGTGTCAATACTCTGGTTGTGTCCTTGCACTGTAGTTTTTCAAGAGGTTATAATTTGTGAAATATTGGATAAAAAGGCATACAAGGTATTTCTTATGTCATATAACTATATGTGGATCTACAATTATTTTAAAAACTAGGTTTATTTTAAAAAAAAAATAATAATACTATGAAGTGAAAAATAGTGAATGGAGACTGGAGACTTTCAGCCACAGGACAGGATTTGGAAGAGGTCATGTGGGAAGTATTTGTTTCTCAACCAGAGATGAATAAAAGGGTTACCCAGTGCCATTACCAGCCCCACTGAGGTTAGATTTTATGGATTTGCAGCAGAACAACTGATATAATTAAATGTATTTGGAAAATCATGATCCCAAGATAAGACTGCCTCATATCACATTTAGCGAACACCATACAGATATTCACAGAAACTATAATGCATCAGCTCAACACTTCAAAAAATTTACTGTGCCATTTCAATGAAAAGATACTGCATGCTGTACTCCTGGGCTTTTGCAAACACATCAAATGAAAGTTCAATGGAAAATGTGGTCAAATAAACACAGCATGAGCATACCAAAATGAGCATTAGAACTGGGTAGGGAGAAATCAACTGTGACACCAAGAGTAAGAGAAATAGATTTCTGCTGAGTAGTCTAATGTGGTGTGTGTGTAAGTATAAGTACAGGTATAAATGATGTTACGTGGGTGTAATTGTAAGTGTGGGTAATGTTTTTAAATATATTTTTATTTATTTCAGAGAAGGAAAGGGAGTGGGAGAAAGGGATAGAAACATCAATGTTGACAGAGACACATCAATCAGCTGCCTCCTGCACGCCCCTACTGGAGATCAAGCCTTGCAACTCTGGGCATGTCCTCAGACCAGGAATCAAACCAGTGAACTCTTGGTTCATAGGTTGATGCTCAACCACTGAACCACACCAGCTGGGCAAGTGTAGACAATTTGGGCCCAAATTAAAGACCTTTCTTCCAGATAAAAGAAATATTATTTATATCTTCAAAGCCTACAAATGAGAGTCTCTTCAGTGGCTTTGCTTCTTCTCTCCACTAAAGCCCTTTTACTCCAATTCCAACTGTGTGACTTGAAAGGCAGGACATTGAAAGGAGGCTCCACTGACTAAGTAGCTAGACTATTTGGGAGGGCCATTCAAATCTCGATGGCAGATCTATTTTGCATCTTGATGCTTCAAGAACAGTTTTTGTGAGGACACAAGTATTTGCTGAATCGTTGGATGTGTTCACACATACTATTGAGATCAAACTTTGTTTCTACCAGTTTATTGGACTTAATGGAGGATAACAAAGTATTTTTTGTTATTAAAGGGATTTATTTTAAAAGAATTCTAGTGTTTACCCTAGGGCAGTGGTCAGCAAACTCATTAGTCAACGAAGCCAAATTTCAACAGTACAACGATTGAAATTTCTTTTGAGAGCCAAATATTTTATTAAACTTCTTCTAAGGCCACTTCTTCAAAACACACTCGCCCACGCTGTGGTATTTTGTGGAAGAGCCACATTCAAAGGGCCAAAGAGCTGCATGTGGCTCAAGAACCACAGTTTGCTGACCATGGCCCTAGCATTAGTAGAGTGCTGATCTAATATCCAACACCTTTTTTTTTTTTACCTTAAATACAGTTTTACTTGTAAATTACAGTTGACATTCAATATTATATTAGTTTCCAGTATACAACACAGTGATTAGACATTATATAACTTATAAGTGATCATCCTGATAAATCTTGTACCCATTTGACACCATACATAGTTATTACAATATTATTGAGTATATTCTGCAAGCAGTGCTTTACATCCCCGTGATTATTGTGTAACTACCAATCTGCATTTCTTAATCCCTCCACCTTTTTCACACGCACCCCAATCTCCCTCCCATCTGGCGTCTGTTAAAATGTTCTCTGTATCTACGAGTCTGTTTCCATTCTGCTTGTTCCTTTGTTATTTTAGATTCAATTGTTGATAAATATGTATTTATTGCCATTTTATTCATATTTTAGATCTTTCTTTCTTCTTCTGAGCAGTGTCTTGAACTCTGCTCAAAAAAGGAACAATGGACTCTGTCAGCACTTCTCTCTGGGAGAAAGCTTCCCCCAGCTCTTGCCCTTGTGTACAACAATTCCGTTCCTCCCTGTGTGGCACTGGTGCCTTTTGAGTTGCTACCCAAGTGCTGGAGCTCAGAGCAAATGAGTCTGAGGAGGTCCATGTTTGGCCCTTTGAGAGGAACATTGGGGACTCCAGCAGCCCTCTGTCCCACTCAGCCACAATCCCTGCTGTTTTTTACAGGCAAAAGTTATGGGGACTTCTCTTCCTGGCACTGGAACCCTGAGCCGGGGGGCCTGATGTGGGGCTGGGACCCTCACTTCTCCATATGAAGATATTCCTCCCCATTTTGATCTTCCATATGTGGGTGTGGAACCAGCCCATTCCACTCTCTGTGCCTCCTACCAGTTTCATGTGGCTTCTTTTTTATATCTTTAGTTGTAGGACTTCTGTTCAGCTAGACTTCTGGTGGTTCTGAAAGATGGTTGTTGTGTAGTCCAGTCATAATTTTGATGTGGTTGTGGGAGGGTGCAAGAACCACGTTTTACTGCAATCTTGTCTGGAAGCCCACATTTAATACATTATCTTTGTTTTAGAGTTTTCACATTTCCTTTTTCTGCAAGGTCAACTTTACTGATGGACTGGTTGAAACATGTTTCTTTAGCTTCCTCACATACTGTCACATACATACCAAATTTCCTCTCTGCCCTTCTCCAGTGTTCAACAATCACTGGAGCATCAGCAGTTCTGCTAGTGAAACATCCAGGGTTTCAGAGCAGGAGTGTTTCAGTGAAGGGAACCAATAGTTCCAAAGGACTTTGAAGGATTAAGAAATGTGTGGTCTCTTGGATCCAGTGCAAACCCATGAGCAGTAATTTCACCCCCACCACACACACACACACACACACACACACACACACACACACACACTTTTTTAAACTAAAATGAATAAGTTATTCTGGCTGTCCTGGTTTCTTTAAAGATTCCAGCAATCAATTTGAATTTGCCAATTCAAAGCTAAAGACATATTTATCTTTGTCATCGGAGTAACTTATATTTGATGATTATAGGGCAGAACAGGCCAAAGCAGAGTCCATTTTTCTGCCTTCTGTCAATACTGTACTCACATTAATTCAAAACTTGAGCAGTCTGTCATTTGCTTTAAAATTTCAACTTACAGAGCCTCTCATGGCAATGCATTCCAGAGTTTTAAAGCCTCCATCATTAAGGACACTCACCCAATGTTTAATACCTAAAGAAGAAGAGCAATAAAGAGGTCTGTGTGTCCTACATGATACATCCCTTCATTAGTTATATTTTGCAAAAACAAATATATAAATAAAAACCTGGATTCAATTTTTTTATGGAGTCCCAGTAATAAATGTAAAAATTTCTCCTGTTCCTTGAACCTGTGGGAGATCAAATTGCCATTTCAAGGAATTCTGCACGTTTTGTTTTTGTCAACTGTAAAGAAATAATATTTTAAAAGATAACTAGTGATACAGTTCCGTGGAAGAGATCTAGATTGACATATTTTTTAAAATATATATTTTTATTAATATCAGAGACGAAAGGAGAGGGCGAGAGAGATAGAAACATCTATGATGAGAGAGAACCATTGATCAGCTGCCTCCTGCACATCCCCCCACTGGAGATCAAGCCTGCAATCCAGGCATGTGTCCTGACCAGAAATTGAACCATAACCTCCTGATTGCTAAGTCAATGTTCAAACACTGAGCCAAACCCGGGCTAGATTGACACATTTTAATCCATAAGGCAACAACACTGAAACCAGGATTTCCAACCCACCTGCAGCTCTACGGGCTGCCTGGCTACTGAAACCTGGCCAGGTCAGCAGAACACTGACACCTGCGCACCTCCCACTCGGCTGACTCAAGTGCGAGACAACTCAGCAAATGGGTCTGCCTGGTGGGACCAGGGAACAACTTCATTGCTCTTTTCATTCCTTCTTGCTATGAAAATAAAGCCAAGTAATAGTAGAAAATTTAGAAAAGATACAAAGCTCTAAAAGAGAAAAAGACTCACATAACCCTGATATCAAGTGATGATCACTTTTATCTCTGTGTATATTTTTCTAAAATTAAAGTATCATGTTTATTTAGGAAATTCAGGCAATAAAGGGTGGGTGGAGTATCCTGTCACCTAGAGGCAATCATTGTCAATGTACCAGGGAATCCTCTGTCCACTCTATCCACACTCACACACACAATTATCACTATAACTTATGTAAGGTGTCATCATGCCCTGCACATGGGCTTTGTTTATTCAATTCAATTTCAGTGAGATCTGTCCATTTTAGGAAATATAGAAAACTTTTGTTGTAATGAATGCAGATAATTCTTTTAAATGGTGGGTGGCTGTTTTAGAAATTATTCAGCCTATCACTTATTTATGAATATGTAGGTGGTTTCCAGTTTTTTGTTCTTCAATTAATGCTTTAATGAAACTGTTTATACATTCACTAGAGGCCCAGTGCGTGGATTGATGCACTGGTCGGGTCTCTCAGTCTGATCTGTGGGAATCTAGCTCCGAGAAACCCCCTGAGGGGTCCTGAGTTGCTAGAGGGTGGTTCTTGGGTGATGCACCCTGTAATCGGCTCCCTCCTCTCTGGTTCCAGGTGCATCACCTGAGAACCGCTGCTGCCAAGTCACCGCAACTCGACAGCTCCTGTGTTGAGCATCTACCCCCGGTGGCCATTGTGTGTCATAGCTACTGGTTGGACGGTTCCTTAGGTGTTTATATATATATATACACACACGTATATATATATATATATACACATGTGTGTGTATATATATATTTTTTTTTCTTACACTTAATAGCTCCTTCAGATACATTTCTACATGAGGAATTAATTGATCAATTTTTATAGTTTTACAACTGCCAAAGAAGAGGTTATGAGAATGTATGCACATAGCAATGTATCTGATTATTCAGACTCTTATCAGCATTACTAATATTTCCCCAATTTGCTAGGAGAAAATAAAATGTTTACTCCTTTCATTATGAAAAAATAAGTCATTTGTATGAGTAGATTTTCATGAATAGCTCAGTTTTTCTTGTATTTATTGACCATGTTTACTTCTTTAATAAACTGCCTATTTTAGATTGGGATTTTTTTGTCTCATTTTAAATTGCTTTGTAAAGATTTACTTTATGTAACTAATATAGGCTTCATTTATTGCAAATATTTTCCCAATTTGTTGTCTTTTGGTTTGTTTATAATGTTTTAAAATTATGTATACATTTTAATACCTTCATACAAGCACCTAATACATAATTTTATATCTGGCTTTGTCTTTTTAACATTGTATTGCTTTTACTTTTCCTTATTATTAAAATTCTAGTAAAATGATTTAATGAATGTATAAAGTGATACATTTTAAAATGTATCACCGTTTAGCTGTTTCCTTACTGTTGGCTATATTTCTATTGCTTCAGATTCTCCCCACTATAAATAATACTGTATTGAGGGTAGTGAGGTGATAAGCTGGCAGAAAAATAAAGTAGCTGTGATCTTCAAAATTTTATTAACAACAGAAATTGAAAGTGAGGTGAGACTATTTTTCTTTTATTACTATTGGGAAAAGGGATGAGTAACTAGCAAAGGCCCAATTGTGATACCCTAAAAATAGATGGGATGCATGTTTAGAAAAAATAGCCCCAAGGAAAACTAATAAACAAAGAACAGCAGCACTTTAAATTTATATGTTTTAATAGACCGGTGATTTTCATTGAACTTGAAGGTTTTTTTTCTTTGCACTTGTCCCGTTAGTTTAATTGGGACATGAGGTCTTTTTTTCCTTAATCATAGAGTCCCTCGTGGTTTCCATCACTTTTTGTTACTCTTGCCAACAATAAAATGTATTCATTCTCTTTAGACTTGTCTAATAAGTGCCATTATTGCATTATTCAAGCATTTAAACTTGATTGATGAGTTTATCCAAAAAGGTTGTTCATAAATCTGTTTAAGTCATTTATTTGTGATTCCAGTATAATTGTGTATGCCAGCATTAATGCTGCTTTCCAGAAGATTAACCATATGTTGTAGGCCTAATTTGGGGTTCAATGAAGAAAGCAGTGATCTTTTCAATCTGTGATTTATTGAAAGAAAACGAAGTTTGATGGGGACAATCTGGGAGTGCACTGTTGGGAGGGAGCCCCCAGATAACCCTCGTATTGCTTGGCTGTTATTCAATGGTTTACACTGCGGGACTTCTAGCCCCAAACAGGGTGGAGTATAGTCTCACGTTTGACTACCGACTCTGCTGTTCTCTCTCTTTTCTTCACTAAGACCAGGGAATAGAACATAAAGGTCAGCAGCTTCATCCCAATCTGAATTGTTTTAATATTGTACTTGCATCTTTATCCTTCATTGATTTTTTTAATGTGATGTGATGTGTTATATCTATATTCATTACAGTGTGATGCACCAAATTATACTTTTGGAAGTGCAACTTCAATAAAAGGAAATACTTGTGAATGTTTGTGCCACATCAACTGAGACACATGAAGTTCTTAATATACTATAATTCAATAAAGGCGTTTTTTCCCCCTATTTCATAGCAGTAAATGCAGCACGTTGGTTCCATTGCCTTACCTAGGTGATAGAGTTATTTTGACCCAATGAGGGTTTTGCCTGTAGTTTCCATGGCATTTCACCTAACTAAATCATCTGGGTGAGTCTACTCTAGCTAGTAAGTGTCAAGTGCATAATTGGACAACTACAAGTGAGAAAAGTGCCTTATTTAAGAAATGTGCATTATCTGCTCTTGCCCAACCTCAAAATTTGTCAGCTTTGCTTTTGAGGATTGGGCCTCTTGCCATCCCCACATCCTTATCTCCACCTCCTGCCCAGGGTCAAATAATCATTCCCAAGGCTGTTAGGGTCCTGCCCCTGTTCATACTCACATGATAGTGTTAAAGTACCTTGTGTGCATCTTAAGGGAAGAACACAGGCCTGGCATCTGTCTATCCTCAGGTCTTCATGCCTATCAGGGGCTCTAGCACAATTTTTATTAATACAATTGCATGCACCCGGTCTTATCATCTAAGTTCCACCAACAACCAGATTGAGTTGAGAAGTCAATCTCCCACGAGTCAAGCCTCTGATAAAACCAAAACCCTTGCCAACAATTTGTTTGCAGCCTTGTGAGACTCTAAGCAGAGGCTCCAGCAAAGCCATATCCATACTCCTGACCCATAGAAACGGTGACAATAAATGTGTGGATTTAAGCTGCTAATTTGTAGTAATATTGTTATTCAGCAGTAGATAACTAATTGCCTTGAACTATCTGAATTTTAGCCTCTAAGCATATTTTGTGAGCAAAGCAAGATGCATTTCTTTCAATAATTGAAACTAGTTTCTTTTCCTTTTTTTTAGTAGCTTCTGCTATTTTAGCAAGCCTGGCTGAGGGATTTAAGTGTATATTTAACAACAAATCAGTTATCATTTACAGCATTTAAAGCTTACGTATAATAGACTTTTGGTTAGTAGATGATGATTCAGTTTCTCATCTGTCACCTTGACATCATTCTTTGGTTGGGTCTGTATCAGGCATATATATCTAGAGTTCCAAAGAGAGATATGGACCAGAGAGAGGTTTTTTTTTGTTTTTTTTTCAAATCATTAGGCTTTTCCAGATGGTAATTAAGCTACTGAAATGGATTAAATTACTTCATCATCTGTAGAAGATAAAAAAAAAAAAAAAAAGACTTAGGACAAAGCCCAAGAAAGAAACAATAATTAAGGGAGCACAAAGAAGAATCAGCAAAAGGGAAACCAAGTCCGGAAGGTAAGCAGAGATTTAGGAGTCAGTGATGTCAGAGATGCCAAGAGTTTCAAACTTAAGAGATAACATACATACATACATACATACATACATACATACATACACCTAAGTTAATTGGATTTAGGAATTAAGAAGTAATTGCTGAGCTTAGTGGAATAAAAGTTGGACTTCAGTGACTCACTGAATAACTTAGAATGAGGAAAATACTCACTGAGGTGATAGATAAAGAGAACATAGAGTCAGGGAAAGACCTTTTCTTAAATGATAGAAGAGGCTTTTTATATTTGTTAGCCAAGAAGAATTACCAAGGGAAGGAAGGGGATCATTGTTCAAGTCCAGGATTGATAAGAGGGCAGGGGTGGAGTTTGCAGCATGAAGAATTAGCCTGAGGTGGGGGAGAACAACTTTCAGACTACAGAGAAAGAAATTAGCCTGTGTGTAGAAGTAGATGCATTCATAGGTGTGGGGTAAGAAGTCATGGAATTAACATGACTTCAGTTTCCCTATCTGTTAAGAGTAATCGGGATACAGTTGCGTTAAAGGTGAGGAGATTTTGGTTTGTCTACAGTAGAGTGAGAAACCTGAACTTGAGCAGTACCTTGCAGCCTAGTTTTAAGACTGTTCCCAAGGTCATCCCTCTTGCATTCACATGAACTATTCTCATGCCTCTTGGCTGACGAACACGGCTTTTGTCTTGTTTTAATTTAACATAAACATAAAAAGAAAAATAGGTGTTCAGGTTGAAATGAAGGAATTCCATTTGTAGGACATGCTCCTTGCAAGGAACCGAGTGGCATGGTCCCCTTCCTCGCCAGAAGGGGTGATAGTACTTTACTGTTTCATCCCCACCTCTTCCTTTCCCTGATTTAAGAGAAATAATGTGAGTCATCCCTCATTTTTCTTTAGGACTCTTTCTTCTGGAAACTATGCATGCTAACTTGTTTTTTCTTCAGAGAATCAAAGATAATAAAATTAGGGTTGTTTTCCATTTCATTTCATAAGTGGAATCTTAAAATGTTGCTCCTAGAAAAATGGTCTATCAGTAAAATACCCTCCATATCTAGCGCAGCTGTGCCTAGATGGAGCTCCGGCAATGACTGCTTCCAAAGCCAGCATTCAGATGTTCTGGAATTGTTATAACAGCCTATTCTTTCATTTAACATAGTGATTAATACCTGTTACACATCTGGTGCTCTTCTAGGGTCCAAATAAAGACCCCTGTTGCATTGTTTTATTTATTTATTATTATTTTTATTGACTTCAGAGAGGAAAGGAGAGGGAGAAAGAGATAGAAACATCAATAATGAGAGAGAATCATTGATTAGCTGTCTCGTGCGTGCCCTCCACTGGGATTGAGCCTGCAACCCAGGCATGTGCCCTTGACAGAATCTAACGCAGGATCCTTCAGTCCACAGGCTGACGTTCTACCCACTGAGCCAAACCAGCCAGGGGTCCCTGTTGTATTATGTACATGTGATTGGGGAGGGGAAGGACAATGAAGTTGAAAATGAACAAATAAGATACATCAGATAATTATTAAGTGAGAATGATAAGCAAAATGAAATATGGACGTATGATACATAATGAATAGAAAGAGGCTAGCTTTAGACATCTAAAATATACAGGATTCACAAGATTATCAGGTTGCAATCAGACAGCTAAATAGTTTGCAATTGCCCTGGCAAGAGCATAAATGCCATAAGACCTTCTCTGAGCATATTTCTGAAGAGCTGAATCTAAATCGGGAGAAATAACTCTTTGGGGAACCTGGGAGCCCAGAGACAGACACATCCCTGACATCTGTGGAGGGTAATATTGCCTGACTACAGACTATCCTTTCGGGGGGGGGGGGGGGAGCCCCAATAAGCCAGAAAAGAAGAGGCCAGGAAGCATTACAGATAAGGAAAATGATTTTTTAGAAATGCAGTCCCTTGTCAGTAAATAGTTCCCTTAGTGTGTTGGTTAATTCTCCCCCCCCCCTCCTATTACTCCTTTGTCTTATATTTAATCAGTTGATTATTCCTGATCTTCACAGAGATGCTATCAAACTATCATCTTTCCTACTTTTTGTTTAGACTTTGGATTCTGAACTTACTTTAACTACATTCAGGCTGTTGGAAATGGAGGTTTCTGAGGTTACGTTTGAACGATCTTTGAGTGACAGGCTCCCTTTGGCCACACAGAATTGCAAGAGTGAAATAAAAAAATGTGGATGTAGTTCAAACTCCAGCAGCTTTTTTCACCTCAAAAATGGAATCTGGCAGTGGCTAGCCCCAGGGGATGTAAACAGAACCTTACCTGTAATTAACCCTGGGATTCCCCTGTTCTCAACGCAAATGGAGTTATAATTTATAATCATATTTCCTTCTGTGAAAAGGAAAGCTTGGCTTTCAGAGGGGATGGCAGTGGAATAGAGGACACGCTACCTGTCGAATTGTGACAGCTTCCTCCTATCTCCTTCTAGAAAACCTGAAAGATAATAAAGCTGGAGTTGCATTTGATGTAAGACATATGGTAATTACTGTAATAATATTATCACCCGGGTTCTGCAATATTTTGTCAGGGAGGTGCAATTTCACATTCTGTCTGTGATAAAATCCCCGTTTGGGGTTATTGATAGCAATGCCTTTCTAAAATGGCATAGGTGTTTTGTGACAGCTGCGAAGTTCCTGCTTTATATCCAGGTAATTGGGTTGAGAATAAGGCCTGCATGCTAAACCCTGAAGATGGGAAAGCCCAGGGAATAGTGTGTACATTGTGGTCGTTATTGGCGGGTTAAAAGGAAAGTCTTTGCTCATTAGCTCTTCTGAAGCAATCCTGAAGGGGGAAGAAGAGAGGGAGAGAGAAACGAAGGAAGCCTCCATGGGGTCTTCAGTCATGATTTTTAAATTAGGAGCTCATGAGTTATATTTTAAGGCTGGATACAATCTTCACAAATTAGACTATAATTATTTCCATTTCTTTCTGTTGTTGGGTGTTTTATAAGTTAGATTCTACTTTGCTTAACTGTTCATTTAATAGAAATTAATTTCAGCATAATAGGTCTGTGGGCATATAATAAACACTTTTATTTGTCACAGAAAAAAATGGTTCTATATTATGCTATCCTGAGCTAGCTCTATACAGTATATTCAATTTTACAGCTGCTTCCAGGGAACCACATTCTGTATTAAAGACACTAACAGCATGCTAAAACGCACTACTCTAAATTCTCTTTTGGAAATATAGGAAATAAATAATAACAATAGCATGTCAAAGAGATTTTATAGCTTATATTAATAAAAGGAAACTAATACAAGTCCAGAGGGGGGAAATATCAGATTATGGGTTTTTCGCTTTTTGATGTCATCTCTGGTGCAGAATTCATTTTTAAAAAATCCCACTAAAGACCTATAAAACAGTGAGCTCTATTCAGGAGTTACTATTTAGGCACAAATGATCACTAGTGGCAATGTTTAGTGAGTGTCGTGTTGCATACTCTTGTAGAATTGAATAGATATGGGTATGTAAACCTGTAGGTTAGCACATTAATTCTGCTGTGAAGTGATAAATATTAATATTCATACTGGAAGTAATATTAATAATTTGGGAATTAAATTAGTGTTGTTTCAGTTGGTTATTATGATTTAAATTCCCTGGGTTTTTATTTATTTATGTATTTTGTAAAGGAAAACTTGCCTAGATATCAAATAATTGAAATGTAAAGGTAGCAGCACAAGAACTAAAGACCTTGGGCCCTAACATTTATAGCCATGAATTTGGGATTTGTAGAAAAGACCTACAACAAGGTGGTAATTCAAATTATTTTGATGCAATTTAATTCAATAATTATTATTATTGTTAAATGCCTGAAAAGCCCAGACACTTTCTAGCCCCTGAGAATAGAAACGTGAACAAAATTAATTTCTGCTTTCATGAGCTTACACTTATTAGGCATGCATTCTGTGCCAAACCCTGTGTGTAACATCTCAGGTAAAATTGCCAGTAGCGCTTCGAGGTATTGTACCAATTTCTTAGCAAATGAAGTTGAGACTCTGAGCGGTCACTTGTTAGACTGGGGAAGAACCAGGAGTTGGCTCCTGTCTGATTCCCCAAGCACTCTGAACTTTCCTCTAGTGCAGTAGTAAGGTAATCTTCTACAGACGTAAAAAAAAATATTCTTACTTTCTCAAAGGAAAACTAACAGGCAATAAAGACACCTCTACATGGGTTAAAAGAAATTTACAAGTTTGTTTGTTCATATTATTTCCTTTTGTAACCTCTTCTTTGAATATTTTTCAGGGGCATTAGTATTTTTACATTCATTTGAAGCTCTTTATTTATTAAAATAGTATTCCTTTGTTGCATATACTATAAAAAGTGTCCCTGTCTGTCACTTTATTTTATTGGTACACAGTTCTTTAAAGCAAATGTCTGGTTCATTATCTTTTATTTGAAGCAACAGATCTATCTGATGACTAAAGTGAGAACCAAACATGCAATTTATTTGATTGTTCGTACTCTAAAATATGGTTTGAAAAAGATAGACACCAAAAATAATAGCTTATTTATTCCTGTGAATGAGCCTTTTTCCTTGGACTAAAGTTTATGGGCAAGTTTCAGTGAAGGATGTGCTTTCGTTGAGACATTATGTGCATGTGCTTTGGGAGTCTGAGGGAGAAGGAATCCTTTCAATGGAGTGGCTTTGTTTATGGGGCCAATCCTTAATTTAGAGAAGTTTATTCTAAGGTAATTTAATAGTGTTTTGTGAGGTTGCTCAAATAAAATGAATCTGGAAGATTTACTTTCAACTACAATATATAATCACTATTCTTCTGAAATTGCATTAATTGCTGTACTACTGATAATAAATCTTAGATACTAAAGATTCTTTTAAGGCCCATAGCAAAATCGTGTGGTGATGCAGTGGAAAGAATATTCATAGGACTTTGTGCCAGAAGATCTAGTTTTCATCTAGAAATGAAGATATGGATTGGATTATTCCATGGTCCTTTAGGACCATTGGAAAAGTCTTTCTCTTCTTAAATAAGGATTATTATCTCTGTTTTCTTCTCCTTCCCAGACTTAGAAAGTTCAAGAAATTAATTGTACATGTTGAGTCTTAGATATCTGAGCTGGCTCTTAGCTGTATGGATTTGAAGTCCAAATAAAAAACTATAACTGAAGGCACACATTTTGAAGTTGTTAGTAGGCAAATATTATTGTATTTAATGCCCATGGACATTGGCAACATAAAAAACAAATGAAATTAGAAGGACTCAGGAAGGTACACTGAAAAAAAAATAATATAGTGGTTCTATAGAAATGGAACTGGAAAAGGGGGCAGGCCACCATTTGGGGATGCCATTTGGTAGTCCCATGAGATGCAGAATTAATTAAGACAAAAAAAAAAAAAACGTAGTAAAAATAATACAACAATCAAGGTATTAAAAGGTTCGTATAATAAATCTTATTCATATAATGATTGTTTGAATTCCTATGTAATTTAGGATTTAGAAGAAAGAGCCTTATATCCTATTTTAAAGAAAAGGGGAATCGAGAAAATCTTCAGGAAATTTTTCATGAAGGAGGAAATAATTCATCTGGGTTAAAGGACAGTGGGAGAAACTAAAGTTGAAGACATTCCAGATAGAGGGGAAAAACTAATCCAAAGCAGGAAAAGGGCATAAATAGGACATGCTCGGAAAGCGGAATAGGGGCTGAGCGGGCTCTAGCCAGTCCTTGTGTGAGTGAGTTAAGGGCTGGAGGTGGACAGATATTATGAAACATTAAATGCCAGTGGAAGAGCTTATTCCTAACCAGTCAGGTAATTGAAAGTTAATGCATTTTCAGTATAGAACCATTTAAAATGGAGATTTACGCTGGGACCGGTTTGGCTCAGTGGATAGAGCATCAGCCTGCGGACTGAAACGTCCCGGGTTCGATTCCAGGCAGGGGCATGTACCTTGGTTGTGGGGACATCCCCAGTGGGGGATGTGCAAGAGGCAGCTGATCGATGATTCTCTCTCATCGATGTGTCTAACTCTCTACCACTCTCTCTTCCTCTCTGTTAAAAAAAAAAAAAAAAAAAAAAAAAAGATTCAGAAGAGATTTTCCTTTAGGTACAATTAGAAAGTCTGAGTAAAAGGAAAGGCAAAAAACTAAAATGAAAGTGATCCCTTATGTTTGCAAGGTCATTCCCACACTCTATCATCAGTTCCCTGGCATCTCCAAGAAACAGGAGATACCTCAAAGTCAAGTTTGTGTGTTTTCCGAGGAAGCAGAATAACCATCCTCTGACTAAATACCATATAGCCACCCATTCTCTTAGTTGATGGAAGGATTTTAAGACAGAATCTGAAATCAGAGTGGTATGGGTGAAAATGGCAGGGAGTTCTCCGGTTCCTAAGGCACCATCCTTCATTCAGCAAACATCTACCAACCACCTTCTAAGGATCAGATGCTCAGAAAATCAGCCTCATCTACTGTTGGCAGCCATCAGATGAAATGGATTTAGATGATTTTCAGGATGGTCTCACTATTTTTCTCTCCCCCTGAAGAGGTAGTAAGGCTGATTCTGACCAAAATAGAAGTTTAAGAACAGACATTTTCATTTTTCATCTATTCCCCTGGCTGTCTTTCTCTCATTTCTATCTGAAACCTCAGTGAGATACACTGGCACAAAGAAGGGATGGTATCTGAGAAGCAGTTCAAGGTTGGAGGATTTCTTCAGCTTTCAATGAGGGAAGTGACAACAGAATTAGATGCAAAACTATCAGATGAAAAGCTATTTCAGAGTGAGAATCAATACGACTTTGTTACCTACTGAAGGTGGAAGGTAAGAAAGAGTAGAGACTCAAAGCTGACTCTGAAGTCACAATTCAAGTTAGCAGACAAGAAGAGAAGCAGGGCCTGTGTGTGTGTGTGTGTGTGTGTGTGTGTGTGTGTGTGTGTGTACACGTGTATGCGTGCTGATGGTGGTATGGAAAGGGGAACTTTAAGAGGCTTATGTTTGACTCATTCCTTGGAGATGCCACACTGATATTTTTTGTAGATAATTGAATATCATCTATCTCTCCAAAGAGTCTTCTAGTCTAGAGTATATAGGACTGGGATCACTCCAGAAGGAGAGACAGAACAGAGAGCCTGAGCTTGCAGGGTTTTGTTTTGTTTTGTTTTTTTTCTTGTCTTTTCTTTTTAATTGTTGTTTTTTATGTTTGACTATACAAGTTTTTCTTAAAGACCTAAGTTTGCAAAATCATGCACTGAAAGACTTAAGTGCTAAAAATACGAGTGAGACAGACTACTCAAGACCCATATATTTGTAATCAAAACCATGTTAGATTCCCAATAAATTTTTGTTGTTAATCCTCACCCAAGGATTTTTTTCCATTGAATTTTAGAGAAAGTGAAAGGGAGGGAAGGAGTGGGAAGAGATATAGAAATATTTATGTGTGTGAGAGAAAGACATTGATTTGTTGCCTTCCACACCCACCCCAACCAGGATCTGGGATCGAACCTGCAACCCAGGTACTTGCCCTTGACTGAGAATTGGACCTACCACATGGGTCAACACTCTTAACAACTGAGCACACTGGCCAGGGCCCAATAAAATTTCTTTAAAAGAAAATGATTGATAGTTTGATGGAAGATGGTATGAGGAAGAGTTGAAGCTGCTGACTTGTAGAGGAAAGAGCAAAATGCATTCATTAAGATAAGTACCCAAGAGGCACTGCCAACATAGAATACATGCAAACTTTAAGGAAGAGAGAATGAATACATTAGGCTGGCTAAGCACTTAGGGATCAGTTGCTGCTACTTGCTGGGGCAACACATTAAGATTATGGGAGGGAGGGAAAGGGAGAAACTAAAACCAATATGAGCATGTACCTGATACTGATGTCAGTTTCATTGTTACCAGAGGAGCACATTAAAGAAGCATGCCTTATGTGCAAGAGGGTGGAAATGGCCGGGGAGAGGTCAATGAGGGAGAAAGGAGACATATGTAATACTTTAATCAATAAAGAATTTTAAAAAATGAAGCATGCCCTTTTTCCCCTCACCTACTTGATAAGTAATATTTATGCTCATAATTCATTGTGCTGAGTAAGGAGCCTGAAGAGGTCAAAACTAACTTTTCCATTTGAATATCTCTGGGACTTGGATATTCAATATTCATTTGCCACACACTCCACCACTCCCTATTGTCTCATACACCCTCACCTTCCATCGACTTCACACATTTAAGTTTCCTGCCTTGTGTCTGTTGAATTTTGGTTTGCACTTCTTGTGTACAGAAGAAAATAACTTGGGGAAAAGCTCATACTTAAAGACAGGCCAGGATCTAAAAACTGGCAATCAGAGCGGAAGATGGAGAGTCTGGAGAAAATTTTAGACCCAAATCAAAGGAGGAGGGGATTTCAGAAAAAGGGTGTCACAAGAATAAGATGCTGTTGAAAGGTCCTAAGGGATCCTTGGATTCATCAGCTAGTCTAGCATTAGTAACTTTGGTAAGAACAGTTTTGCTGGTGTGCTAGGGGCAGAGCCAAGCTGCTGTACCAGGAAAGGGCCTGCAGGGGGTGAGGCAGGAAATGTGCTCCATTTTTTTTTTTTTTTCAAGAAGCTTGATGAGGAAGGAAGGAGAGAGGAGAGTTGCTTTTATAAGGAGGCAAGTCCTTGTACAGTGAGGAACATTTGGACATATTATTTTTGGACTGAAGAGAAGTAGCTACTGAGGAGGAAAAGAGATCGAAGATGAGACTATGAGAGGAACAGAAAAGATTAAATAAAACAACTCTCTAGAGTGCTTATTTCCATTACATAACTCACTATACAAATGTGGATTCATCTTTGTTTCATTGCTAGCTCCTGGCTGGAAGTGTGATGTCTAGTAATATCTTTGCAGAACCTCCCCTGCTCTCTTTCACACACATACCCTAGTAACTGCTCTGTGTCATTCCTTTCGAAAGATATGTGGATGATAGTACTTTCTACAAGAAGATATCCACTGACAGTGCTTTTTTCCAAGTTGGAGTGAAGGGTTGGCTCTGAGGAAAACTGGGAATCGATGCAGGCCATTTCTGCTGTGACTGACGGTAATAAGCAGCTATTCATGACCAGTGGACCCCCTTTATACTGATGAACCACTTGTCACATTATGCTTAACATTTCAAACATTATTAATTTTAAGTATTTACATTTTGTTGTCTGCATTACATAAGCATCTGAATTCCACAATGTCCTCATTGAAATATTTACTAAACAATCAATCCTCTTGGGTTTCACAGAGGTAAATATTTTCAACTTGCAGCAAATCTTTCCTCCAGGAGGCTTCCTTCGCACACCAGTGCTCTGGAGGTGGCTGCTATCTGGGCTCTTACAGCTTCAGCTATGGCAGCATCCATTTTGTTTCAAGGAGATTCTGATGAATAGAATGGGATGGACTGTCCTACTTGGCATTAGTGTTAGCAGGCTGGGTGCTATTGGGATACTCACTCCATCTCCCTTCTCATTTGTCTTCTGAAAGGACTGTGTTTCCAGAGAGCCAGAGGCAGCCCTCCCTCCATTCTCATCATTCTCGTGAGAAAGAATTCAGACAGGTGACAGAAAGCAGTGTTGAAGAAAAGGAAGCAAATTTATGAAAGAAGTAAAGCAAGCAAATAAAGCACAAGGGGGCAACTCAGCTAGTCTGAGCATCCTGCCTGTTCAAGGGTTTTATACTTTCCCGCCTATAGGTTTCAAGGTTCCCCTGCCAGATAGACTAGATTTCAAGGTCCTCCTTTTATATTGTTGTGGCTTTTCCCAGAATTTGTGAGGACATCTGGCGATTTTATCTTGGCAAGTCCCAAGACTGCTGACTTCTTTGTCCAGTGGGTGAGGTAAGCCCCTCTTTCTCCTCCCCCTTTCCCTCCTCCTGCCTTAGCAGCTATCTATCCTGCAGAACAGCTGAAAATGTACTAACAAGGAACCAGTTCTGGTAATAGAAGAATGAAGAATTTCATTTGTGGTCTAAAAGCAGAGGCATGATGAAAACTAATCACAGCTTCCACAAGAGATGGTGAGTCACACAACCGATCAGGCAACTTTTCCAAAACAAAATCAAAACCCATTGTCAATGAGAATGTCATTTCTGCAACAAAGGCCAAGGGAAATAGGCTTATTCACTGTGGCATCTCTGACACAAATATCCCACAGCTCCATTATCCGTTGAACTGTGGTCAACAAAATGTGAACTGTTTTCTGTTGATTTTCCAGGAGTGGAGTTAGAAGAAATTATGGGAATGTACCTATTATGCTAATCTACCTATGCTCACTAGAGGAATCTCCCTTGTTATCTTATCTAAAAAATGAAAGAATATACTAATTGGCCATCATACCCTCACAAGATGGTGGTGCCCACAGCCACTAGATGGTGGTACCCAGTCCCCTCAGCCCTGCCTCATCCAGCTGGAGTTTCCTAGTCCTTTCAGTCCCACAGAGGAAGGCAGTTGGGGGTGATCGGGCCAGCAGGAGAGGGCAGTTGGGGGCAACCAGGCCAGCAGGGGAGCATTTAGGCGTCAATCAGGCCAGCAGGAGAGTGGTTAGGGGCAATCAGGCAGGCAGGCAGGTGAGTGGTTAGGAGTCAGCAGTCCCAGATTGTGAGAGGGATGTCTGACTGCCAGTTTAGGCCTGTAGGTATTGGGCCTAAACTGGCAGTCGGACATCCCCTGAGGGGTTCCAGATTAGAGAAGGTGCAGGCTGGGCTGAGGGACTACACACACCCATGCATGAATTTCAAGCCCTGGGCCTTTAGTCACTTAAAAGATCACTGGGAAAGTTGTTTATGTCATGAATACAGCATAGTAGTTAAGAGTAAGATATATGAATGAGAACTTTATTTCACAAGTATTTACTGATCACCTGTTGTATACCAGGCACTGTGGTAGGCACTCGGTACCAGAGACATAAAAGCAAATAAGACTGATGTGGTTGCTACCTCCATGAATCTTATATTCCAGTGAATGTTATACTCTAGAATTTAAGTTATGGCTGCCATCTCCTAGCTGAATGATTTTGGATAGGTTAATTTCCATTTTTTCCTTATCTGTAAGGCCTCAGTTTCCTTATCTGTAAAATAGGAATAACCAGAATATCTCCCACATAGGATGGTTGTGGTGAATATTTATTTACATGCAAATGTATGTAAAATTCAGAAATCATAAGACTGGTATTTGCATCTGGCTTCACTGTAATGTTGCAACTTAGTTACGCATGTATAGTTTCACTCAAAACTTGTACTTGAGGCATTTTACAAAATTAGCATTTTAATTATGAGCATTAAATTAAAAACTATTATTAGGCAAAGCTCTAAATTAAGTAGCAATTGGAGACAAAATACAGAAGATGTGGCTGTGGTGACCAGATGTTCAAGAGGACATATTTCTGAATTCAAGTAATGGATATAAGAGTTGGCATGAAATAAGTTCTCAATAAATGCTTTTGTTATCAGTGTTATTATGAATACTAGACTCTGAAGCCTTCGTAAGTAAATAAGACTGACATCATGGAGCACAATTATGGTGCTTGTACATAACAAATCATTAATAAACATTAGTTAACACACATTAGTGTGCATTTTTAGGATAAGCTATTTCAAGTATGTTCTAAATAGAAAGGTCCATAGAAATGAAGTCATCTGGCTCCCTCAAGATGATGAAACATAAGACCCAAAGAAGTAAAATAACTTGCCCAGGTCACATCGTGAGTGGCAAACTGGAACTAAAATCTGCCCAGCGGGAAGAGGCCTGCTGTACCCCACATGCCTCTCCTCTAACCACTTCATCTCGTATTCAATGACAGTGGTGATAAGTACCATTCACACCACAGTAGCAGGCTTCAAACACCTTTCTTTTTATGCCAAGATTAGTTACAAGTGTTGGTTTGCACCAATTTTGCCTTCTCTGGCTCCTCACCTTTCTGCCACCTTCATATATATATTTTTAGAGGCCTGGTGCATGAAATTCCGCGACCAGGTTCCCCACCTCCCTGCCTCCTCCTTCCCTCGCTCCCTCAGCATCCTGCTGCCCCCGCTAGTTGCATGCCATGTTCCGCGCCAACCCCTGGTGGTCAGCACACATCATAGTGAGTGATTGAACTCCCAGTCTCCCCATCAAACTTGCCAGGGGACACTTTGCATATTAAACTTTTATATTTATTGATTGATTGATTGATTGATTGATTGATTGATTGATTTTGGAGCGAGAGCAAGAGAAACATCAATGATGAGATCCCCCTACTGGGAACTGAGCCTGCAACCTGGGTATGTGCCCTGACCAGGAATCAAACCATGACCTCCTGATTCATAGGTTGACTCTCAACCACTCAGCCACTTCGGCCAGGCTCTGCCATCTGTCTTTTACAAAAGAGAACTTTTGTCTTTTTCATGTTGTATCATACTGAATATTACATTTCTTAGCTCCAGATCACCTTGACCTGTAAAGTACTGGCTACGTAAGTGATACACTAACCATCTATTTCTCTCTTTTAAAAAGTGAAAGCAGTTTCAAAGAAATTGTTGCCAAACACAAATACCAGCCAGGACTGACGACCAGAGCTGGTTTCACTGGATGTCTGTGGCTTAGTTATGCTTGCTTAAATTCACTGAAAACTTTTGTTTGGAGCCTCACAAAATTAGTATTTTAATTGGGGGTATTAAATAAAAATTGTCATTATGGGGCACAGCTCTGGTTATGTAGCAGGTGAAGACAAGAGACAGAAGGTGTGGCTGTGGTGACCAGATGTCAGCATTGACAACTGTGCAAGCTTGGCTAATAGGTCAGACATATTGTAATTTCCTGTTACACTGGCCTTTTAAATACCATTTTGTGCATTCTTAAATACCCGGTGTTGTGCTCAACCGTTGCACTGAATATGTAACAGGCAGTGTTCAGGAAAGTTAGTCAGCAGCTTCTCTAACATGGACCCAGATTTATCTTTGCATCCCATGCTGAGGAGTCCCCACTATCATCAACATAATAGACACTGTTATCATTGACTTTTATGTGAGGTAATGCACGAGTTCTGCCTGAACCCTAAAAATCGAATTAAGAGGACTGGTTGCTAGCCTCACCTGCAATAGTGAGTTGAATGGTGGCTTACCAAAACATATGTCCACTTCTTAAACTCTGGAAACTATGAGCATGACCTTATTTGGAAAAAGGATATTGCAGATATAGTTACATCAACCAGCTTGAGATTATATCACCCTGCACCTGTCTAAGAACATGGGCAACAACTCTTTTAGGATTGCTTTCATTTTTTTAAAGTAGGCGGCCATTATATTATTTCCACATCTAGTAATAGTTTACAGGTCAATAGTATTCATTGTGATACAGCATGAAAAAGTTTTGTTTGATAAAGAATTGTTCTTCAGGCCGAAACTGGTTTGGATCAGTGGATAGAGCGTCGGCCTGCGGACTGAAGGATCCAGGTTCAATTTCAGTCAAGGGCTGTACCTTGGTTGCGGGCACATCCCCATAGGGGGTGTGCAAGAGGCAGCTGATTGATGTTTCTCTCTCATCGATGTTTCTAACTCTCTATCCCTCTCTCTTCCTCTGTGTAAAAAATCAATAAAATATATTTTTTTGAAAAGAATTGTTCTTCAATCACAGGCCCAGAGAGTGTAAATATAAGAGTATTTAGGGTCCTGAATATAAATTAGGTTGGCCCTTTCTCTATCTCCCTTAGTCATCCTTCTGTATCCCCTACCCACTCCAAGAATGTGAGCCACATGAAGGCAGGGATTTTTATTCACATTTGATCATTGTGTTAACCCTGATGCCTTGCACAGTCTGGTGTATACTGGTATTCAACAGATATTCATTGATAAGCAAATGAATGAATGAGTGCATTGCAATATGAAGAACTGTCCTTTCAAAAGAATGCATTTGTGGAAATAAGCTAGCGCCTTGTTTTTATGGTGCTTCCTTGATTAAGGGCAGGCTTTAGAATTAACATGAGATAGAGCTGGGGATTTTAGCATCTAGTCCAATGACATTGCTTTCTCAGGGGACTGTTCTCTGCTTCCCTCCACCAGTTTTTCTTCCCCAGCATTTGTTTTGGACCTGCGGGTATAGCGTTGTCTCTCCAGAACTCATCTGAGGAAAAATTGTTTTCCTTACATTTAAGATTCAGCAAATTGAGTAAACCAACTTGGGTGAATAGTTGACTGTTTTTGAAACATCAGAGGCGTGGAAGCTCAAGACAGTCTGCCCCGGCTGCCTTGGGGATGATTGGCAGTTTGGGCTTGGCTCAGGGTGGTTCTTCTGGGGAACTGGAACAAACTCTGGATTCAATCTTGGTTAAGCAGAAGAGCAAAGCCAATGCCAGAGTCTCTGGGTAACGTGATTTCGGGGTGGACCACACATGGTGAAGGTCTGTGAAAGCCTCCTTATGGGCCCCAGTCCCATCTGCCATTCTGAGACGTTAGCACTCACCTAAACCTGACATAAGTGTCCAGGGGGCCTGGGGTTGTGCCTTAAGTACAGGACTGATGATGGTTTCCAATAAAATGTACCTGTGATCCCCGAGGTGATTTTTTAGGAGGGGGGAAAGACAAGGGAGATTAAAAAGTTTAACACTATGTCAAACTAGTGTTCTGATTAGACCAACAGCATAATTTTGGAAAATGAAAAGCAGTAAAATTATGGGAGAAAATATGCTTGGAGCCTGCCCTCCTGGGATGAACCAAGGTCATAAATCATCCCCACTGTTGCCAATTTTTCAGGTCTGATATGTCTATATTTGTAGGCTTACATGTGCTACATTGTGTGTGAGGGGGGGGGGGGGCGGGGAGGGAATAACTAATACACAACCACCTATATTTAAGCTTACATTATTATATGTGCCATCTTTGGAAGAAATTTCATTTATCCTTTTCTGGAATATAGGATGATCCTGTGTTTTACTGTCTCATGAAGAAGAGAGAGGAAAAGAAGAAGCTCCTTGGTTTAGGAAGAACTAATTAGTAAATTTCCCTCTGGTTCTCCAGGCCTGTGGCCACTGACGTCTTCTCTGACAACTGAACTTTGCATCCCGGCTGCCATTAGTCTTAACAGAAGCCATGCATTCGTTCCCCCTCACGATGATATAAGAATCGTTTTTTTCCTCTGAGCGGACTAATGGTTGTGAAAGTCATTTAGGTATTCACGGGGAAAAACAGCCTTTCCCTGTTGTTTTTATAGATTCCAGGAAGGAGGCTGAGAGAGACCCTGCTTCCTTTTACCGTAAATACTATTAATCAAGACATGAGTTCTTAGTGTACAGAAATGATTGATTTGAATTTAAATGAATTACTACTATTCAGGGTTTCCATCGAGACTCAGATAAAACAAAATTATCCAGTCACTGTAGCTAAATTCTAGAGCTGCTCCTTAAATTGCCTAAGTAAGACTTGCATTTCCAATGCACTGAATATGACAAAAGGGAGCAAAAGCTACTTTGCACAATTCTGATGTATATTAGACCCTAAAAATAGCGTATCCTTCACCTCCACCATTTCTGATTTATTTATTCCTGACCTCATTACCAAGGCAACTCACTCATTTCTCCCAGCCTGTCCAAGACCGATACGTTACTATAAGTAAGAACTTTTCACTCTGAAAAAATTGGTTGACTTTTGAATTTGACAAAGTAGAGATTGGAATTACAGTGCTGTTTTAAGTGAAGAATGAGGTCTGATTCCCAATCTACATAATAATTCAACAGAATTTAAGGCTGTCCTTAGCACTTTGCATTAGCAGCAAGTAATTACCTCCAACTAGAATAAAGTGAGGGTCAAGAATGGTTTCAAACAATCAAGTGCAAGTGTTACTTGCTTTATTGAACATGCTAATACAATATTATTGGAAGAGACAAAGAAGAAAAATGCCTCCAAACCAAATCGCCTAGCGAGCTTCTTTTTCACTAGAGTAGGCCAGAATGGTTTGTAGATGATAAAAAGTTTGAAGTGTTTAGTTTTAACACTTCAAATGAATTGACCTAGGAATTTAAGTGGTTTTAGATTTACGTTTCTCTGTCGAAACTTAATGGCGCATTACCCTATGTATACAAGGGTAAGCACAGATACATTTTTTTTGGAACTTATAACAACCTATTTTCAAATGGATGTTCCCATCCCTGAATGGATAGATTGACATTCTAACAAATTATAAAATTAATTTAACTAGATATGAATTATTTAATTTTAGCATGTGGAAGTATTAGCTGAGTCTGGTTTCCTCTTATGAGATATTAGGCCTATGAAACACACTTATTCAAACTCAGACACATTTTATTTATTCAGTCATCCATGATTCTAATCTATGTGGGCAACAATTCAAATTCATAACAATAATTTTATTTATTAGCAGTAGATTAACTTCAAGAACAAAAATGCAGCCAGGCTCAAAATTCATAAACTCGTTTTTGTTTGTTTGTTTGTTTGTTTGTTTGTTTGTTTGTTTCATTAGACAATAACTGACATTTAGAATGAAAATATTTTTACATTTAGGTAGATAATGATATAAATAATTGTGACCTAAAAGCCCTATCTTGTAGGTTTTGCAAAAGTTTTCTCACCGTGGTATATGGGTTGGTTCATCCCATATACCATAAAACATTGTGGATTCAATTCCCAGCTAGGGCATATACCTAGGTTGTGGGTTTGGTCCTTAGTTGAGGCGGGAATATGGGAGGCAATTGATGGATGTTTCTCTCTCATATCAATGTTTGTTTGTTTTTCTCTCTCTCCCTCTCTCTCTTCCTCTCTCTCTAAAAAAAAAAAAAAAATCAATAAAAACATATTCCCGTATAAGGATTAAGAGAAAAAAATGGTTTTTCTGTCATATAGCAGGAAATAGTAGAAATTAAGCTCTTTATACTAAATAAATAACTTTTTATAATGGAGTTTGAGAGTTTAAATTAGATCATGATTATTTATAAATTATAAAAGTATTAAAAAAAACTATTTGAAGCACTTAATTCATTTTAATGTTTTCTATTTTATCTTAAAGAATTTTTGAACACATTAAAACAAAGAACAATTAGGGAAAACCATGACTTCTAGAATGTGTTAAAGCAGAAGAGAAAATTTGGGCATGAATATATTTTCTTTTCAAATTTCTCTATCCTGTACCGACACATTTATATTCCCAAATAGGATAGCAAGAGATGATGTCTGGACAAATGAAAATCTTTGATCCTACAGAAATCTCCTGTCCTGAATCTTGCCTCCCCCACACCCCACACCCCACCTTGTGTCAACCTTAGATGGGGACTTGATAAATCAGAACAAAAGTCGGGGTAGGGAAAGTTATACTTCAGTAACAAAACAACAACAACAAAACAAGGAGTAAATTATTTAGTACACTAAGGGTTTATTCTGCACTAACTCAAAATCCAAAGTAAATCAGATTGATGGCCTTCTTCCAGCACATAGCCTGCAAAGTTGCTGTGTCAAGAAGAGAGCCAAAAGTTTGCTCCAAGTATCTAGAAAGGGCCAAGCTTGAAATCACTTTTTGTCACTTCCTCCCATATTCCATTGATCATAAGTCACCACCTGCCTCTGTAATTGAGGTCACCAGCCCTGTGTTAAGGGGATCTGCAGGGAGGATGTGTTAAAGACGTGTCACCAGATTGATCAACTCAAAAAGAGCCCTCCCACAGAGACATGCCAGGAGAAAAACCATCTGGTACATCACCTAGGAATTCTTTGGCATTTATTTTGTCCCCTGCAGCTTCCAAATGCTCCCGGTGGTCTCAACAACAGAATAAAATTATCCTTCTCTAGCTAGTAAAGTCACAAAGTGGAATGTCTGGGTGTCTTTGAACCTACTAATACATCACTAAGACATCCTTGCCAAGAGTCTTTAGCCCACTGCTGAGAGAGAGTCCATGGAGTTAGATAAAATTATAGAAGGTAGAGTGCTGCCTGACATTGGGACTCCAACTCAGCCCATGGGTCTTGTCATATATCACTGTGGAACTATAGACCTTTCAAGTTTCACAGAGGCTCAGCCCTCTCCTTGTGTTCGCACACATTTTGCAGTGGGAACTGAAGCTCAGAGAGGTTGACTAACCCAAAGATCATGAACAGTGGGCAGAACTGAAACGGAAACGTGTATCTTCTGGATCCCAACTCAGAGGCTTATGTCCTTACACCACCCTGTGCTAGGGAATTCAGACACACTTATTGAAACCTGAACTCGGTATCAAGAAGAGTAACATGCTAATGTAGTACCCATAATGGTAATCATATATACCATATATTTATATTATATGTATATCATATTTACTATGCACACACACACACACACCATTTATTGAGCAGTCAGCATTAGCTAGCCACTGTGCTAATCATTTTATACTAGAGGTCCCATGTAGAAAAATTTGTGCAAGAGTAGGCCTTCCTTCCCCTGGCACCAGCTTCCCTCCGGCATCTGGGACCCGGGCTTCCCTCCTCCAGCTACCCGCAAGCACCCAAGACCCAGGCCGGTTTCCATCAAGCCCCTGCTTTGTCAGAAAGTACTACAGAAGACATCCGGACTAATTAGCATATTATCCTTTATTATTATAGAAACTTTAGCTTTATTTTTAATAATAACTCTCTTTATTATTATTATTCTAAATGTCTAAGTAAGAAAAATGAGGCTTAGAGAGATTAATTAATTTGTTTATTTGGTGACATCCCATTGAACCAACTTTTTAAACCTTTCCTATGTATAAGCATTAAACTAGTTCTTGTGGTAAAATTTAAAGATAAATTAGGAAAAAGCTGTGCCCTCAAAGGGATAACAACAGTGACATCTGACATCTGACATAAACCACAGACATGTGTTATTTAGATAGTTATAAAATGGAGAAATAGAACTACTGTCAGAAGATTTGCCTATATCCCAAGGGAATTCAAAGAAAAGAAAGTATTTTTTCCATATCAAATAGATTAGGGGAGGGAACACAAGGAAGGATGAAGCAGAACTGAGCCTCAAAAGAAGGATTTGTGCTGAGAACTGGAATTGGGGTGAAAGAAATTCCAGACTATACAGAAGCAAGCACAGAGCCCATGTTCTCTGGTTCCATGCATAAAACCAAACAAATTAGTCGGGAAGTTTGATCTCTGACTAGTACATGGCCAGGCAACAAAGGGACAGTGAGTGTCAAACATTTGGTAAATAAATCCCCAATGTGACTAATCTTATTAACCACCTGCTATTAAAAAAAAAAAAAATTTTTTCTTACTTTCTGATTTTGTTATACAAAAAAAAAAAATCGGAAAATCAATAGAAAATGTGTAAGGTTGGTGTCAAACTAAAAGCAAAGTGGAAGTGACCCAGCCCTCTGTGAGCTTCTCTTCATGGGAGAAACTAGAGCATGTTCCTGGAAAGTCAAAAGCGTTTACAGTTGTTGAGGCCATTGATTCTGTGAGTCCATGAATCTGAACATATTATGGGTCAAATCAGTCTCCAGGAAACAGGGACTCTGCAAAAGACAAAAGCCTGATACAACATGATAACCTGCATCACCGCAGGAGTGATGAGTTCTCTCCACTGAAGAACTAAAAGAGATTGGGTTTAAACCAGTGAAGGAAAAGGTTTAAACACTAGCAGGCTTTAATACTTAGACACACTTACATTTATTTTGAATTTTACTAAAATAAAGGTAGCACACAATTTACAATAATAAAATATATAATGCTCTTTGTTATAATTTCATATAGCCCTTTGGCTCTCCAAGAATGCTTTCATTGATTTTTGCCAAATTCTTATGTCTGTAGCCAGCCTGTGGTTGCAATGGATGAATAAGTATAGTTCCAACATGAATGTGGTTGATATTTTGGGTTACTTATTGAGTAAGATGAAAGTGAAGAACAAAAAAACCTATGTTGGAACTTGACTTACTCTTCAATAATAGCATGAGTGACTTCTCTGCTGAGTCAAACAATAGTTTCAAATAATTAAAAGCTATAATTTCACTTTTAGGCTATTCATGATGTAATGGCTACAGACATGACACACTTGCAATTTTAATCTATTAACATTTTCTCCATTATTTTTTTTAACATTCAACAGTATAATCATGTTATGATCTATAGAATTTTCTTTTTTTCTTGATAAAAATACTCTTATAAGGCTGATTTCCAGCTACCAGTAAGAGATCACTGAATGCAGAGTAGGGAAGAGAAGCACAGTATCAGACTTTATATAATGTTTCCCCTGGTGTGGACTGAATATTTAGGTCCCCCTAAAATTTCATTCATTCCCCACCCCCCAATATGGTTGTAGCTGGAGGTGAAGCCTTTGGGATGTACTTAGATTTAGGTAAGTCCTGAAGGGTGGAGCCCCTCTGATGGCATTAGTGTCCTCAGAAGAAGAGGAAGGGAAGACCAGTGCTTATTATCTTCCCCCCATGTGATGACACAACCACAGCTAGAAGACTGTCACCACCAGCCAGGAAAAGGGTCCTCATCAGAAACTTAATCTGCCCAGCATCTTGACCTTGCACTTCCAAGCCTCCAGAACTGTGAGAAATAAATGCATACTGTTTAAGTCACTCAATCTATGGTAGTTTGTTATGGCAGACTAATATATCTGCCATACAGGTAATGTAAATAACCTCATGATTAATAGTAAAATGTGATAAGACAATTCAAAGGGGGTGAATTTTGAGTATTTGTTTCTTTCCTTTTTGTGTTGTTTACTTTTTATCCTATATATAAAAAAGCCTAATATGACTGAACGAAGGAACAACCAGTGGAACGACTGGTCACTCTGATGCATACTGACCACCAGGGGGCAGATGCTCAATGCAAGAGCTGCCCCCCCAGCCTGCAGGCCAGCCAAGGCAGGTGTCAGTGGGGGCCCCCAATCGCCCTGCCGGTCACCCCACAGATCATTCACCAGGGCTAGAGACCCTACCCACGCATAAAATTCGTGCACCAGGCCTCTAGTTTTAAAGTAATTATAGGTACTGTACATGAGAAGTTACAAAAATGGTACGAAGTCCCACATATCATTCACCCAGTTGCCCCAATGCTGACATCTTATATGACTATAGTACAATATCACAAATAAAAAATTGAGACTGCCATGATATGGCTGGACTATAGACTTTCATCAGTTGTCAGCATTTTTATATATGCTCATCTGTGTGTGTGTGTATGTGTGTTGCAATTTTATCCCAGGTGTAGATTGTGTAACCACCAGCACATTTAAGTGGAAAATGTCCAACTGCAACAAAGAAATTCCATTGTTCTTTCTCTTTATTTTGTCAGCATACCTTTCTTGTTCCCTGATAACCATTAATCTCTTCTCCATTTCTATAGTTTTATTATTTCCAGAATGTCAAAAATATATAACCATGTAGTATATAAACTTATAAGACTGATCTGTTTCATTAAGCATAATTCCCTGGAGTTTTTACAGCTTGTTGTGTGTATCATTCCTTGTTATTTCTGAGTCCTGTTCCATAGTGTGGATTTCCCCATTTGTTTAACCATTCACTCACTGATGGATATTTGGGTTGTTCCAGTTTGGCTATTATGGATTGAGCTGCTATAAATATTCCTGTACAGGGTGTGTGAATGTAATTTTTCATTTTTCTGGAATAGATATCCGAGAGTGTGATTCTGGGGTCATATTATAAGTGCAAGAAACTTCCAAATTACTTTCCACGGTGGCTGTTTCATTTCACTATCCCACCAGCAGGTATGAGGGACAAGCCCCTCTGCATCCTTGCCAGCATTTAGCTTTGTTACCATTTTTCATTTCAACTACTTTAATATTTCAGCACTGATACCTCATTGTGATTTTAATTTGCATTATTTAATGGCTAATAACGTTGGAAATCTTTTCATGTGTAGATTGGTCACCCATATCATCTCTTTGGTGATATGTCTCTTTATATCTTCTTCCCATTTACTAACTGGATTGTTTGTTACTTTGCTGTTGAGTTTTGACAGTTGTTTGTATTTTCTAGATATAAGAACTTTGTCAGGTCCTAGCTAGTTTGGCTCAATGGACTGAGCCTTGGCCTGTGGACTAAAGGGTCCAAGGTTCAGTTCTGGTCAAGGGCACATGCCCAGCTTGTGGGCTTGATCCCCAGTGGGGGACATGCAGGAAGCAGCGGATCAATGATTTGTTCTCATCATTGATGTTTCTGTCTCTCTCTCCCTTCCTTTCTGAAATCAATTAAAAATTTTTTTTAAAAAAAAAGAACTTTGTTAGATATGTATTATAGTTTGCAAGTTTTCCCTCCCAGTCTATAACTGGTCTTTTCATCCTCTTAAAAGAGTCTTTTATAGCACAAAAAGTTTAAATTTTTATCAAGTTTAATGTGTCAGCATTCCCTTTTATGGATCACAGCCTTAGTATCATATCTGAGAACACCTCACATAGGTTTAGATCTTGAAGATTTTCTACTAAATTTTCTTATGAAATTTTAAAGCTTTACATTTTACATTGAAACCCATGATCCATTTTTAATTAATTTTAATAGTGTGTGAGGTGTTAAGTCAAAGCTTAATTTCTTTTTTGTCCCATGGATGTCCAATTGTTCCAACATCATTTGTTAAAAAGACTGCCCTTTTTCTACTGAAATTTCCTTTGTTGCTCATGTAATTTATCTCATTGTAAGTTAATTTTTAATAATGGCTATGCTTAATATCAAGCTCACAAACTCCCTAAAAATGTAACAGTCTGCTCTGGGAGCCCTTATAGGCTGTCTTCAGCACACTATTGATTTGATCTGTGTCTGTATGGTTTTGATTAGGAGGAAAAAAGACCATCATAGGGATGATTAAGGATGTTAAGTGTGTGTAAACAGTGAAACATATAACATTAAACATTATAAAAGCATCAGGCCCAGAGGTAGCATTAGTACCATCTTACAGAAAATTAAAACTCAGGTTTGAAACTCATACTTTATTAGCTTTGAGGAGAGAGAGCAGGAATTGAATGTAACTCATGCTATTTATTTGAAATTGCTTAATTAATAGGCTTCCTTCAAGCTAATTGAGTGACCAGGAAGCTTGGTAGAGAATTTTCATGGCCTCTGTGGCCAGATAAAGCCGGTCTGAATTTTGGTTCTGACATTGACCATCTTTGAAGAAGCAACTCACTCGGGAGAAGAATGAAAAGCTGTGCCCATTTACTTAACAAATACTTGATGAGTTCCAGGCTATGTTGAAGGGATTGGGGATACAGCTTGGGCAAAGTCATCATGATTTTGGTCCTTAAGGAACTTATGGTCCAGTGGAGAGCTGGGCAAGGGCCAAATGAGCACATTAGTAAAATGGTATTACAGCTGTGATAACTGGCATAAAGGGAAAAAAGCAGGTGCTATGATTCAAACAAACAAATAATAAAAAAACAATAGCCTGGTTCCTAGCTCACAGCAGTTAACTAAGTGGTAGATAATAATGATGATGATGATGATGCTGATGATGATGATGATTACAGATTTTTGGTAAAATCGGTGTAGCACACTTTGAGACCTCATCTGAGGTCCTGACTACCTGTCATTTATGTTGTACATTATAATGCCCACTTTGCATGCAAAGCTAAATTGGATGTATTTTAAGGGCCCTCTCCTATTCTAAGAATCTCTGATCATCATATGTGTCCAGCAGGGATCTGTTTCATATGTTTACATAGAGCAATCAATGTGCTAGCCTTTAGGTCAGATGTTATATGTGTTTATATTTTTAATAACATTTTTACCATACCCTCAGTCATTGTGCCCTTTTGTAAATTATGAAAAAGTATTTAGGAATTAGAATCCTGAAACCTGGGACAATGAGATGACTATGGAAGTGTTTGGCGATTTTATTTTCAACTTAGGGTTTTGTTTGGTAGTAAGTTTTTGTTAATCAAAGTGTGTGTGTTTTGTCATAAAGTCCATAAATCCACATTAAATAAAATTCCAAGCCTGTTAATATCCTTTTGGTTTCTTACTTGAGTTTCTGTATTTGCATCAGAATAACTCACTAAAGTCAATTTAGATGGTTGTGATGTTTTGTTCTGGTTTTCCTCTAAGTCTTCCCTGGCTTACTAGGCAACTGGCCTCACTGCGGGCCACCCAAGCAGGGCAAGACAAGGGCAGGGGCTATGAGGCATCTGAGCACTTCTATTTCTTGGTTGATGTGCTTTATCATTTTTCTTTTTAGATATAACTGGCATAAAGCATATTCATCTCAGGTTCATAACATAATGGTTTGATATGCTGTAGGCAGGACTATGGGTGGTTTTATTTGCTCTTCATGACCTCTGTAGGCTGTGGACAACAGACGTGGAGAGATCCTTATTTCGTTAATGTCTAGTACGTAAAGTCTGCATATTTTCTTAGTGTTTTAATATAAATACAGTGATATATTTTGCATTTTAAAATCTATCATGGCAGCATAATAATATCCATATTTTTATCTTTTTTGTGGTTTGTTTCTTACACTTAACTCTTTAATTTTCCTGTAAATATCACTTGCTTCTGGCTTATTTACACCTTTTGTTGTGGCCTACAGGCACAGTAGAACATAAGGAATCATGGCCTAGTTTGCTTAGAGGCAGACAGATGCTTCGAGAAATGAAGTGCAAACTAGGACTTGGTCCAAATGTGGTTGGTGGTTTTTGAATCACAAAATGGACAGGAGCAGGGGTAGGTTTGCTTGTAAATTTCTTACAAAAGTTAAGTGCCAGCCTTTTGGCACCTGAGGCTCTCATTTCTGATGAGCTATTTTTTAGGACCAACTGCCCTTCAAAGTTGGCTGCTTGTCAGATTTCTCAGCTTTATAGATTGTCACATTCTTAGTCACTTGTTTTTACTCCCAATTCTTCATTCAGATTTCATCTTCTCATGAGCAACCACTACTTCCTTCTCTCCCAGGGCACCCAGCTGGAGCCTTGCCATAAGTAAGTTCTCAGGGATTATTCCATCACATTTGAAAGCCTCTACCTTGAGATAACAAGAGGTCTTACATCCAAAGCAGCTTATTTTTCTTTGGAGACTGATAAGAAAAGAAAGGCACCTGAACAGAAATGAGTTTAGGAGCAACCTCTCTGAGGATGACTCTAACATGCTAAACCCTTTTCATTTTGCTCAAGAAGTGGTGAAAAAGCAAGGCCGTCAATACTACCCTTTGAAGTTTATGTTATATTAATATAGCCAACAACAGCCACCCTAATAGTTGCCTGGGTATTGCCTGTAAAGCACTTTTGGAGGGACAAGATTATGGATTCAATTAAGAATCTCTGTATGGAAAATTCAAAAGGTCACAGAACTTCTAAAAGTTCTCTTTACAATTGTTATTCATAGCGCACACGTGTCCCTAGAATATAAATAAAAATGAAAGTAAGAGAGAGAAGGAGGAGGAGAAAAGGAGACAGAGAAAGAGAGAAAGAAAGGAAAGAAGGAAGGAGGAAGAGAGGGAGGGAGGGAGGGAGGGAGGGAGGGAGGGAGGGAGGGAGGGAGGGAGGGAGGGAGGGAAGGAGGGAAGGAAGGAAGGAAGGAAGGAAAACATGAAAATTGAATGATGGGTCACCCTCCCTTAAATAAGCCCTTCATTAGTTTTTCTGGTTTGGGAGTAAAGATCAAATTGGCAGGGCCAATTGAATGTTCTATTACACATTTTCACAGTAACTTCTACTTCCAGAGTACTTATAACTGTAAACTTTTGACAGGGTCTTTTCACTAACAATGGTCTCCTTCTCCACCAGACTATAAGGTTCATAAATGTGGAAACATAGTTTATTCTTGCCATCATTGAATCCCATGTGCTTAGAACAAAGGCTGATCCACAGGAAGTGATGAATACAATTTTTGTCAGAAAAATGAATGAATTGTTTAATGGAAAACAATTGGTGAGGGCTTACTGTCCAAAGTGACGCCAGTACAGTACTGAACAGTCCTTTAATCAGATAGACACTGATTTTATAAAATAATTATTTGGTAATCTCTGAAAACAATGCTGAAACAGACACATACATAGCCTAAGAGAAAGATGGAATAACGAAGAGGGAAATTTGAGGAAAAAGGTTGGAGAAAACAATTTTAAAATTCAGAACTACTTGTTGGTTTGGTCTGAAAGTTCAGTGTTCATTCCTAGTCACATCACTGCCTCAAGGAGTTTAAAGACACAGTGAAGAGAAGAGCCTTGAAGGGCAGCTTGGATGATCCCAGATCAAATGTCAAGAAACTCTCAGAAAATTGAGAGATTTACAGTAGAAAGTCAAGAAATCTTAAAGGAGAAATATCAAATTAAAGATGGAGGGAAATTCTTTAAAAAAAGAGAGAAAGAGAGAGATGTAGTTATTGATCCAAATCTCAAATGCTGCGTATGATAATGTCTCCAATACTTTCATTTTAACAAACACCTATGTATGCAGTGAAGATCCTGGAGTGGAGGTCCAGAAAAGTCAAAACAAATTTAGAGCATTGTTCCATTTTGTTTTATCAGAAGCAACTAAAACACCTAAAAGCATATGGTAATGTTGAGTATTTAAAATTTATATCTAAGGATAAAGTGTCCTTATATTTGTGAATGACTTTTCTCATTCTCTCTCTCCCTTTCTTCTTTCTCTCTCTCTCATACACACACATATAAATATACCTTCATTTTACAGAAAGTGTAAAAGTAAACAGTATAACACAGAGATAGTGTTAATTTGATCTTTTAAACCAAAATGCTACATATTTCCCCTGCATGTTAATCAGCCTCTTTTTTCTAAGTCTAAAAGAAACAGAAGAATGGCTGTTGTTTTTCACTCAGTGTATTCAATTGACTTAAAAAATGAGGAGAAATTTATAATTTTTTACTATTTACTAAGGGCTTTCTAGGGATTAGCTGAACATTGACTTTTTTATAGAATTGTTTGTTATACTTCATACAGTTATAGAGATGGAATTGGCTTCTCAAAATATAGTTCTTGAAACATATTCTTCCATCCTGTGGAGAATTTGTGCATAGAATTATTAGGGTCATTTTTAGAAGATCTGGTGAGAATAGAGAAGAAGGAAGTTGGGAGGATGACTGGGAACAGACAGAGTTAAGAAGCAGCTAAGGTGAAGACTATGATAGTAGAGCAATATAGCTCATTAGCTAGACTTTGTCTGATTACTTATCACATTAAGGAATGTGGCTAAAGACTCAGAGCCATGCATTTATTTCTAGCTAGAAGATAAAGCAACTCAAACATGACCAGCCAATGTTTTATTAATAACTAGAGGCCCGGTGCACAAAATTCATACATAGGAGGAGGGGTGTTCCTCATTCCGGCCTGCACCTTCTCTCAATCCTGGACCCCTCAGGGGATGTCCGACTGCCTGTTTAGGCTTGCGGGATCCCTGTGGGATTGAGCCTAAACTGGCAGTTGTACATTCCTCTCATAATCCGGGACATCTGGCTCCTAACCACTGGCCTGCCTGCCTGCCTGATTGCCCCTAACTGCCTCTCCCTCAGCCCACCACCAGAATGGCATCCAAAAGGTCATTTGGCTGTCTGGTCTAATTAGCGTATTATGCTTTAATTATTATAGATAGGCTAAGATCACACAGTGAGTATTCTGGTTAATTGATTACTGTGCATTTACAACCATTTGTGTTAGAATAGATACAATTCTGCCTACAAAGCCATCATGAAATTATGCATAAGCAAAGACTTGAGTTCGTCTGAATGTCTTTTACTTTGAGATAATAAGTAGGACTAAGCAAAATGGGAGCTAAGGAACAAATTCAGGACAGACCTGAATTGAGAGTGGGGTGTCTTAATTATAGGACAGCCTAGTTTAGGTGATGATCATATAGAAGAGTGGGTTGGGGATCTAATTCAGTAGGTAGGCAGAGGCTACCAGAAGCACTCAGACTCCTTCTCAAAGGCAGATGAATATTGTATGTTCTTTCTTCTCCATTTCCACATTTACCTCTGTGATAGGAGAATAAAAGCCCACAAAGATATCCTAATAGTTCCTAATAGATATTCTACTCCCCAGAACTTGTGAATGTTACCTTAAATTCCTTACCTTATCTTGTCAAAAGAGACTTTACAGATGTGAAGGTTAGAGACCTTGAGATGAGGTAGCTGTCCTGTCTTATCCAGGTGAATCCAGTATAATCATATGAGTCCTTTAAAAAGGAGACTCTTTCCAAGCTGAAGTCAGAGTCAAAGGCAGATGTCACTGCCATTTGACCCAGTGATCCACTTCTAGAAATATATTCTAAGAATCCAGAAACACCAATCAGTAGCTAAGATCTGGAGAAAGCCAAAGTGCCCATGAGTAGATAAGTGGATAAAAAAAAGCTGTGGAATGTTTACACAATGGAATGCTATGCAGCTATAAAAAATGAGGATCTCTTACACTTTGAGACAGCATGGAGGGATTTGGGGAGTTTTAATCTAAGTGAAATAAGCCCATCAGAGACAGACAAGTATTACATAATCTCACTTATATGTAGATTCTAATGAACAAAATAAACTGATAAACAGAAAGGACCCATAGACATTGAAGCATGAAAGAGACTGACTTATTTCAATCTTAGCTATTGTAAAGAATACTGTTATGAACATGGGGATGCATATATTCTTTCTGAAGATATTAACAAATGAGTTTACATGCATATATGCATAGCCCACTGGCAGAAAATAGTATAGGAAAGGCCTGGGGAAGGGATAGGAGCTGAGTTGAAGGGGCAGTGGGGGTAAAAGAGGAATATCTGTAATACTTTTAACAATAAAGATAACATTTTCTAAAAGAATGGTAACAGAGATGCAACACCGCTGTTTCTGAAGAGGATGGAAAGGGGCCATAAGCCGAAGAATGTATGTAGTCTCTAGAAGCTGGAAAAGGAAAGGGAACAAATTCTTTTTAACGTATCCAGGAGGGAACACAGCTCTGTCAGCTCTTCAATTTTAGCTCAATGATACCTTCATCAGACTTCGGACCTACAGAATGTAAAATAAATTATGTTGTTTTATACTCCCTGGTTTGTGGTAATTTGTTACAGCAGCAATGGAAACTAATACAGTCCCATAATCTGAGCCACCAACATCACTCAACTGAACTACTGCAGCCACCTCCTAACTAGTTTCCTTCTCTACTTGCAGTTCTGTTCTTCTACAACCCACAATTGTTCAAATAAGTAGTATTTTCTAACTTAAAACTGTTCAATAAATCCATTTTTGTTAGGATGAAACCCATAATTCTTAATGGCCCCTCTCTAACCTGAGACCACACTGCTTTCCCTCATGACCCAGAAATTCCCTCAGAGGTAACTTTTCTGACTTTTTTATAACATAATCACCTATGTATATGTCACTAAATCATACAATTTAATTTTATCAGTTTGTTGAACATTATATAAATGGAGTAATTCAGTAAGTATTCCTTTGAGTATGGCTTTTACTCAACACTCTCTTTGAAAATCATGTGTTGCATGTAGGTAAAATTTGTTCATTTTCATTCTAATAATTAATCTCTGAATTCTTTTTTTAAGGGGGAATTTAGTTACCATTTTTTATAATAAGTAATAAAATCTTCATGTGCTACCTCCCCTACCTCTTCTAACTTTGACTTTCATCATTATTGTTGAAAGTATTACAGATATCCCCTTTGTTTTTTGTTGTTTTTCCCCATTGACCCCTTCCAAGCACGCCCACCCCTCCCAGGCCTTCACCACACTATTGTCTATGCCCATGAGCTCTGAATTCTTTTGGATTGGTTAGGTAAACAATAATATCTGTAAGCAAGGGAAAATCTGTATCTTTCCAAAGGTACTTTAGATTTTTTTCAATGATAGTTGGAATACAATAATATATTAATTTCAGGTGTACAACATAGTAATTAGACATTTATATACCTTATGCAATGGTCGCATCATAATCTAGCACCTATCTGACAAAAAAATACTCCTTTTATTTCTTGTTCTTTCTTTGTTGCACTGTTTAGAATTTCCGGTACAGTGTTGAATTAAAATGGCAATAGCAGCCATTCTTGTCACATTTCAATTTGAGAAAGATGTCAGCAAGTTATTATTTGGTATGAAGTTTGTTGAAAGTTATTATTTTGTTTTGTTTTTGTAGATAGCATTTATCAGGTTAAATATGTTCTCTCCTATATCTAATTTGCTAAATGTTTAAAACATGGATGGAGGTTGATCGACAAAGATGACCATATCATTAATTTTTTATGCTGTTAATAAGGTAAATTATATTAATTAATCCTTGAAATGTTAAACCAACCTTGTATTCCAAAAATAAACCCCAATTGATCATGAGGGGTGTGTGTATGTGTGTGTGTGTGTGTGTGTGTGTGTGTGTCTTACTAGATTCAGTTTGCTAATATTTTATTCAGGATTTTTACATCTAGGCTGAGTGAGATTGCCCCATAATTTTCTGTAGTGTTCTGCTACGCTGATTGGATGTATTCATTTGCCTTATTATGCAGCAGAACCAGACTGCTTTAATTACTGATGCTTTCTGCAACATTCTAATTTCTAACAAAGCTAGTTCTCCCCTCTTGTTTTTTGATGGTTCTAGTTCATAAAATTAAAAATCAGCTCATCGGATTACAGGGGGAAAAAACATGTTTGTATTTTTATTAAATTTATAAATTAGGTAAGATTAACATTTTTATGATTCTACAGCTTTCGTATCAAAAAAGCATGTAGTATGCCTTTTCATTTGCTGAAGTCTTATTTTATATTCTTTATGCCTGGTTTATAGGCTTTCCCCCTAATAGAAGCCTGAACACTTTCTTGGTAAACTTATTTATAGGTGTTTTATTATTTTTGTTGCTGTTGTAAATGGAGTCTTGTATGAAGGCTATTGATTTCCATGTGTTAGTTTTATAAGCGAATGCATTACTATATTTCTTTATTTTAAAATATAAAACCTTATTATGTCTTCTCCTTTCCAATATTTTTACCTCTCATTTTTAATAATAATTTTATGAGACTGTAAACCTGTACATTGTTCAATGATAATGTTAAGACTTGCTATCCTTTGCTTGTGAGAATATTTCTAGTGTTTCTCTATTAAGAATGACATTGGCTTTGAGAAAGGATAGAAACATTATCTTGTGTTAAGTAACTAACCATTGATTATTATTTTGTTGAGTGTTTATCAAGAATGGATTTGGATCTTTCAAATATTTTCTTGTACATATGAAGATATTATTTTCCTTTTGACCCATTAAAATGACAGTTAGGAATTTTTATATATATATATTTTATTGATTTTTGTACAGAGAGGAAGGGAGAGAGATAGAGAGCTAGAAACATCAATGAGAGAGTCATCGATCAGCTGCCTCTTGCACACCCCCTACTGGGGATATGCCCGCAACCAAGGTACATGCCCTTGACGGGAATCGAACCCGGGGCCCTTCAGTCCCCAAGCCGACGCTCTATCCATTGAGCCAAATCAGTCCCGGCAAAATGACAGTTAGGAATTTTATTGAGTCCTCTTGAAGCAGGTGCAGGTTAGCATTCCTGTCCAGCACAGCTTCACATTGCACAGGCTCTCTTCTTCTCTAAGCTTCTACAAATTACAATGCCTCCTAAAAATGTTCCTTTCTGTCTGAATCTCCATTTGGTCTTGTTTCCTCTTTTTCATTAAACTTATTATGGTTCTGTTGGAGGTGGAAAGTAACCTGTTTGTCTACACACTTTTGCCAGCAAAGGGTCCAACTTCTGCATCTCAAGGCACATTTTCCACTTTCTGGAACTCTGTGTGTGTGTGTGTGTGTGTGTGTGTGTGTGTGTGTGTGTGTGTGTGTGGCATTTCCTGCAATCTGTCAAGGCTGAGCTCCAACCACTGAAATCTTGAGAATTTCCCTCAGTATCTCTGTACTTCCTCCTGGGAGAACTTAGTTGTTTTTAGAAAATATTAAAAATATAATAGAATCTGTCTTGACATTTTATTGAAAGCTGAGTCTGTGTTTGTCTTTTCCATTCTTCTGTTGCTATAGGCTGGTTCCCAGGTAGAAAAGGTGTAAGGTTGCATAGCACAACCATGCATATGTGCTAAGAGTTTCTGCCCCAACCCCAACCTCTACCAGAAGGTTATTCTTTTATACATTTGAAGATTCTTCTGCCACCTTAGTTTCTTTGTGCAATAGCCAAAAATAGTACAAAAACATCTTCTTTGCAAGTGTAGGCCTTGTTCATTGTGGGGCAGCCTGATGTATGGAACTTCACCACAGAATTGATGGTTCTCAGCATGAACTCAAATAGCAGTTACCTGAAAACCCAGACATACGAGATTGCCTCCCCCAATCTATCTGTTCTGCTAAGGCGAAATGTGGACCTTCCCAGCTTTCTTCTGTCTTTTGCTTATTTCAAAATGGATGAGCAAAAATGCCCCCAGAGGAATAACCTGGTGCTAACTTCCAGGTTCTATGCAGGAAGCCAGACTCTAAAAGTTGGGATCCTGTGCCTTCCCGGACTTAGTCCTGCTTCTTCTCCTGCCTAATCTTCTCAAATACACTCCTTGTTCCTACTAGAAGCCAATGGATCAGTGACAGTTGACAAATTGTTTCATGAAATAACTTGTTCCTCACAGCAAACCAGATAGCTCACTGATCTGGGTGACTTGATAATTTTAATAAAGGAGCTACTAATTAACTCTGTGGGACTCAGAACCCTCAACCAGGGACTGAGGAAAGCAGTCAAGCAGTGATTGCAGTATCTGGGGGGTTTAAATGGCAGGAAGCCTTGTGCCATCTTTAGGCCAACCATGAAAGTGGTACAGGAACCCATCGAAGGTATTGTATAGAGAGGGCTCCTGGAAAAACTGAGACCTTCAATAATAGGGTTTGGACAGCATATGAGGGGGAATGCCTACCTCTCCCCTCTCACTCTCCAGCTCCTGCAGAGCCTCTCATTGGCCAAACCAGTTAAAAGCCACATGGGAAATACAGTCCATTGATCAGTCCATAATGATCAGCCTCCCAGAGCAGAGGGGAAGAGAGTGGAGAGTGGACCTGGAGGGGCAGACAGAAGATTAACAGTACTCTGTGGATCCACCAATTGACTAAACAAAATTGAAAAGGCACTTTATTCCATAGCAAACACGTTGCAAAGACCGTTGGCTTGCTGAAAGAAAATACAAGATTATTCTAAAGAAAACAAAACTGAGGCTACATGTCAATTGAAAGGTGAATTTGGAGGATCAGCACAGTTATGCATCATTATGTACAAATGAACAAGTATCCAGAGCTAAAAGCTAAGGCACAGAATTGTTTAAACACATACGCACTGAGTATTAACCTGAAAAGCATCCAGCTTTTGTATTACCATTTTATCCTGAATGCCCCACCACTTCTCATTCAGTTTCCATAAACAGGTGTCTTCTTCCCAGCCTAATTTTTCTACTGGATTTCCTACCTGTCTTCTTAGCTACTTCCACTCTTCCTCTTGAATAGATTTGTTCGTTTCTTTGATGTTGTTTCCATGTCTTCTCTAATGTGACTTTAAACTATTTCTTCAACGCAGCTCTGCCTCCATAGATCTAGCTGTCCATTGGACACTCACACTTGTGTGGTTTATAAACATCTTAAATTTACATGCTGAAAACCTAACCCATTATCTTAACCAGTGGTCGGCAAACTTTGGCTCGTGAGCCGCGTTTTGCCACTCTGTTGACTAATGAGTTTGCTGACCACTGTTTAAACCATCTGACACCCCTTCCCCAGCACACATACTTACACTTGTTCCTGAATTCTCAAACTTATTTAACATTTTATGGCCTCCTTAATTTTTGTTTTCTAACAAAAATAGATAAATTATGGAAGGGATTCCTTTGCCAGGGAAATAAGGAAATATTCAGAAGTTTTCACCAGTGCTTTCTATAATGAGGAAGAAATCAGATATTTCTATAGTTTTTTTGTGGGTCAGTTTCCCAAAAGCACACCTCAAGGGTGATCTTCAACACCTGACTTCAAATTATACTACAAAACTACAATGATAAAAATAGCATAGTATTGGCAGAAAAACAGACACACAGATCAGTGGAACATAATTAAGAGCCCAGCTATAAAACCACATGTATGTGAGCAGATAATTTTTGACAGAGGATCCAGAAACACACAATGGAGTCAAGAAAGCCTCTTCAATAAACGATTCGAGGAAAATTGGAAAGCCACATGCAAAAGAAAGAAACTGGATTACAGTTTGTCCCCATGTACAAATATTCATTTGCTGCCTCACATCCTTAGCATGAAAATTAACTTGCTTTTCTAGCCTCATCTTTCCCTCCTTATCCATCCATGCATTTGAAACATGGAACCTCAACTTCCACAGTTCTCTAACCATTATGGCTTGTTGCAGTTTAGGTTCTTACAAGGGTATTTCTTGGATCACATGATCTCACACATCTAGAGGAAATAATGAACAACACAAACAGACCCAGAGAAAGAGAACCAGCGATCAGACTCTCAAACCTCAGAGAGAAAGTAAGGGAGGATGGGGGTAAGGGGAAGAGATCAACCAAAGGACTTGTGTGCATACATATGGGCCTAGTCAGTGGCCATGGACAACGGGGGGAGGGGGGGCATATCTAGGGAGGGGTTTGGGATGGGAATGGGAGAATAAGGACAATTATGTGAGACCATAATCAATAAAATAAATAAATAAATAAATGTTTTTTGTGTGCCGTGTACCTTTCTCGCTTTCTCAGTAGTTCCTACTTATCCTTTAAGAAATGCCTCTGCAGTGCCTCCAGATCTGTCTCTTTAACAGTGTTTGGGTGGAATAGACCCAGGAATATCCCTTCTTCCAGACTCTGACCATCATCCAACCTTTCTTCCAGTCACCACCTTCAGAACCACCTCACAGCCATCCTCAGCCTCCAACACCAGCCAACACTGTTTTGTTGTGCTTTTTTTTTTTTCTTTCTTTCTTTTCTTAATTCCTCATTGCTGAACAACCATGAGCTCCCAAATTTGTCAGAATTATTCCACCAAATGGAAGCTGCCATCAACTGCCTGGCCAACCTGCATCTGCGGGCCTCCCATACCTACCTCTCCCTGCGCTTCTAGTTAGACCTCAATAATGTGGCTCTGGAGGGTGTGGGCCACTTCTTCCATGAGTTGGCAGAGAAAAAGCATAAAGGCCTTGAGCATCTCTTAAAGATGCAAAGCCAGCGCCATGGCTGCATTCTCTTTCAGGATGGGCTGGAGCCTCCCCAAGATGAGTGGGATGGGACTCAGGATGCCATGGAAGCCGCCCTGGCCTTGGAAAGGAACCTGAATGAGGCTCTTGTGGAGCTGAAGGCCCTCGGTTATACCCACACAGACACTCATCTCAGACTTCCTGGAGAATCACTTCCTGGATGAGGAGGTGAAACTCATCTAGAAAATGGGTGACCACCTGACTCACCTCTGCAGGCTGGTGGGCCCCCAGGCTGGGCTGGGGGATTATCTCGTCGAATGGCTCCATCTAGAGCAGGACTAGGAGCCTTTGGAGCCCAGAGGCCTTCGAGGGGTCCCTCTGCATCCCCCTGGTGTCTGCCTTTTGCCTGAGCTTCTCTCTCCCTGAAACCATTACTCATTCTTTTAACAACCCTGGAGCCCTCTCCCATGCATTAGACTAAAGGGAAACAATAAAGCTTTAAAAACAAAATAAAAAAGAAAGACTTCAAATATCTCCCCAACCATGATGTCTTTATGAACTCTCTAGTTTTTGTTGTTCCTTCCTCTGTGATTTTGTAGGGTTTTGTCTATGTCTGCACTGCACAGTAATTACATGTTTATATTTATGTTTATTCGGCTACTTCAAAAGCCTCAAAGGCGTGGAAAAATCGTAGTTTTTCTTTGTGCAAAATTGGGAAAACAGCAAGGGCTGAATCAATGTTTATTAAATTAATGACCATTTTATTAACCTAATTTATTGAGCATTTTTAGTGGTCATTAAACAGTACCATCTCTCTTATGTTTCACTGAAGATTTCTCTAATGAATTTTGAGATAAATATGGAATATTGCTGCACTGTCCTTTGGGCACATGGGAATTTAATTCCTATTTATAATTTCCCTATATTGCTAGAAATAACTTTCCCTACAATGGCAACCCTCGGAGATTTCTGTTTAAGGAAATCGTTATTGTTGGAGAAATTTGCAAAGCCTGGCTTTGCCAGGCTGTATACCTTGTATCTAAGCAGTTCATTCTCCGCTGTGTTATGTTTGGCTTTCAGCCCCGGAAAATGCTCCTTGTTCATCTCCTTCGTGCAGATTTATCTGACTGACTCCTCTGCCTTTCAGTAAGCTCTCCCAGGAAAGCCATATTGCTTCCCTTTTCATCTGTGAGTTTCTCTCCACTGGAGCTTTCTGACATGGAATCTGAGGACGTGTTGGCTGAAAAGAAGAAAGAGAGGGAAAGGCCTTGTTTTTAAAGGTCTCTCCTTTTTACCTAATATCGGAGGGAATTGGTTTAAGATTAAACAAACCTGTTATAAAATAACACACACAGTAAGAGGTACATGCACCCACAATGTCATTATAAATACATTTTCTTATCAAAGAAGACAACAGGTGAATCAGCCACTCTTGCAAGGTCAGATTTCACGGAGACAGCTGAGTTCACCCACTGCTGAATTATGTTATTAAGCCAGGGATTCAGCATTGTCATCTATTTTGATTGACACCAAAAGCCTTCTAGGACAATGAATTGCAAAGACACGAGAAAAAAAAATCACTTACAAAATGGCTTGATAGCTCCTGTTAATGAGTTTTAAAATGTAGTGCAACAACTTAATCAAATCAGACAGCTCCATAAAAGAATTAATTTGGTCATTGGCTCTCTTTCCAAAATGACTTTGTTTTAGGTGATAATTTTTCGGTGACTAAAACATGCACAACTGAATGTGAAATGGTGTGACCTGGGGCAGGTAATGGGTTTCCCAAAGTTTCTCAGAGCTGTCTGTCTGTAGTGTGGCCTCCTGTTGAATGAGCTGTACACCTTTTCTTAAGTCTCATGTTAATGAAAGAGAAAAAGAATGTGAATGGCATGCATTAAAAAACATGAGCACTAGATTAAGTAGTCAGTTTGCATTAAGTCTTGTTGCATAAAACCTAGTATCTTTAACTACTAGAGATTGTATTTAATTCAACATGGCATTGAGAGGCAGGGGAACTGAACAAAGTGAGGAAAATGTAGATTCAGAGTCACTACCTCAAATGTATATGGGCCACATTCTCACTGACACCAAGTTATCTGCACTTCTCAAATTACTATTTCTTTTCCCCCCTCCCCTTTTTTAAAAATATATATTTGTTAATTTCAGAGAGGAAGGGTGAGGGAGAGAGAGATAGAAATATCAATGATGAGAGAGAATCATTGATCAGCTGCCTCCTGCATGCTGCCTACTAGGAATCGAGCCTGCAATTCGGCCATATGCCCTTGACCAGAATCTAACCTGGGACCCTTCAGTCTGCAGGCTGATGCTCTATCCACTGAGCCAAACCATCTAGGGCCTCTTCCCCTCCTTTTTTTCCCTTTCATTTCTTTTTAGAGAAAGTGAAAGGGAGGAAATGATGGAGGGGAGAGAGAGAGAGAGAGAGAGAGAGAGAGAGAGAGAGAGAGAGAGAGAGAGAGAAAGCATCAATGTGCAAGAGATATATCGATTGTTTGCTTCCCATATGCACCCTGATGGGGGCCAAAAATGGAACCTGCAACCCAGGTACATGCCCTTGACTGTAGCCCTTAGGTACTTGGGCCAATGCTCTAACCACTGAAATATACCAGCTAGGGCTGTTTTCTTTTTTCTCTGCTTTCTCTCTCATCATTTCATTCTCAACAAATAGCAGTGAGCCCAGAAGTAGCAGAATCTATACTAATAAAAGGGCAATATGCTAATTAGACCAGGTCAACCAGACATCTTCTGGACATCCAACTTCCTTCTGGACAAAGCCATGGTGTCAGGAGCTAAGGCAGAGTTGGGTAGGGGCAATCAAGCTGGCAGGGGAGCAAGCAGTTAGGGGCAATCAGGCTGGCAGGGGAGAGCAGTTTGGGGGCAATCAGGCCATCAGGGGAGGGCAGTTAGGGATGGTCAGGCCAGCAGGCAGAGGTAGTTAGGGACAATCAGGCAGATAGGCAGGTGAGGGGTTAGGAGCCAGCCGTCCTGGATTGTGAGAGGGATGTCTGACTCCCAGTTCAGGATAGGCCTAAACCAGCAGTCGGATATTCCCCGAGAGGTCCTGGATTGGAGAGGATGCAATCTGGCCTGATGGGCACCCTGGGCCCCCGTGCATGAATTTCATGCACCGGGCCTCTAGTAAGTATATATTAAATGAATGGAAAATAGAAGAGAGAGAACTCTAGGTTTCAGTCTGAAAGTTCTGCTCTTAGTAAATGTGGCTTAATCATGTTGCAGGGCTGTAGGTATCTTTTTCATTCACAAAGAGCTTTTGTAAATATGTCCTCATTCAAAACATGACAAGCAGACTGGCCTCCACCCATTTACAGAGGAGACTGAGAATTGGAGAGGTTAAGCAACTTGCACAAAGTTGCACAGCTAACTCCTGGCAAAACCAGACTTTGAAGCCCCGTCTTCTAAGCCAGAACGAGGCCAGTGGGTGCTCCCCATACCAGGTGGCCTCTCCTGCCAGTACAGGACTCCTCTGTATTGGAGTGGGGAGATGGTGATTATGTCTTATCCCTCACCCAACACAGTTGTCTGTGCTTGTTCAGCGTCAGATAGTGCACAAAGCTTTCATGTAGCAAACATGAATAAGATATAGTCCTTGCCCTCAAAAACACTCATGACCTGACATTTAGAATATGCAAATTTTCAACTTATATTGCTGATTTTTTTTTGTGGTTGCTATCCTACCCTGGCACAATTCTAATAGCATTCAGTGACATGGAAGGAAAAGCAAGGCTTGGTGGCTTGCACATACATTAACGACGATTGCCTCAGGTTTGAAACAAGATTTTAACCATTCTACAGATGGGTTTAGAATCCTCACGATATTGCACATTTGAAAATTGAGGCCAGAGGATTGCATTTGTGAAATGACTATGGCACTTCCTTCAGAATGTACAGTTGGAACCAGGATGTCATTGTCAGAGAACTACTCAGGAAAATATAGGCAGACAGTGCCTTTTGCTTTTTCCATTTCTCCAGCATTCATGTCTCCATAGAATCCCAAGTGAGAAAATAACCTGCAAAGGTGTGAGTTGGAGATCACATTATAACATTCATGCAGGTGAGATCGTCAGAGATGACCGGAAAGAAAATGATGCTTTAATGCATGAGAGCAGTCTTCCAGGATTTGTACGAGGACCTGTTATATTTTAACAAGAAGAGTTCCCAGGAGGGTCAGTTTCAGGAATGCCACTTGAGACTGGGACAAGAATAGGCTGTTGATGGGCTGTCACACTTGCAGGTCAAGCAGAGCTGGAAGAGGTGAGGTCCTGCAAAGAAGTGCAAATGAAAAAACAAATCTGTTTTTTGTTTATTGCATAACAGAGGAATTTGAAACAAAAAGAAAAATAATGCTGTAAATAAGTAGAACTTGAGAAGTAAACTAAGTGACAAAGGGTGAGTTCTCACATGTAGGCGATACACAGAGTGTGTACGGTTTTGGGAGGCAATAATTCCTAGTTTCAACAAATGATAGAAGAACACTCAGGAGGAGACAGTTGGGAACCGTGGTTCAGGGCATGAAGGAACATGGCAAGGTTGCGATGTGTCTAGAGGGAGTACCTTTGCATGAAACATGGCAGCAAAATTAGGCTAGCTTTGGCTCCACACGGCCTGAAAATCTTGTATAGAAAGTTTCCAACAAATGAGTGCTTGAATGTGGAAGACCCTGCCACATGGATTGAAGCTTCTCTAGGACTGTTATTAGCTGATTCCCCCAAAGATAATCCAGGCGACTACATTACCACTCATTGAATACTATAGTGGGTATCATGTCAAGATTTAATCTTTCCTTTCATTTAGTAGTAAAGATATGAAATTAGATACCTGTAATACAGGTGACATTTGAAACTAGCAGTTTGGGGCTGTACAGAAAGGATCTCCTTTGTGTTTCATCTGAAACCCTCTGTAAATGACATTTTAAAGGGGGGGGGGAAGTTTAGGACAATTGCATTGTATAATTGAACAAAGCATGTTCTTATTTCAGATCCAATGACGATCTGCAAGGACTCTGAACAAGGAGATGAATTGTGTTCTGTGTTGAGCAGCATGAATGGCATTATTCACAGGAAAAGGAAATCTGATTTCCTTTATGTACCACTTGCATATTGGGTGTGTGTATGTGGTTTTTTTCCTTCTTCACAATTAGAACTTAAATTTTTAAAGGTTAGACTTTTAAAATTCTCCAAAGACTTTGAACCCGCACTGAGTAATCCATCCAAAATCCAGAGGCGTTAAAAGTTCTGTGACTAATTTGTGTGAAATGTTTGAAGATGAAACTCTCTTTTGTAATTATACACTGCAGAATATGGAATAGTTTCTGCCATATGAATTACCTACCTGAGGATACTATTTGAAAGTCCAGTCTTGCATAAATAACAGTCTCTTGCAGAAGAGTAGCAGTGTTTTCCTATCTGGAATGAAAATTATTTTAGAATCATTCTCATGCAACATTTTTTATTATTATTAGTTAGATCTAGTGACTGTGAAAGAGAAGTAAACTCACATAGCTGGCTCTTTTCAGATAGGGTGATTCAATTTATTTTTGTTCCAATAGGAAAATAAAAGGTTAGAATTGCCATCAGTGTGGTATTTCCCCTTGATGCGTAAACAAATGGAAGGCAAATGGCTTTGCCAACTTTGGACTCCAGGATAGTAAGGGATTTCTCTTGTGTTTTATCTCAAACCTGGTGCTTTTTTATAATAATGAGAGGTTTAGATTACTGAGTGTAATCCTTCCAACAAAGCCAATGTCTTGTGCCTTTTCCAGAGACTGTCCTGGTTCATAAAGAGGAAGAGACTTCCTTTAATTCTTATCTAGTGTGTACGTATGTTCTTTTGAATCATACACTAAAACAATTTGGGAGATGGGTTGTCTAGTACAAACCTGCACCCGCGCTGGAGATAGTGACTTAGTAGGTCTGAGGGGTGGTTCAGGAATGTATGGGGAATTTTTTATGGTGATGGTGGTAGTGAAATTTACATGACATAAAACTGATCATTTCCATCACTTTTAGTGCACCAATCCATGGCATTAAGTACAACTATATTGTTGGGCAACCAGCATGACCATCCATACCCAGACTTTTTTGGAAGATAACTGTTCACTCTCCCTTTCCCCAGGATAGTAATCAGGCTCCCCTTTCTTTCTCCAGGAATTAGACTCTGCTGGGTACCTCCTCTAAGTGAAATCATCCAATCATACAAGAGTCATCCTCTTGAACCTGAATTGTTTCACTTAGCATGTTTTCAAGGCTAATCATTTTGTAGCATATCATAATTTCATTCATTTTTAAGGCTGAATATTGTGTCCATTGTATGTATGCACTATACTTTGTCTATCCATTCAGCCATCAATAGGCATTTGGATGTTTCCACCATTTGGCTATTGAGAATAGTGCTGAGGACACTGGGGTACGAATATTCAAGCTTCTGCCTTCAATTCTTATGGGTATATGTCTGGAAGTGGAATTGCTGGATCATAGGTAATTCTATGTTTAATTTTTTGAGGAAGCACAATAATGTAGTTTTTAATCAATATTGCAGGTGACTTGATCAGATAATTTGGGAAACACTTATTTATCAGTTACATACCTCTACCAAACAAACCACCCCAATAATTAATAGCTTAAAACAGTATTCATTTTTTTTTCAGCTCACCGTTCTACTGGGTGGCTCTTCTGGACTTGAATGGGCTTATCTGATCTCTGTCTTGTCTAGCTCATGCTTTTATGGTCACTTGGTTGGTCACTGGGTGTCAGCTGGTCCCAGATAGCTTCCATCATACATATGGTGATTGTTTAGTTTCACATCATGGACCAGGGCAATGATGTGACTGGGTGTAGAATTTCATTGTCCAGCAGCCTCACCCGGGCATGTTCCCATGCTGGCAGGATTCCAAGAACAGCAAACGGGCAAGCCCCAATGCACAATCCCTTTGCAGGTCTTTGCTTGCATTACATTTGCTTGTCCCATTGGCCAAAGTAGGTCACCTGGCCAAGCCCAGAGTCAGTGTGGAAGACACTACCAAAGAGTGTGGATATCAAGAAGCAGAAAAAAGAGCTGGGGCCATTGCTGTTATCACTCCATCACAGCTTACCTGCTTAATTCAATTTTCTGATGAACTCTGGGTTACCCAAAAACTTCCTCCTGCCATCCCAAATCAGTCAGTGAAACATAATGGTCTCTGAAGTTGCATGGGGGCCTCAAGACCTACATGTCCCAGCTTCTCTGAAATGCTCTCCATTTGTGTGCTCATTCATTCATTTAACAGGCGTTTATTGTGCATCTATTTGTGTCTGGAACTCTTCTAGGCTTTGGGGACAATGCCACCAACAAAATAGTGCAGGCTTCTATTCTCTCAGGACTTCCCTTCCCTTGTAGGGGGAAAGTTTGAGAGTGAGAATAAATGTGTTTGGATCCCCACACATATCCAGGAAGTTGTTTGTTTTTTCAGTCTCACTCATTTTCCCATTCTCCACCCCTTTGTGCTTTTTATGACTATTTGAATATAGAAAAATAGTTTGTTTAAATTAAAGTTCCAGATATTTGAATGCCGGAAAGCAGATGTAAAGCTCTGTAAGGACATGGAATGTGAGTTTTAGGTAATAATCTTTACACAAGGTGGATTTGTGTTTCACCTCCATTATGTTTTCTGCAAGGTTTGATGGCTGAAACTTTTGGCCTCACTGCTGCTTGAAGGAGGGAAGCTGATCGTTACAGCTCAAAGGGCACTGAAGTGCCACTTACAGCTGAATACTGATGGATGTCTAGGCACACATTTTCTTGAGACATTTTTTTTTTTATTGTGCATGTTTAGTCCTGTGGGAGTAGAGTGGAATTCTGTATTCTTAAACTAACACCACTTTGTTGGAAAGGTTGACTTTTATAGACTAAAAGTCTCTCACAGCCTTTCGGCAACTGGAGATGAGATCAGCTTAATGCCCAGCCAGTGGTTCAGAGGGGCTGAGAGACCCAGAACTAAGCACCTTGGCCAACTAAAACTCACTATGTAAATGAGAGCTCTTTTAGGGAAGCAGCCGAGCTTCAGGCTTCTGGGTAATCGGACATCACAGCGGCAGAGGATTAGAAGATGACATGTGGGAGGGCTCAACGTGTGCACTGTAAAGTCCCACAGATGTGTCAGTTATTAGCATTGACCTTGGGCAAATGTGACTGAACCTCTCTGAGTCTTAGTTTGTTTATCTATAAAATGGGATGATACTACTATCTACCTCAGGAAGTTTGGAAATCTTAAGAGACTGCATGTAGACATCTTAGCACAGTATTGTAGTGGGGACTTGATAAAAAAAATACTAGCTAAAGGCTGTTACCTTCATAAACACTCTTATAATCTACAGTTTCATTACCACAGGAGGTGCCTTGGCCTGGCTCTTGGACCGAATCTAAGCTATAAGGGAAGTACTCCATGAACTATCGTAGCCTTGTTTCAAACTCAGACAAAGACATTTAGGAAGCTGAGTTTTGCTGCTTATTCATTGCCAGTCTGGGATTCCTGTTTGGGCTATTGCCCACTAATTGAGCTATTTTTCTGTGACTTGGAGTTCTCCCAGAAACAGCAACAAATCAGTCTTTCCCCAACAACAACAAAACCCAGCACTTCAAACATTAGCACCCTGCTGGGAATGATTTTAGGGTTGCCTGGCTGGTGTGGCTCCGTGGGTGAGTGTCAACCTATGAACCAGGTTATCACAGTTCAATTCTTAGTCAGGGCACATGCCTGGATTGTGGGCTCGATCCCCAGTGCGGGTAAGGGGAAAGGGGGCATGTAAGAGGTAGCCAATCGATGTTTCTCTGTTATCAAAGTTTCTATCTCTCTATCCCTCTCTATTCCTCTCTCTAAAATCAATAAAAATATTTTTTAAAGAAACCTTTTTCCCCCCAAATATCCACTGAGTGGTTTTCCACTAAGCTTTCTAGAAGAGCTCACTACCAAAATGTGAATGTATTCCATCTCATGTTTTCCAGTTTGGACTGAGCTGAAAGTAGCAGCTGGGCCCAGTGGGAGTTGGGTTGGGAGTTGACTTTGATGGATGGGAACAAGAGTTTTATGAGGTAAGAGGAGGAGGGAGAGAGAATTTTGGAGCATGGGTATGAGAGCCATGCTGCTCACATTCTCTAGAACAATCCAATTTCACCATAAACATGAGACACTTAGGAGAGGGTCAGATGCCACCTCTGGGCATCCAGGGAGATTGTGTTTCTTTGGAGCCGGGGATGCAGGGAGGTAAGGCAAGGTAGTTTGTTTATCTATAAAATGAGCTCTTCTAGAAAGCTTAGTGGAAAACCTCTCAGTGGATATTTGAGCCTAGAGAGGAAATGAATGAAGGTGAACAGCAAACTTCTCAGCTGAGTTCCATGAGGCACATTAACTGGAAAGCAGTGTGGGAAATACCATCTTCCCCTGTGTGACAGGACACTGATCTGCCTGCCTAGATTTGTTTCTCTCAGGGGCCTTGGTTCTCTCCTCACTTTTTCCCCTCACCCTCAACCTTGTTATAGGGTGATATTTTCCCCCTGGAGGAAATCATAATTCTATCACGGTGGAAATTGAGAGTCTTCAAGTTTCTTACTAGTCTTAGAATATTTTCTTAGGACAAATTGCCAATTTTCTCTTTTATGGAAAATACTAAAATGCCCTTTTTTTTTTTTTAATAGAGTGGCCTTGATCCCTTCCCATGCGCTGTTCTTTCTAATTTCTAGCATAGGGCAGGACAAATTGAATTGAAGGGGCTGTTAGCCCAATGCCAGTCGCCACATTGATGGTGACCTTGAAGCAAAGCCCTGGGTCATTTTCAGCAGTGACCGTTGTGAAGTGATAACGCTATAGACGTGGCACTTCACTATGTCTGTCTTATCCAGGCCCAAGCACAGGGCCTGCTGCTCCATCATGGCTCCATAAATATATATTCAGCACCGATTGGAGAGATGGTCTATGATGTAATATAATAACCTTGCTAGGTAGAAGTGAAACAATTGGGGTTAGCACCTCCAACAGGTGGTGCTTGGCAGCTCTGCCCAGGGCAGCGTTTTCCTCCTTCCTTAAAACACTCTGCCTCAGCCTGAGAAGCCACTCATCCTAAAGTGTGGCCTCTGGACTCAACCCTGGGAAGCCAGTGTGCGACCGTCATCTGAGCCTGTGTTTCCAGGACACCTGGGCATACTAGACTGAACACCTGGCCACTCCTCTCCTTCAATATGTCAAGGGTCATGCTCTTGTTAATTTGGAAGTGGAAATTCTTAGATTATTTCCAAAAGCAAGTGCAACCTGGGGATGAATTGATTCAGCTCATCAGTTCTCCTGAAAATGTTTGAAAGCACACTTCAGCTGCCTTTTTCCCAAGGAAATCTTCATGTTATTTAGATGCCGAGGACCCTCAACAGGCAGACTTTTTTTTTTTTTCAACCCCTGATGTCTCAGTGCAAATAAGAAACTTTGATCATCTTCCTTGGAAGTTGGAAGCTACTGCTGTTGGCCTTATTAAAGCAGGGGACATGGCAGCCCAGCACTTTCTGACCGGTAGGTGAGTCCTTGCTGGGAATAAGCTCCACTGTCTTCCAAGGTTGCCCGGTAACTTATGTGTGGCACTCAGTAGGACAATAGTGATTAAAGTGATGAGAGCTTTAACAGGGGAAGCACTGACTCCCCAAACAGAATTAAAGGGTGGAGAAATATTTATTTTATTTTATGTGTCATGGTCTCTCTGGCCTGTCCAAAGGCACCCACACATTTAAACAGGAAGGAGTGAAGACTTAGTGCTATCGGTGGAAACAGCACCACGTTACCCCCTGGAGTTGTTAGGGGACAGAGAAACTTTATTATTCTCCAGGGATGTAGCCCAATTATTTTTGTTTCTTACCAAACACTTCAAATGATTCTAAAGGTTGGAGAGTAACTATCCCTGACAGCATGCCCTCATTAGTAGTCTATCTAGTTGTATATCAGACTAGTTAAACATGTTTAAATTTTATTTTATAAATAATAATATTTGTGCTGAAACTGGTATGGCTCAGTGGATAGAGCGTCAGCCTGTGGACTGAAGGGTCCCAGGTTTGATTCTGGTCAAGGGCATGTACCTTGGTTGCAGGCACATCCCCGGTGGGGGATGTGCAAGAGGCAGCTGGTCGATGTTTCTCTCTCATTGATGTTGCTAGCTCTCTATCCCTCTCTCTTTCTCTCTGTAAAAAAATCAATAAAACATATTTTAAAAATAATAATAATAATAATACTTTTCATTTTGTGTATAAAATACCTTTATACTTTGCATATGTAGTATATAATTATTTAGCACACAATATATCTATATAATATTTTATATTGTAATATAGTGATAATGACATATGTATTAACTGTATATATAATAACTCCATGCTATATACACAATATTGTTCCAAATGCTTTATATACATTATCACTATTAATCCTCACATTTGTTTTTGAGAGAAGTGGTATTATTATCATCATTTTACAGATGAGAGAAGCTAAGTGATTTGCCCAAAAATCCTCTAGCTGCTGAATGGTGGAGCTGAAATTTACCTCAGACCTGGTGGTTCAGATGCCTGAGACTTTTACCCACCACACTGCACTGGGCACAGTGACCAGACACTTTTGGAAATCAGACTGGAGAAAATCGCATCGCTAGGTAGCAGAGAAATATAAAAGTCTGTGGAAAGGGAAAGAAAGATGCCTTCTCTGTAGACATAATGGTTAGGAGTCTTTCAAGCCTTAGATAAACTAATACCAACTACTGTAGCCAGAAGTATACTCAGTTGATTAATATCCAAACCTATAGAAATAGAGACTTTGCAGAACCTCACCAACCAGCTGTGAACGTGGTACAGAAGACGCGGGAGCTCCAGGTCAGTACTTACTCTGGAAATGAGAAAGAAAAAGCATCAAGATGAAGTATCTCCAGGGCTTCACCCACCCCAGAATGGGAGGAGGGCTTGCTTCTAAATGCCAGTTCAAACTAGGGACATTAGGAGCAGGGGCCCAGAAGGAGACACGGAAACTTACACTTCTACTTAAAAGCCTTGTTGGGTCTTCCATTTCACGGACAGTCTTCTGTGCTGAGAGAAGGCTAGAAGGACAAGTCCTCATTGATGTGAATGGTCCTCCTCCTGGTTGGGGCCCCTTTGGCCATTGAGAGGCAGTAGAGAGGATTTTGTAACAAGCCAGCCTAGATGCTTTTAGCTAAAGTTCCAGTTGATTGTGGGTAAATTAGGAGAGGTTTCTAATACCCCTTAGGATTCATTTATTCTTCTGTAAACATTTATCGAGTGTTTCCAGTAAACAAGGCAGCACAGTAGGGGATACAGAAAGGGATATGGCAGAAAGGATATAGAAATAAGGAAAAAATAGTTCTTTTCTCCAAGAATCTGACAGTTGAGTGGTGGAAACAGACAAGAAAAAACCAGCACCAGCTTCAAGAGGTGTTTCCATAGACATATTTAAGATTTACTATAATATCCATGAGGCAGAGGCACTTAACACCTCATAGGGGTGCCTGACTGGTGTGACTCAGTGGTTGAGCATGGACCAATGAACCAAGAGGTCTTCGTTTGATTCCCAGTCAGGGCACATACCCAGGTTTTGTGCTCAATTCCCCAGTAGGAAGTGTGCAGGAGATAGCTGATCAATGATTCTTATCATTGATGTTTCTATCTCTCTCTCTCTGAAACCAATAAAAATATATTATTTTAAATAAAAAATTTAAAAAACAATCTCATAGGGGTAAGAAAGTCCCCTAAAGAAGGCCTGGCATTGTGTCATGAAAGATCTGCAGCTGTCCAGGCCGATGTGGAGAGCATCCCAGGCAGAGGGAGCAGTGTGTGCTCAGGAGAACACAAAGATAAGGCACCCACAATTCTGCAGGTGCACTGTGACCACCTGGAGCTGTCCACCCCCAACTCCTTTGTACTCTTTGATGGAATGTGGAAACCCAGTTCTAGAACCTTAAGAACCCCAAGCCAGGGTCTACGTTTCTTTTTTATTTATTTATTTATTTATTTATTTATTTTATATTGATTTCAGAGAGGAAGGTAGAGGGGGAGAGAGAGAGAAAGAAACATAAATGATGAGGGAGAATCATTGATCGGCTGCCTCCTGCACACCCCACCCTGAAAATCTAGCCTGCAACCCCGGACACGTGCCCTGACCAGAATCGAACCAGTGACCTCCTGGTTCTTAGGTCCATGCTCAACCTCTAAGCCATGCTGGCTGGGCAGGGTCTGCATTTCAGTCTGAAGCCAAACTCCCTGCTTCTGGAGCCTCATCTGGGATTCTGTGCACAATTTCATATTAACGCCACTTGGACAGTGGATGCCCCTTTTGTGAAATTAGAATTACCAAGGAGGAAATGAGTTCATATTTTTTGAAAAGTCACTGTGTCTCAGGCACAGGGGTAGGTGCTTTTTGGTAGGAGGGGGTCTTTTTTTTTTTCTTCATCATTGCTCTTCCCAGCAACTTTCTCACCAATTTGTAGCTGCTAGCCTTAATCAATCACTGGGCAGCATCCTCTGTTACCCAGAGATGAGTTGTGACTTGTTTTCTCCTGGGCTTCTATTTGCATTTAGATGCATCTTCCTCTGTGAGAAGCCATCCCTCAATCCTAATGCTACATTGTATTTCAATAAGTGACTTGCCTCAACAGCCCTACTCCCAGCTGCCATTCATCCTTTAGGGACTCTTACAATTATTTACATGGACGTGGGGCTCACCACCTTAAGTGAAAGGATAAACAATTAATGTTCCAGCGCAGAGGGCAGGTTGGCCTTTCTGGGATGCCATTAAGGCTTGTCTCGGGGAGGGCTGTGCAACATGGCTGCTCAGACGGAACTTTAACTAATTATTCAATCAAGGATTTGGCAGGTCAGTCGATGGGAAACAACATACAGGCGGCTGAAATTGATCACACTTCATTTCCCATCAATTGTCAAGCCAAATTGTGGATAAAGTCATAAGTAAAGGATCATTGCCCATCATCCTCGGGACCGGCTTTCCCTACCTCTTCCACCGACTTAGATCCCAGGCAGATCGATAAAGAGCAAGTATGTTGTTCTTACAGGGGGAACAGTATAAAATGTTTACCACCTTCCGAGATGCAAAGGGAGGCAGGAGTACTTTCTGTTTCATAATAGATGCGCCAGCAGCCATATAATCCCCTAACCCTGTCAAGCAGCTCGGATGTGGAGGTTGGTTTTTAAATCCCATGATCCATTATGCATCGCTTACTTCCACATCTATTACCATTCCATCAGCCAACTGACAGGGTTCCCCATCAGGGCCTCGGAATGTGCGGGGCCCTTCAGCTTTATGCCCGTGGACAGGCCTGCGGAACTTCACACATGGCTGATTTACAGGCAATTAGCAGGAGGCAATGGAAGATTTAATGTAGCTTTTCTGGAAGCTATGAATAAAGGATGCAGGGAGGCAGGTCCCCCCTCTCAAAAAAAAAAAAGATAAGAAAAGAAAAAAGACTTGGATAGATCTAAGCAATGAATTTTGTGACTTCAATCACAGCCCTCTCCGAGGATGATGGGAAATGGACTGTGTTCTGGGTAAGTTGACTGGCAGCCCTTAAAACTCCCTGCTGGCCGGGTTGGTAGAGACCTACTGGGTGGGCCGGTGGGCCCTGGAGAAAGCAGAGATCCCGCAGACTCAAGTTTATGTGCACACTTCCTCACTCCACGGAGCCCCACACCCTCACCTCCTCAATGTACACGGGACCTGCTGGAGCCCAGGCAAAGAAGGCTTTGAGGATCTGGACACCAGCAACCAGGAAATAAGCAGAAGGGAATTTTCTGAGAAACACGGCCAAGTACAAAATGATCACATTTTCCTCACAATTAATTGTGGTATTTAGCACTGCCTTTGGTATTTAACACCGCCTTTGATTTTCTCACAATTAACAGAGAAAACGGAAAGGGTGAAGTATTTAAATCTTGTTTTACAATGTAGGAAAAGAAAGTTTAGAAATTTGATCAGCCTTCATAATTCCGTGGCTCCTTAATGACAAAACTGAGTTTTGATTCCAGATCCTCAGTCCTCAGTGCAAAGAGTATTTTCCATAAACCCATGGTCGGCAAACTGTAGCTCACAAGCCACATGTGGTTCTTTGGCCCCTTGAGTGTGGCTCTTCCACAAAATACCACGGCCTGGGTGAGTCAATTTTGAAGAAGTGGCATTCGAAGAGGTTTAAGTTTAAAAAATTTGGCTCTCAAAATAAATTTCAATAGTTGTATTGATGATATTTTGCTCTGTTGACTAATGAGTTTGCCGACCACTGCCATAAACCATGTCTTTCCTTAGTCAGTAGATATCAATTAACCGGTTTTCTCATGCATAGACACATTCTTTATTGTCCTGTCACTCAACAAAAAATTATTGAGAACTCACCATGTGCTTACTTTTGTACCCTAAAGGAGCTCGCAATCTAGGGAGAGAGAGCAGCAAGCAAGCAGGATGTTACAATGTAGACATGACTAAGGTGGTTGGAGGGTGGGTGCTTTGGGAGGATGGAGAAAGGGCGCCAACTTTTATCTTTGGGGTGGCCTAGCAAAGTCTTTCCTCAAGGACAAGTGGGAGTGAGCAAAATAACTTCTCAGGCTGAGGGAATGGCTTATGCAAAGCCCCAGAGGCAAGCCGGAACTTACCAGGCAGATGGTTGGAGTTGAGAATAGGTGGAAAGAGGGAGAGGTGGGCTGAAGACCTCCTGGGCCTATTCATGAAGAAGCTTGGAAGCCTGAAAGGGGCTATCCCCACAGATCCAGGCCTTGTTCCTCTCCCCTCCTCCTCCTCAGTGCCCTTCCCTCCAGGAGGAAGGAGGTTTGACTTTTGGTCACCATCAAGAACCAGAGAGAGCAGCGATATCAGAAGTAATGCTTCTGCTTTATAGAACACAATGGCGATGGCTCAGGCAACCATTTCCCCCAGAAAAGGACTGTAGGCTAAGTGATCTGATCAAGGTCACTTGCTGCTGATCAGGGAAGGAGCTGAGCTCTGAGGCCAGGCTACCTGGCCTGGCTGCTTTCATGATGGTACTTAGCACTGCCTTTGACTCTTGTATGTCAGTCTTTTCAACAACAACAAAAATCACTGAGATACACACTCTTTTAAATTATATTATTTCTTTTTCCAAATGCTTCATATTGGAGAAAATATGTGGACCTGGGGTGGAGGACAGTCTTTAAACTGTCTTCCATCCAAAAAAGGGGTTTGGAGTTTGGGGTTTTGCACCAAAATTAGGATCTTCAACAAATTCTCAAATGCTACCTTTTCATTTGAAAGAAAGTAATCGACGCACCACTGTTTCAAAAATAATGTGGTAAGCCTTGATATTAGACCTCTTAGTTCTGACTGACATGAGCAATTTATTCGAAAGGAAGGAGAATTAGCAATGACGTGGATAAGACATCACATGCCACAAGTCTGGGTGGGATCATTCGAAAAAGGGAGATGGGGCCTTCCTGCGATATTTCAGAGTTAGGAGCACACCTAGTCCAAGCTGTGTCACCAGGAAAAGGCAAAAAGAATGAGGAGACTAGTACCCCTCCACTGCCTTCCAGGGAGTACGTGCTGGGGCACTTGAACTACGTGATGCCAGTTTCTAATTCCTCCAGCACCGCTGTTCACTGGAGAACAGAGCTGGTAGCTGTCCAACAGGTATGGTGTTGGGGGTGCAAACACAGATGCCCCCAGAGCCAGGCAGGAGCTATGATCTTGTGAGGCCGGCCTGGCTAGTGCCAAGGGCACATGGCAAATGCCCTCTGTAATGTCGCTCCACATGCCTATGGTCCCACATGCCAGTGACCCTGATCCTCTAACTTTACAAGGAAAACTAAACTCTGGTTTTTGTGATTCTTTTATGTTTTTACATTAGGGAGTTTCTGATTTTGAAATGTTGCAACCCCTTGGTTGTATCCTTATTTACTAGGAGGAAAAATGGTCCTTTGCTATATATTTCAATTGAATGGAAAGAGATGGGTATGAGATAAGGAGAGCAGGAAGACAAGGAACTTACACAACAGATGAATATGGCATTTCCCCAAGGAGCCATAGACAGGGCCCACGAAAGGACGAGGCGGGCCTCTGCCCAGTCCCTAGGCCCCACTGACTGGACACGTTGATTCCTTGAAGCCCGCAGGAGGGAGTGAAACCACATCAAATCCTTTGAGCTTCAGGGAGGGGAAAAAATGTCATCACCGCTTAAACTGTTCCATTGTAAAGCAGTGACATCCTCCAAATGACAGGGCAGGAGAATGCTCCTGGGTATTCCCACATGTAATTTGTTAGAGGCGGAAATATGAAAATGCTCCCCACAGCTCCATGGCGTGGAACTCTGGAAAACACGTCCTTTCTCTACATGGGTGTGTGTGCAAGGAGAGGGAGCGAAGCCGTTGGCAGCGTGCTCTGTTCTCACCACCAAAGTGCCTCTGGGCACAGGTGAGGTTGGGCAGGAGAAAGCCCTTCAGTGCAGTGAGGAGCAGGCCGGGCAGATGTGCTGTGGCTGCTGTGTTTGTGGTACACCTGCTGCTCACACCCCTGCGTTCTCACCGAGGCAGCTGCATCTTCGTAGCTAACAGGGAGAAGAAAACTGAAAGCAGCTCCTGCAGGCCCTTCTGGGAGAAAGTTCCCCACACTGTCCAGGGCACCACCTCCATTCCCAGTTCATGTTCATTCCAAAGCCTGCCTGGAGGGCCTTCGCAGACTTTAGAGTGAGCCTGGCTTGCCTGAGTCCTGTGCTTGCAATGAGCCAAGGAGCAGAAGGGTCCCGAAAGTTCTTTTTGTAGCATTGAGGAGGTTAGTTGCAATTGTAGCATTGAGAGGAGGTTAGTTCCTTCTGCTAGAAAAGCTACCTTGGATGTGCCTGCAGCCTTGGCACACGTGTTTTTTTTAATGTGCTTGTCACATTTAAAAATTGCCACTTTGCTCACAATTATGAGAATGTAGGAGTGTCTCGTGTTTCATTCCCTCCTCCAGATTCCCATCTTAGGCTTCTCACTGCCCTGAAAACAAAAAAGACTTGGCATCAACTCAGACATCAGGCTATGGTGCAAACACAACAGTATAGGGAAAAGACCCAGACCACATTCTACGTAAAAACCCCTCAGACTACATTTATACTACCAAACGGTGCAAAGAATTGAGCCAACTATCCGTGTTATTTTGCTGGTGAAGAAAATGTTCATTGCACTAACATTAAAGCGAGGCTTTAGCAATAACTCTGAATTGTAAATCGGGGATGCTTTTCTACTATGGCATCTCCTTAGGATCCATGCAAAGATGACAAGTGTGCGTGGGAGGAGTTTCTCCTATTTAATTAATGTTTTTAAAGTGCCCAGAATTTGATTTTAAGGCTGTGGTGTTGCATTCATGAAGGAGTCCCAAGAATTTTCAGCTTCTTTCTCATTATGCTGGAGCTCTATAGTTTGGGGGAGAGGGGGCAATGGGTTTAGGCCATGCCTCTTACTGAATGTATCAATAACAAACTACCCCAAACTTGGTATAAAACCACAAGACTCACTGTTATTACCTCTCAGTTCTGAGGATTGATTAGATCCAGGAGGGCAGACCTCCATTGAGGTCTGTCATATAACTCACACTGTTGCAGTCAGAGTCTGGGGCTGGAATCATCACAGGTTGGGTCACATCTCTTGGGGCTGTTGTTGGCTCCTAGCTGAGACTTCAGTAGGTGCTGTGGCCAGAGCACCTACAAATGGTCCCTTTGTGTTACCTGGACTTCCTCACAACATGGCTGCTGAGTTCCAGAGTGGAACATCCCAGTACAGAGAGTCATACAGAAGCCATATCACCATTTCTAATTTAGCCTGGAGTCTCCCAGGGATAATTACCAGTGCATTCCATTCACCAAGGGTGAGGCAGGAAGGTGTGAAGCATCCATCTTATATAAAAACTGCTGTTTGGAATTTTAACCCTGATATTTGGCTTCTGTAATTGCTTGCTTGCTTAAATAATAAGGAAAATAAGGCTACTCCCACTTCAGAGAGGCCATTAAACCTTCCCCGGATGGGGTTATCAGTGCTGGCACCAGGCCAGGCCTTTAGTTGAGATCTCAAGGCCCTAGCACATAGGGGTTCTTTAAGAACTTGCAAAGGAGGCCAGAAACACCCCATATTTGAGAGACAGAGAAGGTAAAAACATATAAATAGGGAAAGTTCCTCCATGTTGGGGCCGAGAATTTGAGAGATATTTTCCTCTGGACCCGCATAACTCCATCTCTCTAAGAATTGCTTGATTCTTCTCTGGTTTTCTGTAATAGGTGAGCCTATAGTTAGGCAAAGGGAGTTAGGCTGTACCTGTTGATAAGAGCGTGTCAAAGAATTCTAAGATGAAAAACTTCAAATCAGTTTTATTTTGAAAAAGAGTCAGACCAGCCTCCTTTTTAAAAAGTGGTCATATGTTTTCTGCATTCCTTAGGACATTTATCCACAAACAACTCAAATAAGTCTACCAGACTCCAACTAACCAAATTGGCTGGGCTGAAGAATGTTGCTTTTTTTTCTTTTCCAGGATGAAGTTATCTGTGAAACTAGGATGACAGCTCCTATTTTAGAAGCCCTGAAATTAGCAAATGATTCTCAGGGAAGATAGGCATGACTCCTGAGCAGTAATGGCTCCATTACATTTTGGTGCTGCCTTGCCCAGAGTCAGGCTGCTAGCTATGATGTGTACATCTCCTCGCATTCTTAAGCTGAGCAGTTGGCAATATCCATTTTTTGAGAACATGCATTGTTCACATGAGCCTTTGTCTTGGATAACAGCTCCTGTTCATCAATATGATGCATTGCACGCTGATTTTCTACTTCTGTCTTTCTTTCAGGGTATTCCTTCCTCCTCTCTGATTGCTTTTTCTTTTAGACCATTACTCTAGTTGATAGTGCCAGGTTATCATTGGCTTCCAACTCCCTCTCCAATAAGCCTGTGATTGATACTAATCTTCCTCATGGGATACATTTCATGGACGCACAGTGCAAACCACTCTCTAAATCTGAGCTTTATATGTGCTGACAATTTACAAGGTTGCACCTCACACTCATCTGAGGAGGCTTTAGGGGAAATTTGAGAAATTTGAGAACCAGACCTTCTAATAAGAACAGAAATGCCTGTCATGCCATTCAGCAGTCTGTGCTGTCTTAAAAAAAATAATTCCAGCCCAGCTGGAGTGGTTCAGTTGGTTGAATGTGATCATGTGCACTGAAAGGTTGCTGGTTCAATTCCAGGTCAGGTTAGGATATAAACCTGGGATGTAGGTTCAATCCTTGGTCAAGATGCATGTCAGATAGGCATCCAATTGCTATTTCTCTCTCACATCTCTCTCTCTCTCTCTCTCTCTCTCTCTCTCTCTCTCTCTCTCTCTCTCTCTTTAAATGAAATTCTGGATCTAAATTTTTAGATTAGTGCTATTTGGGACATGGCCAGTTCCTAGGAGACCAGCATACATCATTTCTCTCTTGCTTTTTAAATATATTTTTATTGATATCAGAGAGGAAGGAAGAGAGAGAGAGAGCTAGAAACATCAGTGATGAGTGATCAAGCCTTCCACTGAGGATCAAGCCCACAACCTGGGCCTGTGCCCTTGACTGGAATCAAACCTGGGACCTTTCAGTTCACAGGCCAATACTTTATTCACTGATCTAAACTGGCTAGGGCTCATTTCTCTCTTCTAAAGAACATGGTTTTTAATTACTAATGAAAGCTTTCATTTACCATTGATTCCATTTTCAATAAGTACACACAAAAATTAAGGTGATTGCAAACACCTCACTGAAGCAGGAGCCTTGCTTCCTAATATAACTGCACCTTTCCTAGGAAAACTGAGCTCCTGACAGATTTACAGACACGCTTGTCACCCTCCTCATTTGATACATGCTTGGGTTGATATTTTATTTTTCCATACCCAAGAAGTTGTTTTCTGAAAAGCTTTGATTCCTCATATAAAAGTTTGGGCCCCTAAAATGGGAAAATCAAAGCAGCAATGCAATGCTCTATTTGCTTGCAACTGTATTAGATCCAGTGTGTTCTTCAAATGAGTGCTTGCATCCAGAAAATAAGGCACTTGTCAGACTCAACACTCTTAAGCAACACAATGTAGATATATAATTTGTTAATTAGACTACATGAAACTCTAAGAAGTGCCTGTCTCTTCTCCCTCGGGATGGTCACACAGTGCACCAGTAAAACAAATAGTTGTGAAAAGTGGGCTGGATTGGAATTTTAACTTAAAAATTCAGAACCAGTTATATATATTGAGAAAAATGAATATACAAAAACTTAGTTTTTTGGGGTAGTTAAATATCACTCCCAATCTTGTTCTCACATCTATATTAGCCCTTTCAGAGGATATAATTTCCCAGAACCCTTCTGTTTTTTCCCCTCTATCTGTGTTCTTTTCTGAATAAATATTTCTGAGGAAATTGGGCCTTATGGGTTAAATTGTGTTCTCCCAAAATATGTATTTTGAAGCCTTCACCCTCATTACCTCAGAATATAATTTTATTTGCAGATAGGGCTTTTGAAAGGTAATAAAGTTAAAATCAAGTCTTTAGGTGGGTTATAATCCAATATGATTGATATCCTTACAAGAAGAGGAAAGTAGGGCACAGACATCCCAGAACAAAAGGCAACCATGTGAGGACACAGGGAGAAGGCACCATCTGCAAGCCATGAAGAGAGGCCTCAGAGGAAACCAAATCTGCTGACACCTTGTTCTTGGACTTCCAGCCTCCAGAACTGTGAGAAAATACATTTTTATTACTAAGCCACCCACTCAGTAATTCTTTGTTATGGCAGCCTTCGCAAATGAATACATTGAAAGTTTTTCCTGCCTATAACAGGAACTCATTTTTTCTGGGTAACTAAGGAAAAGTGACCTGCACATTTCTAGGGCAGCTCTGAGCAAGGTGACAGTAGCTTGGTCTTACTTTCAGGATGTCAATGAAAAAGTTGGATACCGGTTAAAGTGATAAGGATGAACTTGTATCAATAATATGCTGATTTGTGCCCTAGCTGGTTTGGCTTAGTGGATAGAGCATCAGCCTGGGGACTGAAGGGTCCCAGATTTGATTCCAGTCTAGGGCACATGCCCAGGTTGCAGGCTCAATCCCCAGTGGGGGATGTGCAGGAGGCAGCTGATCAATGATTCTCTCTCATCATTGATGTTTCTAGCTCCCTCTCCCTCTCCTTTTCTCTCTGAAATCAATAAAAATATATTTAATGAAAAAATAATAATAATATACTGATTTACCCTACCTATGTAGCTCAGTGGTTGAGCATCAACCTATTAATCAGGAGGTCATGGTTCAGTTCCCCATCAGGGCACATGCCTGGGTTGAGGGCCCAATTTCTAATAAAGGGTGTGCAAGCTTCTCTCTCATCATTGATGTTCCTATCTCTTTCTCCCTCTCCTTTCCTCTCTGAAATCAATTAAAAATATATACAAAAATAATTATATACTTATTATATAGAAAAAAAAAGAAGAAAGAGTCTAAGATGAACTAAACTCAAGTTCAATTATACAAAGGTGACTGAGGTTTTTAAAGAGAGGTTGAGGGACTGAGCCAGGGGAGTGAGCCAGGGGACTCAGCAGCATCTGGGAACTGAAAATTTACGAAACTATAGAAGGGCCCGTTGGTCCATGTGAAACCCACGCATGCTTGTTAACTGGCACTTACTGAAGTTAGTCCCCTGTCCTCCCACAGAGACTGGAAGACAGGAGCTCCATGCTCAGGTGTTGGCTGGAACAAGCAGTACATCCTTTTGACAGCCTGGAGCTTTCTCAGGAGGCACTGGAAGGGGAGCGAGGGTCCTGCTAGGGACGCAGCCTAGACCCACATTAGTGCTTGCTCAAGTCTTCAGAGACCAAGGTTCACAGGCTAGTAGAGAGGAAGGCCCAGAGAAGCCTTCCTAGAGTCTGATCAAGGGATCTTTGTCAAGGGCCACCCGAGTCAGACACAGCCTATACACGGACAAGTGCTATTGAAGCCCTTCTAGCACTGAGAGGCATGGGAAGGAACCAGAGTTTGTATTGACATAGCAGCAATCAGTCATGGAATCCGGAGCCATGCTGAACTGTGGGATGACATGGGCCCAGGAGGAAATCCCATAAAAGCAGACCTGAAATATTGGGCAGGCTCAGCAATCCTGGCAGGGAAGGGGGCAGGAACCTTTGAAGTCAGAATGTAGGCTTGGCATAATTTTCTGTGCCCACTGCCCTTTATTGTGTTTCCACAGCGCAGGCAGAGAAATGGGAGGCTGCACGTGGCGTCTAGAGCAGCGTTTTTCAACCGCTGTTCCGTGGCACACTAGTGTGCTGCGAGATGTTGCCTGGTGTGCCATAGAACAAGACAAGAATTTTATAATTTTTCACTATTTTGTTTACTTAATATTTCATAATAAAATAATTATAAAATACTTTCTTTGTGTTTATTTTATTCCTATTCAAGAGAATTACTTTATATATAGTCAATATAGGCACAGAGTTAAATTTTTTAACATTTTCTAATGGTGGTGTGCCTCATGATTTTTTTTCATGAAACAAGTGTGCCTTTGCCCAAAAAAGGTTGAAAAACACTGGTCTAGAGGAACTGGGTCAGTGCAGAGACAACTAGAAGAGCCTGAGCTACAAAGCAGGTAGAAGAGTATACAAAAGGGGGCATGAACCAGTGCCATATGGGCGCCATGGGACCTCTGTCCTGTGCTGAGGCTGGCTGAATAGTGCCCATTCAAGTAAAGGGGTCACTGTCAGGGTGACAGTTCGGAGAGAACCCGGGCAACGAGCTGCAGCCCAGCCTAGGGAGAGGAGGAGAGGCTGGCTCGGTTCAGGGGGCCCTGAAAGCTTAGGGGCTTCTCAGAAGCCAGGACCACAGCCTGATTCTGACACCCCACACAGGACTGGGTCAGCTCCCCACAGCTCTCTTCTCATAACACCCTGTGCTGTTCTTTCCTAGCATTTATTACAGTTTGTAATTACGTACTTGTGCAATTATTTGATTAATGTCTGTCTCCCCTACTATACCGAATGTTGCCGTAGGCAGAAACAATGACTATTTCATTTTTCACTGAATTCCCAATACCGAACACGGTCCCTGGCAAGAGCTGACGCTCAAGAAATATTTGTTGAATGGGCGAATGAATTGACGTATGTTGATGCTCCCAAGCTGTCAGAGCCTCACTTCTGCTACGAACATGATGGGATGCATGGAAGGTCAAGTACAGAAAGTCGCGTCCTCCCAGGGGCCAGCTGAGAAGGCCGTGCCATGCCCTCAGCTGGCCTCAGGGTCTCAGATGGCAGGTGTATCAATGTGGATTGGAAGAGCATTTCGCCTCTGGAAGGCCAACAGGGATCCTAGTGAATTAGCCAGATTTTTGGATTTCAGAAAAGGCGTTGACATGTGAGGCACAGAAACTTTCTGCAAAGAAAACAAGGCCAGTGGACTTGCCTGTGGAGACCAGGCCTGGTTATGATCTTTGTCCAAAAAGTCCATGGTCCTTGCAGGCAGAAGCACGGACCACACAGACAGCTGTTCGGCAGCCTCCAAGCCGGGTGTGATGGAGCAAACAAAGACCACCAGACCCTGCTGCCCAGAGCAGGGACTCAGAGAAGCTGCCTACCCCCTGAAGCCATCTGCTGTGACCTGCCTTTCTCGCCCAATACCGGTTGGGTCATTGCCAAGGCCTCTGCGCGGTCTAACTTCTTCTGCATCAACCCCAGGTCCCCAGCTCTCCCTCTGTGGATTCCATTTGTCCTAGGCATAAATGCTGTAGGCATTAAAGATGCTGGAAATGCCCATTGACTCTAAAACCTTGCTCTTTTCCTCTCTCTCCCTCTCTCTCTCACCCACACACACGGCTATCCCTGTCCACATCCCACTCTATGGACACCAAATTTGGGCTATTTCATGTGACACAGTCACTCCTTTGGCTCAAGGAATTAAAGAAATAACAATGAGCCGAAACCGGTTTGGCTCAGTGGATGGAGTGTCGGTCTGTGGACTGAAAGGTCCCAGGTTTGATTCCGGTCAAGGGCATGTACCTTGTTTGCAGGCACATCCCCAGTGCAAGAGGCAGCTGGTCGATGATTCTGGCAGCTGATCAATGATTCTCTCTCATTGATGATTCTAACCCTCTATCCCTCTCTCTTCCTCTCTGTAAAAAAATCAATAATATATATATTAGGTCTAGTAATAATTAATGTCGTTTTCTAATACTTTTTTAAATCGAATTTATTTAAACAATACAACAAAATTTAATCAACAATATAGTTGCCGTTGTTTTCTACTACTTGTGCCCAACGCTCAGGAAGCATTTTAATCCCTCTGTTGTAAAATTCTTGTGATTTTGATGCAAATAATTCGGTCAATGCATTTTTGAGGCATTCTTCATTATTAAATTTTTTTCCAAGAAGAAAGTTTTGCAAAGAACGAAACAAATGGTAATCAGAAGGGGCAATATCAGGAGAATATGCAGGTTGAGAGAGAACTTCCCATTCCAACTGGCGCAGTTTTTCAGCAGTGATTCTTGCAGTATGCGGTCGTGCGTTATCGTGGTGAAGAATTACGCCCTTCCGATTAATCAGCGCGGGTTCTTTTTCTCTTAAAGCTTGGGCTAACCTTTCCAATTGGGCACTATACACTGCACTTGTAATGGTTTGGTTAGATGGTAAAAGTTCATAATGAAGAATTCCTTTAAAATTCCACCAAACATACAACATCACTTTTTTCGCATGCAAGTCAGGTTTTGGCGTGGGCTGCGGAGCCTCATTTTTGTCCAACCATTGAGGCCGCCTTTTCAAATTAACATACAGCACCCATTCTTCATCTCCGGTAACAATTTGCTCTAAAAACGGCAAACGGTTTTGACGAGAGAGGAGCAAACTGCAAATTGTGACTCTGATTATGGTTGTTGTCGGTCAACTCATGAGGAACCCATTTTCCAAACTTTTGGACTTTGCCAAGTGCACGCAATTGATTGGAAATTGTTTTTTGTGAACAATTTAAAGTTGTCGCAAGCTCTTGTTGGGTAATTTGAGGATTTTGCACCAAAAGAGCTTGAAGAGCTTCTTAATCAAAATTGGACACACGGCCTCGACCACTCTTGTCATCTAACGAAAAATTTCCCTCGCGAAATTTTCTGGCGCTAACTGCATCTTGACCAAGAGTACTACAGATGTTTTTTGCAGCCTCACTTGCTTTTCTTCCTAATTGGAACTCGTAAAGCATGCAGTGCCGAATATGCTCTTCATCCGCCATCTTCTTAGCCCTAGTTTTGCAACAAAAACCAAACCAAACACAAACTTTTTCAAGCAAAACTTGTTAATTGCACTTCACACGTTCTGTAGATACCACGTGTTTGAAGGTTATGTCAATACAAGTCAACGCCAAGCAAGATTTTAAATGAATGTTTAAAAACGACATTAATTATTACTAGACCCCATATATGAAATAACAATGATATCTGGACAGTTTACTTGGTGAGAATTAGCTTTCTCTAGGTACCTGGGATAGTCTTGGTAAAATATGGGTTGTGGACTACATGGATTTTGATCAGGAAATGTAGTTAGAAAAGGTCTGTAACATGAGGTGCTTCCAAGCTACAGTGAGACCCTTGCGTGGGCTGGAGGCAGGCAGAGACCATGCACTGACTGTGTCTTAGTGGGAGGGATGGGAGGGCCCAAGGGAGGTGATGCAAGGAAGAGCGGAGTGTTAGTTAGAAGAGGCTAAAAGAAGTGAGGCAACCAGTTCACAGATCTACCATTGTGGCAAAGTCACTGGCCCACCCCAAGCCCCCCTCCCTCCTGCTGCCCCTCCCCCCACAGGCAGTCTCCTCCTTTTCCACTGCAGACCCCCACCTGCAAAGACCACGTGGCCCAGAGGCCTAACTCCCCTCCCTGTAAATGCAGGTAGATGAGCTCATTCTATCACAGAGCTTATCTCTATCACAGAGCTTATTTCCATATGGAGGCCAGCAGTTGTCCAAACTATTGTCAGGAAAGAATATTATCCCCCAGATTTTCTGTGAAGAGCAGCATTGCATCATGGGAAGGGAACTGGGCCAGAACTTTTCACCAGAATTCTGATCCCCTTTGAGCACGAGGCACTGTGTGACCTTGGGCAGGTTCCCTCACCTCCTGGGGCTGCTCTTTCTTTCATGTAAATGCCATTCCACCTTTGGCTTGTTTGCTGCCAGTTTTGCGGGGGGGGGGGGGGGGGGGGGGGGGGGGGGGGGGGTAAAAAAGAGACTCCGGCCTCTTGGCCAGGGAACAGGCCCTCTTGCTCAGACCGCGTGGGCACTTTGGATCAATCAGCCCCAGTGCCTCTGTGTGAGTTTCCCCCTCCTTCTCGCCACCCCTGCTGTCTCTGTATAAGGGCCCAGCATGGCCGATGGCATTTAAAACTGCTTCCTAAGGAGCACATGCATGCCGCCTGGCTGGGCTGCCTCTGTGTGGAGCTGGGACTGAGCATCTCAGCGGCCAAATTCCAGCCCGGCACGGCTCGCAGAGGTGTCATTGTGGGGGTCCAGAAACTAACTTAGTGACCCTCCAGGGCATAGGAATAGAGCCCGGCTCCACGTGCCCAGGAGCAGCATACTGGCCAGGGCTCTTCAAAGTCAGCTGCACGTGTTTTACCGTTCATCCCCTCGGTTTATGGGTGGCCTCTGTGACGGCAGAGATTCTGTCTTGTTTGCCCACTCTTGTATCCTTAGCACTCAGCACAGTACCTGGAACATAATAAACTACTAAGAAATAGATTTTTGAACCAGTGAATGAACGAATGAAAATGGTGCAGAACACACTCTTGGAGTCTGGCCCTCACCCTACAGGCCATCCCTAAACTGGTCAAAATCAAAGCAGGCAAAGGTCCCCGGGAGGGCACAGTGGTTTGGGTCATCAGCTGCCCAGTGTGAATGTCCCCGGGTGACAGAAGGAATGGGGAAGAGCAGTGCTGACAATGAGTGCTTTCTCTTTCCCTCCAAAGGCAGGACGTTATGAGAGCTATTGACATAGAAGAGAGCAAAAGGAAGTGAGCTGCACAGTGCTTGGGGGTTTCATTACCAGTTCTATAATGTAATTAATCCTAAAAAATATGTATGTTTCTTGGATACTAATTACTTACACTAAGAATAGTAAGTATTGCTTGGCCAGTGTGTCTCAGTGGTTGAGAATCAACCTATGAACCAGAAGGTCACAGTTCAATTCCCAGTCAGGGCACATGTCTTGGTTGCGAGCTCAGTCCACAGTGTGGAGTGTGCAGGAGGCAGCCAATCAATGATTCTCTCTCATGATTGGTGTTTCTATCTCTCCCTCTCCTTTCCTCTCTGAAATCAATAACAAATATATTTAAAAAATAGTGTTGTTTATACTGAGGAGGAAATGAAATGTGTTTAGGTTTCTTTATAGTTGGACGTGGCATTTATGACCCAGTCTCAGGGGACCAGCCATTGGGAGCAGGGGTCAAGGTCTACTTCAGGTTCTCCTTGTCTTCTTCCAATGGCTGGAAGCGTGAGCCTAAGTGACTACTTACTGAGCATCTACTGTGTGTCAGATACTGTGCTAAGCTCCATGGATCAGACATCATTCCCCAGGCATTTGTGGTGGGGCCAGGGACCCCGACAAGTAAATGACAACTGTAAAGAGTTGCAGTCATTCGGGTGAGGGATGCTAGAGAACTGACCAAGGGTGCTTAGTCTAGGAATGGGGAGAAGTAAACAGAGGTGAGAGAAACAGAGGATGAAGGACAACCAAACCGAATGCTTTCTTGGTTGAGGCAGAGGAAAAAAGGGAGGGTGAAGTGTGACTCCCAGGTTTGGGGCATGGGCAGCTGGGTGCGGCTGGGCCTTCCCCCAGGAGAGGAAGAGAGGCAGTCGGGAGACTGATGATGGGTTCAGCCCCAGATTTTTATGAAGCAGGTAAGGGTCCATCTAGGAAAAGTACATTAGGAAGTGGAATAATTTATTACAAAACACCAGTTGAAAAGTGGGAGAGTTTCACTGTGTAATATTTTTACATTACACCAGCAATCATCTGGGTAGACATGTCCTCCTGCACTTGAGGACTGATTTACAGTCCTGGCATCCCTCCTCCGTCTGTCTTATTTTAGAAACAAACACCGCGTCAGCTGTGAGTGCAGCTGAAAATGAGCCAGGCCAGACCAGTGGGGAATATGGCCTGTCAGGCTCTGTACTTGCCATGCCTTCCTCAGTGACCCCTGCCCTGGCCTCCTGCACTGTCAGCTTTGAAGGTTACTTAGTCCTTCGAGCCTCAAATTATTTAAACCTCCATAGCCTCTAAGACAAATCCTGGATATCTCAGACACCCCAGGCATGTACAGGAATAAGCACAAAAGACAAAAGTGTTGACCTCTGCTCAACCTAGCCAGAGCTACTCATTAAGTCTCATGCCTTCAAAGCTGAAACAAAACTTTCTAGTAAAATTGGAGCAGTGGTCCAGTTTGGGGGAGTTTAGAGTTCTCAAAATGTATCGGTAAAAAGAAATCAGATATGAAGGGCCACTTTTAGTAGGCTGTCCTCTTTAGGTAACGGAGTTGTAAAAGATCTTTGAGCAGGACTGATAGGATCAGAACTGCACTTCAGAAAGAAAACACAGTTCCTGCACGCTGGCCCCTTCGTTCGATAAGTGGACCAAAAAATGAAGTTTCCTGGATGCCTGTTATAATAATTCCATTCATACTGCCTGCTTTGTAAACAGGTCCAAATTACATATAATGGTTCTTGCTCACATAGTCAAAACAGTGAGAGTTCTTAACATCTCTCGCCCAAGCAATGATCCACAGACTTGTTCTCCTTCCATTCTTTGGCTCTGCCATCTCTGACACCTGGGTTCCGAGTTCACCATACCAAGCATATAAAAGCATTCAAAGGGGAAAGAGAGTGCAGAATGCACCTGTTTCTTAAATTCTCCGATGACCTGTTTCAATTCCATTGGGAGACACAGGGTTCCCCCTAGAAGCCTGGGGATGAGGAATATAGTCCCTGACTGGGCAGCCACTTTCATCTCTGACTAACTATGGAAGGGAAGCACGAATTTTGGTGAGAAGTCTATTAACACCTGAGTGAGGGAAGAAACGCTTATTTACCCTTCAGCAATAACTTCTCAAAGTAGTCTAGCACCTCATTTTGAAGCTTGGTTGAGGAATGAATGTTATGAGCAAATGAGGTTTAAAATAACATAAAAAGCAAGGTTCCTTTTGGCACCAACTCATATTTGTCTAAGTTATTTTTTGAAGGTTCGAAATTGATTCTATACTTCCCCACCTAAGTGAACAGAGCTTAAGCTAATTTAAGCTTTTCTTGATGTCTTAGAATCTCTATTATGCATGTCACTTACCATAATGCAGCGTGTTGTATACCGATGGCTTTAGAGAGGAGTGGAAATGTTTGTTCCTGCTCTGAATGCCTCCAGAATTCTGGGCTGTTCTGCAAAGTTTCCTCTTTAACTGTTCTGGCTGCCTAAGAATTTTCACAGTCACTGTGTCATCTCGATGCCTCTTATTTTGGTTTTCTAATGTTTTCTGTCTTCCTGCCATTTTTGTTTTCTACTACTCCCTCCCCTCCATAGGCTTTCCTTTTTTCCCTTTACTCTTTAATCGTCTTTTTTTTTTCAATCCTTCCTCTTCAACTCTGTTTTGCCTGTTAAGGCAAAAGGTCTTGCTCATGCTTGGGAGTGGGATTAACTTAGGTGCCAACACGGGGTGTGCAATAGAAACTCTATGACCTTGAGCAATTTAACCTCCAACCTCTGTTTCCTCAGATATGAACCAAGGTTGTCATATAGACCTTATTGGTTTACCTTAGGGTTAATTCAGATAATAATATTAATAACATAAAACGTTTCTCTGTAAACATTGGTAACCATTATTATTGTCATTTGGGCACTTAAAACCTGGTTTTCATGGGCACCCTGAGTAGACATGAAAACAACCCACAGGACTCCAGGGAGTGAAAATTCAGGAACAGATGGAAAAAGAGTCAGAAAATAGGACACATTTCCACAGAGTGGATGACTATAGCCATGAATCAGGATTCCTGAAAGTCTGCGAGGAGTTATGGATCTACTTATGTGATTGAGCGTGATCTAAAGAAAAATCTAATATAAATGAATGAAGCCAAAAAGAGGAATAGCAAGTAAAAAAGAAAAGTGGGTAAAAGTCTTCCAAATTTCTAAAAATAATAACAAACACCTTTATAAACAAAACCAGCACTTCTTTCTGCCTCCATCCACTCCCAGGCCTCCTGAAGGAGCTAGGATGCCTATTGCTAGGAATCAGCTTCCTTATATCCCTGCCTGAGTTCAGGTGTAGCCAAGGAGTGAAGGTAGCTGCATACTGGGCAGCCTGCCCAAGAGGTTCCATGACACAGACAGTAGGTCCTTAATAACTATGTGTGGAGAAAATGAAATGGGAAAAAAAGAAAAAATGTGATTTTTTTTTTTTTACTAATACAAAGAAAGTCATTCTAGGGCCCAGAAGAGGCATCATGTTTAGCAAATGAAAGCAGATGGCAAAGTACCTCCCTACTACATCACGGCTAATGTCCATCGATGGTCAGTAAATGAGTAGACTGTGCTTGCATCCATAATCCTGTTCCTAGCCTCATGCTCTATTTATTTAACTAATGACTGCCTCACTGGTAGCTCATCACGATGGTGTTTACTGAGCTTGGCAAAGTGAAAAATTATGATTTTGTTTACTCATGTGTTTCCAGCTAGGGTGCTGAGCTGTTATCCGGGCTGCTGAGGACTGGTCCTATATTCTCAGAGCACCTAAAGTAGCGGTTCAGTAAACAAACCATCAGCTTGAATCAAAGTGTCAACACTGACACAGTCTGGTTATACTTGCTACTTGGCAGTAGTCAGTCTCCACAACCTCAAATAATGATTCATTTGGGAAACTTTTCTATGCTTGGATAATAAAGAGAGTAGAAGTAAGGTTTCAGTGTGATTAGTTTAGTTTGTACTACTCAGCCTTCGATGAGAAAAATGAGTATTTGTCCCAAATCAAATATTCTCTTTTGAACGAGTTGTTTCTTGGTCTACACTTGGGCATGTCAAATGGAAATGGAAACCCAAACAGAAGGCTGGGAGAGAGGCTATGGGTCTGAACCAATTTAGTTACTTGGGCAGCAAATATTTAGCAAACACTTACTATATGTTAGGTCCCAGGGATATTGTGGAGACCTGTGTTTGGCGACCCAACAGAGACATGAATCCAGTTCTTAAGAACCTTGCCATTTTGTGGGGAAGAGAGACCTTGAATCAGTAATTGCAGATGTGATAAAATTATAAGGGGAGAAACAGGATACTAAGCTAGCTTTGAAGTTTAGGGAAAGTTCTCTGAGGAAATTTTGCTTTGAATGAGTGATGGAGCTGCAAAGTCCAGCAAAGTCTGTGTTACTGAGTGTGGAGAGCCATAAGAGGGTGGCCAACTCAAGACTTGGCAAGGTATCAGGAACTGGTAAGCCCCTGGAAGGACCTCATTCTGAAAGTAACAGGAGGCCATCTACACTAATCCACACTAATAAAAGAGTAATATGCAAACTGACCATACCTTTGTGATGCCCACCAGCCAATCAGGAATGAGTGTGCAAATTAACCCAACAAATGTGGCAGATTGATTTGCATACACAGGAGCCAAGTGGGAGGGGCGGGTCGCAGGCATTTCATACCACTTCAGCTGCTCGGGCCTCTGGGCAGCATAGAAAGGCAAAAAGGTGGCTCCAACTGGAGTGAGGGTGGTGCCTGCAGCCAGGGGAAGGAAGGCCCATTTTTGCACGAATCTTCATGCATCAGACCTCTAGTTTAGGGATAATAAGCAAAAGCATTTCCTAATTAGATGTACATTTTAGAGAGACCATTCTACCTGGTGTGGAGAATAGATAGAAAGTAGATGTAAGAGGACTGCCTAGGAGGTGTGGCTGTGACTGGGTGAGATGCTGGATTGAACCAGGGGTAGGTCAAGGGGAATCAAAGTACAGATAGATAAAAATTAGCAAATTCAACAGAGATAGCAGGCTCCCTCCATGAGTGATTGAACACGAGGGGTAACACTTTATTCAGAAGGGTTCTTTTAGTATCTGTAATAATTAAGCTATGATAGTCATCATAGTTACTCCTTATTATGTGTCTATCATGGCCATTTTACAGATGCGAAAACTGAGGTTGAGAGTAAGAAAATACCAACCAACAAATAACTGAACTGAGATTTGAACAAATAACTGAATTGAGATTTGAACTCAAGTCTGACTCCCAAGACAGTGCTTTTGCCATCTTAACTCTACAAATATAATGTTCTGTTCAATTCTATATTTTTCTCACTTACTTAACTGAAACCTTTGCTTCCACTCCCAATCACCCATTTAATTCAGCTATATGTGGAACTTCTAAGCTCTCATAATTCACTTGCCTTTGACCATAATTTTTAGTTATCTTTCCAGTTTGGGCCATACCGTATATATCTTAGGGCCTTTTCAAATGTGGCAGAAGCCAGCTTTGTGGAATTAGGCCTGTCTGGCAGCATTAAATATCACCTCGCTCTAATGAAAATGCATCTTTTTGTTTGTTTTAATGAGCGCAGGGGGCCTTTACATCTCATCTCCTCCTGGAGGAGGTAATTGCCTGTAAGTGACCTTTGAAGGAAATCACCTCAGGGAGTCATTGGAAAGGCTGTGAGGTGAGCCGGTGTGTAACATCAACCACTGCACTAGCATCGCAGAGAAGAAATGGGCTCTGGAAACAGGTTTGTCTCACTGACAACTCATCCACGCCTGTTTTGGATAAGGAAAAATTACCTACTTCTTGCCAAAAAAGTGAAGCAGTGAGGTATTAAGATATTTCTTTATCTCTTGGGCACTGGGATATGCCATGGGTATATCATGATCCCTGCCCCACAGCACTCATGTTTTAGTGGTTAGGACAGATAAGAAAGAAAGAAAAGTGTAAATCGTTAGAGGTTATGATGTGAAGAAAATAAACAGGATCATGACAGATGATTAATGTGTGCCTCCACATCCTTACCTGGTAAATTAAGGAAAATGGTAGAACCTGCCTCTCAAAGCTATTTTCAGGATTTAGGTTAGATGAGGCATGCATAGTACTTAGAACAGTGCCTGGCACATTATTGTCCGTATTATTAGTGGTTAATATCTTTGTGGTTTCATAGGTGGGGAAGACCCATTTCAATTAGGGCAGTCAAGGAGGGTCTGCTGGAGGAGAAGGCTTTTAATCTGACACCTAAGAGATGAGAAGGGGCCAAGCATGTGAATAACTGGGGAAGCAAAGGCCAGAGACAAAAGAAGGAGCACCCGGTCTCTCTCAGGAGCAGAGCGGAGATTGGTGGTTAATGGAGCAGGAGAATGGAGAGTAGAAAGAGTGGAGGGGCACAAGACAGGAAAGACTCTAACCAGGTAAAGAATTAGGATTTTATTCTTCAAGCAGGATAGGGGAATGGCATGCTTCCTGCTTTAAATCTCACTCTGGCAGCTGTGCAGAGACTGAACTGTAAGGGTGAAAGCCAAGAGACCAGGAAGCAGCATTGGTGGGTGGCAGTATATTCGTTTCCCAGAGCTCCCAGAACAAATTACCACAAGCCGGGTGTCTTAAAACAACAAAAGTGTATTCCCTTATAATTCTGGAGGCCAGAATCTGAAATTGAGGTTTTTGGCAGGGACGTGCTCTTTCTGAAAGCTCTAAGGGAGAATTCTACCTTACATCTTCCAGCTTCTGTGGTTGCTGGCAGTCCTCAGTGCTCCTTGGCCAGCAGACACATCACTCCAATCTCTGGCTCTATCATCAATGGTTTCTCCCCCGTGTGGCACTGTGTCTCTGAGTCTCCTTCTAAAAGGATGCCAGTGATTGGATTTAGGGCCCACGTTGATCCAATATGACCTCATCTTGATTTACATCTTAATTACATCTGCAAAAAGCCTTTCTCCAAATAAGGTCATATGCATAGGTGCTTGGGTTTAGGACTTCAACATTTCTTTTGAAGGGAGAACATGATTTAACCCACAATGATCAGGAAGGTACTGACGAGGCACAACTCCGAGGGGTTGTGTTGGCTGGAGAGAAGCAGTTATAGCTCAACTGCTGGAGCAAGAACAGCCCCCAGCCATGCATAGAGGCATTCAACATCTTCCCTCTCATAGGGGGTTGAAATGCTCTACAGCTTATTCCAAACTAGAGACCTGGTACACAAAATTCATGCACTAAAGGGGGGTGTCCCTCAGCCCAGCCTGCCCCCTCTCACAGTTCTGGAGCCCTCAGGGGATGTCCTACTAATGGCTTAAGCCCACGCCCCACAGTCTGGCCTGGCAGCTCGGAGCAGGCGCCCCTGTGTGTTGTGTCTCCACTCTGGCCCGCCCCCAGCCCCAGCCTCCCTGCAGCTGCTGGGGCTGGGGACTGCACACAGTCCCTTCCTGCCCCTCTGTGCACGCAGCTTCTCCTGAGCCGGTCGTGATGCAGCCTCCTCCTGAGCCAGCTGTGACACCTTAAGGTGTCCTGGCTAATTTGCATATTACTTCTTTATATAGGTATATAGATAGATAAGCTTATTCCAAATAAGCAGGCTGGTGCAACAGAGGCAGAGAGCCCTGCTGAGCATGGCTTGACAAGTATGAATGTTTCTTCTTATTTATCTGTCTTCACCATAATATTTCCATTTGTAGATCCATCTTAAGGGCACTATTAATTCATGATTCCCCTTTAGTGAGTACCCAGTGACTTTGAACTGTCTATGGACATAGTGGATTTTCTTAGGTATCTACAAGTGAGGAAACCTGGGCTTATCCTAGGTGCTACTCTTAGCATATGACTTTGAGCAAGTCACATAAACTCCCTGAATTTCTTCAGCTTCTTCCTTTGCAAAATGGGGATACTGGCCTAGTCTAGGGGTTCTTGGCCTGGAGGATACATCAGAATCACCTTTAGGACTTGTTAAAACCCATATTGCTGAGACCCACCTCAGAACATTGGATTCAGAAGGTTAGGGTGGGGCTGAGGATTTGCATTTCTAGCAAGTTCCTAACTTCCTTGTTGCTGCTGATCTGGGAACCATAGTGTTAGAATTATTGGCAGAGATAATCTCTGAGATTTCAGCCAGTAAAGATATTCTGTAATTCCAAGAAACTCATTTCAATATAATTAACTAGGTAAAGTGAATATTCTAACTTCAGCTATCAAAATCTGTTTCTTTCCTGATTTTATTGAGGTATAATTGACACATGAAATTGTATATATTTAAAGTGAATAATGTAATGACTTGATATACATAAACATTGTGAAATGATCACCATAATCAAATTAATTAATATAGTTATCCCTCATATTATTACTGTGTGTATGTGTGTGTGTATGTGTTGATGAGAATGCTCAAGATCTACTCCTTAGCAAATTTCAAGTAACTATAGTCACCATTCTGTATATTAGATCCCCAGAACTTATTTATCTTATAAATGAGTGTTTGAACCTGTTGACCAACAACTTCCTATTTTGCTTACCCCTGGCCCTGGCAACCACCATTATACTCTCTTTCTATGAGTTTGACTTTTTAAAATACATTTTTTTAGATTTTGTAAGTCACGTAGACGACACAGTATTTGTCTTTCTCTATCTGGCTTATTTCACTTAGCATAATGTCCTCCAAGTTCATCCAGGTTGTCATAAATTGCAGAATTTCCTTATTTTTTTATGGCTGAATGCTATTTAATGGCATATATGTGGCACATTTTCCTTATCCTTTCATCCATAAGTGAGCACTTAGATTGTTTCTGTATCTTGGCTATTGTGGGAAATGCTGCATTGATATTGGGAGTGAAGATATCTCTCCAAAATTCTGATTTTGTTTCCTTCAGATATGTACTCAGAAGTGGGATTGCTGGGTCATATGGAAAATAAATTTTACAAAATATGACTTAAAAATATGACCCAGCCATTGCTTACCTTATTTTACTTTGGATTTACCTCTCCTTACAAGTGTGTTGATTAAGTGGCTCCTCTTTCTCTCTATTCTCCTTAGACCATCCACGCTCCTCCAGCTACTGGGCTCTGTACATATAAGATTCTGCAGAAATCAGCAGAATGTTGACCCAGAGTTCAACAGAAGCACTTAACCCTGGTGTGAATTATTTAAGGCAGAAATGGGATTATAATAGATGGAATTAGAAATTTGAAAACTAATGGCATAGATAAGCCCAGGAAAAGATACTCAACTCCATTAGCCATTAGGAAAATGCAAATCAAAAGCACAATGAGAACTTCCTTTCATCCATTAGAATGGTTATAATAAAATAGAGAGACAATGGTAAATGTTGATGAGCCTGTAGAGAAATTGGAACCCTTATTTATACAGTGCAGATGGGAGTGTAAAATGGTGTAGCCACTTTGAAAAGCAATTTGGCAACATCCCCAAATGTTAAACAGAGTTGTCATAGGTGACCCAATAATTTCACTTCTAGATATGCTAAGTGAAAAAGCCAGACCCAAGAGACTAAATGATTCTGTTTATATAAAATGTCCAGAAATGGCCAATCTGTAGAGAAATATATATATATATATATATATATATATTAGTTGTTGCCTATGGCTGGCCTTGGGAATAGATAATGACTATATATGGGCATGAGGTTTCTTTTCAGGGTGATAGAAATGTTCTAGAATTAGATTGTGGTAATGGCTGCACAATTCTGTAAATATACTAAAAAGGATTGAATTTATGTTTTATATATCAACAAAGTTATTAAAAAGACACTTGGAAAATAGAATGTAATTAAGTAAATAAAAAGAAAACGAATGTGGTTTCCTGGGCCTCTCATTGAAGGTCACCTAATGTTGAAGGTGGTAATGACATATGCAGGACATTCCTTCAGGAAACATCAATCTAGTTACCCAGACAGAAAATATCAGACACTGGTTACTAGAAGACAGTGATACTTAAATACAATGAATACATCTCTTTCATATCTTCATGTGCTAAGCAATGTGGTGAGTTCTATATGCCTTTTCTTTTTTCCCCCCAGTTTTTTGCCCTTTACTTTCATTTCCCCCTGCACCCAATCCCAGTCCACTCTTCCCTCTGACTATCACCATGCTGTTGCCTGTGTCTGTGGGTTATACATATAGAACCTTTATCCAGTTCCCCCTCTTGCCTTCTCTCTGACACATGTCAGTCTGGTGCATATGTCCATGCCTCTGTTTCTATTTTGTTCATCAGTTTATTTTGTTGATCAGAGTCCACATGTAAGTGAGATTACTATATGGTATTTCTCTTTCTCGGACTGGATTATTTTACTTAGCCTAATAATCTTCAGGTCCATCCATGCTATAGCAAAAGGTAAGAGGTCCTTCCTTTTTTATTGCTGCATAGTATTCCATTGTGTAAATGTACCACAGCTTTTTTTTATCCTCTACTGATGGGCACTTGGGCTGTTTCCAAATCTTAGCTATTGTAAATAATGCTACTGTGAACATAGGGGTGCATATATTCTTTTGAATTGGTGTTCGGGATTCCTCAGTTGTCATGTCTTTCCATTCATCCATTTATTCAAAAGTATTTCTTGAAGTTCTTCTTTGTGATAGGCACTATTCCTGGTGTTGAAGATACAGTGTGGCTAAGAAAGGCTCTTTCATGGACCCTCCATTCTAATAAAAGAGAAATCCTATACTACTAAACATTAAAGACATAAGCCATCAGTAAGAGTATGGAGGTAGTGGTACATGAGTTTAACGAAATAAATCTGGATAATGGAGAGAAGGGCAGGATATAGGAAAGGTGGGGCAGTGTGGATTAAAGGGTCAGGGAGGCCTACCTGGGAATACTTGAAGAATGTGAAGGAGCAGTCATGCAAAGATCAGGAGAAGAGTGACCTTGGGAGGAGCAGAGTGGGAGGATAACTATAATAATATGACTCACATCCAACAGCAGGCAATGGAGAAATGGGGGATTCTGTACAAGGTGAAGCCGGAGAGATAGACAGGATAGAAACTGCATGTCTTGAGGACTACAATAAAGAGTTTGACTTAGAGTCTGGCTTCTCATTCCCAATGCAACAGGAAGCCACTGGAGGATTTAAGCAGTTGAGTGACGTGATCTGATTTATATATTAAAGGGCACCCCAGGAGACAGAAGAGAGAGAGGGAAGAAGTGTTAGGAGTTTGCAGCAAGAGCCTCAAGAGAGATTGTGCTGGCTTAGATGAAACTGGTGGCAGCAGGGATGGTAAGAAATGGTAGGATTTGGGTTATATGTAGGAGAACAGATACAACAGGATTGGATGACTTGTAGGGGGTAGAGAAAGAGAGGTATCAAGCATGATCCTTGAATTCTGTCTTGAGCAACTGGGTGGAAGGAATGCCATTAAATTCCATGGTAAACCTTCCCTTTGAGGTGGGCTTGATGATGTTTAAATTACAGATGAAGAAACTGAGGCTCAGAAAAGCTAAGCCACTTGGCCCAAAATTATCCACCTAAGGAGCAGAAGATGCAGGTTCAAAGCCAGTAACTCCAAATGCTAGATTTTAAACACCCATGGAGCACTTCGTCCTTAGCCAGCTGGGAGATGGAAAGCACGGAGGTGGCATTGCATGGAGAGCTGAGGACATCTTGGCAGTCAAGGCTAGTGGGTGGGCTTGTCATTGAACAAGAGGAAAAGGAACAGCTTAGAAGGGTAGCATTTTCCTCGTGAATTGCATTACATCATCAGAGTGGCTTATACCCAGTGTCGGGCTGAACCGAGACTGACAGCTAATAAAAGCCCAGTAATTACAGGAAAACATCAGATTGGAAAGTACAGAGAGTCTCGAAACACCTGAAGCTATTTCATATATCTTATGTTTGCTCCAGACCAACAGGCAGCTCCCAGGGCAAGACTGGTCTCATTACTGAGCTAATGGACATTGTGCTCCGAGGTACCTTTCCCTCTCCACATAAATCAGAATTTTGAAAAGTGAAGCCTGAGATTGCCAGGCTGCAAATGTTTGCAGGGACATCACCGCGTGTTTCAGGTGTCGAGTTAAATTTGACGTGGCCGGGTCTGTTCTGTTAGGAAAAGCCCCAGAGGCCTCGGCTGGGTCACAGGGAGGAGTCCGTCTGCTCTTGCTCTCGGGCTGTGACTGATTCTCCGGGTGTGCTTTGTCAGGCAGGGATTGCTGCTGTCCCCACCGCCCAAAGGAATAAGCTGTGATGAAAGCTGTCATGCTCCCCTATTCCCTGAATATTTTTGGGGGGAGGGGTAGTGGCGAGGGGGTGGGGATAGTGGAAGAAGAGTCTCATTCAAACATTTTAAAACATTCACAAGCCCTCACTAAGTTGCAGACACTGTCCCAGGTACCAGGATAATGACAAATGCTCACACATTATTATAATGACAGCAGAGCCCTAGCCGGTTTGGCTCGGTGGATAGAGCGTCCGCCTGTGGACAGAAGGGTCCCAGGTTTGATTCCAGTCAAGGGCACATGCCGGGGTTGCAGGCTCGATCCCCAGTGAGGGGCATGGAGGCAGCCGATCAATGATTTTTTCTCATCATTGATATTTCTATCTCTCTCCCTCTCCCTTCCTCTCTGAAATCAATAATATATATATATATATATATATATATATATATATATATATATATATATATATATATATATATGACAGCAGAAGTAAAGTGGAAAGCTTTGTGTTGGCATGTGTGTGTATGTGTGTGTGTGTGTGTGTGTGTGTGTACCCCCGCATTCCCTCTAGAGAGCCAGCCCGCCTGCCTCCGAAGGGCTCCTGTCCCGCAGGCTCTGGGGCCTGGCCTGAAGCTCCGAGATCAGTGGGCTGGAGGGCAGTTACTCCTCTGTGTGCTGTAGATTTTCCTGGGCATTTTTCACCTCACAACAGCTCTAATGACCTTGGCATCGAGCTCTTACTGGGGATTAATAACTGGCTGGGCTTAATGGCCCTTACTGTGTCCTGGGCCATTTTCTCAGCCAGCCATTAATTCCAAGCAGTTCCCCAGGCTCTGGCCATTACGGCTCCCTGGGCCGAGTGGCTGCCCTGAGGCAAATGGCAGGAGCCTTCTTCTCTGCAGAGACTCCCACAGTGACTCCCCCTTCTCCGCCCTATGACATTAACACAAAGGGCTGGGTCTGTAGGCAAGTCGCTAGTGAGGGCACCACGTTGGGTCTTCTTTTTATGTCTCAGGAACTAGGTTTTCTCAGAGGACAGAGAAGGCAAGAGGTTAGGTTTCACTCACTCATTTATCGATCCATCTACCTATTCAACATTAACGGGGTGATTTTTGTGGGTCAGATACCAAGATTAAAGTGACCTAATATGGGTGCTCATGATTCCTACCGAAGGATGGAACACCTCATCCAACGGGTGTTTAAGGGAAATGTCACCAGGAATCATGGAGGCTGGCTACTGTGAGGAGGAGTCAGAGAGGAGGCCTTGCTGGGCAGTGAGTTCACTGGACAGCCCCTCCCCTCCTTGGAGTTTTATCTCCTAGGCTGCCTAGCGGAGCCCAAAGCTCACATTCCCGTGCTCCACTGAGTGACACGAGCCAGCACGTGAATGCTCAAGGGGAGATCATGCAAAAACCGGCGAGGAATCTTAACTCACCAAAACACAAGTAGTTCCACCCATGTCATTAAGACGCTAAGGATTACAAAGGTACTGAGAGGAGCAGGATCTTGGCTCTCTCCAAGGACAGCATCGCACCCCGAGAAACGGTCACACAATATAATTTGTAATCATTCTGCCTCTCAAGACATCATTAGTCCCTCCAAATGCAGAAAACAGACTTCATTTCCTCCTTTGGAAGTGATTCAGCCTTTGGCACATGCTCTTGTCAGCTGCAGGAAGTGTAACATTATGTTTAGAACCATTATTGTCATTTTATTGGCACCCTTACCAAAAAACACTTAAGGCATAATTCAGACTTTTTTTTTTTTTTTTTTTTTTTTTTTTTTTTTTTTTTGTTCGCACTGTTTGGTGCATCTGCACAACTCAGAGAGTGGGTATTGGTGCCCAAGGTAATCAATACTAGAAGCTAAGGCAGATGAGCAGGCATCATGAGGGAGGGCTTCTGGGAGTGGGTGGACCCCAGTGTGTTTGTGATGCCCACTAATCACAGAGGGTCAGTGTGGCACAGGCAGGAGCCTTGGCCTTCCTTGGAAGGGTCCTCAGCTGAAGCCACATGGGTTCAGGGTAAAGGAAGAGACAGAAGACCTTGGAATCCCCATAAGGTGACACGGATTTCACTTGCCAACCAGCCTGTGATCTGAGAGTTTCAACAGAATAATTAATCATGGGAGAAAGATGCTGGGACCCTTCTTCAGATTGTTTTCTCCTATAAAAGTCAGCACAATGTCTTGAAATTATAAATCAAACTGGGAAATTCAGGATGATAATTCTAGGTGAGTCTGATGAGGAAAAGCAGGTCCCAATGCTCTTCAGGTCCAGTGGAATGAAATCTTACAAAGTATCCTTATTAAGCAAATCTAAGCTGCGTAGCACCTCAGGAGTGTATTAAGTGCTAGAGAAATGTCTTTTAAGTGAATGAACAAATGAAGGTCATTTGGTCACAAGTATCTAGTTGGTCCTCTTTTTGTTTTACAGGAGAGAAGGTCAAGTCCTTGATTTGTGATAAAGTCTGCTTTCGACCCTGGGTTTTCTGTGCCTAATCATCAATGAGATGCATGCTATTTACAGATGCCCCTGTCATCTTTGTAGGATCCTTTGAGTGGGCTTCTCCATGAGTAGAGGTTTCTTGAGATGTAGAATTTTTAATGCTAAAACCCAAACAACCTCTAACAAACCAGTTGAGTTGGTCACCTTAAGTGTCAGAGTCTGTCCTGGGGATCTGTCTTAGGGATCTGTCCTGCTCCAACATCAAACCTCCATCAGCCCTCAGCAGCCAGTCTTCAGCTTCTGCTTCCTTATATCCAACCACAATCAAACTCTGATACCTCTGTTCAACTGAGACTATTTTGGTCAAGGCCACCAAATCCAAAGAACACTTTCCAAGTCTGGTTTCACTTGTCCTATCAAGTTTTATGACACCATTGAGCACTACCTCTTTTTAAAAATTAACTCATCTGTACAGAGAGGGCTGACCCCTGCACCCACACATGGAGGTTAAATAGTACTTTTTAAACAATGAATGGGTTAACAATGAGATCCAGGAAGAAATCAAAAATTAACTGGAGACCAGTGAAAATGAACACACAACAAACCATAATCTGTGGGACACAGTGAAAGCAGTCCTGAGAGGGAAGTTCTTAGCATTACAAGCCTACCTCAAGAAGCAAGAAAACTATCCAATAAACAATATAGCCCCAAACCTAAACGAACTAGAAAAAGAACAACAAACAAAGCCAGTGTAAGAAGAAGGAAGAAAATAATAAGGACCATAGTGGAAATAAATGTCATAGCCACTAAGAAACAATACAAAAGATCAATGAAACCAAGAACTGGTTCTTTGAAAAAGATAAACAAGATTGACAAACCTTTAACCAGACTCACCAAGAAAAAAGAGAGGGGACTCAAATAAGTAAAATCAGAAATGAAAGAAAAGAAATAACAACTAACACCACAGAAATACAAAGGGACATAAGAAAATACTATGAACAATTATATGCCAATAAATTGGACAACCTGTGTGAAATGGACAAATTCATAAAACATACAATCTTCCAAAAGTGAATCAGGAAAAATCAGAAAATCTGTGTAGAACAATTACACTAATGAAATTGAAGCAGTGATAAGAAAAAACAAAACTCACAGAAAACAAAAGTCCTACATCAGATGTCTTTATGAATTTTACCAAATATTCAAAGAATTAACACCTATCCTTCTCAAACAATTCCAAAAAAATTAAAGAGAAGGGAAGACTCCCAAGCTCATTTTAAAGAGCCAGCATTATCCTAATTCCAAAACTAGATGAAGACACTACACAGAAAGAAAATTATAGATCAATCTGATGAACATGGGTGCTAAAATCCTCAACAAAATATTAACAAATCAAATCCAGCAATATGCTGAAAAGATCATACACCATGATCAAATGAAATTTATTCTGGGAATATAAAGTTGGTACCATGTTTGCAAGTTAATAAACATGATATGTCACAAATAAAATTAAGGATGAAAATTACATGATTATATCAGTAGATGCAGAAAAAGAATTTGATAAAATCCAGCACCCACTCATGATAAAAAAAAAAAAAGCCAAGTTATAATTTAACATAATAAAGGCCATGTATGACAAACCCACAGTCAACATCATACTCAATGAGCAAAAAAATAACAGTGTTTCCCTTAAGATCAGGAATAAGATAAGAATGTCTGCTTGCACCACTCTTATTCAACACTAGAGGCCCAGTGCAAAAATTCGTGCACAAGTGGGGTCCCTCAGCATAGCTAGCAATCAAGGACTATGGGGGGGGGGGTGTTAGCTGGCATGGGGGAGGGCCTGTGGGAGTTTGGCTGGCCCAGGGGGAGGGGCCACAGAAGGTTGGCCAGCCACAGGGGGTTGGCTGTGGGAGTGCACTGACCAGCAGAAGGCAGCTCTTGAGGTAAGTGTCTGCCCCCTGGTGGTCAGTGTGCATCATAGCGATTGGTCTTTCCAGTTGTTCTGGTTGTTCAGTCCTAAAGGTTGCTTATGTTTTTATATATAGATTGTATGGAACCTCTTGCCACAACAATCAGATAAGACGGGAAAAAAATTCTTCCAAATTAGAAAGGAGATAGTAAAACTGTCATTATTTGCATATGGCATGATACTGTATATATTAAATCCTCAGGACTCCACCAAAAACTACTAGAACTGATAAATGAATTTGGTAAAGTAGCAGGATACAAAATTAATATTCAGAAATCAGTTGCATTTTAATACACCAATAATGAACTATTAGAAAGAGAAATTAAGAAAACAATCCCATTTATCTTTGCAAAAATAAATAATGTACCCAGGAATAATTTTAACCAAGGAGGTTAAAGACCTGTGGTCAAAAAAACCATAGGAAACTAAAGAAAGAAATTGAAGAGATACAAACAAGTGGAAGCATATATTGTGTTCTTGGATAGGAAGAATTAACATTATTAAAATACCCATACTATCCAGAGACATCTATAGATTCAAGGTAATTTCTATTAAAATACCAGTAGCATATCTCAGGGATCTAGAACTAATATTCCAAAAATTAGCAAAGCCTAGAGCCTGGGGTCAGGGCTAGCTCTCTTTCCCTCTCTGTCACCAATTTAAAAGAGAATGGTAAGAATGAAAATGCTGATGAGTTAACAGCAGGGCGTGAAAGGGAGGAGATGGAGATGACAGCCTTCAGGGACAGGGCATCTCCTGGTGTCAATAGAGGGTTGCAGTCACTTTACAGGCAAGGATACCAAACTCAGAGATGTTAAGAAATTTGCCCAAAGATGCAGAACTAGCAGGTAATGGAGTCACACTTTCAAACCCAGGTATTTCTGGATCCAGAGTTACCTCATAATTGGAGAACAGACTATCCCACAAATTACTGTGACACTAGCTTGAATGCTCTTGATTCACCTTATTGGAGGTTAAGTGTTTATCGATATTCTTGGATGCTGTACAAATATGTTTATCCATAAGAAACATCTAAGAATAGCCTGGGGGAAAACATGCAAATTGTAATTCCTAAGATGCTATGATTTTGGAATGACGTTTTGCCCCATTTTAAGGGTAGAGGGAGAGAAATTGAGTTGGCCCATTTTTAAAAATGTAGAGAGCCCGGAGCTCAGAGTCACAGACCTCACCCGGTGAACACGCGTGTGCCCTGTGGAAGCCCTGGCTACACCGTGCCCACTGGAGACAGCTGCAACGGTGATGCTCGTTTCAACACCCCGAGCCAATGATTTGCTTTCTGAACAACCTGTGTGCTGACAAATTAAACATTCCCCTGCTCGTGTTTAATGAGAAACATCTCTCAGTTGCTGTTTGAAGATAATGTAATTAGGGCCCGAGGCCAAGGCCAGTGAGTGCGCAAGAAAAATGACAATCAAGAAGGTTCGGAAGGGAAGTTGCATTGTTAGGTTTTCCCGGGAGCTTCGGCCCTTCTTCCCTGTCGGCTTTGAACAGGATACACTGACACCCTGTACGGTCTCAGGAAGTCGGATCCAATTTAGTGCAGCATGTAGTTAGTCTTGCCTTTACCCGGGGAGTTTCCTGAGCCAGAGCTCTGTCTTCCGAGAACCTCACTGTGGGGGGGCTCACGGGATAGGTCCAGCCTTGTCTTCACCTGTTAGTAAGGGGACCAGACATCCTGCTTTTTGGCGGGACAGTCCTGATTTCTAACAATTTGTCCCACGTCCCAAGGCGTTTTTAAAAAGTCCTGATTTTTCAAAATAGTGAATGTCCCACCAAAAGCGGGACGTCTGGTCACCTTACCTATTAGCCATGGGACTTCGGCAAGCCACTAATCTCAAGCCTCTTTTTTTATTTTTCTTTTTTTTTTTTTTCATCTTTAACCAAGGATAGTTAATACCCCCATGTCACCTTGATATTATTAAGATACAGCATTAGATTGAGCCATTTGGAACAGCCACTATTTGACCTGTAAAAATAGCCATTGCAGGGAGTTGAGCCTGATCCTCACCATAGGACCTGGTACAGCAATCGTTCAACAAGTGGTAGCCGCTATTGGGATTATCAGCCCAAACAGAGCACGTTGTAGGCACTCAGTAAGTCAGTACTAATCACTTTGGATTTATAATTGACACGTGGGCTTATACAATGGAGATTCTGCCATTGCACATTTATCCTTCACTTGACATCTAATTCTTCTTAGGTGACAGGAACTCTGCTGGGCAGTGAGAATGCAAGTAGAGGGGAAAAGCAGAATCCCTTCGTGAGGGACAGTGGGTCCGTAGAGGGGTACAGTAAGTGTAATAGGATGAGGAGGGGCGCTGTGCTAAAAAGTATTAGTAAAAGGGACTCCGGAGAGCACAGCCAGGCTCCGCACAAAGGAAAGAGTGGTTGCTTTGGCCAATATATTTTTGGCTAACATATTTTTGGCTAATATATTTTTGGATGTTCTCTAGATGCCAGGTACTGTTCTATAATTGCCGCTAATGGTGTCCTTCTCCCCGCGCCTTCCAGCCCCTGAAGATGCACTGCAGGGTCTGTGCCCTGGTGACAAGCTCGGGACATCTACTGCGCAGCCAGCAAGGCCCCCGGATCGACCAGACCGAATGTGTCATCCGCATGAACGACGCCCCCACGCGCGGCTACGGGCGCGACGTGGGCAACCGCACCAGCCTGCGGGTCATCGCGCACTCCAGCATCCAGCGGATCCTGCGCAACCGACACGACCTGCTCAACGTGAGCCAGGGCACCGTGTTCATCTTCTGGGGCCCCAGCAGCTACATGCGGCGCGATGGCAAGGGCCAGGTGTACAACAACCTGCACCTGCTGAGCCAGGTGCTGCCGCGGCTCAAAGCCTTCATGATCACGCGCCACAAGATGCTGCAGTTCGACGAGCTCTTCAAGCGGGAGACGGGCAAAGACAGGTACAGAGCGCGGGGTTGGGGGTCCCTGCAGGGGCGCGGGGGTGGAATGGGGGGGAAATGTCGCTGGCTGGTTCACCCCAAACAACTACTGTGGCCCCACTGCTCATGCCATTGACTGAGCTCACCTGCAGGCCCTCCTGAAAACTGGGCGGCTCAGGCTGTAAGGCAAAGTGAAATGAAGAAATGAGACAGCTGTGTGGGGAATGCAGGACCAAATCCCTATTTGTGAGGGAGAGGCCACACAGCGGCTGGCTTACCCTGGTGTAACGAGTGTGAGTTAATCACCTTACTGATTTCATTTGATTTGATTTGTGTGAACACGAACCAAAAAGAAATATAGGGGTTGATTTTTTTTTTCCTTTTCAAATGCAAGCGTTTATTCAGTCAGCTGATATTTATGGAATACCTATTATTTCACTGCACCAGGCACCAGAGATGGAGTAAAAAACGAGATAGATCTAGATCAGTGTTTCCCAAACTTCTCTCATGATGAGAATCACCTGGTGGAGTTGTTAAAACACAGATTCCTGAATCCCAACTAAGAAGTGCTAAACTAGAATTTTTGAGAACATATAGGTAAAATTGCATACCTAACTTAGTGCTCTGTATATAACATCTGTCTTAGAGCACTAGTTAAGTATACAATTTTACCTATATGTTCCCAAAAATTCTAGTTTAGCACTTCTTAGTTGGGATTCAGGAATCTGTGTTTTAACAACTCCACCAGGTGATTCTCATCATGAGAGAAGTTTGGGAAACACTGATCTAGATCTTGCCTTCCTGGAATATAAAGCTTACAGGGCAGGCGCACAGGCACCGAGAAGTGGCCGGTGTGCTGAGCATAGGCGAGGGGAAGAAAGCGGTGCTCCAGTGAGCAGGGCAGGGAGGCCTGCCTGAGTCTAGGGAAGGCTTTTCCAATTGTTAGTCAGTAATGGGACATGAAGTCACGGCAGGATGGTTTGTTGTTTTTTTAAAGTAATGGGAAGAATGACATAGAATAGACACTGTTACCCTCATCACAGCAAAGTATTGCTTCATTAAATAATATTGGTTTTAGCTGAAACCGGTTTGGCTCAGTGGATAGAGCATCGGCCTGCGGACTGAAAGGTCCCAGGTTTGATTCTGGTCAAGGGCATGTACCCTGGTTGCGGGCACATCCCCAATGGGAGGTGTGCAAGAGGCAGCTGATCGATGATTCTCTCTCATCAATGTTTCTAACTCTCTATCCCTCTCTCTTCCTCTCTGTAAAAAGTCAATAAAATATATTTTTTTAAATAATAATAATATCAGTTTTGGTTTCAGAGATGTAACTACACATATGTAGAAGGTTCTTTATGAGGTGACAGAAATGTTCTAGGACTAGAAAGTGGTGATGATTGCACAACCTTGTGAATATACTAAAAACCACTGAATGCACACTTCAAAAAGTGAAATGAAATGAAAACCACACATGCATACAAACATATGTATATGTGCTCAATCATGATGTTACATGCATTTCTCACTGTAGATTAAAATGTTTTGAAAAGCACGAGTCTAGGAGATGAGGAATGAGGGAAAGGCTTTCTCAAAAGGGTGTATTTAAGCTGAGACCTAAGCCAATAATTTTAGCCAGGAAAAGAAGAACCTGGGAATGGAAGAGAGAAACCTCCCTATGGGCACAGGAGTCAGAGGTGGAAGAACCCTAAACTCTAACCCTAACCCTAAATTGGAGAAAAGTTCCCTAAAGCTGTGGGATAGGGTGGGATGAGGGTCACAGCCAGAGATGAGGCAGACATATAGGCTCATGAGCTGGCAAAATCTAGGTTTAAATTTTTTTTAAAAAAAAGAGCAGTTAGGTATCAGAAGGAGCAGTGCATGGTATTCCAAATACACAGCTCTAGGTTGGAATTCTGATCCTACCCCTCATGAGTTGTGTGTCCTTAGACATCTTATCTAGTCTTTCAGTAACTTCACATGTGAAAAGAACATAGGGACTATGCCTCATAGGACTGGTCTAATAATTAATTTCTCTGTTTCCTTAATTCCAAGCATGTACTTTTATAATTAATATACATTTAATCATGTCATTTACTCCCTCCCTTACAACTGTTCCTGACTCAATCTCATCTTAAAACTAAAGAGATGTGATAAATAAAGAATATAAAGTATTAAATCCACTGTTTGGCTAGTTCAGGCAACTCATTTTTGGAAAACAAAACCAATTGTTCCCAAATTTTTTGCTTGGAAGAGCTTTCTTTTTACTTATTTTTAATATAGTTTTATTGATTTCAGAGAAGAAGGGAGAGGGAGAGAGTGATAGAAACATCAATGATGAGAAAGACTCATTGATTGGCTGCCTTCTGGATGTCCCCTATTGGGGATCTAGCCCACAACCCAGGCATGCACCCTGTCCAGGAATTGAACCCTGATCTCCTGGTTTATAGGTTGATGCTCAACCATGAGCCATCCTGACCAGGCAGAGCTTTCTTCTTAAATCCTGGAAACCTTGTGACCAGTGAGAGCTGGTCTAGGCAGGAGTGGGTGTGGCATCTGAATAAAAGAGGAGAAGGGGAGCTGGCTTTTGGCACTGTGGCCTCCTTTCCTGCTCAGCCTAACCAGCAGATCACAAAGGCCATCCTCACAAGCTGCCACGAAATCCAGTCACTTATTGCCCTTTAAAAACCACAAGTAAAAGAGAATGTCACTCATTTAAATTAGTTATTTAATCAAGAGAGCATTTTATAGGGGAAGAATAATGAAGGGAATTATTTATAGTTTAATTTTTGACTGGTTAGAAAACTGAAAAGAAGTGGAAACAATCTTTCCAATAGAAAGCATGTCTCTCTTTTTAGTGTAATGGTTGTTGGCTAATTTTAAATATTTTTAAAACACTGCTGCAGTGTTTGCTATTTAAGATAATTACCAATTGCAATGGATCTTTTTAAGAAAATCATTTTAAGTTGGAAATTTGGAGACTGGTGCCTCTATGCCTCTGTGCCTCTTACCTTTAGGAAACTATCTTTTTTTTTTTTTTTTTTTTTTTTTCCTGCAAAGAGCTGTATTGTTTCATCTGGTCCAATGCATGGGAGAGGGCTCCAGACTTAAAAGAATGGCTAGTAGTTTCGGGAAGAGGCTCCGGTAAAAGCCAGAGACCCCAGGGGGATGCAGTGGGCCTCTAAAAGGCCTCTGAGCTCCAAAGGCTCCGAGTCGTGGTCGAGGGTAAGCCTTTCGAAGAGACACTCGCCGAGCCCAGCCTGGGGCCAGGACCTGCGGATGTTAGTCAGGTGGCCGCTCATCTTCTTGATCAGTTTCACCTCCTCATCCAGGAAGTGGTTCTCCAGGAAATCACAGAGATGAGGGTCTGCATGGGTAGAAGCCAGGACCTGCAGCTCCAAAGGGCCTGGTTCAGGCTCTTCTTCAAGGCCAGGGCGGCTTCCATGGCCCTGAGCTTTGCCCACTCATCCTGGGAGAGCATGCGGCCGCCTCGCTTGTTTTGCTCAGCACCCTCGTACTTCTCAGCCAACTCACGAAAAAGGTGGCCCACACCCTCCAGGGCCACATCATCGCAGTCAAAATAGTAGCCCAGCCGAAACCGGTTTGGCCAAATGGCTAGAGCGTCGATCTGCAGACTGAAAGGTCCCAGGTTCGATTCCGGTCAAGGGCATGTACAGTGGTTGCAGGCACAGCTCAAGTGCGAGGTGTGCAGGAGGCAGCTGATCAATGTTTCTCTCTCATCGATGTTTCTAACTCTCTATCCCTCTCCTTTCCTCTCTGTAAAAAATCAATAAAATATATTTTTTAAAAATAGTAGCCAATAGAGAGGTAGGTGTGGGAGGCCCGCAGATGCAGGTTGGCCAGGAGATTGATCGCAGTCTCCACCTCGATGGAATAATTCTGACAAATTTGGGAGCTCATGATTGTTCAGCAATGAGGAGTTAAAGTAGAAAAATAAAATGGTGTGTTGGCTGGTCCCGGAGGTGGTTCTGAAGGTGGTGACTGGATGAGACACAGGAGGGAGGTCGGAGGCTGGAAGAACGGGTCTGCTCCGTCCAAACACTGTTGGAGCAAGAGACAGATCAGGACCTCCGAGTGCGCTGCCAGGAAACTATCTTAGAGGAAATAATATTGTATTGATTCGATATTCTCATGTGTCTATATTCTTAACCTGCAACTTACTCCAAGCTAAAAGAACAAGTCCAAAACAGCCCTTCAGAACAAAACTACTTCTGTAAACTAACACACAAAACATATAAGGTCCCACAGTATTTCCTCTATGTATGCTTGTCTTAAAACCCAACAACAATGTAGCATGTATCAAAGATACACAAAGTATGGAATATTTAATTTTGCCCATCTTATAATAGGACATTCACTTCAGGCTAATATTTTGAAGAAATAGAATAGTTCAATAGATTTTGATTTATAGAAGTTTCACACTACTTCAAAGTGGAGAAAAAAAAATGACTCAGGAACAATCTGCAATTAAGAAGCATGACAAATGAGATAGATGGCCAAGTGGTATTCTTTACCATTAGAAAGTAACTGTACTTGAAAATAACTTTATAATTGAATAAGGGTACATTAGGAAAATATGATTCAGAACCAATATTATAGTAATTAAATAAAGGAAGCATAAATGAAATAACTGCAGGAAGAATATTTCCATAGAGATTATAAATGAGATTCTGGTGGAGCAGAAAGGCCTTTAATTGTAATTTAGTGTGCACTATGGAATTATCGGCTCAGTGTGTTACTTCATCATATAAAAGAATATCTGATAATTTTCCCTAATAAGCACATGACAGCTCTTCATATTCCTTCATTACAGCTGATTAAATGTAAAAACAGTAGCTATTCCTTTGTTGGAAAAAGAATTCAGATCTTCTAAAGAAAGACAGCACAAAGAAGTTGCATTTCTATAGCATGTGATCCCAAAAGGCTATTATTTAGAAAGTCTGGGGAATTTTAAGTGGCACTTTAAATAATTCTTTATTTTAGTTTCTTTAGTCTTTCACTTGGTATTCTTCCCATTTTTACCCACAAAACCTTTCTCTGGAAGCCACATCCTCCTGTATTTCAGGCTGTCGCTTGTGATCACTACTACAACACACAAAGAAAGCCAAAATCATGGGGGAACTTCTTCCATTTGGAAATATTCTTATGGTGTTTCAGACAACTCTAAAAGCATAGAGACATGGGTAGGCTTTCCAGATCTGGGCTCCGCATCCTCCCAACTATTCACTCACCTGTTTGAGCCTAGAACCCCCAGCCATCCATCCCATTGTCACAGCCACATAGGTGGAGACAGGATCTAATTTGAGCCAAGGAACTTCCTTCCCTTCTCCCTTCCAGTTTAGTCATTTCTGCTCTATCCCATTTCCTTTCTTCCCAAAGGTCTGATGAACTATCCCCGGTGAGAAGACATGGGGATTGTTAACACACACATAAGCTAGAGGCTCTAATAGGGGTGTCGAACTCAATCAGAGAAGGGGCCAAAATCTAAAATCCAGCCTAAATCGTGGGCCGAATGGTTTACTGAACAGTCATAAACTGACAATGTCATAAACTGATAGCGGAGTGCAGTGATGACAGCGCGGTGCGGGCCACATTGCAAGGCCTGGCAGGCTGGATTTGGCCCGCGGGCCTTGTGTTTGACACATGTGCTCTAGAATGTTGCAATTACTGCCCTGACTTCTGATGGTGGTTCAGGAATGAATTCAAGAATGACTAAAGGCTATCAGTTTCTTTGTGCTTGCTAAAGCGCACCATGCACCAAAAGGGATGCTGAATTATTATTTTCATTTGCTCCAACCTAGCAATGCGAGAGGAAGAAGGGACCTCTATGTATCTACACATCAGCCTAGGTATTTTTTAAGTATGGCGTTCTCTCGTTGTTCCTCCAAAGAGCCCAGGAAGAAGGAGCTTTCCATGCCCGCTTTGCAGAGACCAGCAATAACCTGCTCAGGTCATTCAGGGGGTTAGTGACAGAAGCTGGTGTGATACAAACCCATGGTGTTCTCACCTCTAGGAGCTTTTCAGTGTACTTCCTGGGCTATTAATGGGTCACGACACAGTGGAATGGAAAACAGAAATGAGTAAAGGCATTAGCACCAGAAAGTTGAAGCCATGAATTCGGGAATGACTAAATCACTCATTCCTGTCAGGTATTTGACAAAATAAAGGACTTTTTAAAATGCCCTTTTTTTTTTTTTTTTTTTTTGTTCTTCATGTGAAATGGAAATAATGCAACCTGCTTAACAAAAATCCTTCCTTCTGAAAGAGGGGTGGCACACAGTGCAAGCAGAAAAGCTTTTCTGCGGTCCTGTTGTTCACATCACATGTGGGCTGCGGCTGGGCAGAGTCAGACAGCCTGACCTTGGGGATAGGTGTTTGAAGCTGGCTGATGAGGCATGCCCTAAGCACTAAGGGGAAAGTAGGAGTGCAACCCCCAAAGAATTGAATTACTGTCCACAGCAGCATAGTGTAGTAGACAGAGTCATTCTCACAGGTCAAATTAGACCTTGGTGTGTGTCTCCACAGTTGTCCTTAGGCTTGGCACGTGGTTGGAGCTCAATACTGATGTTTGAGTGGACAAGTGAATAACTGTTGGAATGCACAGATTCATTTCTTCAACTTTGTCATTGTTTGGTCTTCTAATAAAAAAATTCCAGAGGGCTCTGAGTATTCTGAGGTAAAATTAAGCAAATCTTGTTTAAACATAAGCATTGCTTTGGTCCCCTTCCTCTGGTCATTAGCCCCTCTCAAATGAATGTGCACCAGGTCCTCAAATAGCACCGTTTTGTTCAACATGTTTTGTCATAATGTTAATGAGGGGGAAAATCAATTCCCAGCCAGAGTCCCTGTGTGTGTGTGTGTGTGTAGAGTTTGCACATTTTCGCCCTGTCTGTGTGGGGTTTCTCCAGATGTTCCAGTTTCCTCTCACATCCCAAAGATGTGCCTGGGAGGTTAACTTTTGTATCTCCATTGTCCCCGGGTGGGTGTGTGGGTATATGGGGGTGTGGGTGGGAGTGTGCCCTGTGATGGAAGAGCATTCTGTCCAGGGATGGTCCCACCTTGTGCCCTGAGCTGCTAAGATAGATTCTGGTCAACCTGACCCTGAACTGGAATAAATGAAGTTGGAAAATAATCATCTTACTTCTTTATTAATATTTCTTAAATATATGTATATCTCACATGTATTTCAATGTTTAACATTTGAAGTGTTTGGAGTCTTTATTTAGATGTTTGGTCATGTTCCTGTTACTAGAAATATGCCACTGGAACTCTTATTTATATCAATTAGCCTATGGTAAAATTGGTTTTGTGGTAAGTCATTGATTGTGCTTAACGTGGCAGTTTCCAAGAATCCATCTATGATGGGTTAAGTGAGGACTTACTGTACTCTAAGAAAGCCATTCAATCAAGTTAAAGACAAGCTTCAACTAGATTGTTTGAAAGAACAATCAATTAATAGGCACATCTGCATTTAATCATATGTAATGAGCTCTTTCTAATCCATGCCACTGGATGAACAAGGAATATTTCTGGTTAGTCAAGTATTCTAGTTAATAAAGGGTTGACACAAGGGGGTTACCATCTTACAGGACATTGAGTTGTGGCAATGTGCACTTGAACACTGAAACACTGACCATCATCTTTGATGATGAGGAAGTCCCTTGAGCATCCTTTAGTGTCACAAATCTGCTCTGGTGGCTCATCATCATTTATGTTTGTACCGTGGAACATGGTGGTGTTGGTGGAGTTAAACGTTCCAGTTATTTATCAAATGGAAAGAGGGTGTGTGTGTGTGTGTGTGTGTGTGTGTGTGTGTGTGTGTGTTTACAGTCAGCTTTGCTCCAGAAAGGGTTTGAAATGGTGTGGGCATAATAACCATCTTACCAGTGTGCAGACTGAATTGTTGTTACTTCCAGGAAGATCTCCAACACCTGGCTCAGCACTGGCTGGTTCACAATGACCATTGCCCTGGAGCTCTGCGACAGGATCGACGTGTATGGCATGGTGCCCCCGGACTTCTGCAGGTAGGATTGATCCTGCAGGTGTAACTCACCAGATGTTTATAAACATCTGATTCCAAATGTCAACCACAAAACACGTCTGTCTTCTTGAAGCAATCAATTAACACGCCCCAAGTTCTGGTTCTAGAAAAGCAAACAGCATTTAATGATGTGGTATAAAATATTGAAAGTTTTTGTTTGTACTGCTGGAGAATTAATCCATCTTGTGGGCTTCGTTTATCCTCTGAATATTTATCAACCCAAAGTAATGCAGTAATTGACATAATATTCACGATGAGCAAGCATTAGGAAATATTAGTTTGATTCTTATTTGAAAGGACTGTAGTCATTTTTAATGAAATAAAGAGGGCAATTTCTTTGACGGCAATGCCTGTTTTCTAAAATTAAAATATTCCTTTGAGCCTCTTTCTCTCACCACTGAGTCACCTCGGTTTGTGCTTCTAAGGCCAGAGCACAGGCATAATTATTTTGATGTATTACTTTGACGAGAACATGCTCACATCTCTGTTGCTACCATAAGTTACTGCCTTGCAGGTGCCCAGGCAGAATTTGGTTTCTTAACAGATGTGCTGATTTGCGTAAGCTCGACTGAAAACTCATCTGTAATTTAAAGTTGTTATGCCTATAAATTCAGAAAGTGCCCTTGAATTTAGGAATGCCTGACAGCGGCACGTTACCATCTTCAAATGGTAAAACCTGGGGTGAGGGATGTTTTAAAGTTGTTCAGTATAATGTATGCTTGCTCCACATGTATGACACCTAAAAACCTCTCAAAAGGCCATAGCCTTTACACAAAATGTGCAGTTTGAGGCAAAAATAAGAAAAGGGTATTTAATCATGCTTGACCACTTTTCTCCCACCCTTTTGAACCTAAAACCCCAACAGCAACAGTCGTCATTTATACGTAAGGGTCAGGTCATGGAAGAGAAGGAAAGGTGTGGGCAGAGCAGGCCTTTGTTATGTGCTGAACTCACTGGTCCCGAGGGTGACATAATGTAATGAGGAAGGGCGTGGGGTCCGGAGACCAGCCTGGCTATTACTAACCTAGCATGATCTTGAGCACATCGCTCAGTCTCTCAGTGTCTCAGCTTCCTTGTCATTAGGACTGGAGGTGTTGATAAAAACCTGTTTTTTTTTATTTTTAAAAAAACTTTTTTTTCTACCTCATAGGGTTGCAGGTGGATTAAATAAGTTAATACCCATAAAGTGCTTGGATCAGGGGCTAGTACATGGCAGAAGTTAGCTTGGATTTTTACCCAGTTCCTCATCACTTAATTCACTGACCTTGTTTTCCTGTGCAAAAAGTAGGTAGGATGGTGCAAGAAAGCAAACTGTTTCCTCAAACCAACAGGCTAACAAAGACAGTGGGAGCAGTTCTTATGGGCATGCAGAGAGCTGTCAAAGTCCATGGTCATAGGGCAGATATAATTATGTAATATTGCCAGTAAGAACCGGAGAGAAAATGCATGATTAAATTGAAATGTTAATGACTGAGAGTGTTCAAAGAAATATTCAATTTATTATGGAAAACAAATGAAAGGCGAGTTAGCCTGTCATTTCTCTTACTCAGAGTGAGTTCATTAAGACTTCTTTACATCGATGCCAACAGTTTATGGAATGATACCAGCAAGGAAGTCAAGATATTGTCCAGGCTCGACATGCTGCCACAGCTCTGGGTGTCTGTCCCTCAGCTCCCATGTGTCCCGGTAGTTGTTCTCCCAAGATGCTTTCAGGAAGAACTCTTCCAGCCTGGCCGTGTGTCTCAGTGATTGATCAATGACTCTTGCACCAAGAGGTCACTGGTTCAATTCCTGGTCAGGGCACATGCCTGGGTTGTGAGCTCAATCCCCAGTAGTGGGCGTGCAGGAGGCAGCCAATTGGTATTTCTCTCACCAACGTTTTCCTCTCATTATTTCTCTCCCTTCCCCTCTCTCTAAAAGTCAATAAAAACGTGTTGGGAAAGAAAAACCTCTTCCAATAGATCCCTATGCCCAGCATCCTGTCAGAGCAAGTGGAAAATTGTGCTGGGTGTCCCCTGGAGGAGAGGGCTAGGCTAGAGAGGGCAGTCATAATGCCTGTTTATGAAGATGGGAAGAGAAGGAGCAGGAGGAGCACAGACGGATACTCAAGTTCCTTTCATCTTCATTCCAGAACATGATGGTTAAACCACCAGGCACCCAATTTCTCACGGGGAGACCTTGAGCCTTGCTTCCCCTCATCCGCAAAGTGGTGATAAGAAAATAAGAGGAGGCAGATCACGGGCAAGTATGTCATGGGGAGGATTAAATGAGATCATTGCCCAACAGACAATTAGTGCTCAGGAAAGATCATTATTATTACTAATGCATTACTACTCTACCATAAGATACTAGTCTATGAAATTATCATTATTACTATTTTTCCTGAGGACATGAGATTTACCCTAAAAGGTACTGAAAATTTAGAAGTTCAAAGAATAGGACACAGCCTTCGATGAGCCTTACCCACACTGAAAAATAATGAACACGGCAAAGCCTCTTAGAGTCAAAGGATTCCTGCAAACAGTATCTGTAACCAAAGAATAAAAAAGCAATATGGGTGTCAATTCCTCCACTGGTCTGATCGTTTCCACCCCAAAACTTTTTTTTTTTTTTTGGTGGGGGGATTTGGCCTGCTCCTCCCAGCTGCTCTGCCTGGCTGTTCTCCAGCAACAGAGGTGTAGGCAGGGGGCCATGTCTTTATAAGCAAGTGAGGCTGGGTGTCCCCAGGTCATGTGGGACATGCTCTGACTGCAGGCAGCTGGAGAGAGGGAACTCTCCACCCAGGTCGGGCATTCCTGCCCCAACACCCACACTGCCCAGCACGCCCCCTTTTGTATGTATTTTGAAAGGAGGTGAGGATTGTACGGCATGCAGGATACATGTGTCATGATCTCTAGGCCTTAAAGAGGCAAGATAGCAACAGGGCCAAAAGTGGTAAGGGGAGGTTTTGTGAGAACAGAGCCTTTGGTGGCACAAGGGCTAGTGAGTCCACTGGCATGTACACTCCCCATAGGCAGAGACTGTGTCTGCCTCGCAGCTGGAGCACTAGTGCTTTCTCTCTTATTATCCCTCTCCCCTAGAGGGGCAGCAAGGGATAGTTCTGTTCTGGCCAATAGCGATAATCCGTAAGTATTATGTAAGTGAAAGGTCCTGTCCTTCACTACTCTCTTTAGTGCAGTAGTGAAAGGGTGCTGATGTGGGTGAAAGGCAGAAACTACTGCCTTTGAGAAAACTATCTGTGGAATAGACTGATTTCAGAAGGAAGTTTGGGATGAGGGGGTCTGGGAGGAGAGGTTAACCAGGGAACATTATATATGCATGTATGCATAGCAATGGACACAAACAATAGTGTGGCTTGGGTGTGCCAGGTGTGAAGAGGAGGGGGTCAATGGGAAGAAAAACAGCAACAACAACAACAAAATAAACAAAGGGAACATCTGTAATACTTTTAACAATAAAGATAAATTAAAAAAAAAAAAGAAAACTCTCTGACCTCACTGAGTCTTAGTGACCTTGGGCGAATTACTGAATGACTGTCTCAGAAGCCTGTACTTACACGTCTGTAAGATGGTGATGACAACAGTACTTACCTCAAGTGTTTATATAATGGTTCTAAGAGCTAATAGGTGAGGAGTGCTTGGTGTATGTTAAGCTGCATTCACTTACCGGGCAAAGGGACTCACCTATTAGTACATTTTAAGGAGATGTCCAGAGAGAGCACTAACAAATGGTGCTCAGAGGTGAGGAGGCCTGGCTGCTGGGAAGGGAAGGACCGGCATGACCTCCTACGTGAGCTGGGTCCCATTGCTCTTCACTATGGAGAACTGTCCTCATGTGGCCGCCAGCTGCTCATGGGACATCACCGGCTGTTCACCCCGTTCCAGTACTTCCTACAAGTGCCCAGATTCTCGCTGGAATGAAGAGTTAGCCACATGGGGCCAGATTTCAGCAAAAAGAGAGAACGAACTGTTCATTTAAAAAAAAAATTAACCTTTTTGGAACTTACGGCATGATTAGTAACCTCAAAAGGTGTCATTTACTAAATGGATCAGAGAGACAAAGAGACTTTCATTCATTCAGCGTACGTGTGCTAGGCACTGGGGACTGAATTGACGATGAATGACACAGGGCCTTTGCCTTCAGTCACCTGAGTGTCATAAATCTGACTGTCACTTAAAATCCTTCGGCGCCCCCCCCCCCCCCCCCAAAGCTTTTAGAACAGTTTAAATGACAGTCAGATTTGTGATTCCCTAGTTTAGCACACAAGCCCTTCAGGACCTGGCTTCTGTGTTCACTTTAGTCTCATCGTCTCTGCTTCCACAGACGTGTTTTAGCCAGACTGAAAAATGCATAAAGGAGCTGTACCGGTCTCTTTGCCCTGAGCTTGGAATATCCGCCCCTTGCTCCAGATTGCTGCTGGTTCCTTACTAAGAATATTAATGGCTGATTTTTTTTTCTGTACATACCGCATGCCCCCCTCCTACACTTAATATGAATCCATGTGCCAGTTCACCTAACCTTTATGATAATCCCATGAGGTAAACGTTGTCAGTGTCATCATTTTACGTAGGAAGCTGAGAGACGTGAACCAGCTGGCCAGGCTTGCAGAGCAGATAGTGCAGAGCTAGGATTTCACCTCAGGTCTGCAGGACTCACTGTGTCCAATGCAGCAGGCCCTCCTCCTCCTCTCTCCCACCTCCTTGCTGAGTCAGACCCTACCTGGGCCTCCTCCCCCCGCCCCACCTCATTGGCTGGTTTCCCATCTCCTTCATTTGCCTGCAGGCTCCTTAAGAGGAGGGGTCATGTCCACATGTGTCGCTTTAGCACTTGAACTTGCTATATATGTTAATATGGGTTGGCTTAATAGATGAATTTTAAAACCTCTCTTACCTTGACGATGTTTAAGAGACTGATTCTAAATTTATCTTAAGACCAAAAGTGTCGGGTGAGTAAGAAGTGTAATTGCAAATGGCAAATTCAGATTTCAAGGGTCCTCAGAAGTCACTGGTGGCCTCCTGTTTCGTTCTCCATCAGAGCCGGCACTGGGTCCTCCAAAAGGGGCTCAGCATCAGGCATCAAAAGTCTGCCTTCACCAGACTTCAGGCTCATCCGTGTTCAGAAAGCTGGAGAAAAATCCATCCCATGCTGCATCCCAGACAGCATCAAAATACACTACTGTGTGGACTGGGGACCTTAAATCATGCCATACCCACACAGGAAGCCAATCCACTGTCCCTCGGTGGACTATAAATTGCAGTAGAAAGATCTGTTATCATTGCATTCCAAATCGAGTATTTTTCATCTTGTTTTCCATTGTCAATTATTGGTGATAATAATGGGCCCAGAATTTAAATTCTATCTAATCATCTTATTTCTGGTCCTACTTAACACATTACCAAGTTTACAACTCTCCGCTACCCATTATTTCTTCAGTCTTAATTAGAGGAGTAATGACTCAGAGTGATCACTGTCATGGAACTAAATTAATATCTCATCTGTAATATGAAGGACATCTCAAAGGCATCGTAAGTATCAGAGAGTTGATTCTGCTAGATTAGTCTGTGAACATGAATAAAGCTGCCAGCATAACAGAAACATTCCTGCACAGCCACAGTGCACACATGGAGTCAGATGCTTTCAGAGGACGGGTAGAAAGTGGTGATGCACCTGTGTGGTTCACATTCTATGACAGAGTCTTTAAATATATTGTTGTCTTTCTTCTTCTTTTTTTTTTAAATAAATCTTTATTGTTCAGATTATTACAAATGTGATCCTATTCCCCCCCTCAATTGCTCCCCTCCACCAGGTTCCCACCCCACCCTCTGTCCTTTTCCCATCCCCCATTGTCCTCATCCATAGATGCACAGTTTTTGTTCAGTCTCTTCCCATAGCCCCACTCCCCTTTTCCCCGAGAATTGTCAGTCCACTCCCCTTCCATACCTCTGATTCTATTATATTCACCAGTTAATATTGTTCATCAGATTTTTTAATTCCCTTGGTTTTTAGATTCACTTGTTGATAGTTACGTATTTGTTGATCATAATTTTTATCTTTATCTTCTTCCTCTTCCTAAATAACCCCCTTCAGCAATTCATATCATTCTGGTTTGGTATGAACTCTTTTAGCTTTTTTTTATTTGTGAAGTTCTTTATCTGTCCTTTGATTCTGAGTGATAGCTTTGCTGGGTAGATTATTTTTGGCTGTAGGTTCTTGCTATTCATCACCTTGAATATTTCTTGCTATTCCCGTCTGGCCTGCTGATTGTCTGTGAAATCAGCAGACAATTGTATGTGTGCTCCTTTATAGGTAACTACCTGCTTTTCTCTTGCTGCTTTTAATATTCTCTCTTTGTCTTTTGCTCTTGGAATTTTAATTATGATGTGTCTTGGTGTGGTCCTCCTTGGATTCCTTTTGTTTTGGGTTCTGTGGGCTTCCTGGACTTGTAAGTCTATTTCTTTCCCCAGGTGGGGGAAGTTTTCTGTCACTATTTCTTCCAGTATTCTTGCGGTATCTTGCTCTCTCTCTTCTTCTGGGATCCCCATAATTCTGATGTTGGTTCGCTTGAAATTGTCCCAGAGGTTTCTTACACTATCTTCAACTTTCTGGATTCTCTTATCTTCTCCCTTCTGCAGAAGAGTGTCCTCTGGCTCTTTGTGTTCTAAATCTTTGTCTTGATTCTTGCGATCTTCCAGTCTGTTTTTAGGACTTTGTATATTTTTTTTATTTCAGACAATGTTTTCTTCATTTCTAGTTGATCCCTTATTATTTATAATTGCTCCCTTTTCATATCTTCATAGGTCTCATTTATTTTATCGGCCTTTTTTAGGATATTGTTGAATAACCTTGTAACTGTAGTTTTGAATTCCATGTCCAATCTTTTCTTTTCCTCCATCTCCTTCCTTTGTGTCCTTCCTCTTGTCTGCATTTTAGTTGTTTCCCTGATATGATGGAATAGCTTTGTGTGATAGGTATTCTGGTAGAGCCCAGTAGCACAGCCTTCCCAGTTACCTGTGGTGGACAGTCTTGGTGTAGCTTTTTGTGGGCTGTGTGTGCAGTCTTGTTGTTAAGCCTTGCTTATTGTTGGTATCACTGTGAAGCGTTGATCTCCAAGCCAATTGGCTGTGAGGATCAGCAGTGTCTCAGCTAAGTGGGCTTCTGTACTCCGCTTGGGTAGGGCGGGGTCTCGGGGTGGCGCAGACAATCTTTGGTTCCCTGTCAGTAATGCCTTAGAAAAGTCCTTCACATTTCCTGAGGTTCAATGTGCCTTCTCTCTCCTTTCCAGATGGCAGAGCCTCCTCTCAGCCAGCTGTCTGGCGCTTCAGGGCAATGCCTCCCCGGTTTTCCAGTTCTAAATTCAAATTTGTTGTGGTAGGCTGCATTCGGGTGTCTACCCTATGCCGCCATCTTGGTTTCTCCTTTCTTCTTTCTTTACCATAATTTGGCCAGGTCTTGCCAGTCACTAGGGGTTTTCATTCCCTTCCTTCTCTCTCCTGTGGGTACAGCACTCCTGATATATTGTGAACTGTTATGGCACCACCTGAGCTTCCTGGGTGTTGGAGGGTAAGTTCAGGTGACTCCCGTTGGCTCTTTGCCCAAAGATGGGTAAACAGCTGCAATGTCTCGGTGCTCAGTGTGCCCCAAATACACGAGTATTCCACCAGCTTCTAAGGTGTGGAGCAGTTTACCTTCCAAAAGAGGCTCCAAAGACAAGGAACCAGGCAGCAGAATAAAGGTGGCTCATTGGGTTTCATCAGCCTGAGGCAGATGTTCGGGAAGGCCTGTTTTAGGAACATTTTCTTCTGAATGCTACACGGTGTTCCCAGAGGCCCCCCTGCAAGCCAATTTCAGAACAACGCAGACACTTGACAGTTATTGATTTCACTCCCTTCCTCAAACATTTCCTGACTACCCAGTATATGCCAAGTGCCATGCCAAGAATAAGAAGAGTGCTCAGAGAGAGTGTCTAGAGAGAAGCAAAGGCATCATTCTTTCTTTATAGATAATCCAGCCACAAACCCAGAGAGCAGGGCTCACCTAGATCATATCTGGAAATGCAATTATCCTCCTTTGCTTGTTAATGTTATAAGGCTTTGTTCCAATATTGCAGCTTAGCTTTAGAAGGTTGAAAAATGGTGCATGACAAACTCCCACTGCCATTAACATTAGTGGGCAGGATTGTCCATGAGCATGAGGCCTCTGCTTTGCGCCCTAATCTGCTGCACCAACCTCAAGACACCTCTGTGGATGGGTACTTGGGAAAACTTGAAAGGACAAAGCTGTTCCCAACCATGTGTTGCCAACCCCAATGGGAACCTGGGTGCCATTAGTACAGAAACCCACATGGTGAGACAGGAGTTTTTCCAAGACACAAAGCCTCACTCTTAAGAGGACAACTTTGGTCCAAAATTGGGCCCTGAAAGTTCTCCAATGGCTCTCTGCAAGAGTTTTCTCATTTGTAAAATAGCAATAATGACAGTACCTTTCTCCCTGGGGTGCAGTGAGGATTAGATAAATTGGTCTATGTAGAGTGCTGAGCACTGGTTTTGAGGGTGAAAGTGCCAAGTCTAGCATCTTGGGTGGACTGTGGATGAGGCCACGTGCTTAAAGCCAGGCACTGGACTCCACCTGGGTGCCAAACAGTCGCCTATCAAATGTAGCAGGTATACTTACCTTAGATCCGTGATCGGCAAACTGCAGCTCGCGAGTGTGGCTCTTCCACAAACACGTGGGCGAGCCTGTTTTGAAGAAGTGGCATTAGAAGAAGTTTAAGTTTAAAAAATTTGGCTCTCAAAAGAAATTTCAATTTTTGTACTGTTGATATTTGGCTCTGTTGACTAATGAGTTTGCTGACCACTCTCTTAGATGGATGGAGGGGTACATGAGGTAATGTAATTTAAGCACCAAGTCCTTTGCAGGTTTTTAACCAAATCAGCCATTTCAAACCTGGCTGCATAGAAGAATCCCCTAAGGAGCTTTGTAATATTATTATATCTTTTTAGTTTTATGTTTTGATCGTCAAGTTTTAGACTTGCAAAAATAATACAGTTCTGGTATACCCTTCACCCAGCTTTCCCTAATGTTAATATTTTGCATAATTATGGTCCAATTTTCAAAACTATGAAATTAACACCAGTTCAATACTCCTAACTAAACTAGACTTTACTCAGATTGCTGCAGTTTTCTTACTGATGCCCTTAACTCCTTGGAAGATCCAAACCCGGATGCCTTTGCTTTTCCTTGTCATGTGCCCTGAGTCTCCTCCCATCTGTGGCCTCAGTCTCTCCTTATCTTTTATGACCTTGATGTTCTTGAAGAATTCCGGTCATTACTGTAGGATGTCCCTCGCTTTGTATTTCTGTGACTAGATTTAGGTTACGCATTATGGGGAAGGATATCACAGAAGAGATAAGCCCTTAGCATCTCATATCAAGAAGTACATGCTGTCAAAATGTCTCATTGCTGGCCATGTTAACCTTTATCACTTGGTTGAGGTGGTGTCTGCTGAGCTAACTCCTTGTAAAATCACTATTATCCCCTTTGTCATTAATAAGTAGCTTGGGGAAAGATACTCTATGCAAAAACCCATTTCTCCTATCTAAATCCCCACTAATGTTCTATTCATTGGTGCATCTTGCCTGCAACAATTACTATGCGCTTTTAATGGTGATTTCTATTCCCCCATTCTTTCTAGATTTGTTCATTGGAATTTTTCTCTAAGGAAATGCCATTTCATCTCCTTCATTTATTTAATTACTTGGTTGTTTATTGAGATCATCATGGACTCGTGGATATTTATTTTATTTTATGGGTTTTATAATCCAGTACTGTCATTATTTATTTTGATACTGAAACCTAAGGCACTTTTTTAAATAACCATGCCTGGGACCATCTCCAAGTCAATTAAATCTGAATCTAAGGAGGTGGAACACAGACAACGGTATTTCTTTAAAGCTCCCCGTGTGCGCTAAATGTGAGTTCTCTCACTCTCCCTACCTGCTTCCTTCAGAAAGAAAAAAAAAAAAAATTCCTCCTCACATTTTTCTGCAGGATTAGCTCCCGCTCTGGCCCTGGAGTACTGATGACGGGCTGCAGCCACTTAGGTGTCCGGCTCTGTGATTAGCTACGGCCCCTGCCTCACACCTTCACTCCTTCAGCTCCCTTGGCCCCAAACAGAGACTTGGGGCCAGATTCTGCCTTTACAACAATGGCCTCCTGGTGTGGCATCTCTGCTGATATTTATTGTTGTTTCCACCGGGATCAGGTGAAGGAGGAAACAGCCACAGCAGCCTTTAGAAAGTCAGATTTGTTTGACCTTGAACTGCGAAGGGTTTTCTGAATGGAAAGGTGGATTACAGCTGGGCTGTGGCTCTGCCTCCTCAGTTCCACAAAGCACGTGTCTGCCATTTGGACAGAATCCAAACCCCTGCTGATTTGGACACCTTTGAGATCAAAAATTAAATTTACCAAATAGGTAAATATAATTCTCTCTTTAGGTAATCAATATAGAGCCAGATAGGGTTTCATTCAAAGCGATGGTCATCCTGAAAGAGGAAATTGATCCTCCAGCATCCTTCAGCTGGTTTCCAATTTCCCTCTATTCCAGGTGCCAAATCAATCTCATGGTTATTTTTAGAAACCTAATTGTTTCTTCAGTCCAGATTGATGCCAAGAATATGTCCAAAACTTAAGAGGAATCAGATTTAAAGTCTGATCTGTACTGGATTAGAAGCTTAACCCCAAGTAGACCACAGCAGCATGAATTTGGCATGGTTTCCCAAATTGTGCCATGGGAGTTTAGGGAGATTTGTCTCACAAGATTCCATTTCCTATCTTTTTATCATAGTGGTAGTTCCAACTTACTCTTTTCCTAGCATGCATTTTCGAAAACACCTTCTATTTAAGAAGACTCCAATTGATAGGGTAAGTAAATAAGTGATACCTTTCATAACTAGACAGGACAGTTGCTGGTGTTTCACTACCCAACATACAGATACTTCCAAGACGGGCATAGAGAGATGCAAAGTATTCATTCAGCACAGCATCCAACACAGGATGAGGAATGTTTGAATGCTGCATGACCAAAATAAATCTCTCTTCCTGGAAGAACTTTAACCTCCGAGGAGAGGCAGCTTAAAGGTTTATTGTTGTCAGAGCCACAAACTCGACACCCCTCTTGATAAAATACTTCGATCCTTGACTCCAGTAGAGTTGCTACTCTAAAAGCTATTTGTGTATTGATCTCCTCCAAAGAAAATGAATAGGTGTCTAGCAGGATAAGCATCTTTGGGAGCCCAAGTTACTGTGATAGAGTCCTAGTGACCAGAAGGGACAGTAGGTGCTAAAAGGTGTTTTGCTGGAATGCCTGGCCCTTTTTTGTTTGTTTTTTGTTTTCTATGTTTTTTGTTAATCATCACCTGAGGTTATTTTTCTATTGATTTTAGAGATAGTGGAAAGGAGGGGAAGAGACAGCAGAGAAAGAGGAACATTGATGTGAGGGAGACACATCGATTGGTTTTCTTCCACACTCACCCCAACCAGGGTAGGGGATTGAGCTTTCAACCAAGGCAACCTTCAGTCCACAGGCCAATGCTCTACCCATTGAGCCAAACTGGCTAGATGTGCCCGGCCCTTTTAAGAAGAGAGCTAAGAAGAGACTAAGAAGAGCATAGTCTCTGACTCCTAACTGGTTAGCTCAGGGTAGGAAGACTTATCTAGTTACCGTCTGGACTTCAAGACAGAAGAGGTAGAGTAGACTGACCTAGAATGAAGACCAGTCTGAAACCAGGGCTCTCTGGTTTTAGACATTTTAGTAACCCTACAACAAGGGCACACACTACCTTGAAGACATGAGCCAGTGTTTCTTGTTTGAAGTGGAGACAGATATAGACATGAAGATGTTGGGACTGTCAGGCTGCCCAGCAGGGACTAAGGAGTAGAGTTGAGTACATTGTCGTCTTTCTGGACAACAGGGGGAAAATGAAGGCATTGCAACTTCTGTCTTATTTCTCTTTCAAGCAATCAAATTAAGATCATCAGCCCTCCATTCTTGGAGAAGAGATTGTCTTTAAAGGCTTACTGTGTAGCTCTAGCTCCAAATACATTTCTTTCAACAACAAAAATTCAAAAATTATTTATTGAGCACCTTCTAGGAATAAGACAAAGACCTGCCCTCATGAACAGACAATAAGCAAGGGAATAACAATGGCTTCAGACAGCTGTAAAAATAAATAAACCCTAGTGAGAGGGCATGGAGGGGCACCAGGTACAAGCCTCTCTGAGGAGAGTACATTTGAGTCCATCCTCAGAGGTGAGAGGAGTGAGCTGGGGAGAGCATGTTCCACCCAGGTGATGGCCTCCAGTGCAAAGGCCTCAAAATTGGGACGAGCTTGGAGGGCTTGACAACCAGAAGGCCAGTATGATTTGCAGCATAGGGACAAAGTCAAGTGGGTTAGGAGAAGGCTCTGTCTGGAAAGGAGTCAGGTAACTAATACTCTGTAAAGCCATACTCTTAGTATATTGGGTGTCCCTGAACCATTTGGGAGTTGGAATGGAGAAGGGAAATGACCTGTTTTATTTTACAAAATATCTCTAGAGATGCTTGCAATTATAGACTGTATGGGTGCAAGAGTAGAAGTAGAGACTCTAGTTGGGTCTTGATAATATATAGTTTTTGAATCCCAAAAGCTGGAACATCCTACTGTACTGTTTGAATCTCTGTCTGATAATGATGGCCACTGCTTTTATTTCACAGCATCAAAACCTCTCTGCTTGCTTATTGCTTAAACATCAGAATAAAAGCATTTGTTGAAATTCATTTAACTTGAAAATATGATTTGTGCTTATCAGCTTATTAAAGATAACACCTCAATCAGTCAAAGAATTTTATTTTGGCTTCAATGACTTATTTCATCTTCCTTCTACAGGGATCCCCATCACCCTTCAGTCCCTTATCACTATTATGAACCTTTCGGACCAGATGAATGTACAATGTACCTGTCCCATGAGCGAGGGCGGAAGGGCAGTCATCACCGCTTCATCACGGAGAAACGAGTCTTTAAGAACTGGGCACGGACATTCAATATTCACTTTTTCCAGCCAGACTGGAAACCAGAACCCCTTGCTATAAATCATCCTGAGAATAAACCTGTGTTCTGAGAAATGAGCGTGTCAGACCGAAACCCCAAGCACCCGCCCCAGAACCAGACACCAGGCCACTGGACTTCCTGAGCCTCAGACACGAAAGAGGAGCAGAAGTGGCAGGAAATAACTTCACTCCTCAAGAAGTACCCTGTGCAGATGCCTACGAGAAGTGACTACAAAACAGCGCCGCTGGCTTACGGGAAAATGCCAGAATTAATGCACTCTGACGCGTGTTCTCGCTTTCAAAGAAGCAGACCTCTTCTTTCAATGATGCTGCCATGGTTACATTTTGGATCTCTTTAAGTATTGCCTTCAAAACTGAAACATGAGCAGCTCAACAGCATTTATTAGTTGTATTCCTTTATAGAAATGCCTTGTCAAAAGACATTTTTCTATCAAGGTGTATCCTTACCTGACCTATATAACCTTTGTCATCAGTTGGCCCCTGTGCGTGTGGTTTGTATAAAGCTGCCTGAAAGTGTCTCTGATGAGCACAGCTCCGTGGACTTTCCTAAAGCAAATGCCCAGTATTTATTTACGGAGAGTTTTGTAGTGTACTCTAGGCCAGTATTTTTATAGATTATTATGTGGTAATTTAGCCCTATCTTTGTTTAGGTAACGTATTCTAACTCTTGAATCCTGAAAGACGGTTGAAAAGGCCTGGAATCGGGTTGAGGAGTTGCTGTGCTCACAATGCTCATTGTCGGCGGGCAGTTGGAATTTCCGCTTGGAAATGTTGTCTCACATTTTTCCGAACCCTTAGGCTTCCAGAATAGCTATAACATTTTCCAAGGTGCAGAAATGCTCAAATGGCAAAACTGAAAACCAAAAACTGTGTCATTAGCACAGAAAAATACTAAGAAGAGAAACTGAGAGATGGTTTCCTTCAGTAATAATCACTTAAGCCCAGTTTCCTCTTTGGCAGAATGATGTCACTGTACTAGATGACCTCTTAACATTTCATTCCAAACCTGAAATTCTATGGGACTTTGAGCCATGCCAGGACCTTGAACTTGGAATGATGGGGCTCCCACAGTAGCAGGGGCCTTTTTAGGGGACCTTTCATATTGCCCTACTACCTATCTCCCTCTGGTGATAAAAAAACATTTAAAAAAAAAAAAAAAAAACATATGTTATCCCAGGACCCCAGTAACTAAAATCTACTCCCGGCTTTGAGAGAGAGAGAGAAGTAAGAGAGAGAACTTCCATGGTGCTGCCTGACTATAAGAGCAAGGGACTGCACTTCTGTGAGTCTGTCAGGAGAATTCTCCCATCATACCACTCATTTATCCCATGAACTATTTAGATTCACACCATTCATCCCCTGATGTGGAGGAGTGTGAAGAACTTGTTTTATTCAGAGCCAAGGCCAGTCGGTATGAAAGATTTTCATTTAAGCAAGTAATATTGTTCAAAAATAGTCTTTTCAAAGATATAACAGTGTTGTTTTTTTACCCATGGATTAAGAGGCGTTAGTTTCTCTAATGCCAAATTTGAAGGCACCAGCAGATACCAGGTATGAAGACTGACATTGTTTTTACAGAACATGACGTGGCTTGTGATTCAGGAAGTTGTCTCACATTACCAGTTCTTTTCCCTGTCTTTAATCAGTACTAAGATCCCATGTCCCTGCACTAACTGGGTCTATTAATTACCTAGAGTCTGGTTGTTGAGATGCAAACACAGCCTAGATATTTATACATATAGCAAAATGAAGTTGGTGTTATTGTGGTGTGGCTTGAGCTATTAAAAGCCAGTACAATTGAAATGTCTGTTCAAAACATACTGGAATGTGTCCTATAAATTTTCTCATAGTTTGTAAAGAGAATTTTTTTTCCAGTACAATCTCTTCTGCAGCATGGACTCTGAATACACAATACTTTATGAACCTTTGAAAAGTGTATAAATTTTAGATAGTTGACTTACAGGCCACCCGTACCATCACTTGAAGGGATTATATTGTTCAGATGTAAGTAGCTCCTTTAACTACTTTTATTTTTATAGACAGTTAAGAAGGCATACTTGGGAAATGCAAAGAACTACATATTACTAATCCAATAATATCTCAAATGTCTGTGCTATCCTCAAGTTTTAGGGTTTGTTTGTCTTTTAAAGACCTTATGATAACTTCTTTTTTTGTAACTCCTCCCTCTCAAAAACCCAAAACAGTGGGAAAAAACAACAAATTCTGAAATTTCTGTCTTCACTGGGAAATATTTTAAATATATGTGTAGCTAGGACATGTGAGTGTGTGAGTTTATATTTTTTAAAACATGCCATAAATAAATGTAAGAAATTATTGCTTAGGCAGTGGTTTTATTACAACATTTAAAGAAAATGCCTAGAATTCTGATAGATTGTGCTGATGGACCTGGTTGTGGGCAATTGAATTCTTATATTGCCACTATTTCATAACTATCAGTCTTAACACCATTCAACACCATTAAGCATCAACTCTGATATAAAAGGTGACTATAAAACCATGTTTACAGACCTCAGTGATTTCGGTATCTGATTGTGTTTGAAGCCTAAGTCATACTCATTATGTTATATACCTTTTTCTTCTCTCCCCAGCTGTGTCATCAGCTTCCTCCCAGCCTAAGACCCCAGCAGCACAAAACCACAGCTGGACGGTCCATGGCGTCTGTTATTTCAACGCAACAACATTTGGCAGAGGCCATTACCATAGATAACCATCATGAGCAAAGATACAGGAATTCACAAACAAAATCAATCACTTCAAATGGCCCATGAAAAGAGGCACTTGCATTTAATATTCTACAGTAAATATTCACCGAAGAAAGCGTACATTAAAAGAACATCAGGAGGTGAATAGTCAGTGTGCTGTGCTGGGACTTCGCTGTGTGGTTTCCATTGTGGTGGATGGGTGTTTGATAACTGAGTCCCTGCGCTTCACTAATCCTGGTATGTGTTCTTAAGGGCTAAACGTAAAACCGGGGCAGTTCAGCAACTTCCTAAGATTTCAGAGTTAGAGCTTTTCTTCAAAAAATAAGTGAAAGCAAAACACGAAGTATTGTGCCCAAAAGAGAGAACTGTGTATGGTTTCACGGAGTCCTTAGTGACTACTAGATATGTGTATCAGATCCCAAACAACACTTCTCAAGTCAGGTTATGTTTGTTTTCTGAAATTCTCTCCATTACTGATCTATTTTAATTACATTTATTTATTCATCTTAACCTTTATTGTTGAGAGTATTATTTGAATTACATTTAAATAGAAGGATATAACCTCATTTTTTTAAAAAAAAAAATTCTTTTTCTTGATTTCAGAGAGGAAGGGAGAGGGAGAGAGAGGAATAGAAACATCAATGATGAGAGAGTCATTAATTGGCTGCCTCCTGCACCCCCAATTTCCTCCACTGGAGACCAAGCCCACAACCTGGATATATGCGCTGACCGGGAATCGAACCATAACCTTCTGGTTCACAGGTTGATGCTCAACCACTGAGCCACAGTGGCTGACTATTACATCTATATATATAAAAGGCTACTATGCAAAATGTCCCCTTGAGAGTTCAACCAGGAGACCAGGGGTCCCATTGCTCAACATGACGTGAGCTGACCACCAGGGGGACAGCATGGAACAAAGGAAGATCCCGGCCACAGCAGGAAGGAAGGCTGTGGCCAGCAGCTGGAAAGCCCCAATTGGCCCTGATCTCTCGCCAGGCCTAGGGACCCCACCTGTGCATGAATTTTATGCACTGGTCCTCTATAGTTTTTTAAATTAAAAAAACTCCTCATGGATTAAAAATCTTGATTTTGAAGCTAAATGAATGCTACATAAAAGTGGAAGGAAACGTTGAAATTCTGTTAGGTCTAAAATACTGTTATTTAAACATTTAAATACCTATTTACAATAAACCAAATATATATCCTCATGTAGGCATGGCCTCATTTCAGAAATATACCCTGGCTTCCAAGGGGGTGATGACTGAGATTATCCAATAGACCTAATCTGAGAGAAGAGTCTCTGTTCTCTCTCACTGAATTACCAGGTGACTATACACCTGCAGATTTCATACCTGACCACATTACTTCTTCCATCTTCACTGCTTCTCTCTTAAACCTCATTTCGTTTTGTTGCTATCATTGTCTCATGGTAGGCTTTTTGTTGTCCGCAGTGTGCTCTTAAACCAGCAGTCTTTGGGGGCTGTTGAAGACTCCCTTGTAGATTTTTAAACTAGAGACCTATCATAGGAACACGTTTGGGATGGATCATGCCATGACCATTTTAGGTGAGAGGATTATATCTGGCTACAAGACAAGGGTCTTTGAAATACCATCCTGGTTTCCCAGAGGAGCAGGAGAGGGAAGGAGGATCAAGACACGGACTCCTGGTACTAAAATCAGGACACTCCTAGGCAAACAGGATACTGAGTCACCCTATCGAAAGGCCACCTCAAAAAAAAGAACTGTGATGCTAAAGCCTTGGAGGGAAAGTGAACTCATTGCCTAGGTCCTAGCAATGCCAACAGATAATTTGGAATGGAGAGAGGTGGTAGAGTGCCTGTAAGATTCAAACATGAACAGGAGTACCCCCTCTATTCTGGCTCACTCATCCCCACCAACTCAGGGTATTGAACCAATATGAAAATGCAAAAAAAAAAAAAAAAAAAAAAAGTGTTGCACTCCTGTTTGTTTCTACTTAGAGCTCTAATGTTATATACTACCTTGGGTTGCTCTATCTTCTTACGTATGTGTCCTGTTAGTCTAATTAGATTGTAAGCTCTTTGAGAGCAGGAACTGTTTCTCCTTTATCTTTGTAGCCTCATGCCTAGTATAGTGCCTTGCACACAATAGGCACTCAATAAATGTCTGTTGTTGATGATAACCTCTTAATGTTGACCTATACCTAGTGGATTGGTAATTGATATATAGTCTTCCATTCAAGATGTACAGGAGACAGAATAGATGATAAAACAGTTACATCTTAAGAGGTGTCAAGTGTATAATGTTTTTAATCGGCAGAGCTGGCCTAGATATTGGTAGAATAATGTTGCTGAACTCATTGGGTTTGCTAAGGCTGACTGTACTGAACACAGGTGAAGTAAAGTTCAGCAAGCTTTGTGTCCTCACTGTTAGTGGCACAAATTAAATTTAACATTGACAAAGGCTATACTATACGCCCAAGGGCAGTGTGGGCTCTGACTTGTGTGGTTCAACTACAAAAGGGAGGGCTAAAATGAGATGAGTTACAGACTACCTTGAACTTGACAGCTCCCAAAAGCTGTTGGAAATCCAACTGGTGGTTACTGAGGGTCTGTAAAAATTAAGTTTTCAGGTGTCTTAAAAAAAAAAAGAACCCTTGTGTTTCCATGAAGTGATCCAAAATGGTTTCATCTCTATCCAAATGGGAGGGGAAAGAACTCATGGGACAAGGTGAAGCATTCCAGGCTCCTGAGTTACTACCTGGCCAGCACCTGGTGTCCAGCTACCTCCAGGTTGCTTGTGAAGGCAAGATGGCATAAAGTCAGTAATGCTGAGTTAGCAGCCAATGGCTACCATAATCATTACTTTCTTAAGCACAGAATTCCTTTCTTTCATCATCTACTCTTCCACAATTGTGTAATCTCTATTTCATTTTGTCAAGTGTCGGAAAAGCACTAGAAGACACAGCATTAAACTGAGAAAAGTGCTTATTTCTGAATAGATAGGGTTAGAGATCTTCTCACAATTTCAAAATTGTTATTATAATCACATAATGTTATTTCATAAAATATTTAAAAAGATATCAGAACAGGATTTCAAACTGAATCCCAACAGGAGTGCTCAGAGAAAATCTAGTACATGCCGTGTCTAACTACACATTAAAAGAATGTCTTTGCTTCACTACATAAATCATCTCAAGGGTTAGCATCTTTAGTTCTTTACCATGTGACTAATTCTTCAATTTCAAAACCAACTATAGGAAATCCATGAGACTGAATCAAAATATTCCCGTTACACTTTAGCTACTGAATATCTGCTGGGCGCTTTGTACAATGACATTTGCTTTGTATATATTATTTCACAATAATCCTATTATGTCATTGTGCAAATAAATACAGGAACACAAAGAGGGTTTGTGTATCTGGCCCCCCACAGTGATGAACAAGAGGGTGGTCACAAGGCTGTCACATACCAGGCACTATTCCAAGAGCTTTACATATATAAATGCCTTTAATCTGCACAATTGTCCCAATAAATACATAGGTTCTTTTATCATCCCCCTTTTACAGATATGAAAACTGAGGCACAGGGCCCTTCAGTAATTTTCTCAAGGTCAGGAGGCTGGTAAGTGGGAAAGTCGGGTTAGAAGCCACAGGGTCGCTCCAAAGTCTGTCCTCGGTCACCTTGTACTTAGTGGCAGAAATTTAACCCTACAGGTAGCAATTCTATCACATCACATTTATAGTATATGTCATATTTGATACATACCAAATAATAAGTGACACATATGTAAATCATGAAGCAAAAATAAGAAGGATATTACCACTAGTCATTAACCTACATGAATGTTCCTTCTATGGTCCTGGATTTTCTATTTACCATTCTCTTGCTTTTAAATAGTTTTATTATATACAGATATATCAATGAATAATCTATTGTTTAGTTTTGCATGTGAATAAACATAAGGTTATTAAAACAGTGTGTTTAGTTTCTAATACTTGCTTCCACCCCCATGATTTATTTATTTATTTATTTATTTATTTTGCATGTAACTCTAGTTTATTTTCACTATTGCACAATGCTGTTGTGTGAATATGTCATATTTTATTTTTATCCATTCTTCTTTTAGTGAACATTAATGTTTTCAGTGTGTTGCTAACATGCACAATGCTTTTATGAACATTCTTGGAAAGTTCTTTTAGGGCACAAGAACTTTTATATAGAGTACTAGAGGCCTGGTGCATGAAATTTGTGCACTGGGGGGGAGGGGGTGTTCCTCAGCCCAGCCTGCAAACTCTCCAATCTGGGACCCCTCAGATGATGTGCGACTGTGGGATCAGGTCTAAACTGACAGTTGGACATCCCTCTCACAATCCGGGACTGCTGGCTCCCAACCACTTGCCTGCCTGCCAGCCTGATCACCCCCTAACCATTCCCCTGCCAGCCTGATCAATGCCTAAATGCTCCCCTGCTGGCCTGATTGCTTCCAACTGCCTTCCCCTGCTGGCCTGATCGCCCACAACTACCCTCCCCTGCTGGCTATCTTGTGGCAGCCATCTTTGACCACATGGGAATGGCCATCTTGTGTGAGGGTGTTAGGGTCAATTTGCATATTACCTCTTTATTATATAGGATATGTTAAAAATATATATAATTGTGGGGCTATGAAGAAAAATTGTTCACATGTGCATGATTTTGCCAGATTGTCTTCCAAAGTGGCTGGACACTTTATATTCCTAACAGTAGTTGTCCACATTTTTTGCTAACACTTGGCTAGGTATTTTCAGACTGCAAATTTTGCCCATCTGGTACATATAAATTTATCTCATGTGATCTTAACTTGCATTTCTCTGACTAAACTTATGAAGTTTAGTATTTTTTCTTCATTAGTATGACCTCTTCCGTGAAATGGCTCTTCATCACCCTTTCTGCTAGTTACTTTTCTTTCCTTTTTTTATTTGAATAAATTTTTAATATATTCCAGATACTGTGTTTTTTTTATTGCATGTGTTGCAATCAATAAAACTATTCTATTAATCCACTCTGTGGCTTGTCTTTTCTTTTTCACTGATGCCTTTCAATGAACAGAAAAGTTTTAAATTTCAGTGCAGTCATGTTTTCTATCTTTTCTTATACGATTAGACGTGCCTATATTTTATTTAATAAATCTTCCACAGCCATCAGTAATTATTTTTCTAAATTTTGATTTTGAAATTTTCAAAGTTTTTGTCTTCCATGGGGCAGGAAGAGACTTATGTTTTTGTAGGAAGTGAGGTAGAAATCACTTTTGTTTTCTGTAGATACCAACTGTCCCAGCACAATTTCCTGAAGAATTCATTCTTTTCCAGTGATCTGCAAAACAAATTTCTGGATATGTGAGGATTTATTTCTGTTCTCTGTATTCTGGTCCATTCTAACTGAATTGTCTATCCCCACACAGCCCTCATTACACAGCTTTATAGTAAGTCTTGATGTCTGGTAGGGCTCTTTCCCCTCACCTTATTCTTCTTGAAGAATGCCATGCTTATTCATTTTGTAAGTCACTAATTTTTACTGGGTTGTTTTTATTCAATAAATTACACAAATGTTATGTATATTTAGATGAAATTTTCTATATCTGTACACACATGTAACAATACCAAGATCACAATTGACATAGCACCATTTATTATAAACTATTATAGAGGCCTGATGCACAAAATTCAAAAATCGTGCAAAGGTAGGCCCTCACAGCTCTGGCTGCCTCAGGACTCACAGCCTTGGCTTAGTCCAGAAGGTCATTTGGATGGTCATCCCACTGTTCGGCTGTTCGGTCAATTTGCATATTAACTTTTATTATTATAGATACCACCTTTCTCCACTGAATTAGAGTTGTGCTTTGTTAGTAAATCAGGTCACTATTTATATGTTAGATTGCTTTGCTTTAAGATTATGCTGGTATTTCTTGACTTTAAATTCTAAATCATTTTTTATTCTTGCACAATTGTCATGTTATCTTAATTAATATCCTATATATTAAAAGGGTAATATGCAAATAGACCAAAGGGCAGAACAACCAACTAATCAAAACATGATATGCTAATGATATGCTAAGGCTGCTCAACCGCTCACTATGACATGCGCTGACCACCAGGGGGCACGCGCAGAACATGGCAAGTCTCAGCAGCAGGCAGCAGAGTGCAGAACATGGTGGGCATGGACCACTGCAGGATGGTGGAGTAGGTGGGGAGGGGAGGTGTGTCAGACCAAGGCAGGCCAAACCTCTGGTGTTACTGAAAATCTTTGCTCCAGCGTGCCACATTCCCACCCAGCGCTTGCCCCTGCTGCCACCCCCAGCCCCATTTGTACCTGCTGCTGGCTCCAGCCCTTATGACTCAGTTCCATCAGAGGGTGTGAGCAGTGGCTGCCGGCCCCCATTACCCCTGAGGGCTTCTCCACTTCCCCCCGCTCCTGAAGGGTGATCAGGGCAGCAGCCCCCACTCACACCCACTGCTGGTGCTGGCCCAATGGCTCCATGCGTCAGTGAGCACAAGCAGGGCCAGCATGTGGGAGTGGTGGCGGCTGGAGCAAGGCTGAGGGGCAGACAGGGGATCATGGGCCAGCAGGAGGGGCCTGGTGGGGGCACTGAGGTTGAGGGGGGTGGGTAGGCACCCTACTCATTACAAATTTCATGCATTGGGCCTCTAGTAGCTGCATAAGTCTTTATATCTAGAATGGGAAGTATCCAGCTTATTAATCTTCAATATTGCTTTAATTATTCTTGGCACTTTGTATTCCCACATACGATTTTAGAATCAGAGTTAGCACCTTCCACATTTAATAAAATGTGCTGGAATTTCTATTGAGATTGAATTGATTTTGAATTGAATCATTTTGTTGAGAATTGAATTGAATCATTTTGTTGAGAATTGACAATTTAACAGTATCAAGTCTTTCAATTCATGAACTCAATTTGAAGTTTTCCATGTAGAGGCTTTCCACATTTTTATTCTATTAAAATATATATCCTTAGGTACTTGCATTTGATAGGTTTGTTTGGTGCAATTTTAAATAATTTTTGTTCAACCCAATTTTTTACCTATTTGTTATTAGTATAGAAAATTTTAATTTTTATATTGATCTTATATCCAGAATAGCCACTAAATGAACTCTGGGATTTGAAAAGTTTGTGAATTCTTTTCTTCCTATTTTTATGAAAACTGACAGGTTTAGTCCTTTCTTTCCAATCTTATATTTTTAATTTTCTTATTATAGTAATATTTTATTTTCTTATTAAGTAAGACTCCTAGTGTGGTATTGATTAGAATTGAAGAGTAGTCATTTCTATTTTCTTCCCAACCTTGAGGAAAATTGTTTAATATTTCACCAAAAAATGATGCTAGTTGTAGGCTTTTAGTAGATATGCTTGATTAGGTAAAGGGCAATTCCTTCTATTTCTAGTTTGCTAAGAATTTGTATCTTTAGTGTGTTTTGGATTAAAGAAAATGCTTACTATGCATCTATTATGATAAGCATATAGATTTTCTCCCTTATTTTGTAACTGTGATAAATTACATTGATTTTCAAAAGGTAATACAAACTTGCATTACTAGAATACTAGTAAACTTCATAATGCAATATCTTTTCTCTATATTATTGTATTTGAGTGCCAATATTTTTTAAGGATTTTTACATTATTGTTCATGAAATAGCTTGATATAATTTTTCTTGTATAACTTGATCAAGTTTTGGTATAAAAGTTATGCGGTATAAAAGTCATTAATAAATTAGGAATTGTTTCCTCTTTTTTATTTTCTAAAAGAATTTATGTAATACTGGTATTATTTCTTTCTAAAGTGTTTGGAAAAATTGAAGGCATTTAGAACTCTAATTTTCTGTGTGAAGAGATTTTTAATTATAGATTAAATATCTTTAATACATATAGAGCTATTTAGAGTTTTATTTTCTCTTGGATCAATTGTTTGTCATGTTTTTTAGTAAATTTAATCTAAATTGAATGAAGTTTTTTATAATAATCTCTTTTTAATTTCTATAGGATATATAGTATATCTCTTTTTCTCATTATAATTTACCAGACGGATCTTGTCTTTATTTTATATTTGTTTAATGTGTCCTTAAATTTTTTATTTTTATGATTTTCACCCTCTCCTTTCTTCAGTTAAATTTATTGTGCATATTTTAGTTTCTTGAAGTAGAGGTTTAGACCATTGATTCTTCAACAATTCTTCTTGTCTTGTGTAATATTTAAATTTAGAGCTATAAATAATTCTCTAAATTCTGCTTTAGCATCATCCTACAAATGTTAAATATGTTGAATCATATTCTCATTCAGTTTAAAATATTTTGTGGTTTCCATTATGTGTTTTTTTATTAATATATTGGTTATTTATATGTGTGTTGCTTAATTTTCAAATACTTAGGAATTTATAGAAATATTCTGGCTACTATTTTCTAATTTAATTTAATTGTGGTCAGAGATCATACGCTGCATGATTTCAGTTTTTGAAATTTAATGAGACTTGTTTTATAGCCCAGATCTTGTCTATTTTGATGAATATTCAATGTGTACTTTTAAAAAGTGGATATTTTTGTCATGGCTGTGCATAGTATTCTTTAAATCAATTAAGTCAAGTTCATTGCTAGTGTGGCCCAAATCTTTTATATACTTACTAATTTTTTGCTGCTATTCTATCAGTTACTGAGATAGGTGTATTGAAATCTAAAATTATTATTGCAAATTTTTCTATTTCTTTTTTTAGTCTATAAACTTTTGCCTTATATTTTCAAACTGTGTCATTAGGTTCATACATATTTAGAATTGTCATGTCTTCCTGTTGATGTGTTACTATGACATGTCATTTATTATCTATGGTAATACCTCATTTCTTAAAGAATCTTTTGCCTGGTATTAGATTTTTAATATAGCTACATTTGCTTTGATTTTGTTACTGTTGGGATGTCTATATTTTTTTGTATTCTTTTACAGCTTTTTTGTATTTTGCCTTTTTATTTAAATTGCTGCTCTTATAAATAGCAATAATTAATTTTTTAGTCTGGTCAAATAATAATAGTGAATTATCTTGAAATTCTCTATCCTTTCATAAATCTACAAATATTTTGCTATAACTATTTTGAGGAACATACAAGTTTATAATTGCTTTATCTTCTTGGGCAATTAATTTTTATAATTTGGTATTAACCACTTTTACCCCTCATTGTTTTTTTCCCAAAGTCTGTATTTTTCTGCCAGTGTTCTTTTGCTTACTATTTTTTGGGGAATATCTTTCTTTTGTCTTTTTTTACTTTCAACTTTTCATGTCCTTATATTTTAGGCCTTTCTCATAAACAACAAAACATTTTTTTTTCTTTTTCAAATTTGACAATTTCTTTTATAGGGAGTTAAGTATTATACATTTCCAATTTGGGGGAATTAATGATATATTTAGTCGTGTTACTATGATCTCACTTTGCAATTTCCACTCATTCTTCTTAAAGTTTTTCTTTCTTTTATTGCCTCTCTGTTTCAACTTTGTATGGTTTTTACTATTACTGTTAGTCCACCTTTTTATTATTAGTTTGGAAGTTATATACTTAAGAAGTTCTATGATTAATCAATAATTGTAATTTTTCTTCTTGCCTGAATAATCAGACCTTAGAACCCTCAAATTCTCAATCATAAACTCCCTACGTACAGTCTATTTCCATCTACCTCATTTTCAAGGCCATACATAAGAAATCATTTTCATTTCATATAACATATGTAGTTTAAATTTATTTTTAAAAATTAAAAATATAAATGTGTTTAGGGCAAGTATTTGATGAGAAAGCATGTGTAATCTGGAGCCATCCATTCACAGGCATGGAGGCTCTCGATCTTGAGCTCCCCATACTCTTTTGGTGGCTGAGCATCAGCCAGGGAGAGGGGTCAAGATGTCAAAATGAAGTTCAATCCCATTGTGACTTCTGACTGGAGCAAGAACCATAAAAGACATTTCAGTGCACCTTCCCACATTCTCGGGAAGATGATGTCTTCTCCTCTTTCCAGAGAGCTGAGACAGAAGTACGATATTCGATGCACACCCATCCAAAAGAGTGATGAAGTTCAGGTTGTTCGAGGACATTTACAAAGGGCAGCAAATTGGTAAAGCAGTTCAGGTTTACAGGAAGAAATACATCATCTACATTGACAGAGTGAAACAGGAGAAAACTAGCAGTACAACTTTCCATGCGGGCATTCACCCCAGCAAGCTGGTTATCACTAGTCTACAGCTGGACAGAGATGCAAACAGACCCTTGAAGTTAAAGCCAAATATCACCCAGTGGAAAAGGAAAAGAGCAAATACAAGAAGAAACAATTGAGAAGATGTAGGAGTAAGACAATCTTAGATACAACTTTCATTAAAAACTTAAAATGTATCTATAAATTGTTTAAATGCATAATTCTTTACTTATTTCTATGCTCTACATTCCTTTTGGCATATCACAAATTTTATATGGGTTTCTTTGTATTTTTTGTAAATCCTTTAAGAGTTCCATTGGTGGAGATTTATTTGTAGGAAAAACATATCTGATCCATATGCCTAAAAGGGTCTATTTCATCCTTGATTTTTAGATATAAAGTTCTAGGTTAATAGTGATTTCCTCTCACCTCTTTAAAGATATTGTTCCACACATATAAGTCTCCTGATTTATGTTGCTGACAAGTCTTCTATCATTTACTATTATTATTCTGTTCAGCTCTGGCTGCTTATACAATCTTGTTGCTGTTAATGGAGTCCTGAAGTTATGCCATGAAATGCCTACACATGAATTTTCTTTACTTACTTTGCTAGATAAACAAGCTACTGCCTATATCTATATATTGCCATCTTTTATTAATAATAGAAAATTATTAGCCATTATCTTTTCACCTATTATCTTTATTACATTCCCTTTAGTCTCAGTTTTTTTGTACTAATATTAGATATATAATAGATCTTTTGATTTATCTTCCATGCTTTTAATTATCCTAATATATAAAAACCCTGGGTCCGTCACATCCACAACAACAAGAGACTTGACCTAACGCCCAGGCTGCGTGCATAGCAGGCACTGGTGGGTGGGGATTTGTGGCAGCGGAAATGAGGACGGGGGAGGCGGGCCGGGGCCAGCACTCACACTCACTCACAACTGCACACACTCACAGACATACGCAGCGCCCACCAGCTCACAGCCTTTTCTCCCTTTCTTTCCCTTCTTCCCAGCTCACTTTCGGAGCCTCTCTCAGAATGAAGAAGCAAAACAGACTGGGCCTGAAGAGGCCTGGGTGGAAGGGAGGGCAGGCAGAGGGTAGAGCAGCCCCCATTGGCCCTACTCGCCCGCTCCCCCCACAACCTGCAAAGAGGAAGAGGGAGACAGGGAGGTAGAAGCAGGGAGGCCTGGAGGACTGCTGAGAAAAATAAAGAGAGACTGGGCGAGAAGAGGCCAGCATGGGAGGGCAGTTGGGAGCAACCAGGCAGGCAGGCAGGCAGGCAGAGGGGTTAGGGGCAATCAGGCAGGCAGGCAGAGTGTTAGGGGTGATCAGGAAGGCAGGCAGGTGAACGGTTAGGAGCCAGCAGTCCTGGATTGCGAGAGGGATGTCTGACTGCCGCTTTAGTGACCGTTGGACATCCCCCAAGGGGTTCCCAATTGGAAAGGGTACAGGCTGAGCTGAGAGAACCTCCCATGCATGAATTTCATGCACGTGCTACTAGTTCTTTTATATTTTTCACCTCTTTGTCTTTGTGTGCCACATTCAAGGTAAATTATTTAATTTTATTCCTCAATTCACTAATTGTCTCTTATCTTGTCTAATCTGTTATTTAATGCAGTTTAACCCAGACAAACTCAACAATTCAGAGCAGTATTCTTTGGCCCAAACCTATATTTCTATTCTTATTTGTTTTGTAGAACATTTCTTTGTAGACTACTTATTGAACATGTAACTATATATATATATATATATATATATATATATATATATATATATATATGCCTAAGCAACTGGTAAACTGGCCGGTAGCTATGACGTGCACTGACCACCAGGGGGAAGACCCTCAATGCAGGAGCAGAAACCACAGACATGGAAACATGAAACAGACTGATGAATCTCAGAGGAAAGGAGGAAGGGTGAAGGGCAGGAAGAGATTAACCAAAGATCTTATATGCATACAGTCCTCATCCTGGCCTGTGGGGATCGAGCTGAAACCAGCTCTCTGACATTCCCTGAGGGGTCCTGGATTGCGAAAAGGCATAGGCCAGGCCAAGGGACCCCACCAGTACACAAATCCATGCACCAGGCCTCTAGTAATCCATATAAAATCACAAGACACTCAAGGAAATACGCCACCCTAGGAGAGATTCAACAGAAATAACTAACGACACTTTGTATATTTTAATTAGTTAACAGGAACAAAATATAAAATAATTATATATGGCATTTTAAAATATTTCAAATGGATTTTAAAATAGGAAAGTTGTCATAGGAACAACTACAATTCCCAGTAGCATCTTCCTATACTCCTGCATACCAAACCATGTCAACCTCAGGGGGAAAACAACCTAAATACGGAACTTAACATTTATCTATGCGAAATTTAATTTTATTGATGTCAGCCTGTCAAAACAATTGTAATTGTCCTCGCTCACATATCTAATCTCTTATTGTTTGTGCCAAGTGTAAAGTTGATAGGAATATTATTTGGGAGATGGTTTTTCAGCCTCGGCTTCCTTGCAGGATAAGAGACAGCCCCTGATTTGGATGGAACTGATCTACCTAGAATTTGTTCTTTCACAGATTTCACACACACACACACACACACACACACACACACACACACCTTTTTTTCTTTACAAGGGAGCCTTTAGCAAACATGTTACTGAAATGCAAAGGCTCTGTCTGTATCATCCCCCCTGGCCTGTCACAAACCTAAAAAAAAACAACACCTAAATCGGCACTTGAAGACGACTTTATTTTCTTAGTTTCCTCCATCAAAGGGAATTTTCAAATTCCTTTTTTGGGTGACTCTTGGCTGACTTCCAGAGTGACCTTTCTCAGCAATATGCTGCTCTGGTGTTCAGCTTCCTCTCTTCCTTTAGTCACACCACCTCCTTCCACCTCTCCGACCCACCTGTCTGCCTCATTCCTTCCCTGGACTTCAAGGGGGGTGTAAGCATCTGGCCTGGCGTTTTTAGTGAGGGATAGGATGAAACAAGATATTGGGGAGGGTTACCTTGATTTTTTTTTTTTTTTATGCACTACCTTTCCATTATCGCATCTTATTATCCTACTTTGATATGGTAACAAGGTGAGGGTTTGATGGTTCCCAAATGGCCCACCCAACTAAATCCTTCATGAGACTAGAACTATCTCTTCTGTATCTAATAAGAGATTGAGAGGGGAGGCAGGCTCCCTCACAGGGTCAGAGAAGATCGCAGACAGTTCACTGGAAAGAATTCATTGCCACCGTCTGCAAAATAGGGAAGCTGATCCTTAGAAGTCTTTGGATTTCTGTCAAGTATTTTCAACAGGATTGAAAGAGACAGGATTGTCAATAGCAACAGTTTCCACAGAGGAAGTAGGACCAAAGCTAAAGGTAAGGAGAGAAGTGAGCTCGGATAAAAAAGGAGGAACTCTGCAGGGGCTGGATAAGAGAGCTTAGAAATAAAACTGGAAATAGAGGCTGTAGTAAAATTATCCTGGGCCTGACATTCCAAGTTGAAAGTGTGAATTTGGTGATGTTAGCAGTGTATCATTGAAGTTTGCTAAGCATGGAAGTCATATGGGTAAAGCAATGCTTTAAGAGGTTCTAGGAATGTTAAAAAACACTTTTTTCTGCTAAAATTATTTTTTATTTTTAAGAGAAATAACTAAGTATCAGTGTTTCAGTTTGTACAAGGTTACTCCTTGTTCTTGGTATAATTCTACATGACTCCATTTGAGAAAGAAACAAATCTTATTTGACTTATCTTAATAATAATAAACCTGTATCTTTAATACCAAATATCTTTCTCCTTAAATTAATCATCACTATTGCTGTGTGAGTGTGTGTGTGGGGGGTCTCAGCCTGATTTTGGCAAATAAAGTGAAGAAGCGAAACAGCTGAGGGCAGAAGAGGAGACCCAGATTTCCAGTCTGATTCAACTCCAAGAGGACAGAGTTACCGCACGCGGGGAGCAGGGGTGGCTGTGCACCCCGGTGGAGTGAAAGGCGGGTGAGCCAGTCCATCTCACAGGCCCACTCTCTGCCCCCTTCCCAGCCGTGTGCCTCTCACTCTGCTAACCCTCCCTTTACTGTAAAGCTGGGGCTCTTGTATTGTGTCTTTGCTACAGCGCTACAGTAAGAATTAAATAAGAACATACAAAAAGCTCCTGTCCTTGAGGACTTGGTCCCAGCAGTGATCCTCTGCACCTGCTCTAAAAGCAGTGGCTACTACTGTGTAGACTTAGGAAGTCAAAGTTTTCATGGCCTCCCCTTGTTAAAACATCTACCTGCCCAGGAAGTGTTCTCCACGCCATGCCCACCTTCTCCAGCACCGGGTCCTGTAAGGCTCCTGTGTCCCACGGATAGAGCATTTCCTGGTCTTCCGCTGGAGCTGACCTCCCTTCCCACTGTGTTCCATTCGGAGGTCTCTCCCAGCTTTTGCTGTCTCACTCCCCCCGGGAGACGGGAGCTCCTATGGTTCAGGTGTAGCTGGGATTCATCTCCTTATCTCCAACTCCTTTCACGATGCTTGAAACCAAGTTGAGGAGTTTGGGAAAGAGAGAGAGGGAACAGTAAATTATTTCAGTCAACAGGAAGAGGTCTTGTGGTTGGTGGGGTGTGGACGTGTAATGCTGTTACGGGACAGTGGAGCCCAAAGGCTCTGTGGGGTCGGGGGATGGGAAGTGTGACCAGGGCAGCCTCTGGAGCTTGGCTGGTGAGTTAGAAAAGTCTTCAGAGTAATTTAACCATTTGAGGGGATAGATTTGTATTGTGCGTCATGTAGCAATCGGTTTATTTCTGCTCCCCAACAGGAAGTGTCTTCCCTTTTGAAAGTTTTCGGGAATTATCTCTGTTGGAAACCAGTGAGATAGTAAAAGACATCGCCCTCCTTTGCATAAGTCAACAAAAGTGAAAGCTCATTGCGCAGGGTGATGAGATAAAGGAACATAGAGCTTTTGCACCGATTCCTCTTCTCTCTCCCTGTGAGGCACACATTCAACTCTGGCCTAGACTACATGGCCTTCCGGGATTGCCCTTCTCTGATTCATTCAGTCCCCAGTCACAGGGCAACTCATAAAGTACAGCTGACCCTTGAACCGTGCACAGAGTAGGGGCTCCAACCTCCCTCACAGTCGGAAATCTTTGTATAACTTTTGAGTCCCGTCCAAAACTTTACTAATAGCCCAGTGTTTTTCAACCTTTTTTGGGCAAAGGCACACTTGTTTCATGAAAAAAATCACGAGGCACACCACCATTAGAAAATGTTAAAAAATTTAACTCTGTGCCTATATTGACTATATATAAAGTAATTCTCTTGAATAGGAATCAAATAAACACAAAGAAAGTATTTTATAATTACTTTATTATGAAATATTAAGTAAACAAAATAGTGAAAAATTATAAAATTCTTGTCTTGTCTGCACCTACGACACACCAGGCAACATCTCGCGGCACACTAGTGTGCCGCGGAACAGCGGTTGAAAAACGCTGTAATAGCCCACTGTTGACAGGAAGCCTTACCAATAATAGTCAATTATAATACTAACACACATTTCATATTATACATATATTATATATTGTATTCTTACAATAAAGTAAGTTGGAGAGCCCCGACTGTTTTGGCTCAGTGGATGGAGCATCGGTCTGCAGACTGAGGGGTCCCGGGTTCGATTCCGGTCAAGGGAACATGTAGGGTTGTGGGCTCAATCCCTGGTAGGGGGCATGTAGGAGGCAGCCTATCAGTGGTTCTCTCATCACTGATGTTTCTATCTTTCTCTGCCTCTCCATTTCTCTCTGAAATTAAAAAAAAAAAAAAAAGTAAGCTATAGAAAAAAAATGTTATGCCTTTACTGTGTTTATTGAAAATCACCTGCTTATTAGTGGACCCTCACAGTTCAAACCCGGGTTGTTCAAGGGTCTGCTGGACTGATTTTGCTCAGCACCTGCCCCTGAATCCTGACCAGCTGCTGAGTTAGTCCTCACCCCGCAGCCTGGCCTCCCTTATCGGCTCTAGTACCATCTCTCACAGTGCCGCCAGGGGCGCCGGGAAGCTCTGGCCACATCAGGTAGTTGATGGTGGCTCCAGGCTTCACTCTGCCACTCCTGGCGCCTGAGTGCTGCTGTGTATCCCATCTAGTGACAAGCCTTCCCACCACAGTTTTTCCCTCTGTTCCCACACGGCCTTCAAGGTTCAGTGGAGCAAACATCTGCCATTGGCAATCCATCCTCCAGGTCCCACATTTTAGGCCAAAATTCCACATATTGTCTTTGAAAAAACAATTCTTCCACTCATAACCATGTGGTTTATGGGGGCTTAGCTCTCCATACCACTCCAGGAGCAGGCCCTGACTGGCTTAAACCTATCAGCACATCCTGTGACCACCCCCCCTACACCCCTGCTTCCCCTCTTCCCTCCTCCCTTTCCTCCCCCCAACACACACACATATTGGTTCAGGGATGAAAATATGACCCTCCACAGGGGTACACACTCTTCCCCAGCTCACAGTGCTTTAGAGTCTGAGAGTGCTAAAGCCCTATTTGCTGCCACAGGAGAATCGCCCCAGGCATGGAGCCATCACGGAAAGTAGATATGATAGAACTTTTGAATAACATTGAGTGCTGGATCAAGCTGAGCCTGAAGAGACTAACTTCTTCTGAACACTTAACTATGTAAATAAAGTCTATTTTGTTTTAATCTAAGCATAGTTGTGTTGGATTTTCTGTCATTTTCAAAAAAATGTGTATCCCACCAATACTCGCAACTCAATAACAGCTCTGGAACTCCCCTAGAGCTCTCTTCCCCACAGTCCTGCCTCCACATCCCGCCTGTAAATGCTCAGAGACAGAAGCTGTGTCATCCACAGGGAAGCATTCACACTTGGCAAATATGGGAGGGATAAAAGACAAGGTACAGAGTAGATCAGCACCAAGAGCAGCCACGTGCAGTGTCAGTGCAGTGATGTTTGTATTCATTCCACCTCCCTGCTGGACATTCTGCTTGGCTGTGGCTCTCCGATGAGAGTGTGGAGAACTACCGCCTGGTCGGCAGGAGGCTTAGAGATGCAAATATTGCCAGATATTACCCAGAATCCATCCACTAAATTATAGTATAGTAGAAGAGAAGATTAAAGGGTGCATTAAAGAGTATTGCTTTATAAAATTTTAATTATACAGGCACATAAACATATATGTGCATAAGGTCACAATGTGAAGTGTACTTCTTACTGCCCATGGGAGTGAAATATTTGTGAAAACCCCTGATCCGGCTCCCACCTGGGACGACTCTACAATACAGAACACAGAAGAATAGAAACAGTGTGTGACATTAAGGGACTTAGTTTGTAAAACGCCTTGTTTACTCACACAGATATATGCATACATATAAGTACTGAGTCCCGATGTGAAATGTATTTCTTGCTGTAGGTGGTAGCCCAAAAGTCTGAAAACTACTGATTGCTTTCTAACTGAGGCCAGAAATATTGCAAAACAGTGTGAGTGCCGGAGCTGCAGCCGGCAACATGAAGAGAAGGGCAAAGGGGACACAATCCCCCGAGCACCGAGAGCTCTGTAGCAGGAAGGTGTCGTGCAGAATGAGTGCTGGGCTGCTAGGCAATTGTGGAACAGCGGGTCCCCAGGACTGCTCACAGAGCTGAGGCAGACAGCAGGGCTGGGCCACGCCGGGCCCATATCTTCCCATCCGGTCTCCATGCCCAGCTCTTCAAGGCACTGCACTGAAAGCCATGCAGACACAGGGGCCTCGGAGAGAGAGGCTCAACATTGAGCTGCTTGCTACCTTTAGCTGTTGGCCTAAAGGGCCCCAAGGACTGCTCTGCAGGGAATCTGACCTCCAGAATCAGTTACAGGGACAATGTGTAGGAACCTGTGGCTACTTGAATTATCTGAATTGTAACAATAACAAAAGCCAGATGTCTCTAAAAAACAAAACAAAACAAAAAAAAAACAAACAGGTAATTTGCTTTCTTAAAAAATTGTTTGCTTTTTCCCATGTTTTAAATTGTTCATCTCTTGTCTCCTACAGTCACTTTTAGTGTGTTCCAATTTCTAGACATTTAGCATTTAGAGGATGTCACATTTCTTTGACTAGTTTTAGCTTCATTTTAATCTTCCTTTAAAATAAATTGTTTCAGCTACCTGGTTTGCTCTTTATATTCCATTTAAATTTTCCTTCCATTGCTTTCACTTTAAAACATCTTTGTTTCCTTTTTCTACTTTAGCTTTACTTACAACTATATACTTGAAATTCTAGCTTCTGATTTTAACACCTAAACTTTTATTTCTTTTATCCCATTTTACCTAGTTATACTTCATAATTTCTGAACTTCTGGTTTTGTATTTTAACCTGTTTGATACATTATATTTATTCCTTTGATTTTATTTCTCTTACTTCAGCCTTAATATTTCTTCCAAATCTTTAGTTTTTTTGTTGTGTAAGTGCTTTTTCTTATTTATAATTTTAATTACTCATTTCCTTGTATAATGTGCATTTATCAAGCTGACAGGCAACAGAAATGTGAAGCTCAGGCTCTTAATCACTGTTCTATTCAGGCTTCTTAATCTGGAGGCACTTTTGTAACTAACTGAACAAGAATATTTACAGTCTGCCTCTAACATGCTTTTTTCCTCTTTTGATCCATCTCCGTACTTGGCAGGGTTACAAGAAACCTTGTTGCCTGAATCCCTCCATTTCTTGTATTCATTGCAAGGAGGATGGAAAGCTGCCTAAAGCTAGAAGAACCCAGGGATTTTAAAACAGAATCTACAGGACTCTCAGCAGGTGGCTTCCAGGTGTGTGTCACCGGGCCAGCGGATGCCGGAAGGAGGCACTCCCTCCACCCTCAGCCTCAGCGGGAGTCTCCCAGGGAAGGCTGTGGAACTTGAGGGAGGTGGTGAGAAGGGGCTCCTGTCCTTTACCCTGGCCTCTGGCTGGAAGAGGACTTCCCCTGAACCCAGAGGCATAATCTGAACAATTCAAATGACTGTGGCCAAGAATCTTACCCTTTAACACCATCTTGTCTGGGAGAGGGGAGTATCAATCAAAGTCTGACCAGAAGACTGACATCACATACTAAGCCAGTCCATGTTGAAGAGGGCCAGCCACTGCCAGGTCTCGGGGGGAGTGTGGTAAATGTGATTGATTCCATGGACCATCGCTCACCGCTGCACTTCCCCGCTGTGACATGAGTGCCTCTATAAGACGCAATACTTCGCAGAATGCCATGATAGTAGGTACAGGTTTCTGTGAGCTCACAGAGGGTGATGCTAGCAGAAGTTTAAAGAGCAGGGAATATGAATCCATACCCAGAATACATCTACCTCAGAGTGGACGAACTTCTGCCCGCTCTGTGATCGTCCATGCAGCAGACCCGCACCCTGGGGAAGGGAGGCACCAGCCCCCCTAGTGTGGGTCTCTGCTGTTGCTAAACTGGGCGCTCAGCAGCAGCAGCAGCAGCCAGAGCAGCCTTGGTGAGGAGGAATCCAACCTGTGGAGCCCATGCAGAGTCTGCACCCACTGTTTCTCATGGGCCCATTGAGCAAGCACCGGGATGGCTGGCAGAAGAAGCCAACTGACATCCACAGAGTGTGGCGTTTTGCCCACCTGATGATTAAGAGCTTCGTTGGCGGAATGCTCTGGCCAACATTTGCATGGGGCACAGATATTCTGCACAGTCTGTACCCATTCAGAGAGGATTCAGAATCTAAAATAAGAAAAAGAAAAAGAGAGAAGAGCTGGGTAATGAGGTGGCAATGAACAGGTTAAGTTCAGCGTGGGGGATGCAAGTCAGAGATTTCTGTGGGCCTTTCAAGCACAAAGGGGCCCTTCTGGAACTCAAGAGAGAAATGAAGGTATCGAAATTGGGCTGCAGATGAGGTAGAGGTAATAGTGGAAACCACAGACAGGGAGTTGAAGTTGGAGAGTTTAGGACAGGGCTGTGCAGAACATCGGGAGAGGAGCACCTGGAGAAGAGGAGAGTCTAGGGAAGAAAGCCCTGGGCGGGGCGGGGCCATGCAGGCAACAGTGGGGGTAACCAGCCATTGTTACGTATTGAACTTTAAGGAGAGAGAAGGACCACACTGGCAGGGAAAACCCCATCGGAGTTGGCAGTTAGACCTTTGATATCAGCACAAAAAAAAAAAAAAAAAAATCACTGCAGGTGAGTGGGGGGCGGGGAGGAGAGAGGGGGCAAGTCTTCACAAAAAGGTTCACGAATGAACACAAAAAAACCAAGTCAGTGAAAGCTGCCCATTCATGCAAAACAAGACCAGGAAATAAAGTAAAAGGGAGCTGTATATGGCATTTCCATATTAGCATTTAAAAGTGGACATAGAGTTCCAAAAGTTTTTAAGACGAGAAAGCTAGAACATTTTATAGAATGAAAGGGAAAGCACGCCTATGCGAAGGGAGACTGCTGGACCAGGAGGGAGGCACCATCCCAGAGCAAGGGGTGGGATTCATAACTCACTCTGTGACCAAATGGGTGGGGGCGGGGATAACGGGGGCAGGGGGTGGGGGGGAAGGGGTGTCAGTAAATTTGTAGGACATAGAGCAGGAAGTAGAGGTGGTCACCTTCCCCCAACTTAACTTTCAGATTACAAAACATATTCCTCTGATGGCAGCCAAGGCTGACTTGGAGGGACAGGCCTGAAGAAAATTTATAATTGTGGATGTGCAATAGTGGGGAATGAGAAGGAGAGGAAGAGAGAAATCTAATCTGGTTGCTCAAAGGCCACTTCTTTCTTACAGCCTTCTTTGCCACTTCCCCTGATAGTAAGTACAATATTAATAATGTGTTTATATAGCAATTAAAAATAGTTCCGCCAAAACCGGTTTGGCTCAGTAGATAGAGCGTCGGCCTGCGGACTGAAAGGTCCCAGGTTCAATTCCGGTCAAGGGCATATACCTTGGTTGCGGGCACATCCCCAGGAGGGGGTATGCAAGAGGCAGCCGATCGATGATTCTCTCTCATCAATGTTTCTAACTCTATCCCTCTCTCTTCCTCTCTGTAAAAAAAAAATCAATAAAATATATATTAAAAAAATAGTTCCTTTAAAAATCCCTATTCTGGCACTTGGCATTTTCTGCTAATTAGTCTTTTCATGTGTGTCTTTTAAGAATTTGTAACGCTTTCAAAAATAATCCTGTCTCTTTGTATCCCTCAGAGCATCTACTAGACAAGTAACATATTAACACAGTATTTCAGTAACTACTCCTATACAAAAACCAGCCTAAACTTTGAGTAAAAACCCAATTTTTTTCAAATTATTATTTCTTACCATTCCAGGGATCCGCGCGGTGGTTCTCACATGGGGAGCTCCCGTGTGGCTGCAGTCAGGACACGCCTGGAGCCTCCCTCCCTCCATCTCTGGAGGTGGCTTGGACTGGTGCCTGGGCCCCGATAGGACTGTGCCAGCACACACAGACCTGGCTTCTCCAGGTGGCTGGGCTCCAAGAGCAAGTGTCCTGAGAGCGCCAGGCTGCTGCTGGATCGCCTTTCAGGCCAAGTTTTGGAAGTCATGCAGCATTACTCTGCCACATCCCATTTATCAGAGTTCTATCATGCAGGCCAGCCCACATTCAAGGGAGGGAATGCAGACTCCACCTCTTGGAGGACTGTCACAAGAATCTTCAGGTCCTACATACAGTAAGTGCTAATTAAGTGCCTGTTGAAGCATTAGACATGTTGAACAAGCCTCAGGAGGAAATACTAGTCAGGGGGACCCGCTGGCTCCTGTGACCTCCCCTCTCTGGGAGGGACCTGAATAGACAGAGGTAGCTATGTTCTTACAGGACCTCGGCCCTCTGGCCAGGTGAACCCTAGAGATGGACAAGGTTAATCAGTTCTTCCACAGACAGTTAGACGTGGGAATAAAGCGACTGCCCTCCTCCTTGTGGTGAAGGGAGGATGTGAAGCTCCGGAGTCCCCAGGCACGTGAGGAGTCCGCCTCCAGGAAGGGTAAAGGCGGCACGCAGAGAAACGGTGATATTCCAGTCCCCGGTGAGGCCCAGAGCAGACTTCCTTCTCGAAAGGTTATGTGAGATGTCACAATGTCCCTCCAGCAAATCCCCCTCTTGGCCTAAACCTGTCCTAGTCGGGTTTCTATCACTTGACACTTGAAAGTTCTGACTCATGTCGGGTGGGGAGGAAGAGGGAGGCTCCTCCGGGAAAAGCAGCCCGCCCTGCCATGGCCGGGTGAGAGAGAAGTCCAGAGCGATTCCTACCCAGACACCCAGGACCTGCAACGGGGACAGACTGTCCGTCAGGCCGTGCTGACGGTGTGCTTACAACACCGTGGACAGGCCACTGAGGGAGACGGTTGAAGGAAGGCTGAGAAAGGCCTATTCAAATAGGAGGGGAAATGGAAAAGGTAGACAAGAGGGTCTGCGGGTTGCAACCCGACAGTGTTGACAGGAAGTGAAAAGAAGCTGTTACCCCAAAAGGACATCCGCTATAAACAGAAGGGAACAGGGCACTCCAAGGCCAATGTAACCCCGGGCCTACGTGGAGGTGGAAAACAAGAGCCAGGTAGAGCTCTGCCCAGCCCAGGACACAAGGCTGACTTCCCCTACGTGCCAGGCGCTGTACGACGTGCTTTACATGTGTGACCCGAGGTGTGCTACATGGTTCCTGCCAGCTGTCCCTGAAGCTCCAGCACAGGAGAGGGCCACAGAGCATGGGTCATATCACAGGGGCCGCACGCGCAGGCCCCTGACGGGGTGTTCCTCGGGCAAACCCAGAATCCTCTGACGTCTCCGAGGCTGCAAACGGCCCAGAAAATGATGGGGACAGACTGCCTTTCCATGTTTGAAGTAACTGAATTTTTAATGATTGGTTTCTTAGTCACACCTTCACCAATTACCGATGCCACTATTCAAAAATGTGCAGTTAAATTAACCCAAATATTTCAAAGCACATTTCCAAGAGTGAAAAAAAAAAAAATACCGGTGATCAAATACTGTCCAAGAACTGAAAGATTGTTTATGCAGCAGGTACACATGCAGGCAGGGCAGGCAGCAGCAGGGAGGGACTGAGACACTGCCTCTGTGATAAATGCCCTGGGGTAGGAGACATGACAAGTAATAAGGCTGATTCCATACAGTAGAATTGCACACCGATCTCATTATAGACATACCTTGTGGGATGTTTATAAAATATTTCTTTCACAAGTTAAAACAGTATCTGTTACAGATGGATCTGATTTTGGTAAAATCAATGAAAAAAAGTTGTATGTTAATGCAACGTTTGTTGTAAAGATTCCAGAAACACATGAGTCAAATATTCAAATTACGATTCTCACAGTAACTGTGACTGTGCTATACAACATACATAATGGAAGAAATGTTACCCACATACACCACTGTAAAAAACACTCAGTAAGCAGAAACAAGCTGAGTTATGCTTGTTGTGGGAACCATCGTTTTCAACTAGCGAGGATATATAAAAATTGAAACCATAAATGCGTGCATTATTTTATGTCCTTAATTCGAATTTTTCTTGATCCAATTTAATCAGCTTTGCATCCAAACTACATTTACCTTTCATAAACTGCAAATGAATGTCTTTCATAATTTGTGAATCCACATCGTTTGGTTTCCCTTTACTCACACAGGCTGCCTTTGCAGAATGGCATCAATATTCCCCGTCCCTTCCCCCAAAGGTCAGGACATGCCTGCCGGGATCCATTTCTCTACATCCCTTTCCTCCCTGAAGGACATCAAAGAAACAAGAATCACATTGAGTAGCTTAGAAAGGTAAATAAGTGCCACAGAAATAGGGGCACTGGCACCATAACCTTACCCCTTAGCACCTTCCTAAGCAAAAAATGAGAAAAATAATACCCCCATCTAGTTAGTTTCTAAAGTGATTAGTCATAACATTATCTCATCTGATCCTCACAAGAGAGAGACAAAAAGAAAACACATTTTGGTTGTTTAGCTCTTTGTGACTCCAATAGAATATATTTAAGGATGTGTTTTTATGTTAGCATTTAGAGTCTGGGCCATTTAATTGCACTTACAATATTACCCACTTACCATATGCCGAGAAGATACTTACTATTGAAGGCAAAATATACTTTATGCAAAAAAAAATCATGGTTACGAGCTAAACACTTAACATATTTTAAGCATTTTACTTTAACTATATTCTGAAAATTCAATAATGAAACAGAAAGAGATACACCTGCCCTTTGAAACTCTGCCTGGGCAAAACAAATCCTGTGTATCACGTCCAATACTTCTTGTCCCAGTTTGGTTTTAACTAAGACGGGCACCAAGCACAACCTCTGAAGAGGAAATCCTTTTACTTCCAGTAGTCTTTGCCATCAGGACTTGATTCATTACATTCAAACTGAATTACTCTGATTCAAGAACAGTCACATGAGTCAATAAGTATATTCCGACCTCTTTGTTCCATCTTTTTTAATAACACACCAAAGAAAAACACGAAAATATATTTAGTGCCATTTAACACTTGCATTAACAATTATTTTCCTTTAAGTTAAAAAACAATAGTGTGCCAAATTTAGTTCCCTTATATTTTTTGCCAATTCACACAAGAGCAATGTATTTTTAAAAAGATACGACATAAATTTTCATCCAAGATTGTAGTCTTCCATGCAGTCCTCTTTATGCATCATCATGTCTAGAAAATGAACTTCATGTGCTTGATCCCATAAGTTTTGAAGAAAACCATGATGATGAGTGCCCACAATCCCAGAATAAAACCCCCAGGAGGATGCCAATCTTTCAGCTTTGGTTTCTGCAAAATAAGGGTGACATCACATGGTAAATTAAACAAGAGGCAAAGAGTTAACACTGGGTAAAGCAAATACTAACAGAAAATAGACATTTCACCAGCTGTGTTTTAAGGGGGAGTAATTTAGCCAAATTAAGATACAGACTCATGAGGTCAGAATATGTGCTCATGAGCTGAGAAAAGAACCGCTAGGACTCAGACTAAATTGCCGACCTGTAGAATTATGAGCTAAATAAATCATTGATGTTTAAAGCCACTAAATTTTGAAGTGATTTGTATGCATTGAAAGCTATGGATTATATCCACTGAGATGACAATGTGGAATGAAAAACCCTGAAATTTTATTTTCATAAGAAAATTAAGTTGCATACTTGTAACCTCGGGTTTCTGCAACAATGGCATAAATATGAAGAGTGTGAGGGCCAGCTAATCGACCTCTTGTCCACCATGAACTTTGTACAGCAAATTCATAAAATGGGTACAGGTCGGGGACGGTCTGTCAAGATAATCCCCTCTAACCCTTCTAGAGTAAGAAATACTCATTTGAGCTAAATTTCACAAAGTAAGAACTTCTACAACCACCTGTCGCATCCTAACAGTGTTTACAGCCAGCCTTTGATAAAGCTGTCCAGGAAAAATACTGCTGTGTTATCTCCTGGAGATGAATTTAACAAACTTCTTTCCCATCCAACCCCCTCACTTTAAAGGAACTGCAGGGATGCTCGCTTCTGGCTCTTGCCTATAGTCTTCCTGGAAACAGGCTGATTCTACTTGTCACCATGCCAGAAATCGCTCTCACAGAAATGAAGTGGGGGGATCTAGAGACTAATTTCCCTAGCTTCCTTCTACCCTTCCTCTTCCCAACTACAATCTAGGTCAGAGGTCTGGTTCCTTTCCATTTGAAGTTAGCCATTTATGTTAATAAGATGTTGCCCCCTTCTGGAGAAATGGACATCTCCCAGGATCTTGATGCACCTTATCCATGGTAAATTTGCAAAGCAATTCATCTAATCTAGGACAATTAACAATGACTTGTTTTTAACTGTGATTTTATTTTTAACAGAAGGTTGACCATGATTTTTTCTTAACCATGTCTTTTTTCCTATGATAAAAATGCTCACTATTAACATTATTAATATGGCTCTGGAATTTCTGACCAATTCAGATATAACATTTAGGAAGAAAAAGTAAATTTTCATTATTTGCATAGTTTGATTAGTTATTAACCAACTCTATAAAATAAACTTATTATTATTGATATTAAAGAGCTCAGATTTAAAATAAATATATTAAAAAATACCCTTCCAATATGCCAGTAAAAACAAGTCAGAAAATAGAATAGAAAAAATTACAGTTGCAATAAAAATAAGAAACATTAAATAAGTAGGAATACTCATAGCATGAGATGTAAGGCAAACAATTTATATTACTCTATAGAGAGGGGTAAATAGTCCTGAATATAAAAAAGAATCTGATAAAGCTAATCTATAATGTTGTTCTGATGCAAAATGCATCAATGAAACAGAATAGAAAGTAGGCAATCAGCCCAGTATCCAATATACTGGGTATTATCCAGTATTTAGTATATTGTACTACAATAAAAATATCCAGTATTTAGTATACTACAATAAAAACTATTACAAGTCAATAGGCAAGGGAATATTCTTATTGGTGTTCTAACAAAGGATTAACATTTGAAAAAAAATCAGTTTTGTTTCTAACCCAACACTATAAACCAAAATACACTTTATATGACTTAGAATTAGATGAAAAAATATTAGATGGAGGAAATTTGTTTTTAATTACTTTTGTAAAGTTGCACCTATGGACACATCGTAATGGGGCTACGATAATCTCAAAGGTGGAGAGCAGTTACAAAGGAGCTCCTGTGGAGAGAAGAACCGGAGTCCAAGGGCCAGCAAGCTGGGGAGACTGTCAGGTACCGGGTGGCTACTAATTGGGAGAGCTGGCCCTTGAACAAGGTATGGTAAGTAGGTTGGTGAAGAGGAGAGGATCACACCCAGGCAGTGGCACATGGAGCAAAGTCATGGTGATGAGAAAAGCCAGGCATTGGGGAAAGGGTGACACCCCAGCCTGGGCTGCTGCAGGAAGGTGATAAAAGCTCAAGGGGGTGGAGATTGGCATCTTCTTTGTTCACTGCAGAAGCCAAGACCCTGGCACTTAGGAAACCCTGTTGAAAGAAGTAGCAAGTTTGGGCCATGGAGAGTTATTCTGTGAATATCCAGCTGTGTGCTGGGATTTGAAACAATGAGAAGCCTCTGAGTACTTGAGCCAGTGACTAACCACAGGTAAATGGGGTGAAGATATAAAATGTAGGAGAATATGCACAATAAAGGAAGTTGTAAGTTTAAAGACAATGAAAACAAGGAAGGTGAAAATATTTTTATAAAAAACTTTTGGAAAGGTCTACATTTTGCAAAATGTATAAGTCAAATGAAAAGGTAAATAAATAGGATAACATGACAGAAAGGGGGTTGAATTTAGTACATGAAGATCTCCCAAAAATTAATAAGAAAGTATACAAAGATTTATCAATAAATGGAAAAAGAAAAGAACATTTTTGAGAAAGGAATAATTATGAGTAGCTAATATTAGAAAAAAATCCATTTTCTTGACCACAAAAACAAATTTTAAATTATATATTAATTGTTTCCTTCTCTTTTTAAAATTAAACTAGTAAATGTTATTAAGGATGGTCTAATTTCAAGAAAATAATCTATAAAGATGTTCAGAGGTCTTAAAAATGTTTTTATCTATTCACTTGCGGGATCTATTATACTCCTAGCTAGGATCTATATTCAGAAATGGTGACAAAAATTTAACAAAAATGTTTTCTTCTCAGTGTTATTTATATAATAAAAAAACAGGAAATAATCTATATAAATAAAATGAGAATTAATACAATATATAACCACATAATTAGCCAAAAGAATGTTTTCAAACAATTTTAATGACTTAAAAAGATGTTTATATTGTGATAATAAAATAAAAGCAAGATGCAAATTGAGTATAAAATATGATCTTTATTTCTATAACAATATTAAAGGAGGAAAATATACCAAAGTTTTAATAGTATTTTTCTTGGGGAAATAGGATTAGAGGTAATTTTAATCTCTTCTCTCCATATATCTAAACTTTTGAAAGTATGTTTCCTATAATGGATATGTATGTCTTTAACCATTTTAGTGGGGGAGAGGAATTTACAGAAAAAACTTGTATTAAAATGTCTACCTAGAAAAGTCTTCATATATTCACTTTTTCCAAATTAGGAGATGTAATATAATAATACTGTTTAGTATATGATATCCTACTTTAAGAAAAAGTAATGTCAGTAGCATGAAAGCAACAAAATAAAGTGTCTTTTCAGTATGTACTTAATAATATTCTTGAAGTATAACAATACTGCTATTTTTAAGACAATTATAGGTAATATTTTAGACATTTTACGATTTTACTTACAATCAAATGACAGATTGTTATAATTACTATTGCTTTTTCAGATACGTTAGCATAGGTAAAGGAAGGGAGCAAAAGGAATCAGACATTAAGAACCCTAATGAACTGGGAAGCTGAATCCAATACTGGGCCTGCTTCACTAGGAAGCTACAGTTTCACACACTCCCCAGGGAACCACCTGTCCATTCCCTGAAGACTACTGGGGGGAGGGACAGAACAATAAAGGGAAATCCTTCTCTGGCACATGCCCTGTTGAAGCCAAGATGGCTTAAGGGAGGTGCTTCTACTAGGAAGCATGGGCATTAGGAGTCAAGATGATGACCATAAAGGCCTGTCTAGCCTGGGAAAAGGACCGGATTGGATAAGGGACACATGACCCTGGAAGATGGAGGAAATGGATTGATTAGGAGGAGGATCCAAGCCCACAAAAGATTGGGGAGTTCATTGGTTTGATCTAGAGTAGGGGTGTCGAACTCAATCAGAGAAGGGGCCAAAATCTAAAATCCAGCCTAAATCGCGGGCTGAATGGTTTACTGAACAGTCATAAACTGACAATGTCATAAACTGACAGCGGAGTGCAGTGATGACAGCGCAGTGCGGGCCACATTGCAAGGCCTGGCGGGCTGGATTTGGCCCGCGGGCCTTGTGTTTGACATATGTGATCTAGAGCCTAGTCCTTCCTAAACCCAAGATAATAGAATCCCAGCTTAATGAAGAGTGCTCTCGCTTAAGGCAGCCAGGAACACAGACTGAGCTAGCTAGATGAGGACAGAGACATGGACTGAACCAATAGCACAAAATGTCTAAACACCAGACATATTTCGGGGCCTGATGAAGACAAAGCTGAACTTCTTCCATGGCAGGACGGTCAGAGATGAGACACCAGAGCTGAACCAAGGACCACTGCCTCTTACCCTCCCATACTTAGGTCTCCCAGAATGCTTTCCTTTCAACTCCGTGAAAGGACTTCATTTTCACCAGCAGCAAGCTCATATTTAAGTATAGTTTATAATTTCATTTATGTCCTTATTAGAGCTTCTCATAAAATGACTGTATGTAGTTAAGATTCTCTACTGACTGCTATTAAGTATACTTTTTTTTTTTTAACCTTTCACAAATAACAGTGATAATACAAAGGTGAAAACAATACTTACTGCAATGTGTCATGAGCAAACACTTAAAGGCTCAAGGGCCACCTATTATATAAATGCCTAATACTTCAAATTAGATAGGTAGCTAAGCAACACTGCACTGCCACTTGGGAATGGTATGCAGTCTCTTCTTTCACGTTGCTAGGAGATCATTACCAGAGAACTTTAAAATAGTTAACAGAGCACAGATCTAAGTATTAACTTTATGTAAAAAGAGAAAACTAGCGCCGGGACCGGTTTGGCTCAGTGGATAGAGCGTCGGCCTGCAGACTGAAAGGTCCCGGGTTCGATTCCGGTCAAGGGCATGTACCTTGGTTGCAGGCGCATCCCCAGTAGGGGGTGTGCAAGAGGCAGCTGATCGATGATTCTCTCTCATCGATGTTTCTAACTCTATCCCTCTCTCTTCCTCTCTCTGAAAAATCAATAAAATATATTTAAAAAAAAAAAAAAAAAAAAAAAAAAAAAAAAAGAGAAAACTAGGATTTTCATAATTGTATATATTTATTGGCAAGCAAATAAAAATTTTCAAGGTTTTAATGGGATGCTGTTCTTAAAATATAATAAGCATATTAGTTCAGTTAGACTGTATTTTAAACAAAGAAAAAATAATCTAAGGTCACAATTATCATTACTTTAGAAAATAGCTGTTTTTAATTGTTTAATCAGTGATAATATGTTAGTGTATCTAAACTTCATCCTTTCTATAAAATATAATTTGTACTCTTCAAGTTATGTTAATTATATAAATCAAAGACATCCTATAAATCCCCTCCTCTTGAGTATGGGCAGGACTTGTGACTATGATGGGAAATCTCCTGTGATTAGGTTACATAATAGAGCAAAGATGAATGGATCCTGAAGATGTAATGAAGATCCCTAGTCAGTTGACTTTTAGTTAATCAAAAGGGAGATTATCCTGGGGGCAGGAGTTGACTTGATCAGGGAAGCTCTTTAGAGAAAGGCCTCAATATCAGAGACAGATACACTAGGAGGAGACAAGATGCTCTGCTGTTGTGGATGGACCTCAGGAAGGAATGGCAAGCAGTCTGCAGGAGCTGAGGGCCTCAGTCAGTCCTACAACCACAAGTAACTGAATTCTGCCAATAACCAATAGCTTGCTTGAGGACCCTGATCTGCAGATGAGACTGCAATCTGGTTGACACCTAGATTGAAGCCTTGTTAGGCGGTAAGCATAGGGCTAAGCTAAGCTGTGTCCAGACTCCTCAGTCATGAAAACTGTGAGATAATAAATGCTTTAAAATCACTAAATTTGTTTGCTATGCAGAAATAAAAAACTTGTAACAAAAGTATTAATTGCATCCGATACTTATTCATTGGATTCCTTGGGGAGAATAACTAATTAAGATATTAACTAAATATGTTTTTAAAAATAGTAAAGAGTTGGGGCGACCAGGTTGGCAGGGAAGGGCAGTTGGGGGTGACTGAGCCAGCAGGGGAGTGCAGATGGGGGGCAATCAGGCTGGCAGAGGAGGGCACTTAGGAGCAATCAGGCCGCAGGGGAGCAGTTAGGCATCAATCAGGCTGGCAGGAGAGTGGTTAGGGTGTGATCAGGCTGGCAGACATGCAAGCAGTTGGAAGCCAGCAGTCCCGGATTGCCGGTTGAGGCCTGATCCCCACAGGAATCGTGCAACTGGCAGTCGAACACCCCCTGAGAAGTCCCAGATTGGAGAGGATACAGGCTGGGCTGAGGGACACCCCTCCCCCCAGTGCACCAATTTCATGCACTGGGCCTCTAGTTTTGATATAATGGAATATAGAAAACAAAAAAATCCTTTATATTGGGCACGTTTATAAAATTACAATGAATTTTAAAAGACAAAAATTCAATTTATAGCTGTCATCATGATTTTATCATCGTATCTGTTAATGACATGAAAATTCATTATACACACACACACACACACACACACACACACATACATAAACATGAGGTAATATGCAAATTAGCCAGAACACTGTAACAGTCATAACCGGTCAGGAGGAGGATGTGCACGCAGGTGAGCCCTGGAGTGGAGACAGAGACAGAGACAGGGGGACCTTCCCAAGCCGCCGCGGCTGAGCGCAGGCCCAGAGAGGAGAGGCCCACTCTGGCCAAGCACAGGGCAGGTGGGGAGAGGGGAGAAGAACTGCTCACAGTCATCACGGCCGAGGGCAGGTCCTTGCCAGCAGTCCCGCCTCTGGTGTGAGCTGCAGAGGAAACACTTCTCTCACTGCTCATTGGCTAAGCCCCAGTACACCATTCGCAGTGTTCTTGGTAACTTGCCTAATAAGAATCCAAGAAGGTGATCTAGAGTTTTTCCACCTCATTCCTGGAGGAAAAAAGGAAGGTCCACTACTGGAGAGTCTAAGAAATGTCATATCCTGCCCTAGCTGCTTTGGCTCAGTGGATAGAGCCTCGGCCTGCCGACCGCAGAGTCCGGGTTCGATTCTGGTCCAGGGCACATACCTAGGGTGCAGGTTCCTCCCTGGCCAGGGCCCAGGTCAGGGCTCATGCAGGAGGCAACCAATCAAAGTGTCCCTCTCACACTGATGTTTCTCTCTGTCTTTCCTTATCTCTTCCATGTTCTCTAAAAGTCAGTGGAAAAATATCCTCAAGTGAGGAAATAAATAAAGGAAGGAAAGAAGGAAGGAAGGAAGGAAGGAGGAAAGAAGGAAGGAAGGAAGGAAGGAAGGAGGAAGGAAGGGAGGGAGGGAGGGAGGGAGGGAGGGAGGGAGGGAGAGAGGGAGGGAGGGAGGAAGGAAGGAACATCTTGAAAATGCCTAAAGAAAGTTGTCGTTTTTTCATGGTGAAGGAAGGGACTGGAGTCCGTGTTGATGAAAACACCTTCGTGGCTGCAGAGGCTGGCAGTGACAGCAGCAGCAGGATGATGGGGGCAGCATCTTCCCCTGATCAGCCAGGTTGCCTCCTGCAGAGGGAGGCCAGACTGTGGCTTAGGCCTGTACATCGGCCAAAGGTAGGACAGTAGGACATCCCCTGAGGGCTTCCAGACTATGAGAGGGGTAGGCTGGGCTGAGGGATGTCCCCCACCTCAGTGCACAAATTTCTTGCACTGGGCCTTCAGTAAATTATATTAACAAGTCTTTACTACTTATATAAAGTATTTTTTTAAAAACGTTTATAATGTATTTTCAGTGACATTTCAAAAACTTTTCTGAAAGCCTTTTGTCTTAGTAACTAAGATGATAAAGTTGTAATGGAAAGGAAGTGAAGTTAATTACTACCAAGATCTTAATATTCAAAGCAACACCACAGGTCAAATGTCTAATATTCATTAGGGATGTTTTCTTTCTAAATGTAATGAACTCTAAATTACTCTGACTTGTGAAAGGAATGTGTATTTGTCTAGTTGTTTTTAATTACTGATTGTTTACTTTAGTCACGTGTAGCTAATCCTCAAGTCCACTCATACAAATTAGAGATCAGCACTCTTTGACACTCATTTTTCTTACAACTTTGTAAAAATCACAATCTATTTGGCTGCCTTCAGTGGTAGAGAACAGACAAAGAATTTAGTACAGGCAAACAGTGAATGAGTTGTATTCCAAATGTGCTGTTTATCACCAGTTTTATGGAAATCAGAAAATATATTTTTGAAATAAAGTTATATTGTTAATTATCAGAATTCACAAGGGCCTATAAATCCTTAATGTTGCTGAACTATCTGAACTAAACATGGACCCTCAGATTAGATGACCACATATAAGAAAGTCTTTTCTTGATTCTGAGGAGAAGGAAGTTAAGTAGTCAGGAATCGGGACTATGGGGGAAGGAGGAAAGGAAGTAGAGCCAGGAGCCCAACTAATTGGAGTTTACTAAGGCACCCCAACTCGGTGGGGAAGGAAGAGTGTATAAGGGAGACAGGAGCTTTAAAATGTATGAGTGTTGCTAAGACAGGCAACTTGCAGATAACCAGTCATAAGACAGTTATTAAGACATATAATCCATCACAAGAATGTTATTAAGACAGAATTCTTTGAAAGGACCAATCAGGAGCTAGCAAGGCATGTATCTACCCCTAGGTTAAAAGGCACATGCTTCCTCTCTTCTCTCTGGCATGCAGTGGGTTCCTGATGTTCCTGTGGTGGGGAAGCACATCCCCTGTGCCCACGTGGGACTCGACACCTGGACCAATAGACTTGAACATCCATGGAAAGGAAGCGCTGGACACTCGCCTGCTCCGGAAACCTTTTCTAGGACTGGCTTCTCTTAATAAACTTCACTTCCACTAATCATTTTTATCCATGAATCTATTCTTCAGTTTTGCGAGACAACGAACTCAGGCTCAAACACACCACATTTTGGTTTCAATTCAAATGTCTTTGCCACTTACAAGATAAAAGATTTTAGGCAAGTTACTTAAACCCCTCTGAATCTCGATTTATCCAAGAATAAAATAGGAGTGATAGGTTTTTCAATGGCACTAATTATTTCTCATGATGATTATGATTAACTGTGAAATATGAAGCTTGTACCTGTTTATAGGTACACAATAAATAAAAAAGATGAATTTCAGAAACATTTAAGAAACAGAATAAAAAGGAATTAAAACCCAATTATATGTGAACGTGATGCCCAGTGCCACAAAATTCATGCATGGGAGAGGGGGGCCCCTCAGCCTGACCTGCACCCTCTTGCAATTTGGGGCCCCTCAGGGGATGTCCGACTGCCAGTTTATAGGCCTAAACTGGCGATCGGACATCCCTCTCGAAATCCGGGACACTGCATGCACCAGTGACCATACTTTTCGCTGTTGTATGGGCAGCAACATTTTTTTGCCCTGATTATAAAAAGTAGTACATTACATGATCTTTCTGAGGCAGTAGTACCATTTTCCCCATCTTATAGGTAGAAAAACTGAAGCAGAGAGAAGTTAAGTAATTGGCTTTGTCACAAAGTTATAAGTATCAAAATCAGGGCTGACCATAAAATGTGCAAGCCAGAGTCCATGCATGTCATCGCTGCATCATCCTGTTTTTTCAGTTAAGAGTTTTGCCAGGTTTTAATTTTTAAATCTAAGAGACTGTTCCCAATATATAGGTAGGGTCCCTAAGCCTGGCCAGCGACTAGGGCCTATTTGTGAGGAGACCAGCTAGGCAATCGGGCCCCTGCTGGCACCCACCTTGGCTGGCCGGCCTAGCACCACCCACTGGCCAGCCCTGGCCCTGCCTCCCACCGGCTGGTCCTTCCACAGGTGCTCTACTGTTCAGTTGATTTGCATATTAGGGTTTTATGTAGCTAGATATTGTGAGAGAGAGAAGAGATGGAAAGAATAAAGGTTCTCTTAAAACATAATAAGAGAACCCTTAGGAAAGGGATAAATTCTGCTTTAGACAATGTGTTCAAGACCTAAGTGCAGGCAATAAAATGTTGTTTTGCAACCCAAGAAGGAGATGCGAATATTTGAGGCCACCAATATGTAAGTGAAACTGAAAACTATACTAATAAAAGGGTAATATGCTAATTAGACCAGATGTCTTCTGGACAAAGCCACTGTGGTGGGGCCCGAGGCAGAGGCAATTAGGGGGCGATCAGGCTGGCAAGCAGGGGCAGGCAGGGGCAATCAGCATGGCAGGCAGAGTGGTTAGGGGCAATCAGGAAGGCAGGCAGGTGAACGGTTAGGAGCCAGTGGTCCTGGATTGCGAGAGGGATGTCTGACTGCTGCTTTAGTGGCAGTCGGACATCCCCCAAGGGGTCCCTGATTGGAGAGAGAGTGCAGGCCAGGCTGAGGAACATCCCCCTGGGCACGAATTTCATGCATTGGGCCTCTAGTTATGGTAGATATAACAGTAGGAAGTGAATGTTCAGTAAGAATTTGTATAAGAGACAGATCATAAAGATGGGTCTAGGAGGAGATCAGCAAAGGTTTTTCAAAGGGAGAAATCAGAGATATGGGTATAAAACCAGTATATGGTGGTGGTCCAAGAACAAACAAAAACAAAAAAAAGAGAAAAGAAAGAAAAAAAAAACACGGAATGAGTTTTTAGAGAGATTAATGGAGTTCAATACCACAAAGAAGTCAAAGATTTGGATGATATGAAAATTGGGAAATTTTAGTAAACTTTGTAAGAACAGTTACAGAGCAGTTGCTGGATACAGACTATAATAAAGTAGACTGAGGGGAGGAAAAAGGCAGTAAAATGAATAAAGCTAGTTTACTCTTTTTATTGTGGTAAAATATACATAACATAAAATTTACCATATTGATCATTTTAAGTGCACAGTTCAATGCCTTTAAGTACATTCATACTGTTGTGCAACCATCACCACCATCCATCTCCAGAATGTTGTCATCACGCCAAACTGCAACTATACCCATTAGACAAAAACTCCCCAGTCTCTCCTCCCTCAGCTCCTGATAATCATTATATTCTATTTGCTGTGTCTATGAATCTGACTAATTTAAGTGGAATCATATAATATTTGTACTTTTGTATTTGCCTTACTTGACTTAGCACATCTTAAAATTCAAGCACATGTCAGCATATCCCTTCTTTTTAAGGCTGAAAAATATACTGACTGTATATACCACACTGTTTATCCATTTAATCACTGATATACTGTAAATAATGCTGCTGTAAGCATTGGGATACAAATATCTTTTTAAACCCCTGCTTATAATTCTTTTGGGTATGTACTCAGAAGTAAAAGTGCTGGATCATATAGTAATTGTTTTAATTTTTGGAGGAAACACCATAGTTTTCCACTGTGACTATACCATTCTACATTTCCACTGCAAAGGGTTCCAATTTCTTCACAACCTCAGCAGCACTTACTGTTTTCTGTTTTTATTGTTTTGGTAACAGCCATCCTAATGGATGTAAAGAGGTGTCTCATTGCGATTCTGATTTGCATTTCCCTATTGATTAGTAAAGCTGAGTTTCTTATCATGTGCGTATTGGCCATCTGTATGTCTTCTTTGGAGAAATACCTACGATATCCTTTGCTCACTTAATTGGGTTGTTTTTCTGGTACTGAGCTAGTCTATTTTTAAAACATCAGTAAGAGAGAAAAGGGAAAGAGTGAAGCTAGAAGGGAAAGCAGGATTGAGGAAGACTTTTTTTCAGCAGTGGAGAGTATAAAGACGAGAGAGAGAGAAGTATAACTGACGGAACAAAGTTCCTGACTATGCAAGCAAGGTTATAGCTAATACAATTCACACACTTCTTTCTTTGATGTGGACAGAAAATATAAAGACTCATAAAGATACAAATAAGTTTAAAGGTACATTGAAAGTGTATTACAGGTGTTTTTGCCTAATGACCTCAATTGTTCTCCAGACTTAGGAGTCTTAAGCTGAGCTTTAAAGAGGACAGAAGTGCAACAAATATTTGGAACAGCTGCTATGGAAAACTGAAGAACCTAACTAGATATATCCACAGCATTTAACCCAGATGAAGCTGTCACTCTCTTCATTGTTGTTATTATTGTTACTGTTACCATCATCATAGTTCCACTGTATGACTTGCAAAAGAAAGACTAAGAGACTTGCCCCAAACCAAGCAGTCACTAAATGGTGATTTTGGATTCCATCCCAGTACACTGTATGCATTACATTATGCTGCTTCCTAAGAAACGCTGCAATGAACATAATGGTTTTAAACATAAATCTTTCTGTCATAATTGAGTCCCTTCTTCTGAATAAAATCCTAGAGGTGCAATTACTATTATTATTTATAAATTCACACAAACAAACAACTTTTAAGAAAGACTGAATTAACTTATATTCCCATCAGCAATTTATGAGCATGTCCATCTCACTACATCCTCACAAACATCAGCTCCTTTCACCTTTTAAATGTTTAGACATTCGGTGAAAACTGGTATCTGTTTTTATTTTAGAATACCTAATGACTAGTAAGGCTCACACCTTTCATTTCTGAAAGAGAAATTTAATCTATCAGAAACTCTGATGACAAATTTATAGGTGGACAACATTTTTCACACTTACATAAAGCTGATGAAATAGTATTGAAATATTGATCAGTATTTTCAAACAGCCTCACAGTTTCATTTATTTCTTCGAAAGTGACATTTTTGAAGTGGCCGTCAGAAGTTATAAAATGATAGCTAAGATTAATCTATATCAATTTAAAACAATATCCCAATTGGCATTAAAAGAATAGCACATGGTAGTTTAATTTTAATTATCTGCCTTATAATTTGAATGAAAATAAGTGAACAGTAATATTATTTTTCACTAGACTTCAGCTTTAAAGATACTATAATTAGGGAAAGCTTTAACAGTTTAAAGCAATCTCAAACCCTAGACAGGGGAGTGATATTATCAATACCCGGAAACCCATCAAAAGGATTCAGCAACCTTTGGATGAGTTTCCAGGTATCGATAATTCAATAGGCACATTTTTAAAATGGTGTCAGAGATTTTCCACTTGACAGACATTTCAGTCAACTTTTAGCCATACAAAGGTATGTCTTACTGGAATAGAAAAACATTAAAAATCTAAAATTACAACAGTAAAACAATATAAAGAGTTATCATGAAAAAGGACAGAACCAAAAATGGTGGAAATCCATGTGAACAGCTGGAAATGCAGAGTCTAAAACATCTCAGAATGTAGAGAAATGAGAAGAGTATCTGTCATAGCCGAAACCAGTTTGGCTCAGCGATAGAGCGTCAGTCTGCGGACTGAAAGGTCCCAGGTTCGATTCCGGTCAAGGGGATGTACAGTGGTTGCGGGCACATCCCTGGTAGGGGGTGTGCAAGAGGCAGCTGGTCGATGTTTCTCTCTCATCAACGTTTCTAGCTCTCTATCTCTCTCCCTTCCTCTCGGTAAAAAATCAATAATATATATATATATATATATATATATATATATATATATATATATATATATATATTTTTTTTTTTTTTAAAAAGAGTATCTGTTATAAAGGGTCCTGACTAGGATAGTTTATAATAAGGTGACTAGACGTCCCACTTTTGGCGGGACAGTCCCAATTTTTAACAATTTGTCCTGCAGCGTTTTTAAAAAGTCCCGATTTTTGGAAAGATTCTTTGTTAAATAGAAATGATACTCTCAATAGAAATGATACTTCAAATTTTTAAAGTTGATCTTTTCCCAGGCTAGCAATATGTGGTACAATACTCTCTCATGCTGCTGGGCAGCAGTAGCAAGATGATTTGGCCTAAATGTAGACTAATGTAAGTGTTCTTAGCATGTTTATGGTAGGTGAGGCTAGGCTATGATGTCTGGTAGTTTACTGTATACTGTAAATATAATTTTACTTATTTATAGTTTGGATTCCATTAAATGCATTTAGATTTAACAATATTTTCAACTTACGATGGGTTTATTGGGACCTAATACCACTGTAAGTCAAGAAACGTGTGTATACTTATTTTTAAATGTCACAATTATAATATTAAGAGACTGGACTATACAAACAAAGGCTCTGTGGACACATACTACAAACAGTCACCTTCAGTGGTTCTCAGTGTGAGGCAATACTGCCCTCTATGGGCGGGAGGAGTTCAAAAAAGGTAAGGTATTATGTGGTGCCACAATGACTAAGGACTGCCAATGGCAGCCAGTGTTTGGGAGGACCAGAGATGCCAAACCTCCTATAATACACTGACCAGTCTTGCACAGTAACAGAACTGCTTCACTCAAATGCCAAGAATACCCCCCAAGAAAATAATGGACATACCAGGAAACTATATGGACCAGATTTACTAGAAAAAAAATTATCTCTGGGACTAATAAGGTATAACAAAGCATACATGAAACTACACTTTGCAAGATAACCTTCTGTGATTGAAGCTAGCATCTGACAGGACACTCTTCAGTATTTCTCTCCAGTCAACTAAATCTTTAATGGATACATAACACTAACAGTGTTTTTTGAGCAGCTGGTCTGAATGAAAGAGAATAGTAAGTTTACACTGGGTCAACCCAATACACATTATTGTATTAAGAAAAAAATGTTGCCAAAACCAGTGCATTAAGAAAAAAATGTTGACGAAACCGGTTTGGCTCAGTGGATAGAGCGTCAGCCTGTGGACTGAAAGGTCCCAGGTTCGATTCTGGTCAAGGGCATGTACCTTGGTTGTGGGCACACCCCCACTAGGGGGTGTGCAAGAGGCAGCTGATTGATGTTTCTCTCTCATCGATGTTTCTAATTCTCTATCCCTCTCTCTTCCTCTCTGTAAAAAATCAATAAAATATATTTTAAAAAAAGAAAAGGATGTTGTCATCTACTAATCATATAAAATATTAAAAGATTGCAAGAAACCATGTGATTAAAATAGAAGAATATTAAGAGAAAGCCTGGGATATGGATAAAAACAGTGAAAAAAAGTGGATAATAAACATCTGTCAAGGCACAGGGTAGTTATTTATATACTAGAGGCCTGGTGCAGGAAATTTGTGCAAGGGTAGGGTCCCTAGGGCTGGCTGGTGATCAGGGCCAATCTGTGGGGCCTCTGCTCGCACCTGCCTTAGCCTGGTGCTGCCCACTCACCTGGTCCAACTATCCGGCATGGTCCCATTCTCATCGGGGCCCAACAGGGCGGATAGCAGCTCCACTGCTACCAGCTGTGCTGCCATGTCCCACACAACCTCCTCGTGGTCCGTGCATGTCTAACTCCTGGTCGGTCGAACTCTCACCCATGGGGACAATTTGCATATTAGCCTTTTATTATATAGGATAACACTTCAGTAAGTTGAAGTTGTTTAGAGCATACATAGGTTTATAGTTGTTTTTTTTTTTTCTATATTTATTGAAATATTATGTACTCTTTAAGTTTCTACACAGTGATTACTTAGACTTCTCTTCTCCATCAACCTGGGAATTTTACTACCATCTCACCTTGATGAATCAATCTCTTGCGTCCTGGATAATATGATTTCAGGTTTCTTTTATTCAAAAAATCATAGTCCAGAAATTTCTTGAGAAAGGATGAATGGGAAAAACTATTTACTGAGAACTCAATATTTCTTGCATCATGATATCTGAAGGATAATTTAGCAATTAATAAAATCTTAAATTAGAAATTAATTTAATTAATTATAAGTAGTCATCACTCCACTGCTTTCTTGTTTTAAATACTGCTGTTGAGAAGTGATAGTCAATTTGCATTGGTCCCTAATCAGAGGTATTTGCAAGTATCTTCTCATTTGGTTAGTGGCCTTTTTGTTTTGTTAATGGTTTATTTTGCTGTGCAGTGCTTTATATTGATAGTTTAACTAGAGGCCCAGTGCATGGAATTCATGCAAAAGGGTTTGTGCCCCTCAGCCCAGTCTGCACCCTCTCCAATATGGGACCCCTCAAGGGATGTCTGACAGCCCGTTTAGGCCTGATCCTACCAGTATCCTAAACGGGCAGTTGGACATCCCTCTCACAATCCAGGACTGCTAGCTCCCAACTGCTCGCCTGCCTGCTTTCCTGATTGCCCCTAACCACTTCTGCCTGTCAACCTGATCACTCCCTAACCACTCTTCTGCCAGCCTGATTGATGCCTAATTTCTCCCCTGCCAGCCTGTTTGCCCCTAACTGACCTGTCCTGCATGCCTGGTCATCCCCAACTGTCCTTTCTGCAGGCCTTTTCCCTCCTCTACTGGGCTAGTTTCTCCCAGCTGCCCTCCCCTGTTGGCCTGATCACACACAACTGCCCTCCCTTGCAGGTCTGGTCCCTCCCAACTGCTCTCCCCTGAGGCCATCTTGTGGCAGCCATCTTGTGTCCACCTGGGGCAGCCATCTTTATGTATCTTCTATAATTGAAACTTTGTAGCCTGGAGTGAAGGCCTGAGCCAGCCAGGGCTGCAGAAGCTTGGCTTCCTCCATTGCCCGGGGCAACCCTAGCCTCCTGCTCTTCCAGCTCGGTGGCTGACGCCATTTCTGTTGGAATTTATTTACCTTCTATAATTGAAACTTTGTAGCCTTGAGTGGAGGCCTGGCCCCACCAGGGTGTGTGGAAAACTTGGCTTCCTCCATTGCCAGGGAAACCCAAGCCTCCTTCCTGCTCTCTGTGGCTGCAGTCATCTTTGTTGGGATTAATTTGCATTCTTACTCTGATTGGCTGGTGAGCATGGCTGGTGGGCATGGCTTGTGGATGTAGCACAGTGATGATTAATTTGCATATTACTCTTTTATTAGATAGGATAGCCTCCCTTCATTTTTTTTCTGTCCTCTTTTTCCAGTATTTTTGTTAGTCAAATGCTGAATTTCATCAATTATTATCTAAAACTGTGAAGGATCTGAAATACTATCTTGCTTCCAAATTAACAAGTTGTCCTGGAAGTTTCATCAGTAAAGGCAGAACACATGAGACTCCTGGTTTACAGACAAAGAACTGTATGTACTACACATGGCAGCCTGAGCTTCACATCTGCTAGTTCTCCTTGCCCTCCAAGTCCCATGGGGACAATGTAGTGGCAGGATTAGGTGGAAGCTATGCATACAATAAGTTTTTGTAACAGACAAGAATCCCCAGATTAGGAAATACTAAATATTTTATAAGAGGCCACAAAAAAATCTATCTAATCTTTGCCCTGGAGGAAGACATTATCTTTACTAGAGGCCCATTGCATGAAATTCATGTATTGGGGAGGGGGTGAGGGGAGAGGAATCACTCAGCCCAGTCTGCACCCTCTGGAAATCTGGGACATCACTCTCACAATCCAGGACCACTGGCTCCTAACCACTCACCTACCTGTCTGATTACCCTTTACCCCTCTGCCTGCCTGCCTCATCACCCCTAACTGCTCACCTGCCTGCCTGCCTGATCACCCCTAACCACTCTGCCTGCCTGCCTGATCACCCCTAACTGCTCACCCTGCCTGACTGTCCCTAACCACCTCTGCCTTGGCCCCTGCCACAGCAGCTTCATCCAGCAGGATGTCTAGAATAACATCCAGGAAGTTGTTCATCTGTTCAGTCTAATTAGTATATTACACTTTTTTATTATAGATTATACTACACAGTAAGCAAATGTGCCTTTTGTTCCTGGGGGAGTCACTATTTCCAGATTCTAAGACTGTTCAGTGTACAAACATCTTCGACAAGATAATCCAGAATAAATACCTGTCAATGACTCTGTCATAAGATATGACTTTATAATTACAAGAGGCTCTAACAACAGGTATTCCTCTAATTTTCCTTCTCTTTATCTTTTTGTCCCACCTTTTGAGATATTTCCTCAACTTTATCTTCTGAAAAGAAGATATTTATTGAAATTTTTATTCTACTTTCTTAATTTCTGAAATTTGAAATTTATTCTACTTTCTTAATTTCTAAGAGCCATTCCTTGTTTTCTGAATATTCTTTTTTTATATAGTATCCTGTTTCATAAATAAAATATCTTCTCATCTCTTTCATAAGTGGTGGTGGCAATGGTGGTGATGATGATGATGATGACTTCTTCAGTGACTGGCATTATCTGTATTTGCTAATTTGCTAATTTTCATTTGCTTATTTTGATCTTTGTCTTTCATAATGAAGATATTCCCTAAAAGTCTGATGATTCTTGGTTCTATTTTCATAGTTAAAAGAAAATTAAAACACTGGTCAGAAGATTTTTATGTATTATTAGCAGCACTTGTCAATTACTGGGCTTCTAGTGGGGCAAACAGACTGAGACATGGCTATTAAACTGGGGTTATATAAATGTCAAAATGTGCACTATTTTCTATTAGGCTAATATTTCTAGGGAGGATTAGTGTCTGCCTGAGATACCTAGTGCCTGCTTCTCCAGGATTCTGCAGTAAAAATTGGCTCATTCTTACAGGTCTCCCCCATGATGGAAGTTAGGGTTCAGCTCTTTCATTCTAAGTTGGTTACCATTTGTTCAACTATTTTTCTTCTAATTTTTGTTACTTCTCATCTGCTATTCTCTCCTCTTCCATTTTCTTTGTCTTTTGGGGTTTATGTATTTTTATGTCTTCATGGTCATTTTATTGGGGATTTTCAGGAAGGAGAATACACGTGTGTATTCATTTAGCCATGTTAATATATTTTCATACTTATTTATATCTTTTTATACTTTGTTACAAATTTCCATATTCCAAATTAAAGAAATTTGTATAATTTACACTCCTCTCTAATAGAATGTGCATTTTGTCATTTCTGAGTATTATCATTTTTCATATCTTTGCTAATCAAAGAGATTTTTTCAGATGGTACTTTATGATTAAAATAAACAATTCTTAGCTTATTAATGAATATTAACATGTTTTTAACAGTTTATTAGACATATTTATTTTAACTTTTAAGGCATATGTAAGTTCTTTGATCCTTCCCATTAGGGTGTTAGGTTTTCTCCTTATCATACTCTGAAATGATATTGTGAGAAAACCAGTATTCCACTTTCACATTTGCCTTTTTATTTTGATGCATAGAAGCTTTACATTTTTTACAAAGTCAAATATATCCATTTTCCTTTGTAGTTTCTGTTATTATTTTCATGGTTAGAATGTCCTTATACACATATATTTATCAATATACTTTTCTAATTCTTTTGGTATTTTCCATATTTTGTATTGATCTACAATCCACTTAGACATTTTTTATGTGTTATAAAGCAAGAACTTAATCTTTTATTCCAAAATACTCAATCAATTGTTCTAACATCATTTAATGAATATTCCTTAATTTCTCACTGATCTGTAATGTGATCTTTATCACTGATATAATCCACACACATACTGGGGTTTCTAGGTTAGCTAAGTGATCTGTATCACTTAGGGACATTCACATTGTTTCCAATTTGTTGTGGTCACAAGTAAGGCTGATATGAATATCATTGCATTACAATTCTTATATATTAGTTCTTTTATTTATATGTTAGTGGTACATGCTAGATACTCATGAATGGAATCACTGTATTGAAGAATATATATATATGGAAGAATACACACACACACACACACACACACACACATATATATATATATAATATTGAAAAATATGTTGCAAGATGGCTTCTAAGAATGTAAAAATAATCTAGATATCTTCCCAGGTATACAAGAATCTTATTCCTAGCATCTGTGCCAGAAATGGATGATTTTTAACTTTAAAATACCTTTATTGAAATATAATTCACATACCTTAAGTTCACCCTTTAAGTGTACAACTCAAAGGTTTTAGCATATTCACCAAGCTATGCAATGTTAATCATTATCTAGGTTTAGAACATTTTTATCACTCAAAAAAAAATAGAAAGTCTGTATCCATTTAGAAGTCAGTCATTTTTTCCTAACATTAAACAGACAGACAGACACACACACACACACACACACACAACTTGTTTCCTTCTAACTACAATCAATAATTTGGGAAAATTTATACTTTTGTATTAAGTTCCCCATATCATCAAATAATTTAGTATACCTTTCTGTTTATGAAACATATTATGTTCCCATGATTATTACATATGTCCTTTGATTAACTTATCAAATTTACTCCTAAGTATTTTATTGTTCTTTTCATTGTTGTGAAAGAAAATGTTTCCCATTTTCATTCTGTGTGTTTATTGCAAAAAAAGAGAAGCTATTAGTTTTATTATCTTGTATCTGGCTACCTGATTAATTCTATTGTTTATAACTTGATTCTCATGGGTTTCCTAGATGTACAATCTTATTTGCTAGGACCCCTAAAAAATAGTTAGGCAATATAAAATAGCAATAAGAAGGATCTTGTCTAACTCCTACTAATAAAATGCAATCTGAGTAACCTACACAAGATATTTACTCGTGACTAAGACCCATTTCTCCCCTATTTCTTTTTTTTATTACTTTATTGATTAAGGTATCACATATTTGTCCTCATCCCCCCAATTCCCATCCCATACCCCAACCCTCTGCTGTCCGTGACTCATATATATTAGGCTCATATGCATGCACACAAGTCCTTTGGTTGATCTCTCTCCCCTATCTCCACCCTCCCCTTCCTTCCTTCTGAGGTTGAACAGTCTGATCGATGCTGTTCTTGTTCATCAGTCTATGTTGTTCATCATTTCCCCTAGATGAGTGAGCTCATGTGATGTTAGAAATACACTTATAAGAACCTCACATTACAGCCTTCACTCCTGCTCCTCTTTTCTAGCAGCTTCTAAACTGCTACTAATGAAAGGCCCTGATTCTGGCTCCTGGGTAGTAGAGAAAAGAAGTGCTCCTGACTCTCAGGATACCATTAAAAATACCTATCAATCCATTCAGATGCACGCATACATGGTACAAGGCAAGATGCTGAAAGGAATATCAAGAATGTCCAGAATTACAGTCAAGTAGGAGATAGAAAATGTGAATAAATAACATTACTTCAAATAGAAATGACACATGTGCTTCAAAATATAAATAGATAAATCATGTGACAAGATTAGAGGAAAATAGTTACTGTAGTATAAAAATAGTTTCAAGTGGAGGTTAGATATATGCTATAATATACTATAATTTACATATGTTACAGATTAAAAAGCTTTTGTGGGGTTGGCTGAACCTTATATCACATGCATTTAGGGGGGAAAGTTGCTGTCAAATAATCCACTTATAAGCGAATTTTCAGCAACATAATTCATGTTTCTTAACAATAGACAATGGTAACAGTCCCAAAGTTGTAGTACTGACTGTAAAGGAAAGTAGCAAGAGGAATAGATAAGAGTCTGGTTTAACAATGACCTTTCCTGATTACTCCTTGAGAACAGAAGTAATTTTATTCAATAAAAATAAAAGAAAATGAATCCCTATCATGCAAATTTCATAAAAATCAGAATATTTTATTAATTCAAGCACTATAGAATTATAACTATTATGTTCATAATTCAGTGCTTAAATTAATACTGCTTTTTATACTGCAAAAATATGATATAAGTTCTCATCAGGGTCAAGAATTTTCATCTTTGAACATACAGTCTATAACAGCAAAGTGCAGTTGTTACATAAACCATAGTTTATTGGATCTTCCCTGCTATAAAAATATGACTGACATTTCATTTATCAACCATCTTAAAGGTTAATTCTTGCTTCCTGTTTCAGATTTTATTGTAGGTGAACTGATCTAGGCAGCATCTATTTACGTATTCTGAGCAAACCACAATCTGTTTCATTGCTCACTCTTACAGTTAAGAACATATTGACTTGCTCCTGCTCTGCTCTTTAATTCATTTATGCTGCGAGTCAGGCATGAAGACAGAATTTTAAATGTGACATTTGCAGGCTGTTAGGTCACTTAGGCTCTGACAACTCTAGGGAATTCCTGACATATAAACAGGACCTGATTACCAAGTACAGGTATGCTTCCCCAAAGGGGCAAATTTCTGACCATTTTTTATAATGTCTCACAGAATTTTAATATTAAATTTTAATGTCAATGCAAAGATCTCTATAGCCAACATTTTAAAGTAAAAGTCTGTTTCTTTTAATAAGTTCAAATTGGCACATCTTCTAATCAACTTATATCAGCTAAATAAAAACTCTTACGTTTAACAAAGACATATAAAAAGACTTATAATAATAATATTCATTAAAATTCTAAAAATTTCTGACCTCCAAGGGCTTTTAATATTTTCTATTACCTATAGATTCTGAAAATTCTGATAAGTCAAAGGCCATAACTCTTGTCACCAGATTGTTTCAAATTGTTATATTCTAGCCCAGCAAGGCAGACTTTAAATGCTGTCAAAATCACAATACAAAATGTAAGTTTAAATACTTATCACACTGCCTTTTCTAAAATTACAGCTATGTAGAAGAGATGAGAGTCATTATAATTAGAAATGAAAAAACTGCCCACATGACATCTAAAATTACACTTCCCAAGAGTTGATAATGGGGTGGTATAGAAAAAGTAGAGAAATACTGTTTTCTCATTTTAGCTAGTCAAAAAAATTACACCAAATTATATTTTTTTCAACTCTTTTCCCTTGTCAGTAAGTAATAAGTACTATATACAATGGTTCAAATGAAAGTTTACTGAAATTATGTCTTATTGTTAAGTAATGCACAAAGATAATCCTGATTTTTACCTTGTATTTTATATAAGTAAGAATTCTACTGTTACACAGCAAGCAGACATTTAATGTTGTGCTTTGAAAAAGACTCCCAAGAGTCTAAACAGGGATAGACGGCCTGGAATGCCTTCAGCAATAGCACACTGATTCTGAAAAACCTAACAAAAGTAATTACTTTTCAGAGATTAAAAAAGTTGTTTCTTTAAAAAGAATAAAGTGGAAGCAAACCTGGTGTATTATCTGAGCTACAGGAAGTTGTTCAGCATATTTCAGGGGTTCTATTAGTTCCTCATCCATCCAGTCTTCCTTATCTCTGGGGGAAAAAAGAAATTAAAAGACACAAAGTGGAGGTAAATACTACTTTTAAATATGTCAAATATAAAATATATTAGAATACACAGTTAATATTTTTGAAATAGTGTTTCTCAAAAATCTAGGAAAAACCACCTAATGGGAATTTTTAAATTATACAACTATAAATGCATTCACATTGCATTTAATTACTATGTAATAAGAGTAGCTAACATCACCTAATAGTCTCAGATACTGTCTTTCACTCTAAGACTTAAAAATGTCTAAGAACTCTCTGTTTGTAGGGTGTGCTTGTTATCATAGTAAAGGCCTTCAAAAGCCATGTTTCAATCATGCTCAAGCCTCATCACTAGCAACTCCTTCTGTCTGTACAATTCTGCTTTTTCATCCATATCTAACCACAGCTGGCCGCTCACCAATGGGTCTTGCAGTTCCTGGACTCTGATTTTCTCCACCATTTCTCGTTTGGACCAAGACCAATTTGTTCTTTATTTACCCTTCTTTCAAACATAATAATTTATTTAGACCCATCTATGTATAATTTTTTACCTCTTTAAAGACAAAAACCATGTCTTATTCTTCTTTGTGGTAAATCCAATGTTTACTAAATGATAATCAACAAATATGTGCTGAAGGAAAATAGGAATAAAATAAAATAAAATAAAATAAAATAAAATAAAATAAAATAAAATAAAATAAAATAAAAACTCCATGACAGGTTATTTTGTATGGAAATCTTTTATTTCATATCTACATTTATGATAAGATGTAAAGTTGACATAATATATATGCAGTATAAAATAGTAAAGTGGAGAAGAGAAACAAAAACCAAATCTCCCCAAATGAAGAGAATTGGAAAAGAAATAGAAAGATATTTTAAAATAATCATTGACCTTTTTCAAAATAGCAAATAAACATATTTCAAAACAATAAGACTTCAACATATTTAAAGTTCCTTTTACCTTTTTCTTCTTTACAAATTACACATCAACTTATCAACTTAAAAATTGAAACCTTGAATTATTTTGAAAAATAATCAAACAAGAGTGGTCCAAATCTCTACAGTTAATGAGAAATCTGGAATATCTCTCAAGAACCCCTATGCTGTACATCTGAAACTAACATATAATTATGTTGAATGTAAACTATAATTAAAAAATAAAATTAAAAAAGACAAATAAGGACAAAATTTTGGATACAGTTTCAGAATTTAAAGTTCTTAACTATGTAAATAATCTGAGTATATGTGGCACAATTAGCATAAAAATAATTAATTTAGTGGAACTTTGAAGAGTCTCACTAATGACAAAAAACTTAATCTCAAAACAATGTTTTATAGAAACAGAAAGAATAATGTCTGCCAGGAGCAAAGGAGGGGAGAATAGGGAGTTATTATTTAACTAGTGGCCCTGTGCACAAATTTGTGCACACTGAGAGAAAATTAATTCGAAGAAATATTTTAATATCACTATTCACCCTTTATAATAGAAGTGCCAAACAAATTCACGATCGACAATGGCAGATCCAAACACATGCGTGTGATTGCCACCAGTGAGAGCTTCATATGTATCACACATGTGCAAGTCAACTTAGCTTTTTATAGATATAGAATAAACTTGCTTAATTAGACCTGCTTTCTGATTTAGCTAAACTTTTTCCAGCCCAGTGAAGCACCCCAATTTCTCTTTCAGGTAGCTGTCAGCAACACAGCAAATATCAACACAAAGCAAATTATTATTGTAGATCACACAGGGAGAACTAAGGTTAAAATATTTAACTGCAGTAGTGTTTGACTATATTCTGCACAGTGAGAAAACCTGAAGTCATTTTCAAGGTCCACCATTACTTACTTCTTTTTAGTCAGGTCAAGTTTCTAGGCTTTCTAAATCTCCGTTTTCTGGCTAATGAAAAGAAAATAGTATTCCACCGACTCTCCTATCTACCTACTCCAGGACTTCTATGAGGATCTTCGGAAAGCCACTGCTTGCCAATACTGTCTGTGCACCAAGGAACACGGAAGGTCAATGGACCTTGGGCATTAGCAGGGCTTATCTAGTGTTGAGATAGTGATGGCACAAGGCAATTCCATAACCTAATAATCCTTTTACTGTTTACCAAGCTTCACCTTTGATATGCCTGTATACACTGCTAGAGGGCAGGACCCAGTTTTGGTGTGTATCCAAGAAATGCCTTATAAATTCATATTTCTTGTATAGTATTTTCATTTGTGCATCGGCCCCTCCTTTAGATCCTGAAGCCTAGCCATGGTCACAGCAAGAATCAAATGAGATGAGACATGGAAAAAGGCTTCACAGACATTTTGTTAACATGTGAAATGTTTCCACCTAGCTATAAAGCAAGTAGTATTCCTGAGCTGAAGAAACTCCAAGGAGGCTAGACTTTACTAGGGAGAGAAAGCCAGTCATTACTACATGATGTTATTACATGGTGCCCAAAGCGACCATTTCTGGGCTGGGCTGGGCTGTGGGCTGCATTTTGCACCATGGGGTCTTGGCAGCATTGGCTGTGATTTGGTGGGCTATCACTCTGGGGTGGTGGCAGAGTCTGTGTCCCACTTGGGGGAAGCCAAGTGTAACTTTGTGGGTGCCAGGTCCATGGTGCCATTACTCTGTGCGTGACACAGCAGCTCCTGCATTAAGCATCTGCCCCTTGGTGGTCAGAGCGCATCATAGCAACCAATTGAATGGTCAGACAGTATATTATATATATATATATATATATATATATATATATATATATATGTGTGTGTGTGTGTGTGTGTGTGTGTGTGTGTGTGTGTTAGGCTAGTGGCCCAGTGCACGAAATTCATGCATGGGGACTCCTCAGGGGATGTCCAACTGCTGGTTTAGGCCCAATTCCTAAACTGGCTGCCGGACATTCCTCTCACAATCTGGGACCACTGGTTCCTAACCACTCACCAGCCTGCCTACCTGACCTCCCCTAACCACTCTCTCTGCCAGCCTGATTGCCCCCAACTGCTCCAAACCCCGCTGGCCTGCTTGCCCCAACTGCACCACGGCTGACCTGACTGCCCCCATCTGGCCCCCCTCTGCTGGCCTGATTGCCCCCAACTGCCCCCCCCCCCCGCCAGCCTGCTTACACCCAACTGCCACCCCCACCCCTGCTAACCTGATCACCCCCAATTGTCCTCCCCTCCTGGCCTGATCACTCCTAACTACCTCTGCCTCGGCCCTGCCACCATGGCTTTGTCCAGAAGGATGTCTGGAAGGTCCCCTGGTCTAATTACCATATTACTTTTTTATTAGTATAGATGGTTAGAGTTTCAATATTTTTTTTTTTTTTAATATATTTTATTGATTTTTTTTTTTACCCCCTCCCTCCCTCCCACACATCCCCTCCCTCCCCAGAGTTTTGTGTCCATTGGTTGCACTTATATGCATGTATACAAGTCCTTCGGTTGATCTATTATCTCCCCCAGATCTTCCTCCCGTCCCCACTGTAACTTGACAGTCTACTTGTTGATATACTGTCTCTATATCTATCTTATGGTTCACCAGTTTATAATGTTCTTTATTATCCACAAATGAGTGAGGTCATGTGGTGTTTCTCTTTCATTGATTGGCTTATTTCACTCAGCATGATGTTCTCCAATTCCATCCAGGATGCTGCAAATGATGAGAAATCCTTCTTTTTTATGGCAGCATAGTATTCCATTGTGTAGATGTACCATAGTTTTTGGATCCAATCATCTGCTGATGGACACTTAGGCTGTTTCCAAATTCTGGCTATTGTAGATTGTGCTGCTATGAACATAGGGGTGCATATATCCTTTCTGATTGGTGTTTCAAGTTTCTTGGGATATATTCCTAGAAGTGGGATTACTGGGTCAAATGGGAGTTCAATTTTCAGTTTTTTGAGGAAACTCCACACTGTTCTCCACAGTGGTTGCACCAGTCTACATTCCCACCAGCAGTGCGCGAGGGTTCCTTTTTCTCCGCAACCTCGCCAGCACTTGTCGTTTGTTGATTTGTTGAGCATGTTTTCATGTGCTTTTTGGCCTTCCTTCTGTCTTCTTTTGAAAATATTCTATTTAGGTCCATTGCCCATTTTTTAATTGGATCATTCATCTTCCTTTTATTTAGTTGTATAAGCTGTTTGTAGATGTTGGAGATTAAACCTTTATCAGTGGTAACATTTGCAAATATGTTCTCCCACACAGTGGGCTTTCTTGTTGTTTTGTTGATGGTTTCTTTTGCTGTAAAAAAGCTTTTTACTTTGATGTAGTCCCATTTGTTTATTTTCTCTTTAGCTTCCATTGCACTAGGGGTAGTATCAGTGAAGAAGTTTTTTTGGCATACGTCTGAGATTTTGTTGCCTGTGGATGCTTCAAGTATTTTTATGGTTTCCCGTCTGATGTTTAAGTCCTGTATCCATTTTGAGTTTATTTTTGTGTATGGTGTAAGTTGGTGATCTAGTTTCATTCTTTTGCATGTATCTGTCCAATTTTCCCAACACCATTTATTGAAGAGACTGTCTTGACTCCATTGTATATTAGTGCCTCCTTTGTCAAATATTAATTGAGCATAGTGATTTGGGTTGATATCTGGGTTCTCGATTTGATTCCATTGATCTATATGTCTGTTTTTGTGCCAGTACCAGGCTGTTTTGAGAACAGTGGCTTTGTAATACAGCTTGAAGTCTGGTATTGAGATACCTCCTACTTTACTCTTCTTTCTCAGGATTGCTGTGGCTATTCGGGGTCTGTACCAAGCACATATAACTATTATAACTGCATAATAAAAAGCTACAATAAATAATCCAATTATAATTTTTTCCATCCTCAAAAAGGATATTTCTTTTTTTTCCAATATATTTTTATTGATTTCAGAGAGGAAAGGAGAGGGAGAGAAAGATAGAACATCAATAATGAGAATGAATCATCAATCAGCTGCCTCCTGAACACCCCTTACTGGGGATCGAGCCCAAAAACCCAAGCATATGCCCTTGACCAGGATCAAATCTGTGACCCTTCAGTCCACAGATCTATGCTCTATCCACTGAGCCAAGCAGGCTAGGGCCCTCATGAAGGATATTTCTAAGTGAAAGTGACATATTTGCTTGTTTCCTTTTTACTGTGTGGCTGAGATGGAGAAGAATACAATGACTAGCCAGTACAGTTTGGTGCCAGTGCCTTGATTCCTGGTAAGGCACCAGCAGCTTCCATATATGTCTGCTAAAAATAAATAAATAAATAAATAATCATTGGGCATGTGGAGGTATTATTGATATGAGAAAATGCTAAGTAACTGATTTACTATCTGAAAAGGGATTTACTATCGGGGAAAGGGAGGGAGGAAGAGACTGAACATAAACTGCACCTATGGATGAGGACAATGGGGGATGGGGAGGGGGCGCAGGGTGGGGTGAGAACCTGGTGGAGGGGGGAAGAAATGAGGAACCTTTGTAATAATATGAACAATAAAGAATGATTAAAAAAAATTAAAAATAAATAAATAAATAAATAAATAAATAATCGACGAATTCTAAGAGTACACAGAAGTATGAAAAAGATAGTCTTTGTTGTTTATTCCAAAAATCTAAAGTAATATATATAAGATGAAATACTTTTCACTCACAAAATTCTGTCAAGATAAAATATTTTTTAAATGGACATATGGCAATTTGAATCACATTTTTTAAATGCCAAGTAGCTGTTATGAAACATTCTGAACATGTTCCTATATTTTGTTTGTGATTGCAAATATGACATAAACACCTAAGTATGCATCAACCAAAGATAAATGTGAAAATTTTCTTGGGAACTGTAGGACATTTTTTTTAATTACACTAAGTAAAATTCACAAATAATCTTGATTATCACTAGACTTGGGAGTTTCTTACTGATTCAATGTTTCACAATAAATTGTTACTCATTTTTAATTTCTTAAAAATGTTTGTCCATCATTTTCTTGCTTTATTTGTTGCTAGAAGTGTGATGCCAAGCTAATTTTCTTTCCATTTTAATTATTTCCATTTTAAAATTTATTTTACATTTTAAAATTAGTTATTACATTTTTGTCTTGGAGACTCAAATGATATTTTTTTCCCTTTTATATTAAGGCCTAATGCTAAGATATAGGATATAGCTAAAAGTTAGTTGTCCTTGAACAATTCTCCCAAACACATAGGAGTCATTTAAAATGGAAATTCAGATTTCCTTCTATTTCTAAAAAGTTTTTTCATTATAATTTGAAATATGTTTTTGCTCATTTTTCATTTGTTCTTCTAATTCGTTCTCAAAATAAATATATTGAATTTTCTCTATCACTTTCTCTCTGGTCCTTTTATCTCTCTTATTTCAGTTTCATTTTCTTGACTCTTTCATTTCTATTCTTTATGTCTTTTACTGAACTTTGGTAATATCTATCATCCCTCAGGTACCTTGTAATTTAGTTTTCATTTCTAAAATGATTTTTGTCTTTTTTCATCAATTTCTTTCTAGAGTTCAGTCAGCACCTGTTTCATACATCTTCCTGTTTATCCATTTCAATAGTGAGTATTGGAGTGTCTGATTTATGGTGTCATTTCATAATGCAATTGCTAGGTTATTCATGTTGTATTCCTGTTTTCCTATTTTATGGAGTTTTCTCTCTCTCTCTCTCTCTCTCTCTCTCTCTCTCTCTCTCTCTCTCTCTCTCTCTCTCTCTCTCTCTCTCTCTCTCTCTCTCTCTCTCTCTCTCTCTCTCTCTCTCTCCAGATGCTTCCTTCTTTCTCTGTTGAAGATTATTTGTGACTTTTTACCAGGACCAGTAATAGCAACTTATCTCATGATGGCGGAAAGAAGGGCAATAAGTTGGCTCGTTAGGTTTCTCAGTTCAAGAGTACCCTTCTTGCCCTAGACAACGGGGGTCAGTGGTTAGAGTTTCAGCCCAGGCATTAAAGGGTCTCAGGTTCAATTCCCAGTCAAGGGCACATACCTGGGTTGCAGGTATGGGACATGTGTAGGAGGAAACCAATTAATGTGTCTCTCTCACACTGATATTTCTCTCTCCCTCTCTCATCTTCTCCGCCACCCTTCCATTCTCTCTGAAAAAGTAATGGGGAAAAAATATCCTCAGGTGAGGATTAACAAACAAAGAACAGTATCCTCCTCTGTGATATCGAATAATACTAGAGTACAATTTCATTAATAAATGGTATTTTTTGTGATGGTGGTGGGAACAATTCGCTTTTTTTCTTTCTTTTTTTTGGGGGGGGGAGGGGGGGTCACTTTATATTACTTTCTTTTAACTCAGCTTCGGCTGCTTCTCTCTTTCCCTTCTCCACTGGGCCTCTAAGGACAAACCACTGCCTCTGAAAGGTACCTTCCATTCTCTCAGAATGAGTGCTTTCCCAAGACTGTCACCTAAGGTCGCCCACACTTTCTAAGCCCCATCTCTCAAGTCCTCAAGCCAGGTCTCTGATCAAGTAACCCAATGCTTATAGTATAATTCATAAACTAAGAAAGCTATAAATGTCAATTTCAATTTACATATGGCTGCCATCCTTGGGTAACCTGAATTTTCTCTCACAAAATGGTAGTTTTCTTTCTTAAAGCCATTCATTATTGCTTTCATTTAACAATTTCAGTGCCTCTTAAAAGGAAAAACTTTTTGTATTGTTTCTTTTAAAGATCCTTCACTAAGAAGATATACTTAAATCATTTAATAAGGAACCAATTTCTGCATGGAAAAAGCTAAGTACCCTTTTTTGTACTTCGCTACTTTTAGCTGTGTTTTTGTATGAAACAATAATAAATGAAATTTATTTATACTATGAAAGGATTTTCAATTTAAATAGTGATGCTACTACCTCAAGTCAAAATGCAATAGAAATATTGTCAAAAATCCTCTGCATAAGTAAAATATTGCTGGCAAAATTCTGAAACCTAAGAAGTTAGTATTTACAAGCCCTCATCTCTTTTGTGTTCTTTTACTTTTATAAATGCCTGATGTCCTCAAAAATCTTCCTCCAGTGCTATGTAAGCACTCATGAAATTACTTACTGTGCCCATATCTCAGGACATCTCTGATTCAGAAGCAGGTGAACTTTTTATTCTACCTTACAACAGTGATATTACATTATGTGTAAAATGACATAGCTTACTGTGTGCAGAAGGCCAAAGCATCTTTTCAAACACTAAAATACACACCCCAAAAAAGAAGAGAAAAACAGAGACACTATGCTGTGCCAACTACAAACTAAAAATTAAGATCAATAAAGTCAAGACACATAATTTAGGGTAGTCCAAAATCATCAAGAAATTGTTTAAATGTATCAAAAACAAACACAGGAAGCTAGCCAAAGTTAGTACCTCACAAGCAACAAAACTCAAAAGAATTATTTAAAACTACACAGAGAAACCAAATTAATTTCATTTGATCTTGTGTGTGTGTGTGTGTGTGGGGGGGGACAGGATAGAAAAATCCCCACTCGTACATGACATTTTTAAAAAAATGTCTAAGCATTCATGTAAGTGACAACACATATTGTTGTACAAGATATCTTGACAAACCTGGGACCCTATGACATTCTTGAAAGTTTAAAGATACTCTAAGGAAGAAGAGAATTCAATTTTATTGGTCAATAGAGACAAACAAAATGCTCTTACAATTCCAGACAGGTCCCAGAAGTCACTGAAAATTATTGTTGTGAAGATGTGTTTTATAGCAATGAGACAACAATCTAACGCATCATCTTCCTTGAAATGAGATCTCCCTCCTAAACTCACAGTATAACCATTCTTCTAATTATCAATTAAAAACCTGTGAGAGAAGATATTAAAAGATAACTTTGAAGAAACAAAAGGAAGACGATGAGCCAGGAGAAAGACATAGTTTGACGCAGACAACAGAACGTAAGTCCCAAGAGACCTAAGGTTACATTAATTTACAGCCCAGTTGTTGAAATGCATCTAATTTGCTGTCAGCTTGCAGTGTGGTATAAAAATGCACAAACTGGTTAAAAAAAGAATAGCTCCCAAGCAACTCAGTAAAAACAGTTTCAACAAAATTCCAGAAAACAAGCTCTGGTTCTCCTGGAGGAACTTTAGAAGTAGCCTCTTAACTGGCAGAACTGTAGGCAGGCTTTACAAAAGTTCACAATACCAGCTAACTGGTATAATATATGGAATTATCTTTGTAGAAGCAAAGACAATCCTATCTAATAAAGAGGGAATATGCTAATTGATCATCACGCCCTCACAAAGTTGGAGGCTGATATTTGACGCTTGCCTGCACCTATGGCCGGCCCTGGGCAGCAGCCCCCCAGCTGCCCAGGCCGGCCATAGGTGCAGGCAAGCCTCAAATATCAGCTGCCCAGCCACCCAGGGCTGGCCCGAGGGACGACTAAATGACTGAACAAGCAGGCTGCATGGGGTGCCCAGGCCGGTGGGGGTGGGGAGACATGAGGGGTGACCAGATTGGCAAGTGGGGACAGTAAGCAATGATCAGGCCAGTGGGGGGGGGGGGGGAAGGGGGGAGTTGGGGGCAACCAGTCTGGCAGGTGGGGGCAGCCAGGCCAGCAGGAAGACAGTTGGGAGTGATTAGGTTGGCAGAGGAGACAGTGAGGGGTGACTGACTAGGCCAGCAGCGGAAGCAAGAGGGGCAATCAGGCCAGCAGCAGGGGGGAGATAGTTAGGGGCAACAAGTCTGGCAGGGAAGGGGCAGTTGGGGGTGACCAGGCTGGCAGGGAGAGAGTAGTTGGTGGTGACCTGGCTGGCAGCGGGGGGCAGTTAGAGGCGACCAGGTCGGCAGGGGGGAGCAGTTAGGGGGGATCAGGCTGGCACACAGAGGCAGTGTGGGGCAATCAGGCTGGCGGCAGCAGGGGGTGGGGGGGGCAGTTAGGGGCAACCAGGCCAGCAGAGGGAGTAGTCAGGGGTGACCAGGCCAGCGGGGGGAGGGGGTAGTTAGGGGCAACCAGCTGGCAAGGAGAGGGCAGTTGGGGGAGACCTGGCTGGCAGTGTGGGGCAGTTAGGGGCGACTAGACCAGCAGCAGGGAGCAGTTAGGGGCGATCAAGCTGGCACGAAGAGAGGCAGTGAGGGGTAACTAGGCGGGGGGGGGGGGGGGGGGAGCAGTTAAGTGCCACCAGGCAGGCAGGCAAGTGAGCGATTGGGAAGCCAGTGGTCCAGGACTGTGAGAGGGATGTCTGACTGCTGGTCTAGACCAACAGTCAGACATCCCCCAAGGGGTCCCCGATTAGAGAGGGTGCAGGCTGGGCTGAAGAGGAACTTCCCCCCCACCCCATGCACAAATTTCATGCACCAGGCCTCTAATTCTAAAATAACAACAGTGGGAGAAAATAACAAGTGGTCAGAAAAAAAACTGTCAAAATTATCGAGCCCTTACTCTGTGCTAGGCGCTCTACTAGGTATTTATAACTAAAGTTGTATATGTATTGTTCTAGTCATTTTACTTTGCATTTACATACATATCTCTATGCAGGAAAAAAATATTTAGAATATCCATAATGTCATTAGTAAATTATATTCTATGGGTAATTCAACCACTTACTTTTCTCATTCAATGTTATTTTTGAGATCTAAGCATGTTAATACGATTATCAATTATAGTTCACTACTGTTAGTAGCTATATAGAGTATATGAAAATCCTCCATTTTATTTAGACACTCCAATATTGATGGACATATGCTTCCATTTATTTATTATTATAAATAATGCAATAAATATCCTTCCAGGCTACTTCATTTACATATACAAGCGATGTTCTATAAAGGCCAGATCTGGCCAGTAACCTGTTTTTTACATGCCCAGTGAGCTAAGAATATTTTTATATTTTTTAATGAGAATAGTATTTTATACCAAATAATGCATATAACATTCAAGTTTTAGTGTTTATAAATAAACTTGCATTGAACACAGCCATTCATTTGTTAGTGTATTGTCTATGACTGCTTTTTCTGTACAACAGAGTTTCTGCAAGGAGACGATATGACTTACAATGGCTAACCTATTTACCATATGGCCCTTTACAGAAAGTTTGCCAACCCCTGTGCTAGAGTAATTATTTAGATGTGCACTTGCTAAGTCATAACTTATGCACATTTTAAATTTTGCTAGAAATAACCAAAATGCTATTCAAAGGGGTTGTGTGAATTTACACTGCCATGAGAAACATGTCAAGTTCCCATTTCCATACATCATCACCACTTAATTTTCTATAAGAAACTATATTTCCTTGATTCAATTTCTAGTTCCCTTTGAGAAACAGATTTATATGGTCACTGAACATGAGTGTTTATGCTTTTCCCAAACTATAATTCCTTTGGTCACTTTTCTATTGTGTTGCTGTTGTTTAACCAACGTGCTGAGTTACTTATGTAATCTGGACAGAAATATTTTGAGATACATATCGCAAATAATTTCACCCAGATTGTCCTCTTTTAACTGTTTCCCTTTTTTTCTGGCTATATATATTTTAATTTTGTTGCAGTAAACTTTATCTTTTATTTGCTATGCAAAGGGTAGCATGACCTACTATTTCTCTACTCTCATTAAGTTTAATATTTATTAAATGATAAATTCTTAGGTTTATGGTCTATAACAAACACAGGGAAAGTTTGCATATTCTTGATTCTTATACCTCCTATTCTATCCCTTGTCTTCATTCATTAGTAGGGATTTCTTGTGCAATGATGAATAAATGGAAATACAGCATGTATCCTTATCTTGTCTGACTTTAATTGAGAAGCTTCTACAAATTCACCCTAAAGCATAATGTTTGCTACCTGACTTTAGATTCATGGCCTTTATTAAGTCAAGGCATCTCCCTTTTACTTCTAGTTTGCTAAGTCATGTTGCTTTTTTAATCATTAATGATTGATAAATTTTAATCAAATTGCTTTCTCTGCATCTACTAAAACAATTACAAAATATTTCTCATTTAATGTAATGACCTATTTTCTAATCCTAAATAATTCCTGCAATTTAAGATAACTCTACTTGGTCATTTTATTTTGTGAAGTATTTTTACTTATACATTACTAGATTTGAATTTTATTTAAGACTAGAGGCCAGGTGCACAAATTCGTGCACCAGTGGGGTCCCTCAGCCTGGCCTGTGGGATTAGGCCGAAACTGGCTCTCCAACACCCCCTGAGGAGTCCTGGATTGTAAGAGGGCGCAGGCCAGGTCAAGGGACCCCACTGGTGCAGGTTTGGGGCTGAGGAGGGTTTCAGGAGATTGGCCAGCTAGGGAGAGACTATGGGAGGGCTCCAGGGCATGTCGGGCCCATCTCATTCAGTCTCAATTGGCTGGACCCCAGCAGCAAGCTAACATACTGGTCGGAGCATCTACCCCCTGGTGGTCAGTGCACATCATAGTGACTGGTTAACCAGTTGACTGTCTGCCCCGGGGTGGTCAGTGCATGTCATAGCGAGAAGTTGAGCAGCCTTAGCATATCATTAGCATGTTACACTTTGATTGGTTGAACAGCCAGTCAACACTTAGCATATTAGGCTTTTATTATATATATATATTTGTATGTCTCCACACAACTATTTTCTTGGTAGCTCACCTATATATTTAAAAGTGCTTTTTTCGGCAACTTATGGAGTGTCTAGGTATTTTATAACAGAAGAGTTTTTCAGAAAAATCCAGTCAGCAACAATTCCAAAAGTGAAGTCAATTGATCGTTCTTTATTATTAACTTCAAACCACTTCTCTAACTCATTTATAGTTCTTGATCTGGAAAAATTGAAATGTTACACCTAATTCTGAATATTATAGGGTATCCTTTTATTGAGAATTGTTTCCTTCTAATGAAATTTCAACGCCTAAATGTCAAAAGCCATTAAAATCAAGTTGTGTTCTCCTATCTAAGGTAAAAATAGGACTTCTCATATTCAGAGCAAACTCATTGACAACTTTATTTCTAGAAGTACTCAAGGTTTTACTGGGTCTAATTTTCAAAGAATAAGAAAGAAACAAAAAAACTACCCTTAACACTAAAATTATACAAGTTACATTTTAATCATTTTTTATAATTTAGAAGATATTTGTTTTACTAAAGAGAAATCATTATGAACATCAATTATGTTTCAAGCCTAAGTTAGAGTTTTCCCTATCATTAGATGTAAGATTTTAAATGTATGCATCATGTTTATGTAAAGCAATAAGTGCAGTTACAACTCCTTTTATTACAAGGAGCAGAACTTGAGGGTGATACCTCTAAGCCAGAGATTGTCTATACTTATAACTTATTTCTCACATATAGCTCATTATTACCTGCCTCAATACCTTAAAGCAAAAGTGCCAATAATTGTCCTAAACTAGTGGTCAGCAAACTGTGGCTCACAAGCCACATGTAGCTCTTTGGCCCCTTGTGTGTGGCTCTTCCACAAAATACCCCGGCCTGGGTGAGTCTATTTTGAAGAAGTGGCGTTAGAATAAGTTTAAGTTTAAAAAATTTGGCTCTCAAAGAAATTTCAATCGTTATACTGTTGATATTTGGCTCTGTTGACTAATGAGTTTGCCAACCACTGTCCTAAACCATGCAACTTTAAATCACCTAATAGAAATCTACCCCATCTGTCAACATACAATATATACTCTTAGTACACATATCTTTGGTATAAAGAAATCAACATTTTAAAAATTAGATATAATTTTAATTCAACCCAGTTTAAACTGCTCACCAAGTATCTGAATTTCTGACTGGCAATGTCTTTCAGACCAATTAAACCAGGTCCATGAAAGTAAATTCTCAGCCAGCATCCACACTTAGTAATCACGTGACAAATTCAGGTAGTGTGAGATCATATACTCTGAACTTTTGCATTATTTTAGTTTTTTTTTCACTTTGAGAATTCATGCTGGAAAATATTAACATTAGAAGCTAACCAAATCAGATTAAGAACAAAGAGAGGCCCTTAGTATAGAAGTTTAAATGAGGTTGATCAATCTCACTGAAAAAAGACATTCCATAGCAATAGTAGCTGCACGCATCCCTTTGTGAAAGTACTTTCAGAATAATATGTGACAATTTCATTAAAGTGAGAAATTTAGAATATTACTGAATTTGACAAGAACTTTGTATACATAAATTTGAAACAGAGAAAGAAGGAGAATAATAGATTTAAACATTAATGTTTGCTTTATGAAAAAACATAATATGTTCCCTTTCACACATAAAAATTTAATTACTATTTATATTACCAAGACATGACCAAAAACAAATATGAATTTTTCAGTCTCCTGATTTTTATTTATTTTTATGATAAAATTAATTTTAAAATAAGCATTTAAATGAAATGTCCTCTCCCTTGCAGAAATATATCTATTGTATTTGTAATAAAATATACTGTAAATAATATTTACTATATCAATTTAATGAAAACTCATATAAATGACTTTACTTGCAGTTTTAGGTACAGTTTGGCTTTATTAAAAATAATCTGTAATGAAATTTCAAATTATTGATTACCCTTGAAAAAATCATAGTATTTCCAATTCTCTCAACAGGTGTGCCTTAAGCCCAAACCGGTTTGGCTCAGTGGTAGAGTGTCGGTCTGCGGACTGAAAGGTCCCAGGTTCGATTCCGGTCAGGGGCATGTACGTTGGTTGCGGGCACATCCCCAGTAGGGGGTGTGCAGGAGGCAGCTGGTCGATGTTTCTCTCTCATCGACGTTTCTAGCTCTCTATCTCTCTCCCTTCCTCTCGGTAAAAAAATTAATAAAATATATATTTTTTTAAAATAGGTGTGCCTTAAAATTGATATTAATCATGAAGGTTATCACTAGCAAAGACCTCATGGCCCTGTCATTTTTCCAGGTTCATATTTACCCCGCCCACCACAATAAAATCTATAGATGGTTTAATGCTAACATTTGTTATCAGAATGAGTATTATAAAAGAATGACAGATACAATAATGAAGTAATACTTCTAAGATAATTAACAGTAAGAGAAAAAAAAACAAACAGTGAAATAAGCATAAAGTCTTAAAATAGAATTTTGTTTTTCTAATCAACTACATAAGTAAGTATGGGAAGGCGAGAATGGGAAATATGCAGCACGGGTGATAAAAATGCCAACTGAGTTTTATAAATAGAGCTATAGTGAACTAAGGAACAATGGTAGCACTCCCACTGTAACCTTTTGCACTGGAAGAGACATCAGCCTGGCTGCGACGATTTTTACATGACATTAAAAAAGTATGCTTATTTTATGTGCATTATCCCAAATCCTTACAATAACTCTGAAGGTAGAGAGTCATCACCCTTTTCCAGATAAAGTGTCTGAGATTAATTGACAAGCCTGAAAAGATAAAGCCAGAAACTAAACTAAATTCCAACAAAAGTTTGTTCACTCCCATATCTCTCTACTGTATCAAACTGCCTCAAAGGTAGCCTCTAGCACTGGGAGGGACAATCTGGCAGTGCCTCAGCTATAGAACCCTTGAAAATCAGGTAAGAAAGTATACCATGATTTCAACAAAAGGCAATTTCTGGAATAGGATTAGATTTATATTATTAATGTAAATATCTTCTGCCCCTTGTTTCCCCCACCAGCTACAATCCTAACGTGTTATATATAAATCGATTTTTTAAAACTTGAATTGAGATTTCCCCACTAATAAATTATAAATAAATACTTTATCTTTTTACTAAGTAATCACCAATAATCTTCACATAAACATAACATCTTTTGAACCTTCAATTTCGTATTAAGTATTTAAAAATATGCAAATTATTTCTAAAAAGATGCCAGAGGAGAGTCAATTTTAAAAATCCTGTAGATTTACCTATTTTATAACCAAAGTTCCATTATTACTAGGCTTATTAAAGCAAAACACTTACATATAGGAAGATATTTTTACTATCTTTTTTAAACTGAATATTCAATATCAAAAGTCATTTTCTTTTTCTGTCATTGATGTGAAGAAATAAGTATTATGATTTAGTTGGTGGTACATTCTACCTTCAACCTTCCTCATCAAAAAGATTGCTCCATGTATACAAATATGTAATGTTACTGCCACCTTCTGGTAAAACACAACTTCCCAATTGTTCACAGTATTCCAAATGAGAAACTTCCAGATATGAAATAACTACATTCTAATACTAGATTAATAAAGGCAGAATAATTTTTGCAAACAGCCAAAAATATATTAAAAATAGGATTCTAGCAATAATTTTCATTGATACATGTAATATGTTTTCTTGATAATATTGAACAGTCAGTGAGCATGTTACTATATTTGAGGCATATAATTTATAGCTATAAAACAAAATGAAAATGAATTGTCCTGGAGTTATTATTCCCATTTTAAAGATGAGAAAACTAAGAATCAAAGAAGTCAAGTAGTTTGCCCAAGATTACACAGCTAGTAAAAGTCCAAGGCTCTGAATTCAGATTGATTCCAATGACCTTGACTTTGATTATTATGCTGCGATATCCCCTAGAATGGCATTTAATAGGCATGAAGTTGATTTAATTCATTTAGGACATTAAATCTTAATTTAGTGAAGTAGAGCAATAATACTGTAATTAGTAAATGGACCAAAAGAGTCACCGAATATAAAATCAAACCTTAAAGGTCCCATAATCTGCTTTTCCATATAATTTAGACCTTTATTCCCCAAACATCCTAATGGGTTAAGTTCTAATGTTCTATTTACAAATAAACTAGAGGTCTGGTGCACAAATGTGTGCACGGCTGGGGTTCCTTGGCCTGCTCGGTGACTGGGGCTGATGGGGGCTGTCTTGCCCAGTCTGCATTCCCAATTTGATCTCAGACATATATATAGACTAGGGGCCAAGTGCACAGAATTCATACATGGAGTGTGGGGGGGGTTGTCCCTCAGCCCAGCCTGCACCCTCCGACAGTCCAGGACCCCTCAGGAGATGTCGCCTGCTGGCTTAGTAATTAGTTGGTGGTACATTCTACCTTCTACATTCTACATTCTACCCACAGGGAACGGGCCTAAGCCGATAGTTGGAATCCCTCTCACAGTTCGGGACCCCTCGTTTCTTACCGCCCAGCTGCTCACTGCTCCTTAGTGCTCCATGGAGGCAGGAGAGGCTCCTGCCACCACCACTGTGCTCACCAGCCATGAGCCCTATCTTTCTGTGTGCCAACTGCTCTCTTCCTTCTCACTTAGGGCAAGCAGCATGTGAGGGCAGAGTGCACTATCATGGAACACAGAGGGCAGCCCGGAGCTGAGGGAGTGGATGGACCCACGGGGTAAGAGCTGGACACAGAGGACAAGGATGCTATCTCACCCAATTGTGAGGCATGCTGGCCGGCCTTCATCTGCCTGATCCCACCCAGGGAGGTACTGAGCAGGGTGTCCGCATCTCCCTTCTCCATCCTTCCATCTGTGACACCTGTCATCCTTTTCCAGGCCTCCCCCAAAGTGAGTTCAGCTCAATCCCTGAATGTGAAAAGGGCCCAGGGCACGGGGAGGCCTCTACTCCGGTGACCCCTGATTCCCAGCGACAGGACTGGTCGACAGGACCTGGTCTCAGGATGGTGGCCACAGCTGTTTCAAGAAAAGTTTGGAATGCAGACTTTCGTATGAGCCCCTATTCCAAAAGGTGGCAGTTTATTCACATTGTGGCAAAGACACCTTCAAAAGTTAACATAAGTGGGTAAAGTCAGGGCCAAACAGGGCCATTTCCTCAACCAATCTCTCTGAGGCACGTGGACCGAACCAAGACTCAGCTCTTCGCAGGACTCCTCTGGGTCTTTTTAAGCCTAAAGGACAGTAGTCTGTCTCCATTCTTGTTCTTTGGAATTTTTTTTCATCATCAGATAAAAGGATATGTACATTGGGCAATCCTTTCAAGATATAATATTCCAGTTGCACCCATGTGATGACGAGAGCGCCCCTCAAAGGGAGGGAGTCAAAGATGGGGGAGCAGGGAATTGTGAAAACCAAAGCGATGACAGAGATGCTAAGCCTTTCCTTCACGTGTCTGACACACCTCCTTAGGCAGCCTGCAGGCTGGCATCTGCTGGATCTTTACCACTTGATGTCCTGGCAGGCTGCCCTGGGCCCTGCTAGACGGTATGCAGGGCCACCTGGGCCCAGGGGTAGTCTCCCCACCCCCGCCCCAGCCATTCCTGGTGCAGCTCCTAGACATGGACGCTGGCCTCCGGGGGCCACACTAGGATGGCAGCGTAGATGCCTTCCATTTGCCACAGCAGTGCCTTGTCTGTATGCCCGTCCTCGCTTAGGCATCCCCAGCGCAGGCCAGGACCTCCACGAAGTAGCCGGGGAACTTGCCCCTCTACAGCTTCAGGACCACTTCTGGATGTTCCGAAAGCTGTAAGAAACCTCAGAGTGTAGCAGAACTTCTCCATCCCTGGAAGTGACCTCCTGGGGTGACCTCCTGGAAGTCTCTGTTCCTCAGGGTGCGGTAGGTGAGCACCCCCACATCCTCGTAAAACAGCTCTTTGGCCATGTGCCTGAAGATGTGTGCCAGGTACCCACTGGAGCTGGCCCCTCGTGGAGCCTCACCTCCTCCTCCTCCGTGTCTCCCAACAGCGGGTCCACGGTGGCATCATTCCCCGCGAGGTCACTTTGCTCCGTTATCTGGACAATTTCTCCTGAGGTTAGCATGCAGTCAGCACCCTGGGAACTATGAAAAGCTGTGGGAACATCTTCTCAAAGGGCCTCCATGGGGCCACAATGACATGGAAAATCTTGTCTGGGGACAGGTTCTGCCTTCTGGTGAACTAATCCTTCACCTTCACCAGAGAGCCAGTGATCTGCTGGGAAGACTTGGCCGTGCAGAGGTGGGGGTGATGGGGTGACCCAGCACATGCTCTGCATATCAGTCCCAGCCGGGGCAGCGGAGATCAGCGTGGGTAGCCGGAGCTCTTCCTCATGGTGCTGGCAGTACCTACGCACAAATTCCTTCTGGCTTCCCAGGACGCTGAAGTCTGCAGCTATCTTCATGTCAAAGACAGTGCGCCCAAGGCTTTTTAGGAAGCCACAGAGCCTTCTGGATGCATCAGTGACACTGAGGCTGAATTTAGCACAAAATAAGGCAGAGAATGAGGACACATGAACACTGCCAGCGCCTTGAGCTGTGAGATATCACATTTCTTATTAAGGTTCAGAACACGGAAGAAGTCCTTGGTGTTCTGTTGAGAAACTGGGACTCCTTCCTCTGCGGTCACACAACTGTCACACGCCAGGCAGTCACTAGGAAATATCTTGGCATCGGCAAGCTTATGGACTTCTCCTTTCTCTCGGTTCTCCTGAGCCGCATTCCGGACATTGACTGCGGCCTTCTCTTGGTCATTGGTTTTTGTTTTTTTTTACTACATTCCTTCCATGTGCAGTGCTCACACTTCATCTGGAGCAGGGTGGGCGGGACCCGGCTCAAGTGATCTGGAGGAAGCACAGGGAGAGCAGTCAGTCAGTCACCGCTGGTCGCCCCTGGCGCTGCTGGCAGTATCCTTTTTTCCTAGTGGAGTATCTAGGAAAAGGAAGTAGCTGCAATGCCTGAGGCTGAGTTCCGGGAGGCCGGCAGTACTGTTAGGATCGTGCCAGCATCACTGGTCCATTGGTGCCTGGCCTGTCCTCTGGAGATTGAACCTGCAGGACTACTAAGGGAGCCAGTCCAGTTCCGCCCCGCCTCCGCCACCGACTGATTGTAGTCTGAGGGCCGGGAGGAGGGACCAAGCAGTCTGCCTTCTGCCCATTCATCAGCCGCTGCTGCCAAGGATTCATCAGAGCTTGAGGAACCCCAGGACCCCTGTTAGTCATCCCCTGATCATGGGAAACTGCGGACCAGGGCAGGGACCAAACGATCTGCCTTCCGCCCACTCACTAGCTGCCACTGCCACAGATTCATTGGAGCCGGAGGGACCCAAGTTCCCCCATTAGCCATCCCCTAATCAATAGAGCCTGCTGTTCGGTCATCTATCCGGCTGTTTAGTTCGTGATGGCCCCTGGCTTTTTATATATTAGAAAACTATGCCATTTTGAGATTTTTCATAATTCAAAAATTTCAAGTTCTATATGTTTAGTGTTTAAATTAAAATTAACTTTGCTTTGATACAGTTTAAATATTAATAAACACTCATTGGAAATTACTATCCCTAGTAAACATATTTACTAATTTACATTAAGAGAAATTTACTAATTTACTTATTCAAAGGGGCATAGTACTATGTTCTTCTATACTGTTTACATACACTTATTCTTAAAAGTCATAAACCAACTCAATGGATGTTTTTGTTAATTGTAGATAGTGAAATAAATTGCTTTTAAAAAAATCTTCCCATTAAATGACTAACACATAATTTTGAAATTATAATAAGAACTTTATGTGTATGTAAAATGAGAAAATGGATAATATAATTATGTTTTAGTTTTTTTATAAATCAAACTAGAGGCCCAGTGCACAGATTCTTACACGAGTGGGGTCCCTCAGCGTGGCCTGTGCGGATTGGGCTGAAACCAGCAGTCCAACACTGCCTGCCACTCCTGCTCATCCCAGTCCTGCAGCGCCTGCTGCAGGTGTGTGCCCAGTCAGTCCTGAGAAAGGCTCACACCGCTGCAGTGGCACTCACCAGCCATGAGCCCTGCATCTAGCACCCGTGGCAGCACTCCTACTGTGGGAGCTCACTAACCACCAGGGAGCAGCTCCTGCATTGAGTGTCTGCCTCCTGGTGGTAAGTGCATCATAGTGACTGGTCAACTGGTCTTTCAGTCACTTAGGCATTTATATATATAGAAAATCACAACCTAATTTATGCTCTGAAAGTCTACTTTAATGAAATCTTGAATAACTGACTAACTGAAGTGTCTACCTTTATAAATAACAATATACAATAAAATAAATGGCCCAATAAGACACTTTAAATAATCAGAATTATACTTATGAGTAAATTTCTCACTTTGAAAAATAAAGTGGTATGTACAATAGTAAGGGAGAAATCTTATTGACTACTGTCTGAGCCATTTTGGTGAATCTTTGGTTCATAAAGTTTCATAATCATATCAATTTACTATAAGCAATTTTTAGCAAAACCATGGGGACAGAAAACACCAATGGTTTCCAGGGATATAGTGGGAGGATTGAACAAAAAGAGTCATAAGGAAATTTCTTAAGGTGATGGATTGTCATGGTGATTAAATGTAAGCATTTGTCAAAACTCAGAACTCTATACTAAAAAAGGTGATTTTTGTACATAAATTATACTTCAATGTTTAAAAACTGAACAAACTACAGTGGCACACAACAACATAAGTGAATTTCAAAAACATAATATTGGCAAAAGAATTAAAATATAATGTTTAGGTGATATAACTAAAATGTAGAGCAGGATAGTGAATTCCATAAAAGTTAGGATAGTGACTAACTTTGGGGTAGTTAAGAGGGTAGAGATGAGATGGGGAAAGGGCACAAGGAATAGGGAAGCTTCATCATTGTTCTACTTTTTTTCAGGTGGTTACTTGAGTTGTTACTTTGTGATACTTCATTGAGCTACATTTATAACTTACTTTCTTTTTGAAGAAAACAAGCTAAGTAACTTCAGGGCAAATTATAAAAGAATAATATAATATATATATATATACTTAGAGATAAAAGGCATTAGTATCTTGGCTATAACATTTATTAGATGGTAGCTTAACCTTTCTCAGCTTCAGTTTACTCATCTAGAAAAAGTGTAATGTTTTATTCTTGGGCAATGCTAAAGGATTTAGACTTCCACATTTTGTAACACTAAAGTGTGCCTATATTTTTTATAGCGATAAACTGGAGATTATTTTCCCAGTATAGTAAGGACACAAAAATGGTAATCTGAGTAATTCTGACATGGACTTATGACTAAATTCTAAAAAGCCAAATCTTTCAAGAGGGTAGACTGCTTATTTGTCTGCATACTTGTCAAAAGTCAACCTATGCATATTCAGATGAAGAACTTAGAATCAAATTATATAAACCAGTATTATTACAATCAGTCCATACTTTACCTCATTTATTCTTGCAAATAAATTAATAACACAACTAGTAAGACATATGCAAAATAAATGTTGATACAAACTATATGACTGTACCTTACTTAATATCTAAGTTTCAGAAGACATATAAAAACAATTATTTCATATAGCCATTTTTGTCAATTTTATGTACTAAATTATTCATCATATTAGGCTTTAGTATAGTGTACTCTAGTACACAAAATATGAAATATAGACAGTCTAAGTCTGAACAAATTAGTTCTGTTGTTTCCTAATAAATGCAGAAAATAACATTTTTAACTGACAATTTTAATAGCAGCTACTGTATTAATATTTTTAAATTAAGATCTGGAAAAAAATACATACACATTCTAGCCCATAATTTCCTTAATAAAATAGTTTTCACAATATCTGATCTCTCATGAGTATACTTTTCTCAAAGCACTGTCATTCATTTTTGCATATAAATATAACTACATACAAGATAATATTTGTAACATTCATGTAGAAATTCCTGAAGCATTTTGGGAACTTAATTTTTCTAAATTAATTGGATAGTCTATACTATGACACCATCTGTAAGCAATATTCTAAATAAAAAATTCTTATAAACACTAGAGGGTGCTCTAATGCAATGGTGCATGGTGTCTGGCTTTAATGTTTAAAATGATTTTCTCGATTAAAGATAAATTAAGATACTCTTCAGCATCAACTATTTTTGCAACCAACACAGTACATGGGGAAAATTTATGAGATAAAATTCCATTCTTCCGTAATATATAATAAATCAGTAGAATTCATGAAATCATTTTTATTGTACAATTATTACATATTTAATATTTTGTGAGGTGAAGAGGACAGAAAATAAGTACATAAGGAATACAAAGATGGTCCTTGACTATAAAGAAAATTAATGCAGTGTTCATATGATTAAGAGAAGATATGGCATATCTTCTAGACTTAAGTTCAAGGGAAATGACAAAATGAATTTGGTAAAGACATCTAGTAACTCAATTTCAAGGTTAGTTGCTAAATATTAAGATACAGTTCAACTATTTTACAAAAGTGATTTGAAAGTCAGAATTAAACAGCAAGTAAAAGTGATATTGCTATAGGATATAATCTACTGTCTTAAGAAAATACTTTTTAAGCTAACAGCTCTAAAAAAAATTAAAAAGAAAAAAAATCTAAGGTCTTGAATATCCAAAATAGGAAATAATTAATAATAATATGAATTTTAAATTTTCATAAGATGCCAATTTTGTGCTAATTTTTCAATTTATTCCTAAAATATTCATAAGCTCAATTAAAAATCTTTAAATGTTTCAGAATTGAAAGTAATGTATATGTTGTTGCCTACTGACGTCCAAAAAAGTTCCCTGGAGTTTCCAACAAACAGCATTAGACAACTACAAATAACTAAGGTCAATACCTAGTAAAGTATATATTTCAAGAAAGTGGACATTTAGTATTTTGCCTTTAAAAATTTTTACAGAGGAAAAAAATATAACATCATAAATATATCTAAAATTCACATACCCCAAAACAACTAACTTCCTCTCTCTCTCTCTCTCTCTCTCTCTCTCTCTCTCTCTCTCTCTCTTATACACACACACACACACACACACACACACATGAATGCACACTCACTGCTCACTCAAACACAATCCACTCCCCAAGAAGGAAATACCTATCTTATACCTCTCTCTTCCATTCTTTTACCAAAAGCCTCCAAAACAAATCCTGAACAGTGGCACCTGTTGATGGAGGGTCATTCAAATTTACAATAGTCCCAGATAAAATGTTCCAGATTAACAGAATACAGCACTAGGGAAATGCCAGAGATATAACTGAACCAGGCTCACAAACCATTCAGGCTCTAGAAGCCAAAAGACATGGTAGTCAGAGAACTAATCAGATTGCTGGAGCCGGCAGAAATTCTGAACAACAAGCATTGTGTTATGGTTTGAAGTATGTACTTGGCATCTGTATTCTTTTGGCACTCACTTCCCTTTTTTATGTTTATCTGCCTTTCATCTGCCAGATTCCTAGGGCCTGTACTACTAATTGCCCAGCTGCCAACTTCCCTATTTAATGTTACATCAACTTAATACCTTTCACTTCCATTGGTGACAGCAAACACATTCATTAGAGATTAATCTTTTGAAATGTTCACATACCTGACCTTTCATGAAGGTCTTCTGAGCCATTATATATACCTCCAACAACAGAAAAGTATGGCTGCGAGACAGCCAGTTATGGGAAACAATTTAGTCTTTTTTTTTTTTTTTTTAACCAATCTCAATCATCTTACTACACACATGATTATTTTGGAGTTATGAGATAATCCTAATCATGATCATAGCTTCTCACTGGTATGTATAGCTTTTGCCCATAAATCTGAAACGCATAGGGCCTACATAAAATGAAGATTGGGTAGAAATGTATAATTTTATCTACAAACATCAACTTTCATTGCTTACTCTTGTTACATAAAAATTAAAAATTATGAAACTAGAATATTCTATTTGAATAATAATTTAAGATGAATACCTGCTTTCCAGGACTCCTAAATCCGGTTGCAAACTAATGGTCTCTGTTGTAATTTCTACTTTCCGAACACTTCCAAAGAAATCGGTTATCAGGACATTTTTAGGATCCCTCTGAAAAAGATCAGTGCGATGCCCAGGAGTAGACACACATAGACTTTTCGGACATACCTGAAACTGAAAAAATATATGTAAGACTATAAATACACATACAACTGTTATTAAACCATAACACAATATAGTAGACTGCATTGTTTTTAAAGCTCTCCCAACCTAAAGAAAATACATTTCATTGTTATAGTGGTGCTTGACATTCTAAGAAAGTTATAAAGACACTAGTGGCCCTGCGCAAGGATCCGTGCTTGAGTAGCTCACTGCCCGCAACCTAGCATGTGCCCTTGACCAGAATTGAACCCGGGACCTTTCAGTCTGCAGGCCAATGCTTTATCCACTGAGCCAAACCAGCTAGGGCAATTATGCCTATTTTCAATAGCAACCTCAAAATAGATTTATTTAAAAAGATACAACCAGTACAGAAAAATCAGTGGAAAAGTGAGCTAACTTCAACAAACCATGTCAGTACATTGTATTAGAAGTTGTAGGGTGCCCAAAAATAAGTAATAAAAGGTCCCTCTACTCCAAGAACTTCCCATTAAGTGAGAAAGACACTCACACTCAATTAGTAAGTTCAAAAAAAATAGACTATGGTAAGTGATATAAAAGAGAAATAAAGGTCTAAAAGCTTTATTTATTTTATGCAAATTCCAACAAGGAAGCATTTGGGAAGACTTCCTGAAGGAAGAAGGATCTGATTTGACTCCTGATAAACGGGCAGAATTTCAATATGTGAATATAAAAAAGTACATTTCTGGTAAAAAAAAAAAAAAAGAGCAGAGCAAATGAATGAAAACAGAAAAATACCTCATGGAAGAGCAAGTTAACTAGGCTATATCTATAGGTAGTAAAGAAACAGATACTACTGAAAAGGGAGATTCAAGGTGGGGTTTTACAAGGCCACCTTCAGTACCCTATTTGTACAGGGAATAATAACAGACTTCACTGATCACGTTAAGATTGGCATACCTATGTGCTATAATCAAATCAAGCAAATACTTACAAGGTCATTCATATTAGTTTGGCTAGCTGGATTAATTTCTTCCAAAAATTCTAAGACATAAAATGTGTATCTATCCATAAGGTGAACTCCAATTGCCGGATCAGGTTGATGCTACAAAAAAGCAAAGCATATACAAGGGCATATTACTCAGCCATAAACAAGAATAAAATAATATGGAATAAAAATAAAACAAGCTCATAGATACAGAGAACAGACTGGTGGTTGCCGGAGGCATAGGGATATGTGGTGAGCCAAATGGCTCAAGGGAGTCAAAAGGTACAAAATTCCAGTTACAAAATAAATAAGTCATTGGTGTGTAATTTATATCATGGCAACTTCCATTAATAATTCTGTATTGTAAATTTAATGTTGCTAAAAGAGTAGATCTTAAAGTTCCCATTACATGGGGAAAAAAATTATATAACTGTGTATGATGACAGATGTTATTTACATTTATTGTGGTGATCATTTTACAATATATACAAACTAGAGGCTGGTGCAGTCCCTTGGCCTGGCCTACGAGATCAGGCTGAAACTGGCTTTCCAACATCCCCCAAGGGTTCCCAGATTGCAAGAGTGCACCGGCCAGGCCGAGGGACCCCACCGGTGCACAATCAGGGCCATGGAGGAATGCGGGAGGTTGGCCAGCCAGGAAGGGGCCATGGGAGGGCTCCAGGGCATGTCCGGCCCCTCTCGCTCAGTCCCAATAGGCCAGACCCCAGCAACAAGCTAACCTACCGGTGGGAGAATAGTAGTCAGTGAACTTCATAGTGACTGGTCAACTTGTCAACTGTCTGCCCCCTAGTGATCAGTGCATGTCATAGCAAGCGGTTAAGCAGTCTTAGCATATCATTAGTATATTACACTTTGATTGGTTGGATGGATGACCAGACAACTGGACACTTAGCATATTAGGCTTTTATTATATAGAATATCAAATCATGTTATACACCTAAAACCAAGGTCAATAATACCTCAATAAAAAAAAAGACTTTAAAAGCAAAGCAAAAAAATTTATGTCTAATAGCATAATTATAACCAATGTTTTAAATGTAATCAAAGTTTCCTTCTAAGGTATTAGAAAAAGTCTAAGAATAAGAAGTAGCAGATATACTCATTAAGCATGTAAGTCACATGTGTCAAACACAAGGCCCAAGAAATAGCTACACATTCTAAAGACAATGCAGTTTACAAATGGTAAAAATCACCTACCGAAAGTGAATCTTCCCCCACTTGGCTACTAGCTAAAGCCATTATGTTAGGAGAATAAAATCGCTCATACATGGATGCTCCTTGACAAGTATCAATAATAAACAGTAGCTCATTGTAGCTGAAAGAAAAGTAGTAATATCTTTGACATGAATCATGCATTGACTAATACTTTTACAATATTTCCATAGCATAACATGTTTAAGTTATATCTTGGTCATTTCATTAGTTAAAAATTGAAACTTTTCAGTAGAATTCCCAATACAAAATTGGTATTAGAAATATTAAAGGTATAATCCTGTCCAGAAAAAGCACCTTAATAGGGAGTGGTTATGTCCCAACTCTTTCCCCTTCCCTTATCTGCACCACATAATTCAGAATCCAAATGAATACTCAATATTGAATTCAACAAACATATACTTGGTACTGATGCTGCCCTAGAAACTGGCCTACATTTAGAAAAAAAATTAAAATTAAAAAAAAAATACAAACACACACACACACACACACACACACACACACACACGACTTAGTCACAATACTCAAAGAGCTTAAAAATCTAACTGGAAGACAGATGATAAACTAAATGTATGATAAGTGTTACAAATATTTATTGAGAGCCTACCATGTGCCTGATACTAAGCTGGAAATACAAGTCTCTGCCCTCATATTGCTGAACAAATCAAAGTGCTGTAAGAGCACTGAGAAAGGAACAGAGAGAACTGTAAAGAAAGGCAGGTCAGGAAAAGGTGATATCTGACATGGACAGTGAAGAGTGAGTGTTATTGTATCCAACAAAGGAAGGAAAAACCCATTCCAGCAAAGAAAAAGACTTGTGCTAATGCACATACATGTGACTAAGTATAAATTTGGGGGGGGGGGGGGGGAGAGAACAATACTATATAGCTAAGATTTAAAAATAATTTGGGGAAATTCATTTCAAAAAGATAGGTTAGGCCAATCTGTAAATGAAGTATCCAATATAAAGTCTGGATCTTATCCTATAAATTTGAAGAAAACACCAAAGGCTTTTTTAAGTGAAAGAACAAACATAATAAGCTATATATTTTAGAATGAGCTGCCTTACTGGTGAAAGTGAAAGTAGGGATCAGATAAGTTTTCTCAGAGGTTTATCACAAACACTGAATCTAGGCAAATAGCTAACACTGCACCTAGAAAGTAAGTATGTAATCTTTCTTTTTTAATATTTTTTATTGATTTCAGAAAGGAAGTGAGAGGGAGAGAGAGATAGAAACATCAATGATGACAGAAAATCACTGATCAGCTGTTTTCTGCACACCCCATTCTGGGGATCTAACCCACAACCAGGCATGTGCCCTGACCAGGAATCAAACCATGACCTCTTGGTTCATAGGTTGACGGTCAACCATCAATCATTGATCTGGCCAGGCGAAAGTATGTAATCTTGAACCTCAACATCTAAACAGGTGATAGAAGGTACAATTAACATAACACTTCTTCTGAGACAAACTCAGTGGAGGCCCCTGAGGATCAGAAACTTCTAAGGTTACCCGAGGCAGTACCATATTGCACCACCTGGGCATGGATCCTAGTGCTGACACTTTCTAGTTGTGTGAAGCTTGGCAAGTTACTTAATCTGTTTAGCTGAATTTTATCATTTATAAAAAGCAGGAATAATAATAAAAACTTAATCAGAATGCATGTAAAACAAATGCCCAGCACCTACTATGCATTCAATAAATCTAAACTATGAATAAGATAAAACCAGTAACTAGCAAAATCTTCCTCCTCAATACTTTCATATATTCTGCTTATTCTTATAATTCAATATTTATAATATTTAATTTGTAGCGTAGTTATGTACATTCTCTTCTACTATACTTTTAACACATTCAAGACAAAATAAGCATCACATTCCCTTCTGTGCCATATGTTTAAAAGGTACCCAGAAGTGTTTATTGAAGGTAATCAAATTAAAAGCAGTGCTATGGCTCTATTTTTATTGACACTATTACAGATGTCCCCATTTTCCTCCCTTTGCCCACTCCGTCCGGTCCTGCCTCCACTTCCTCTGACCATCACCACACTATTTTATTTTAAATTCACTCAACAAGTTCATATAACAACTTTCAACTAAAGGATGCTTAGCATTAGATTAATAACAATACATCATTGTAATGTGAGTCAAGTTACAAATTTTATGCTAATGGTAACTTCAACATTTTTTCCAAATAATAATATACTGTTATCACACAGAGGGCCAGAGAATGTGCAAAAAGTAAGAATAGATACAAGTTGAAAAATAAATATAATGTTCATCTTCCCCCTAAACAATGGGAAACATTGTTAGTGGGACTCTTATCTCCTCCAAAAAGATTGTTAAATAATAAGAGATATGACCTTAAAAGGTTAACTTTTTTCCATGTTCTTTAATAACTCTAAATTTTTCTTCTAAAAGTAACTCCATTCTATAGAAATAACAAACATAAATCTAAAAGAAATTATTCAAATAAATTAAAAATCTCATAAAGTAGGATGTAATCAGGGAAAAATTAGTTACCAATTTATCTTGTGAAAAATAATTATTTGCTAATTACCGTCTTTTCTGCCACATTTGTTCAAAAGCATCGGCAAGCTCTATGTTGGTAATTTCTTCAGAATCTTGAAATTTCAAGAAACCATTTCCACCATGCCCTATAGAGAAAGTCAAAAAGATCAAATGTACATATTTTTAATGCAAACTATATATATTCAGATATAAATATTCACTTCTTTCATGGCAATGTTTAATATCATTTGTTATTATATACTCTAAAGAAAAAACACTGAGAAAATTAATTTTATACCAATTAGAAAGAGAATAAGGATAGACATAAAAATAGTAGATAGAATGTTTTAAGAGTTTTTCTATCATTCAATTATAAAAAAGCACATTTATATTTTCTCATTGGCTCCATTATTAGGTCAGAAATGAGTTTCCATAGGTAAAAATTTCTCACACAGTGAGCAAACACGTGTGGTGAGAAAGAAGTAGAAGATACTAGTCAGTCTCATCTATGCCAGTACTATTCACAGTGTATACCTGGCATGCTTTACTACTAGAAAGTATACTTATAACTTAAAAAGTGATGTTTTTATAAGTATCAAATACTTTCCCTGGAGAGTTGACCAGAAGATTCTGACATTTAGAATGAATTAAAGACTCAATCTGTCTGGATTCTAGCAATTGCTTATTCACTTAATGACTTTGTTATCTTCAACAATTTACTTAATCTTTCTATGCCTCAGTTTCTTCAGTTATAAAGTGAGAAATGTGTCAGGAAGACCTTCATTAACATGCTTACATAGCTCCTTTGTACAGATTTTATAAAGGCACCTCCCACTGGGCAGCAAAATACAATAGAAAAAGTTTTCTACTTACTGCCCCTCTGAATATATACAGTCCTGTGAGCTCAGAAGTGGTTATGGGTATGCCTTTGTGGGGGGAAAATACTTCTCCCTCCCATTAGACACCTCTATGGCAGGGCACACAGGTTAGTAAGTGTAAACATATACTGAATTTTAGCTGCCACTCACCTCCCTACCCAAACACTTAAGTGCAGTGCACAACCCACACAACTCTGTATCAATTCTACATAACAGCACCTTTGGTTGCTGTGAGGATGAAATGAACTACACACAGGGGTTTAGAATACTACCTAGGTATAGTAAGCCTCAGTAAATACCAGTTATTATCATTTTTATTACCATATTATAATTAGCAACCCTCCAATCTTCTGCCATGTGTTAGCAATCTCCTTCTGTAAAGGGTCAGAAAGTAAATGTTACAGGCTTGTGGGCCATAAGGTCTCTGTTGCAACTTCAGGACTCTGCTGTTATAGTGTAAAAGCAGTCAGAGACAACATGTAAAACAAATGGCTGCGTCTGTGTTCCACTAAAACCTGATTTCCAAACAGGGAGTCCTTTCATGGACCATCATTCACAAAATCCTATTTTAGATTACTGGAATTTCTTCCATATCCAGCAACTCAGAAAAAAAAATTGTTGTAAAACCTCTAGTTTGGTACATCAAATAAAGCTAAGCTACAAGACTATACTTTGTCCCATTTGCCACAAAGGCTTTAAAATTTCTGGTAACTTAAATAAACTAAAATAAAAATTTTCCTACTTCATTAACTCTTATGAGTTAATTTATAAATTGATTGCATTTTAAAAGCTGTAAATATCTAAGAATCATTCTGCACCTGTTTTATCATCAGCTTAATGGAATCTCCCTGAATAAACTGTTTAGCCGAAACCGGTTTGGCTCAGTGGTAGAGCGTCGGTCTGCAGACTGAAAGGTCCCAGGTTCGATTCCGGTCAAGACCATGTACATAGGTTGCGGGCACATCCCCAGTAGGGGGTGTGCAAGAGACAACTGGTCAATGATTCCCTCTCATTGACGTTTCTAATTCTCTCTCCCTCTCCCTTCCTCTCTGTAAAAATCAATAAAATATATATTTTTTAACTTGTTTAAATACCAACTGATCAACATTCATATTTACTGAATACTACTATAAGACAGGGCACTGGTGATAAAAAGATGAAAAACACATGATCATTGGCACCTTGGGGTTCAAAAATGTCATAAAGTCAATAAATATCCAGACAAAAAATAATAACTTAAATGCTAAAATAGAAACTGCAGATTAAAATGGGAGTGCAAAGAAAAGAGCCAACACCAGCCATGGACACGAGAAGTGTCTTAGGGTAATACCAGGACGTATCAGGACACTTCTGAGGAAGAAAGGAGGCACTATAAGTTACATTGGGACAACAGGGTGTAAACTAAAACTGCTGCAAGCAATTGAAAACATACACCGAGTGGCCAGATTATTATGATCTCTGAACACATAATAATCTGGCCACTCAGTGAGTGTGTGTGTGTGTGTGTGTGTGTGTGTGTGTGTGTGTGTGTGTGTTTTAAAGGCCTGGTGCATGAATTCGTGCATGGGTGAGGTCCAGCCAGGGGAAGGGCACATGGTCGGTTGGCCAGCCTGCCTGCTGATCAAATTCCTGGTGGAGGGGACAATTGGCATATTAGCCTTTTATTATATAGGATATACACTGAGTGACCAGATTATTATGCGTTCAGAGATAATAATAATCTGGCCACTTAGTATAGGTCACCCTAGACTTGGAAAGAAAAATCACTGAGACTAAAATGATAAGACACAATCAGTTAGGCAAAGTGAACTGAGAAGACATCTATAAGCAAAGGCAATAAGTGTTAGCAAACAAAATGAGGACAGAAATAGTCCAATACTTGGAAAAGAATTAGAAAAAGTATAAGAACTAAAATTACTAATAAATAACTTATAATATTAACTAAATTATATTAATTATATATTACACATAGTATAGCTTCACAAATAATATAACTATATTATGGAGGACTTTACAATAGCACTCAAAGTATAGACAAAAGACTACAGCAGCTCATATTGAAGAACTATATTAAAAATGCAGTTTCATGAGCCACACTTTGGAGCAAAACTAAATCAGGATTTTAGGAAAAGGCCTCAAGTATCGGCATTTAGGTAATCCTATACACACTAATATTTGAGACTCCATCATTGGAAACCAGAGGTTTAAGAAGAGGAGGGATAGATTTGCAATTTCTATTAAATACTTTAGTAGGACAATTAATAGGAGACAAAACTGAAGGCAAGGAGGCTAAAGCAGGACGTTAAGTAAAACATAATAAACTTTACCAGAGTAATAGTAAAAAGAACAGCAATAAGAAACTAAGGGACAGCACAAAATGTTACACTGTTATCAAATATTATTTCAAGTTGTTATATATTATCAGAACTATGTAACAGAGGGAAATGTATAACAAATCAACTATTTTAACAGAAATATCATTTAAGTTGTTGAAATTCTTTCCATGCAAATTTCTTGTTGAAAATAGTAATATATTCAATTATTAAATATCTAAATTCTGAAATTACCTGTCATATAAATAAGAATATTGCTCCTATCATCAGAAAGAAGACGTTTTGACCGAGGAGTACTAGGTGGGATCCTCCCAGTTAATACCCGTAAAAAATTCTCCACAGTTACCTGAAAAAGAGAGAGAGAGAGAGAGAGAGAGAGAGAGAGAGAGAGAGAGAGAGAAAGAAAGATATCAGATAAAATAGAACTTAGGGAAACCTGATACTTTTTTTTTTACTTTGAAAACATTCTTTTCTCCTTTCTCTATGTATTACTCAATATAAACTGAAAATAAACACAAAGAGAAATAAATTAAAAAATATACTTATTTAAATACTAGAGGCCAGATGCATGAAATTCATGCACAGAGGAGGGGTGTCCCTCAGCCCAGACTGCACACTCTCCAATCTGGGACCCTGCACACTCTCCTACTGTGGGATCAGGCCTAAACGGGCAGTTGGACATTCCTCTCACAATTCAGGACTGCTGGCTCCCAACTGCTTGCCTGCCTGCCTTCCTGATTGCCCCTAATCACTTCTACCTGCCAGGCTGATCACTCCCTAACCACTCCCCTGCCAGCCTGATTGATGCCTAACTGCTCCACTGCCAGTGTGTTTGCCCCTATCTGCCCTCCCCTAAAGGCCTGGTCCCTCCTAACTGCCCTCCACTGCAGGCCTGGTTCTCCCCCAACTGTTCTCCACTGCAGGCCTGGTTCTCCCACATCTTCCCTCCCCTGCCGGCCTGGTCAACCCCAACTGCACTCCCTGCTGGCCATCTTGTGGTGGCCATCTTGTGTCCACATGGGGGCAGGATCTTTGACCACATGGGGGCAGCCATCTTGTGTGTTGAAGTGATGGTCAATCTGCATATTATTCTTTTATTAGATAGAATAGAGGCCTGGAGCATGAGTGGGGGCCAGTTGGTTTGCCCTGAAGAGTATCCCAGATCAGGGTGAGGATTCCCTTGGAGTATAGGGCGGCCTGGGCAAGGGACCTGTGGTGATTTGCAGGCTGGCCACCCCCACCCCTTGACGACCCAAGCAGAGGCCCTGGTATCCAGAATTTATTTATCTTCTACAATTGAAACTTTGTAGCCTGCAGTGGAGCCAACACTTCTGCTTGCTCCATGGCAGCAGCCATTTCTGTTGGGATTTATTTATCTTTTATAATTGAAACTTTGTAGCCTGGAGCATAGGCCAAAGCAGGCCAGGGCTTCAGAAGCTTGGCTTCCTCCATCGCTGGGGGAAACCCTAGCCTCTTGCTCTTTCCAGTTCCGTGGCTGCCACCATTTCTGTTTGGATTTATTTATCTTCTATTATTTAAACTTTGTAGACTTGAGTGGAGGCCTAGGCCGGCAAAGGCAGGCGGAAAGCCTGGCTTCCCCCATTGCCGAGGAAACCCTAGCCTCCCTCCTACTCTCTGTGGCTGCAGCCATCTTGGTTGGGTTTATTTGCATATTAACTCCTGATTGGCTGGTGGGTATGGCTTGTGGGAGTAGTGGGGTTCAGTCAATTTGCATATTACTCTTTCATTAGATAGGATACAACTCAAAATAACTGCCTCCATTTAAAAAAAAAAAAACTACTTGGAGGGGGGAAAAGTTAATTCTAAATTTAAAACTTTAAAGTTATCCAAAGTATTACCAAGAATTTTATAAATTTGGCTTCATATGCAATTCTTTAGGAAGGTAAAAAAAAAAATAGAGAGAGAGAAACTTGTAAATAAATTCAGTTATAACTATTGCAGTTAATCTGGGCAACTGCTTCATCAATTCTAGTTCGACTACGAAAGAAAGGTCCATAGATCATAAAAATAAAACCATACGGATCGGTTCATGAATAATCCCCAAGCTGTGTATCTTTGATTTTTTTTTAGTGCATTTTGTTACTTAAATTTCATGAAGAATATATTTAACATGTAAAAATTCATGCCACTTTAAACCAGATTTCCCAACCTGGAATTTCTGCACCTCTGGGATTCTTTGAAAGCATATTTAATGTCATGGAAAATGTAATGCTAATTTAAAATTATATTATACAGATCTAAATTTAAAAAGCAGAAAATCTTTCTATCGTTTTTGACTTTTCTCTAGATCGTGGTGTGTGTGTGTGTGTGTGTGTGTGTATGTGTGTGTAAGCTCTTTGGTTTAAATTTATCCCAGAAGACAGCAAAATGTTAAGTGTTTTAATGGGATGTCTTATTAGCTAAAAAGGAAGGACCAATTCTGGTCTACATTTTATAATGACTAAATAAACAAATAGAAAGTCCAACATTTATATCCATTTAATCATTTAACAAATATTCTTTAAAGCAGGGGTCCTCAAACTTTTTAAAGTGGGGGCCAGATCACGGTCCCTCAGAGAGCTGGAGAGCCGGACTATATGAACTACTAATCCCTACTGTAACACCTTGGCTGCGCTCACTGCCCAAAAAACCTGTCGGGCAGGATCAGACTCCCCTGGGGGCTGCATGTGGCCCACGGGCCGTAGTTTGAAGACCCCTGCTTTAAAGTCTTTAAAGGGCTAAAGGTACCATGTTTCCCCGAAAATAAGACATCCTCCGAAAATAAGACCTACTTACAGGTTTCCTTCTGAGTGAAATATAAGGCATACCCTGAAAATAAGGCCCCCCTAAACATGAGAGATTTGGTCCACTGATTCTGAAAGAAATGGAGTCACAAGAAATTCACCAGGAAATTCAGGAATTGGATTGTTATGATGATGTTCCAGAACAGTGTTTCCCAACCTTCTCTCATGATGAGAATCACCTGGTGGAGTTGTTAAAACACAGATTCCTGAATCCCAACTAAGAAGTGCTAAACTAGAATTTTTGAGAACATATAGGTAAAATTGCATACCTAACTTAGTGCTCTGTATATAACATCTGTGTTAGAGCACTAGTTAAGTATACAATTTTACCTAGTTTAGCACTAGTTAAGTAACATAAGCCATGTCCTCAAGGACAGTGGTTGGCAAACCACAGCTCGCGAGCTACATGCGGCTCTTTGGCCCCTTGAGGGTGGCTATTCCACAAAATACCACGGCCTGGGTGAGTCTATTTTGAAGAAGTGGCATTAGAAGAACTTTAACTTTAAAAAATTTGGCTCCTGAAAGAAATTTCAATCGTTGTACTGTTGATATTTGGCTCTGCTGACTAATGAGTTTGCTGACCACTGCTCAAGGAGTTTACAGCCTGGGAGGACATACATATGCTTTTAAAATTGCTTCAAAACAATTCTGGGAACACAGCACATTATGTCTTACTTTTGATAAACTTGGTAAAAGAAGTCTTTATCAAAGAACACTTCAAATTTTAAACATATTCACAATCTTTTTTATTATTATTAATTTCAGAGAGGAAGACAGAGGGAGAGATAGAAAAATCAAAGATGAGAGAGAATCATTGACTGGCTGCCTCTGGTAGGCCCCACACTGGGGATTTAGCCCACAACCTGAGCATGTGGCCTGATGGGGAATAGAACTGAGACCTCCTGGTTCATAGGTCAATGCTCAACCACTAAGTCAAGTCAGCTGGGCTACAATCTATTCAATTTAAAATAATGCCTCAAGGGAGAAAATATAATATAGTGCCACTATTCAAGTTTACATTTTTATTTTTAATCATACACGCATAAAAACACTAGAAGCATATTAAAAGTGGTTACCTCTAAGTAGTGGAAATATGGGTGAGTTTTTGTTAGTCATTTTAATTTTTCCACAATTAATAAATATATTTACTAAAATTATAAAACTTAAAAATTTTTTTTATCAAATATGAAAAACAAATAAAGCATTTACTATAAAGGAAAGTTAATATATGAAACCTCACTAAAATCCTATATAATATAAGGCTAAGCCGGGACAGGTTTGGCTCAATGGATAGAGCGTCGGCTTGGGGACTGAAGGGTCCTGGGTTCGATTCCTGTCAAGGGCATATACCTTGGTTGCGGGCATATCCCCAGTAGGGGGGTGTGCAAGAGGCAGCTGATCGATGACTCTCTCATCAATGTTTCTAACTCTCTATCTCCCTCCCTTCCTCTCTGTATAAAATCAATAAAATATATTAAAAAAAAAAAAAAAGGCTAATATGCAAATCTACTGAACAGCGGAACAACCAGTCACTAGGACATGCACTGACCACCAGGGGGCAGATGCTCAATGCAGGAGCTACACCCTGGTGATCAGTGCACTCCCACAGGGGGAGTGCCACTCAGCCAGAAACCGTGCTTATGGCTAGCAAGTGCAGCAGTGGTGGCGGGAGCCTCTCCCACCTTCACGCAGAGCTAAGGATGTCTGACTGCCAGTTTAGGCCCGCTCCCCTGGCTCCAGGACTGCGAGAGGGCACAGGCCAGGCTGAGGGACACCCCCTGCCCGCACAGTGCAGGAACTTCATGCACCAGGCTTCTAGTACTCTCATGAAAACAAAGATAAAATTATTTTATCCTAAATACATATTTAAAATATTCATGTTATGATAGTTTTACTTATATATTATTTCCTTAATATGAATTCCAAAGAATTACATCAAGGCTTCAATAACTATTATGTACATAGTTTGAAGACAAAGAATAATACTATTTTATTCTACCACTATTTTAGAGCTTAAGAATAACAATAAATACATTTCAAAACTGTTGCCAGATTAAAAATTTACCTCATAACTTCTATAATCTACTTCCACATCATCTCCATAGACATTTAGTTCCATATTCTTGTGACTAAATACTGTAGCTGGCTTGGGATTCCTAGGGTTGCAGGCCATATCATCTGCAAGCATCAGAACAATGTGGCTAGAAAAAAAATTCCAGAAAACATTTAAATAAAACCAAAAAGTTAAAAACAGACACATTTTCTTTATGTCATGTGGAACTGTTTTCATTCTTTCCTTCATTAAAAATAATTTGAAATCATTATTGTTTACATATTTAAAATAATTATATTTTCATATCCTTATATAGCATAAGTTTTAAAGTATAGAAATTAGAGCAATCTGGCATTAATTTATCTGCAGAACTTGAAGTGACTAATTTAAACTTTTTGCCATATAGCAAGAGGAAGCTGTAGGAACCACACTGTCCTCCCCAAGCATTTAAAAATAAATTAGTAATATGTGACATTCTCAGGACTTACACAGTTCATGTTAAACTATGATATCCCAAAGAATTTGACTGTCAGAAGCACAAATGCTTAAGTATGGAAACATGCAATCCAGAAGCAAGTGCAATCAGTGTATCACAGAAATACATCTCCAACCCAATCACTCTTCACTGGCTCCATCTCCCCAATACCACCCACCATCATCTCTTGATTGGACAGCACAAGAATAGCTCCCCATCTAGTTTCCTGCTTCCATTCTCACCTTTTTAAGGTCCATTCTCCTTTTAGCCACCAGGGTGATCTTCCTTAAATAAGTCAAATCATTAAACTTTCTTACTTAAAACTCTCCAAAAACTTGCCACTATAATTAGAGGAAAATCAAAACTCCTTGCATGGTCTAAAACGCTCAATTAATGTGGTCTCTTCTCTCTCTAGCTTTGTTTGGTCGCTACCATTCACCATGTTCCTTCCATCTACACTGACCTTTCTGTCCTATGAATATGCCAAGCCTTTCCCATTTCAGGGGCTACTGACTAAATTTAGACTTCTCTCCTCCCAAATCTTCATATAATTTCAATCTCAGCTTAGATACTCTATTCTCATTATGTATTTTATAAATACAGGTGATTTATGAATCTGAAATCCCTATCATCTCCCACCACCACCCCCATTAGTTTATCTACAAACTCTCTGAGAGCAGGACTTCATTTATCCTGGCTCACGACTGTAACAATCAGTAACATGGCCTGGTATATAGTAGGTATTCAATTAATATTCATTGAGTGAATGAAATATTTTCATTTTTGCATATACTTTCTTTTAGAGAAAATTTCAAAATTTCTCTTAAATACTTACCTTTATCTTGCCATTAAAACTGCTGGACATGAATCAGGCAATTATTAATTCTACCCTGTACTTGAGCTTCCCAAACATAAGGGAAAGATTAATTTGGCATATGCAACTCGTTTGGCAGGAGATAAGAAGAAGAAAATGTTCTGCTGCATATGTTCCAAATACATTAAAGTTCAAAACTGAATCATTGTGATTTTTCTTGAAAATTGGCTATGTTTGTATTTTGAAAAGGTTCCAACTCCACCACATTCAAAGATCAGATCTTCAGCTGTTACTGATTCATATTCACAAAATGATGAAAATTATTCCCTTAAAATAGAAAATATATCTTATCTTTTTAATAATTTCAGATGATTAGCTTATATTAAATTATCATTAATCATATAGTTTTGTTAAAAGCCACTATTAAACAAAACTAAACTGACCTCCCACTCTCAGTCTGAAAATAAAAAGTATTCCTTTAGACCATGTTTTTGGTTTAAGATTCAATATTTACTCAATGCCAATATCATAAAGAAGTAATACTTTAAGCTTCAAATTATAAATTCAATCAATATTTTTCCTAAAATTTTTAAATCTAATTTTCAATTACCGGTGATATATAACATTACATATATTAGTTTCAGGTTTTCCTACAGATGCTTTTGAGTCTCAGTATAAGCACAATAACCCTATGTTTACATAATCAATACATCATTTAAAAATCATTATGTTTATGGATAGTAAATGAATAACTGGACAGGAAATTGACTGGATTTCAAAGATTCAGAAGTCTAAACACAGACTCTGTTCAGAGTTTCTAAAATGTTCAATTCAGAACTGTTTTCAAAGAAGAAAAAACTTCTCACTTGGTCCAAGTGTTAAATTGTTTGTATAATGATACTTACATATATACATGAAAGTAAACTCCTTAGGTTTATAGTTCTTATAAAATTATAAATAAAGATAAAATTATAAATTAAACTAATAAAACTACCAAACTAATACTACTTTAAAAACATTAATTCCATTTGAAGGATGATGTGCTTTTGCTAAAATTACGTGACTACTGTTATATTTAACAGGAGAAAGAGATAACATCAGGCCTGGTTTTACAGTTCATATTTTTCTATATTTTGTCATCCACACTACAATATAATTTGATGACATAAGAAGTCTGTTCACAAAAAAACATGTTGTACAAAATGCAATTCATAACTTCCAGACTGTTTACTTTTCAAGAACATCAGCTCTTATATTTAACTACATCTTAGCCAATAAATATTTTTTGAACACCACTTATCATGAGATCTATCCTGACTCCATAGTGTCTTTTTCACTTGCATATCAGGTTAGTGTCACAGCAGTTATTTAACTCTTCACTGACTGTGTATAAAATCACTGCTGGAATTAAGACCTAGACAATCTACACTGAAAACATACTACTACACACCTATACATAATAGGTAGTTGTATCTTATTAAAATTAAGACAAAATCATTCAAATATATTGAATCGATATAATAGTATGTAATTCTTACAGACTGGAAATCTTATACTATCAGGTGTGATGACTCAATATTCCCACTTTATTCAAGCCCCTGCAAAAGCTACATTGCAAAACAAAGCATATGGTAATATGGCCTTCTCTCAACACAAAACCAAAAGAAAAGTGAGCACTGAAGTTATATGAAGTTCAAAGTGGGTTTGAATACAAACAATACATAGTGGTTATTTACATAGGTAGTTTTTACATTTTTTTTAAAATCATGCATTCCAGTAAAAGAAAAGAATGTGAAGATAAGCGTATATATAAAAAAAAAAAAAATGTGTGTGTGTATACACACACACACACACACACACACACACACACCGGTTAATAATGCGGATTTTTTTCATATATACGAATGTGTGTGTGTGTGTGTGTGTGTGTGTGTGTGTCGGTTAATAATGCGGATTTTTTTCAATAGATGCAGTTACACATATGTTGATATATATGCGATTTGATATGTATGCTATTTTGTTATATTGACAGCAAGCTTCAAAACTTCATATGTCAAATTTTCTGAAGGTTATACTATTATAGATATTTTTATGCTTAAAAATGTCGAATTTTGTGCCAAAAAAAGAGCATTTGAAGGTTTTAATTCATTACTTTATTTTAAAGAAAAGTGCTGCTGAAAGTTATCATATACTTCAGGAAGCTTATGGTGAACATGCTCTATCTCAAGATACTTGTGAAAGCTGATTTAAATGCTTTAAAAGTGATAATTTCGATGTGAAAGACAAAGAACGTCCAGGTCAACCGAAAGAGTTTGAAGACCAATAATTACAAGCATTATTGGATAAAGATGCATGTCAAACTCAAAAATAACTTGCAGAAAGATTAAATGTTGATCAGCAAACAATTTCTGATCCTTTACAAGCAATAGGAAAGATTTTAAAGGAAGGAAAATGGGTGCCACATCAACTGAATGAAAGACAAATGGAAAACCAAAAAGTCATCGGTAAAGTGTTGCCTAAATGGCATGAAAGTACTGTAAGTCTTTTTTGCATCGAATTGTGACTGGCGACAAAAAGTGGATTTATTTTGAGAATCCCAAATGCACAAAATCATCTGCACTACCTCCACCCTGCAACTGACCACTGTGGACCTCCTGCCTTGTGGCCACAACCATTGCACCTATGTCACTACCACCTTGGTACCCACTGTATGATTAAGCTGCAATTTTCCATTAGTGAACATATTCCCTATTTGTCATCAGACATTTATGGAGTTTCTGAAGGACATTTCTCTTGTTCTTGTAAAGGTTATGCAGTAGCCAAGCACAGCATAATCTTTACAAGAACAAGAGAAATGTAAAAATTCATTACTATCTCACCAGGAAGCCAAGTAAGAGCAGTTAACCTGTACACAAAAGTGTTGGATAGATATATGCACAACATTTTTCAGCTGACCTAGATGGATTAAGTCTCAGCGCACTTCCTTAGTATATAATTATTGAGCAATAGAAATTATACTAGAGGCTCAGTGCACGAAATTCATGCAGAGCGGGGGGGGGGAATCCCCCCCTTCAGGCCAGTTTGCACCCTCTGCAATCTGGGACCCCTTGGAGGATGTCCAACTGCCGGTTTAGGCCCAGGGATTGAGCCTAAACCGGCAGTCAGACATCCCTCTCATAATCATGGACCACTGGCTCCTAATTGCTCACCTGCCTGCCTGCCTGGTCACCCTAGCTTCCCCCCCTGCCAGTCTAATCGCCCCTCACCGCTCACTGTCTCTGCATGCCAGCCTGATCTCCCTTAACTGCCCCCCCCATGCTGGCCTGATTGCTCCTAACTGCCCCCCGCTGCCAGCCATGTCACCCCCAACTGCCCCCTCCCTGCTGACCTGGTCACTCCTAAAGGGTCCCTCCCCTCTCCCCCCCCGCCTAGTCACCCCTCACTTCCCCTCCTGCCCGCCTAATCTCCCCTAACTTTCCCCCCCTGCCAGCCTGATCACCTCAACTACCCCCCTCTGCTGGCCTAGTTGCCCTCAACTGCTCCCCCTACTGGCATGGTCACCCCCAACTGCCTGGTTGCCCCACAAAGTCTGCTGTTCAGATGTTTGGTCATCTCTCATTAAACCCCCTGTCAGCCTGGTCATATGCAGCCATCTTGTGAGGGAGTGAGGATCAATTTTCATATTACCTCTTTATTATATAGGATAATTCCTATTGCTCAATATTATGAACTGAAGATTTGCTTCTTGCTAGGAGGTTGATTTCGTTTTTCAATAGTCCCAAGTTCAAAGAACTGATAATTTCAAGTGGAATGTGTTGAAGTTTCTTTACATCATTTCTGTATTGATTTTTTTAAATTCTTTTGTAACTAAATTAACAAGGTTTGAATGAACTGCCTCCCATGAAGTCACATACAAACCCATATTTCCTTTTATATGCAATACATCCAATGAGACCTTAAACAAAGTTATTGAGTAAGAGTATATAAAGCAATGTATGACACTGTTCTTAAGGAAAAAGAAGGTGTCCCTGTTCTTAAATGGTTTCTGATGAAGGTGCACCACCATCCAAACCAGACTGTTGATGACTGGTTGTCATCAATTTGCATATTCCATCTTTATTAGATAGAATTCCAGAATCTTATCAATAGTTAAGAAATTTAGACAGAAGAAATACCAAACTATCAAGTATAAAACTTGTATATGTTTAGTATCGTAAAACTAAAACCCTAGAAACCATGAATCCGCTAGTTCTTATGTGGTTTATTTCTTCAGTCATTTCAAGCATTGAAAGCAGGGCCTTTATAGTTATTTGCTTACTCACTTTATATCTGTATCTCCCACATCCATACCAGTATACGTCAGATTTGCACAACAGATTTTTTTTATCGAGTCATACATTGATTACTTAATGTCTCTCTATAAATCTCATTTTGTGCTGTTAAGGAAAAACTTCCATTATAAAAACCTATGTTTTACAGAAGTACATTTTAAAGTCTCCAAACAAACAAAAAAGAGTAAGCTTTAGAGATAATTTAATATTTGTATTCTTGGGTGCAACTTAAAAGGTAGGGCCTTAAAAAAGCAATGGAAGATGGGATGGCTCTTAAATATTTCTAGTATGATATTGCTTTTGTCTTGTGGAGAATATGTAGAATATGCTCTTTTAGTAAATATTTTTAAAGGTAGATTCTTTCTTATTATAATTAAAAACAATGCTCAATCATGAAATTTTTGAAATTCTTCTTTTTCCATACCCATTAGATATTGTTTACCAGCTATTATTTTTGTTTGAAGTGTTCTTTTTTCTGTTCTCTTCCCACCTCCCTTACAAAAAAGAAGTGGGTTTCTGCCTAGTGAGTGTGGCTCAGTGGTTGAGCATTGACCCATGAACCAAGAGATTACTGGTTTGATTCCTAGTTAGAGTACAGGGCTGGGTTTCAGGCTCAATCCCCAATAGGGGGCTTGTAGGAGGCAGCCAATCAATATTTCTCTCTCATTGATTTCTCTATCTCTCCATCCTTCTCCCTTCTTCTCTTTAAAAAATCAATAAAAATACATTGTTTTTAAAAGTGGGTTTCTGCTAGTAACTGAGCAGATGTCTAATTTTTATAAGCTTCTTGAGCAGTGTTACTCAATGTTTGGATACTTGACAATTTATTATGTAATTTATCAAATGGTGATGTGTTCTAATGTTAGTTATTTATAGAATCTTGTAATGTATAGTTATAGTTCTGTGGAAGAAATAATTTGTCAGTGTTCACAAGTTTGTAAAAACCTAGTGCAAGAGTTAAACATCTAACCCGGTGGTAGGCATACTCATTAGTCAACAGAGCCAAATATCAACAGTACAACAATTGAAATTTCTTTTGATAGCCAAATTTTTTAAACTTAAACTTCTTCTAATGCCACTTCTTCAAAATAGACTTGCCCAGGCCGTGGTATTTTGTGGAAGAGCCACACTCAAGGGGCCAAAGAGCTGCATGTGGCTTGCGAGCCACAGTTTGCTGACCACTGATCTAGCCCACAGCTCAGTTGGTTGGATCATGGTCCTGAACATCAAAAGTTTGTGAGTTAGATTCCCAGTCAGGACACATACTTAGGTTGCAGGTTTGATCCTCAGTCAGAGCATATGCAAAGGCAACTGATTAATGTTTTTCTTTCACATTGGTGTGGTGTGCGTGTGTGTGTGTGTGTGTGTGTGTGTGTGTGTGTGTGTGTGTGTTTTCCTCTTCCTTCCTCTCTCTAAGATCAATAAAATAAAAAGTTAAACATCTAAAAAATTAATGAAATGCAAAAAAGGCAATATCTATTAAACTACTCTCTTAAATAAGTATAATCTACTAAACCGGTAGTCCGCAAACTGCGGCTCGCAAGCCACATGCGGCTCTTTGGCCCCTAGAGTGTGGCTCTTCCACAAAATGCCACGGCCTGGGTGAGACTATTTTGAAGAAGTGGCATTAGAAAAAGTTTAAGTTTAAAAAATTTGGCTCTCAAAAGATATTTCAATTGTTGTACTGTTGATATTTGGCTCTGTTGACTAATGAGTTTGCCCACCACTGTACTAAACAACCATCTTTATCAGTACACAAAATTAACATTCGAATATCTGAATATCTATTTTTATTAATTATAACATTATAAATAGAATTATATAAAGTTAGATTTTATTTGCCTAGAATAAACCCTAAAATATAGTTGTAGAATAATCTTCTAATAAGATCTTATTTGGGGACAAGGCAAGATGGCAGCTGGCAAGACAAAGGTGAGGTAGAAGGTGTGAGTGAGGGGGTGAAAGGGGAGTGCGTGAACATGTGGTGTGTGTGTGTGTGTGTGTGTGTGTGTGTGTGTAAGAAACAGTTAGATCCTATATGAGTATCAGGGGCTGGCAGACCAGGCTCTCCTGGACAGGCGGGCACTCCCCAGGCTACGGGGCTCGGGTACGGAGCCCACACCATCTTGAAACCCATTATCAACACCACCCAGAGTAGCCTTGGACACTACCTGGGACCCTGCAGCCACACTAGACAAAGTGGTGCTGCCTCGCCCACAGACCTGCAGACCCCGGGACATCCACCTCCAAGGGCGCACAGCTCCTGCAGCAGAAACTCAGACTTCTCCCCCGACTGCCAACCCCCAGACACCGGGGTGACACCACTCCAGCACATGACAACCCCCGCATCCCTCCACCCAGGCAGGCAGCTCCTGGGTGCCTCTGTGAGCTGCCACTGGGCAAGCATGTACCTAACCAAGGGTGCACAATTCCACAAAAAGAACTGGGATTTCCACCACCCCAGCTGTCGACCTCCAAACACTGTGTCGCTCAGGCAGGCAGCTCCTGAGTGCCTCTGTGAGCCACCATTGGGCACACATATCCAACCAAGGGCGCATGGCTCCCTAAGCAGAGGGGCTTCCTCCTCCCGGCTGCCTGCTCCTGGACACCTAAGTGAGTTACTGAGGACTTGCTTCCCCGGAAAAGGTCACACTGTTTAAGCCACAGACTCTGAGATTTCCATTTCCCCGGCTGCTTGCTCCTGGATACCCTCATGATTCACAGAGGGAGATCGCTTTGGCCAGAGTCCCACTGTCTCAACCGCAGACTACAGGACACCTGTCAGGAGCTCCAGGCCCTCGTAGTGAGCTGCAGAGTGACACTACCCCAGCAAGAGTGACATAACACCGGCCAAAGTCACAATACTTGAGCCTCAGGCCTGGAGACCCCTTTCTCCCAGGCTGTGGACTCCGGCATCTCACAGTGAGCACATACCAGTGAGACCTCAGGCAACCCTGACCACAAGAGCCAGAACCATGACCACATCCAAAACAGCTTGCACAACGAGGCTATGGGTAAGTCACATGGCCAGACAATCCATGACGAGATTTCATCCACAAATGAGAAACTAACATTCAAGATTCAGCTACATCAGGAGAACCCACATACATCAAGTAGAGGGCTCCACTAGATCACCAAGCTCAGGACTGCACGACTGAGATCATAAACTACATAGCACCACCCCCCCAAAAAAAAAAAAACCTGGGTAGCAAAGAAATTGGATTTAAGACATAGGAACAATTAAAACATTATAGCAAAAAAAAGGGAGGGACAAAAATACAATCCCAAAAGGAAACGAAAGGAATTAAAAGAAATGGAGGAAAGTAACTTGTCAGAAAAAGAATTTGGAGTAATGGGTATAAGGATACTCAAATGTCTAGATGACAAATACACACAACTCATTAAGAATTATAAAGAGCTGAATGAGAATGTCACCAACATGAAAAGGAATCAAGAGGAAATAAAGCTATGCAACTACATAGCTGCAATAAAGAACACAATGGAAGGCTTCAACAGTAGATTGAAGAGGCTGAGGACCCCATCAGCAAGTTAGAGACATGGTAGAAAAAAAACACATAAGCAGAGCACCAACTGTAAAAACAAACTTAAAAAGCAGGAGGAGAATCTAAGGGAGCTTTGGGACAACACCAAATGAAACATCATCTCATAATAGGGATGTCAGAAAGAGAGAAAGCTGAGCAAGGAATAGAAAACCTGTTTGAAGAAATAATGACTGAAAACTTCCCTGATATTGAGAAGAAAAAGGCCACACAAGTCCAAAAAGCATACAGAGCCCCAAACAAGATGAACCCAAAAAGACCCACACCAATACACATCATAATCAAATTGGCAAACAATGACAAAGTAAGATTCTTAAAGGCTGATTGAAAGTTAGGTATAAGGAATCTCCCATTAGACTACCAACTGATTTCTCAACAGAATACTTTAACAATAAATAGATAAATAAGTGCCATCTATGCCAGTTTAAAAAAAAAAAAATCTTATTTGATTCTCCTTTACTTCCATATAATTGAGAAAAATTGACAGCTTAGGTAAATTGAGTTCTACTCAATATGGATACCCCTACCACATACCCAAGGGAACAGTTACAAAGTGCACAAAAGTCAAATTCCTTTGTAAAAGCAGAGAGTGTTGTTAACCCTTTACCCACATCTTATTTTAGTCAGGCTCTCTTAATTGCAAGGAATCACTAAAACTAGTTTAAAGCAGGAAAATAAATATTGGAATGGTACATAATTTAACAGAAAGTCAAGAATAAGGCTTTAGCAGATGATAGAACTTAAAAATAGTTTTAGATATGTCAACATTAAAAATTTGTGGAATGTTACAGATCCCAGTGTTTTATCATTAACATGACTCATGCAAGCATCTGCTCTTTCTCCTTTTCCTACTAATAAGCATACTGTTCCTATCTAGTCTGTACTCCCAACCAGACTGATGAACCAAGTAGATTCATCCCATGCAGGTATTATTTCCCTTTATAGACAAGGGCACTAAAGCTGAGAGAGAGTCAATAATTTGTCCAAGATTTTTTTTAAAAGACAGCACTTTCTTTCTCAGGTTTACTAAAAGTCTGATGATATAGCAGGAAGTAAAACATGTAAGTACAAACTACAGGCACAGCAAAAAATTGATGTGATGCTCCCCCAGTGACTGTTCTGGAGTCCTCTGACCTGGATGGTTTCTCACTCTCCAGGCTCAGGACCACAAAGGTGAGAAACTAGGGAAATAGAGGGGAGCTGTAGCCACTTATTCATATCCTTCTCTCATATATCTTTTGCATTGCTTCTTTGATTTGGTAGCAACAAGAAGCAACAGCAACATAAGTCAACCCATAATTCCTGCCCATTTCTGAAGTTAGACTAGACTTTGTGGTCTGGTCTAACTTAATAACAGAATCAATATCTAAACTAATGCAATCTGACTCTAGAGTATTTTTTTGTTGCTGTTTGTTTTTTTGTTTTGTTTTGTTTTGGTTTTTTTGCCTCCATGCTATGCATTACATCCCTAGGGTTTATTAATCATATAACTGGAAGTTTATACCTATAAATCACCTTCACCCATTTCACTCATCCCACCTCTGGCAACACCAATATCTGTTCTCTCAATCTTTGAGTTTAGCTTTTTTTTTTAGATTCCATTTATAAGTGTAATCATACAATACCGTCTTTTATTTCCATGTCTTGGCTATTGTAAATAATACTGCAATAAACATGATAGTAGATATATCTTTTTAAGTTAGTGTTTTCAATTCCTTCAGGTAAATACCCAAAAGTAAAATTGCTGGATGATTCAGTAGTAGTATTCTTAATTTTTTGAGGAACCTCCATACTGTTTTCCATAGTGGCTGTACCAATTTACATTCTCACCAACATGCACAAGGGTTTCCTTTTTTCCACATCCTTGCCAATACTTGCTATCATGTCTTTTTTAATAACAGCCATTCTAACAAGTGGGAAGTGATATCCATTTATGGTTTTCATTTGCATTTCCCTGATGATTAATAATATTGAGCACCTTTTTATGGACCTGTTGGCCATCTGTAGTTTTTCGTGCTCCACCAACCCCCATGGAGCACTAACAAGGGCACTTCATCTATGCTGACAATATCACATCCTTCCAAGGGCTCTAAATTAAGAGCTAGAGACTAAGAAGCTGGGACAACAAAGTTTGGATTTTGGCAGCAGGCAGCAGTTCCAACATTAAGTTTCCAAGGCAATGGTAGTAGCTATGCAGTAGCTAAGTCTAGACTTTAGCAATTTACGGCTGCACTGTTATCACGGGAATGGTTTTATGTCTGTTTTTAGAAATGTCTTCTCTGCTACCTAGTCTTCCCTGTTTCTGACTATTTACAGCCTTCCCATCAATTTGGGAAGCATACTAATCAATATGCTCTCCATAAATTCCTTTTCTACTTCAACCAGTCAGAATTGTCTTTTGTTGTCTACAGTCAAAACCCCACACTGAGGCATTTAATGATTAAATAAATGACACTAAAAAATTGTACTTTATCAAAATTTTTACCTTAGTATTGATTGATGTTTTACATAATTTGCCATTATGGTCTTAAGTAAATTACACATGGTTGTATGTTCTAACAGTAATAATAATAATAATAATAATAATAATAATAATACTTGGCTTCCTTATCTTTTTTAAAAACAATACAAAAATGCAAATGTAATAATAATCATCTAAGAGTGATTTTCACTGAGGTTCAAAGTTACTCTTTATTATGAATTCTTACCTGTCAGGAATGCCTAACCTCTTCACACTCCTATACACAGAAAGTGTATTTGCAACATGTCGATAATTAAACCAGAAACGGGATGTACACACCTAAAGTATTAAAAGCAATATGTTATTTTTATGAATCAAAATAAACCACAAAGGTACAGAATTATTTCTCTGTAGGTAGGATAAAAAGATGCCTAAATAAAGAGTATATCGATGATCAATGAATTACACAAACAGTGCTGTTCTAAGCCATTGAGTCCTAAGGTGGTTTGCTATGCAGTAAATACTAACCAATACATTAAAAAAAAAAAAAAAAAAAAAAAAAAAAAAAAAAAGAAGAAGAAGAAGAAGAAGGGAAAAAAAGAGTATATCATAACTCAGGCTTAAGAACAGCAAAGCACGTAAAGAATTGTCAATAAAACCAATAGAGAGAGAGAGAGAGGTCTTTTATAACTAGCATTAAATAAAAAGGCCACTCAGCTTAAGAGAAAAAAAATCTTTGGGGAATTCAATCAAATAGTGAACCAACTTAGTTACCCTCAATTTCTGTGACTCTAAAAAGTTCCTGTTTCTAAAAGAGTCAATTCTTTAAAATCAAAGAGAATTGTGCATAATCCCATCACAGAATTGGGTTATATAAGATTTCTTTTACTCTAGATTTCTTCCTAATTTTAGTTGTGAAAATTATAAAATAGACATAACATACAAAACAGTTTTATATGTACATAATATGTTTGCTATAAAGCTGTTAAACTGAACAGAAAACTAGAAACAATGCAAACTAGTTTTACACTTAAAAATTCCTTGTAGAATGGCATTAAAAAAAAAAGATTTCTAAAAATGATATCAAAAGAACTAGAAAAACCTAATGCCATTATCTCAAAAGTCAGCCCTCTTGAGAATCCATTCAAAAGAAGTAACAGAATTTGGGGTCAAGTATTAATATACCTACCCATCAAGCACCCTCCTACCTCCTACCACATGCCTCTGCTAATAGTGTGTAAGTACGATAGTTTTAAGAATAGCATAAATGTTCTTGCCCTGCAAACAGAGAGGAACTACAAGTTTTTTTATTAAAATAAATGTTCAACTTAAAATCCAATAAGAAAAAAACTAAAAATTTTTACTACATAAAAAAATAAAACTTCATATGTGAAAAATAGCATAAAATCCTAACTTAAATGAAAAACTTGAAACAATCATAACACAATAACCCGATTTTGAAAAGTAGGCAAAGGATGAGAGTAAGAATATTAAAAATGGACAATAAAACTCTCAAAGATGCTCAACTTCTATCATAATTTAAAAAGCACAAATCAAAGTGATAGGTATCCAAAAGTCTGGCAATTCCTAGAATTGGCAAAAGTACAGGAAAATGAATACTCATATTCTACTGATGGGAACATAAACTAAAATAAATCTACTAAAAAGTAATATGCAATATACATCAAGTTTGAAAATGTACTTATCTTTTGATTTAGCTCCTATCAATATGCAAAAATATGTATTCAAGGATTTTCACTATAACACTACCTGTATTAGCCAAAACGAAAAAGCTAGAAACAAAATCACCACCCATCAGTAGCAAAGAATCTACAGGTTCCCTAACTTGAGCAGAAATAGTATAATATCTGTCTGAAACAATTTGTAATATGATATAATAAATTTTATTTTCAAAATTTTGATTCACACAAAATTTCTCAGACACATATCTAAGTGAATAGCATGGTATACCTTCATAGAATTTACTTACCAAAACAGCCCAGTTGTTTGTGTGGCCACTTCTAAAGAACTGCTCTGCTTGTGCCTAGCAGTCAAACAATAGCAAAAAGATTAGAAGAAAGCCATGTTTCCCAGAGTAAAGACTAGTAAAGGACAGTCAAGATCCATGGTGTTTTTACAGTTATAATAACAATAAGTCATCATTATGTAAGTTTATAAAGACGCTAGTTTTTGACCCCAGGAAGGACCGATAGAGTTTTATTTTTCTGTTAGGGGGCCTTATTTTAGGGAGAAACTGTTTATTTCTATTCCATTCATTTCTTCCTTATATGCTTCTAGTTTTCCATTCAGTCTTCTAATTGTGAATGACTTATTTCATATCTTGATTCTAAACATAACAATTAATAACCTTCCCATTGAAATTTCATTCAATATTCATCCGTACTCTGCGCTGGGTGCTTCCAATTACTTCATTTGAACTTACCAATATATTTGATTGAGCACATTCTCTGGCATGCTGTCATGTATCATTTCACTAATCTGTTAAAGTGAATCTGTATTGTAATTGCTGGCAAGCAACATTAAAATCCTCAGAATCCAGATACCTAATGAACATGATTTTTATTATATATTAAAAGAACAATGAATATGAACCATAATGACCTCAGATCTGCTCCCAAGCAGTATTACTAGAACAGTTAAACTGCCTGGATCCAAATCTGGGTCCTATTACTTATTAGTTGTATAAACTTAGGAAAGCTGTTTAACTTCTCTGCATCGCCATTTCTCCTTATATAAAATGATGTTACCTGACTCACAGAATATAATAGGATTGGTGACTTGAACCTAGTAATTGTATAACTTAAGTTAGTTGTTTTAATTTTCAACTGGCAAGAAAATTTCAGGGGGAATGAAAATTTTAAAAAATCACTCAAATGTGTGTGTGCATATACAGACATACACACACACACACACACACACACACACACATTTATTTTTAATCATTCTCAACAGCTACCTAGATGTTTTAAAAAAGCAATGTGCCAGAGTGCATAAAGCACTGGTTTAGGGATTTGAAGATCTGAGTTTTAGCCCAGATCCTATCCCTCACCTGTGAGGCTAGGGTAAGTCATTCAGCTCTTTATTTTCCTCAAGCAGAAAATGAAAGATGGATGTCCTTTCCAGTTTCAAAATTCTTAGATCATTAAGACTTTAGGGAAAAAGTTGAGATAGCAAAACTCTTTTGTGATTTTTTTTAGACAATATAGGCACTGCAAAGTTACTCATTCATTCTACTTATAATTGGTGGAGCACCAGTTATGTGCCAGATACCATGTAATATAAAGTGATATAAAAGTCATTGAAGAACATGCTTTCTCTCAAGAATCCGAGTTCAATACAGAAGACAAGCTACACATTACATTACAATGTAATTCATTCATTCATTCATTCATTCATTCACTCATCACTTCATGGTACGCCATGTACCAGTCACTGTCCTGAGTGCTCAGAATACAATGTTGGGCAAAAACAATCAGAGTACTTGCCTCCAAAGAGGTTACTATCCAATTTGCTAGACATATTAAGCAGATGACAACCTATCAATTCTATCAAGGTAAGATACACAGTATCATGAAAGAGTGTAAAAGGGGGAAATGACCTAATCTGGGTGGTATCATGTAGAGAGGTTAAGGGAAGGTTTCCCTAGAGAAGTGACATTTGGGTTAGAATCCAAAAGATGAAAAGAGGAAAGACAGTTCCAGACAAAGGGAATATTGGCCCTAATGGCAGGTGGGACTTAAAGGTGTTAAGAAACTGAAAAAAATATGAGCATAACTAAAAGTTTGAGAGAGAGAACTGGGAGTTCCGGTAGGGGCCAAAGTATGCAGGGCTTTGTATATGGAGTCATAATAGAGGTTTTGTCCTTTATCCTTAGAACAATATTAAGGTGTACATGGACCACATGATCAGATTTGCATTTTTAAAAGTTATTCTGGCTGTAGCCTGGAGAATAGACTGAAGGGAAGGGAAGAAAGAGAATGACTTGATGTGGACCAGTGGTCGGCAAACTGCGGCTCGCGAGCCACATGCAGCTCTTTGGCCCCTTGAATGTGGCTCTTCCACAAAACACCATGGCCTGGGCGAGTCTATTTTGAAGAAGTGGCATTAGAAGAAGTTTAAGTTTTAAAAATTTGGCTCTCAAAAGAAATTTCTATCGTAGTACTGTTTATATTGGGCTCTGTTGACTAATGAGCCGACCACTGATGTGGACTAGTAAGGGAGCCATTGCACTCCAAGTGAAAAATGATGAAATAATAGATAAAACAAAGCTTACATGAGTTATAATCGATGAATGCTACGCAAGGTTAATGTACAAATTTCAATGGTAATATCAAAGAAAAGGGATAGGGGAAGGTTCTACAGAGGTTATGCATTTACTGCATCTTACTAAAGGGACAGAAGAAACAGGAGGTTATAAAGCATGGAAATGTGAAAAAGCACAATAACAATCAAAAGGAAAAAAAGAAAAAGAGTAATGGCATCCAAAATGAAGTGTACAAGATAATCCAGTAAAATAAAGGAGGAAAGTAGAACTCCTATTCATATTCATATTACCTCAAAAATATGCTTTATAAATGTTGAATATATAAATTAGCAGTTCATTAGAGAGAGAGAGAGAGAGAGAGAGAGAGAGAGAGAGAGAGAGAGAGAGGAAGTGCATGCTCAATATCCTTTTAACGTTTGGAGTCCACTGATCAATGTACTGAGGTGGTGGGCAGAATGGGTTCCAATATGAAAGCTGGAAAAGTAGACAGAGGCCAGAGCATGATGTTAACTTTATTCTGCATGCACTGGGAAAGATTCAGTCAGAAGAATAACCTGATCAGGTTTACATTTTATGAAGACTAATCTAGTAACTAAGTGAGGGGAGTTTGGAAGCCTGGAGGGAAACAAGATAAAGCAATTGCAGTAATTGCACTAGTCTAGGCAGGAAATTACCAGGATTGCATTAAGCCAGTGGAACTAAACAGGTAAAAGCAATTTTAAAAGTTCAGCACACAGAACTTAATTTTGATTAAAAAGTGGGATCAAGGGAGGTGTTTATTTACTTATTTTTTTTTTTTAAGCCCCAGGCTCCCAGCCTAGGAGCAATCCAGTGTTTCCCAAAGTGTGGTACGCGTACCCCCAGGGATACGGGAAGAGTTTGGTGGGGGTACACGTTGCACCGGAGTTTGGTGGGGATATGCACTGCACCGTGCTTAGCTGCGCCTAATTCTACGTTCTCGTGAGTACGAGGGGTACTCAGCATTGTAAAAATTATAGAAGGGGTGCACATAAGTCAAAAGTTTGGGAAACACTGCGAGGCTTAGGAAATGGTAGCAGACAGAAGACAAATGCCTACTACGCGGGCCCCTTCACTAGCCTGAAACGCAGGCCTGGAAATGATGCTAGAGATCTAGACTTCAGACCTGGGGGAGGTGTTTCTTCTCCGAGTGGAGGGGGCAGTGAAAGCTTTATAAGAGGCCAGAACATCCTGCAAGTCAAAACCAAAACACGGTACCCATCCGCCTCCCGTCCCAGCGGCGCTGAGTGTAACAGCAGGAAGGGCTGCGCTCGGAGCTCGCCTGTCAGCTGCAGGGCATGCACCCTGGGCGCCAGGGATCGGATTCTCGCCCCTCTCCCGGAATTTGGTTCTTTTCACTAGTCGTTTTTTTAAAAAAAGGCTGAAACAGACTGCGAGTGTCCTGCCCCGGGCCCGGAGACACCCTCCCCACATCCCCGGCGGCAGCCCAGTAAGAGGCGAAGGGACTCCGGGAGGCTTCCCTCGGCTTCGGTGTATCGGGAATCGGCAGGGCGCTCACGGCGCCGACAACGCTGTCTTCCCAGGGCCCGGTCGCTCGGGGGGCCCTGACTCCTACCTCGAACTGACTAGTGGCCACGCTGCCGAGGGACAAGAGCAGCAACCCTGCCAGGACAGCCACGCCCCGCCGGCTAGAATAGTAGGTGGCGGCCATGTTTGCCGGCTTCAGCCTCCGGAGGCACCTGGAAGGGGGCGGGGCGGGTGCCGTAAAGCAGCGCGGTAGGCGGGGCTTGCGTGCTTTTGCGACACCCGCCTCCTCTCCTGGTGGCCTGATTGTGGCCACTCTCCGAATCTGGAGTTTCCCAGGATTTCTGGGCGAAGAGAGAGGGAATCGAACCTCTTTGACTTTATTGCATTTTCAATTTTGGACATTGTGAAATAGGCATACAAGTTTGAAATACAAGTTTGAAAGGTGAGAAAGACAAACCTGTGATCCCACAAGCTCTCAGGAGCTAATTCCTTTTTTGCGTAGTGCTGCCAATTCTTTGAACATATGAAGCCGGATGTGGTGGGAAGAGCAAGCATGTTAGCACGAAAAGATGATTGATTGGATCATTTGCAAGTAGAAAGATAGGTGGGTGCTGCAACACGATTGAGGTCTATTGCTTATTGAAAGTATGAACATGGAGACGTTAGTTACGTTTTTGTTTCTTCAGTAAATGTGGAGCTAAAAGACAGTTTGAGGACTTAATAAGGTCGTGTATATTTGTTCAATGATGTTCATTATATGCATTCAATTTTAAATTGTATTTTTCAAATAGCATGGTATAAACATGTGTTTATGCTGTCTCAACCTGTAAGAATAGTTATAGTTTATTTGAGCCAAATTGATGACAATTGCCGGGAGGCAAAATCTCAACGGTTTGAGAAATGCTCCAGAGAATGAAAGTTTTGCACCTTATTTTATATATTAGAATCAGAGAAGAACTAAGAGGGTTAAATGAAATCCACTGGTAATAGATTAGGGAGGCAGGAGAAAGCAAAACGGGAACATGTCTGGGACTGGATTAAAGATAAAACGAATAAACACATACTTCTTTTACATTGTTGGGTACAGAATAGTTAACAATTAACATGATAACAATAATAATAAGGATTTCTGTGATCTCCTGCTCTAATGGGAGTGTGCCCTTGGAAAAGGAAATTACCCTGCTATTTTTTCACAGAACTTATTACTAAAATACAATAGGCAGGCTAAGTTAAGGTAAAGACTGATTTTTGTCAAGGAAGATACCAGCCTAGGATATGACCAACTGCCATGACTCGCTTTCAGTTAGGAAATTTTAGTTTCAGACCATCCTATGTGGTTACCGTAGGTCTCTTGAGTTTTAAGCCCTTCCATGCAAGCCTCCACTGAGCTTCTCAGGTTTAGTATGTGGCCTCTTTTGTGTCCACAGATGCTTCATAATCTTCATCATTTTAACACTTAGTGGTAACATGGAATTCCATCCCTATGGATGCCTTAGCCAAATTGCCCTTCAAGTGGGCAATACAAAGTTTCTAGGCTTTGTTATAAAAATAATATTGTAGAGTATCTTTGTGTGTTGTCTTTCACATTTGTTGAAATATTTTCTTTGGATAATTTTTCTATATTGAAAATCTTGAGCTAAAAGATATTAAAATGTTAGTGGCTATCAAGGATGTTGCTTTCCAAAGTGTACAAATTTACAGTGCCATCCAAATATACAAACTAACACCAAATTATACCATCTTTCCACTTCTAAATTCCTTAGTACAAAGTTACCTCAAGGTTGTTTTACTTCTAGTTCTTTGTTTACTATCAAGATTTAATGTCTTTCATTGTATCCATAACTATCTGTATATTCTCTGATGTAAATTTTCTGTGTATAGCTTTGTTTTACATATGAATTTGAATGAGATCTTCATTAAAAATTTGAGATTAATTCTTGCTATATTTTATGTGTTTGCCAGAAATAATAAGTTCTGTGAAAAAAGGAAAAATAAAAGAGGGTAAAAGAGTTAGGAGTGCTGGGATGGGGGACAGATTGCAGTATTAAAGAGGATGGCTAATATTAACTCAAATGCCCTCACTAAAGAGGTCAGATTTGAACATATGTTGTAAAACATGAGAACACAGAAGACAAGTAAAATATGAAAAGTGAAAAGGCATTACCAATAAAGGAATCGCAATTTTGGTGACAGTAGATTAAATGAAGCAAGAGCTAGAATTTATTGAGCACCTTCTATAAACCAGATAATTTGTTTTATGAATTACATGCATTATTGCTCATCTTTACAGTAACTCAAGAAGGTAGCTCTGTTTATCTCCAATTTACAAATCACCAAATAGAAGCTCACAGAAGTTAAATGATTTCCCAAGACCACACAGCTAGCAAGCTGAATACTCAGGAATCAAACTTTGATCAGCCTGCCACCAAGATCTAGTTTCTACTTACACCACTCCAAATAAAGCCATTATCAAGGTCACTGGAAATCTAATATCAATTCCAGTTAACACCTTTTTAGTTACCTTTCTTGACCTTACTGCATTTATTCACCAAACTTTTACTGTTAAGGGCCAGGTAGTAAATACAGGGTGATGCAAAAAAAATCTATACACACTCTAACAGCTGATAGCTCAATTTTTATTATTTTATTGATTTTTTTTTTTTTTTTTTTTTTTTTTTTTACAGAGAGGAAGAGAGAGGGATAGACAGAAACATCGATGAGAGAGAATCATCAATCAGCTGCCTCTTGCACCACCCTCACTGGGGATGTGCCTGCAACCAAGGTACATGCCCTTGACCAGAATCGAACCTGAGACCTTTCAGTCCGCAGACCAACGCTCTATCCACTGAGCCAAACCGGTTTCGGCTGATGGCTCAATTTTTAAAATGAAATGTATTTTAATAAACACTGCCTTTATAATAATTAAAAGTGTATGTATACATTTTTGGTAATATATATATATATATATATATATATATATATATATATATATTTTTTAATTTAATCTCTTTACTTGATTTCATCCAGCCTTCCACATCCCTCCCCTTCCACAGCTATCAGTCTGTTCCATTTATCCATGTATCTGTTTCTATTTTGTTCAAATTAAACTATACACAAGAATAAACTCAACATGGATTAACAACTTAAATATATGTCTCAATACCATAAAAGTCCTAGAAGAAACCATAGGCAATAAAATCTCAGACATTACTCTTAGTAATATTTTTTTTAACATACTTTCTTGGGCAAGCAAAAGAAAAAAAAATAAACAAATGGAGATACATCAACCTAAAAAGTTTTTACAAAGGAAAAAAAAAAAACATCAACAAGATGAAAAGACAACCCACTGGGTAGAAGAACATATTCACCAATGATACATCTGATAAGGGGTTAATTTCCAAAATATATAAAGCACTTGTACTACTCAACACCAGAAAACAAACCCCAATTAAAAAATGGGCAAAGGAACTGAATAGACATTTCTCCAAAGAGGACATACAGATGGCCAATAGACATGAAAAAATGATCAATGTCACTAATCAACAGAGAGATGTAAATTAAAGCCACATGAGATATTGCCTCCCATCTGTCAGAATGGTTATAATCAATAAATCAACAAACAACAAGTGCTGGTGAGGATGCAGAGAAAGGGGAACCTTCATGTACCACTGGTGGGAATGCAGATTAGTGCAGCCACTGTGGAAAACAGTATGGAATTTCCTCAATAAAATAAATAAATAAATAAAAATTTAAAAATGGGAATGCCTTTTGACTCAGCAATCCCACTTCTGAGAATATATCCAATGAAACCCAAAATACTAATTCAAAAGAATATATGCTTCCCTATGTTCATTGCAGCATTATTTATAATAGCCAAGATCTGGAAGCAGCCCAAGTGCCCATCAGTAGATGAGTGGATAGAAAAAAGTAGTGATACATTTACACAATGAAATACTACTTGGCTGTAAATTAAAAAAAAAAAAAAAAAAAAAAAAAAAGTAAATCTTACTTTATGGGACAGCATGAATGGACCTGGAGAGTATTGTGTTAAGTGAACTAAGTCAGTGAAAAAAAAGACAAATACCATATAATCTCAGTTATCTCTGGGATACAGCCAGTTTTATACCTGCATGTAAGACATGTGAGCAGTTTTAAACACCACCCCATATGGGAAATTCTGTTTAAACTACATACAAACTTTTTTTATTGATTTCAGAGACAGGAAGGAAAAGAAAGAGAGAGAGATGGAGTCAGCAGTGGTGAGCGAGAATCATTGATCATTGATTGGCTGCCTCCTGCATGCCCCCAGCTGAGGATTGAGCCCACAACTCAGGCATGTGCCCTGTCTGAGAATTGAGCCGTGACCTCCTGATTCATAGGTCGAAATTCAACCACTGAGCACAACAGCTGGGTCTGACAAATATTTTTAACCATATCATATAACAAATAGCAAGATGGATAGGTTTTAATTGCAAATAAGCAGAGCAATTATATGGACCACCAGCCAAAGGGAAAGAAAGAGATAAGTTAAAGGGCATGGATAATCCATATGTGCTTAATCTTTTTGTTTAATGTATTTCTTGTCGGCAGTATTACAGACATCCATAAATTCTTAATCTTTACTTGAGCCTTTTGTGTTAGCTATATATCAACACTTGACAGGTTTATCAACAATGGAGAAATTCTTTGAAGCATAAAATTTTTCACCAGCTTAAAAGTTCTTCCCAGGAATGACCCTGAACTTACCCACATGTCACCATGTCCCTGCAGAGTTATACTCAGCATTTTGTATAGTTTCCCTGAATTACACAGGGAAACTGTATGGATGAGCAAATTTTCATCATTTATATGTAAGGAAATTAGGGGTTTTAATTTTAATTTAATAGGTTTAGATTATACATCAGAAAGAAATTGGTGACCACAATATTTTTAAGGAGACTGAACTACCTCCTCTGAAGAATTTTGAGAATTTTGTAAAAACTATCTTTAGCCCTAGCCAATTTGGCTCAGTGGATAGAGCATCAGCCTGTGGACTGAAGGGTCCCAGATTCGATTCCAGTCAAGGGCACATGCCTGGGTTGTGGGCTAGATCCCCAGTGAGGGGCCTGCAGGAGGCAGCCAATCAATGATTCTCATTATTGATGTTTCTAACTCTCTCCCTCTCCTTTCCTCTCTGAAATCAATAAAAACATATTTTTAGAAAATAAAAATTTAAACATACACATACAAAAATATCTTTTTATGGTTTTGGCAGTAAGATCTCTTCAGTTGCCATAAAAAATTATATAATTCTATTATGTACAGTTGAATCCTTCTATTTGCACATTTAATGTTCTTATTGTCTAAGGTGTACGTATACCTAAAACACAGAGCCTCTCCCATGGCTCCCAAGACCAGCACTGATTAGCCTTGCTTTTTTCAGCTTTCTATTTGTTGGATTTGTTAGTTTGAACTTAACAATCTTACATGTAATCACCATGAATTACCACTTTGGGAGGCTAAAGCTGAACACAGAACCTGTAGAGCCCACCTTTGGGCCTCTGCAGTCTGTTAGAGCACAGGGTAGCCAGTGGGGTCACACTACCTGGGTTTTGGTTGCACTACCTGGGTTTTTGACGTTACTAGCTATGTTTCCTGGGGCGAGTTATATAACTCTGCTAGCTTTAGTTTTCCTTACATAAAATGGAAATAATAGTGATGCCTGCTTCTTGAGATATTGCATACATAGGCATGCTAAATCCTTTTGATCAGTGTCTGATATATAACAAGTACTCAGTTAATGTTAGTTATTAGTATTTTCTTTTTCCCATCCCCTATGGCCAGCCTGGTTCCCTGCCTCCAGGAAGTTCTCTTTGTTCTCTGCCTGCATCAGTAGAACACCAAATTGCAGGTCTACAGAGGCAAAAATTACTCTGTTAGTCTGATGCAAAACTGTACAGCAAAGTTTACTTCCACCATCTTCCAGGGTTTCACTTAATTAATAAAATAATTTATTTTCAATGTTCTTGTTTTTCCAATAACTTCAAAGAAATATATGCAAAATTCAAATTAGTATTTCTAATATTTCTATCCAAGGAAATAATAAAATAAATAAAATAGTAATTCACATTGCCAGACATCTCTCTGTAGTGCCATATTGTAGCAAAATAAATTTTTCATATAAACTTGGTCTTTCTTAGTATTTCTAATTTTATTTGTCAGTTCTGGTGAAAAAGCCCAATCTTTCCATGCATGGTTTCAAAATCTTCTTTGCCAATAGCGATAAATTTTTTTTGAATAGAGAAGTACCCATCAGTGAAAGATATGTAGGGTTAATATGTCAGTAAATTCCTATAGCTGCATCAGATTGTTTCAAGAAAATACAAAGCAAAATTACTTTGGTTCTTAAGGGCATCATTAGGTATAGACATATCAGAACCAATTTAATCATAATAAAATGTATTTTGCTCCTTTTGTTTTGTGTCAGCACCACAAAATGAATATAAATGCTTTGTTTACATTTTATCTCTTTTTACTGTTAAAGCTTTTTGCTATTTGAGGGCTAAGTTGATTTTCAAATAAGTAAGCCAAATTTTAATGTCCCATGTGGCTCTCATTTCTCCTCTAAAGGGGACTTACAATTATTTATTTTAAAAAATATTGAGGCGATTTTAAGTCAGGTTTCGTGATTAAAATGAAATTTTAGACATAATCAGATAAAGTAATCTATAACTAATTTTGGACACCTCAGTGAAGACACAAGTCAAGCAAGGCCTTTCTGGCGAAGGCCCATGTCACAGGTGTCAGTAATCCCATCGATAACAAGTTGAAAAGCATAGATCCTAGTTGCAAGGGGCTCATTCTGTAAAAGGGGAGGCAGACAGCAGCCACCTGAGTAATTAATAGCGTAACAGGGATCTAGAGCTCTAATGGAGGTATATCTAACATCCTAGTGGCGTACAGAGAAACGTAATTCTCGTTAACTTCTCTCACCTCAATTTCTCCATTTTTATAATGAGACTAACATTAGCTCTATCTCAGAGGGTTGTTAAAAAGAATAGGAGATAATAAATGTGAAATGTTGAACACTCGATCTGTCATACGTTTAATAGCTGTAATTATTTTTAGTATTGTTATCGCTATTTTTAAGTAAAATTCAGGGAAAGTTTCACTTAGCAGGCAACATTAAAACTGGGTGTTCAGAGCTGGGGAGAAAGAGTAAGAATTTGCCTCTTTGGAAGGGGCAAGGGGCATTCCAGGCTGAAGCAAGGACATGAGCCAAGATACAGAATACAATCGGGGAAAGCCATGCTGTTACCTTTTGAGGAAGGGTGAGTAACCCAAGTAACTAGAACATAGGAACATGGGTGTGAGTGTGGGAAATGGTGCTAGGCTAAGAATGTTGTACCAAATGCTGAGTGCTGAACTTCATACTGTGGACACGTTCACATAGCAAAGTACTATGATCAGATTTATGGTTTAGGAAGACAGCAGTAAAGATACTAGAGATAGGAGGCTATGGTAATAGCTTGTATGAAAAAAAGTAATAATAGCTAACACAAAATGCTTATTATGTACAGATGCTAATTGTCTAACTTATGTAAATTAATTCTTACAGCAGTCCTATAAGGCTACTGTTATTATCTCTATTTTACACATTAGGTATACAGTTGTCAAATAATTTGTTTAAGGTTCCATAGCTAGTGTTGAGGCTAGGATTCAAACCCAAAAAGTCTTACTCTTAAATTTGCATATTAAGCACTATCCTTCACTGCTTCTCAAATAATAAAGTCAAACTAGAGGAAAAGCAGTAAGAACGGAAAGGGAAATTTTATTCAAGAGACATTCAAAAAGTAGAATCAACAGAATTCTATGACCAACTTTTAATTCAATGAAGATTTATTAAGTTTCTCCTCCACAGAAATCACCTGCAGCTACAGCAATAAAAAATTAATTAATTAATTAAAAAAAGGCATGACACCTGTTTTCATGAAGCTTATTTGCCAATGGAAGAGCAGACCATATGTGATTCATAATAAGAACAAAGACAGAAGAAAATAGAATGATGGATAATGGAAAATAATAGAAGGAAGCTATAGTTAGACTAATTATGACTATGAGAACCTGGCCTTTAAACTAATATATGAAGAATTCTAATGAGCCAGTACAGGATGAGCATTCAGAGATCATAATAATCTGGCCACTCAGTGTGTGTGTGTGTGTGTGTGTGTGTGTGTGTGTGTGTGTGTGTACACACACACACATATATATATACTAGAGGCCTGGTGCATGAAGTTCATGCACAGGTAAGGTCCCTAGGCCTGGCTGGCGATCAGGGCTAATAGGGCCTTCCTTCCCCAGCTGCAGGCTGGGGCCTTTGTTCTGTGCCACCCCCTGGTGGTCAGCGCATGTCATAGCAAGTGGTCAAACTCTCAGTCAGTTGAACTCCTGGTTGGCCAAACTCCCAAGGGGACAATTTGCATATTAGCCTTTAATATATATATATATGGCATGACATATATATATATAGGCTAAAGGAGAATAGTGGAATGAATAAGGTTAGAGAATTAGGAAAAGACCAGTTTGTGAAGGACATTTAAGCCATGGTAAAAATTTTTATATAAACCTGAGTGTAATGAGATGGTCTGGAGGGTTTTAAGGAAAGAAGTGAATTGGTGCTGAGGGAAGAGAAAGAGCAGTTGAAGATTCTTTCTGAATAGGTGACTGAGAAGATGATGCTATTTTCATCACAGATGGCAAATACAGACGGAGGAACAAACTGCTATCGTGAAACCTAACAGTAGGTTTGATTTGGGACATTTAGAGTTTGAATGACTTACAGAACCTCCAAGCTAGAAACACTAGTCTATATGGACCTTACTCATAGAAGAGTCAAAGGTAGGCGTCCGTATGTGTGAGTCATAAGCTGATCCTTGGAGTCAATGATGATATCACTCAGGGAGCACCTGCAAGTCAGCATTTAGGCAAAGAAAGATGGAAAAAACAGCCTGAAAAGAGGCAGTTATTGAGGAAGAAAAAGAACCACTATGGAATTAAGGGGGGATGTTTGCAATAAACATCAAGAAGGAAGAGGCCTAGGACAAAAGATTAAATTTGAGGACTTAGAGGTCATTATGACCTTTGCTAGAGAGAAATTAAAAGTCATTTCCTATTATCCACAGAACCTATCCGGAGCCTGGCCAATCCAATTGCTATAACAACCACTAAAATTACTTACATGCAACTATTATATATAGATATCTTTATACTTTATGTATCTGTTTATATGTGTATAACATTTCATTGTTTCAGTCTCTGTTATTGTATTTGTGCTTCTACTAGGAGACATACAGTAAGCTGAAAGAAAAGCTTCAAGAAGGAATTTAAGCTAAAAGTTGAAATAAGACTATGTAGTGCCAGAAGCTAATTACAGCATGTCATAAATGCAAGAAGTTTCATCAAAAGGTTGATGGAACCTTGAGGATTGCCTACTACAAATGGCTAAGGGCATTTCCCCCACACCTAAAGATTTGCATAGATGATTTCTTGCTGCCAGACAGCTAAGGGCATTTCAATCTACATGTTATTGCCTCCTAATGGCCAAACACTTGAACAGCCTAGGCAGTTCTCCCAATCTGACAATGGATTCTGTATACTAAACCTTGCCTTTGATCTGTATATCTACTTTGCCTTAGGACAATTTGTGTTAATAAAAAAGCAAGGGGTCCTGAGACAAGTTGAACTTGGTTCCCACAGCCAAGCTCTTCTGGCTCCCCAAGATGCCTTCCAAATTTATGTTTTGTCTCTGGACTCCTTAATAATTTACACACAGCCCTTCTCCAGATTCTTGAACCCTCTATATGCTGGACAAGACCCCCAGCAATGAAGGTGGAATTGGGGCAGGGATTTCAGATATCTTAAAAGATACACACTTAGTTGCAGCCCTCCAAAAGCAAAAAATGCTAAAGAGATGGTAATTAGACCAGTTTAGTGGGGCTGACTAGCATTATTTTATGACATTCACTAGTATTAAAGCTAGAAACTGGCTGGTGATAGAATGTGGAGGAACTTAAATGCATGATTCAAGATGTTTGAATCTCCTGTAGGTAATGAAGAATCCCTGAGGACTAGAAAGAGATAGGGTTAAGACTACCACTAATCTGAGAATGGTGTTCAGCACACTGCAGGCAGCAAGATAAATTTATTGGAAGCTTTTTCCCAGTTAGGTAGGGTCAGGTAAGGACTAGGTTCTATCAAGTGGAATTCTCAACAGTCAACTGTTGGCACACAAAATTGAAAAACAAACACCCTGAAATAGTCTCAGAAACAGAGCCAAGGTTGAACATCCAAAATCTATTCACTCATCTAAGAAGCAAGAGAGAATGTGAGAGCCAAGGTATAGAATCAAAACAGGTAAGAGTAACCAAGACATCTGAAGGGAATGGGCATGGCAGGAGGAGGCAAGGCCAAGTCAGAGGGCAGATACTGAGAGAATAAGCTACTACAGTTCAGTGGTGAGAGTCAAAATGGGATGGGGCTGCAAATATCTGAGATATTTCAGAGTAAAAGTACATGAGATTTGTTGACTGTTTAATGCCAAGGAGAGGAGTTTCAAATATAGTGACTACAAGAATGGTGATGATGCCATTAATAGAAGTAGGGAGAAAAGCTGGGACTGGATTTGAAAGGTGGCAGGAAGATAAAAATTTGTTTTTAGAAATGTTATTTTGAAGTGACGATAGGTCCAAGAAATGTGGAATTAAAGCACAGGATTGGAGGTAGGCACTGTTTGTATAGATATGCCAGATTAATGTATTGAAATGCATGAAAATTTTTTAAAAAGAGGCTAAGAAAAGAGAAAAATAAATAGCTTAAATCAGAAACCCTCTGTTTTAGACAAAGGTAGGAAGGGAGAAAAAAGAAGTAATAGAAGAGGTAAGAAGAAAATTAAAATATACTAATGTTGCCTGGCCAGCGTGGCTCAGTGGTTGAACATCGACCTGTGAACCAGGAGATCACAGTTGGATCGTGGTCAGGGCACGTGCCTGGATTGTGGGCTCAGTCCCCAGTGTGGAACATGCAAGAGGCAGCTGATCAATGGTTCTCTCTCATCATTAATGATTCCATCTCTCTCCTCCTCCTCCTTTTCTATCTAAAATCAATAAAAATATATATATTTTTAAATGTCACACAGCCTAAAGAGGAATATATAAACGGAGATGGTAACTAGGTCAGAGCAAACGCTGTGGGACAATAGCTTCAGGTGTCACCAATGTGTTGTCTACTCATCTCTACATTCCTCCTCTGCCCATTTCCCAGCACCTCCTCATATCAGTAGCTCCCTCCACTTGGTCTGGGCATGCATTAGAACACATGTGTCAAACACAAGGCCCGCGGGCCAAATCCAGCCCGCCAGGCCTTGCAATGTGGCCCGCACCGCGCTGTCATCACTGCACTCCGCTGTCAGTTTATGACATTGTCAGTTTATGACTGTTCAGTAAACCATTTGGCCCGCGATTTAGGCTGGATTTTAGATTTTGGCCCTTTCTCTGATTGAGTTCGACACCCCTACATTAGAAGATATTAGATATATTGTATATATCAGAAGATATTAGAGATATATATTTTTTACTAGAGAACCAAAGGGTCCCAGGATCAATTCCAGTCAAGGGCATGTACCTTGGTTGCAGGCTCTTCCCTGGTCCAGGCCCCTGATCGGGGTTCGTGCAGCAGGCAAACAATCAATGTGTTTCTCTCACATTGATGTTTCTCTCTATCTTTCCCTCTCTCTTCCACTCTCTCTAAAATCAATGGGAAAATACCCTTGAGTGAGGATTAATAAATATAAAATAAAATCAGTAAAAGCATATCCTCGGGTGAGGATTAAAAATTATATATACATACACACACACACATATATACACATATAAATTTATGTATATATGTATATATGTATATATCTGTATATATACATATATATGTGATTACTTATATTATAATAATAAAGAGCTAATGTGCTAATGGTGGGACACCATAACATGTAACAACCGATCACAGGAGGCTGCCTGTGCGTGCGTGGCAGGACGTTGCTCCAGAAACAGGGCAGAAGCCGGGAGACACCCAGAGGAGGCGGGACCATGCTGTGCCGGAGAGGGTGGGGGTGAGAGCCCATAGCGCCCCCCTCACCAGTCCTCTGCCACCCACCGCTCCCACTCAGAGCGCCCACTGCCCACCTGCCAGGGGAAGGAGCACAGCACAGCAGGCGGGAGGCTCCCATGCTCTCTGGCGCCATGATGGGGCAGAGCTGTCGCATTGCTCTGGAGATGGAGATGGGGTGGAAGTGAGGAGGTGCCCAGAAAAGGCAGGACCAGCCCGAGGCGATTCCAGGGACTGAGGGCAGGGCTTGAAGTGGCCATAGAAGGCCAGAGGGGTAGGGGGCTAGGCCAGGTATGCTGGAGCTCTGTGTGGAGAGGTTCAGGAGTCAAGATAGGGTGGCGGGTGGACGGGGACCTCTGGATTTCATGTGCTAGGCTCCTAGTATATCTATAAGGCTAATATGCAAAATGTCTCTTGGAGGGGGGGCGGGGGGAGAGTGTGTGGGGACTGGGAGTTCCATCGCTCCCTATGACATGTGCTGACCACCAGGGGACGGCGCGGAATGGGGAAGGCCCCAAGCCGGAAGGCCTCTATCAGCCCTGATCACCAGCCAGGCCTAGGGACCCTACTCATACAGGAATATTATGCACCGGGCCTCTAGTAAAATATATAAAGCAGATAGCCAGAGACCCGAAAGATCTGACAGTCCAAAAGAGAGATCACATTTGCAGATATGGGTGTGGTCTGTGCAAACAGGAAAGCAGGTGAAGACCTGTGTGTCAACATGTCAATTACTAGCCACCTCAGACACTTCCAGAGCAGAATTCTCTTATTCAATACCATAATGCCAAGTACTATGATGCCTCCCAACCTCCTGTTCCCTCTCTCCCTCATTAAATAAGATGCCTAATGAGGGAGAAGAAGAAGGGACAGCTCTCTGAACTGGATTGCATTTTACCTAAATGATTGAGAACTTGCTGTGTTTGCCAGGGTGTACAAAACAATGCTTTCTTCCATTAGCTAAAAACAAGAGCTAAAAATAGAAATTAATTTATTTATGGGAAATAGAGTGAGTTGTCATCTTTTGCACACATTAGTTTGTTTCTGTGAAATTTGCACCTGCTGCACATACAAGCCTGGAAACTATTATGTTCCTTGACTAATTACCATATTCTACTTTTGATGCAGATTTAAAAGGGCACAAAACTACTGAGAATTAAGGATTTGAATTGTACCTCAGCGATATGTAACAGTGTCATAAGGGTTATATATGAGGCTATGGATGTCAGAGAAAAATAAGTTTTTTATTCTGTTGTATATAATTGATACATCCACTCAGTTTTTATTACTGCTCTTCTAAAAATATCTAAAAAGAATGTTCAGTATAATATGTATAGTTTAAGTATGTCAAACACCATTCCATGTCTATCCTAAGAATGTAGAAATGGAAGGCTCCTGAAATGAATCAACTAAATGTTTTTGAAATTTCTTGGACACAGGATCAATTTTTACCCCGAAATGATACATCAAGAAATAAAGTGCTTTTAAAAATCCATTACATTATTCCAGCTGATGGTTGTGAGTGTAGTGATGATGCATTTTAATCCCCCAAAAAAAGCTTTATGAAGAAAATCTAACTCAATTAGATGAAGAAAAAATAGAGAGAGCAGTGTGCTGCTTTAGTACCAAGCATTTTCATATTCGATCAATTTAAGATGTATGCAGTCCTGGCTTCCTCAGGCACCCCAACCTCATGCTCATCCCTTGCAGATGTCAAGGGATGAGCATGACAGAAACTAGGTCATGAATATAGTCTTCGGTTCCAGGAACCTCAACTCTTTTCTCCCTTAGTGTTAATCCCTTTACCAAACAGGGGACTTACTGAGAGGTTCAGGGGGTCTCTGTTCCTTGCTATTTGCTTAGCAGTCTTAGTCTTAGGGGCTTATCATCCATCCAAATGGGTCTTTTCTCTGTTTCTGATGAATTCCTTCAGGTGCCCATTACAGAAAACCTATACTGGGTTTGGTTCTACATCTAGATCCTTACTAGAGTAGACCAAGTGTATTAATCCTAAAATGAAAAGACATTTCCACTCTGAAAATCCAAAAGAAGCCCTGACCGGTGTGGCTCCGTTTGTTAGAGCATCATCCTGTATACCAAAAGGCAGCATGTTTGATTCCAGGTCAGGACACTCCCAGGTTTCAGGTTCAATCCCCAGTTGGGGCATGTAAGGAAGGCAACCAATCAGTTTCTTTCTTCTCTCTCTCCCTCTCTCTCTCTCTCTCTCTCTCTCTCTCTCTCTCTCTCTCTCTCTCTCTCCCTCTCTCTCTCTCTCTCCTACATCTCACTCCTCTGTTAAAAAATCTCTAATCCCGACTGAACATAAACTGCACCTATGGATGAGGACAATGGGGGATGGGGAGGGGGCGGAGGGTAGGGTGGGAACCTGGTGGAGGGGGGAAGAAATGAGGAACCTTTGTAATAATATGAACAATAAAGATTGATTTAGAAAAAAAAAAAATCTCTAATCCCTTCTATCCCAACCAGAGTAAAAGCCAAAATCTTTACAATGACCTATCAAATATTTGTACCAAGTAAATATTTGTTGGAAAAATAGTTCTTTATTCTGGAAATATATCCATAGTATCTAAGGGTGCCCTCTCTATGCTCTCTTCCCTAGAAAGTTAAGAGCTGCATGTTCAAAATGGATTACACCTGACACACCCTCCAGACCATTAGTGGAAATTTTTTTTAAAGTATATTTTATTGATTTTTTTTTTTTTTTTTTTACAGAGAGGAAGAGAGAGGGATAGAGAGCTAGAAACGTCGATGAGAGGGAAACATCGACCAGCTGCCTCTTGCACACCCCCTACCGGGGATGTGCCCACAACCAATGTACATGCCCTTGACCGGAATCGAACCTGGGACCTTACAGTCTGCAGACCAACGCTCTACCACTGAGCCAAACCGGTTTCGGCTGGAAAATTTTTCTTAATGTGACTTGAATTCTGTGAGATCAAGAACAAAACTCTTGACTATAATGCCTGCCACAGAGTAGACACTCATATATTTGTTGTGTATACCATAAATTACCATTTGTGAGGAAGGGAAGGATCTATGTAGGATAATCAAAACTGCCCAGGGGTAGCCTGGGAAATTAATTTACCAATATAAATAAATAAATAAATAAATAAATAAATCTCTGATGCTACTCATTCTAAAGGATAGTGCAATAAAAGCTTAATGTGACAAAGAGTTTAATCAGAAATCACCTGCAATTTGGAGTGCCTACTGTGTGTGAATTTCCTGTTGGTATCTATGTCTAAAATCTGTTTGGTTTCCTGGTTTTGACCTTTTAATCTATATAGCACTTCCTTCCCAGTTGGCAGCACACAAGCTTCCTGAGCTTCAGGGTCAGTTGCTGTAGAGTAGGGGTGTCGAACTCAATCAGAGAAGGGGCCAAAATCTAAAATCCAGCCTAAATTGCGGGCCGAATGGTTTACTGAACAGTCATAAACTGACAGCGGAGTGCAGTGATGACAGCGCGGTGCGGGCCACATTGCAAGGCCTGGCGGGCTGGATTTGGCCCGCGGGCCTTGTGTTTGACACATGTGCTGTAGAGAATGACTGCCTGCTTCTTTGGAATGACCCAAAAGACACTCCAAAGGGACTTGCATCTGAGTTGTGCACTCTGCATTTGAAGTCAAACCATCTCCAATGAATTCCCACAAGCATGTTGAAATCTCTTCAGTTACTATCATATGATTTAGCAACACAGAGACAGACAGAAACTTTATTTTATATACATAAAATAAAAATAAATAGGCTCCTGTATTTATGTATAGTTTCCGGACAGAAAAATAAGACTATTAACAGCAGTAACATAGAGTGTTGGCATAAATGATGAAAAGGCAGTATTTTGCTTTTCATTTTTATACCTTTTGAAGGTTTTAAATCCCTGATTCTATGAGTTCTGAGTTCAAAATCAGACCTCCCAGCTAGGCTTATTGATCACATCTGCTTCTCAGTTGGTATGTCCTTGCCATCTCAGCTTCTCTCCCCTCTTTCCAGGGTCTTTGCCTAGAGGTCTCTCCAATTTGGAAAGAAAGGTTCTATTATTTTTATATATTTTTAAAATAGGTTAAATTAATGGGGAAAGTGGTATAACTCTTTGTAGAAAGTCTACAACTGTACTTCGTTGTGGTGGTGGCATGTCCAATAATTTGAAGCCATTTCACAATAATAATAGCAGCTAGCATTTATGAAGCCAAGTGCTTTACTTGTATTAACTCATTAAACACAACTCTCTAACGTAGTACTAATTCTATTTGTATTCTTCAGACGAGGAAATTAACTCACTGAGAGTTTGAATGACTTACTGGAAAGAGCAAAATCAGTCAGCCTCTCTAGAGCTTCCCTCTTAACCAGTAAGCTACACTGTCTCTTTTCATGCAAAAATTTAATAAAGGTGTTTTGTTTTTTTTGTAAATTAAAAATAAATGAATGTCATACTATAGCAGGAAAGTAGTAGAGGGTTGGGGAGGAGGGGTAAGAGATCAACCAAAGGACCTGTATGCATGCATATAAGGATAACCAATGGACACAGACACTGGGGGAGAGGGGGGAGGGCATGTGCCAGGGGATAGGGAAGGCCAGGGGGAGGTCAAGCTGGGGGAGAAGGAGAGAGGGGGGAGACATATGTATTACTATTTGTAATACTTTAAACAATAAAAAATAAAATAAATTTAAGTAAATGAATGGATGGCTTTAATCTGGTTTGTTGTAAGGTTTTCAAAGTAAAATTTTAGCTAGCTAGTTTCTATTCCACATGATATTTTATTATGAATTTCTTTCTTTTTTCTGCTTTATGTGATAGGGAGTTATTTTGGGAAATGTATATACAAGTCACATAGGTGACTGCTGGCTAGGGCAGTAGTTTCTAGTCTTTCGGATTTCAAAGGGATGGTTGTAGCTACAGTTCAATGAGGAGACTATGTCTAGCAATTCTTCTGTAGGTGAACTATCTCACTGATCTTTGAAGATTAGAGTAAGATTTTTTTTAATGTATTTCATTGATTTTTTTTTTTAAAGAGGAAGGGAGAGGGATAGAGAGTTAGAAACTTTGATGAGCTGCCTACTGCACATCTCTTACTGGCGATGTACATGCCCTTGGCCAGAATCAAACCTGGGACCCTTCAGTTCACAGGCCAATGCTCTACCCACTGAGCCAAACCAGTTAGGGCTAGAGTAAGATTTTTGTACCTCCATATTGTCTGAGGCTTTCTCTTACCCTTGAATTATGGAAATTTGGCTTAATGCCTTAATTTCAAGACTTATGTGACACAGGCCCTCTGTATATCTTTCCCATGTCTTCTTCAGTCAGGTACCTAAACCCGGGGTGCAAAATTCAAGCCTGTCAGTAGATTTCATTAAGTCAAAATAAAACAAATGAGCAGAAATTTTATTGAAAATATGATGTTGAGCAAGTGGCATCTGTCACCTATTATCAGGAGTGGAAGACTAGTCACATTTGCTCATGCATCTGGGTATTGGCATCACCAAGGAAAACAGGATGCAGTCAAGCACTAGATGAATGACACTTTTCTGACGTAAGAAGTGACAGAGCAAGATCAGCTCCAGGGTGCACAACAGTCCCCCACAGCTTGCAGATCCCACTCAGCAGCCAACACAGAGCAACTGGCCTGCAACCCCTCCTACGCTGCAATGGACGGGTCCCTTCCCCACAGGGGACAGATATGGTAGTGATGCTTCCACAGAACAAAGGAGTGTATGGCGGGTCTGAAAAGGGAAAGACATCCCCCCGTCCCTCACCCCCACTCAAGGAGGTAAGTCTAGAATAGGCTGTGAGTGTCCTTTATCTCTTGATAATAAACAGCTCCAGGCTCAAGGCCCATTCTTTACTCAGCCAGGAGGAAATTGAAAAACTGCCATGTGTGCATAAGACTGTCTTTCTCAACATTTAGAAATATCACAGAATGCTCTCAACATGCTATGTAGTGCAATCCAGTTCTAGGAAGCCGAGAATGGGTTGTGGTGAAGATTAGAACAGGAAGGAAAGGGTGGGAGGAAAAGGATAAGGGAATGTGGTGAAAGAATGGGATTTTAAAGTTAGAAATGCTTGATCTTTTTCCTAATGTGAAACAGAGTATGTCATTACTCATGACCTCTGAAAACATTGAGTCGTCAGCAAAATAGGGGAGAAAACAGTCATTCTAGGAAATTTCTAAATCAAACTGCAAAGATGTTAACAGGTAACATTAGTTTAAAAGTTGATGATTGTGTTTACTATATTAAGCAATAAATTAATCCAGGATTTGTAATTAAATAAACAAGTTGCTCGTAATTTTAGTAAAGACTTCAACTTTATTTTTCTTCCAGCTTTATTGAGTTAGAATTGACATATAATGTATACATTTAATGTATAAAATATGATGATTTCATACATGTCATATTGCAAAATGATTTCTTCAATCGGGTTAGTTAACACATTCATCCCTTCACATTATTACTTTTTAATTTTGTGGTGAGAACATTTAGTATCTATTATTTTAGCAACGTTCAAGTATACAATATAGTGTTGTTAACTATAGTCACCATCTGTACATTAGATCCCCAGCACTTACTCATCTTTTTTGTTTTCATTGATTTTTTTTTTTTTTTAGAGAAAAGGATAGAAAGATAAATAGAAATATCAATGAGAGAACATTGACCAGCTGCCCCCTGCATGCCCCCTACTAAGGATCAAGCCTACAACCCAGGCATGTGCCCTGACTGGGAATTGAACTGGTGACTGGATCAATGCTCAACTATTGATTCACACTGGCCGAGCAGAACTTACTCACCTCATAACTAAAAGTTTGTGCCCTTTGACCACCTTCACCCATTTCCTCCATCCTCCTGCTCCTGGCAACCACCAATCTACTCTCTGTTTCTGTGAGTTCTGCTTTTCCAGATTCCATGTGTAACCAAAATAATACAATATTTGTCTTTCTCTGTCTGACTTATTTCATTTAGCATAATGCCCTAAATTTTCATCCATGTTTTCTCATTAAGCAGGAATTTATTTCTGTTTTATGACTGAAATATCTTTTATACTATACCACGTTTCCTTTATTCATTTCTTTATCGATGGATAATTAGGCTGTTTCCATGTATTGGTCTATTGTGAAGAATGTTACAATGAACTTGGGGTGCAGATACCGCTTTGAGTTAATAATTTCATTTCCTTTAAATATATACTGAGAAGTGGGATTTCTGGATCATAGAGTAGTTTCATTTTTAATTTTTTGAGGAACCTCTGTACTGTTTGCCATTAATGGCTGTACCAGTTTACATTCCCACCAACAGTGTACCAAGGTTCCCCTTTCTCCACATCCTTGCCAACACTTGTTATCTCGTCTCTTGATAACAGCCATTCCAACAGGGATGGCATGGCATCTCATCATGGTTTTTATTTGCGTATCCCAGAGGATTGGACCATGTGGTTTAAGTACCATCATTTCTCACCTGCATTATTGCAATAGCTTCTTGACAGGTTTCCCTACTGCCGTGCTCTGCTGACCACCTCTATTCTCAACACAGCAGCTAAAGTGATCCTAGGTGAGGAGATGCTGGCGGGGAATTGGAGTTCTCAGGCTTCAGGTCCTCTGCTTCCTCTGGCCCCTGGGTGATGCCCTCTGTTCAGGTGCTGCTTCACTTTAGGCCTCTTGAACCCACAGTTTGCTGCTGTAACACAAAGTTTCCAGATGTGAAAACTACTGGCTTGGTCAGGGGCCAGCACTTCTCGCTGACTAATTAAGCCTCATCTCAGGCAAGAGAAAGAGACAAATGTTCCCTTCCTTAACTGCCCAGGGCTATAATATTGATTTTTATCTTTTTTTAAAAGTATTGATTGATTTTAGAGAGAAAGAGAGGGGGAGAGAATTGATTTGTTGTTCTGCCTATCCATATATTCATTGGCTGCTTCTTGTATGTGCCCTGACTGAAGATTGAAACTGCAACCTTATCATACAGGGATGACACTCCAACCAACTGAGCTACCTGGCCAAGGTGATTTCATCTCTTTTGAATGTAACCATTATTCCCTCTTATGGACACATCCACCTTGGTGGTGGTGGTGGAGTTGTTGTCCCTTTTCTGTGGTTATCACCACTGATCTGGCTTCCAATCTATTGTCTCAGTGTGGAGTGAGTGAGGATACCCAGCAGACCCCCCTGATAAAGTGCTCAGATCCCTAAAACTCCCCTAGGTCACAGGTGGTATCTCGTGAGATTGGGCCTGCTCAGTTGTAGGATCTCCATTTAGCTGCATACTACATCCCTGTCATATGTGTGCTCTTTGCCACCCCCATCTCATGAACACTGTGGCCCAGGTGAGGCCCGTCTGCTCACAGTATGTGCTGTATCTCTTGGGAGGTACAGGGAACTTGCAGGGACAGTTCCTGCTCCCAGGCCACCTGGCGTAGCATAGTGGCATTTTCTCTTCCTAGTGTTCTTTCCCACACTCTCACAGCCCTAGGGCATCTCAACAAGCCATGAATCAGCAGACAGCCACCAGGCTTTGAGACATTAGTCTGTTCTTCTACCAGCTACCCCATAAATAGGAGGGAATTTCTTGGGCTGCCTTCCCTCAGCTTCAGGTAAGGAAAGCATTTGAGCACCTCCCTTCATTCCTCCGTGGTTAAAAGAGGAGATAACCCCTAAACCACTCTACTGTCCCAGTCTTCCACCTCCTCTATGTGTCTCACTGGGAAAGGTCTTCAATTCAGTTTTCTCTCTTCACGTGAGAACAAGCTAGGAGGCTCTTGCCAAGAACTGGGCCCTTTAAAACATAGCACTGGCAAATTTTATAATTTTATTCTCAAAAAGATGTTATCCTATTTGAAACCTTCTAGAGCTGGAAGAAATTTCAGTTAATACTTCACAAACCCTTCCCCCCCGCGTCCCCCTTAGCGCCCCCCCCTCCCCCCGCCCCGTTACCCATCCAAAATGACACCAAGATATTTAAGATTCAAGATATTTCATTTATTTTACTAATTCTTATAACTGTATTTTTGTTTTGTTTTTTATTTAGTGGGTTTCCTACTTTATTTCTTTCAGTGTGGCAAGGTTCCCATTATTGCCACGGAGAGTTTGAAAATTTATAAATTGGACTTCTGATAATTACTACTGGTATTATTATTTAATGAATAATTTTAAATAACTGCTCCTTAAACAAAACATATATTTCCCCTAAGCAAACACAGACTCTGTATCTAGGAGTTCAGACCTAAAAAGACTTTATATATCAACTCATACTAATCTCTTATTTTATAAATGAGAATATTGAAACTTAGAGAGGGTAAGTAATTTGGCCAGTGTTATATTGCTAGTTAATTAGCAGAGTTTGGACTTCCTAGCCCTTTAGAGCACTTATAAATATTGAAGCTGGAATTATGAGTGTAATTTTTCATGTGTATTCTGAGTTCTCTACCCTTGACACACTGAATTCAGCTCTGTCATGGCAGGGGCTATCTGTTTTGTTCTCTGCCGCATCCCCAATGCCTACCATAGGCTCTTGCACATAATAAGTACTTAATAAATATCTGTTAAATAAAGAAATGAGTGGATGGAATCAACTTATATGTATGCAGATTCTCTTATGATTTAGATACCAGTGTTTGGTTTGGGAGCTGCAAAGAGGAATAAAGCGGGGTCCAGAAAAGAGGCAGACACAGAAATTAAGGGCCACAGGAGCCACAGGGAGTGATTCACTCTGGGAACTATGCTGACTCTTCTCTTGGATTGAGAAGGCAGTCTTTCATCAGCTCCGGAAAGGTCCAGGATATGGCTCTCCACTCAAGACCCGGTACACCACTTTCCCCTCTACAATGGCTTATTGCATTTCTGCTCTGTTTTATTCTAGAAGAGTGGCTCATAGTAAGTTAAAAATATACCAGTGTGTCCACAATTTCAGAGGAACAGATGACTCACAGTTCAAACCACATGAAGGGAAATGATTATAAGTCAGCTGTGAACTTACTGGTTCCAGAATAATTTAAGGTACTAGCCTGCCTGGTTCCATGAAGACTCTGGTGGAATCTTTTCTATACTTGGTTCATATTCACGTAGAATGGAGGTCCTAGTCTCCTTAGGATCCTCTAGGCGTTGCCCTGTGGCAATGAGAACAGTTATGTAACCGTAAGGTCGAATTCTTTTTCCATCAAGGAGGCTCCCACAGGAGAGAAGTGAGATTCCTTCTCCCTATGCTCACAGTCAAATTTCCAATCATGGGAAGTCAGAGGCCATGAGGAAGGAAGTGCTCTCCGCTCATATTAAGTACTGGACAGATTATTACCAGTGTCTGTTCTTATAACCATTAGTGGGAGAGTGGTTAAGTGCCGCTTAAGAGAAGGAAACCCCCTCCCAGAAGGTTTCAGTTGCCTCATCCATTAGATATGCCTCCTCTCTTTCGGGAGGGTGCTGAGGCTAGGGACTGCACAGCACAGCTGAGGTGGAGGTGTAGATGAAGCTGCTGGGTGTAAATATAATTGAAACAGAGAGCAGGTTTGTGCAATCATATCGCCAGTCCCTGACATGGATCAAGTATTTCAAACTGAAATGCCTCATACAGACACTCAGACATTCATCCATCCGCAGACCACCGTTATCCACGGGACAGTGGAATAATATAGGCATTTTGTACAGACTAAAATAATTCAGCATTCTGGTTAAATTAAAAGATCAGACAAACAAGAAAAATAGTATGTCAAATCTTAGTGAATGTAGAAAGTATATAGCAGAGATCGTCAATACAAAAATATTTTGCTGATAACAGATATAAAATTCTAAAGAACTTAAAGTCTATGGCAGTCTCAAAGAAAAAGAGAGAAAGAGAGAGGGAGAGGGAGAGGGAGAGAGAGAGAGAGAGAGAAAGAGAGAGAGAGAGAGAGAGAGAGAGAGAGAGAGAGAGAGAGAGAGAGGGAGCTTATGTCTGCAGCCTGGCAGATAGAGACAGACAAAACAACCAAGACTTAAATTTAATGTATAGAGAGGCTAAATGAACAGTGTTTTTAAAATTTCTAGCATCAAACAAGGCAGAAGCTGTATAAGGAAGCAAACAGAAAAAGCTCATTTGTTTCATTACATGGAGTGTGAAAGTGTATCTGTGAAGCAGGATGAATAAAGTAGAGTTGCTCACAGGGTTCATAAAAACCATTTGTGCCTATTTCTATCTACATTCACATGTGAATCACAGTTCATACATATTCTTATTAAGGTAAAAGCAGAGTTGATGGCCACTCCTGCACAAGAAGGCACGATTGGCAGTATGACCAGACAGGTAAAGTTAGACAGGGCTGCCCACTGGTTTGGCCCCAGCACTTTCTGGTTCCTGCCTGGTTATTGATGACTGTCTCAAAAGCAGTAATAATTCACCATCAAATCACATTTACTTGTCAAAGACCCTAGGTATTTAACAGAGATCTATTAATTTTGATGATAGTTGCACAAACACACAAAGTGAGGTTACTCTGGCAATGAATAAATTTAATTAATTGTGCATTCTCAAACTTTACAATAGGTATCAAATTGCTGCTATGGAAAATATTTCTTACTTGTGATGTTTTAGCATCTTTATTGGTTGGTGGTCTGATGGCATCTGAAGCAGTTGAAATTATCTGTGAAATTCATCCTTTATTTAATAATCAAAATAGTTTGAAACTCTAGAGGTCCACATCTTTTTAAGCACTCAAAGGATTAGAGAGGTGGTTCAAGGAAAAATAAGCCAACAAACTCAGATTTGCCAAGAACCAGGATAACAGCTAAAAGGCCCACTTCAAGTAAACTCATAGCTACAGAGAACAATTTGACAGTTGCCAGATCAGGAGGGATGAAGAATTACAAATTGGTAGTTACAGAATAAGGAATATAATCGATAACATTATAATAATACTAGAGGCCTGATGCACAAAGATTCATGCAAGAATGGGCCTTCCTTCTCCTGGTTGCTGGCACCATCCTGGAGCTGCCTTTCCACCTTCCCGCACTGCTCAGAGACTAGAGTGGCTGGGGTGGTACAGAATGCCTTCATCATCGCTATAGCGATGATGCAAGCATCCCTCCCTGGCCACCTGGCGACTGTGTATGCATCTTTGTTGGGTTAATTTGCATAATCACTCCTGATTGGCTGGTGGGCATTGTGAAGGTACGGTCAATTTGCATCTTTCTCTTTTATACTATAGACTAGAGGCCTGGTGCATGAAATTCGTGGCGGGGGGCGGGGGGCAGGGGAGGTAGTGATTGTCCCTCAACCCAGCCTGCACCCTCTCCAATCTGGGACCTCTTGAGGGATGTTCAACTGCCCATTAAGACCAACTGGATCAGGTCTAAACGAGCAGTCTGACATCCCTCTCACAATCCAGGACTGCTGGCTCCCAACTGCTTGCCTGCCTGTCTTCCTGATTGCCCCTAACCGCTTCTGCCTGCCAGCCTGATCACCCCCTATCCACTCCCATGCCAGCCTGATTGATGTCTAACTGCTCCCCTGCCAGCCTGTTTTCCCCCAACTTCCCTCCTCTACCAGCCTGGTCACCCCTAATTGTCCTCCCCTGCAGGGTTGATTGTCTCCAACTGCCCTCCCTTGCAGACCTGGTGCCTCCCAACTGCCTTCCCCTGCTGGCCATCAGTGGTGGCCATCTTTTGTTTATATAGGGGCAGGATCTTTAGCCACATGGGGGCAGCCAGCTTGTGTGTTGGAGTGATGGTCAGTCTGCATACTACTCTTTTATTAGGTAGGATAGAGGCCTGGTGCATGGGTTGGGGGCAGATGGTTTTCCCTGAAGGATGTCCCGAATCAGGGTGGGAGTTCCCTTGGGGCCTGAGTGAGGGGCCTGTGGTAGTTTGCAGGCCAGCCACGCCCCCTGGCAACCCAAGCAGAGGCCCTGGTATCTGGAATTTATTTACTTTCTACAATTGAAACTTTGTAGCCTGGAGTGGAGTCCTAGGCCAGCCAGGGCAGGTGGAAAGCTTGGCTTCCTCTTTTGCTGGGGAAACCCTAGCCTGCTCTTTCAGCTCAGTGGCTATTGCCATTTTTCTTGGGATTTATCTTATATAATTGAAACTTTGTATCCTTTAGTGGAGGCCTAGGCTGTCCAGGGTGTGTGGAAAGCTTGGCTTCCTCTGTTTCCGGGGAAACCCAAGCCTCTCAACTGCTCTCTGTGGCTGCAGCCATCTTGGTTGGGGTTAATTTGCATACTCACTCTGATTGGCTGGTGGGCATGGTTGGTGGGTGTAGCAAAGTGATGGTTAATTTGCATATTGCTCTTTTATTAGGTAGGATAACTATACAATCATATCACCAGTCCCTGACATGTCATAACTATATCTGGTGTCTGATGAATATTAGATTTACCAGGGTGATCACTTTGTAAGTTATATACATGTCTAATCACAGGGTTGTACACCTGAAACTAATTTAATAATGTATGTCAAATGCAATTTTAAAATAAAAAATGTTAAAATTAAGTAAATAAAATATCTATATATAAAAGCCTAAGCAACTGTTATGACCAAAAGACTGAAGTGACCAATCAACCAGTCGTTATTATGTGCACTGGCCACCAGGGGGCAGATGCTCAATGCAGGAGCAGCCCCCTGATAGTCAGTGCACTCCCACAGCCAACCTCAGGTGCTGGCCAACCTCCTGCAGTTCCCTTCTTCCCCAGCCCCCAGCCAGCCGCCATCCCTCTCCCTGCCAGCCTGCCCAAATTGGGCAGGCAGCCAACCTCCTGCAGTCCCAGATGGCCAACCTCCCAAGGTCCCTACCCCACAGCCACCTAGGGACTCCACCTGTGCACAAATTCATGCATTGGACCTCTAGTAAATAAATGCAATAAAGTGCTCACTTAGAAGTTGTTCACAAGAACTTATATCAGCTAGTTTTTAATGTCTGGTTTATTAGCGCCATTTCTAATTTACTTTAAAGCATATAAGCATCTTTCTAAGGACAATGAGAAGAAAATAGAAGTAGTGAAGTGGGAATAGTGTACAAACTAGGGTTGGATATGAAAAAAGGAAAACATCCCTGTTCCACACCCATTCATTTGTTTGCATTTCAGAAGTAAGATGACACCACCATATTTCCCACAAACTAAAAAAAAAAAAAAAAATACTGCCAAAGTTATAATAGCATTCTAGTACTTGATGTATCTTGTCTGATAAAAAACATAATTTGTTTAAACAAAATGCTACAGGATTTTACAGAAAGCAGTTTCTTCATACTGCAGAAACCAAAGAATGCTTTATGAAGAAGATTGTATTTCACCAAGAGCTTCGATGCAGGAAGAATTTAGGCATATTGAATTGGGGAGTTATTCCAGGCAGAAGGAAGAGTCTGGGCAAAGGCAAGGAAGCATCAGGCAAATGTATCCAAGGAACAGTAAGCAAATCAGTTTAATTTGAGCTTACAATGTGGGAGAGGGAACAATGGATAATTGGAATCAGAGTCTTAATGATAGAATATGAAATTCAATAAACAACAAACTGGAATTTGAAGGCAGAGAATCAGGTTAAGTTTCAACTCTGCACTTACCAGCTCAATTAACCCTCACAATAATGCAACAACTTAGAGAATAATATTTCCATTTTTATAAAAGAGAAAACTGAGGCTCAGGATGCTTAAGAACATGTGAGCATCAGACAGCTGGATGAGAAAGAGACTAGGCTGAAAATTTCCCCCCCAGTTGATGCTCTTTCCACTCCGTAATGTCCCTGTTGCATTGTCCTCTTTTCTTCTGTGGAGACCACAAGCGTTTGCCACACTGGCTATTTGTTCCCTAAAAAGTGAACACAGTACTTGGCATATAGTGTGTAATCAACAAATGTTAACTGAATAAAAGAATGGTTATCTAGCAACCCAGTTCCATGACAGAACTGGAAGGCAGGAAAGAGGCCAAGCCTGGAGACACACAATTGCAGAAGTCACCTGCTGAGAAAGGTCACTGGTGTGACCATAAGTTTAAAGGTATTTATAATAAATTTAAAGAGTGTGTAATGAATACACTGACTTCTATATGAGCATAAGAATATTTTTTCTTCTCACTCCTATTGAGAGGTAGCTATCAAGCCCAAAAATATAAGGATGAAGCAACAGGCCATGTTAGGAAACACTTTGGAAAGCAAGTACTGAGGACAAGAAAGGTATATAAACACTTCCTCTTCTCTTCCACCAAGGTAGTTCCAACACTGAGACTTTCAACATTTCATTAGCATGAAATAATCTTCACAAATGACACTTGCCAATTTCTGAAAATTAAAAGTGAGAAACACAATTTGAAATTTCCTTTTAAAAGAATATGCCATACTCCTATGCTGTATTTTCTGAAGAGGAGAGGAGCAATGAACTCTGGAACACCATTTGGAGTTTTTGAAAATAGATGAACTAATGAGAGATTTCGTTTTGCTTTAAATCATGGAAGTGTAGCGATGGCTGACAGCTTTTTTTCAGAAAGGCATCAACAAAGTCAAAACAACCTTTTTCTATACTGATCATTGAGAGTCTATAAAACCAGTGATCAGAGGCAGCTGAGTGGAAAGATACCAAGCACCTAACACCTGTTATCAGGGATTGATAGACACGCTCTGTTTGTTTGTTTGATTTAAATTTCTTTCTGTTTTCTGGCTACAAGCATGAGGGATAATAGCAAAGGCAGTTGAAATACTCAAGCACTGAACCACAGTCATGAAAAGAGAAACTTAATCTATAACTTGGTGCAATTAGTGTCCCTTGGACCCTCATCCTACATCTAGGCTAGTCAATGTTGATGGGATTTGAAAACAATAATCCTAAAGAATGGTGAATCAAATAAATTTACAAATTCAAAACACATCAAACAATGGGGCTGCAAATATTCACAAAACAGAATGTTTAAATTGATTATAAATTACTTAAATCACCATTTTTGCATATTTATTATGTACATGGCTATGATAAGTTTCATAGGGGTAAAATCATGAAGGCACATTTTGGAGGCTGGAGCACATGATAGAAACAAACATACATAAACTAGAGGCCCGATGCATGAAATTCGTGCACGGGGTGGGGGTGTCCCTCAGCCCAGCCTTCACCCTCTCCAATCTGGGACCCCTTGAGGGATGTTAAACTGCCCGTTTAGACCCGATCCCATCAGAATTGTGTCTAAATGGACAGTCTGACATCCCTCTCACAATCCAGGACTGCTGGCTCCCAAATGCTCACCTGCATGCCTTCCTGATTGCCCTTAACTGCTTCTGTCTGCCAGCATGATCACTCCCTAACCACTCCCATGCCAGCCTGATTGGTGTCTAACTACTCCCCTGCCAGCCTGTTTGCCCCAACTTCCCTCCTCTGCCGGCCTGGTGACCCCTAACTGCCCTCCCCTACAGGGTTGATCACCTCTGCCTGCCTTCCCTTGCAGACCTGGTCCCTCTCAACTGCCCTCCCTTGCAGGCCTGGTTCCTCCCAACTGCCCTCCCCTACTGGCCATCTTGTGGTGGCCCTCTTGTGTCCACAAAGGGGCAGGATCTTTGACATCATGGGGACAGCCAGCTTGTGTGTTGGAGTGATGGTCAATTTGCATATTACTCTTTTATTAGTTGGGATATGGTACGAGGTATGATAGATACAAGAACATTCCAGAAAGCACAAAGTAAGGGAATGCTTAAATCCATTAGGGCCACCTAAAGGTGGCTTTTTTAAAGAAGATACACTTAAGTGGATCCTTGTAAGTTTGGAAATATTTCACTAAGTATAAAGCAGAGGAATCTAGTTTTAAGCTGAGGGAGTCAAGTGAGGGCTCAGAAATAAAAAAATAAAAAATAGTATAGGATGCATGGGTTCCATGTGATCAGTATAAAATATACCAAGTAATGGAAACTGAAATGAAATTAGGAAGGGCTTCAAAAATCTATGCTAAACATTTTTACAATTTACTCTCTAGACCAGTGCTTTCCAATAGAACTTTTTGTGATATGATCTATGTCTGCACTGTCCAGCATTGTGGCCACTGCCCACACATGCTCTTTAGTACTCGGAATGTGGCAAGTTCAACTGAGATATTAAAATTTTAATTTTATTGTATTAAAGTTATTATTAAATAATTAATATATTAAATTGAAATAGTCACATATGAGTAATGGGCACCATATTGGACAGTGCAGAAAATGCTTACCACTAAAATTTTTGCACAAAAGAATGACATGATTGGAGAAATGCTTTAATATTAGTTTTTCTTTGCACAATTTAAAATGTTGATTTATTTGGGGAAGAGACCTCTTTAAATTATTACTGCTCATATAATCTACACTAATTTAATCTAATTAGAAAAACTGTGAGTGTAAATTGATTGTATCACAGAACAATTAATAGAAAACTCATGGCTACACAGAATTAGTTTTAAAAAAAACAGCAGCAGATGGCAAATTCTCTTAAGTTTTAAAAATTCTAACACACCAACAAGAATGCCTTGTGACTGTTAAGAAACAACACATTTCATTCCTTTGGTGGGAAGATTACATTTTACTCATCCTAACTGATTAATGCATGTATTACTAACAGTTCATGAGACATAGTAAAGCAATGTGGACACTCAAAAGGCTCTAATGGTTCTGGCACGTTTTGTCATTTAGAAATAATTAGGCTTTTAGGCTCAAGGAATTGCCATTTGCCAATTATGATTAAAAAAAAAGAATAATAAAAACTCAAACGTGTTATTTTCTGCAAAAAACAAATTTTAAAAAATAAATTGATGTCATATTTTTAGTTTTCCTGGGCTTATAATGGACTAAAAAAGATTTTATTTCAAAGCATATTTCAGAACATTTATTTAAATCAAGGTAAAAACGCTTCTGTATGTATTTTAGGTATGGCTTTCAAATTCAGAGACTTTTTGGGGTTCATATTGTTTCCTTATTTATGTTTATTATAGCCAAGTTAGATTGACATGATAAAGACTAGATTTAATGGAATTATAGATTTCTCATTGGTAGGTAAAATATTAATGCAGATGAATGAACACTGAAATTCTAAAACGGTAAATCCCAAGTATATTCCTAAAATAGGTAAAAATTTCTCTCTCCTACTTGTACAAGAGGTTAACTTGTGCAACATGAGCTCAGATGGTTGCAATAAGTCAGAGGCTGTGGGTGAAAACAGAAATGTGGTCAGTAAAGTAGTAGGGAGAAACCACCATGTGCCAAACCCCTTGAGACCAAGTCAGAGTTCTTTTCAGTGTGTCTGCCTTTGTAAGTTAGTGAGTTACTTGTGGCCATTAGTTAATAGTTTCCTATTGTCCTCGGGCCAAAAAAAACATGAAGTCATCCTTGATGATACCTCTCAAATACCACATTCAATCTGTCCAGAAATCCTATTTGCTCTATGTTCAAAATATACCTAGAATTAAACTAGTTCTCATCGCCTCTACTGACATCATCTCCTATGAATCACATGGACTCCCAGCTGCTTTTCCGGCTCCTACCTTGTTCTCTTACCTCTTCCGAAATTGGCAGATCGATGTTCTTTTGAGTGTCAGACCATGTTAGTCTTGGCTCAAGACCTCTCACCATTTTCCTGTTTGGTTCAGAGTAGAAGTTCAATTACTTGCCACAATTTAAAAGGTCTTATATGATTTGGCCTTGTTCTTCCTGCCCGTATGCTCCTTCACCCTGTTCCAGCCACATGGGCCTCCTTGCTGCTGCCAGAAGGGGTCAGGCATCCTCCGTCCCTAGGACATTTGAACTGGCTGCTGCCCAAGATGTTGGCTCACTCCCTACCTCCTCGGATCATTGCTGGAATGTCAACTTTTCCGTGACACTGTCCCTCACCACTCTATTCAAAACTGTAACCAGCTCCTGGCCCTCCTTACTCTCCTCTCTGCCACTTATCACTTTCTAATAAATTATATGCTTAATTATGATATATGTTGTTTATTTTCCCTCTACTAGATATACAGGGTGGGGCAAAAGTAGGTGCATAGTTGTGAGTACGGGAAACACAGAGTTTACTGTTGTATTTTTATTTATTAATTATGGATTATTTTCCATACAAACAACTGTAAGCCTACTTTTACCCAACCCTGTATGCTCCATGCATGTGTTTTATTTACCTATAAGCCTCACAGCTCAGCAGTGCCAGCAATGCCTGGCACATAGTACTCAAGAAAGAATAAACTAAATGAATCATCATAAAATACTATTTTCATTGTAATTTGTGTAGCCTAATCATGTACTTATAAACCATGATATTTCTAGACTTTACAAGGCAGTGCTTGAACCAGATTTTCCCAGCACCTGAAGATACTCGCACAAGGTAGATCAGGGATCCCTATAAATAGCATTAACCCTTTTAATTCTTTGTGGTGTAATTTTTAAAATGCTTCAATATGTTTGCTTTTAAAAATATTAGAAAATTCACTTTTTCCTGCTAGAGTATCTTTCTAAATTTATTTAGCTAAGTCCTAAGCACTCTGTAAGTACAGATATAGATAGTTCATTCCCGCATTCATGTGTATCTATTTTAGGCCAAGCATTGCCCAAAGTACTGGGGAAATAAAGATTTATAGGAGATGGTCCTTGCTTATGAAAAGTTTAGAACCTTAGAGAGACTACTAACCTGTATGTAAATTATTACTTAAAAGCAAACAACATAGTGTTTAGAAGAGCAATTGAAATCTGAGGGCAATAATAAAGGTACAGGCAAAGGGCCATGGATTGCAACTTCACTTTTTATCTGCTTATTAAATGATAAAAGAGCAAGAAACAGGAGGGCATGGACTTTTTAAGAATAAGATCGTTTGGGATTTGAATTCCGTAATTCACCATCTTTTACTTTTTACTGTATCTCTTTATTGAAGTATAACACACAGAAATTGCACCCCAATTTGTACAGATGAGTGAGTTTCCATAAAATGGACCTAGCCATGTAACCTGCACCCAAATCCAGGAACAGCACATGAGCATTATCCCCAAAACCCTCCTGAGTGCCCTCTCCGTCACTTCACTCCCCTATGACTAAACCTCGGTGCTGATTTCTCACAGCATAGGTTTGTTTTGCTTGGTTTTGTACTTTATGTAAGTGAAATCTTATAGCTTATATCTTCTGTGTCTGGTGCTGCTTCAATATTGTTTGTGAGATCCATCCATATTGTTAGATGTAGCTGTAGCCTGTTGATTCTCACTGCATATGGTATTTAATCCATTTTGTGAGTATAACAATGTGTCATGCTGTTGGTGAACACTGGAGTAGTTTCCAGTTTAGTGCTATCTATCTATCTATCTATCTATCTATCTATCTATCTATCTATCTATCTATCTAAAAGCCTAAGCAACTGTTACAATGGAATGATAGGAACAACTGGTTGCTATGACACGCCCTGAGCAGGCAGGCAGGCCAGCGATTAGGAGAAGGATGTCTGACTGCCAAATGTCCAACTGCAGGGATTGGGCCTAAACCAGCAATTGGACATCCCCCAAGGGATCCTGAATTGTGAGAAGGTGCAGGTCCGGTTGAGGGAACCCCTCCCTGGTGCATGAATTTCTCTGGGGATAAAATAAGGATTAAGGATGTCATTGGTATTGACTGTTTTTCAATTTAACCATTCTGGTGGGTATATAGTGGTATCACATTGTTTATTTTGCATTTTCCTGATAATTAATGAATTATTACTGTTTACATATTTATTGGCAATTTGAATTTGAATTCGTGAATGTTTGCTCAATTCTTTTGTTCATTTTTCTATTAGATTTTCTTTTTCTTATTGATTTTTGGAAGCTATATATTTGAGTCCTTTATTGGATATATGAATGGCAAATATTTCCTCTACTTAATTGAATGCCTTTTCATTTTTTTTTAAATATACTTTTATTGATTTCAGAGAGGAAGAGAGAGGGAGAGAGAGAGATAGAAACATCAATAATGAAGGAGAATCATTGATTAGCTGGTTCCTTCATGCCCCCCACTTAGGATTGAGCTCACAACCCAGGCATATGCCCTTAGTCCAGAATTGAACCCAGAACCATTCAGTTCACAGGCTGACGCTCTATCTACTGAGCCAAACCAGCTAGGGTCATTTTTATTTTCTTTATCATATCTTTTGAGGAACAGAAACTCTTACTTTTAACATAGACTGATTTATAATGTTTTATTTTATTACGAACTAAAGGTCCAGTGCACAAATTTGTACACAGGTGGGGTCCCTCAGCCTTGCCAGCAATCGGGGCCTATCTGGGCCATCTCACCCAGTCCAAGGGAGGGACTGCAGGAGGTTTGCCACCGGCCTAATTGGGGCTGGCCAGCTGTGGGGAGGGATTGTGGGAGTTGGCAGGCCGTGGGAGTTTGGCTGTGGGAGTGCACTACCACCAGGGGGAAGCTCCTGCATTGAGCATATGCCCCCTGGTGGTCAGCATGTGTCATAGCAATTGGTTGATCAGTCGTTTTATCAATTGGTCATAATGGTCGTTTAGGCATATGACATCCTTAAGAACTATTTGTCTACTCCTTGATCACAAGTATGTCCTATGTTTTCTTCTAAAATTCTTATTGTTTTACCAGTTATATTTAGATTTGAATCCATCTGGAGTTGATGGATTCCATCAAGTTGAATCCATCTTTTGTGTATATATTTCAGTCAATTTTTATTGGTGTCATCTTTGGCTCAGTATCATTTTCTTCTTATCTAAAAGTGGAAAATAATGCCTAGTTCAAGTTATTGTGTGAATTAAATTAGACAATGTGGTAAAATGCTTTGTACACTAGGCCTCATGATGTGTAAGATACTGTGCTGGCACTTCAGCATATATAGAGATAAATCCCTTTTCAAAAGGTGCTGGTAACTGTTCCATAAAGCAGAATATGAAAAATGTTATAATAAATTCATAAACAAAAACATGATCATGGGAGAGCAGCACAAGAATAAATAATAGAAGAAAAAGGATTTTTTTTTAAAAAATCTCACATTAGAAGTGAAATGACAGAAGTTTAGCCTTAGCAAGGCAGATAAAAAGTTATGTTGGAAATTTTTTAATATACAATTTTAATCTATTAAAGTGAAACTAAGAATAAATTAAAAATATAATTCCTTATTAGTGAGAGTATAAAACTGGAACGCTCAAACACTCAGAATTTTGCTAATGGCACTATAAATGGATTAGGCCCTTCTGGAAATTTGATAACTAAATCAAGAAACATAAAATGCATTTTCCATTGTATCCAATAACCTATAATACTTTTGGAAATTTTTCTGAATAATAATCTATTTTTTTTAAATAAATGTAGTGGGATGACATTGGCACATAGTGCAATATACAGATCTTGTAACATAGCAACCCACACCTGAAACCTATATGATCATATTAATAAATTATAATTTAAAAGGTGAAAAAATATGCCGAGTTGTTCAGACCAGAATTGCTCACAGCAGCAGAACAGTTGGAACAACCACAACATGCTGACCCAGAAGGAAATGTGAGGTTACTGTGTCAAAGCTGCTCTGTGACCTTTCACACAGCCACTTTCTCTCTCTCTTTTTTTTTTTTTTTTTTTAAATATTTTTATTGTTTTCAGGGAGGAAGGGAGAAGGAAAGCGAGATATAAACATCAATGCTGAGAGAGAATCATTGATTGGCTGCTTCCTGCATGCCCCACACTGGGGATTGAGCCTGCAACCTGGGCATGTGCCCTGACTAGGAATCGAACCGTGACCTCCTGGTTCATAGGTTGGTGCTCAACCACTGAGCCATGCTGGCTGGGCTCACACAGCCATTTTCAAAGGTGGTTAGGCAGAGCCTGGAAATGTATGTGATGTTGTTTCTGAAAAGCTTTGTATTGGGGGATGGAGGGGAGGGGTAGGAGATTGGAAGGGAAAACAGCTAAAAACCCAATAATTTTTTCGAATTTCTTTATTGATTATGGTATCATATAATTGTCCTCATCCCTCCATTCCCATCCCCAAACCCTCCCCACATATGCATCCACCCCCCTGTTGTCCATGACCACCGGTTAGGCTTACATGCATGCACACAAGTCCTTTGGTTGATCTCTCCCTCTTACCCTCACCCTCCCCTAACTTCCCTCTGAGGTTTGACAGTCTGATTGCTGCTTCTCTGTCTCTGGGTCTGTTTTTGTTCATCAGATTATGTTGTTCATTATTTCCTCTAGATGCGTGAGATCATGTGATATAAGAAATATCCTTATAAGAACCAAAAATGAGACAAGCAATAATGGTTATGCTGAGAGGCAAATGAATCAGTCTGTAGTGAGTTCCTTTCTGGGCCAACAGTTCTTTTGTGTCCCAATTTCAATGTCAAACAGTTCCTTATGTGTATATGTCAGCCTTGATATTTCAGATCTGGTTGGTGGCAAATGGTAGTCCGATAATTTTTTGGGGGGTAGTGAAGAAACATTGAGTGAAGTCTCTTTTTAAAACTTTCTAAATACTCTTCACCAAATATGGATTTATATGAGTCATGTAACTTTGTGTCCCAACCGTAACAACCTTCCTCCACATAGCTACTTCTATCAGATTATTAAAACATTATTACATTTATCTGTACTTAATTATTACAAGTACATCTCTTTCTATAGACAGTGAACCCCTTTAGTCTTGTTCTTTATATTCCCAGCTCCAAACACAGGCCTAGTATCTAAAAGATTATTTCATAATTGTTTGATTAATGAATGCATAAATTAATGAATAGTTAGGATTTTCCAAATCTTAGCTATTCTTAGTATATGTTATTACATAGGTGGAGATTTTTTTAATGCTTTCAGACTTTAGGGGAGAGTTTTAAATCTTCTACTCTCTTAACACCCTCTGACTCAAGAATTCCTAGAGGTCTTTGAGATGCAGAATCCCAATGTCTGGCTCAGCTCTTTAGCTGGTGTGGGAAAATAGAGCATCAGGGAAAATCTGCTTTGGGCAAAGAATTGTGTTATACACCATTATTTCAGACTACAGTTACCCCAGATTTCACAGATCAGTTTGTACACATTACACTCACAAAAAAAGTAAAAGCCTCAGAAAGACCTTCTAAAACAAATACATGTGAATAAGGGGAGTGTTTCTTTGGACAATGTAGACATATATTGAATATCTTATAGGGTTTAGGGTTTTTTTTTCTGGGTAAACAAAATATTTACAAATTGCCCAGAAGAGCACAAATGGCCCAGTAGGTTGTCAATTAGTGAAGGAAATAGAGTAATTAGGAGGGTGATATTGATTTTTTTGTGCTGAATGAGAAAAATGCAACACTCACGGATTTAATAAATAGGAATGATGTGTTGTCTATTCAATCTCTGAGTCAAGCAAAAACTTTCAAACCTAAAAGAATCCTGAACAATTAGAAAATCTACTGAGATAAACTTGTTCTTATACATGTTTTGTTGGGCTTGTGTTTTGAATAACACACACAACCCAAATACAAAGTGACATCCGTGGGGGGGAAAAAAAGGGAGGAAGGAAGGAAGAGAAAGGAAAGGGAGAATGGAAGGACCCCTAGAAAACACCGAAAGGTACAAAGAAAATATTGTTGCAGGACCTCATACGCCATTATGATGGCTTAATTATTTGAATAATTAAGTAGTTGAAAGCCATTATGATGCTGCTCGGGGAAGAGGTTGCATAGGGTTTTGCAGTTGGACTAACACTATTAGTATTACCTTGAAATAAGACTGAGTCTGAGCTATTTCATTTATATATTGAGAATGATACATATTTTACAGATTAAGGATTAAATATGACATATATATAACTATGCAATATACTTTATAGAGTGTTTATCACAGGTCTTGACTCATAACAAACATGCAATATATTTTAATCTTGCACTCTGGCCAAACCAGTCATCATGCCATAACTCTCCACACCAGTGCCTACGGCTGATTCCCTTAGGCCCCTCTCCTGGGGCAAGAAACTGACGAATATTTTGCACTTTACGGAGAAAGTTTTCAGTAGGCCCCTGTTAAATTGTAGACGGCATAAATATCTGTTAGGAGTGGACGAGGAAGGGAATCAGCATAGGCTCCAGCCTTCATTGGGTTTTGGAAGTGCTGTTCCGGGTATAGAGGCCTTGAGCCTTCTTCGTGTGGATGGAGTGAACGGTTCTCACCAACAGACACTTGATTAACAGGCCACAGAGTAGGTTCACCCTTTGTGGAGACCTAGCTCGTGTGTCAGCAGCGAGCCCTCTTAAGTAATCACCCACAGAAACATTCCCACCAACAGCCTCCTCCTCTGGACCTCTGAAAAGTTCTAAGTTATTGTCCCAATGGTTATCCCCATTCCCACTTCCTCTGCCACTTTCAGCAAACAAAGCTGAACGCTGCCTCCTTGCTTCAAATAAACAATTAGGTCTGTTTGATTTTCATCATTCAATCAATCACTATCTAATATGTCTTTATTTATGTCTTTGGGAGAGGAGATATTTTCAGTGTTTGCCTATCATTTATCTCTATCTGATGTTGTTTATGCATTTTTATTTGCTCATTACACGCACTCTCCAGTAGAATCTAAGCTCTCGACAGCAGGGATTTTGTCTGTCTTATTTTCTGCTGTTTCTCAGAACCCAGCACACTCTCCCATCGTGGGAACAGAAGAAACTCTATGTAGAGACACCAGACATGCAGCGACCATCTTGATTTGTTAGCACTTGCAGGAATGCATCCCCAAGTAAACAAAGAGCAAAGGGCCATGAACCCTTTATACACCCAGCCCTAGAACTTCATCGCAGGGACTAGTGGGCCAGCTTTCCCATGGCAAGGATGAAGGATGTATTTGTTGTTCCTTGTCCTTTCTCTTGCCTCTCTTCCAAACCATCAGCCTGTCTTGTGAGCATCATGTACTAGCAGCTCTCTCCCCTAGCAGGCCACCGCTCCCTTTGCAAAAGTAATTATGAACACCTTGCCTCCTTAATACATCTGGAGCACACCAAAAAGTACTGATTGCCAGTACCTAAGGCTACCTGAAAGTCTGCCATCTCTGCAGTTGTTATGTTTTCCAGGCTATCTAGAATATTCAGAGCAATGCCGTTTTTCTTACGTACTCTCTTCGTACAAGCAAGTTGCCATCCTGGCCCGACTACACTAACGTGCCTTTAGGGAGGGAGGATGTGAGCTGAGCTCTGCGGGATTCTTTTCTGTAAAGGATGACCTTGACCGGTCCTGCAGAACGTGGCCTCCTTAGTCCTAGCTGTGCCTGTGCAAAAGTAAGCCTTCATGCCAGGGACGCTGGCACTTCCCAAGCACTGTTGCCTAGGGAAAAGACAGTGCTTTCACCACGACCGTGAGTCAAAAAAATGGAAGGGGGACCTGTAAGTGATGCGGCATATTCTGAGGGCAGAAACCAATTTCCCTGGAACTGGAACACCTGTCTCGTTTAAGACTACCATTTGACGCATGGTTTCACAAGAGCTCAGAAAAATTTCATTTACTTTACAAAACTCAATTAATTCTTGACTTTCCTCCCTTGGGTAAAACAAAAAAAGGCAGCCACAGTGAAGGCTTGAGAAGCAGATGTTTGGGGGAAAGGGGGAGGAGGAGAATGAAAAAAAAAAAAGATCTGTAATGGACAATCAGACCCTGATAGTTTAGGAACAATTGCAATATTGCTTCTCCCTCTGGCAGACCCCAGTTGTCAGCTCCTATCGGAGCCTCCCTTTCTCTCACACTCCCTCCCACAGTCAGGCCTTGCACACAGTTCAAGATCATAGTCTCAGTGTGCCATGGGCCATTCTTTCAAACAGTCAATGAAAAGATATTTTAATGGAGGAAATGAGTCATCTTGGAGGAGAGGAAGAAGATGGCTACACTTCGATAATAAGAAGATCCTTCACCTACATTGCTGCCTGCAGGCACCCACCCATACTCACGCTGGAGTGATGGATGGCCCACTGGGTGGATATTCCTCAGCTCTAATTAATGCTGCCACCCACCCCACCTACCAGCCATGTTTTCAATTTCAGCAGCTTTCCACCACTACCACCTACTTCTCTCCTCTATCTTCCCATTCCTCTCTATGGAGATAAGTTACTAGTTGGCTACTTACTAATCCTCCCGTTAATGAATATGTCAGGCTACTGTGAGGCCTCATGTTGAAATCTGTAAGAATTTGTGACATAGACGAGGGGGGGCGGGGGGGGGAATCAAAACCAGCTAGCAAAACTTTCCTGAAGGATAGACATACCCAAGATCTAAACCTCGTTTTAAGGAGATGGATTCCACATCTCAGATCCCTCTTTCCGCCTTACCCCAAGCCTTTTTATTATGAAAGATCGCGATCTTAGGGAATAAGTCATAAAATTCCGTGACAATTAGGGTTCTTCCTGGGAGTTCCTTAGGGACGCGTGAGTAACGGTGTCGGGGGTGGGAGTGGAGAAGTGAAAAGGTCCCAGGTTCCTAGAGCTTCCCCTCCCCCCCGCCCCCCTCCGTTCCTTTGGCCACCTGGTCCCAGGTTGCTGGGTACCCCGGGCGACCGGGAGGGGTGTGACCGGTAGCCCCCCAGCGCCCGCCCCCCCTCCCCCCTCCCCCCAACCTCCCCCCCTCCACACACAAACAGCCCCCCCCACACCCCCAACCCATCCCACCCCCTCCCCCCGCAACCTGAGTGGCCGCAGAGGCGGACCGGGCTGGGGAGGGGCCGAGCGGCGCGCGGAGCCCGGGAGGCGGGCGGGCAGTCTGCAGCCTGGCGTCCGCTTCTCCGTCCTCCCTCCTCCCTCCTCCGCTCCCTCCGCCCTCCCCTGGCAGCCGCGCTGCCTGGGAACCCGCGAAGCCGCTGCTCCCAGCCCGCAGCCTGGGTGCGGGCGCCCGAGCCGAGGCGGAGGTGGCGGGAGCGCGGAGACCACCAGCCCTGGGGAAAGGCGCGGGGGCCCGGGGCTGAGAGGGCAGCGCGGAGCGCGTGTTTGCGCGGGAGATCGGGGGCTGCCCGGTGCCCGGCGCGGACCCTCCCGCCCCAGCCCGGGTCTCCGCCGCATCCCGGAGCTTCCCCGCCGGCTCCCGAGGCGCGCGGGGCACAGCCATGAACACCGCCGACGCCAAGGAGTACCTGGCCCGCAGGGAGATCCCGCTCCTTTTCGAGGTAGGGGGCTCGGGATGGCAGAGGGGCGCAGGGTGGGGAGGCCGGGAAGGGCATTGGGGAGGGGGTTCGGGGTGAGGAAGCCGAGCCCCGTCCCACCTTGCGGACGCGGGGCAGGGAACGTGGGACGGGGCGCGGCTTCCTGGAGGGACTCACTCGCCCCCCTGCCCGCTCGCCCCGGAGGGAGCCGCCTTCCCCGGGGATCGCCGGGGTCCTTGTCCGCAGGGCTGGGCTCAGAAGCCCGCAATTCCCAGGGCAAGTTTCCGTCCTCCGGGAGTGGGCGCCCGGGGGGCTCAGGCGCGAGGGTCAGGCCAGGTGGGCGCGTTGGCGCCCCAGAGCGAGCTGGGTCTGAAAACTGAGGGAGGGAGGGGGGGGTCTAGAGCCCTAACCCCTCCGCGCGCCCAGGATCGGGGTCCCCGCGGTGAAGGCCACGTGTGGACAGAGGCAGCCCGCGCCGGGGCAGCTCGGAGGAGAGGGATGAAAATGCAGAAACAAATCCAAACCCATCCAGTGCGGCGCTACCTCCGGGGTGGCAGGCCGCCGGCGCTGCTCTGCGCTTTTGGTGAATGAACTCCTGGGCACGTTTCTCTGTCGCCTTGGGGTGACGGGGGGAGGATGGGGTTGTCGCCTGCCTCGCTGCAGCAGCTTTGGCCAGCCCTCACCTAGAGAGTGCGGTGTAGAGGGAAGGGGAGGCGGGCGTGTCTCCTGTTGCTCGGTCTTCGCACCGCAGCACAGCAGCACCTGCATCTGGGCCCGGGCAGTGGGGGCGCTTGGAGAATGTGGAAGAGGAGGCTTGAGGAACTAAAGGAACCTTGGTTAGTTCTAACCCACAGTCTCCGTCACGGATCCTGTTGCTTCCTTCTTTCCATAGTTGAATCTTAAAATACTTGTTTAGGTTAAAAAGAAAAAAAAAGAGAAAAAAAAGAATGGATTCGAGCCAAGCTTCATAGAGAGAACCCTGAAAGGAGAAATCTGTTCACTGCATACCTTACCCGCCACCCCCGCTCCTATTTCTTTAAGATGATGACTATAGACTGATAGAGTAAATTAATGGTCTTGAGATGCCCTTTTTTCCTGTTTGGAGGGGTTTCTTCTGTCAAAATAAATTTTAAAAGACCACGTGGGAGAAGAATTTTGTCTCTATTTTTTCAAATAATCTTTAAAATTGGTCACCATCATTACAGATCTTCATATTTTTTGTTCACCTCTGTAAGCCACCGTTTTTAGATTCATCTGAAGCCAAGATTTTCAGGTAAACCACCAGCACAAGGCTGGCATGTGAAGCCCCAAGTCTAGCAAGTGTGTTAGTTGTGTTTGAAATCATCAGGAGGTGCTGTGTAAGGACAGGTCTTGGGGAAATGTAGGCTTCCTGCCAAGAGCTTTTCTTTTTTCTTTTTTCTTTTTTTAATTTTCAAAAAGTAAATACAGAGATGAAGAGTTGAAGGTTTTTGTCATAAATACTGCAACTGAGATCAATTTCATTCCTACACTTCTAACAGAATAACTGCGGGAGAGCTACCTGTTTGCAAAATGCTGGTTAATAAGACATCTTTTTCTTATAAATAAATGTGGGTACTGTTTTTCCTCCTTGGTGGAAAGTAACCACAGAGAATTTTGACAGGTTGTTCCTGAAAATTTACACTGTATCTGCAAATAAGTAATGGCAGGGTTTTTGTTGTTGTTGTTGTTTTATTTTTGTGGAGGTTTTTTTTTTTTTTTTTTTTTTTTGTGTGTGTGTGTGTGTGTGTGTGTGTTTGGGGGGGTGGTGGTTTGGTTGTTTAGCTGCTATGCTTTTCTTTCCTTGTCTTTTCTGCATATGAATTGGACATTTTAAGATAATGCACACACCCAGGGGGGTGGGGGTAATGGGGGAATAGGAACATATATGTAAAAAATAAAAATTAATAAATTAATAAATAAGAATATAAATAAATAAATAAATAAATAAAAATAAGATAATGCACACCCAGAAAAGGAAGTAACTCAGGAGAAATGCGGTAGTACAGTGTACTTAGATGCAGTCCTGGGCAATGGAAGAAGACTGCTGGTGTCCTCCAAAGGCCTTCCAGTGAGAAGGATCTGTGTTGGGCTCAGCAGTGAGAGAAGTAAAACATTGCACTTCTCCATGTGATGAGTGTAGACAGCAATACCAATGCTTCAAGTTTCCAAAATGGATTTTTTGTTTCAAAACCACAACCTAGGTACACAGAGTTTCTAGGTAACAAAGTTTAACAATTAGGTATCTGTCAAAGAGTGAACTCAAAGAGATGGAATAATAATGTTTGCTGATTATCTTAGATCTGATCTGTGATGGTGGCTGGCTACTAAAAGAAAGGATTTAAATTATCCATAAATGAGTAGAACTCATTCCCTCCCCTCTTCTAAAAGCAATACCCATAAAGGAATCGGTTTTGTTTAAAGAGGCTGGAAATGTATATTTTCAAGTAAAAACAAACAAACAAACAAACAAAAACCTTCATTGAGTAAGTTTATCCATTTTAGGCCATAATAAGGATAAAAAAAAAAAATAAAAGACCAAATCTTGAATTCATATTATATTTGGATTATGCATGGGGTATAGATAATCTGGCATTTCTCTTCATCCTACATCATATTTTTGCAAGATGTAGAGAGAGCACTATATGGGCTTTTTAATCAGAAATATTGAGTTGGAATCCTGGGCCTAGGCATTTCTAGATGGGAAACCTTGATCAACTCATTAACCACTCTGATCCATGATTTCCTGTTCTATAAAGTGATGATAATAATGCTGTATAATGCCTGCAGGGACACAGAGTAACCATTGCCACAGTTAATCAAATTAACATGGGCCATGAGAAAGTTAAACACAGTGTGTGTGTGTGTGTGTGTGTGTGTGTGTGTGTGTGTCTGTCTGTCACAGATTTTGAGACAAAAGCTGGATGTGGATGCCAAGTTAGTTTTTCCCCCTCTGTCTGCAATCAAGCTTTTTTTACTGAATATTTCAGCCACACTATTTAAGATTTCAGAGAAAAACATACCTAGTAAGAATTGCCTACCATTTTGAGCAAATTGCACCAGAATAATTTGAAAATAGAATACTGTACTTAGGAAAGATTTCAGCCTTTTAAAGAGTGGATGTTTTAGGCATCAATAATGTACATTGGTGATAATAATCCCCAATGATTTTTTCCACGAAATACTCTAATGGAAAATATTTTTCACAGCAGTCCAGTTCCTAGGAGTCAACATTTCCAAATTGGCGGCATTTTTAGAAATTAGTACATGTGACACATCAGACACCAGGAACAGAAAAAAGCAACACAGGATCATGCTCCCCATGCCCCCTCTGTAACCTCTGTATATTATAGTGACTTATTATATAACAAATAACATTTTTTTAGTCTCAGACTTCATGTTTTCAATGAAGTGTTTTTCCTAATTAGAAAACTGTTCAATACGCACCTACTGTGTGTCAGAGAAAGTGGTGGGGGCAGGAGATTGAAAAATAAGCAAGACCAACACTGTGTTGTTGAAAGGTTTATAGCTTAAATGAGTACATTGATGATTTCAGTATAAATGACAGGTAAGTTTTCTTTTTCTGTGTGCCTCCGGAACATAGGAGAAGAGTTCCATAAACCAGCCTGAGGGCTCAGGGGTCATTATCACATAATGACAATAATATTAACTAAAACTACCAACAACATTTATTGAGCCCTTACTGTGTGCCAGGCACTTACTACGAATTTTACAAATATTAAGTTTTTAGTCCTTTAAAAAAAACCTCTGAGGTATTATTACTGCCATTTTACACAGTAAGAAACTGCAGCTTGGAGACTTCAATAGAACTGCTGATCCATTTTAAACTAGATAGTTGCCTTCATCATTTAAAAAGCACAGAATGCTCAGCTGAAAACTAACTGGTCAAGAATTTAAGGAACTGTCTTAACCAGATAATAACTTCAACTCTTATTTATTAAAAAATGCAAAGAACAGAAACAACCAGGAATTTACAGATGGGGCCTGCCCTATTTTAACCAAGGCGATTTTAAAACATTTTATTGCATTTCAGAGCCTTTTGAATGGATTGATGTGTTCTAAGCCTGAAGACCCAGTAGAGTACTTGGAAAGCTGTTTACAGAAAGTAAAGGAACTAGGCGGCTGTGAGAAGGTGAAATGGGATACATTTGTCAGCCAGGAAAAGAAGACTTTACCTCCGCTCAACGGAGGACAGTCACGGAGATCCTTCCTAAGATCTGGTAATGTATATGCAGAGCAATAGTCTGTATTTCTGGCAGTGCCCATATAAACTGTAGGCAATGATTTAATTTCTCAGGTTTCCAAACCCTTGGAAGGATATTTGACCATGGAGTATGATTCATCTCCCTCTGCTACTAATTCTAATCACCTCTGTGATAAGACAAACAAAATCACATGCCATTGTCCAGCACTTAACTATAAGTGAAGTTTTATATTACTGATGTCACTACCTTGTGAAATGAATTGCATTAGCAGACTATGAAATGTTCTTAAAATTGCAAATAAGACTTTTCCAAATAAATGACATGACAGACAAAAATGATAGCTTTTACTAGCTTGGAAGAGATTTGATTTATTAATATGTTTTCAAATTCAGAGTTCATGTGAATGCATCTGCATAAATGCATCTGCATAAATGCATGTAAGGTTTATACTTATTAATTCAACAGGATTTATTAAGCAGCTACTGAATGCAATACATTACATTAGACATTTGGGTGCTATGAAAGAAGTAGAAGACATGAACATGTTTAACAATTTTAGGAATAGTGTAAAGCTAATTTGCTAGAGGAGATTCATGGTATTCTAATAACTTGCTGAAATAGTTGCTTATCAAAATCAGTGGTTCAGCCCTAACCCGATTTGGCTCAGTGGATAGAGTGTCGGCCTTCAGACTCAAGGGTCCCAGGTTCGATTCCGGTCAAGGGCATGTACCTTGGTTGCGGGCACATCCCCAGTGGGGGGTGTGCAGGAGGCAACTGATCGATGTTTCTAACTCCCTATCCCTCTCCCTTTCTCTCTGTAAAAAATCAATAAAAATATATTTTTAAAAAATTAGTGGTTCAGCATCAGCCAACCAGCCTTTCAGACTCTGTATGAAATTGAGATGTAAAATAGTATAATACATGCAAAATGGAATCAGTTCCAGTCAGGGGAAACTAAATTAATTCTTTCCCAGTAGCCCAGATCATCATATCTCCCAAATTCAAACCATTCTCGAAAATTGTACCAATGAAAAGTTTCAGCTAAATAGACAGAATTTGAAATAAACATCAATCTATTTGCAATATGTACAAGGGGAAATAAATCTTAATTTGTCTTACTTAGTCATGACCGACTTGGGTTTTATCTGAAAGCAGTGTGGGAAAAAGTCAAATGTGTTAATTTTTAAGAAATACAAGCAGAGAGGGAAAGCAGAAACCTTGGGTCAGAAACATCTCCAGAGAGGAGAAGAATCCTTCCCTGCCCACGCAGGAGTCGTCACTGGGGGATTTGGGATTGGAGAGCACCTTCAGCCAGTTACCGCTGCAGCACACCACACAGTAAATGACTGCTTCGGGGAACAAAATGATATTTTCATGGGTCTGAAGAGTTTATACTAGTAAACATTCCCAAAATGGCTAATTTACTTCCCAGGGTGTCATGTTGTTAGAATCTGGCTCAATGTTAAATACATGCCCCAGGCGCTAGTTAAATCAAGTGAGACTAATTTGGATAACTGCTTTCTCCTCCTTAAAACACTAACAAACCTCAGGTAGTACTGGATTTAGTCTGAGAAAATTTTACTCTTTTAAATTTAATTCTAAGAGGATATGATATTCTCTTAGTTGAAAGGCTGCTCTCAGACTAGGTATATAAAGTGACAGCTTTACAACACATGAAATCTGTTTCTATTTTATACCGTTACTTGGCTTGATTATACATAGAAGCCAGACAGGCCAGCGTGTAATAGCAATAGTTTGTGGTCAAACTAGAGGGCAGAACTAGAGAGCAGGGGTGGAAAACCTTTTTTCTGCCAAGGGCCCTTTGGATATTTATAACATCATCCGCTTAATATAAATTTATGTTGCTATGAAAAAAGCTTCTTGATTTATTGAATTTTGAGTCTCACCTGCAGTTGCCTTGCAGGGCTGGACCAAATGATTTCGTAGGCCTCGGGCCGGACATTCCCCACCCCTAGTCTAACAGCAAGAACAAATTTTGAAAAAATGTCAAGCTACACAAAACATTTCTATAAGACTCCTTTTGGGCCCACAGATGATCAGTTTGTAACTCCTGATCTGGCAGAAGAAGCTAAAACGGGAATGGAAAATGTAGGTTTAACTTTCATTAGAATTAAAATTGCTTGTCTATTTTAGCCTCCGTACCTGTCCCAGAATTCCTACTCAGATACTTTTTTTTAAGGTTAGAAACTAATTATTAACATTTTAGGAATTGGAAAGATTAAGTTTAGCACAAAGACAAATGCCTGATTTCTGTTTCAGAAGGAATGAGAAAAATGAGTCATTGTTTAGTCTTCTTATTGTGTTGAGGAAAAAAACAACAACCACCTGACATTGTTTTTTAATACCATCAGTGCTATCACTATAAAAAATAAAATTTTAAAAAAAGTTATTGTTATTGTTGAAAGTATAACAGATGTCCCTCTTTTTAAAAATTAATCATCAAATAGAGCGTATCCATGTACGATAGTGACAAGAATGTTGTACCATACTGTCCTTTTTCTAGAATGTATGCTGCAAAACAGACAAGGATTTGTCTTAGAATAATAAAATTTTATTTGATGAAATGCTTTACCCATTTGTGCTTTGTAGGTTTTAGCTATAATTTATAGAATGGGTTTTCAATTCAAGAAAATTACTAATGTTACAGTAATTTAAAGCATTATGATTATTTCTAGGAACAAAAAGTTATTCTTACATTCTTGGTAAAATAATGACATAACTATGCTAATATGTAATTACCATGCAAAATTATTCTATGACATAAAACATTTAATCATTTAAGCAAATTATTTCCCTAAGTAGAAATATGACTTAAAAATAAAACAAGGATAAATTATTGGCTAATAGTTCTTTAAAGCATATTACTTAGTAAATGTGAGCTAAGCATGTGCTTTTTTCTGCTATATGTATACAATTGAACAAATAATAACCTGTGAATAAGAGTTCTGGTCCCATAGTTCCAAATGTACATAGAGTTTCTCTTCTGAACTATCACATTGTCGTCTTGTGCTCAACATATCCAAAATCAAACATACAAACATACATATTTGCTTCAAAGCCAACACTCCCTTCTCCTTTTTCTATTTTCATGAAGTCAGTGAGTCAAGTTGAGCAATAAAATAACCATTTATTGAGTATTATGTGTCAGACTCTTAGGACTGAGCATGTAGACACCAAGAAAGAACAAACATGGCACCTTCCCCCATGGAGCTTACAGTCTAGCAAGGAAGTCAAGCATTAAAAATATACTTAGAAGCACAGTGGGCGCAATAGGAAATGTCAAATGCTCTAGAACTAACCATCTTAACAGGAGGATGGATCTAATCTAGGCCGGGGTTCAGGATACACTTCCTGAAAGAAGTGACATGCTGATCCTCAGAGACAGTAAGCCATGTAGGTGTTAGAGAAGGATGGATGGGTGAAGTACACCAGGGAACAGAGAAAGAATAGAAGTTGCTGACCTAGAGAAGAGGCTATAATAGAGGCAGGAATGAGAGAAGTTCAGTATTCCCAGGACAGAGAAGAAAGGACAGAAATATATTATATGAAATGCAATGCATTCCTTATCCTTTCAGACTTGAAACCTGGCAATTGTTTTTGAACTGTCACTTCTTTTCATTTCTCTTATCGCAATTCTAACCATGTCCTTCATGTCCAGACATTCATTTCCCTTTCCCCTACTATCCTGCTAACCTGATCCCTTATTTCTCACCTGTGGATTACTTTAACAGCCTCTGAGCTGCTACTATTTCTGCTCCTAGTCTCTCCCTACTCAAATCCATTCTAACCACCACCAGATTAATTTTCCTTAAAAATTTTCATATTTCATCATGTCATTTTTATAACGCCCCCCGCTCCCCTCCCCCCCAAAAAAATACACAAAACCTCCACTGGCTTTCTACCAAATTAAAGCTAAACACCTTTACTCTGATATTCAAAGTCCTCCACACTGTACGCACACTCTACCTGTCCATCTTTGGGCTTTTCTCCATGGTTAACTGTCTATGTCAACAAAGCTGTTCCCTTTGTTAATGATTCAACAAATATTTATTGGACACTGATTGTGCTAAGCACAGTTCTAGATCCCAGAGATACTGAGCTCCAGGTAGACAAGGTGCCCCTGTCCTGAAACTTAACATTCTAATAAGAGAAAACAAACAATGAATGAGTAAGAGGCCTCTCAGATGTGAGGTGGTAGACTATGCAGATCCTTATTGGAGTGATGTCCTTGGAGTTAACTGGGTGGCTATCCTAGATTAAAAAGTCAGCTTAAGCTGGTATGTGAATGGCAAAAATCAGTCAGCCATGGGACCAACAGAAGGAGAACATGTAGGCAATGAATTGTGAGGACAGTGTGGAAGGAGGCAGACCTTCGAGAGTCTATGATAGTGGTTTATGTCCATGGTTGGCAAACTGCGGCTTGCAAGCCGCGGTTTGCCACTCTGTTGACTAATGAGTTTGCCAACCGCTGGTTTAGATAAATGATGATGGCTTGGAGAAGAGCTGTGGTAGTGGAGATGGATTTGGGAAATACTTTGGAGCTAGTCTCTGGGAATAGACATGAAAAGTGAGAGAAGAAAGTAATCAAGAATAATGCCTAGTTTATATTACCCACCTGTGTTGGGTGACGTAATTCAATTTCAAGACAGAACAGAATACTGTTGTCAGTGCCTTCCCTAATGGAGCCTTTCCCAGAATTTCCTAAAGAATATCCACTGTCATCTTACTCCCTGCCTTTTGTGGAACTAAATTACATCCAGTGGGACAGTAGTCAATAACTTCATTTATCGTTTGAACAGAGAATGGAAATTTCTTTCTTTTTTAATATATATTTTATTGATTTTTACAGAGAGGAGGAGAGAGGGATAGAAAGCTAGAAACGTCGATGAGAGAGAAACATCGACCAGCTGCCTCTTGCACACCCCATACCGGGGATGTGCCCGCAACCAATGTACATGCCCTTGATCAGAATCGAACCTGGGACCTTTCAGTCCGCAGACAAACACTCTACCACTGAGCCAAACCGGTTTCGGAGAGAATGGAAGTTTCTACCTGATCAACCTGGAAGGAGCTGTGAGCATTATGCCACAATGAAATGCAGTGATCCCCTCGGGGAAGGCCAGGTGGCCTCCTGTCCTCTGTGTGCAGGTGTCCTTTGATTAGTTAGGGCTTCTCTGTGCCTCCTGGAATACTGACACATGCATGGGGTGAGGAAGGAAGGAGCCATAAATTCATTATATACCCACCACTGGTCATCACCACCTGCCTGATCTGGGCTTGCCAGCTCCGTCCTTTGGTCCTTTTGAATATTTCATTTGTAATTCTGACTCTAAATCTTTGTGTGTTTTTCCCACCAACTGAGATACAGGTTCACATTTCATCACCTGTACTTATATTTCAAGGTTCAGGTCGTGCCTCTTTTGCAAGTCCTTTCCTACTACTCTAACCCAAATGGATCTACCCACTCATTGAACTCCTGCCATTGTAGGTGTAAATGTAAATCTTCATAGTTACATTTATAAATCAAGGAGGTTAAAGTAATCAATATTGGGAAAGTAAAATCCAATGGTGTTGAAAGATATTCTAAACATAGAAATTGTTTGCTACCCTTTTACCTGTCTTGTAACAGTACCCTAAGTTTGTATGCATTTTACCACCAAGCCATTCCACTAAACTACACTGGAGTGCCTCGATTATAGTGAATATGTATATATTTATTTAAAAAATGAAATATATTATGTATAAGCATTGACATAGCAGCTATATATATGGTTGTGAATGTTGTGATGGTGTGCGCTACACCAGTGTTTTTCAACCTTTTTTGGGCAAAGGCACACTTGTTTCATGGAAAAAATCACGAGGCACACCACCATTAGAAAATGTTAAAAAATTTAACTCTGTGCCTATATTGACTATATATAAAGTAATTCTCTTGAATAGGAATCAAATAAACACAAAGAAAGTATTTTATAATTACTTTATTATGAAATATTAAGTAAACAAAATAGTGAAAAATTATAAAATTCTTGTCTTGTCTGCACCTACGGCACACCAGGCAACATCGGAACAGCGGTTGAAAAATGCTGCGCTACACAGTTCTAGGGAGAACCATTTGCAGAGACCAGGATGTGTATAAATGACCAAGCAAGAGTAGGCAACACTTAAGAAGGTTCCATCCGTGCAGGGGTTGGCAAACCATGACCCATGGACCAACTCTGGCTCACCGCCTGTTTTTATAAATAAAATTTTATTGGAACACAAGCACATCTATTTGTTTATCCAGGGTGGAGCAAAAGTAGGTTTATGCAAAATACAGTTTATTCTTGTGTTATTTATTATGTATTATTTTCCATAATAACAACTGTAAAGCTATGTTTGCCCCATCCTGTATATTGTCTATGACTGCATTCCTGCTTCTGTGACCAAGTTGAGTCTGAGACTGTATGTTCCTCTAAGCCCAAATTAATGACTTTGACCCTTTAAGAAAAAGTTTCCTGAACACTTAGGAGATGGGGTCTTCCTCAAGTTGGAAAAAATCAACAACCAAACTCACTTAGTTTTTAAATGTTGTTTACTAATTAAGTGGGGGGGGGGGGAATGTTTCATTATGCTTTTTTTTTTTCCGTTTCAAAGTTGTCTTACTCTTTTGCAGTAATGCCTGAAAATTCAAACTTTCCTTATCGGCGGTATGATCGGCTCCCTCCAATCCATCAATTCTCCATAGAAAGTGATACAGACCTCTCTGAGACTGCAGAGTTAATTGAAGAATATGAGGTTTTTGATCCTACTAGACCTCGGCCAAAAATCATTCTTGTCATAGGTATGATGACAGAAAGCAAAATTCTCATACTATTACTAACTGTGTATTTTTTTGCGTTTCAAAAAATTAAGTCAATTATGTACCACACTTGAAAAAAATTAGTCAGATGAAAAATGGCAAACAATAGAAATAAAAGCTCAAGAGACAATAGATGGAAATATTTTAGCATAATTTTCAATACAACAGAAATTGTTATAATCATATAATCTAATGCTGTTTCACTTTTATAGAATCCATTACAGTGTCATAGAAATTCTCTATAATGAAAGAAGGACTAATCCCTTTAAATTTTTTTGTCCTGTGGTTTTGACTATTTAATTGTTAACATAGATAACTGAATTTCTTAGACGTTTTCTAAACACAATGGGTTTTTCCCTTTAAGGATAATAATATGTTGGAAAAGACTTGTATAAGTAAATCATCTTTAGCAATTATAATAAAATGTAAATTTCAATGTTATTAGACAAGCATATCTAAAAGAGTAGTGTTGTAAAAGCATATAACATCTAAGAATTAATCCAAATAATAGTGATGAGTTAATTTATTAAATTCCCACTATGAATCTTTAATTTTTTTTTCTTTATTGATTAAGGTATTACATATGTGTCCTTATCTCCCTTCATGCCCTGACCCCACTAGTGATTGTGTCCATTGGTCATGCTTATATGCATACATACAAATACTTTGGTTGATCTCTCCCCCGTCACTCCTCTGCCTTCCCCCTGAGGTTTGACAGTCTGATCAATGCTTCTCTGTCTCTGGATCTATTTTTGTTCATCAGTTTATGTTGTTCATTATATTCCACAAATAAGTGAGATCACGTGATATTTATCTTTCTCTGACTGACTTATTTCGCAAAGCATAATGCTCTCCAGTACCATCCATGCTGTTGCAAATGGTAGGAGTTCCTTTTTATAGCAGCATAGTATTCCATTGTGTAGATGTACCACACTTTTTTAATCCACTCATCTGCTGATGGGCACTTAGGTTGTTTCCAAATCTTAACTATGCTGAATTGTACTGTTATGAACATAGGTGTGTATATATCCTTTCTGATTGGTGTTTTTAGTTTCTTGGGATACATTCCTAGAAGTGGGATCACTGGGTCAAATGAGAGTTTCATTTTTAATTTTTTGTGGAAACTCCATACTGTTCTTCACAATGGCTGTACCAGTCTGCATTCCCACCAGCAGTGAATGAGGGTTCCTTTTTCTCCACATCCTCACAAGCATTTGTCATTTCTTATTTGTTGATGATAGCCATTCTGACAGGTGTGAGATGGTACCTCATCGTCATTTTGATTTGGATCTCTCAAATGATTAGTGACTTTGAGCATGTTTTCATATGTCTCTTGGTCTTCTGTTTATCCTCTTTTGAAAAGTATCTATTTGGGTCTGTTGCCCATTTTTTTTATTGGATTTTTTTTCTTCCCCTTGTTAAGTTGTATGAGTTCCCTATAAATGTTGGAGATTAAATCCTTATCGGATATAACATTGGCAAATATGTTTTCCCTTGCAGTGGCTTTCTTGTTGTTTTGTTGATGGTTTATTTTTCTGTACAGAAGCTTTTTATTTTGATGTTGTTCCATTTGTTCATTTTCTTTTTAGTTTCTATTGCCCTAGGAGCTGTATTGGTGAAGATATTGCTTCAGCATATGTCTGAGATTTTGCTGCCTGTGGATTCCTCTAAGATTTTTATGGTTTCTCATCTTAAGTTTAAGTCCTTTATCCATTTTGAGTTTATTTTTGTGTAAATTGGTAATCTAGTTTCATATTTTTTTTTGCATGTATTGTCCAATTTTCCCAACATCATTTATTGAAGAGACTGTCTTGACTCCACTGTATGTACTTGCTTCCTTTGTCAAATATTAATTGAGCATAATGGTTTGGGTCAATTTCTGGGTTCTCTATTCTATTCCATTGGTCTATATGTCTGTTCTTGTACCAGTACTAGGCAGTTCTGAGAACAGTGGCTTTGAAATATAGCTTGATATCTGGTATTGAGACCCCACCTACTTTGTTCTTCTTTCTCAGGATTGCTGCAGCTATTTGGGTTTTTGTTTATTCCAGATAAATTTTTGAAGAGTTCGTTCTAGGTCTGTGAATTATGCCATTGGTATTTTAATGAGGAGTGCATTGAATCTATAGATTGCTTTGGGTAGTATGGTCATTTTAATGATGTTGATTCTACCAATCCATGAACACAGTATGTCCTTCCATTTGTTTATGTCTTCCTCTATCTCTTTTTTCATTGTCCTGTAGTTTTCCAAGTGTGGATCTTTTACTCCTTAGTTAAGTTTATTCCTACGTATCTTAATTTTTTTTGTGTGTGTGCAATGATAAATGGCATTGTTTTTTTAATCTCTCTTTCTGTAAGTTCATTATTAGTGTATAAAAATGCCATAGACTTCTGAGTGTTAATTTTGTATCCTGCTACATTGCAAAATTCACTTATTAAGTCTAATAATTTTTTGATGGAGTCTTTAGGGTTTTCTATGCCATCTGCAAATAATGACAGTTTTGCTTCTTCTTTTCCAATTTGGATATCTTTTATTTCTTCTTGTCTAATTGCTATGGCTAGCACTTCTAGTACTATGTCAAACAGGAGTGGTGAAAGTGAACATCCCTGTCTTGTTCCTGTTCTTAGAGGAAATGGTTTTAATTTTTGCCCATTGAGTATGATGTTGGCTGTAGGTTTGTCATATAAGGCTTTTATTATGTTGCCGTGTGATCCCTTTATTTCCATTTTGCTGAGGGATTGTATCAAGAAAGTATGTTGGATTTTATCAAATGCTTTTTCTGCATCAATTGATAGTACTATGTTATGTTTACCTCTCAATTTGTTTCCCACTATGAATCTTATGTTGAATATGGAAACATCATTCTGATGCCATTTCACCAGGAATAGGTACTGAAAATGTTTTAAGTACTTTTTTTTACCACTCTTGCAAATTCTAGCTCCCTCAAAACATATAAAAATTATGAAGATACCTGTGAACATGAAACATATATAGACATTGTATTGTTTTTCAGTTTGACTCAGCTCTCACAGAGATTACTGACAGCAAAAAATCTAATGTGAAATGTTCAAAGCTATTTTCGTCAGTAACTGTTAACTGAAGGCAAAATGTATAAATACATCCTTCATGCAAGGAACTGCTCCTAGAAGATATAATAATGATGGCAACTAGGGAAAAAGCATGAAAATAAACACACCAAGCTATAACACGAATTTAAGTTCACCAGACTAGGAGTGACATTTGTATATCTCTAAGTGTAGTGAAAATGAAATTGCAAACCTATCTAACCCTGAATTGTTTATAATAATATAATAGGAAGAAAATATAGAAATCAACTTTCCGAAAGTCAAAATATTCTTATAGTGTTTGATAGTTACTCTTATAAATTTCTATCTATTCTTGAAAATGTAATTTGTATGTGTGTGCTTAAAATTTTGAGGTTCTTAACTATAAGACAAATAAATACATTGTTAAAAGTGCTATAGATGAAGAATAATTGGAAATTATTTTATCATTTTATAATTACATATTATTCAAATTTTGGTCTTCTTGTTCCTGTTAATAAATATTAGTGGTTTTTAACAGGATAAGCAAAGAGTCTTGATTGACTATGAAAAAAGTGAAATAGCAAATTGTTCACAAAGGTGAATGTTTTGTGATTGTGAACTTTATATAAAAATGATTAAAATGTTTCAGTAAACTAAGATCTTTGGAGGAGATATAGATCCTCCACTTCACAATTCCTTTGTTTCTTAGTAAAATCAACTTGCTTTCCAAGGGTGTGATTTTGGTTTTAGATTTGCATGATGAATTGTAAATTTTCTGTATTACAAGAATGATACAAAACCAATTATTATAAATAATTTTTAGAGTTGAGATAAAAAAAGAAAGGAAAAGTCAAACCTTTGGTTATCTAAGAAAATTGGGGCAATTTTAAGAAGTTTGTATAATCAAATTATTCCAATAAATTAATGCTATTCTCTGTCAATTGTATTAATCAATTGTGTTGTCTGTTATTGCCTCCATTAGTTGACAAAAAACAATTTTTTTCTGTGAAGGAGCTATAAATTTCTTAGTATGTTTAATTTTTTTAAATTCAGTGGAATTTACATTCTATATGTTTGATGGTTTGTAAGATTAAGTATGAAAATATGGTTTATGAAAGATAACTTTTATTCTTCAGGGATCAAATCAATTTGAAATTTAGATGTAGTGTTCATAATTTTTTCCCTTCAAGCCAATCCATGATTTGCCCATAGGTTAATAGGCTAAAAGCAGCTATTTAGAACCCAAATTATCGTTTGATTTGCAAAGTAATTAATTTAATCTGATAATATTTCATAATGTTAAATCTAATCAAATACTATTTAGAGGTTCTTAAAGAATGATAAAAATGTAAACAAATTTCTATATTATCATATATTAAATATATCATCTATATTAAGTTTAATAAACCAATAAAAAGGTGAAAGCCAGATATTATTGGGTACATTATTTGGGATTGGGGTTCAGAGGTGATAATCGTTATATTAGTTGATCTTAGACTTCTGCACATTAAATTTTTTAATGAGAAAATAAGCCCTAAGTCTACCCACTTAGAACTCTTCTGTCAAAACAAAACACTTGTCTTTTTTTTTTTTTTTTCACTTATAATACAATAGAAGCCCAAGGCACAAATTCATGCACCTGTGGGGTCCCACAGCCTGGCCTGTGGGATGGGGACGAAACCAGTTCTCCCACATCTCCCAAGGGGTCCTGGATTGTGAGATGGTGCAGGCCAGGCTGAGGGACCCCACTGGTGCACAATCGGGGCCGGATAGGGACCATAAGAAGGCTCTAAAGCGAGTCTGGCCTATCTTGCTCAGTCCTGATTGGCCAGATCCCGGCAGCAAGGTAATCTACCAGTTGGAGCATCATCCCCGTGGTGATCAGTACAAGCCATAACAAGTGCTCGAGCAGCCTTAGCATATCATTAGCATATTATACTTTTATTGGTTGAACTGCTGACTGGACACTTAGCATATTAGGCTTTTATTATATAGGATTATTTATAACAAGAATAAAAATATTTACTAAATAACTATATATAAGTGACTTCTTCCGTCCAAAACTTAATATATTGAATTAGTAGAGAGAACATCAACTCACTTTCCTATTGAATTTTTATTTTCAATATTGCTTAATAAATTATAATTATATTTTAATGAACATTACCAAAGCATTTTATTAGTTATTAGACATTGACTTTAAAGATATTTTGTCTACAGTCAATAATTTATGCTTAGGTATTTGAAAACATTTCATTTTTATAATTGTTAACAAATAAATCAGACTAGGCTAGTTACCATGCTGTATTTTGAAATTTATTCAGACTTTAGATTCCAAATCATCTAGTTTGTTTAGAAATATAAATTAATTAAAATAATCTAATATGATTTGGAAGTAAAATTTGAGCCATATATTCATAATTATTTTAGTACTTATGCTTTTAAAATTAAATGGCAACTATCAAGCATTAGTATTATGTTATATTGCAAATGTTGATTATTTCACACTAACATATTTCAAAATCAAAGTTATCATGAGTTCTGTAAAATTATTCTACCTTGAGAATCTATTTCATTCACTGTGCATATTTGCTGCATAAAACTTGAACTTAAAGGAGATAGGGAAAGGACATGCATGAGCAGAAAAAGTTCAGGAAAAGATTTAAATAAGTTCGGTCAATATTATTGGGGACCTGGTAAAAAAGGATTAAGCAAAAATAAAAATAAAAACAAACTCATAGACATAGACAACAGAAAAGTGATTATGAGAGGTAAAGGAGAATAGGGGGAGGTAGAAGAGACTAAAGGTGGAATAAATAATGGTGGGAAAAGACTTGACTTTGGTTGGTGAACATGCAATACAATATACAGATGATGTATTATAGAATTGTACACTTAAAACCTATATAATTTTATTAACCAATGTTACCCCAGTAAATTCAATTAAAATTCTAATTTAAAAAATTAGTGTGGCCCTAGCTGGTTTGGCTCAGTGGATAGTGTCGGCCTGCAGACTGAAAGGTCCCGAGTTTGATTCTGGTCAAAAGCACATGCCCAAGATGTGGGCTTGATCCCCAGTAAGGGGTGTGCAGGTGGCAGCCTATCAGTGATTCTCTCTCATCATTGATGTTTCTATTTCTCCCTTTCCATTCCTCTCTGAAATATATATATATAATTTAAATTAGTATACCTTTGGTTCAAAAATAATTGTTTTAGTTCATCTTATTACACATCAACTCTTTATTGACATGAAACACAAGTCTGTTATTTCAGTCATTGTCCTTTGTATGCCACAGATTTTTCTATGTTTATGAGGAAAAAACTGCATAGAATAATAGTGAGGGTATCTTTAACCTGCATTGTTCAAAAAAAATTTTAATTGGTTATTTAGTTAAATAGATAAAGGAAAAACTGTCTCTCATTTAATGCAGTTGATCAGGACAGTTCTACCCTTTCCCTGGTTAATCTTCACTCGCTCTGCATTCAGGAATGGGATTAAGATGTCACTGGTGGAACACGTACTTGCCCTGGTCCTTACTGTTGGTCTAGAAGCTGCATCTGAAGATGAAGGCAATCATTGTACAAAAGGGAGTTTCTTATTGTGTCAGAGGGTCATGATTTAACCTGTTTTAAACTGTAGGTGGTCCAGGAAGTGGGAAGGGTACTCAAAGTTTGAAAATCGCAGAACGTTATGGATTCCAATACATTTCAGTGGGAGAATTGTTAAGAAAGAAGATCCACAGTGCCAGCAGCAACAGGAAATGGAGTCTCATTGCCAAAATAATTACAACTGGAGAATTGGCCCCACAGGTACGACTGTATAATTTGCTTTTTCTTTTTTAACACTTCTGTACTTTTTATACCAGTTATGAGTATACTTAACTTAATTGCGGTTTTTCATACTTTTTCCTTTATAAAAGGAAACCACAATTACAGAGATAAAACAGAGATTGATGCAAATTCCCGATGAAGAAGGCATTGTTATTGATGGATTCCCAAGAGATGTTGCCCAGGCGCTGTCTTTTGAGGACCAAGTAAGAATATCTTCTTATATTTTCAATGACCTACTTTTTACTTAAAACTTAGAGATTAAAAAAAAAAAAAAAAAAAAAAAAAAAAAGACTTCTTGGAAGACTTGCTGTTGTTGGGAATGAATTCTGGTCTGAAAACACGCAAGTACATCAGTATGAGGTGGCAGAAGGTCATTTCCTTGGCACGCGAGCTTAAAAACCAAGGACAGTCTCTGCCAAAAAGAAAAGACAAAAATTAATAGCAGATTTAATTTTTTATTGAAAATTCTAATCTCTGAAGCCTTTATTTCAAAATCTTTCTCTAGGATTGTATTTTTTATTTTTTATTAGTAAAAACAAGTCTTACTTGTTACTGCCCAGGGATGTACAACATCACCTGTATTCGCATTGTTACCAATTAAGGAAGCCCTCTTTCTGGGGTTGTGAAATACTAAACTACCAGTACAAAGGAGGGTTCAGGTTGCCAAAGTTACTCAAATTTGAGTAGACTTTGCCTGTTCTGCACCCAGTACATCTATTTTATAGGGAAATAAATCAATGAAAACATTTTGAATATCTACTTAATCTTTGAAAAGCTAGTAACTGATTTTTTTTATTTAAAAATTTGAATTACAAAAATATTATTGGCTATAAAAATTTTAAGTCCTGGCATAAAAAGTGAAAGTTCATTAATACTTTCCTTCCATTCCACTCACCCTCCTTTCTTAATAAAAACACTATTAAGCCCTAGTCAGTTTGGCTCAGTAGATAGAGCATCAGCCTGCAGACTGAAGGGTCTCTGGTTCATTTCTGGTCAAGGGCATGATCCCCAGTAGGGGACATGCAGGAGGCAGCCAATCAATGATTCTCTCTCATTATTGATGTTTCAATCTCTCTTTCTGAAATCAATAAAAATGTATTTTAAAAAAACAAAACAAAAACACTATTATGTTTGTTGTTTATATATATTTCAGGCCTTTTCCTGTATGTTACACGCACACACACCCATGCATGCACATGTGCACATATTCATACAAATGCATTTTTAACATTCATAGCTATTTCTAGACTGTCTGGCAAAAAGTCTTCCCAGGTGTAGTCTCATCAACATTGAATGAGAAAATCTGTTTATCCCAGGTATAATTCACATTCTTTTCAACCAGATAAAATTCATGTTTAAAATTTTTGCCATAAGAAATGGTATTTCATTTTTCACATTTACATTTCTTGAGTTACTACTTAGGTTAAGTATATGTTCATATACGTAGTGGCCATTTGTATTTCTTGTGTGAATAACCTGCTTTCTCCTTTGTCCGTATTTCTACAGACCTGGTTCTTGTTTTTGTTTCGTTTTGTTTTTTACTTCTTTAAAGAAGTGTTTAATATATTACAGATATTACATCAGAGGATTAGGTCAAATAAGATGGAAGTTTGTGTCTCTCCTGGAGGAAGCCTGGCAAGCAGGCAGTCTGAGGCCAGAAGAGAGCTTCCTAAGCCTTTCTCTGAATCTTCCCTTTCACTGTGTCAGGACACCTTTGTGTGGCAGCGTCTTTCTCCCTCCTCTGCTTCCTCCTTCCACAGTCAGGCCACAGCCTCTGCCCTCACTCCATTTAAAGGCTTGGTTCTAATTGCTCTGGCCTTGACGAGAGAATACTAGGAAAAGCAACGTTTTGCTGTTTTTGCTGTTGCTGCCACCTGGATTGGCTAATGAAAATGCTCTGGCAGCCATTCCATAGGATTCTTGGCTACTGGGGAAGCATGAGCGCCAGGCTGGCAGGCATTCCCACCCAAACCTGGTCCCCGTCCTATGTATTGAATGAGATGCACTTGGCAAGCACAGGCATAAAAAATCTATTTGATTCTCTCTATTGCCTTTTAAACATCCTATATCATGTCTCTCTCTCTTCCCCTGGATAATAACTAAGGGAGATCCAATAGCTTTTCTGATCACTTTAAAAATATGAGCAGATAGTCTCATTTGCAAGTATTAAAAAAGTCTAGTACACAATTATATCTCAATAAAAAATTAATTTTAAAAAGCCTTGTTCAATCTAAATCAAAACTTTAATTTCTCATTTAATTTATTATATCTCTGCTACCCTCAGGTTGGGCCTGGCTCAGCCTCAGAAACCTAAAGTGACATCTCAGATCCTGTAATTCTTCCTCATGTGGCTTATAGTGGGGCAGGTAGGAGAAAAGGGGCAAAAAACACAAACTCTCTCTGGACATCAATCCCTGGGCATGGGAGATGGGTCGAGGGTCGCAATGCTGGTTTGGGGACATCACTTAGCAGGTATCTCTCTAGAATGTGCAGTCACATGTATGTGCTGTTCTCAACTACATGCTGAGTTTGGAAGAGACTCATTTTTCATCTTCTTAGGTTGGCATCATAGCAGCCTGGAGTTTCTTGGCCGCTGTGGGCAGGGCAGCGATCCCTGAGGCTGATGCCTCAATTACTGACTACGGGAGTTCAGAGGGTGCAGAGGCAAAGCTGAAGTGTTTATGTAAAGCAATGTGTTAGAGTCAGCCCTGTCTGCTCCACAACCCATGTATACTGTAAGCTCCCTGGGTGTCTTTTTTTTTTTTTTTTTTTCTGGTACCATTTCTGACACCAAGTGTGCGGGGATATCCCACACCAGTTCTCCAATCCACCAGCATCAACCATGTGTCCAACAATTGAATTCAACCTTGACACTATTCAGAGTTAGCACAGACCCCACAGGTAAAGGGCTCAGTCCCGCCAGACTTCCCCCCCGTCCCCCTCCCGTACACACACACATACACACACACACACACACACACACACACACACACACACACACACTTCATTCCCAAGTCCCAGGGCCCAACCAGCTATAAATTCAGGGATTCCCATAACACCCTCATCAGGTTCAATTCTTTGTTAGAACAACTCATGGAACTCAGGAGAACACATATTTACCAGTTTATTAGAAAGGATGCAAGTCAGTCAAATGGAAGCCTTGTGAAGGGCAAGGTATGAGACTGGGAGTGTGGGACTCCCATGCCCTCTCTGGGCACACCACGCTCCAGCCCTTCAATGTGTTCATCAACCCAAAAGCTCCCAAATTTCATTACTGAAGAGGCCTTGGAACTCTATCTTTGACCCATTTCCCTCCCTGGAGGTCAGGGAGTGAGGCTGAAAGTCCCACCTTCTAATCTCAGGTCTGGTCTTTATAGCAATCAGCCCGGTTCTGATGTGATTTAGGGGTCCCACCCTGGGTCACCTCATTAGCTTAGAAGCAGATGTGGTCAGAAGGTCATTATGAACAACAAAAGACATTCCTATCAGACAATTTCAAGCGTCTTAGAAGCTCTGTGCCAGTAATTTGAAGCAAAGACTAAATATTGTTTTCATTATGCACGACTCCTCAAGGTTTTTTGTTTGTTTGTTTGTTTGTTTGTTTGTTTGTTTGTTTTAGCCAGCTCTTTTTAGTGCACATGTGGGCATATACATACCTATACGAAAATTTCCCCCAAGACTTCCTCACAGGTCCAGGATAAGAAGAGAGGGATTTCTGATGCCAGCCATATACTAGTGAAGCTCAGACCAGTGTAACAAAAAGAACTAACCCTTGAGTGGCTTATAAGACAAAGAAGTATACTTTTTGGGGGGTAATAGCATCAATGTGAACTGTCCACATCAGCTGGGTAGCTTTTCTCCTTGAAATAATTTCAGGATCATGGTCCCTTCCAAAGTTGTTCTGCCATTCTCTAGGACACTGCCACCATCCATATGGTCAAAGCAGAGTTGCCATCATGTGGGGTCCTGCTGGCATGAAAGGGGGGGTGGGGGGAGAAGAGTGTGAAGGTCTGAAGTCCCAGACCTGGAAGTGGCATCCATCACTTCATGGTGTTATTGAGAATTCAGTCATTAATTGCAAGGCAGGCTGGGAAATGTAGTCCAGTCGGGAAGCCGGGTGTCTGGCTAGTTCTATTACTATGGAAGTGAGAGGGTGGGGCAGGGTGAGGATAAAACTCCTGACTCCACTGTGGGGCAGGGCGGAGTTATCCTCCATTAACTGGACCCAGCCCAATCAGGGTCAGTCAAAGCAGTGACATCACCACCGGAGTAAAACCCCAGGGCTTAGCATTTGCTCTCTTCCGCCATGCTGCCGGCGTGAGTGGGACAGAGCCCATGCTAGCATGGAAGAGGCTCTTTTGTTTATTGCATCGGACTCGGCTCCCTGGTGGTCCTTGGGGATCACGAAATCTGGGCTTAACAAAAGGACAAGAGAACTTTGTAGCAGTTTCTACCAGTTTGCCCATACCCTCCCCCCCGCCCCCCCCCCCAAGCCATCCAACTGTCTGCTTGCTTCCTTCTTCCCACACAAAGAATGTACTCACTCAATCCCCAAGGAAAACAACTCAGAGTCCCATTCTCTAGTTCAAGAATCTCTACTAGATGTGCAGTTCTCTCTGTTAGGTCCCGGGTTAGCTCCTCATACTCAGCCACCTATGCACTAACCATCAACTGGTATTCCCTCCCTGCCATTAGTCAACAGCAGAAAAACGAGACCAGGAGAAGAGAGACGAAGGTTCCTATTTGAATGTACAGTAGTCCCTGAACCATAGCAAATAACAAATTCTGTGAGGTAGGGATTGCAGAGGGTTTTTGCCCTGGCAATACACTGACTTCCCGGGCTAGCCAACTCCTGCTTCTGCTGTCACGGAATAACTCTTTGTCTAGTCCCTTCTGAGCCCCCACCCGCACCCCTGCCCTTCCAGAAGTATTTCCTGTTGTCTATTGCCCTGCATAGCCACATCAAAGTGGCATGTTGCTGACTACACTCATGAGAGCTATTTTAAGTTTGGGGAAAAAAATGCAAGCTTTTGGTGACTTCAGTAAAACCATTTCCTCAAAAATATGGTAGACTTCTCTTTTTGTCTCCAGTTAGTTCCATTGCCTTTAACTACACTCAGAGTTCTTTCCTGGATATAGTGTTAAATCACTTTACTTTATTTTTTCATTTTGATGACAGATACCTGGAGACCATATAAAATAACAGGCTTGGATAGGAAAACAATATCCACAGTTTGGGTTTTGGTTTAGGGTTGGGTGTTTTGTTTTGTTTTGTTTTGTTTTGTTTTTCTTTAAGTGCAAGGGGGTAGTTAGTGAGAGTCTTTGGAACAATAATAGCCTTGTCTTCTGTTTGGAGGTATACAAGCAGTTTGCTTTTCAAACTTTTTTTTCTCTTCATCTGCTTGCAAATTGGTCATTTTTTCCCCCTTGGGTTACCTATTATAATATGTTGTCAAATGCAATAGCACAGTCAATGCGTACCAACATTCTAGCTCTTTCTAGCCATTTCTTCTTTACCTATGGGCTCCATAGGAGCATCAATCCAAAGTTGTACCAAATATTTTGCAATGACATAACAAGAGCCATTAACTTTCCAGCCTAAAATATCTGTGCTTTTACTGCCCAAGAAACCAATGCCACATATTTCAGTTTTAGATAGTGTCCCACTTAAATGATTATTGTCTCTATTTTTCAGAGTAAATACAAGATGCTATAAAAAGTCTATACTAATAAAAGAGTAATATGCAAATTGGTGACAATGCCCTCACAGTACAACTGAACAGCAGGCTGTCTGGGGCAACCAAGCTGGCAATGAGGTTAGACAAAATGACTGAACAGCAGGCTGCATGGGGCAACCAGGCCAGCAGAGGAAGGCAGTGAAGGGTGACCAGGCCAGCAGAGAGGAGCAGTGAGGGGAAACCAGGCCAGCAGAGGGGTAGTTGGGGGCAACAAGGCCAGCAGAGGGGGACAGTTGGGGGTGACCAGGCTGGTGGAGGGAGGGGGAGACAGGGCTATCAAGCTGGCAGGCAGAGATGGTTAAGGGTGATCAGGCTGGCAGGAGGAAACTTAGGGGTGACCAGGCAGGTAGGCAGGTGAGCAGTTAGGAGCCAGTGGTCCAGAATTGTGAGAGGGATGTTTGACTACTGGTTTTGGCCCAATCCCTGGGATCGGACTGAAACCGGCAGTCGGACATCCCCCAAGGGGTCCCGGATTATAGAGGGTACAAGCTGGACTGAGGCAACCCCCCCCTCTTCGTGCACAAATTTTGTGCACCAGGCCTCTAAAATATATATAATGAATCAGTGGCATAACACAGAAACTGACTTCTCCTCTATGTGAGTGAGAGCTGGGCAGCTTCAGGCCTCACATTCGTTCAGAGATGCTGCAGGTTCTTCCCAAGTCATTGTCCTGAGAGTGGTGTCTCTCAAATATGTTGGTCATGGACCCCTTTACACGTTTAAAAGTTATTAAGGATCTAAAAAAGCTTTCATTTACATTGATATTTACCATATAAAAAATTAAAACAAAAATTTAAAAATATTTGATAATCATCTTAAAATAACAAAAAAATCCATACAGATGAATATAAATAACATATTTTAATGAAAAGCAACCATATTTTCCAAAACAAAAAATTAGTGAGAAGAGAGGCACTGCTTTACATTTTTGCAAATCTCTTTAACTTCTGGGTTAATTGAAGAGAGCTGGATTCTTCCATCTGCTTCTGCATTCCAGCTCCTGTGATAGCACATTTCATGTAACCATGGAAAACACCACTCTACATTTCTGAGAGAATGACAGGGAAAAGGACACATAATTTCTTACTGTTAACATGAAAACAGTTCTGACCTATAGCATCCCTGTAAGGGTCTCGGCAATCCCCAGAGGTCTGAAGAGCACACTTTGAGAGCCACTGCCATGGGACATGGTTAACGTCTGTGCGATGAAAGCTAGGTCACTGCCACGGCCAGGCTCCAGTTGGTTGGAAGGAAAAAAGGAATGCAGAATGTCATGTTAAGGTTAAAAAAAAAAATCAAACCTGTAAATAATTTTTGTGAGTTTATTTGAGCCAAATTGTTGACAATTCTCAGGAAGTAGACTCTCAAAGTATTGGGATAATGCTCTGGAGAATGAATGTTTTGGGGGTTTTTTCTGTGTGTGTGTTTTTTTTTTTACTTTGTTTTATACATTACAATTAAAAGAGGAGACAGAAGAACTCCACTGGTGATAGATTAGGGAGGCAGGAGAAAGCAAAGTGGGGAAACCTTTAGGATTGGGTTATAATGTAAAATGGTAAGACACATACCTCTTTTAATTAGGTGGGTGCAGGATCCTTAACAGTCAGTAAGTAACTCAATAACAATGAGGGGAATTCTGGTCTCTACAGAGTAGTGCTTGTGCTTTGAAGGGTCCAGAAAAAGAAAAATTCCTTGGCATTCCAAAGATGTTATCGTGAGACAGATATAGAGAAAGTAAAGCAACAGGCAGACTGTCAAATTACAGTGGGGAGGGTAGGGATATCAGGGGGAGATAATAGATCAACCGAAGGACTTGTATAAATGCATATAAGTACAACCAATGGACATAAAACTATGGGGAGGGAGGGGATGTGTGGGAGGGAGGGAGGGGGGCAATAAAAAAAATCAAGAAAATATGTAAAAAATAAATAAATAAATAAATAAATAAATAAAAAATAAATAAATAAATAAATAAATAAAAAATAAAAACGTTACAGCAAAAAAAAAAAAAAAAAAAAAAAAAGATGTTATCGTAGATGCAAAAAGACAATAGGCTCTGTAAAGGTAAAGGTTGGCCTTTGTCAGGGAAGATACCGGCCTAGTTCACCACTACCCACCAAGACTGCTGTTATTTAAAGTTTTCATTTTAGACCATCCTTTCTGGATACTTTAGGTCTTTAAGTTTGCAAGACCGCCATGCAGGCCTTTCTTGAGCTTGTCAGCTTAGCATGTGACCCTTTTACATCCACGGCTTGTTACCAATCCAGGATCATCCGGGCCCCCACTGTAGGAACCTGGTTCCCCAGAAGAACCCTCTGTCCTTCTCCTATTGGTGTGAGCAAAACAAGCTTTAATTCAATGGCCAGAGAATGGAGAAGCAGTTGTTAAACTCACAGATGAGCCTCTGATTCCAGAAAAATCTGGGGGAGATTGGCGGTGGGAGCAATATAATGAGGGGGAGAAAAAAAACATTCGTTTTCAAGAATGGGCCGGTCTGTTCTGGGAATTGGACCCCCCCACACACACACACACTTTCTTCCCTTATATCAGGAGTGGGGAATGTCCACCCTGTGGGCCGTATAAGACCTGAGAAATCATTTGGTCTGGCCCAGCCAAGGCATTAGGGGTGAGTTAATTAAATGGCTAACCAAATATAGCAGGCTGGTTTGTAAGTTGATAATTTTGTATGGCCCTTAAATAATGTTATAAATATCCAAATAGCCCTTGGCAGAAAAAAGTTCTGACCTATTGCATCCCTGTAAGGGTCTCAGCAATCCCCAGGGGTCTCAAGAGCACACTTTGAGAGCCACTGCCATGGGACATGGTTAACGTCTGTGCGATGAAAGTCCTGACCCCTGCCTTATATGATCCCTATCTGAAATGTTTTTACCTTTGTCCTGATGGTTAAAATGAGATAACGGATAAGTGAAGGGAAAGCAACCAAAACAGGCAAGTGAGCCATCACAGATCTCTTCACCGCAAACTGAACATACCACAATAATGCATTAGTAGCCAAGATTTCACTGGCTAGCCCAGAGGTCTCCGTCAAAACCTAAGCAAGGTGTTTTAAAGGCTGTAGACTTGCATATTCCGTGGGATAGGAGTGAGGAGAAAAGCCAGATTTCTGTACTGAGGATTCATGAACTAAACAATAAAAATGCTAAAACCAATAAGAACTCGGGGGCACTATTATTGAAAATAGAGGAGGGAAGCCTATACCAAATCTATATTTAAATATATATGTATAGAACAGAGGTCGGCTTTGTCCTCTTGAGTGTGGCTCTTCCACAAAATACCACGGCCTGGACGAGTCTATATTGAAGAAGTGGCGTTAGAAGTTTAAGTTTAAAAAATTTGGCTCTCAAAAGAAATTTCAATTGTTGTACTGTTGATATTTGGCTTTGTTGACTAATGAGTTTGCTGACCACTGGTATAAGGTATATCAACCATCCTATATAATAAAGAGGTGATATGCAAATTGACCTTCATGCCCTCACAAGGTGGCTGCCTACGACCAGGCCAGCAGAGGGGTTAGTGAGGGAAGACCAAATGACTGAACAAGCAGGCTGTGTAGGGTGACCAGGTTGGTGGCAAGGGGCAGAGGCCCATGAGGGGCAACCTGGCTGGCAGGGGGGACACTTAGGGGGAGACCAGACCAGCAGGGGAAGCAGTTAGGGGTTACCAGACCTGCAGACGGCATCAGTTGGGGTTGACCAGGCCAGCAGGGGGGAGCAGTAAGGGGTGACCAGGCCAGTGGGGGCGGGGGGCGGTGGGCAGTTAGAAGCAACTAGGCTAGCAGGGAGGGGGCAGTTGGATGCGACCTGGCTGGCAGCAGGGGGCAGTTATGGGCTACCAGGCTTGCAGGGGGGGGCAGTAAAGGGCGATCAAGCCAGCGGGGGGAGGAGGGGGCAGTTAGGAGCAACCAGGCAGGCAGGCAGGCGAGCAGTTAGGAGCCAGCAGTCCAGGATTGTGAGAGGGATGTCTGACTGCCGATTTCGTGCACTTGGGGGGTGTCCCTCAGTCCGGCCTGCACCCTTTAGCAGTCTGGGTGCCCTCAGGGGGTGTGCCCTTAGGGAGCAGGCCTAAGCAGCAGTCAGACATCTTTAGTGCTGCCGCAGGGATGGAAGAGGCTCCCGCCACCACTTCTGCACTTGAAGCCGTCAGCCCGGCTTGTGGCTGTGGCGCGCTCCCCCTGTGAGAGCACACTGACCACCAGGGACAACTCCTGCATTGAGTGTCTGTCCCCTGGTGGTGAGTGTGCATCATAGCAACTGGCCATTTTGCCGTTCAGTCAATTTGCATATTACCCTTTTATTATATAGGATCTTAATTTAAATATCTAAAAGTTTCATTAAAATTTTGGAACTATATTTAACTATGCTATATCAACTCCCTGGTCCCAGCCAATTTTCTGGTTTTATGTATCTACATATGCACTCTACATGCTGGACTACTTCCTGTTTCTCACAGGGCCCTGCTACAGCTATTTTCTCAGTCTACTGATATCATCCCATAATGTGCTGGTTTCACCATGCATCCCATTTATGAGCTATACCTGTGTTTATGCTTATAGACCTAGCTCATTCGTATCACTGTTTCATAAATGTTATATTCTATAAAAACGTTTTATTGGTAGACTTTCAGGTTGCTTTAAAATTTTTATTACCAACAGCATTGGGACCAAAGCTTTCTAGGATAGAGGGGAGGTGTTTTGAAGGTTCAAGTATTTAACTGCATTAATTGTTGGATATAGTGTGAGGTAAAAATAGAATTTTATTGTATGCTTTAAATGAAAATGGAAAATATTATCCAAAGATCATTTGTTTTGTCCATTGAAATGACTTATTCCTATATAGACATGGGTTTGCTTTATGGTTTCTCTACTCCTTTTGTCTGTTTACATATTTCTGTGCCAATATCATGACTTAATTGAAGAGCTCTAAATTACAACCTTATGTCCAAAGGACAATGCCCTCCCCTTCTTTTTCTTTTCTAAATTGGTTATGCCTATACATTAACTTTTTTCAATCCTCACTGAGGATATATTTTTATTGATGAGAGAGAGAGAGAGAGAGAGAGAGAGAGAGATTGAATGCCTCCCACACATGTCCCTACTGGGGCTGAAACCCGTAATCTAGGAATATGCCCTAATAGGGAATTGAACCCAAACCTTTTGATGTGGGGACAATGCTGCAACCACTGAGCCACCTGGCCAGGGCACATTAACTCTTTATGAATTTTAGAATCAGTTTGTCAGATCCATAAAAACCTGTTCATATTTTTATTTGAATTTCAATACAGTTATCACAGGTAGATTAATTTTCAGAGAACTGACATCCATTAACATTGCCATATCACTCCATTTATTCAGACCTTACTTTATGTTCTTCAGTAAATAAAGTTTTATAATCTTCTATCAAAAAGCTGTACATTTTTGTTCACTTTGTCCCTAGGTAGTTTATAGTTTTGCTATTATGAATGAGCTACTTTTTTTTTCTAATTCCTGTTAGTGCTCAGTTGGTATTGAGAATACCATCACTAATCAGTGGGTACCCAACTGAGCACTAATAGGAATTAGAAAAAAAAAAAAAGTAGCTCATTCATAATAATATCAGTTTTATATATTTAAAAAATCCCTCCACTCTTTGTCCCCTCTTTTGATTCCCCCAGTTTTCTTCCCAGTTTCTCCCTCCTCAGGAGTGGTCCCTAGCCCTTTCCTGGCTAGGCTTGAATCCACTTCTGCGTGATTTCCGTGTGAGGAGTGGTTTGGTGCCCTTGGCTGTCTTGTTTGAGAGCTATGCAGAACTTCCTTGATGATAATGTTGGTTGGTTTTCTTCCAAGCAAAATAAAAAATAGATGTATTTTTTGTTTCTGTGAACCAAATGTCTAAAAGATCCAGACATTTCAATTGTATTTGTAGATACCAATTGGTGTTCAACTGGCTTGATTTTTCCAGCGTTCCTGTACTTTTGATTCTGTTTTTGGTGCAAGCAAAGTATAATGTTTCTAGAAATTTATATTTGAATAGATACTTTTTTATTGTGTTATCACTGTTTCATTAGCTATTGTTATTCCACTTCCCAGGTAAGGGAACTAAAGCTCAGACAAGTTAAGACACTTGCCTAAAGCCACCAGCCAGTGAAGACAGAGCTAAGAGCCCAAGGGAGGGGATACAGATAATCTTGACCACTCACTTTCTCTAATCTCCAGGTCATAGACTAGAAGTACACAGGCTAAATGTGAGCTTCAGATAGTTTTTTAAATGTACATTATATCACTAAAATTGAGAGATTTCATATTAAATAGATTTCTGGCGTGTCTTGAAAATTTTGGAGATTTGGCTGCTCCCAGTCCACATTCCTACATCTGAGTAGCGCTGCTATCATTAGTGTAGGCGCTCTCCAACTCACAGCAGTCCCCCACTCCCAGCCCTGACAAGGCCTTGGAGGTCACACCCTGCGGTGCCTCCTGTCCTCCTCTTGTCACAATTAAGACTGATTGTCATTGTTGTTTGTCTCTCTCTCTCTCTCTCTCTCTCTCTCTCTCTCTCTCTCACACACACACACACACACACACACACACACACACACACACACAATGCGAGTGGGAGGAGAGAGAAATACCTCACAAACACATGTAGACCCCTATGTTGGTGACAGAGAGCTGTCTGATCTAGTGGGGGTCACTCCGTCAGCCTATATATTTGATTTCTCCTACTTGTCAGATTTTTAAAGGCTAGTTTGAACAGGAGATCTAATATCTCTTTCTGCACTCCAATTTATCTTGCGTCATCCTCCTGTGGTGCACGAATCCCACTTAAAGAAGCATGGACTAAGGAATTGAATATGTCTGATTCATAGCAATTAGAGATCATTTGGGGAATACTTAAAGTAATGGCTTCTTTTATACAAATACAAACTCTTGTTTAAATCAGCAGTACACCATGGTTTATTTTCAGAGTTTTGAGATGTAATGTTAGTTAAAAGTACTGATTCCTGGAAGGGGGCTAGAAGAGGTCAACGGACGGGGGGGGGGGGGGGGGGGGGAGGACATACCTAATACTTTCAATATTGAAGATTTTAAAAATAAAAATGTATATATCTCAAAATGTTATTAACCAATGTTACCCCAATAAATTTATTTTATTTTTTTTTTTTAAGTACTGAGCCCTAACCGGTTTGGCTCAGTGGATAGAGCATCAGCCTGCGGACTGAAAGGTCCAAGGTTCGATTCCAGTCAAGGGCATGTACCTTGGTTGCAGGCACATCCTGAGTAGGAGGTGTGCAGGAGGCAGCTGATCGATGTTTCTCTCTCATCGATGTTTCTAACTCTCTATCCCTCTCCTTTCCTCTCTGTAAAAAATCAATTAAAAAAATTTTTTTCAAGAAACAAACAAAAAAAAGTACTGATGCCTAGTAACAGCAGGCACTAAGCATTTTTTACTTCGGTTGTACTCCTCCTCTCAAGGGTGAGAAGTAAAGAGGAGACTTTATAGTCCCCCCTCCAGACACCTTAGCTTTCACCAGTGCTTAGGAAGTATTTATTTCAAGTACAGTAATAGACCCAAGATTATCCCTATAATAATACCACTCCTACTCATTTGCATTCCTTCAGACTTCTTGGGTGAGAAATAAAGGACCCCAGGAGTTGTGCTTCCAAGGGGTGTGGCTCATGAGCACACACAGTCCTTGTGCATTTCATTTATCTGTGCATTGTGAGAAAAAAAGAGGGTGAGACCTGCTGGAGCTGGTGTACATGCCTATTTTAAATTTTTTTTAACAGGTATATATGCCTACTTTAAACTTTTTTCTTTTTCTAGGAGTGAGTTTCTCTATGACCTGAAACTTAACCTCAAGTTTGCCATTTAAAAGGACTCTAAAAATAGAATTAAATTCAGAGTCTGAGTGAGATGGAAAAAAAAATTTCTCAACTAGACACAGTTTAAAAAAAAAAAAAAAAAAAAAAAAGCATAGAGATCAAAGAAAATCAATCCTCAGAGGGCTGTCATCCTACTTGCATAGTGAATTGATTTGACAGACTCATAATTTGATTTGCTGTTCCTATGGGGGACAAATTTAATTTGCTTCTAATGGGGAGTGATTTAATTTTAATTACACAATTTTTTCCCTAAGTATTAGCACTTTCAAAATATTTTTTAAAAAATGTGGATGCATTCTCCTGAAACTGTTAACTTGGAAGCTTACTTATATTTATTTAATAATTAGATTTTGAATTTGAGAATATATTATTAGATAATTATTCATTTATTTTTATTGTGATGTGCTGTAATTACAAAGGACCATTAAAGTTAAAATTGTTGATGAGATTTTTATAATTGCCCTATATAAAGTGAAAAAAATTTTTCTAAATTTCATACAAAGAAAAATCAGAGTTATCATTGCCTTTGCCATATAATTTAGGTACTGTCTCTGCCGAACAATTCACCCAAAATTTAGTGGTCGACAAGAACAATATTTATAAACTGCCCTGCTTTCTGTGGATCAGGAAATCAAGAACTGCTCAGGCGGTTGGCTTTGAGTCAAGATCTCTCATGATGTTGCATTTAAATGACAGCTAGAGCTAGGCTTTTTACTCACGTGTCTGATGCTTGATTTGGAAGGCTCAAAGCAATGCGTGCTCAAATGGATGGAGTTCCTCGGGTTTCTTTTCTTATGTTGCTACGGGAAGGCCTCAGAGTGGCTGTACTTCACAGCAGCTCAAAGTTCCAAATGCATGTAACTCGAGAGAGCCTGAAGCCCTATCACCCTTTTAACCTAGCTTCAAAAGCTACTGTGTTACTTCTACCACTTCCTGTCCCTTAGAGTCACTAGGGCTGGCCCATAATCAAAGGGAGATTAGAACCCACTGTACTTTTAGAAGGGAGTGTAGAAAACCAACAACACAAAAAAACATTTGTCCATGTGTTTTAAACCACCTCACCATGGCGCTAAATAAATTAAAAGGATCTGCCCATGTCCTGACCAGTGTAGTTTAGTTGGTTGAACAGCGTCCCTTATACTAAAAGGTTGCAAATTCTATTCCTTGTCAGGCACATGCATGGGCTGCAGGCGCAGTCCCCAGTAAGGGGCATGCAGGAGGCAGCTGGCTGATGTTTCGCTCTTGCATCGTTGTTTCTCTCTCTCCCTCTCCCTTCCTTTCTGTCTAAAAATCAATAAAAAACCCTAGCCGGTTGCTCAGTGATTAAAGCGTCAGCCCACAGATTGAAGGGTCTAAATCCAGTCAAGGGCGTGTACCTTGGTTTGCAGGCTCAACCCCTGACCCCCGTTGGGGCAAGTGTGGGAGGCAACCAATTGATGTGTCTCTCTTACAACGGTGTTTCTCTCTGTCTCTACCCTCCCTTTCACTCTCTCTAAAAATCAATGGGAAAAAATATCTTCAGGTAAAGATTAAGAACAACAAGAAAGACACTATATATAAAAAAAACCTGGATAATAAAAATATTTCTTAAATACCTGCCCATTCTTCACTTTGCTCATATCGGTCTTTTTCCTTCATTTCCTTTTTTCCTAGTCTTTTCATGCCAGGTGCTCCCTCCAGTATATTTGGACTTTGTAGTCCTCGCTTATCTACCCTTCTTGTCCTTTTACTCTCCACATCCTGCCTATTTTGTGTCCTGATTAATCTTTCTAAAAGACCATTGTCATTAATTCATCCTTCTGGTTCAAAGCTCTGAATGCTGCTTATTGTCCACAAGCATGTTTCTCCCTATATGGTTTGTATCAGAATCAGGCACAAGCCTTGTTCAACAATGCAGATTGTTTAAGCCCCTTCTCAGAATTACTGTATTAGAATTTCTAGTGGGTGGAACCCACAAGTCTACATGTTACCAAGTTAGCAACCTTTAACAAAGCTGAACCTTAAGCACGCTAAAGTGCACATTTTAACTCAGTGTTTAATAGCACACAGCAAAGGTTCTCAGCCATAACATGTTGCCATAGTTATGGAGCAAGCAGGCTGTTGCTAATAATGCCAAAGTACTAAATTTAAAGCACACCCACAGTTATCTCAATAATGTCATTTTCACTAATCTTCACACTTTCTCAAATGAGACATTACTTCACACTTTCTCAAATGAGAATTTCACGGAAGATGTGTTCTCAGAAGTAATGTCCCAAAGTTTTTGTGTTTCTGTGGACCCCTTGTGCAATTTGTTCAGAGACTTGGCTTGCCTTACTACCGTTCCTTGAACACATCCCTTGTTCCCTCGCTATTTGCGTCTCCTTGATAGTAATGTTTTACTGCTCACCATCTCCTGGACCCATTCCCTTAGGATCCCAAGCCCTGCATATTTCTCTGGCACCTTAAATTGTTATCTATTAGTTCCTATAGCACCTTAAATTGTTAACTATTAGTCCATCAGATTGGTGTATACCAACAGGAAATATATGATGTACTCAGGCTAAGCAGAAATCTTTAATAAAGAAACAACTAAAAAGATGTATACAAATCTTGAGGAAAATACAAAGGTTCGCTCAATATCATGAGGCTGGTTAAAGGGGGATCTGCTTCCATCCTAGGCCTACAACTTCAAAATAGGGAAACAGTTACTTAAAACTAGAAAGAAAAGGACAGATATATAAAGAAGACTTCCTTACAGGAGCTTTGACCTTCAGTAGAGAGAGGTAGCCAGCCTATGATGACGCCACAGGATGAGAGCCAAGGCAATAAATATCCAGGTGTTCTTCACCTCCCTTTCTCTGATCTCCGGCTGATGTTTACCAAGGTCCAAAACATCTGGAAGCCAGTGGGCAAGAGAACCCATCAATTCATTCCAGAAGAGTGAATCACCCAGGACACAGAGCTGGGGAGAGAATGATGAGAGTGACTAGCGAGGCAAAAGGAAGATATACAGCACAAGTACAAATTCATTAAAGCTCAGTCTTCCATCTATTTTTTGCGTTTCTCACAGCCCTCGTCTATACTGCAAATAGTAGTTAAGTAACTATATCTTTATTCTTTCATGCCAGCATATGTTGGTTTATTTCCCCAGAATGCTTGATAAGAATGAGTGACAAAAGGCTTTCCCAGTGTTACCATTGTGTCTTTTGTGTACAGTGATTCACTCAAACATAAACTACTGTATGTCCTTAATTTCCAGGGCCAATTACCTTAATGTCTCTAATAGAAAAGGCCAGTTTCTTGAGAAAATGCAGATACAGTTATAATTTGAATCTCCTAAGTAGTTACTAAATATATAAATTCTAATTAAACTGGCTATCATATATTTTGGAAGCCAAGGTAATGTCGTCAGAGCCTACCAACTTAGCCTCACTGACTATAAACACATTACATTCCGTGGAAAGTAAATATCTGTGCAAGTGTGTCCCATGTTATGAAAAAAAAAATGTCAGAGATGCTGAATTTCTAAAATGAACAAATAGGGTAATATTTGTTCAAGGACTGTGCAAGGACTCTTACCTTTACAGAAAAAATATACTGGGATTTTCATTATTTGATTAGAAGTGAACGTACTTTATTTTTATAAAAGATGCTTTTTAAAATTAAGACACAGACAGGTTGAAAATAAAGGACAGAAAAATAATTGCTATGCAAATACTAACCCTAAAAAAGTTGGGTTGACTTCATGGACCTTAGATAAAGTAGACTATAAGACAGAGAGATAAAGAGGAACATTTCATAGTGACAAAAGAGTCAATTCCTCAGAAAGACATAAAAATAATAAATATCCTATATAATAAAAGTCTAATATGCTAAGTGTCTGGTTGTCCCTTTGTCCATTAAACCAATCACAGTGTAATATGCTAATGATATTGCTAAGGTCACTCAACCGCTCGCTATGACATTCACTGACCACCAGAGGGCAGATGCTCCAACCACTAGGTTAGCTTGCTGTTGGGGCCTGGCCAATCAGGACTGAAAGAGATGGACTGGACACTTACGGGAGCCCTCCCTGGCTGGCCAACCTCTCACATTCCTCCCCAGCCCCAATCGTGCACCAGGGGGATCCCTTAGCCTGGCCTGCCTCCTCTTGCAATCCAGGACCCCTCAGGGGATGTCGGAGAGCCGGTTTTGGCCTGATCCCACAGGCCAGGCTGAGGGACCCCACTAGTACATGAATTTATATAATAGGCCTCTAGTGTTTTTGTATATAGAATATACCTAATAAAATAGTTTCAAAATACATGAATTAAGCAATTGACAGAAATAAATGGACAGAAACCACAAATAGAAAAATTTGGATATTTTAGCAATCCTTTCTCAGTATTTGATATAACAACTAGACAGAATATTAGTCAGGACCTAGAAGATCTGAGGAACAATAAACCTGTCCAGGATATACTATCCAATCACTTCAGGGTATGTTTTCAAGTACACATGGGATTGTCATCAAGATAAACCACACACTAGGCCATAACACAAGTATTAATAAATTTTCAAAGCTGAAATCTTGTAAAACATGTTCTTTGACCACAATGGAAAAAAAAAAAATCAACATCGGGTCATTAAAAGAAATCAGCAAATTGGAAATAGTAGAGAATTTTTTTTTTTAATCAGATAAGGGATATCTATGAAAAAAAACCTATACCTACTACCATACTTAATGATGAAATATTGAGTGATTTCCCATTAATGTTGAGAACTGCAGAGATGTCCACTCTTACCACTTGTATTGAACATTGTACTGGAGGGTCTAAACACACAAAGAAAAGAAAAAATAAAAGGCATTAATGTAGAAGATAAATAAGTAAAACTGTCTATACTTGTCGGTGACATGATTGCTTACAAAGAGAGTTCCAAGAAATCTACAAAATGACTGTCAGTGCCCTAGTTGGTTTGGCTCAGTGGATAGAGCATGGGCCTGTGGACTGAAGGGTCCCAAGTTCAATTCCAGTTAAGGGCACATGCCCAGATTTTAGGCTCAATCCCTAGTAGAGTGTTTACAGGAGGCAGCCAATCAAGTCTTCTCTCTCATCACTGATGTTTCTATGGCTTCCTTTTTTTTTCCCCCTCTCTGAAAGCAATAAAAATATTTTTAAATTGACTACCAAAACTAATTTTAGCAAAATCACAAACTTCAAGATCAATGTGCAAATCAATTGTAGTTCTACATATCGACAGCAAATTTCCATGTGTTCTAAAATCATAGAACAAGCCACCTCTGGCTTACTGTTTAATTTAACTTCTCACGATAATTTCTTATTAAAATATTGTCTTTAGAAGTATAACATCTTTATAAATAGACTTATTTGAATACATAGTTATTGGCATTTGTCTATAGACGTGGATGGAATAGAGCAGTAATTTGCAAACTTATTAGTCAACAGAGCTGCAAACCGCAGCTCGAGAGCCTTATGTAGCTTACAAGCCACAGTTTGCCGACCACTGGAATAGAGGATACTATACTTATGTTTGCATCAGAAAAGTGGTAGTGACTAATTTTCTAATGTGATGAGTAGTCATTGGTCATTGCATTTAATCTATTCTAGTCCTCAATTCTTGCCCCCCTCCTCCCTTGAGTCATGTCCAAAAAAAATCTTCTCATTCATGCCTTAAATAATGCCCTCTGTGAGTACGTAGATTCATTGAATCACAAATTTTAGAGGCTCTTTGTCCTGTATCTTGCAACTGGTGGTCCCTGCATCGAGGATTGCTGAGTTATTGCAGAGACATGCAAAACTAGATAAAATAAGCCTTTCTCAATCAACTGACAGCAAAAGTGCAGCTTTTAATAAATGGAATTGTTAGAACTTTCTAAAGTTTTCTAAATTTTTAATATTTTTTTTTTCAAAAAAAAGCTTGTTAGCTATTGACCTAACTTGTAAATGAGAAAATCAAGGCCCAGAGATTTGAAGTGACTGGCTGGATTTCACAAATCTAGTTCATGTAGAACTGGAGTAAGCAACCCAGACTCCTGAGCCAGAAGAAACATCCCACAATCCCTTTGTCCAGGGCTCTTTCCACCCAACTGTATTGTCTCCCTGAGAATAAAAAGATCAAGCCTAGTCCAAAAGGACTGGATTTACCATTCAAAAGAACCTCTCTGGAAAGGATCCAAAGGCATTCCCAAAAACATTTTGAATAGTGGACAGCATACTAACATGAAATTTTAATTTCCCAAAGGGTCTATTCGAAAGAGAAAGCACATTCAGTTTTGCAAGTTCTGTTATGTTCTGATATAAATCATTGTTTGTCTTCAAAGTCATCTCCTCATATCTGTGTTCCAGGCATGTCTGAGTTTTATAAATAGTATATTATCTGGTTCTTCCTGGCTGATTAAATGTACTCGTACATAAGAAAATAGTTTTTGTATTATATATGATAAAATATCTTCTTAAAAGTACTAATTGTTAAGCTTTATAGCAAATTATTAGAGTCAATTACTGATTCTTCTTATCTAGAAAACCTAAATAATTATTTAATATTATTTTTGCACATATTGAACAATCAACGTTTACTAAATGAACGAGTAAATAAATAAATAATAAAATGGTAATGGTGTAAGCTCTCTAGTGGGACTTTCCATATCATGGTTCTATGCCTTCTATTCAAATTTAATAATGAGCCTTCTGAAAATTTACCCCAGTATGTTTTATTTGAACTGCCAAATATTCTAATAAATATTATTCTTTAGGCACATATATGCATGTATGTGCAGATAGATTATAGATAGATAGATAGATAGATAGATAGATAGATAGATAAATAAATAGATAGAAATAGGAGACAGAAATATGGAAAGGGTTTTTAGCTCAGATTTGTTTCTGCCCAAATCACTCAAAGCACCAAATTAATATCTAAAAATATCCTATTAGAGTGACTATATTCTGGCTCACTGCTAGAGCAGGAAGGCCCAGGTGAAGGCAGTTAAGTATCTGATATAGTTTTAGTTGTATCAAAAGAGACTTAACAGTCTGGTTTCAAGTCAATGGCACCAGCACAATTTGAAAAGATCTATTCTTACAATAGCGGTTAGCCTTGGAACATTGCCCATTTACTAATGGGAAAATGAGCTAAAGATTTGCCCACTGAAAATGCTGAATAGAACATTAAAAGTGGACATCAAAAATTTTTGGAAATAACTTCATTGGTTTTTAATTTTAAAAAATACCTCTTCTGTCCACCACTTCTTAACATTGAAATACATTTAACTGAGAGAGGAGGGAAGGAGGGAAGGAGGGAGGGAGGGAGGGAGGGAGGGAGGGAGGGAGGGAGGGAGGGAGGGAGGGAGGGAGGGAGGGAGGGAGGAAGGGAGGGAGGGAAGGAAGAGGAGGAGGGAGAGAGGGAAAGAGAAACTATACAATGAGAATAAAACTGATTTTCATGTCTGGCTTATGGAGCCACCTCACTAGTGGCAAGATTTCATCTTGGGTTCTACATTCAAATGGTAATGGCTCCCTGGCCTTCTATGTTTGAAGGATTTTGAAGTTTCGCCCAGAGTGCTGTGATCATTAGCAGTGATGATTTTTACTCTTCCCAGATAGAAAGCTTCTAGGAAGGGCCATATCTGTGGTATGTAGACTGGAGATTATAACTCTGAATCCCCATTCAAATGTTCTAGAACCTGAAGCTACCAACCAAGCCACTTGTTAGATCTTTGTAGCAACAAAACCTTTATCCTCCTCAGAGAAATGGGGTTGTATTTGAAGGAGCATGAGTGGGATAGGGGTACTCACAGAGACTATATCTGATTGTCAGAAAGAGTCCTGATCTCACATATTCTGCTGGTCACTTCATTGCTTAGCTTGCTACTCTGGATGTGATGATGCTACCAGACCATTGACCTTTAAAATGAACCTTGAGTTCATCACATTTTGTTACAACAAAGAAATTTAGAGCTGGAGGCCAGATTATGTGTTCCTGTTTTAATCCAAAATGCAACTAGCATACTTCTGGGGGTTTGTAGTACTCAATAAATTCTCACCAAGGGAAGGTAGGAAGGAAGAAAGGAAGGAAGGAAGGGAGGGAGGGAGGGAGGGAGGGAGGGAGGGAGGGAGGGAGGGAGGGAGGCAGGAAGGAAGGAAGGAAGGAAGGATTAAATAGATTATATCAGCAGGGTTTTACATAGACCCATTTTTGCTAGCAAACATAGACTTGGGTATAATGTCTTCATTCCTTTTCCTAGCCATTTTCCCCAGGAAAAGCAGGTCTCTGGAAAGTTTCTGGGAAAAGAAGCCATTCCCTGTAGTCAGATGGTATTCACATGGGACAGTTTCCAGAACTCCAGGCCCTTTTCTACATCTCTGCTGTAGAAATAATGCTGAAATTATTTTTATGTGTCTGCTTCCACATTGGATTGGGAGATTCTTGCGGGCAGGAACCATGTCTTGCCCACATATAACTTTTGTCTACTATGGCAGTTAGGTCATAGTAGATGATCAAAAAATGCTTATTGGACTGAAGTGAACATCTATAAATGCATTTCAAGTAGTGCTAGAACTGTACTTATCAGAAGATTTTTTTCCTTTTAAAAAAACTTTTTTAAAAATCACAGTTATCATGCAATATTATATTAGTTTCATATGTACAATGTAGTGATGAGACATTTATATAACTTACAAAGTGATCAGAAGATTTTTTTTAAAAGGAGTGAGTAAAAATATAGTGACCTAGTTTAACTACTTGGAGGCACATATTCAAATAGTTAATAAACACTTGTAGACTGAATGAATGGAGGAATGAAGGAATTTTCCTTAGTAGTTCTCATCCTAGGATATTCAAAAAAATATTGAGAATAAGATGTTCTAAAAATAAGTTCTCAGATTCTGGCTGGAATTTGTTTGGATCTTAATGGTTCAAATGTCTGAGGGTTTGAGTTTAAAGTATTTTTCTTCATTATCAATATGAATAAGAAGAGTTATTCTAAGATAAACTAGGCAAAGAGACAGAGTAATGTCTAAGGAATAGAGTGGAATGCTATTACTGCTACTCCAGCCATTGATAATTTAATAGTCTTTCCTGAATTTCCCGGAGACAGACTTTGTATTTGAGTAAATGCTAAGCAATCCACTTAGATAAGGGTGAAATAAAACTGTATTATGTATGCATCTTCTTTTGAAGTGTTAGCCTCTTTCAGCCATACAAATAAAGATAACATACTTAATAAAAAGATAACAGTTTTCCTTTGGATTGACACTAAAGTTTTTGTTGTTGTTGTCATTTTATGTTTGTTTTTACAATCCTCACCTGAAGATATTTTTCCATTGATTTTTTTTTTAGATAGAGTGGAAGAGAGGGAAAGACACAGGGAGACACATCTATTGGTTGCCTCCTGCATGTGCCCTGACCAGGGCTCAGGCCGGGGAGGAGCCTGCAACCAAGGTACATGCCCTTGACTGGAATCCAACTCAGGACCCTTCAGTCTGCAGGCTGCTGCTCTATATACTGAGTCAAACAGACTAGGGCCAAAGTTGTTGTTGTTGTTGTTTAAGTATTTTCATCTAAACTTCAAATGAAAATCTTTATTCATGGCATTTTCTGGTGAATTTCAGCCTGTATCCCATTCATTAAGTCTATGCATTGATATTAATGGAACTGTTACATAATTTCCTAACTATTTTATATTCCCATAATATTAGTTAGTATTTAATATACTCTGAATTTCATTTTTTTCCAACAAATGCTTTTTAAAGATTTAAATTGCTTCTTGCTTTAAGAATTTCTAAACCACTTTTCTAATACTTCCTTTGAATGGATGTTATATGACCCAAATCATAAAATCTATTTGTTAGCTGTTTTCTCGTGCTACTAAAATAAGCAGGTGAGACACATAGATACAGAGGACAGACTGACAGCTATCAGAGATGAGGGGAGTTTGGCAACTGGGTGTAAAAGGTGAAGGAATCCAGGGGTAGGGAACAGCTGGCCTGAGGACCTTATAAGGCCCAAGAAATCATTTGATCTGGCCTTCCCAAGGCATTAGGAGTGAGTTAATTAAATTTTTGACCAAATATAACAGGCTAATTTTTAAGTTTTGTACAGCCCTCAAGTGATGCTATAAGTATCCAAAGGGCCCTTGACAGAAAAAAGTTCTCCACCCCTAGATTAAGCAAGGGAAGGGGAGGACAAAACTCATAGGCACAGACAACAGTATGGTGGTTACCAGAGAAAGGGAATAGGAGGATGTATTATAGAATTGTACACCTAAAACCTAGGTAATTTTGTTAGCGAATGAACCCCAATAAATTTAACCAAAAAAAAAATTTTAAGGGAAAAAATAAAATAGGTAGGTCAGGGAGAAACTGCACTATTCTTGCTTTTTAAAATAAATATATTTGTTATTTGATATAACTAAAACTAAATCAGATACTTAGCTTCAATAATTTTTTTAAACTGATTGCTATGCAGATCAAATAGGGATTTGGACCACACAATCTTTAAGAACCCTTCCTATCTTCTTTGCTTCCACGAATTTAGAACATCTATAATAATAAAAGGGTAATATGCTAATTAGACTGAACATCTTCTGGACGTCATTCCGGACATCCTTCCTGATGAAGCTGGGGCTGGAGGGAAGCCAGCCTGGGTCCAGGGTGCCTGCGAGCAGCTTGAGGAGGGAAGCCGCGCGGGTGCCAGAGGGAAGCTGGTGGCTGCAGCCAGGGGAAGGAAGGTCTACTCTTGCACACATTTCCATGCATCAGGCCTCTAATAGATAAGTCAGGTTTATATCCTCATACCAATGACAGAATTTCATGGATAATTATTCTCATTGTCAATATTATGGATTTAGACATTAAATGCTTGTAAAGAGAGGGGCTAGTTTAGAAATTGACTAAATGATGAGCATTAGCAATATGCTAAGATCTTACACTTCAAGGTCTGTCCCAAATGGTGATTTTATTGGCTGGATCTGAAAACATCACCAACATTATCACCCAATCATTTGACTGCTTCTTAATAGATACTATTTTCTGTGACCTAATCATTCAACCCATGCACTCGTACTGAAGAATCCATAAACGGACCACTATAAATGGGCAGGTATCGCTCATCCCACGAGTGTAGAAACAGCTGATGTATTTGGGGAGTCTGACTTTTTGCCTTCATCTCTCTCTCCCCTCCAATCCCAGAGTCCTTTTGTTTATTTCAAGGCTGTTTGCCTAAAGCTAACACTAATGGTTCCCTCAATTTCCCCAATGATCATTAAAATCAAGGACATCTCTAAAGACAGTATGAAGAAGAATAATGGTGTTTTGCATTATATTTTATTTGACCTCTGCTCATAAAGGGGCACATCACTGTAGAGAGTTCAGGCTCATTAGCTGTTCCAGATGATCTTCTTGCCTCCATTCTCTCTCCATCGAGTCTGCCCTCTGCCCTGCCATTGGCATTCATTCCAAACCACAAAATGCAATATAATACACTCGTTTTATAAGGTAAAACCCCAACTGCTTAGCAGGGAAGGCAATGCTGGCTCCTATACTATCAGTCTGCCTTTCCAAAGGTTGTACATCTTGCTCTTAATTGGATCTAAGTAAAAATTAAATGGAAGAATAAACAAATGAATGAAGTAATTGCCTACATAATCAAATTAGTGGTGGGGAAACGATGCCTTGGAAAAATAGAGTTTTAAATTTACATTCATTTCCATATCGTGGACCTGGTATATATTAAATAAAACGTTAATATTTTCCTCTTCATTAAATTTCTACATCTTGACAGCTTAATATACCCCAGCTGCTTCTATTGAAATGAAGATTTGCACCATAAAAATTAAACCACAGAAGTGCACTTTTCATAATCTAATGAGATCTTTTTGAAACCATTAATGATACACTCTGTTCAGCAGATATGAATAATTTGGTTTCTGACAAATTGTGAAAGAACAGAAAAACCTAAACATTACTTAACTAAAGTAATAGAAACAGTGGACAGTAAGAGATCATCACAGGGATGTGGAAATGGATGGAATATAGTTTTTGAACAAGAAATGCCGAAACTATAGAAAATAAAGTTTCACATATTGGTTATCTCCTTTTTGGTTTCTTTTGTTTTTGTACCTAATCGTGTTGGCATTTCAGGGTTTCTTGTTATTGTTGTTATTTTACTTTTAAGACCTTGCAATTTCAATAAGCTCCTGTTTTGAGCACTTGTTTCTATGTAAAGCAGAAGTCCACATCCCATCTCCAGAGAGTCTGATCAGTAACACAGTGGAGCTCATGAATTTCCATTACTGACAGGCTTCTAGGCGATGCCCACCAAAGGACAAGTAGTGCGAAATCAAGTCTCCTTCATGTTGTTACCAGCTTGCCTTTGCAAAAACAGATTTCATTTAATTCAGACACTTCGTGCAATTGCAACAGTAATGGGAAGGGGAAATAGTATTTGTCTTGGAGAAGAGAACCTTGGGAGAATATGGTCAGCAACACCAGCTATTATAAGAATTGCCTTATGGGAGTGGCCCTCCTCTTTCTTCCCATTTTTTAAAACATCGTGCTAGTCATGTTGTATTGTAATTATCTCTTCACTCAGCTGTCAGACTATGAGCTCCTTCAGGACTGGAAAAATGTCATTTCACTTTCTAGTGGAGGCCTAATTCTCAGGACTGATGATTGGAAGCATGAGAGATTAAAATTTTTGAGGAACAGCCTGGCAAAGGTGCCTCAGTGGTTGAGCGTCGACCTATGCACCGGGAGGTCACAGTTCAATTCCAGGTCAGGGCGCATGCCCGAGGTTGCAGAGTTGATCCCTAGTGGCAGTCACTTTGGGCTTTGTTTGTTGTTCTTTTTCTAGTTCCTTTAGGTGGAAGGTTATGTTGTTTATTTCAGATTTTTGTTGTTGTTTCTTGTGGTAGGCCTCTAATACTATTCAATTTCCCTTTTAGGACTGCTTTCACTGTGTGCCATACATTTTGTGTTGTTGGGAGGAGATATCTCTTGTGGTTTGAGCTGCATTTCCCTGATGATTAGTAATGTTGAGCATGTTTTTATACACCTGATTGTCATTTGTATATCTTCGTTGAGAAATGTCGGTTCAAGTCCTTTGCCCATTTTTAAAGGCTTGCTATTTGTCTAGTTTTACCAGTTTTCTTATAGGAATGTTTCCATGGCATGTTTTGTTTTGCCATCCTTTTACTTTTAACATTTCTTGTATCTTTCTATTTAAAGCATACTATATATTTAAAGTATCTATGTATTTAAAGTATATTCAACCACCTCTGATGCCCCACTTCCTATTCTCTCAGCCCACCTTTTACTTGACATTGCAGCTGAAACCAGCTTTGTACCAATGTAGTGTTTCAACCATTTTCATTTCATGGCACACATAAACTAATTACTAAAATTCTGTGGCACACTGAAATATATATACTTTGCCAATCTGACAATTGGTATAATTTTGATTCAATCACATCAGACAGCTATTTTATGATGGCTGTCATCAATTTTTTTTTTTTTTTTTACCATCTAAAGGAAAAGAGATCAGTGCCCTTGACTAAATAGTCAGGTGTTGCATGCTTTAAACATTCTTGTGGCACACCCGTTGAAAATCTCTGTGCCAGTGGGATGTGCAGCAACTCACTGTGCTTGCTTGGCATCCTGCCCTGGGATGCATACATATTGTGAGAACATATGTCAGAGGTAACATGCCAAGGGACACCTACTGACCAATAGGGGGCAGGATCTAATGGATGAAGGCTGCTCACCCATGTCCCCTCCAAAGGCCCAGCAGCAAGGAGTCCCAGTTGCCTGTCACATAACCAGGTTAACACTGCACCTTTGATTGGCTTGCCCCCCGCCTCTGCATTCTCCTCAGTCTCCTACTCCTGCTTTCCTGCCTCGGGCTGTTTTCATGCTACTGAAACATTTGGCCCGCAAAACTTAAAATCTTTCCTCTCTGACCATTTACAGGAAAAGTTTGCTGACTCCTATTCTAGGGATTATGGCATGCATCACTAACTTATTAATGACTCATACAAAAAATTCATACTTTTACCATATTTTGAACAGACCTTAGAACAGTTGAACTTCATTTGCCTGTCTCATGACTAATCTCTATTTTTAAATACCACAAAATAACTTTAGTATTTTTGTACGGTCAATATTCGTTTAGATTTACCTACGTATTTCCCATTTTGTTGCCCTTTATTCATTCTTCTGAGTAAACTTTCTAACTTGGGTCACTTTTTTCCTACCTAAATAATATTCTTTAATATTTCCATTAGTGTAGAATTCCATATCACAAATTCACTCAGTTATTGTTTGTTTCAAAATGTCTGCATTTAATTTTGAAAGATATTCTTGCCCAAGCCGGTTTGGCTCAGTGGATAGAGCGTCAGCCTGCAGATTGAAGGGTCTCAGTTCAATTCTGGTCAAGGCATGTACTTCGGTTGCAAGCTCCTCTCCAACCCAGGTCCTGGTTGGGGCTTATGCAGGAGACACCAATCTATGTGTTTCTGTCACATCGATATTTCTCTCTGTCTTTCCCTCTCTCTTCCACGCTTTCTAAAAATCAATGAAAAATATCCTTGGATGAGGAAAGAAAGAAAGGAAGGAAGGAAGGAAGGAAGGAAGGAAGGAAGGAAGGAAGGAAGGAAGGAAGGAAGGAAGGAAGGAAGGAAGGAAGGAAGGAATTCTTACTGGATTTAGAAACCTTATTTTGTATTGACACTTGACACTTTAAACATGTCATCTTTTCTGGCTATCATTGTTCTTTTGAAAATTTAGCTGTAAGTCTTATTGTTGCTCCTCTGAAGGTAACCTTTTGTTGTTGTTGTTGTTGTTGTTGTTGTTGTTGTTATTGTTAATCCTGAAGGCTAAATATAATCTTTTGTTTCTTTTTTTTTTCTTTTCTGGCTGCTTAAAGATTCTTTTATTGTTGTCTATATAGACTTTCAGCAGTTAGATCTGGGTTTTCTCTTTGTTCTTCTTGATTTTCATCTTACTTCCTGAAATCTGGAACTTGATATCATTTGTGATTTTGGAAAATTCTTTGGTGGATTTGGGATGATTCTAAATGAGATTTAGTCTTGTGAAGGCTGGTTCACATATACTCGAGTGGTGTAGCCCTTTATGATTCCAACTAAAAGCATAAGGGTGCGGTAGTTGTTTCTAGAGCTCTTTCTCTTTGGTGAGCCTCACATTCCAGTTTTTGTTCCCCAACCCCGTAGTCTGATGAGAACTCTGCCCGTAAATTATCTCCATGTTAAATGATAATGAAGTTCAGTTTTCTGCCACTTTTTTCTTTTTATGATCTAGTCTGTCCTCTGTGGTAATAGTATACTAGTATGTCCCATAAATGTTTGATGGGTGGAAGAAATAATTTATTTTAAATTTTACCTTTAGGCAGAATAAGCAAGCAAATTTTAGCCCAATATTAGAAAGAAATTCCCAATTATTAGAGTCATCCAGTAATGAAAGGAGCTGCCTTATAAGAAGCAAATACCCATCACAAGAAATACTCAAAGAACATTCAAGTTTAAAAATTCAAACTTAAAAATCACTTGTCGCCCATTCAAGTGAAATACAGAAACCCTCCTAGCTGAGACACTTCTGATCCTCGTAGCCCAATTGGCTTGGAGATCAATGCTTCCCAGTGATACCAACAAGAAGCAAGGCTTAAAAATAAGACTGCACACACAGCCCACAAAGGGCTACACCAAGACTGTCCACCTCAGGTAACTTGGAGGCTGACTCACTGAACCATATAGGACACCTTAGCACACAAAGCCACCCTACCAACTCAGGGAAGCTGTGAAAATGCCGAGACAAGGAAACAGATCACAGACAAAAGAAATGGAGGACAAAAGCAACTAGATATAGAGTTCAAAACCACGCTTATAAGGTTTTTCAAGAATTTCCTAGAAAAGGCCAATAAAATAAATGAGACCTATGAGGATATGAAAAGGGATCAACTAGAAATAAAGAATACATTGTCTGAAATAAAAAATATTATACAGAGTCCTAAAAACAGAATGGAGGATCGCAAGAATCAAGTCAAAGATTTGGAACATAAAGAGCCAGAGGACACTCCTCCACAAAAGCAAGAAGATAATAGAGTCCAGAAAGTTGAAGATAGTGTAAGAAACCTCTGGGACAATTTCAAACGAACCAACATCAGAATTATGGGGTCCCAGATGAAGAGAGAGAGCAAGATATCGAAAGAATACTGGAAGAAATAGTGACAGAAAACTTTCTCCACCCGAGGAAAGAAATAGACTTACAAGTCCAGGAAGTGCACAGAACCCCAAACAAAAGGAATCCAAAGAGGACACACCAAGACACATCATAATTAAAATCCCAAGAGCAAAAGACAAAGAGAGAATATTAAAAGCAGCAAGAGCAAAGCAGGTAGTTACCTATAAAGGAGCACCCATATGATTGTCAGCTGATTTCTCAACAGAAACCATGCAGGCCAGACGGGAATGGCAAGAAATATTCAAGGTGATGAAAAGCAAGAACCTACAGCCAAAAATACTCTACCCAGCAAAGCTATCACTCAGAATCGAAGGCCAGATAAAGAGCTTCACAAATAAAAAAAAGCTAAAGGAGTTCATCACTGCCAAACCAGAATTATATGAATTGCTGAAAGGGGTTCTTTAAGAAGAGGAAGGAGATATAGATAAAAATTATGATCAACAAATACTTAACTATCAATAAGTGAAACTAAAAGCCAAGGGAATTAAAAAACCTGATGAACAATATTAACTGGTGAATATAATAGAATCAGAGGTATGGAAGGGGAGTGGACTGACTATTCTCAGGGAAAAGAGGAGTGGGGGGTGTGGGAAGAGCCTGAACAAAAACTGTGCACCTATGGATGAGGACAATGGGGGGTGGGGAAAGGGCGGAGGGTAGGGTGGGAACCCGGTGGAGGGGAGCAATGGAGGGGGGAAAAATGAGGAACATTTGTAATAATCTGAACAATAAAGATTTATTAAAAAAATAATAATAAAATAAAAATCACTTGTCAAGGGACTGTGGAGAAGATTACAGGTTTGGTATTCATTTGAGTTAGATAACCTCCAAGTATTTTTCCATCTCTTAGTTTCTGTGATTCCAGATTTTGTTCCAACTATTATCTCTCTCTCTCTCTCTCTCTCTCTCTCTCTCTCTCTCTCTCTCTCTCTCTCTCTCTTGTACTTTGCTTCCTGCATTCTGACAGTGTGGCCTGAATTATATAGTCTAAGCCTTATAACATGTCTTCATAAAGAATAGGGCAGTCAAAAGTACTGACAGTTAAGAATGGGAGTATTAAATCAGTTCAGTTGATAGTCTGACATGATGAATATTTCCTTTGACTAACAAAGGCAATCACAGGTTCTTTTTAACAGAGTAATCACTCAGGTAGGGACTTGAAAAAAATAGATAGAGGAAGATTGACCTGACTATATAATGACAGAAAAAAAAAATTTGACTTAGTTGATTCAGTGGGAGGAACAATATCAGTAATTGGGAAGTTTACTTCCTTGTAGACAAAAGGTGTATCTTAGGGTGTTTGGTTTTTTTTATCATTTACTTATCCTTTCAATCATTTAATCAGCAGGTATATTTTTGAAAACATAGGCTAAGAAGGATTCACTCTGTTGAAACTTCTCAACATTTCATACAAGTGAATTTCATAAAGACTTTACATGGACTTCACATCTTTCGAAATAGAATGGTACCTGCTTCTATTTTACATTTTGGCGGGCAAGCAAACAACTTTATCAATACTTTTTTCTTTTAAATAACTCACTGTCAAAAAACTCGAGGCTCCGGTGAGTGGACATATATGGTGGTCATTAGGAAACAGATGCACAGATGCCGTGCTTGTGACTACAGTCACTCTGTTGAGCCATCAGCTGGTTACCCCTACTTTTCAGTGTGGTCTGGTCTGGTCTGCATTTTAATTTTTATTCAAAGCTATATGTTGTTTAATGTACACTAAAGAAAAACAGCAAATTAATCACAATTATTAAATTAAATAACTTTGCAGATTCACTTCAAAGGCATCTTTATCAGACCTGAAATTGCAATTATTGATCAAAAACCTTAGATATTCACTCAAGTTTTTGATAAACCTAAAACTGCCTTTTTAAAAAGCCTAATTTAAAAATTAAAAAAAATGCAATTCTATTCAGAATATAAACAAAATCTTAAATTTCAAGTTGTCTTTAGTATTTCAAAATAGCAAAAGGCAAACTATAGTGAGGATTACATATGTAAGCCTATCTCTGACCTCACTGGGTTAGTTAGAGAGAAGCATTTACATTGCAATCTGAAACAAAATAATAAATATATTAAGGTGAACCATTTAATTTGTTTAAATGCAAACTGCAGGATTTTCAAAATGCAGGGCTTTATCTGCATTCAATACCAACCTGGTAGTTCAGGTTTTTTCCATATTTTAATAGACATTATGACCACACCAAGCACAATATGTCATTTTAATTGTCAAAAATTATCTTCCTTGTACATTTATTTAAAGAAAATTTTAAAGGGTGTCATTATTTTATACTGACTATTTCCAAAGGTTTTATTATATCACACAAAAACTACAAAGCAATTTTCTCAATTGTTAAGATTTCTCAAAAGCTATTTAGAAATTTTTTTAAAAAAACTGGAAAATACTAAGCTACTGAGAGTGAGGGATTTCCCTTATTTTATTTACAGTTGAGAAAACTGAAGTTCTGAGAAACTGAATCATTTGCCCAAGGACAAACAACTTATTTGCCCAAGGCAGACTCTAGGTTCAAATTCATGACCACCTGATTCTCAAATTCATGCTTATGCTGGTGTGTGCCTGAGCTTACACAGTGGCAGTAAGAATTGGGGGAAGAGGCGACTGAATGGCATTTCAAAGGCAGATTCCACATGCAATGGTAATATGCCAGAGGGATGGACGTTTTGACAAGGGTTAGAAATGTACTAAGGCTTCTAGCTGAGAGATTTAGGAGAGTAGTCTTGCTACCATAAAAATAAATAAATATACAAACAAACAAGATGGGAATTTCATTTAAGTAAAAATGTGCTGAAATTGATTTTGGCCTTGTTGAGTGACAGGTAACATTAAGACTCAGGTAGAGCCATCATATAGACTATTTGACAATATTAGGACTATTGAAAGTCATTGCCAAAAAGTAGATTTAAAATCCACTAACAGGGTAGTGGTTGAAACCAGAAGAGTGAAAAGGCCAGTGCCTTTACTCATCTGTAAAATGGAGGTAATATTTACCTTGCAGATTGTTGCAAAGTGTAAAGAGAATACGAAGAAAATTAGAATCTGAAAAGGGAAAAAATCATCTAAGCCGCTGGGAACGCCCCACTTGTGGGTTTGAGAAGAAGAAAAAAATGTAAGCGAAGAAAAAAAAAATAATAAAAACAAAAATATTAAAGGCGAACCAGGACAACATAGAATTTTGAAAACCAATAATAGACATGGCTAAAATTTTTTGAGCACCTGGATCAAGTTTGCGCTCTTTGTTTTACATACAATATCTTATTTAATCCTCAGAGAGGGAGGTTTGTGTATCTCTATTGATAGAGGAGGACTCAGAGGCTTAGCAAAGGTAAGTCATATACCCATTGCTCAGCTGGGCAAAAAGTAGAATCCATGTTCCAGCCTCCAGAGTCTGTTTCCTAACCAGTGGTATCCATAGTGCACAAAGCAAGCCACCATGGGCAGAAAATATAACAATTACGATTATTGTAACTCATCCTTTTTAAATTGTATTTTTGTGTATACAGTCATCCCTCTGTATCTGCAGGTTCTGCATCTGCAAATCGAACTCACCACAGATCAAAAATATTTGAATGGAATTTAATGAACAAACTGAACGACCAAGCAAAATAGGATAGACTCAGATAAAGAGCAGGCAGACAGCCATGGGGGAGAGAGGAAAGGAGGGGAGTGGCGAGATGGGGGGAACAGAGGGGTTGAACAAAACAGAAGAAAAGTACAGAGCTCATGGACATGACAACAGTGTAGTGATTGCTGGGAGTGGGTAGTATGGAGGTGGAAGAAGACATAGAGAGGATAAATGGTGATGGAAAAAATAAAATAAATCTAATTGAAAAAAAATGTTACATGGTTGTTGACATGCACTATGTAGTAGGTCTGTTGTTGCCATGGTAGTAGACTTCTTTTCTTGTCATTATTCCCTAAACAATGCAGCATAACAACTGTTTACATAGCATTTACATTGTATTAGGTATTCTAAGAAATCTAGAGAGGATTATAAAGTATACAGGAGGATGTGGGTAGACTATGTGCAAATAATATGCCATCTTACATAAGGGATTTGAGCATCCTCTGACTTTGGCATCCAAGGGAGCATCCTGAAGTCAATCCATCATGTACGCTGAGTGACGACTACTAGTATACTATACAACAGGCATCCTATATTAGTATGGTAATATATGCATATCATACATGCAGGCATACTTTATAAATTAATAAGTATACGTTTATTGGGATGGATGATCAAATAGTTTACTAATGTAAGAATGCAATAAAAAGTTTTGGAGATCATTATTCAAATCACTATACACAACTGCCTTCTTCATTAAGAAACTATGTTCACTTTAATGACCTTTTAAATGCAGTATTAGTTCCAATTGAGTTGAATAAACACTATTTCATAGGTTCTTTCCATGTCATTCCTCAGTATTTTCAGAAATCCACAAAGGTCTTTGAGCCATTGAGTGCATTGTCATAGTGGAAGGGACACAGCGCTTACACTAGAGAGATTTAGGTTCAAATATCAACTTGGACCTTACTGACCATGTGACCTCAGGCAAGTGCTGGATTTCTTAGAGCCTCAGTTTACTCATCTGTAAAATGGAGGTAATATTTACTTTGCAGATTATTGTATTGCTGCTATTATTACAATTTGCTGCCCTTTTAACAGTAGATACTGTTAAAAGGGCAGCAAATTGTAATAATAGCAGCAATACTTGTTAACTGTCCACGTCTGTGGCCCCAGTTGTCTCTAAAACCAGGTCACATACACCTTTAGCAAAGTTTGGCCTATATTGTTCTTAATTCAACCAGGATACATAGTTGAGCATGAACAAAAAGTGTTTTCCTGAAATAAGTAGGGTCACAGCATATGGCTATGTGGGTCTGCCCACTTACATGGATTGTAACGGCAATGGCTCCTCCGGATCTTGTGTAGAGTGATGCGCTGGCAAAAAAAAAAAAAAAAAAAAAAAAAAAAAAAAACACGGAGGGCCGAAAATATGACGGCAGCAAGAGAATCAAAGAGATGGAGGCCGTTGTCTGCACTTGCATGTGTTGGTATGTTGATTGCCTGTCTACTGGTTTAATGCTCTCCACAGATCTGCACTCCCGACTTGGTGGTATTCCTGGCTTGCACCAATCAGAGGCTCAAGGAGAGACTGCTGAAGCGCGCTGAGCAACAGGGGCGGCCTGACGACAACCTGAAAGCCACGCAACGGAGGCTGATGAACTTCAAGCAGAACGCCGCCCCGCTGGTGAAGTACTTCCAGGAGAAGGGGCTCATCGTGACGGTAAGTGAGCCTCGGTTCTACGTGTCCGGGACAAAACGATCTTCCTATCTCTCGGTAGCCCCTATTCTCATGTAGAAATCTACTTTACACTTGAAAAGTGGCTTTTTTGGGGGAGGGAGGGAGGGTCAGGTTTAATTTTAAAAATGGGTCATTTTTACCTGATTTGCCTTTATTAGATCATAATGGTAAAAATATGCACACTTTTGTTTAATTGACTTTATAAAAAATGATAACTTTTAACCTTGGTTAGAATCCCATAGCCCCCAAATCAAAAAGGATTTTGAAATAACTGTTTGAATTACTTTAAGCAATACTCACCCAGCTTCTCAGCTCTTCTGTCGTTGGAAGCCTGACAAAACTGATAGACTTAAAAACACATAGCGGACATAGTGTCCTACATATAAACTTAAATTGTAATTTAGGCTTCATCATAATGTCCCACGTAAAGAAATGAGATTCTGAGGACATGAAAACATTTCCTAAGGGTTTAACTTGTCATGAGGAAATGCTACTGTCAAAAAACAGAAGGTGTTGATCTTTCTGCTCCATTGATACAATGCAAATATTAATATTTTCATGAATGTTTAGTTTGTTTTATGGCTAATGATACTCAGAATGCCAATGAAGAATGAGGCTGAATCATTAATTAATATAATTACTAGAATATTGGGAGATTCAGCTAAATTTCTGGTCCCCATAACCTCATGGATTCAAGTATTAAAACAGTAGAGGAGATGAGGATCATAGGATCTGAAGAAAGCATTTTAGGGAAGAAGACATTAAAATTGGGGCAACACCATTAGCAGCTGGCTGGTGGCCAACCTCAGCAAACCCTTCCCTTAGCCCTTAGGTCCCTCCTTGTCTGATGGGGTGCAGCCCCCGTAGAGAATCTGATTAAAGTGACCGTGCCCAGTCCAACACAATACATGTACAATGTTTCCCACACATTTTAAATAAATCTACTGATGCCCATCCACAGAACTCCTATGACCTAACAATTACTGGGTTCAAAATCTCTTCATTAGACTGAAGTGCTCTTAAATCTGAAAGAGATAACCCACGACATTTGAATAAGAATCTCTTTGCAGTCTTCTTAGCACTGCAAAGAAATATTTATTAGGACTTGCTCTTTAAGTCGAAGTTATGTCAGAGAATTGTAAATCCTATCTGAAAATTGTTTACAGTGCCAGAGTTCATTGTATGGTCTCAAAGAGACCTTAAGTTAAAGGAAAGATTTCAGAAAACCAGGGCGGATGTTTCTGTAGCTATTTGTTGCTGGGGTTACTGCTTATTTCTCTTGCAAATTACCAATGCTGAGTTCTGCATGCAAAGAAGAAATTGACCCTACAGAGCACACCCCAAAGGCTAGGTGCAGAGCCGGAGTTTTAACTGATGTTTGCAAGGCTTGAAGGTATTACTGCAGCGTCTCTGATGACTCCCTGCTTGTCACGTTCGGCATCGCAAGCCGAGCAGATTTCCCCAATGAATGCAGAGTGGGGATTGTTAATTTACTAATATTTTGCATGGAGGTGAAATGCCGTCGCCTCTAATTGAGGGAGTTGATACCAATGTGGATGACAGCCTGTAACCTCATTGCTCAAACCAAATGAGCCAGAAGATAAACGCTTTTATTTACTGCCAGAATACCTGCCTTGGGAAGTTGCCTTTAGAAATGTGGTGAGTATTAAACACAGGCTGAGCTCCGGAGAATGTAATTTGAAAATCAGTTTGACAAAAGGCTGCCTCCTGAACCACATGTCCTCCTTCAGAGGGTCATGGTTCACCTTTGGAATTAAATATGGTAGCATTTCTACTTTTACAGATGAGTTAAATAACATAAAAATGGTTATCTTTATTCATCACAAGCATATTAAGATGTTAATTAAAATCTTGGGTTAAGATAGCAGTAGTTTTTCTTTCCTTTTGCTTCTGCCTGTCCCTCCTAAGTTATTCATTTATTCACTCAGTATTTATTGAGAACCAATGAGTGCCAGACATTCTGCTGGGTGTTAAGGGTGCAAAGTTGAATAAGCACAAGGTAAGGATCTTTCTTTTATTCACTGGCATATCCCAAGCACCTAGAATGGACCTTGTCTGGTACAGAGTATGCTCACACAAAATGAGCAGAGCTTACAGTCTGCTGGGAAAGTGATGTTAAACATGAGTCATTGAATGTGATGGCTGGCTCAGGACTAGAACAAGGGTGGAGAACCTTTTCTCTGCCAAGGGCCATTTGGATATTTATAACATGATCTGAGTACCATACAAAATGATCAACTTAAAAATTATCCTGCTGTATTTGGTCAAACCTTTAGTTAACTCTCCTCTAATGCCTTGGCAGGGCCAGACCGGATGTTTCACCTGCCTTATGTGGCCCGAGGGCCAGACATTCCCCGCCCCAGGAGTAGAGAGAGCCTCCTATGTCATACACTGTGTCATTATGGTATTCCCCATAATGACTAGAACAGGCCCTCTCCTCCCTGCAGGTACTCTTCATTGTCTTGGTTGAAGGGTCTTAAGGATCACATGGAGTACAATCCATCCTCCGTCCCATGGAGAAAGTTCATTTTGGTGCTCCTCTTCTCTGGGGCGTGGAGTCCGAAACTTCTCACTTGGAATTTCAGCCCCTCTGCCATTTAATACATTCCTGATGCTCTAGGACACATGTGTCAAACACAAGGCCCGCGGGCCAAATCCAGCCCGCCAGGCCTTGCAATGTGGCCCGCACCGCGCTGTCATCACTGCACTCCGCTGTCAGTTTATGACATTGTCAGTTTATGACTGTTCGGTAAACCATTCGGCCCGCGATTTAGGCTGGATTTTAGATTTTGGCCCCTTCTCTGATTGAGTTCGACACCCCTACTCTAGGACTTGGTCTTCCTTTATAAATTGGAGATGATGTTACCTGCTGTGCAATGTTGTAGCACAGGTGAAACGAGAGGACCCAGGTGATATGGCAGATGATGGCAATGCAGTCCCATGGCCTGGCTCAGAATTCAGCTGCCCCATCTGCCACCTGTGTGACCTTCTGCGGGTCACTGATCTTTTCTATGACTGACTGACCTGTAAAATGAATATAATCATTGATCCTCCCTCAGTGTAATTTGTGAGGAGTAGGTGGATGTCAAATTCTCAGAATAGTGCCTGGAACATTACGAGGGCAATTCAAATGATAGCTATTATTTTATTTTATTTTTTTATTTCTTCTCTCTTTCTCCCCCCTCCATTGCTTGTCTTTTGGAACCTGCACTTACCACTAACAATTTTGTGCTCTTTGAGGGGATTATGTTACCTTTTCTTCAATAGATAGATTACTGAAGGAATCTGAAATGAAGAATTTAGGTTTTAAAAACATCATGCCAAATTCATTTTTTTTCTTAAAGGTGTCTATTTAATCAGTTACAAAATTGTGTCAGTGTTTCCTTTAACTATATAGTAGCTGTGTCTGAAAAATGTAGCTGAATTGTTACAAAGGACAATTCATTTTTTTTTTTTTTTTTTTTTTTTTTTTTTTTTTACTTCACCATTGCCTGTATCTGTTGGCAGATTTGACTAAAGAACAAACCCAGTGTCTGAAGAAGAAACGTAATCAAAATAGCCAGGGAAAATGGGCTATTGCCTGAATACTGTATCTTATTGAGATGGCTCCCCACATGGGGTCTCTTTATTTTTACCCTTTTATCAAATCCTTCTGTGCACAGCCATCTGTGCAGGTATGAATGAAATGATATGCAATCACAACGTTCGTATATTAGGGACTTCACAGAATCTTTTCACACAAGCTTATACGTTGTTTTTTTTAACTTACCATAAGGTTGGATGCCACTGCTCATCATGTCTTTTACAGCATTCTGCTTCTCATTAGGATGCTGAGAGTTCCCAACATTTGTCAGAAGTTTCTCTTCGAAGTTTGAATATTCCTGGGATTAGCAGAGCTGCTTGTGCAGTCTTACTGGATAGCTGTGTCTTATGACACTTTGGAGCACTTGGACTTGATGAAACTGTATAATTCTTGAACAATAATTCCCCTTTCTAGATTTTTAAAGCCTCAATAATATGTAGTGTAGTGATGATTTTTGTCTTTATTTTTATATAAACTATAAAAAACTCGTCTTTGTTTGAATCGTCTTCACTGTTGGAACCGTTTCCGGAAAATCCCCCGTTGAGCTTTGGCTGCTTGTCGCTGTGTCCAATAATGAAGGCAGGGTTGAATCATCTAAGGCGTTTATTGAGAAGGCAGCCAACCAAGAAGATAGGGAGATTACACACATTCAAATCCTGACTTACAGCAAGGTACAGGGGACAGGGTTTTAAAGGGGAAGGAGCTAGGGTGAGACCAGCCCTGGAGGTCCTTAGTCATTATCTTTACTCATTAGGCGAAAAGATGATGGTGATGAGATGATGGTAATGAGGTGATGGTGATGAGATGGTAGTGATGAGATGATGGTGAGGAGATGATGGTGAGATGGTGGTGATGAGGGGATGGTGGTGAGGTGATGGTGATAAGGTGATGGTGATGAGGGGATGGTGGTGAGATGATGGTGATGAGGTGATGTTTTGACTCCTGGGGGGTCACTCTGATGATCAGTTCTGCCTGCTGGATTCACAGCTGAGTCACCTCCCTAATTGCTTTGCACAGGCCTTGAAAGGAAACTTAAGAAAAAGCTAAACCCCTATTCACATAAGTATATGTGTTCTAAGATTTAACTAAGGTGCTCTATCTATCAGATTATAGGTTCCCCCTATCAGAAACCCTACCCTCCCCCCATTTTTTTTTTTTTAAGAAATAGCAATAATTAAGACAGGTCAAATCTTTGTAAGTTTGATAAACTCTTTATTAAAAAAAAACAACTACATTTGGTTGTTTTGTTTGTTTTTAAGAATAGGATTTTTTTAATGCCTTAAAAATAATAGGATCAGATGTAATGTTTATATTCTCATTTTCTGAAATGCATTGTGCCATTGGGTCTTCTATTCAGTCATAAAAATGTGCAACTTTCCAGGGAAATAGTGTGCCGTGAATAAATACTACACAATATGGGTGATAAGCAGTGAAGTGAGCAAATGGCCATTTTCCTTCTGGACTTCTTGTAGAAGGAAGAAAGAGAAGCAAAGCTTGACGTGAGAAAGAAGCTGTAGTCAGAGGATGTACGAAGAGGCTGCTAATTAATACCAGGCTAACTGACTGGCTATCTTCAGCCAGGAAAGCACAGGCTGAAAATGTTAAAACCAGGATAATTTCTGTTCACCAACACCAATTTTATGGGGGAAATGGATGAGGGACTAATTATAAACCTTCCTGGCATATAGCAACGCCACATAGACCAGTGATTCCCTAATGCTCAACAGAGCAGAAAAAAAACACACACAATTTTTAATGAGGCTAAGAGGAAGTTTGCTTTTTTTCTTAAAGATTTCCGTTTTTAGAGCAGTTTTAGATTCACAGCAAAACTGAGAGGAAGGCACAGAGATTCCATGTGCTCCCTGGCCCCACATATGCATAGTCTCCCCAATAAAAACATTCCCACCGCACGGGTGCATTTGTTACAATGGATGAACCTACATTAACACATCAGAATCACTCAAAAACCAAAGTTTGCCTTAGCAATCAGGATCACTCGTGGTGTTACACTCGGTATGGATTTGGAGGAGTGTATAGTAACAAGTATCCATCATTATGATATCATACCGAGTATTTGCTCTGCACACCACCTGTTCCTGCCTCTTCACCTCCCCCGATACTCGCACCCTGACCCCTGGCAACCACTGGTCTTTCCACTGTCTCCATAGTTTTATCTTTTCCACAATATCATTCAGTGGACTCTTAGAGTATGTTGTCTTTTCAGATTGGCTTCTTTCACTCAGCAATAGACCCCTAAGTTTCCTCCATGTCATTTCATTGCTTGGTAGCACAATTCTTTTTTTCGTGCTGAATAATATTTCTTTGTCTGGATGTACCACAGTGTATTTATTCATTCACCACCTGAAGGACATCTCGATTGTTTACAAGGTCTAGCAGTTAGGACTACCGCTACTGTAAACCTCCATGTGCAAGGTTGTGTGTGGACATCAGTTTTTCACCACACTTGGACAAAGAGCAAGGACCATGATTGCTGGGTGGTATGATAGATGCATGTTTCATTTTGTAAAAATCCACCAACCTGTCTTCCCAGGTGGCGGCACCATTTTGCATTCCCAGCAGCAGTGAGAGTCCCTGTTGCTCCACATCCTCAGCAGCCTTTGGGGTTGTCACTGTTCTGGATTTTGGCCACTCTAACAGGCATGCAGTGGTAACTCATTATTGTTCTCATTTGCACTTCCCAAGTTGGATTTTTTTATCATTATTATTTTACTAAGTGAGGGTGTTAGAAAAAAAATCTAGGGTTGCCATTGTTTAAAGGGATATTTTTAGCACCCAAAACCATGAGGAATGACATAACTCCAAAAAGAATTTCTAATTGAACCAGTTTGGCTCTAAGAAAAACTCCCGAGATTTGCCTTATTTTTCTCCTATTGCTGTGGGTTAGGGAACCACGTCATCACAAACTGGCATCAGTGCCGGGGAACCCCTGGCACAGAGAGCCATCCTTCTCCAAACCACACAAGTACTGACTCACCAGGCATGGTGCCTGAACTCCAGGCAACCCATTGACACTCCATTTGCTTACTCTGCCCCATAGCACTTTCTCTAAATTTGGGAATACTTCCATTATGTATTTCAAATTTGCCACCCAAACTATGTGATTCCCATCCCACCAGACACTCTTAGCCAAAGGGAAAATAAACAAGAATAGTAAAAGTTAATGTCAGACAGAAGTTATGGAGAGCTGTTAATTAACATTAAGTTTAACTAACATTTAAAACACAAGAACACTTATCCCTAAGCGTCCAATGCACAGCCATTGGTTAATCACCCCCATCTCCACCTGCACCCCTGCACAGAGTGATGAAAAAGAAACCTGAGCAGCATAAACCCTGAGCAGATTCAAAAACTCACCTCAACATGAGAAAAGCAATGAAAACACTTGATCAGTTTACCCAAACAAATCCATTCTCCTAAAATTACCAGGAGGGAAATTCTGTCATTGCTTCTCGGTAGTTAACAGGTGATGAATGTGTACTATGTGACAGGGAAGCTGTATTTCCTCTAAGTACCAACCGTACTTTCATCCTGTTTAAATATCCAATGCCATGTAACCAAAAGCCCCCACTATTTCCTACGTGGTGGATTTAGTAACTAAGACAGAGACTGGTCAAGGAGGAGGGTTTAGAGGCTAATAAATAGGAAAGCTGTGATGCATTCTGTGACGATGGTGTATTGGGAGCCTGGATGTATGCCTCTCTGCACTGTCAGTAGCCCAAATATGTTCACTGTTTACTAAGTAGACAGTGCCTTTTGGCATGAAACCTGAGAGTGATAGACCCTCAATGTAAAGAGCCCAGAAGTAACATAAGAAATACCCATTTTTGACTTGAATATGAGCAAGTTATAAAAAAATCACAATGTCTGGGCAGCAAGCATTTTCAAAACCCTACTATGTGCTAAGCTGGCAAGGTGGCACTGCCCTAGAAGAAGCACTGCTGCTTATTTTAGGAGGGGGACACCTCTGTGGATTAGTCAATGGTACTCATCCACCTATTAACACAGATTTTTGTAACCCTGGTTTAAACATATCCAGAGCTAAATGGAAAAGTGGATCTGATTACTTTCATAAACTGTTATTATTGGGGGCTCTAAAAACTAAAATATTAGAATATCAGTTTCATTCCCTGATCTTTTTTTAAAAATATATATTTTATTTTATTTTTTTTTACAGAGAGGAAAGGGAGAGGGAGAGAAAGTTAGAAACATCAATGAGATAGAAACATCAACCAGCTGCCTCCTGCACACCCCCCACAGGATATGCTCACAACCAAGGTACATGCCCTTGACTGGAATCGAACCTGGGACCCTTGAGTCCCCAGGCCGACTATCCACTGAGCCAAACCGGTTAGGGCTCATTCCCTGATCTTTTGTATAGGAAAAAAAAAAATCACTGAAAAGATAAAGCCATTTTCTCACAAAGTGGTAACCTGCATACAGCAAAGAAAGACCCACAGTTCTGGGGCAAGTTATGCTGGATCCAAAGTGGCCTCAAAGCAGCAGAGAGAATAAGCAGATACTGTATTTATAGCTCATTCTGGCGTTCTGTCTCTGTCTCAGTAACAAGCAAGTATCTGAATCACAACTTCCCCACACCAAAAGCTTGCTCAGTGTCGGTCCTGTTCACACTTCGCAGGCAGAGAGCAAAGCAACAGCCTCAGCCAATGTGTCTCCTTCCGAAGTGGGAACTGACTGGTCACATGGCCACCCTATTGTCAGGGCCTGATGGTAAGAGCTCTCCCACGATTACTCTAAATGTGATGCTTCATACAGGTGCTCACAGGAAAAATGAGGAGGAACATAGAGAACGATGATGAGTTCTTCCCCAAAGAGATGTAAAATTCATTTTTGTTGGTTTTATTACTACGCATATCCCCAAAAGCCCAATAAACAACTTCTTAATCATCTTAAGTACAAAGTAGGGTCCTCATATTATAACCATAAATTAGATGATGTGTATAAAACCCAGATAATATTCAAGTGAATCCATTAGGAAGATTCACATTAAGGCAATTCTGATTCCAAGAACTGTTTTGACAGGTCTACCTAAGAATACTTTAATTAAGGCCTGTACTATTTCTTTGGGACTGGATTTCACAACAGCTTGTCTTTGTTTGTAATTTTTTAAAAGAAATAAAGCAGATTAGATGATAATTGGTAGCTAAATGTCATGTCATACTAACAGCTTCCTTATAAATTCTTGTTTCAACACTAGTTTCTGACAGGAAATTGTATACACATGCACACACACACACAAGCACATACACATTACATACACTCACACACACACACACACATGTACATACCACATACATACAGACTCACACACACACATTGTTGGGTGGCCACTTCTCCAGGAGATACTGTGATCAAACAGTGATGTCAATTTTGACAGTGATGTCAACAAATATTTTACACTTCCAAAGTTAGGTCTTAGTTAACGTTAATATGTTAGTAAGAAAATAATGTTTTTGGTAAAGTTCTTGGAGTAAATTTTTTGTGTGATCAAGACCAAACTTAGTTAACTCTTCTCTAACTTATTGGAATTGGTCAATATCTTTAAAGAAAGATAAATTAAGTGATTTTTTTAAAAAAAGAAGACAGAAACAAAAGAAAAAAGACAGGCATGCTGAAACTGGTTTGGCTCAGCGGTAGAGCGTCGGTCTGTGGACTGAAAGGTCCCAGGTTCGATTCTGGGCAAGGGCATGTACATTGGTTGCGGGCACATCCCCGGTAGGGGGTGTGCAAGAGGCAGCTGGTCCATGTTTCTCTCTCATCGACGTTTCTAGCTCTCTATCTCTCTCCCTTCCTCCTCTCTGTAAAAAATATCAATAAAATATATTAGAAACAAAACAAAACAAAAAAAAGACAGGCATGTGAGACTTGGCAGTCAGAAAAATACAAGAAAACACTATGGATAGATGGTGTCTTAAAAGACAATAGCTAACCATTTCCAAGTGGTACTATTTGCTTGGTACTATTCAAAGTGCTTCCTGTCAGGTGTGGCTCTGGAATCCTCACCTGCTCTCCAGGAGGCAGCCCCCGTCATCATGCCCACTCTGTAGAGACCTGAAGCACAGGAGAGAGGACCTGGCCAAGATCCCACAAGTGCTGTGAAGCCTCGGCCCAGCCCCCAGCAGCAGCGCTGTGATTGCTCTGCTGGCCCTTCATTAAAACATGGCACGTGTGCACGCGGGGTCATGAACAGAAAGCGCATTGCTGCTTTCTCCACGCAGTTACGGTTCCATAAGCACCTCTAGTCCCTTCTGTAGTCTCTTCGTTTCTGTTTCTTGGGAAAAAATAAATTAGAACACTAATTCCATGGTTGCATTACATTGATAGGTTTTTAAAAAGTGATTTAAATAACAGATCTAAAGTAATTAAGATAATCCCTAAAATGGATTCATCTGAACTCATTATTACAAGAAGGAAATTTTACCATTAGTGGCCAATTATTGGGCCTTTCATGTTTGTTTAGTATTCTCCCCTTGCCCAGTCCTACAAATCAAATGCAAATCCATGACCGCAGCTCTGCTACAGGCAAAGCCCTGTCCTTTGAGCCTACAGTTCCCTTTCCCCATTGCGTCCTTTGGTTCCATTGACCAAGGGCTACCAGATGCCAAACAATAACACTTTCCCAGATACAAGGGACTGGGGCAGGCACTGCAGGGAATAAGAAGGTGACAGTGCATCTAGGAAGGATGTGCTAAGGGCCTGAGCTGGCACAGTGATGGTGTGACACACCATGGGGCAGCTCTGCCACCATCAGAATCGACAACACATATGGGGTCGCTGAAACAGTGTCTGAGGAAAGCAGCACTCATAAGTCACCATGTGACGTGTAATGTAAGTTTCAGCAGTTTGACCATTCCGATTTTCCATCTGGACAGCATCATGGCAGAGTTGAAAGGGAAAAGGGGAGGAAGGTAACATAACAGATTAAAAACTGTGTTTCGCTAAAGCACTGTGAGGTGACATTGAAATCTAAGCAAAGGGTTAACTGGGGGGGTCTCCAGTTATTCTTGCCACAAGTAATTGTTTCAAAATAATTATCAAGTGAATAAATTAATGGATCAAGTAAAAAAAATGATAGATGTATCTAGAATCATTTATTTTCCTGATGTCTTCTAGGTATGGGGACATAGCTCCATTAAAGCACTACACAGGAATCACTTATCAAAAATAAAAGAGTCATGTGTTTGATGACAGGCAGAGCAGGGGAACAGCTTGGGCTTACACACATTTGACCTGTGTAAAATGAGCACCAAGATGGCTGGCCCAGGGCTGGCACAGTGACTTCATGGTGTCGTTAAGGATTCACACACCCTCTGTCCTCCAGTTCCAACGCTAGTCTTTTCAGTGTGTTTCCTCAGAGCAATAAAATGGCTATTGCTGCCCAAATCTACACTCTGAATAGGATGAAGGGGTAGAGCTGGGCAGCCACATCCGTTACCCTTCCTTAGGAAAACAAGAGCCTCTCCATTAACTGCCCTCCCGCCCTCCTGGGCTCACACTTGGGTCTCATCAGACAAAACTGGGTCACAGGTTTTCCCCTGCCTTCAAGAGAGACCGGGAAATGAATTTTTTCGCTTCCCGGCCTCTCACGTAGAGGAAAGCAAAGGAAAAGGGAGTCAGAATAAATATGGAGCAAATCAACCTGCAATAATAGCTACAAGGTTCAAAAAAAAAAGAACATTTAATGTTCTCTGTCTAAAAATAATATATGGGAATATACACCTGCTAGTAATTCTATCAAAAGTAGTTAACATAGAAAGTATTTCTGCTTAATAACAACAACTACTTTTGCCCTGGCCAGCGTGGCTCGGTTGGTCGTCCTGTACACTGAAAAGTCATGGGTTCGATCCCTGGCCCAGGTCGGTCGGGGAGCATGAGGGAGGCAACCGATCTGTTTTCTGTCACATCAATGTTTCTCCCTTCCCTTCCTCCCTTCCCCTCTCTCTAAAAATCAGTGAACATATCTTTGGATGAGGATTTTTTTAAGAAACTACTTTTCAGTAAGCACTTTCAAGTCAGTATTCCAGGACCTTTATTCACTTTATATCTAATTCCCACAACTGTCCTTAAAGTTTAATGGAAGAAAGAGGCTTAGAGAGGTTCAAAGAGCATACCATAAGTGCCAGAGCCAGAGAATGAGAGAGCTAAGGCTTGAAATCGTTTCTGTCTCACCGAGTCCACTCAGGTAACAATAAGGGATTGAGCCAGACTTATACCCAAGCAAACAGTTAAGCCCCCACACCAAAAACAAAAAACAGAAACAGTCAAAAAGGGATTGATAATGCCTTCTTGTGAACTGCCTGATATTGATGACTGAGGAATCAGGAACTTACATACTACATCAAGTGCTATGCCAGCTGCTTTACAAACTTGACATCTCTAATCACCCAACCTTATAGTAAGGTCAGTAATATTAAAATTATTTGTGCCTCTTATGGGCCAGGTTGAGGCACTTAAATTATCTCACTTCAGGTAAGGACAGGAGCTTGGTGCCCTTTCTCAAATCAATCCTAAGTGGCACAGCCTGTCTCTGTGTCCCACAGTCCACGCCTCACTCTGGCGTTCCTCTTCCTTCTCCCGTCTGCCCTGCCCTGCCCTTCAGACGCAACACTTGCCGTGGTCTTGTCTGCGGGGACTGGCTGCCTCATTTATCATCTGCCTCTCACCCAGCCAGCGTCTGGAACAAGGATGGTGCCTCCAACAAGGACGGTGCCTCCACTTAGTTTTCCGTGGCCTCGCAGGTGGGACGTAGATGGATATGTAGACACAGCCCTGGAGGAGCCCGTGTAGAGAGGGGAGGGGAGGAGATGGATAAGGGTCCACAGTGCCTCTATTGTGCTATTACAGAAGGATGGAAAGATGGTTACGCGATGTAATAAGTCACACCAGCCTTCTCCGTGGTAATTCTCGTGCAACTGGGCAAATTCAAAACATCCCATCTTTCCCAACAAGTAATCAGGTATTTGAAATGGCTGAATGAGGAATCATAGCCATTACCAAGTTCGGGATTGGAAATGGGAATAGGTGGATGGAAAAGACTAATTCAGGGGCTGCCCAGGCAGGGAAGGAAGAGGGAAATAAAATAGATGTTGTAGTAATCATTCTAGTTTCTTGCTGAGCTCCCCTCCCTAATTTAGGGATTCATTTGGCTAAAATAGGGATTCATAAAATAACGTTTAAAATATACTCATTCATCAGTTTCTTTTTAGGCAATTGTTTTGATATTTCTAACTAACATGGGGTACTCAAATATGAAGACATTGATTTCTGGCTTTCCGGTCTCCTAGATAAAGTAACAAAACAACCCTGAGGTTAAAAGGACCTTTGTAAAACAGAAGCCTCGCCTGTTCTAGCTGTAGCATGACCTTGGATGTTGTCTTTAGGAGTAACTAACTCAGCAGGGACTGTGCAGCCAGAACAGTACTGGCTACGTAGGGGTGCTTAGAAGTAATTGGTGAGTTAATGCACAGATTAATGAGTTGGAGTTAATGAATTAGTTCTGATATGTTTAGGTTCCACAAACGTATTTAGATCTTTTCTATCTGGGTTGGGTAGGTAGCTTTTTGGTGGTGTTTTAAACTCAGTCTTTCAAAAATGCAGGCTTTTTCCTGTGGTCCGGCCTCGACCCATTCCAATTCGCAGGCTATTTGAAGGTGTCAGCACCGTGAAAGATTTCTCAGAAAATACCAGTGTTGTTTCAAGCAATTTCTACAATTGCTGTCAAGTTCAGGATTAAGGGGGGGGAAAGAGAAACAATGGATTTTTTTTTTTTTTGTAAAGAAAATTGTTTTTACTTGAAAATATAACCTGAAAATGTCGATTATTGTGCAGTAAGTTAAGATTTTTCTTCTACCCAGAAATTTTTATTTAAAAAATCTGAATACAGACATCACCACCACTTGACATATACTTGATAATGTTTATTTTTAGTTTTTCTACTGAGGCTTTAGTGTTCATATGTTCATGAAGACTTAATTCTGACAGAAGTTCGGAAAGATACCATTCCTTACACAATTTGAATTCAAGCAGTAATTTTCAACTAAAATTCTCTTGGCTTTGTCAGCAATGTTGTATAACTACAGCTTACTTCTGATTGCCTATTCATTTCAATGCGATCTGAATTCCTAAAACACTGAAATGTGGTATTAACAACATCAATTCATTAATTTCCTAAAATTGCATGAGTAGGCAATTCTGTAATGGCACTGCTCTTCTCCATACTCTGTGAAATGATAGTTCTGCTTTAAATTGGGAGAGAAGAGAAGAAGCACAGGAGATTTCAGTTGGCTCAAATTATTGTCTATCCCTGCATTCTCTTCAGGGTAGCAGTCTACAAACTCATTAGTCAACAGAGCCAAATATCAACAGTACAACCATTGAAATTTCTTTTAAGAGCCAATTTTTTTTTAACTTAAACTTCTTCTAACGCCATTTCTTCAAAATAGACTCACCCAGGCTGTGGTATTTTGTGGAAGAGCCACATGTGGCTCGAGAGCCAGAGTTTGCTGACCACGAAGTAAGGGGCTTCTCCCTCCTCTGCAATCCTGATCCACTCTACTGCTCTCCTTGACCTGTGTGGGCAGTTATACTTGAGATGGCTTCCTGTGGGAAACCACCTGGCAGGGGCAGATGCCACTGCTGTGAGCTCCCCTAACACCTCTTTTTGATCCCTATCATGGAAGTTATTACACTATTTTATAATTCTACTTCTTATGATTCCAACATCTTTCTATCGCAATTCTACTATCTTTATAATTCCACTGTCTGCTTTCTTATTTATAACTAGAGCCCAGTGCAGGAAATTCATACACTGGTAGGGTCCCTAGGCCTAGCCAGCAATCAGGGCCAATCGGGGCCTTCTTTCCTTCCATGCTGCCCCCTAGTGATCAGCGCATGTCATAGCAAGTGATTGAACCAGTCTCCCTGTCAAACCCCCAAGAGGATACTTTGCATATTAGCCTTTTATGTATAGAGATTTCACTGTTGTCTTCGGTATTATATTTCCAGTATCTGCCATCAATGTCCAGCATAGCCTTTAAATACAACAATATATATTTACTAAATGAGTACATCTATTAATGGGTTATTAATTATATGGTGACCATCATTAACTATATATGCTTAATATTTATGGGAAAGGCGGGAACAGAAACACCTTTTCAGCTTGAAAACCTTTTGTCACATCTTCTCTGCAATTAATCCGAGGCAACACCTCTTAAGAATTCAAGTCTTTACATTGCAAAACACATGCTTTTCTTTCCTTTTAAGTGTTAAGTGACTCGGTTCAAAATTAAAGTCCTATATTTCACTTAAGATTTTTATTTTCTTTGTTCCACAGTCTAATAAGGTAAATTACAAGTTTTCAAATAATGCAGATTTCAGAAAGAATGTGCTATCTTGCTGAAATAAAAGCTCAAGGAGGGGAAGTATGTTGACTGATTGCTTTACCACTATATCCAAAACTCTTAGCACTCTGCCTGGTGCATAGTAGGTGCTCAATAAATATTTAGTGACTAAAACATATATTTCAACCAATCTAATAACATCCTGGATTTGCAATCATAAAGAGAAGAAATATAGAAGGGGGAAAAAAAGAAAGGAACATGATAGACAAATGGACCATTAATCACAGGAGAAAAACAGGGTCAGTTATTTAAAAAGCTCCGTGGTCAGAGGCAAACTGATCATGGTTCCAGGCCATTAACCAGCTCTTGACCTCTTACTACTGAACTCTCTGGGCCTCAGTTATGACATCTGATAATGGAATCTCATTATATGTACAGAGATATAAAGAAAGCACTGATTAGACCTGGCTGTTGTTGGTATTATTATTTTGATGATACTGTCCCTGCACTGGGCAAAGTACTGGTGCTATAGCAACCACATGTGTTCTGTTGCTTTCTCTTCCTGGTTCTTTCATTATATTGGATTTCTGACAAGAGAGAAATCTCTATATTCCAGTGGCACTTCTTAAGTCTCAGGAAGGTGACTGCTGCAGCGCCTACAGAATGATGAACTGAGAAAAGTGAACGCAGCTCAACAGTCTCAAAGAAGTGTTGCCAAACCTGTCACCACCTATAAATGCCCTTCAGAAGCTATGTTCAAGACTATAGGTGCTGATCTCTCTCTCTCTACTTTTCTTCTTGCAATGTTGCTTTCATTCCCTTTGTGGATTCCCCTCTTTCTCCCTCCCAAGGGCATTCTCGGTAGACACAGGAATACCAGGTAGGGCTGCCAGTTTCATAATTTTGTTCATGCCTGTGTCATTCAAAAACCCTGCTCAATTTCTAAAATATTCTCAGGAAACCCGTGCTGGGGAAATGCTGCAAAGGATTCAACCATAAATATGACATTAAGCAAAACATAGTATGGTATGGTGGGCAACACCTGGCTTTGAAGTCACAAAGACCAAGGTTTGAATCCTGGCAAATTTTTCAACTTCTCAGCTGGAGTATCCTGATTTATAAAATGGGGATGGAGTTAACTGACATGCAAGATTAATTAATGATTAGAGATAATTTAAATAAATTACCCAGATGGCCTGGGTGGTTAAAGAAATGATATCTTGCCCTAGCTGGTTTGCTCAATGGGTAGAGCATTGGCTCAGGGACTGAAGAGTCCAGGTTTGATTCTGGTCAAGGGCACATGCCCTGGTTGCAGGCTCAATTCCCAGTAGAGGGCGTGCAGGAGGCAGCCAATCAATGATTCTCTCTCATCATTGATGTTTCTATCTCTTTCTCCCTCTCCTTTCCTCTTTGAAATCAAGAAGAAGAAAAAATACATATAGCCATGGCCGTTTTGGCTCAGTGAATAGAGTGTTGGCCTGTGGACTAAAGGGTACCAGGTTTAATTCCAGTCAAGGACATGTACCTTGGTTTGGGGCACATCCCCAGTAGGGGGTATGAAGGAGGCAGCTGATCGATGTTTCTCTCTCATCAATGCTTCTAACTCTCTCTCTCTCTCCCTTCCTCTTTGTAAAATTCAATAAAATATATACTTTAAATATATATATATATATATATATATATATATATATGTATAAATTATATCTGTAATCAATAGTGTATAGTCCCTGCCCCATAACACTTAGAAGTTTAATTAAAATATGTGCTAACTAATAATAATGTATAATAGCTTACATGTGTTGAGCGCTTCAATATGCCGGACAACATCATGGGAATATGTTTTAGGAAGATGGCATGTGCCCAGTGATATATTCCCCTCTGTCACATGCTCAGTCACATCTAAAGTATATCCATTCAAAGTGACAAGCTTCGTGACAAAGCTGAAAGCCAGTTCTGGAGCCTACTCATTCACTTCTCAACATGACTAAATCGGGAGACACTACCAACAGCTACTTATTTTCATAGAGACATTTTTCAGGAGAAATGTCAGCCACAAATCTGCCTTGGCAGATGCACGCTGTGTTATTTTCCATCATGTTGCTCTTCAGCATTGGCACGCAGAGCAGCCTGAAGGATGAGCAGCCTTCAGGTTTCTATCAAGAGAAGGAAAACTGGAGTCCTATTACTTCTGTTTTTAATTCTCTAAATGTAAAAATCTTATACTTCCATTTTAAAACAAATAGCATTTATGGAAAGGTTGTGTGCTCGCCCATGTGTGGGTGGGTGTTGAGGGTGAAGAATGCAGATGATTATAAGGAGAAAATAAAAATCACCCATTATTCTGCAATCCAGAAACATCACTGGTAACATTTGGGGTCTTTTCCATGATATTTTGGGATATGGTTGTGATTTTCTATGATATTTTGACAATATGGTTGGTTGCGGAAATCATACTGTGCTTTGCTCTAATTTTTTTAACTTAAAATTGTGTCGTGAGTATGTTTTCAAGACATTGGTTGGGCAAATTATGTAGACCTTCGAACCCTCAGTAATAATGGCGTAGTGTTTCTACTTCACAGTATTGCCACGAAGCTCAAATTAGAAAAAAAAAAATGTGAGAGTCCTTCCGAAATCACTTACAAAGCACGCAAATGAAATTAAGATTTATTCTGATCCACATGACTTGAGGAGTCAGAGGCCCGTCTGTATTAACATCTACAGAGCACTCTGCAGGTCACTGGGGATTCAAGAGACAGAGCCTCATACCAGAGATTGTACAGTCTGGTCCAGAGATGAAGCCAAATCATAAAAACATGCAAGAGAAGCAGCGGGTTACGCTCTCCTTCTGGCTGCAGTAAAACTTTGCCTTAATTATTTAAAAAGGTTCTCAGATCTTGAATTCCTTCTGCCCTTGGCTCTTTCCATTTTAAAATGAGTCATGCTTCAAAGAATTATTTTTTCTTATGTCAAACATGATTATAATTTTACCCACAATAATGTAATTTGCCAGTTGAATAGATTTCCAGCCCCCATCAAAAAAAAAGGGGGGGGGGAGAGCCTATTTTTGTAAACTTAGATCATGTATAATGATTGGTTTAAATTAAAACTAGTATTTTTTTTATGGAGGAAAAAAAAAAATCCCCTGAGCTCAAAAGAAAAAGAATTATAAAATGAGAAATTCCTTAAGGTTCTGTTCATTTATGCTACAGCAAAAAAAAAAAAAAAAAAAATTAAAACTTTTTGCTACAGCACATAAGGAGTATTTTTGTATAATTATCACATTACTATGGAAAATTTATGTGTTTTGTTATGTCTGTAGGGTGGAATAATGAATGATTTTTATCTATTTCCTTCTCCTTTTCTACAAGTTTTTCTACTATACCATATATTTCTGTCAATCTAAAATAAGTAAATAGCCGAAACTGGTTTGGCTCAATGGATAGAGCATCGGCTTGGGGACTAAAGGGTCCCGGGTTCGATTCCGGTCAAGGGCATGTACCTTGGTTGTGGGCACATCCCCAGTAGGGGGTGTGCAAGAGGCAGCTGATCGATGACTCTCTCTCATCAATGTTTCTAACTCTCTATCTCTCTCCCTTCCTCTCTGTACAAAATCAATAAAATATATTTTTAAAATAATAATAAAATAAAATAAAATAAGTAAATAAAAACTAGACCAGTTGAAGAGCAAATATAACAGTAAAGTCAGCCAGTCCAAATAAATAAGTGGGAGAATTCAGCTCAAATTAACAAAGCACAGCAATGTGATCCCTACAGGAAACTAGTAAAATGTTCTTCCTCAGGGAAAGGCATATACTAAGCTTACCTGAACTCTCTGTAACACTTCACCCTAGATATTCACTAGCTTACTGGACACTGTTTATTTAGTTTATAGTTTGTCAAACAACTGTCAAGTTCGGTGGCAGTCTTTTTTACTCCTTCCATGAAATCTACTGGGAATTAATGCTATCAAAAGTTGTCCAAAGCTAAATAATAACTTGGTCAGAACCAGGAACTGTGTTAACAAAGAAAGGAATGGCTCTTGGGTTGGATATTGGGATTAGCTTGTTATCCAGCCCCTCTTTCCTCCTTGCGGGTTGGAGGTCAGTGGTGGGACCGAAATTTTCAACCCTCTAATTGCATGGCCTGTTCTCCTGATAAACAGCCCCATCCTTAGGTGTGGTCCAAAAGTCTCCACTAACAGAGGAAAGACACCTTGCCCATACTCAGCATCTAGGAAATTCCAAGTGTTTTAGGAGTTCCATTCCAGGAACAGGGACAGAGACCACATACACAGTTCTTAGTATAAATCCCAGTATCACAGCTGCCATGATCTGCCCAACCATATAAAATGTCCTGGGACATAACAATTCACCCGTTATTGGAAAGACCACTATGCCATCAACTTGATCCCTCTTCTTGGCTTATACTTCCTAATCCTGTACATTTTTAAAATATATTTTATTGATTTATTTTTTATTTTTTTTACAGAGAGGAAGGGAGAGGGATAGAGAGTTAGAAACGTCAGTGAGAGAGAGACATCAATCAGCTGCCTCTTGCACACCTCCTACTGGGAATGTGCCTGCAACCAAGGTACATGCCCTTGACTGGAATCGAACATGGGACCTTTCAGTCCGTAGGCCGACGCTCTATCCACTGAGCCAAACTGGTCAGGGAATCCTGTACTTTTTTTTTTTTTTAAGTATCATAAATAATTAAAATAGTAAAGCAATAAATTATATAAATTACATTTTTTTAAAAAGCACCCCAACAGAAAACTTACTCTAAGCCAGAAGTTAACAGCCAATGCACAGAAAAAATAAAAATGAGCAACAAATACATTATACAAAGCTTTTACTTCACTGATTATCAGAGAAATAAAATTAAAAAAGTAAGATTCCATATACATGTCGAATTAAAAGAAGCTAAAGTATAATATCCTGTGATGTCTGGTAATATAAATTGTTGTCACCCTAAAAAGTAATTTGGCAATATGTATCCAGAGCCCTGTATATGCCTTTTGACCCAATAATTTCACTCCTAGAAACCTGTCCTGGTGAAATGCTAAGTATTCATGAATAAGAATATTCACCAAAGATATATTCACTTCCCTGGTGATTTCATCCATCTTCTGTCTGCAAATTCTCTATACACTATTGACTCTCAAATTTATTTTTCCAAGTACAATCTCTTCCTTGAACACTGGACTTAATGCCCACTTGACATCTCCATTTGGGTGCCTAAGAGTCATCTCAGGCTTTGCACTCTTTAATGCCTCTCTCCTCCCTAATCTCATTCAATCCTCTTGGCTTTTCTGCAAAATCCCACTGCTTCTCAGAACCTTCACCACCACCACCACCCCATCTCCAGGTTTATCATAACGGCTTCCTAACCGGTCTCCCTGTTTCCAACCTTGCCTGCCTCTCTCCACCCCTCCTTGCAGACTAGCCACTTAGCAGTCCAAGAAAACATTTTTAAAGGTTAATAGAAGATGGCATCCCCTGTCGAAATCCTTCATCAGGTGTCCGGGTGTCTCATCTCAGAGTGAAAACCAACGTCTTGACCTTGGCCCACTTGGCCCTATGTTTGATGTGGTCCTGTTACCTCTCTGACCTCAAGCCTCCTACTTAATTTGTTTATTCAACTTTGCTCACGGTCCACCCTCTCCAAATAGTCCAGGCACAATTTCCCCACAGAACCTTGCTTCTGCCGTTCCCTGTGCCTGGAATGCTCTTTCTTCATATCCTCCTGGGCTTCTTTCTTACCCTTTTCAAGTATTTTTCAGGCATTGCCTTTGCATTGAGCTCTTACTTGACCCACTATTCAAACGGCAGCATCCCTTCCCCCACACTCCCTATATGCTTTCCCTGCTTTATTTTTCTCCAGGACACTTATTACCTTCTAGTATACCTTCATCCCTTTTTTTATTTTCACTGTCTGCCTCTTCCCATTATATAGTAAGCGCCATTAAGGACTGGGCTAAAACATTGATAAATTACTGAGTGGTTTCAAATTGGCTATTGGGTTACATATTTTCCAAGCAGGGGTCTTAGTGTTTTTTCTATGACTTAAATAATGACCTTGATGCACATTAGCCGTTCACCCATCATTGTCAGAGGTCTGAGTAGTTGAGAAATGCTCAGACTCTGCAGTTCCTTGCGGTTGACCTACAGTTCCAAAACGAATTCTTCTTGAGAGCTTGTGAAGTGTATTGCATAGGGCTCATTCTCCAGCTGATTGAATAATGTGATAATACTTCAATAGTCACACATACATCTCCAAAGATTAATAGATGTAATGTTAGTTTGAGGATTCAATTCCATTCAACAATCAATAGGATCCATTACTCCTTAATCAATCTATACTATTTACAATGAATATCAGGTTATGAACACTGAAATAATGCTCATTTCATCCTTATTCAAAGGAGGTTTTGTTAACTGTTTTACAGGTGATAAGGCTGAGGCTCAGAGAGGTCAAATGGCCTTTCCAAAATCAGATCCTACAAGATACTAGTAAGCCAGATCTGGAGCCAAGACTAATCTAATGCCGAGGCTTGTTCTCTCTCCGATACATAACCTACAGTGTATTCAAAAGAATAGACATGATAGATCTACTTTTAAAACATGGATAGCAATCTAAATTTTTAAGGATGTGTTATATTTGCAAATTGCTTTTTCAATGAAAACAGATACTAGTTATATTCTCTCCCTAATTTTCATCTTCAAATAAGTCATATTTACATTTCTCTTGTAATTCCACAGGCTCACCTAAATTATTCACATTAATATAATCTTCTATTGTCATCTTAGTACTTCCTCTTTGTACTTCCTTTGTATCAGTTCAGCATGAGAGATACAGTCATTTTGGCCTCTTCCATCTATCTGTCTGAAGACAAAATGGGACTGTATCACCTTCTGTATAATATGAAAATGATAAACACAAATTGCTTAAAACAAGAATCAATTATATCAGAGTTATCTGAATTACAAGTAAATTGTATTTTGCTTTAGAAGTAATTATTCCTTTTAAAAGGCTGTAAACAGCCGAAGCCGGTTTGGCTCAGTGGAAGAGCATCGGCCTGGGGACTGAAGGGTCCCAGGTTCGATTCCGGTCAAGGGCATGTACATTGGTTGCGGGCACATCCCCAGTGGGGGGTGTGCAGGAGGCAGCTGGTCAATGTTTCTCTCTCATAGACGTTTCTAACTCTCTATCCCTCTCAATTCTTCTCTGTGTAAAATCAATAAAATATATTAAAAAATAAATAAAATTAAAAAAATAAAAGGCTGTAAACATTTAGGTAGTATCAGGAGGCCTCTTGACAAAAGCATTTGGGATGAATTCATCAAAAATCATTCGAGGAAAATACACACAAGTTTTGGAGTTTAGAGTGCAGCCATGCTCTTCCAAAAACCACACTTTAAAGCCACGGCCAGTACCTACCGTTTCCGTTTCTGCATCCACTATTATTGTGCCGTAGCAATTATATCTGCTTTGAGAAAGCCACGTAATTTCCCATAATGCTGTTCTTCCCAAAACAGCCTCCCATGCTGTGGGGGGAAACTTTTCTCAGCAGCAGGCTGCCGCCCTCGCAGAGCGAGGCCGAGGCGACGGAGCAGCTGCAGAGCCGCTGGGCCTGGAGGTGAGGCAGCTGCCTCTGCAGGGCCTGACCCTCCCCGCCGGCCCTCCCCTGCCCACGCCTGTCCCAGGCATCGCCCATCGGGTACACGGCTTTCGTTGTCACACCTCACCTCCAGCCCTGGGGAGCGTGCCAGCAGTGAGCTTGGCTGCCTGACACATTTCCCAGCAAGTCACTGAAACGTGAATAAGCCCCACATCTCAGAGCTGAAAGGAAGCAAATGCCACCTTCCAGCCTCCAGCCTATCCTCCCCACGGTGTCCCTGTCACAGCGTCTCAGGCAGCCTCACAGCCTCGCAGGCTCTCTCCGGTAGCCTTTCACAGCAAGCTGAAGAAATCGCAAACGTGTCCTGGCCGGTTTGACTCGGTGGAGGGAGCGTTGGCCTGCAGACGGAGAGGTCCCGGGTTCCATTCCAATCAAGGGCATATATTATACCTTGGTTGCGGGCACCTCCCACATCCCCAGTGGGAAGTGTGCAGGAGGCAGCTGATGGATGTTTCTCTCTCATTAATGTTTCTGACTCTCTGTTCCTCTCTCTTCCTCTCTATAAAAATATCAATAAAATACGTATTTTTTTTTTTTAAAAATCGCAATTAATTTTCCAACTTCACGTGTGACCAATGAATAGTCCATTACATCTTAGTTGAATGGGGTTTGAAAACTTAAACGATGGGTCAAGACGGTTAGAAGGGCCAATCGATGGGATAGGAATACTGAGTGGCATTTCTCCTCTCGGTTCCTCTTCCATTTAGTACAGTTTCTGGTATTAAAAAGCCAGAGAGTGGAAGGGATGAGACCGCAGCTTCCCACCCCCGGCCCAGTGCAGCTTAGCAAGCCTGCCCAGCAGTGCACAGCCAGCAGCCTGGGCTCCAGGCCCCGAGACCCTTCCTCCTGGCTGGGCATTGTTCCACAGCCGCCAGTGCTTCCTCAGCCATTCAGTACTGCTGGGGTTGTTCGGGCTGTCCATCGCCATCCCGAAGCTAACAATGACTGCTGTCACACTTTGTTCCACAAGTCCTTCCCAAAGCCTTCCTTTACCAGTTCTGCTTTTTTATTTGTTTCCATCTTTTATGCGTGGCTGAATGTCACTTTTTAATTACCTGCTAACTCCATCCCACGTGAAGCAAGAGGATGTGGGCATGGGGAGGCTATAAATATCCAACCTCTCTTTCCATTCGCACATCTTCATCCAGACAAGTGGCTTCTCTCTCTCTCTCTCTTGCCGTCAGAATTCTGCTTGGGCTTTGGGTCATGATAATGCGCTTTTATCCCTAACTCTAGTTCTCAGATCACCAGGAGCCCTTCTTGGCATTCCTTAGCTACTTCCGAGAGCATGTTTCTGTGGATCACTCTAAAGGAGCTTGTCTAGGAGTCGGCTATCTAGTCTGTCTAGATAGGCAAAAGGGAGCCGGGGCTGGCCATATAGATTTCCCCCCAGCCTGGAGATCTCCAGGCAGGATAAATATTTTATAGCTCTCAGGGTGCTGTTTGGAAGGGGGGCATCAGAGGAAGTAGCCAAAGCCATGAGTTGATACGATGGCAACTTCTAGGCTTGCTCATGAGTCCCTTTCTGACTGGGGTCCCTGATCTGGTTCATTTTCATTCTCACGGTTGCCTACTCCCCAGACGTTTGAGAATCCACTTGAAAGCAAGGAGATAGAGAACGTGGACGTCCAAGTCAGCCAGCCTGTGCCCGGGGGAGGCTCCGTCACCACCCGCAGAACATCGGGGCAGCTTCCCTTCCGCCGGGGTCAGCTTATTTCTCCGTAAAAATAATAACTCCTGCCGAAACCGGTTTGGCTCAGTGGTAGAGCGTCGGTCTGCGGACTGAAAGGTCCCGAGTTCGATTCTGGTCAAGGGCATGTACCTTGGTTGCGGGCACATCCCCAGTAGGGGGTGTGCAAGAGGCAGCTGGTCGATGTTACTCTCTCATCGACGTTTCTAGCTCTCTATCTCTCTCCCTTCCTCTCTGTAAAAAGATCAATAAAATATATTTTAAAAATAATAATAATAATAATAACTCCTACTCCACAGGATTATTAAGAGGATTTAAAATGATAACTTTTATGCCGGGACCGGTTTGGCTCAGTGGATAAAGCGTTGGCCTGCGGACTAAAAGGTCCTAGGTTCGATTCCGGTCAAGGGCATGTATCTTGGTTGCTGGCACATCCCCGGTAGGGGGTGTGCAAGAGGCAGCTGATCGATGATTCTCTCTCATCGATGTTTCTAACTCTCTATCCCTCTCTCTTCCTCTCTGTGAAAAATCAATAAAATATATAAGAAAAAAAATAAAAATAAAAAAAATAATAAAATGATAACTTTCCTGAGGAGCCTAGTATCTGGTAACTGCTGGATACACGAAAGCCTCCTTTATTTGCTACTTGTTCTTCGGTGTGCAAACTAGAGAGGGAGGGAGGAAAATTTTTAGTTACTACCTTCAGATTTGTGTTAACCCTCCATGGGGGTGGGGGGGTCCACCCTGGGAGAAAGAAGAGGGATTGATGAGGCAGAATTATGTGATTTGACTTCCCTCCAGGCTGCTCGGCCCCCTCAGAAAGGAGCTGGGACAAGAGGCCTGAGCTCCTCCTGGAAGCAGGTGCCTCTGAGCCTCAGGTCTCTCCCGTCTGCTCTGGACTGTGTTTCCTGTTCTCCCTCCTAATGCTTATCAGTGCCGCCTGCACTGTGAGCCTGTGCTCATCTCTGTGAAATCACACAGAAACCACCCCTTCATACATGTTACATCACTGACACCAGACCTTGAATGCTACCTCTAGATTTTTTAAAAAATGTATTTTCTTTGAAATCTTAACAGTGAAATTTGGGAAAGTGCTTTTAAAAAAAAAAAAGAAATTCTAACAAAAATAGCCCAGCAAAGAGAAATGCATGTCATTTCGTCTTTCCTAGCAACAGTCCTAAAAACGCAGGAACTTAGCCCAATCATGCTAACACTTCTCTGCTGAGTGCTGAAACCACAAAGTTCAACACTCAAGGACTTCCCGCGCATTTCTCAGACCTTTTTCATGGGGAGAAAAAAATATTATTAAACTTCAGCTTTCTGAGGAACAGAAGAGTATAGAATTCCTAACAAAACTGGGCTTGTAAATCAATCTTTACACTTACTATTCTAAAACAGAAGAATGACTCTTAGGCATATTTAATACATTTAACTTAGTAATGTCAAAATGCTAAGGTGTAAGTGAATTTCTGAAACTTTTCTCTCTTTGATCAAGAAAAATTATCTATAAATCACTTTGGATATACAGGGACACAGAATTACTCATGAGAAAAGTTGCATTTGGGTAAAAGGAACTCTGGGAAATCTCCAGGCACCTGAATGCCACTGGAAAATAATCTATAGCCACATTTCCAAACATTTTAACATTCTTCTCAGTAAAAATATAAAGAACTAAATATATGGTTATATACACAATGAAAGCACCATGTACATAACTAAGTGTCTAATTTTTGTTCTTAAGGTTTTTGCATGAGTATTTACCAATTAAAGATCCCGCATAAATACCATTTTGGGCTGCTTTGTATTCTGTTGTAGGGATCTAGCTAATGTACTTAGCCATTTTTTTTATTCCCAGATGTTTAGATTCCCAGGTTTTTACCATTATAAAGATATGACAAGCACCTTTGTTTATCCATGTCCACACTTCTTTTTTTCCAGAATTGTTTCCAAGAAGTGAAATTTCTGGTTCTTTTTAGACTTGATAAATATTGCAAAATTAATTTCCAAATTAAGCTTTTAACAGTGTATACACCCACCATATATATATATATATATACAAAGAATTCCTACCTAATTGTGTTCTTGCCAGCACTGAGCACTAACTTTTTAAAAAATATTTTATAGTGGAGACATGGAGTTAAATGTCATTTAATATAACCTTTCATTTGGTAGAGAATTTGTTTTCTTGACCCTCTAAGTTCCTTTTGGAGGACTCTCTTATCCATCATTATAATAATAATCTAACATATAGTTATATAGTAATATTTGAGTTAAAAAGTAAATAATTAATAAACTTATCATTGAATAGACTCCTTAGTAGTCATTCAATTGCCATATCATTATTCAAAATTTAGTTGTGTGCTCTCTGAATTAAATTGAAAGTGCTTTTGATGACGTGAATGTATTTTCTACTTTAAAATTAACTCCTCAATCTTTTTGTAAAATACATTTTAAATTTATTTTTAGAGAAGAAGGAAAAGAGATAGAGAAATAGAAACATCAGTGAGAGAAGAACATCATTGACGGACTGCCTCCTATCGATACATGCGCCCTATTAGGAACAAGCCTGTAACCCAGGGCCTGTGCCCTGGCCTGAAAGTGAACAGTGACCTCTTGATTTTTGGGTTAACGCTTAATCGCTGAGCCACACTGGCCGAGTTTAACCTCTAAATCTTAGACATTACATTGCAATCAGTACCTCAGAATAGTATATTTTAAAATATTATTCTAGATAACATTTAAAAAATGCCCAAGAAAGTGTATGCATGTCTTTCAGCCAATTATAAATACATATATTGGCTGTATGTGTCATTTCTGCAATTTCCATTTAGAACACCATCATTTTCCAACTGGATAAATTCTAACTTGGAGTCTGTAAACACTCAACAGAAATTAGATTGGTGTCTCAGTTTCTTGACCAAGCATGTACCAAAAATACGGAATTTAATTTTAACTTCTTGTTTGCTTGTCATTCTCAGTACTATCTCATCATAATTTAAAATGGGTAAGCAAATCACTTTGAAAATTCAACCACTCCAGGGGTCTGTCCTTGAACAGTTCCCCTTTGTTTTTGTAACCAAGCAAAATTGCCTCTGGGCTTGTTTTTATGCTTGCTCTTCTACCTTGCTTGCTAGTCAAAAGACCAGTTAGTTCTTCAAGTCATTATCATGAAATCCTCCCAAATAAGAATTTCCTTTTGGGTTAAAGCTATCTAATATAGTTCTTTCGTGACAATTGAAGTAATGCTTTTTTCAAGAACCAGGAAAATATGAAGCCAAAAGGTCCGGTTTACCAATATCCCTTCCAATTTTGCTTTATTCTTGAGACTCATTTTTCATAAGGACAGTTTTATTTTATGGAGTTAATATATGATAGAGAGACTCAAAATTGCCATTGCAAAAGCAGGTAACACATTATTTTCATGTTCATTAAGTTTATCTGATTGCTCAATTTTAGTAATATTAGTAAGTGCATGCCTATCAAACTCATAAAATTAATCTTCCTTTTCATATGGGCCTTATGTAACATCAGTAATAAGGTCACTATTTACTTTGTGCTTCTGATGTGCCAGGCAATGAGCTAAGTGACCCCTACTTATTCTCTCATTTAGTCTTCTCAATAACGCTGTGCTTCAGGGTATTGTTAAGGGTCATTTTATAAATGAGAACACTGAGGTGATATAAATGAGAACGCTGAGATTTGAAAGTACTTGGCCAGCAACTAGAGAGAAGGAACTCTGTGATTCAAGCCAGTCAAAACCAGTGCTCTCTGTGCTACAAAGCCAGCTAAGCCTTCCAGATCATTGACCTAAAGCAGGAATGCCAGAATATTTCATCTGACATGCAAAGCTTACCACCGAGCAGCCCACCCAGATGCTGTGCTGAAGCAGGCAAGCCATGTAAGCTCTATTCTAGTGCCCAGTAGTATCTGCTTTAAATGCAGGAAAAGGAGGCGAAGGCTGAGTGCTGGAAAGCTGCCGTGCCAGGCCTGAAGGAAATAATACTGGGATGTCTCTACAGTACTGACGCCTTGTGCCCCATCTACATTCTCTTCGTGACTTGTTTGATGTGAGAAGAGATTTTTGTTTGTGCATTTGTTCGCTTTTGTTCTTAGAATTGCTCTCGGTCCCAAATATTTTGATGGGCTGAATTTTCAGCTTTTTTTTTTTTTTTTTTTTTTTTTTTTTGCGGGGGTTGGGGGGCGGAGTAGGCTTCCTAGGTCCCTGTCAGGGGATATGTGCATAATCTGTAAGGCTGGGAAACTGGATTATTTTACTGCTGCACCAGCCACTTCTTTTCTATGCCCGCACAATGGAGTGCAGCTAGTAAGAGAGGCTGCAATAATCAAACAGATCCAAAGGGTTCGTTTCATACAGGAGGCCCTGCTGTGTGAGAAAAGGACCACGGTTTGGAATTTGGAAGGCTGGGAATGACTCTCAGCCCTGCCACTTGCTACATGTGTGTCCTAACCATTTCGGAACCTGTGTTCTGATCTTTGGAGATGAATAAACCATGTTAATATCTATTTCACTAGGTTGCTGCGATACTCAGGTGAGAGTACGTAGATACAAATGCATTGTCAACTGCCGAGAGCTGGGTTTTAGTTCGTAGAGATTTGTGTACTAGCTAAAGATTTCACGGTTTCCTATGGGGAGTAAAAAATGGCAATAAAAGTCATGCTTCCGTGTTTAACACATTCACCACAGCCTCAGACTTCCGGTGTTGCGTGAAAACTCAAGAGGGCACCACTGGTTTGTGTCACTTGAGACTCCAGACACTGAGCATTAATTAGGGAGCATGACGTTAATTTGATTTAGAGACTACTGCCCCACAGTCCAGGCTCCATCCTTCTCTTATCATACCCACTTAATCACTTACTGCAAATCAAGAGGGGAGGGCAGGTGTTTTGAGGCAGGTGCTGATGGACTAGGGGAAGGAGCCTACCATGTCTGCAGCTGATGCAAAACCAAGCTAAGAAGCGAAAACTTCAGTGCACTCAATGCCAGAAAAAGCCAGTCTTACTTTTGTTGTTGTTGTTGTTACTGCCTTGATCAGTGATGCATGGAGCTATTCCTTTGGGTCTTCTCTTTGATTTTTTTTTTTTCTTTCTCTCTTTGGTTTCCAAAAAGAATCTTTGGCATTTTGGTGTCATATTTACTAGAAAGGTTGTACAATGTCAGCCAAGTTAAAGGGGAATGGATAAAATGAGAAATAAACAAGAGTTCCACTTTTATTAAGTGGCACTGTTAAAGCCCGGCCAGCATGGCCCAGTGGTTGAACGTCAACCTATGAACTAGCAGGCCGTGGTTCAATTCTGAATCAGGGCACATGCCCAGGTTGAGGGCTCAATCTCCAATGTGGCTTGTGCAGGAGGCAGCAGATCAATTATTCTCTGTCATCACTGATGTTTCTCTCTCTCTCCCTCTCTCTTCCTCTCTGAAGTAAATAAAAATATTTTTTTTTAAAAGTGACACCATTAAATAGCATTCTGAAATTAGTAATTACATAACTCCATTTGAATGTTCAAAATGATGTGACAACAACTTTCCCCAAAATTATGTCCTCTCATCGTCTTCTGTGGGCTCTGTTTCTCCACTCAGACCTTGTGTTGTCATTCTTAGTTTCTCTCTTGACCCACCTCTCTTCTCCTTGGCCTCTCTGTGGAAGCTCAAAAACAATATATCACACTCCCTAAGAGTCCTCTCTACTTGGATGTCCCATGGCCAATTTAACACAGCCTGTTCAAGATTGAATTTACTTCTGCCCTTCTCCATACTGCCTTTTGCCTACATTCTTTACCTCACTAAATGTCAACCCCATTTCCTGAAGGGCTCATGTCAAAAACTTCAGATACCCTTGACCACCCTCTCTCTTACACTCCCATCTAATCAGTGCCCAAGTTCCCATCATCCTAACTTCTAGAAATACCTTCAGGGTGGCCTCTCCTCTTTATTCTTCTGCTACATCTTGCATTTAGTGTCCACCCCCTTCCCATATCTTCTTACTGGCATTGTTACAATAACTCAGTGCTTTCCATTTTTCTAACCCACGTATGCACTACCATGTCACTCTAATTCTTAAAATCCTTCATTGTTTCTCTACTGCTTAAATAGTGTGAAGATACCTTCGCATGAATGTCAGTCTATTTCACCATGTTTCTTTCTGACTCTATTGAAATACTAATGGTTCCATAAGTGAGAGATGCAGTTTCATACCTCTGTGCTTTTGTAAAATATGTTACTTTGCATACTTTTTACCCTTGGAGAATTCCTATTCACTCTTTAAACCTTAACTTGAATGTCAAAGTCTCTATGAAACCTTTCTCTTTTGTGTTCCTATAGCAACTTATAAATACTTCCTCAGTAGCACTTATCATGTTGTCTTATGATGTTACTTTTCTAAAAATCATGGAGCAATTTTATTCAACAAAGCCAAGGGAAAAAGTCATGATCATCAAAGGCAGGTCAATAGAAATTACCCAAACTGAAATGCAGAAGGGAAAAAAAAAAGTGAAAAAAGACCATCAAGAAAGGCAAATACAAAAACAAACAAAACATCTGAAATACAATAATTAAACTGCTGCAATAATAGGCAGAGAAGATCGTGAAAGCAGCCAAAGGAAAAAAGACATGTTATATATAGAGGCACAAAGATAAGAATTGCAGCACACTTCTTGTCAGAAAATTTTCAAGCCAAAAGACAATAAAGTAACATCTTTAAAGTGCTGAAATGAAGGGAAAAAAAAGAGTCAACAAGGAGTTTTGTACCCAGTAAAAGTACCTTTCTAAAATGAAGAGGTCAAGAGTTCCTCGGACAAACAGCAGTTGAGGAGATTTGTTGCCAGCAGACCTACAATTCAAGAAATGATAAAGGAAAACTCATTTTTTTCTCTCATTTTTAATTACTCAAAAAGAAATTTGCGCTTATTTGTAACATATGTAAAAACAAAGTATATGGCGATGTAAATTACCTTTAAAAATGAAAAATGGATGAGCACAAAAGATGAGAGGTAGGGTTTTGGAATATACTGCCATAAGTTCTTACTCTACTTATGAAGCAGTATTGTTGTGTTTGAAGGTGGAGTCTGATTGATTAAAGTTGTATATTAAAGCAAGTTTAGATTGATGAAGAATCTGGGGAGAAATCATCATATGAACTGAAGAGAGGGTATGTAAAGAAGTATAAAAAAACAAGGAAGCTCTCCAGGGGAAATAATGGAGCTAACGCAACAACAAGGACTAGGGTTGATGCAATTGAAGTGTCAGGAATACTTAAAATCTCTAGGCTAAGGCAAGTTTTAAATTTCTTAAGACAGTGAACTGTGGTAGATTTGAACATAGAAGAGGTACAATAAACAGTGTTTGCCCTGACTGGTTTGGCTCAGTGGATAGAGCGTCAGCCTGCGGACTGAAGGGTCCCAGGTTCGATTCAGGTCAAAGGCATGTACCTTGGTTGCAGGCACATCTCCAGTGGGGAGTGTACAGGAGGCAGCTGGTCGATATTTCTCTCTCATCGATGTTTCTAACTCTCTATCCCTCTCCCTTCCTCTCTGTAAAAAAAAATCAATAAAATATATATATTTAAAAATAAAATAAATAAAGCAAGTGTTTGAGGTGGGCTGTTATTCCAGATGCTCTGTATGAGATGGACATACAGTTGTGGGAGGTCTGGGCAAAAACACAACCCAGCAGGTACGACAGAGAGCACACTGTGCCCCTATTCTGTAACAACCACGTTTCTTTACTGTGCTCCCCATCTCAGCCACCCATGCAGCAGCACCCCACAGCCTTGTGCTCTGAATATTTCACGTGGGTCTAGGATGATCTGGTGTGAGAAGAACCAGTGATTAATTGGCAGAGATCCCTAGCTCTGGGTGGGTGAGCCTTGGCAGAAAGCTCCAGATGGCTGTCTCCCCCATAGATTCAGTGGATGCAGTTGGCATCTTCAGCACCCCCTCTGGAGACTTGCCCACTGTGGTTTTCAGAGCTGGTTAATCATTATAATCACAGACTCCTGAAAAGGAGGGGCTCAAGTTTTCTTGTTTCCTTTCTCTATTGACAGCAAGTGACAGCAGGATGACTTGTCTTTTATATTTAGGGATATCAGTTTAATTATAAAGACATCAGTTTATTGTAAGGGCATCCATTATATTGCATTAGAGCCTACCCTAACGATTAGCATTTAGAGAGTCTCAAAGGCTTGTAGTGCTCTGCATGGGCTTATAGGATCATCAAGAGTCATATTTAGGTCCTTTGAACCTAGTGATCCAAATAATCTTCATGATGGAAGTGAGAGACCCTGAAAATGCAGTAAATTTCAGGATGGAGGAGCATGTTATGAGTTTATGACTTGGGCTTAAGCAGGGCATATCTGTCTTTAAAGTATAGGCAAGGTGTCTATGTTGAAATTTGAAAACAACATAAATGTAGCGGGGGAAAGAAGAGAGAGTGTGGGTTTTGTCAGTACTGTTTGATATCCATGCTTTCACTAATGGCATTTCTCAGGTGTTAATTTGTATACCACTTGAACCTAAAAACCATGAGTAACTGTTCTGGGTTAGTGATTAAAGAATGCGTTTCACACAGGCCTTGAAAGCCAAGGGAGTCTAAAACAGGCATCATATTCTTACTACAATCTGACAGTGGGATATTACTGAATATGGTTTTTGTTTGGTATTATTGTTCATTTGTTTGTTTTTTAATGTCTATTGCTGAAAGTATTACAAATGTCCCCTTTTTCCCTCCCATTGACCCCTTCTACCACCCCCTCCCCAGGCTTTCACCAAACTATAATGTGTCCATAGGTTATGCATATATGCATCCAAGTTCTTTGGTTAATCTCTTCCCACCCTCCTCCACCTTGTCTCTGAGATTTGACAGTCTGTCCCATACTTCTATGTCTCTGGATCTATTTGTTCATCAGTTTGTTTTTATTCTTTAGATTCCACATAGGAGTGACATCATGTGACACTTGTCTTTCTCTAACTGCCTTATTTATCTTAGCATAATACTCTTCGGGTCCCTCCATGCTATCTCAAAGGGTTAGAGGCCAGATCAGCCTGGAGCTGGTATGTGAGATGCTGTGACCAGATCAGACCAATGGCCAACAAAGAATTAAGCTGCTATTGCAATATGCTAGCTGGGAGATGAGAGTGATTTTAACTATAATGATGGAAGGGGAGGATATTAAAAATGTGACAGACGGTCACTCATCTGTGGAATCTAATGAACAAAACAAACGGACAAAATAGATCCAGAAACATAGAAGCAGAGAACAGACTGTGGCATCTCAGAGGGAAGGCTGGGGAGGATGGGGGTGGGAGTGGGGATGGGGTGGGAGGGAGGGAAGAGGTTAACCAAAGAACTTGCATGCATACATGCATCACCCATGGGCACAGGCAATAGGGTGGTGAAGACCTGGAGTGGAAGGGGGGATTCAGACTAGAAGGGCTCTATGGAGGGGGGCGGGGGCATCTGTAATATTTTCAACGATAAAAACTTTTTTAATGTGACAGACAGAAAACTTAAGGATTCATACTATTTTCACCTCCAAGGAACTTTAAAAACATGTTTGCCCTAGTTGACAATGGAAATCTCTAGAACATCATTACAGCCCATCAGAGCCTTTGATTAGCATAAGCTAACCACTGTTGGTTTACCAAGATGACAGGGACAAAGCAAGGTTTCAGTTGGCCTCAGAGCATTTCTGTGGGTAAAAGTACAACTTCCATTAGGTATTCTGAAACACAAAAGACCTAGACAAGGAACTTACCGCTGCTTTCTGAAACCCCAGGAGACTCCCACGCTGGAAGCTGGTCTGGAACCAGCACGGCTCAGTTTAGAGGTGAAGATACTTATCCAGACAAATCCCAAGTCATGTTGTGGGGTCAAACCCTGGGTTCAAAATAAGACCACCGGAGGCTGATAATTTATTTTTAAAAAAGCAAACAAGGATTTATTGAACTGGCCAGGGCAGGCGCAAGAGCACTGCACGCAGGTGGACTCCAAACGACTGCGAGGCTTTAGGGGCAGGTAGTTAATTTTAAAGGTTCTGAGAAGGAAAACCCCCATTCTACAACAAACTGTTGTTTGGAATTTTCTGCTGTTCTTCCTAGATAAAATGTTGCTTTCTAGTTTGCTTTAGCCCGTTTGAAGAATGATGAAGATAAACTTAGCTGTCTGACCTTGCAGGCCAGAGACCAGATATGCCCACAATCTCAATACCATGCCAGGTGAATTTTTTTAATTGGATAGAACAGCATTGTTTTCGAGGCCAGCATCGAGATAACCACTAAGTGTACATAGGGCTGGCTCTTTAATGAAAAAGAAAGTTCTGCCTGTAACCTTGCCCAGAACTTGAACTCATCCTCCCTAAGCCCATTGCGCGATGAACAAAGCAAGTAAGTGAAGGTCGAAGTCAGAATAGTAGAGTTAAAATTCAAACAGTAGTTTTTACCCAAGTATGATTGCTACCATATTTCAGTCTCAGTTTAGAGGTGAAGATACTTATCCAGACAAATTCCAAGCCACACTTCACGGTATTCCAAGGATGGGGCTGGGACAAACCTCCTGCATCTTGTTCAAAATTAGTTACATTCTGCTGAGTATCAACGGGACCTGGTGTCTGACTAGTAGTTTGGGGAGAAAACTACTAGTAAAAGGAAACAATGATGTCCTCATTTATCTTTTGTTCAAGACTGGATTTTCCATTATTAAAAGTTTACTTAAGGGAAAAATAAACCATTATTTCCGGTTAAAATTGGCTGCCAAGACTATCACCTGCATACTTTTTCTAACACTGATTTCTCAGCTGCTTATTTTCTTATTATTCTGCCATTTTAAACAAGAACAAGCACTACTGTTTTTTGATCCATTCTGACATAATGACACAGTAACAATAGCAGTGTTTAACAGTTCCATTACCTAAATAAATGGGGCCTTGACAAACTCAAGGTTTGAATCCTATTTATTCTACTGTATGACCTTTTTTTTCTTCTTCTTCCTTAACTCTGCAAACAGAATATCACATGTTTTGGGCAGAGCAGACTCAAAGATCTCTAAAGTGTCATCTATATTTTATGGTAAAAGTCAAGCTGCTTTATTAGCAAATGGTTGTCATTAAAGTGAAGGAAAAGTGAATCAGCTGTCACAACTCCTTCCCTTCTCTGTATATGCTGCCTTTAGAGAGAGCAAATTAATATGTGTATTCTCTTCTAAATTATCATCACCTCAGTCCTCCCCTCTCCCCTCTCCCCTCTCCCCTCTCCCCTCTCCCCTCTCCCCTCTCCCCTCTCCCCTCTCCCCTCTCCCCTCTCCCCTCTCCCCTCTCCCCTCTCCCCTCTCCTTCCTCCCCTCTCCCCTCTCCCCTTTCTCTCTCTCCTCTCCCCTCTCCCCTCTCCCTCCTCCCCTCTCCCCTCTCCCCTCTCCCTCCTCCCCTCTCCCCTCTCCCCTCTCCCCTCTCCCTCCTCCCCTTCCCCTCTCCCCTCTCCCCTCTTCCCTCTCCCCTTTCTCTCTCTCCTCTCCCCTCTCCCCTCTCCCCTTTCTCTCTCTCCTGTTCATTTAGATTAGGGGTGTTGAACTCAATCAGAGAAGGGGCCAAAATCTAAAATCCAGCCTAAATCGCGGGCCGAATGGTTTACTGAACAGTCATAAACTGACAATGTCATAAACTGACAGCGGAGTGCAGTGATGACAGCGCGGTGCGGGCCACATTGCAAGGCCTGGCGGGCAGGATTTGGCCCGCGGGCCTTGTGTTTGACACATGTGATTTAGATAGAGCCTTTGCCGCCAAATCTTTAACATTGCAGAGTGAGCCAAAGTCCATACAAAATATTCTGGAACTTATTTTTTATTTTTTTCACGTTAATCATTCCTCTTATACAGAAAACTATGACAATTTAGAATGAAATGTGGGAGAAATTATTTTAAAATCTTGTCAGCTACATAAAGCCTGAGCTACTATGCACTACTGAAAATAAAGTATAGGAAGGATGAGATCTTTTTTCTTTTAAGAAGAAGATTGATTAGAGCTTTGAACTTTCTCCACTTGGCCAAAAGGAGGGCAGAAAGTGTCAAGCTGTTCTAGCAGGGTGATTGAAAGAGTTGCTGTTTCAATGGACAGGCTGAGTCACAGACCACAAATTAAGGAAGCATATTCAGAGTATCAAGGAATATGAAGGAAGGTGTAAGAGAACAAGAGAGGACTGGACCAAGAGAGGCTAGCTCATGGAATGAGAACTTTTCTATCTGGGAAATAGAAGACTTAGTGATAGCCAAAGAGCATAATTAAGGATTTTCAAAGCTTATGGCATTGCTCATAGTATTAGTCCTCTGACTAAAGCCAAACCCTGGGTCGCTAGGGATGGTATTTGGAATCCCTGTGCTGTATTGAAGTTCAATAGCCTAAGGATGCTTTTCTGATGTTTCCAGGGAGGCTGTGGAATTACTTTGATGTGATGCACTATTGGTGAAGGCAAATCTATACCTGCCTGAGAGGAGAAAAATGTGGAGATGGGGAAGAAATAGTAGCATTCAATTTTAAAGCAGATAGGGAAGATATTTGCAAATTTTTATTCTAAATGCAGGGAAAGAAAGTAGACAAACTATGGTTACCATAAGAACAATTTCTGGCTTCATAATAGAAAAGAAGAAAATGTAGCATTATCTGGTGCAGGGAGCTTGCCTGGCACTGCAGAAATGCTGAATTACATAAGTAAAGTGCAGAAACGTGACAGGGAAATGTAGTGAGAAAGGAAAAGAGGGAGGTGGAGAGCATGAACACAACTTCGACTTTTTAAAGAAACTGATAGTGTGATTAATAAGCAATTTGGAGAATTGGGGGAGGTAAAATAATTACAAATTATTACTATTTTAATATATGGCTATTATTTTAAAACCACGGTTTCTCTCAATTTCTTTTAAGATAGAGTGTGGCTCCCAGGGCAGGTGGGCTTCAGGCATGGGTATGTCTGAATTCAGCAGTGAGAAGAGGGCCTCATCTGTACCCTGGAGGTCTGAGTTAGCACATGGTTCTGTGTTTTGAGGAAGGATTGCCAGCTATGAAGAAGAATTGGCCATTCGGTGAGACTGCTGCAGAATAGTAAGAAGTTTATTCTGCTCTTATCTGACCACCATATCCTGTTACAATCAATATGATTAGTTTCATAAAAATGAAAATGAAAAGCTGCTTTGCCATAGCACATTCCCCAACAGTGTGAAATACCTATACAACACACTCATGTAGAACTTTTTATAATTGCATTATTTGCCATGGTTTATTTAAAAAAAAAAGATGTGAAAGCTTTTGACCAGAGCACATGTTTCTGTGTGAGACATAGTTTTGCAAATTACTACATGTGTCTTGGATGCTCTCATTAAGTGGTATGAGTAAACAGTTAATAAGATTGTTACACTGGCCGTCACCGGTCTGGCTCAGTGGATAGAGTGTCAGCCTGCAGACTGAAGGGTCCCAGGTTTGGTTCTGATCAAGAGCATGTACCTTGGCTGTAGGCACATCCCCAGTAGGTGGTATGCAGGAGGCAGCTGATCAATGTTTTTCTCTCATCGATGTTTCTAACTCTCTATCCCTCTCCCTTCCTCTCTGTAAAAAAGTAATAAAATATATATTTTTTTAAAAAAGATTGTTACACTGGACACTTAGATAATAGTGGAGAAACCCATTTTAGCCCAAAATTTACAGAGCTGACAACCTACTCCTACACAGAATCACGAACACAAACCACTTGTGATGAGTAAAAGAAAGGAATTAATGAGAATAAACACTGACCCAGGGAGATGATAAAAGTCACCAATCCATAAAAAAAAATAATAACAATAAGTAATTTAAAAAAGCCCTAGCTGGTTTGGCTCAGTGGATTGCATGTCATCCTGAGGACTGAAAGGTCTCAGGTTCCATTCCAGGCAAAGGCACATGCCCAGGTTGCGAGCTCCATCCCCAGTGTGGGGTGTGCAAGAGGCAGCCAATGATTCTCTCTCATCATTGATGTTTCTATCTCTCTCTCTTTCTCCCTCTCCCTTCCTCTCTGAAATCAAGAAAATATATTTAAAAGAAAAAGAAAGGCTTTTATTTCAGTTTTGAACAAACATAAGAAATAAAAAAACAAACCCCCAAAAGGGTTTAGGTTCATAAATAAGATTTGTTCTACTTTACATTCATTATACAGCATAATTCCTTAGGTTTAAAGGTTAAGGGAGTTCTAAAGAAGCTAAGATAATAGGAAAAGGCAGAGTGAAAACTTAATAAAAACACTAAAAATATATGTATTTTTTAAATAAATTTAAGAAATAAAATAAAATATATGTATTCGGTCACACAGGGGTCTTCAAACTACTGCCCGCGGGCCACATGCAGCCCGCAGAGGAGTCTGATCCTGCCCGCCAGGTTTTTTGGGCAGTGAGCGCAGCCGAGGTGTTACAGTAGGAATTAGTAGTTCATATAGTCCGGCCCTCCAGCTCTCTGAGGGACCGTGATCTGGCCCCCACTTTAAAAAGTTTGAAGACCCCTGCAGAACAATAGATATTTTATGTATGCATTTTAAAAGAGCTCTTCAAATTCTTCATTGCAACATGAAGGTTGTGTTCTCAAAGTTTTTATGGGACTAATACATGGGCGTGCTTTGTCTTAGATTCTGGGGCAGCAGAGACTCTGAGGCTGCTGCTGAGGGAGCTCCCAAGAGACACGTGTCCTGGAGACAGGGAACCGGGAGGGCAGGGAAAGAAGGCAGACAAACAATTGGTTTCAGGGACCTCCAACCTCCGCCTGATCACTAGCAGCTTCATCGAGGGCATTGCACAGAGATGGCCCAGGGACTGGGGGCTGCTGCCAGGAGACAGCCATCAGCCAAGAGCCTGGGGGTGAGCTGTTAGCAGCCAACGCTAGCTACAACTGGGAACAGTGTATCACCCTCATCCTATATAATAAAAGCCTGATATGCAAAATGACTGAACGGCAGAACGGTCAGTGGGTGGAGCCAGGCCAGCCAAGGTGGGTGCCAGTGGGCAGAGGAAGGGGCTGGCAGTGGCAAACAGCAGTGGTGGAGGAGAGATTGGGGGGTGGGTCCTGCTACTTGCTGGCTGACACTGTCTCCTGATAGGCCCACTGGTCGCCTCCTGCACAGGGAGACCAGACTGTGGCTTAGGCTCCTGAGGGCTCCTGGACTGTGAGAGGGGGCAGTCTGGGCCCAGTGAATGAATTTTCATGCACCAAGTATATATATATTCATGCACTAGTATATATATATTTGTTTATCTCAGTACCTTTTCCACGTAAAACGTCAGTGTGCCTCTCCTCAGAAGATCTTCCATTAAATGGCTAATGTGCAAATAAACATATAAATAGATGCTACAGAAAAGATGCTGAAGAAATAGATAGTAACAACTAGCATTTCTAAAACATCTGCCAAATACAGACACGGTGCACGGGTTCCTCTGTAAGGCAGGAACTGTTGTGCCTCATTTCACACCTGCAGACCGTGAGATGGGTATGTTTTGCAGAACCACGTAGCTGATAGGATATAAGAGCCTGACCTCTTCATTATCATTATACCAAATGCTCAGAAATGAGTTAGGTAAAATAAACCTGGGAAAACAAGTATTAAAAACCACTGATCTTTAGTTATATATACCTGCATAGAGTGGCTTTGTTTTCCTTTTAGAAGGTGGAACTCACAGCTACATCTCCCTCCTTCTAAAAGGCCAGGTATGTAGACTCCAAGATGATTCCTAAATAAAAATTAGAAAGTCTAGAATCCTTGGATCATGCAAAGAAGTTGAAACATCCAGAAGATTCTCATTTTTTTTCTGTCTGTTATATGATAGGTTAACCATTGAATATACAAATGTGTAATTATACATCCTAAATTGGTTGTTTATCTTAAGGCCTGACTGTAGTTAAAAACATGCTGTGAATATTATTGGAAGGTATAAGATTAAAATGGATGTTTGTTATTTTTTTTTCAGCATTCCTCCATGACTCAAAATCCCATGAAATTATGGGGAAAGCCTCTGACCTAGTTGGGGCCTTTCTAATGACTTGTTTCACTCTTCTTCATGGAAATTATGGTTTGTTCTGTGCCAAACATAAGATAATCAACTTAAAGTTTAAGCCAAATCCCTCTGTAATTTGCTTGATAAATTAAAGAAAGAGTTAAAATAACAAATTTGAAATGAATACTAACTAGTATTATCTTCAAGTGGGATAGGAATCTGGCTACTTGCAAATCTTTACAAATTACATATCTGGGTTTTCGAAAGAGAACCTATATTGATTTATCTTCAATGTGTGCTCAGAGGATCATGGCCAACCAGTGCTCAGCTGTCTTCCATCTGTGTCAACCGTGGCCAGCCAAACGCAGAACCAGAGTCTGCACATTCACAAGACCGGTCCTGACTCTCCTAACAAGGCAGCTAAGTAGGTCATGATTTTGTGCCAAAAAGAAATGGCCTTTTAGTGGCCAAAAGACTGCTTTTTATATTCTGTGGAAGCCTGTGATGGTGCTCTAGTACTACCGTCATTGCTATAGTCTCTCATTTCAAATTCATTACTTTACCTACAGCCTCCCATTTTGCTTCCCAACCGGGAAATAGTGGTGGGATTTCTTTTAAAATAACTTAAAACTCAAGAAAGAATTTATGGTACAGTTATTACTAGCTCTCGGGGTAAACACAAATCTAGCCTAGTTTTAGGGCATGATTTTTGTAATACCTTTTGAGGCAGAACTACTTAGATAAAAATGCATGACTGTGCTTGGTTCAAAGAGATTGTGGAAAAGTAAAAATGGGGCTTATATTAGGGGGATTAGTTGCTATCGTGGGGGTTTTTTTGTTTGTTTGTTTGTTTGTTTTTTATCACTGTTACAGTGATGTTTTATAAAATAAATATAAGCCGGGGGATTTTCAAAAAGCAAAAGCAATAATGAGACCTAGGAAGTTGTCACAAAGAGATGTAAATCATTTTGGACTTAAGGGAATTTAGCTCATTTTTAAATGTTTCCATAAAATGAGGTTTTACAAAGACAACTATTTGCTGCTCCCCCAATAGAGTAATACATAATGCTTTTTGAGAGTTACTACTTGCTAGTTCCACAGTAATGATGGATCTCTTGATCTTTTTAGCAATCCACAACCTCATGACGTAGGCTCTATGGTTATGGCCTTTTTATGGGTGAGGAAAGAAACTTAGAGAATCAGTAACACCCCCAAAGGCACACAGCCAGTAATGGTAGAACTCGGACTTGAATCCAGGTGGCCTATCACTTCCCTTGAGCATCACACTTAGTCAAAGCAAAAAGTGCATTGTTGTTGACGTTGAGAAACCTAATCCTCCAACCAGATAAAAAACAGTATAAATCTGGCTGAGTGTTTTCTGATTTATAAGTTGCTATCAAATAAAGAAGAATATCTTGACTAGATCTGGTGGGGCAGCCAATAACCAAGACAAGGCCATCTATGAATCCCAAATATTTTGGGCTCAAAATGCCCTGTCTCTTATAACATTTTCTTTAATCCTCAATCCCACCTACCCTACACTTCCTTCTTAACCCCCTTCTCTCTCTGAGAAGAAATCAGTGAATCATCCTTTCTCCTCAGACCCCCACTGCATTTTCCCATATGGCTCTGTCCTAGCCCTTTGTCTATATTACTGCTAGGGTTCAAGTTAATGTCCCCCTCACCGGACTGCAGGAGTCCTAGTGTATTGAGCACTGAACCTACAATGCGTGGCATATAGCAATTTCACAATAAGTATTTTGTAATGAAGGAATTAATAAGTTCCCAAACACTCAACAGTCTCACCTTCTCACTTAGCTATAATGGAAGTTCCTATTTGGACAGGGAGAGGACAGTCTTAAGAGAAAACAACACCATCCTTACTGTTGTATTATAGGATACTGGAGTAAAACATCTTTGCACACTTCACCCACAACAGATGTTAAGTACTCAATAAATGTTTGTTGAGTAAGTAAAAACTAACCATGAGAATCTTCTACCAAGCTTACAACCTCAAGAATTCACCAGGGAATAGAGAAACAGATTGTGGGGAGTCGTTCCAAGATGACTGGCAGGTAAACACCTAGCCGCAGCCGCACACAACAATTTCAATAAAATACAACTAAAATATAAAATGGACATTACCCAGAACTACAGGAAAGTCAACTGACTGGAAATTCTACAACAAGAAGTAAGGAGAAAACCAGAAGGAAGCGCGGAGGAGCTGTAAAAGCCTAAGGTACGGAGACACGCGGCAAGCGCGGAGAGGACAGAGCCGGAAAGGAGGGAGGCTGAGTGCCTGGCTGGAGTTCCCTAGAGGGAAGGAGATAAACACTCCGACTGTGCTGGGCCCCAGTTCTGACTGCTCTGAACCCCAGTTCTAGGCCAGACCCCGGGGACCCAGGCTCACACAGAGGGAGCCGGGCTGTAAGGTGGAACCCCGGGGGAGCGGCGAGAGGAGGTTCCGGCAGCGTGCACATTGCGGGCAGAGAAGGGACGGTTGGCTGTGCCGTGGGATTGCCCTGGCGGGAAGGAGACAGGGGCTCCAGACTGCTCTGAACGCCACCTCCAACTCCACTTCCAACTGAACTGAACCCCAATACCGGGCTCATTGGGGGAGAGCATAGACTGTTTGGCAGCAGGTGAAAATCGAGGGCACCTTTCTCTCAGAGGTGCTTGCAATGAGTACTGAAGGACGGGCTGACGGAAGCCAAAGCTGTAGGCTCCACCCTGAAATCCCCGCCCCATCCAAGCAGAACACAGAGACTCTTAAGGCTACCAACTCAGGAAAGCTGCAAAAATGCCGAGACAACAAAATAGATCACAAACGAAAGAAATGGAGGACAAAAAGCGACTGGATATAGAGTTCAAATCTACGCTTATAAGGTTTTTCAAGAATTTCCTAGAAAAGATGGATAAGACCTATGAGGATATGAAAAGGGATCAACTAGAATTAATAAGGAATCAACAAGAAATGATAAGGGATCAACAAGAAATAAAGAATACATTGACTGAAATAAAAAATATTATACAGAGTCCTAAAAACAGAATGGAAGATTGCAAGAATCAAGTCAAAGAGTTGGAACATAAAGAGCCAGAAGACACTCCTCTGCAGAAGCTAGAAGGCAAGAGAATCCAGAAAATTGAAGATAATGTAAGAAACCTCTGGGACAACTTCAAGCGAACCAACATCAGAATTATGGGGGTCCCAGAAGATGAGAGAGAGCAAGATATTGAAAACATACTGAAAGAAATAGTGACAGAAAACTCCCCCCACCTGGTGAAAGAATTAGACTTACAAGTCCAGGAAACACACAGAACTCCAAACAAAGGAATCCAAAGAGGACCACACCAAGACAAATCATAATTAAAATTCCAAGAGCAAAAGACAAAGAGAGAATGTTAAAAGAAGCAAGAGCAAAGAAGGTAGTTACCTATAAAGGAGCACCTATACGATTGTCAGCTGATTTCTCAACAGAAACCATGCAGGTCAGACGGGAATGGCAAGAAATATTCAAGGTGATGAATAGTAAGAACCTACAGCCAAAGATAATCTATCCAGCAAAGCTATCACTCAGAATTGAAGGTCAGATAAAGAGCTTAACTAATAAAAAAAAGCTAAAGGAGTTCATCACTGCCAAACCAGAATTATATGAATTGCTGAAAGGGGTTCTTTAAGAAGGGGAAGGAGATATAGATAAAAATTATGATCAACAAATACTTAACTACCAATAAGTGAAACTAAAAGCCAAGGGAATTAAAAAACCTGATGAACAATATTAACTGGTGAATATAATAGAATCAGAGGTATGGAAGGGGAGTGGACTGACTATTCTCAGGGAAAAGGGGAGTGGGGGGTGTGGGAAGAGCCTGAACAAAAACTGTGCACCTATGGATGAGGACAATGGGGGGTGGGGAAAGGGCAGAGGGTAGGGTGGGAACCTGGTGGAGGGGAGCAATGGAGGGGGAAAAAATGAGGAACATTTGTAATAATCTGAACAATAAAGATTTATTTAAAAAAAAAAGAGAGAGAGAGAGAGAGAGAGAGAGAGAGAGAGAGAGAGAGAGAGAGAGAGAGAGAGAGAGAAACAGATTGTAACTCATGGCTTTTAAAAGTCAGGACCTAAGAATACCCACAACAAGTGATCTTTAAATCTGGAGTCCTCTCATAATATTCTCTTCATCCACTATTAGGGGGTGGTGAATATGAGGGTGTGCCTTTCCCCTGACTCTCTCCCCCGCCCCCGCCCCCCCCCCCCCCCCCAATGAAGGATTGCAATTGGAGAAAGAAGAAAAGAACCGAGATATCCTGGAGACTTTGAGTGTAGCACTGGTCCCCTAGGCCAGTGGTTGGCAAACTGCAGCTCTGTTGACTAATGAGTTTGCCGACCACTGACCTAGACTCTCGATTCCAATAATTGTTCCTTGTGATTAAGCCCCTATCCCAGTGGGCAGCAAACTCATTTGTCAACAGAGCGGTAAACCTAGGCTCACGAGCCACATGTGGCTTGCAAGCCACAGTTTGCCGACCACTGCTCTAGGCTGCTGGGCAAGGGCAAACTCTCTGCTGTAGGATAAGATCAGAACTTTGTTTGGAAGGAAAAGGGTCCCTTGGGATGCAATAAAGTTCTAGATTTCCCAGAAAGTCACATTTAATTTTATAAAAGCTGACACACTGCCTTTGCGTCTGTGTGATCAAAGTTGATTCATTCATCCTATAAACCTGAAGGTTGCATTTGAACTTGGCATTAATTTTGTTTTTCTCAGGCTGAGCTTTTTGCCCTAAGGCTCCTCGCGGATTTTCATGAATGTGGCTCTCCATTGGAAAAACAACAAATTTTTTAAAAAGAGAATGAGCCTAATCTTCCCAGGGCCTGAATTAGCCGCTGGTCACACATCTGCCTCAGAGGCAGCTCAGCAGTTTTTCTCAGGCTTCCAGTAACCACCTTGGGCTCCACAGCAGGAGACACGTCAGCCCGGAGAGATGGGGCCTGGAGTCTGGAAAATGTAGCAAATGTCACACGAGGCTGAAATTCGACTTCTGAGACTCTTAACTAATTAGTTTGGGAGCTTTCTTGGCAAAGGTTTAAATCTTCATCCTCCTACTTTGTAGTTTTATACAACCACAAATTGCTGGGATGCTGCGAGGAAATAAGAAGAGCAAGTAAGAAGGAAAGAAAGGGTATTTTAATTAATTGAATTTTCTGGTTAATTCCGTTTGCTGAGTATTTGTTGTGTAACTGCTGGGCTCAGTACCATGCTGGCTGCGCTGGAGAAAAAATAGGAACTACACAACGTGATGCTTGTCTACAATGAATATATCTTGTGATTTCTTCTCCTTTAATCTTTAACCTTTCTTTATCAAGTCTCTTCGAAGTGTTTTAGGCCCCATCGATGCCTTAATAAGTTCGGAAAAGCTAGTATAATTTAATCTTCCCTCTATGTATTTTCAATACTCAGCACATACCTGTCACAAAGGCGGTGCTCAATAAATCTTTATTATATTGAATTGCATCATGGAGGCAATATAAGGGATTGTACAGCATCTATATTGACTCTAAGACATATGATAAAACATTACTTATTTGACAAAGTCCTTTATATCAATCTATTTGCTGGGCTAACGGTCTATTTTTAGTTAACTTTTAAGTGAGAAATAACGCATCACACGGTAATACCATCTTAATGAAATTAACAAATCCTTTTTGGCATCTACTAACTTATTCAGCAATTTCATTTTATTTACCTTTTCCCCAGCTTGATTGAGATATGATTGACGTACAACATTGCATAAGTTTAAGGTGTACCATATGATTTGATGCATGTATTTATTGTGAGATGACTACCTTAATGAGGTTAGTAAACACCTTCATCCCCTTACAATATTTAGAGTGTATGTGTGTGTGGTGACAACTTTTAAGATCTGTCTCAGCAACTTCCAAGGATATAATATATTGTTAACCAGAGTGAACATGCTATATGCTAGATCCCCAAATCTTATTTATCTTATAACTGGAAGTCTGTGTCTCTGACCAACATCTCCCCCCTTCCTACCTCCACCCCCGGCACCTGGAAACCACATTCTACTCTGTTTCTGTGAGTTTGGCTTTTTTTTTTTTTTTTTTTTTTTTTAGATTTCACATGTAGCAACTTAATTTTTAATGTTTCTATCATAGTGTCCACAATTCAATAAGCAAAATACTGGGCGCTTGATATTCATTTATGATCTGGATATGGTCAAAATGAGGATATCTGTCTGGGTCTCTTCCTGAGCCCCAAAATTTGAGATAATCAGCTACTGCAGCTGCCTACCCCTTCTGCTCAAGAACTGTTCCAGATCCCAATTCTCACCACCAACTCCAATTATATACCTTTTCTCTCATCAACAACCTTATGCCATGACCTGAGATCTAACCTCTTTCTTTTTTATATATATATATAATATTTTTTTATTGATTTTACAGAAAGAAAGGGAGAGGGATAGAAATTTAGAAACATCAATGAAAAGAAACATCAATCAGCTGCCTCCTGCACGCCCCTTACTAGGGATTGAGCTTGTAATCAAGGTATTGCATATGCCCTTGACCAGAATTGAACTTGAGACCCTTCAGTCCCCTGGCCAATGCTCTATCTACTGAGCCAAACTGGTTAGGGCTAGCCTCTTTCTTCTTATTGTGGGTGCTGGCTTTGGATCCACCATCCCTTAAGGAGACAACCAGAGCAAGGAGCTCAGGGAAAGGAGTTTGAAATGCTGCCTCTCAGGCAGAGGCAAGCGGAAGCCCTGGCTGGGAAAAGCAGTGGCCAGTCCATGCCTTGTGCGGTGGGCAGAGCTCTGCACAGAACCACAGCAGCTGCTGCAGGAAGTGCCAACCGGAGATGGACCCACCTCTATTCTCCAATGTCAGAAAGGCTCTTAGAATGAGGGTATGCCTACTCTTTCTTTGATTGCCAAGGGAGGATTGAGTGGTGATAGAGGGGAAAAGCGCAATCCACACAAGATGACATTAGCCCTCCCAACAAACGAAAAGGCAGTGCTCTTACAGAGGGAAGTTTTAGAAGGTTGCTGTGGAGGGACAGCTAGAATCAGTAGCAGATAAAGAAGATTGGGGGTAGTAGCCAGCTTCCTTGTGAAATTGAGAGCTTTAATCTAAAGATTCCGCCGAGAGATTTCTATTTGGAGTTGGGAAGTCTCATTTGCCTCTCACAGTCAACTCGCCTGTCCTTGATCCTTTTGATGCTCCAGCCTGCAGGGTGGCTCTTCTGCCAACAGCACAGCCACCTACCATGATGCACATCATGAAGAGAAATAAAACCACCTACTATGGCCCCAAAATGGAGAGTAAGATCAAGAGTATGGGAGTATGTTGCATCTTGACCTGGTTTGGCTTGCCTTCTGAGGATTCTTAGAGGTTTGCTCTTAAAAGTCCCAATTTGTTCCTGAAATAGAACTAAGGCTGCCCTGTGGAGCTGGGAGCAGATCATGACAGCCTGGGTGGGTGCTGGGCTCACAGTTGATGTAGACAGATGTGAATTCGGTCCTGGCTCAACCACCTGTGTGGCCTTAGACAAGTTATTTAATCTCTGCGGCTCGGTGTTTGAATCAGAGGATGATGACAACCCTTTTCAATAATATTGCAGGGACTGAGTGATAAAAGTGTCTAAAGAAAACCTCTAACAATGTCTGGCACATAAGAGATGCTTTAAAAATAGTAACAGTTGCTTGTGCTTTAGTCAGCGCCCTTTTGTTACTGAGTGTTGATGAGGATCCTGAATAATGTCTTCAGAGCTAGTGTAGTAAAAGGAATCATAAGTCAGCCCTTTTTACATTGTTAAGGTTTCAATTTAAGGAGGAAATTTTTCTCTTTTTTTCCTTTTTTTAATTAAATCATTGATTTCAGAGAGGAAGGGAAAGGAGAGAGAGAGAGAGAGAGAGAGAGAGAGAGAGAGAGAGAGAGAGAGAGAGAGAGAATGAATCATCCATCAGCACCTCCTGCACGCCCTCTACCAGGGATTGAGCCCTTTCCTGGGGATTGAACCTGCAACCCAGGCATGTGCCCTTGGTTGGAATCGAACCTGGGACCCTTCAGTCCACAGGCTGATGCTCTATCCACTCAGCCAAATTGGCTAGGGCAGAAAATTTTTTTCTTTTTTTTTTTGCAGCCACTTTCTCTGAAATTTTTTCATTGTGTTGACTTTCCCGACAAAACTTCTAGAGGCTGTCTAGAATCTGAATATCCAGTGAAATAAAGCTTCCATACACGAAGCGGAGAAAAGAAGAAACTTTTATTCAGATATGCGGAACTTGCTAGTGTTCTGTTCTTCGCTTTGCATACCAATCACATCTGGTTTTAGATCGATCTTCTGTCACGTTTTGCCCTTATTTCATTCCCTTTGGAAATATGTTCTCCGCATCTCAGTTCAGCAGGGCCATTCCATAAGAATCCTGCTCATGGAAATACGGGGTTGACTTGGCTTTCTCAGCCAGAGTATTGTCCCTTCCCACCCCCACCAAATCCGCTTAAGTGTTTCTCTTTCCCATTTTGTGATTAATTATGAAACTTTAGGAAATGGTTCTGCAGAATTATATAAACTGTCATTACTCCCTTGCTGATAACTACAGATTTCACTCCAGTTAGCATATATTTTTTAACTATTTTAGTGCGATCTCCACTTTATTTATTTATTTTTTTTTTTGAGAAAAACAAAGTCACTTGAGAATGCCAAACAATCAATCAGTTAAAGGGAAGTCTCAAACCCTATAAAAAAGAACATGTGAAGGGTGAGTTATTTGCATGTTGAGGGATCTGCAGTAGCAAACGATGAGAGCCGTTGGCGGGGAGCTGGCTTAATTGAAATCCTTCACTGGAAACCAGGGAGAAGTAAAAAAATGCAAGAAGCTGCTTACTGCTGACAGAATGATACCGATGGGATATATAAAACCGAGGCGAATACTAATTACAGCTTTATTTCCTTCTGAAATGATGAGACAGGGGGAAAAAATAGGAGACAGACCTAAGTTATTAAAAGGTGGAATCCAGAAAGAGAGATAGAGCTGGTCTCCCCATTAAGTCCATTTGGGAAGTTCTATAGACCTAACAGTCCCAGCTGGCGGAGGTGAGGTGCAGGGAGCCCTCTGCATGTGGAGAAGCCTGAAGCCAAAGGAAAGCAAAGGCTCATTTCTGCCATTAGAAATGCAAAAGTCCTGGTTGCTGCTCCTCAGATGGATCCTCCCCCTTCTACTATAATTTCCTTTCCTAGTCTAGGTGAGTTTTGTATGACTTTGAAAGCTGTTACAACTTTTGTGATTCAAATTATACATGTGAGTGAACCAGGGAATTTGGAAAGCATTTCATTTTTGAAATTTTCAATTGACCTCCCCAGCCCTCTTACATTAAATGACATAAAACAGACTATGCAGACCTGTCCTCCGTGAGTTCTTTTTCTCAGGAGAAAAAGAGCTGTGATAAGATTGCCAGGGGTTATATAACAATCACTGGAAAGACAAAGTGCCTCTCCAGTACAGAATTGCAGAGCTGGGAAGCAACCTCAGACCCTGTCTGGGCTAGTGCACGCAGTTACATCTGTCCACTGGAGCTAGTTTTGCCCCATGAGATGAAAATAAACTTGTACTCCTAGAACCTTCATCACCCCTCACCTAGGCTAGTCCCCTACAACGATCCCTTCTGCTACCCTGTGCATTTTGAAGTTATCAGCATATGTTTTTGCAGCTCAAACCCTTAAAAAATAATAATAATAATAAAAGTAGAGAAAGCATCGCTACCTGAGTTTCAAAACACTATTTAGAAACCCAAAAGCTGAGAATGCCTTGGTGTAGGTGAGGGTTTCTCAACTTGGGCACCACTGACATTTTAGACTGGGTAACTCCTTGTTGTGAGGGGCTGTCTTGTGCACTGTAGGATAACTGGATTTCCTCCACCCCCACCCCACTCCTCAACCCCCAGCCCCCACCCCACCAGTGTGAAAACCAAAAATGTCTCCCACAGTGCTAAATGTTGGGGTAGCAGACGGGGCAGACAAACTTACTCCTGGCTGAGAACCGTTGATGTGTGGTTTGTGCAAAAACAAATATAAGCAAGATATTTGATGATTTAAAAACCAGTCCTCCACTCACCATGTACACAACCTCTGCAACTCTGAATGTTACCATTTTGTAAAGATCTTTGCCAGTTAGGTGGCAGTTGTTCTGATGGTACTCAATCAGAAGGCTCTCCAAGAACTACACTGAGTGGCCAGATTATTGTGATCTCTCTCTGAATGCATAATAATCTAGCCACTCAGTGTGTGTGTGTGTGTGTGTGTGTGTGTGTGTGTGTGTGTGTAATTTTCAAGATACTGGACATTGAGCAATGCAACAATACCCTGAGAGAAAGGAAACAAATGCACTGAGCAGATGGAGCTGAGGGTCCCAAAAACCAAGGTGGCTGGAGTTCAGAGCACAGAGTATCAGCGATGCGAGAGATGTGCAGTCAGAGAACCCTGGAGATGTGCAGAGGGTCCCGGTCCCCGCCCCGCCCCGCCCCGTATTCAGCAGAGTACTAACCAGCACAGGCATGTGAGAGAACTGCTTGAAGCAGAGGGGGAACCACCCAAAAGGAGAGCGGGAACAGTAGCTAGCGCTGACACTAGGCATGGAATGGTGCCTGTATCTCTCAGTCAGACCAGAAAGCCTCTTCACCCACCAGCACTGGGTAGAGGACTTAGAATAGTCTTGCCTCTATAGTGGGAAATAATTGACCCTAAAGTAAACATTGCTCTGTTCCAGCCCAACAAATCTTAAAACAAGAGGGTTGAGTTGTTTCTGAGTAACCAAACTACATTCCAGAACAAAGCTTAACAATATTGATAGGAATACAAAAATACCTAGTGTCCAACATGGTCAGAATGACGATGCCTGGCACTCAAAAAACTACCAGGCATGCAAAGAAACAGCAATATATGGCTCATAATAATGGGAAAAAAAATTATATTAATCAGAACTGACAGCAGATGTGAGAATTAGCAGAGAAGGACACTAAAAGCTACAGTAATTGTTTTTCAAATATTCAGATCTTAAATAGGACAAATATATTTTTTTAAAGATTCAAATCAAACACCTAGAGATGGAAAACTGCATTGTCTGAGCTGAAAGGTACCCAGGATGGAATTAGCAGTATATCCATAATAAAATACTACTCAGCAATGAAAAGAAATGAACTATGGATACAACATTGATGAATCTCAAAGTAAGTGTGCTGAGTGAAATGATCCAGAGAAAAAAGTTGCATACTGTAAAAATCTTTTTATATGAAACTAGTAGCCCTGCGCACAAATCCGTGTGCCAGTCGCTCACCAGTAGCTCACTCCTACCCTCCAGGAGCTCTCCGCCTGCTGCCCCGCCTTCCTGTAGCTTCCCCCCCATCCCCCCCCTTCCCCCAACACTCCCCTGATAGCTTGCTGCCCTGCCCCCTCCTGTAGCTCTCCACCACCCGCTGGTAGCTCGCTGCTCCACCCTCCTGCTGATCCTGGTTAAGCAATCAGTATTACACTTCAGGGCATAAAGACCATTTGCTTATTACATATTTTGCATCTGAAAGTGCAAAATAATCTATAGTTACAGAAAGCAAATCAATGATTACCTGGTCAGGGACAAGGAAGAGATTTCTAAGAGGCACAAGGAAACTTTGGAGATGATAAATATGTTCGCTATTTTGATTTTTATTATGGTTTTCTGGGCATATACAGATGTCAAAAGTGTACACTTTAAATATATGCAGTCTATTGTATATTGATTATAATTCAGGAAAGCTATTTTTAAAAACTAAAGTGGTAAAAGTATATTTAGAATAACACTGCATACAGCTTGGAAAATAGAGGACTTATATAACCGTATGTTTCCTTAAAATTTTGTAAATTTAAATCTGTAATTTTTACTACATCTACAACTATAGTGTCTGTAGACTATATCTATTGTATAGTATCTATAGTATCTAAAATTTGGTTTGGGGTTCTTTCTTTTTTGACAATACATGAGAAAAATCTTTTCCCCTAATTCTTTAAAACAACATATTTTGATGAGTATTTTTTATTTGTTCACTTATTCATTTATTCAATGAAATTATCAAGTACTTGCTAATTCCTTTTGTTTAATTTTTATTTTTTAATTCTTTATTTATTAAAGTATTACATATGAATCCTTTCCCCCAGCCCCCTGCACTGACCTCTTCCACTCATTCCCACCCTCTGCCCCAGCACATGCCCTCACCCCCCCTACTGACTGTGTCTATGGGTTAAGCTTATATGCGTACATGCAAGTCCTTTGGATGTTCTCTCACACACCCTCCTCCCCCCTGCCACAATACACTGCACCTACACACACCCTGCCTTCTTCCTGAGATTGGATGGTTTGTTCGATGCTTCTATGTCACTAGATATATTTTAGTTCATCAGTTTATGTTGTTCATTATATTCCACATATGAGTGAGATCATGTGATATTTATCTTTCTCCAACTGGCTTATTTCGCTTAGCATAATGCTCTCCAGTTCCATCCATGCTTTGCAAATGGTAAGAGTTGAATTTTTTTAATTAAAAAAAAAAAAAAAGAACTAAGAGCCAGAGATTCACATGGCAAATTTCAGTTTTCTTTTCCCCCCCAAAGCTTACTTTATAAATTAATAAAATTCTACACATTTTTAACCATAATTGATCATACTATTGCCTAATTCTGCAGTGATAATTTACTCCCTTTCTGTTTGATATGAGGTCTGACCTAAAAAGCTCTCTAAGAGCCTGTAATTCCCATCATCCTGCGTCATCAGAGATACAGTGGTGTGAGCATGCTCATTATTTTCTTGAATGAAATAATTTGTGTGTTCTTATGTTCCTAATACGTCTGTCCTGGTTTCCCCCAGTTTGATGCCGACCGAGACGAGGATGAGGTGTTCTATGACATCAGCATGGCGGTGGACAGCAAGTTATTTCCGAACAAAGAGGCTGCAGCAAGTAAGTCCCTGTGTCCTTCCAGCAACAGTCTGTCCTGATCACCGTCCAGGTGTCTGGGGCTTTGTAGTAAGATTGGAGCTCAACACATTTCTGTGAGGTTTTGAAGATGACTCTGTTCTCAGAGCTTTATACTTTCTGGTCTAAAAATCAAGGTACAAAACAAAGAGAAATGAAGGCCCTTATTGTTACTTGCCTTTTTTCCAGTCATTACACATGCAAATTAGTAGATAGTCACCATGTAGCATAAGACCTATCGATATACATAAAAGCCTAAGCAACTGTTACGATGGAATGACCGGAACAACCGGTTGCTATGAAGCATACTGACCACCAGGGGGCAGACCCTTAATGCCGATAGGGCTTGCTGGCCAACCTCCCATTCCCTTCCCCCAACCCACAAGCCCTGATCACCCAATCTGGGCCAGGCCCCGGGGTTGGAACGGGGAACCAGGGGTGGGTGGCAGTGGATATGAACCCTTTCCAAGGGGGGGCTGAGGGCCAGCTCCCTCCTTGGGGCCAGCAGCCAGCCTCCTGGGTCCCTTCCCTGTCCCTCCCCCTGGCCAGTAGGCCCTGATCGGCCTGCTGCCTGCCTGCCCCGGTGGTGGTTGGCCACCTCCCTCCAGCCAGCAGACCCCAATTGCCTGATCCAGGCCTGCTGGCCAACCTCCCGGTCCCCCCGCTCTGGCTAGCAGGTTTCAATCACTCAATCGGGGCTGGGCCCCAGGCTGGGATAAGGAACCGGGGGTGGGTGACAGTGGACACGGGTAGCAAGGAAAGGAGGAGGGGGTGAGGCAGGGAGGCAGGGAACCACAGGGTGGCAGTGCGTGGGTGGCAGTGTGCAGGTGGCGAGGAAAGGAGGAGGTGGGGAGGTGGAGAACCTGATTGGCCCTGATCTCTGGCCAGGCCTAGGGACCCCGCCTGTGCACACATTTCATGCACTGGGCCTCTAGTGTTATTATAATTGGGGGGAAAAAATCTAACCTAGCCTATGCTTTGTGCAAGAATTCAAAGTTCCAATTCCTGCAGGACTCCCTCTAGGGGTGTCGAACTCAATCAGACAAGGGGCCAAAATCTAAAATCCAGCCTAAATTGCGGGCCGAATGGTTTACTGAACAGTCATAAATTGACAATGTCATAAACTGACAGCGGAGTGCAGTGATGACAGCGCGGTGTGGGCCACATTGCAAGGCCTGGCGGACTGGATTTGGCCCGCGGGCCTTGTGTTTGACACATGTGCCCTAACCCATACACTTGTCTCCTTTGCCGAGGTTCGGAGGAGGTGGAAGGAGCCTCCTCTCGGATCTGACAGCCACTCCCCCTGACCCGCAGTCCCTGCTGTGGCCCTGCCCCTTCTCTTCCCAGTACTCTCACCCAGAAGTTTGCCATTGGAGGGTCATGCAGTGCAATCACACCCCCATAGTGGGCCGGTCTCACAGTTCTGTCCTTGACCTTCTCTCCCTCTCCTTTACTCTCTGAGTCCAGGTGGTGTCCATCTTGGCTTCAACTATCAATTCCATGCGACGACTCTCAAATCTTAGGCCCAGTCTTGATCTTTTTTTCCTCAGTTATGGCCTCAGTGGGTAGAGACCAAAAAAGTTCTAGGCTGCAGAGAAAAAGGCTAAACACTTCACATTTTAAACCATATTTAAAGCCCACTCAGAGCAGCTTTACAGAAAGGCCGGACTAAAAGGCAGGCGGTAGACCCACCGAGCACAGAGAGCTGACTCACTCAGCTGCCCACTTTTCCAATGATGTTTGCGAAAGGACGGCCTACTGCAGGGAAGGGTGCAATACTGAGAAGCACGTAAGGTCAGCTCATCAGACTGCTGCTGCTCTGACGAATGCATGACCCCGGTGCTCTTTAGGTTAATATCTTACTTAGAACTTTTATCAGACCTCCAACAACAGATATCTAACTGCCAGCTGTCTTCAGTTTGCTAAGACAGTGGGGAGAGGGGCCAATTTGGGCTGCCCCTCCCTTATAACTGCCAGCATTTTTGAGGCTTTCACGCGGCATTTTTCCAACGTGGCCTCATCCTGCAATAACGCAGCCAGGCTGGCTTCTGTGCTAAGTGGGTAAACTGCCTGAGGACAGGCTCTGTGCCCTTAATCTCCCACCTCCCCCTGACCCCCGTGCACAGTGCCCACCCTCTGCATTGGTGTGAAGGGACTCCTCTTTCCTCTCTATGTCTCTGGCTTCTCACAGAGGGTGTTTGTGCTCACGGCTCCGATTTCCCCGAGTCCCTTCCACTCCCAGGTCCTGAGAGCTGGTTTCTGCTCCAGCCTTCACAGCAGTCTGTTCTGTCTGTGTCAGCCCTCAGCGAGGGACGTGTGCCCGGGAGGGATAATGGGAACTAGAAATAAGCAATGCCACCTTCCAGGAAGCAGCCACTTCGCAGCTCCGAGCTATTGTTCTAGTTAAGGAAAGGGCCAGGGTTGCCAGATCCGGCTCTCTTTGATGAGAAAACAGGAACCTGCACTTGCAGGCAAAATCTCCAGGCTGAGGAAGGCCGGTGACTCACCCAATTAGACAGGCCTTGCCAGTGTCCTCTGCTCTGTGAATTGCCAGCCCTGGGTTTTGTTCCTTTACTCTTCCCTTCTCTCTGCCCCCTCTGCAGAGTCTCAGCTGCCCAAGGCTCTCCGATCACTTCCGTGGGAATGGCTTTCAATTCCTTTTTAAACTTTTAAAATAAAAACTATATATGTTTAAGATATGCAGCATGGGAAATGATTGCTACAGTCCAGTAGTTGACATATAGTTATCATTTTTCTGTGTGATCAATGGCACCTGAAATAAATACAAAGTTCCAGTATTCAGAGTACTGCCTACAGGCATCATGTGAACATTAAACCTGTAGACGTATGCATCCTACCGAACTGCATGTGATACAACGTTAGCCAACATCTCCCCACTCAGCCCACCAGCGTGCTCCTGGTCACCATCATGCTGCTCGGCGTCTGTGTGCTTGACTTTTTTCTATTCCACGTAGAAGTCAAATCATGCAGTTTTCCTCGTACAAGAGAGCAGGGCAAGAATGTTCCTACCTCACAGCCCACACTGGTCCTCTGTCCTCAGGGTCACCTTGGAAGTCCAGTCTTGTTCTCAGTCTCCACTGCATTCTCCAAAGGCTGTGTCGTTCCTTGCCCATCCCTGGCCTCTCCTGTCTGTCATGAACACTGTTGTTGCCATGGGAATCTTCCTAGAATGCATCTCTGATCCCCCTGCCTCCCTGACAAAAAATGAAACAAAGTAAAACTTGCAGTGACTTTCCTGCAGGCTGAGCACTAGTGCCCTTAGCATAGGGAAATACCCTTGGCTTCCCCTCGTGGTCCTGTTCCCTCTGAGCATCTCCTCTCCCCTCGCCCTCACCAGCTTCCAGCAGGGTCTCCGAGGCCTCAGGTATCTTCCTGCCTCTGGCCATTTGCACAAGTTGCTTGGGAACGCCTGGGCAAGCATGTCAAACTCGCAGCTGGCGGGCCACCTATGTATGCCTGTACTCTCCCAACTCCTAGCCCGTCCATCACCTGGTCACATCCTTCTTTGATTCTCAGGTCAAATGTGATTGCTTCAGGAAGCTTGCTCAGGCCCCATTCCAGACTAGATTAGACCCTGGAGTGGTACTCTGAACTTTTTTTTCAGGGTACTTATCATAATTGTGATTATATAATTAGAACTATGACTATTTGTTTTTTAAAAAAATCTATTTCCATTATTTTTAGAGTGCAAAGGCTTCAAAAGGACAGTGTGTGTGTGTGTCTGTGCATGCGTGAGTGTGCGTGTGTGTGTGTGTGTGTGTGTGTCCGTGGCTGTGCATGCCTGAGTGTGCGCGCGCGCGTGTGTGTGTGTGTGTGTGTCTGTGCATGCGTGAGTGTGTGTGTGTGTGTGTGTGTGTGTGTGTGTGTCCGTGGCTGTGCATGCGTGAGTGTGCGCGCGCGCGTGTGTGTGTGTGTGTGTGTGTGTGTGTGTCTGTGGCTGTGCATGCGTGAGTGTGCATGTGTGTGTGTGTGATACCCAGTGTGAATCTCACAGGAGATGGCATAGAAGGCCTTTCCCTGCTGGTCACCTCCGCTGGGCCACTCAGCTGAGTACGCCCACTTACAGCCCCCCTACATTTTCATTGGCTCCAGAGCAGAGGGTACGCTTGTGGCCCCCATGCCATAGAATGCTATTCCCTGAACCTCTGCACCCCTCCAGCCCAGCTGCAGTGTCCCCACTCCCGCAGCCCTCCATTAATGCTCCTAGTGGGGCCATGGGATCCAGCACTCAGTCCCTCTGGGCCTCAGAGAATTGTGAACAGTAAGGGCTATGAGTGTAAAGCCTGTGGCTGTCACATGGAAACGACAGGTAGATATGTTAGCGCCCCTGCTGAGGATTTGAGGAGTCCCAAGGACAGACCACATCTTACCAAACACAACTCTTCCCCGTTTCCCTAGGTCTGCTTCTGCTCTCCCTCTCTTCCTCCCTCCTTCCGCCCCTTCCCTTCTCACCCAGAACGCTCCACCCACACTAGATCCCTCGAGGAGATCACTTTTAGTCCCAAGTACTGTCCACATATTTTTCGAAAAAGAAAAAAAAGATCTTAAGTAATTCAAATGAAAAACTGTGACTAACACCTTGCACGCTTGTTGGAATCAGCGCTGGCTGCTCCACCCGGCTGGTGGGTAATGCCTGGAGCACTTACGGGGGCTTTAACGTTTTTGGAGCAAATGAAGATCAAGATCTGCAAAAGTCAGATGTCAGTGTCCTTTTATTCACTTTTCAGTCCTTTGGCATATATGTGTCCAATGCGTAGGATTTCTAAGTACGGTTCTTAGAATCGGAGAGGAAATATGCCCTACCCAAAGCTGCTTATAATTTAGTGGGAGAGACAGGACCGGGAGAGGCCGCTTTCCTCAGAGGGGCAGGTGAAGGGCTAGAGGCGTTCTATCCACCTTTCACTGCCCAGCAGCCCTGCCTGGAGGGAGCGTTTCTTTATTCGGTACTCAAAGTGGGAGGAGGACATTCCTGAAACCTCAGATTGAAGATCCACCGGGAGGAAAGCGTCTGTAGCTTTATCCCAGAAAGCAGTTCGGTTAGCCTCCTGCTACCGCTGAAGCCAATTTGTATCATCTTCCCATTACATTTAAGGAATACGACTCAGAAATAATATTTCCAAAGACCATTCTGCATCTAAAACTAGTGACACTGAGTGCTCCCTGTGGGCTTTTTATTCAAATCATATTTTTCTCTGGTGTCTATAGAAAGGATATTTTTAAAGATGAAAAGAAATCAAGAAGTTCAAAATTGGGGGAAGTGAAAGCCATACTATCACTTTTTTCAAATGTCCTAATTTTGCTCTCTTCCTTGGGTAACAAGAGAATTCATTGGAGTTGTTTAATATGCTAAATTGTCCAATGAAAGAAGGCAAAAATGCGTACATATGGCCACATTTACCTCCCTATTTTGTATGTCAAACCTTAGACTATTATTAAAGGTCTCATTTTCAGCAAACCAAGCAACCAACACAAAAGAAAATGAAAGCTATTCAGTCATTATCTGAGCTGATAATGACATCCTTTGTCTGTTGCCTTCTATAATATATTAGTACTGTACTGTTGCCAAGAGCAACAATGTGTCAAGAAATTCCTTCCCTTTATGATACAACAAAACTTCTGTCAAAAGCGTTTTATTGGGAAAGACAATCTCTTCCACCGGTTGTGGGTTAATTGTTTTTTTAAAACAAAGATCTCTTCACTCTCTCGCTGAAAACAGTTTTCTAATAATCTTGTCCCAGTTTCAGATATTAATGTGTAATATCTCCTAACTGGGCTGTGTACAAGCCCTTCCCTTTGTGCTCTTTTAAAACAACCAAAAGAACAGTTTCTAATTAAATAAAGTAAGTAGGACACGGGAACTAAAGCAGCTACATGTTTAATAAGCCTTTGTGTTCATATCATACTGCTCACTTCCTATGAATCGCTGTAAATAAGCTATGTGAGATGAGGGTGTCATTTGAGTGCCTATCTCCACTTCCACTAGGCAGTGGTGGGTAATAGCCAGACTATGGAAGTAGTGAAAACCAAATGACACCGCCATCACCTGGAACGATGCTGTCACTAGCAGCCCCTTGGTTGTCACCGGCTGGAGGGACACTCCTCGATTCTACTTCCAATTCTTCCTTTTCTGCAGCCACCCAGGGACCCATCTCATCATCAGCCATTCATTTTCTCAGAATGTAGAGGAGACGGCAGGTCCTCCAGGTCCTCTCCTACTGAGTGCAGGAAGGAAAGATCAGTTATATAGCCATTGGGATGGCTCCTGCTTAAAATTTGGAGTCAGTGGATGTGTAGGAGGGGACTGTGATTTCTGTCCTTTTCACTTTCTGCAGGACCTGGGCCAAGTTATTTGACTTCTCCGCACCTCATGTTTCTCTTTTCTAAAATGAGGAGGAGGACGTCTGTGAAATACTGGTTCAGAAATGTCTGTGCTCTTATCATGGAAAAATAAGGCGTTCCACTTCTGACATATTCCCTGCCTCACACACATACATGCAAACTGACCTTTACTGGTAAACTGGGCCTTCAGACAGTCAGGTATCTTGGCCCTAAGGTACACTGTATACAAAAATAGAGGTACAGTGCATGAATCCGTGAATGGGTGGGGTCTGGCCAGCCCGCCCCGATGGGAACCCATTGGGGGTGGGGCCAGCTGGGGGGAGGAGCTGCAGGAGGGCTCCAGGGAGTGTCCGGCCCATCTCCTTCAGTCCTGATCAGCTGGACCCCCTCAGCAAGTTAACCTACTAGTCAGAGCATCTGCCCCCTGATGATCATTGCATGTTAGAGCAAGCAGTTGAGCATCCTTAGCATATTATTAGCATATTACACTTTGATTGGTTGAACAGATGACCAGACACTTAGCATTATTAGGCTTTTATTATGTAGGATTTTATTTGAAAAATACCAAAAGCAAAAAGAGAGAACAAAAACACCAGACACACAAAAATATAAAAAGTATATGTTATAATGCCACTTTTAAAAATTATATATGCATAATCAGATTTTTGTGTATCACCTCTCTAGTCTCACTTTGTTAATAGCGTGTGGCACATAGTCTTCCACACCCCTCCTCGTGAGCACCTTATTAACCACGGAATTGTCAAGGGCCTACCACGGTGCCCCACACACCTACGCGACTCTCAGTAGCAGCCCTGCAGTTAGCTACTTTTCCAAAATGGTTCAACGGGTCAGTTATATCCCTTTTGAAAACTTTCATCATCCATAAAAACTTTTTAAAGATACAAACAATAAACAGTAGCGTGACTGCTTAGTACTTAGTCTGGTCAGCAGCAGGGCTAATGCTGAGAAGAGTTGAGGAAAACACTATGCGAGGACCTACCTAGATTCTCTTTACAGAAAAAGTGTGAGAGCAGCCTCTCCAGAGAGGTCCATGCCTGAGATGTTTTCATCAAAAATCGATCTTCATTCAACATTACTCATTGCATATTGTGGCCAGGAATTATTTGGCAAGGCCAAGTTTAAAATTTTCTAAACATGGAGTCGTTTATTTCCTTACAGGATGCATAGCATTTTATGGGCAGCTCTGACTTCTATCTTTCTGGTTAATTAGATGATTTCTACAGGGATGGAAAAAGTAGGCTTACCAGGGGTTCGGAGGTGCATTTATTCTTGTATTACTGGTTATCTACTGGTTTGTATGACTCTGTAGACCTACTTTTGCCCACCCCTGCATTTCGCAGCAGGAGAGAGTCGCCGGAAGAGAATGATGAATCAGTTGTGCTCCAGGAGCCCCATTATGAGCCTTTGGGGGCCGTTGGGTAGGCAATTCAGTGTAACCTGTGGACCAGGGAGGGAAGATCCTATTAATACACTAAGTTGACCTGATTTTTCTCACCTTCAGAGACATGGGGGATGCAAAGGCTGAAGGGAAAACTCAGGTTCTCATGGACCAAGCAAATCCAGTATATCTTATTCCTGGGAACCCTTGCTCTTCTCCCACTCTGGACTTGGCTCATGTTCCCTCCACCTCAGTGTCTATCCCACACCCCTAAACTGCTTTCCTCTGGGACAACCCTATTCACCCGCACAGTTCAGGCTCATGGATTGGTTCCTCATGAAGGATCCCACCTCCACCAGCACCTCCACTACAGGCGGACGTAGCCCTCTCTTTTTGGTTCGTGAACCTTGCTATCGACAAATCCAGCTCCTTCTCAAGTTTGTCTTCTTCTTAAGGGTGGAGACAGTGTCCACAGCGTCTGCATTTTCTGTCTACAGGCCAAACAGTGCCTGGCAGGTGGGAAGAGTCTAGACATGTTTGTAAATTTAATGTAATCGGGAGGACAATATGGAATCCTAGTGGAAGATTGTTTGCACTCGAAACGTACATGGACAGCCTCCTTAGGTCATCTTCTTTGTTCTAATCTTAGGTTCAGGTGACCTTGATTCTTCGATGATGTTGGACTCTGGAGAGATGGCTGACACAGGATCTGATTATGAAGACCAGGTAATTAAAATCTAAACACATTTCGCTGTTTAAGTAGCTTTAATTTCAGCCTTTGTTAATGTTTCATGAAAATTAGAATTACAAATCACTTTGAGAAATGTTTACAGTAGCATATATCCCATAATAAATCGTAGTAGCCTACAGCTTTCACTCATTAAATTCGGTACTTTAGCTTGTCCTTATCCACAGTTATAAAATGGCAATAAATTAAGAAAAGGTTTGTGGTCAAAAGTTGCAATCGATAGAAATGAGGTTACCAGAGTTATCTTGCCCAAGAATTTGCCTGTATCTCTATCACTTAATCCATAATAAACCAAAGATATTTATTAAGCACTGGCTACAGGTTTGGGGATCTGCTTTTCTATGCCTAACTTTGTGAAAGGGACTGGCTGATGGCCAAGGACAATTCAGCCAGGGAGTTAAATATGTTTTCTATTGGAATAAAAGCAAAGAAATTTATCTGGGTCATTTTCTTCTCGGCAGAAGAACTTTCCCTACTGCTATATTTTAATCTTCCAAGATAGGTGGCAGATGATCCAATCCTCTCATCAGGCCTTGCTTTTTTTTTTAAAAAAAAAAAAAAAAAAAAAAAGGGTAATGTCCAAAAATCCCTCCCACCTCTCGCCAATGCTCCTCTGCAATGGCTGAGCGCCAGGTGGACATGTGCTGGGATTTCTTCCCATCTTCAACTAATACACCTATGTCTCCAATAAAGCAGGTGGGGCTGGCCACTGTTCAGACTTAATGGCTGGCTACACATTTCACGTACATATGCAGAAGCTATTTTCACAAATGTTAAGTTCCCTTTCCTTATATCACAAAGCAAGAAGTTATTGATGAGCCACATAATGGTGCATACTTATTATATATTTTAGCATTTATTAGGCGCTTAATACATACTAAACACTGTGCTAAGTTTCTTCATTTGATTATCTCACTAATTCCTCACTACCTCTTTGGGAATCAAGAATTATTACCTTTAGTTCATAGACAAGAAAATTAAGCAAAGAGTGATTTGCTCACAGGTTTCACCGTGGGGAGGTAAACTTCAAGCGCATTCCCTGCCTCCTTTCTTAGTTCCAAATGCTACCCATTCACTGATATATTTTTGGAGCCTTTTCAGTTGGTAACCGTTAAGATCTCAGCAGAGGCACACACCAGACAACCACTATTGAAGACGAGTTCACAATCCAAAATTACAGGTGGCACAAAGAAAAAACCATAACAAGAAATCCAGCTGGTTCAACAAATGAAAGACTTCATACCCCAAAAACTAGAGATAACAGGAAAGTCTGAAAGAAATGTTAATGTTGGAATGTTTTTTAAATATATATTTTTATATTGATTTCAGAGAGGAAGGAAGAGGGAGAGAGAGATAAAAACATCAATAATGGCCCCTCCTGCATGCCCCCTACTGGCCATGTGCCCTGACTGGAATCAAATCATGACCTGGTTCACAGGTCGACACTCAGCTGGATCAAAAAGGTTTTTTTTTTACATGTGACTTCCAAAGGGAATATGGATGGGAAGGAAAAGAGCATGAGGAAAACTGACCTGCTCTTAATTGTACATTACCTCTTCTCATTCGTTTGACATTCCCATCTCCCTACACGCAAGAAAGCTGGAAAACAGAGCTTACTCAGTGTCCAGGAAGAGAGAGATCCATTCCGTGAGCTCTGAGCCAGCCTGGGCCACAAAACTCTTGCCCCCAGTGTATTGCTCTTTTGGTGCTCCTCATATGTGCCCTCGTTCGTTCTTGGTTTCCTCATTGGACTCCTCTCTGTCAGTTCATTATGTCAATGTGGGTGCTCCAGCCCCTTCACGCCTCGTTGCACACGTTGTTTTGAGAAGCGCAATCATAGCCATGGTTTCGGATATGTCTACCTGCTAAACAGCAACGGTTGGATTTCCCATGTGCATCTCAAAATCAACACATCCAAAAACAAACTCACCATCTTCCCCCACAAAATCTCTTCTTCCTTCTATTTTCCCTATTTCTGTGAGTGATACCACCATTCCCCCAGCTGCCCACGCCAGAAACCAGGGCAACCTCCTCACCTTCTTCCTTTCTCTGTCTCCCTACGTCAGTTTGATCAGAAGCCGGCCAGTTTTGTGCAAGAACTGCTCCTCATCTCTTCAGGCCCCCCCCGCGCCTGGTTCACACCCTCAGCCTTCCTCCATGGGACCCTGAGACAGTGTCCTAACCACTGTTCCCTCCCAGGCTCCTTGCCCATCACATTCATATTTCTGAAAAGCAAAGCCAGTCTTGATAGCATTCTACTGCCTAAAACCCTCTGGACTTCTCATTAAGGTCAGAATGAAAATAAAACCCCTGACCACATGCATCGGAATCTTCAGATTAGAATCTGACCACCTACATCCGTCCCCCAACTCATCCCTTGCTAATCTTCAAAACAGACTGAATGCTCCGGCCACACCAAGCCTTTTACAGTTCCCCCACATGGGCTGTGCTTTGCACAGTCCTTTTCCTCCATCGCCTCTGCCCCAGATAACCCCGGCTCCTGCTTCTTCAGGACCAGGCTTCTCCTTGGGGAGCTCTTCTCTTGTCCTCCTCAAGGAGCCCACAAAACCCTGTGTTGTCTATTCTCCTGTATTGCAGGGACTCTGTTCTGCTCTGAGTGTCTAAAAGTTATCCTTATTTGCAGACGACATGATATTGTATATAAAAAACCCAAAAGACTCCATTAAAAAACTAATTGGCTTAATAAATGAATTTGGCAATGTAGCAGGATACAAAATTAACACCAAGAAATCTATGGCATTTCTATACACCAACAGTGAGTTTATAGAAACAGAGACTAAAAAAGCAATTCCATTTACCATCGCACCAAAAAAATTAAGATACCTAGGAATAAACTTAACTAAGGAAGTAAAGGACCTATACGCGGAAAACTACACGACACTGAAAAAAGAAATAGAGGAAGATGTAAACAGATGGAAGAACATACCATGTTCATGGATTGGTAGAATCAACATCATCAAAATGTCCATACTTCCTAAAGCAATCTATAGGTTCAATGCACTCCCCATTAAAATACCAACGGCATATTTCACTGACCTAGAAAGAACTCTCCAAAAGTTCATTTGGAACAATAAAAGACCCCGAATAGCCACAGCAATCCTGAGAAAGAAGAGTAAAGTAGGAGGTATCTCAATACCAGACTTCAAGCTGTATTACAAAGCCACTGTTCTCAAAACAGCCTGGTACTGGCACAAAAACAGACATATAGATCAATGGAATCGAATCGAGAACCCAGATATCAACCCAAATCACTATGCTCAATTAATATTTGACAAAGGAGGCACAAATATACAATGGAGTCAAGACAGTCTCTTCAATAAATGGTGTTGGGAAAATTGGTCAGATACATGCAAAAGAATGAAACTAGGTCACCAACTTACACCATACACAAAAATAAACTCAAAATGGATACAGGACTTAAACATCAGACGGGAAACCATAAAAATACTAGAAGCATTCACAGGCAACAAAATCTCAGACGTATGCCAAAAGAACTTCTTCACTGATACTACCCCTAGCGCAATGGAAGCTAAAGAGAAAATAAACAAATGGGACTACATCAAAATAAAAAGCTTTTTTACAGCAAAAGAAACCATCATCAAAACAACAAGAAAACCCACGTGTGGGAGAACATATTTGCAAATGTTACCACTGATAAAGGTTTAATCTCCAACATCTACAAACAGCTTATACAACTAAATAAAAGGAAGATGAATGATCCAATTAAAAAATGGGCAATGGACCTAAATAGAATATTTTCAAAAGAAGACAGAAGGAAGGCCAAAAGGCACATGAAAACATGCTCAAAGTCACTAATTATCCAAGAGATGCAAATCAAAACAACAATGCGGTACAATCTCACACCTGTCAGTATGGCCAACATCAACAAATCAACAAACGACAAGTGTTGGCGAGGTTGCAGAGAAAAAGGAACCCTCGTGCACTGCTGGTGGGAATGCAGACTGGTGCAACCACTGTGGAGAACAGTGTGGAGTTTCCTCAAAAAACTGAAAATGGAACTCCCATTTGACCCAGTAATCCCACTTCTAGGAATATATCCCAAGAAACTAGAAACACCAATCAGAAAGGATATATGCACCCCTATGTTCATAGCAGCACAATCTACAATAGCCAGAATTTGGAAACAGCCTAAGTGTCCATCAGCAGATGATTGGATCCAAAAACTATGGTACATCTACACAATGGAATACTATGCTGCCATAAAAAAGAAGGATTTCTCATCATTTGCAGCAACCTGGATGGAATTGGAGAACATCATGCTGAGTGAAATAAGCCAATCAATGAAAGAGAAACACCACATGACCTCACTCATTTGTGGATAATAAAGAACATTATAAACTGATGAACCATAAGATAGATATAGAGACAGTATATCAACAAGTAGACTGTCAAATTACAGCGGGGAGGGGAGGAAGATCTGGGGGAGATAATAGATCAACCGAAGGACTTGTATACATGCATATAAGTGCAACCAATGGACACAAAACTCTGGGGAGGGAGGGGATGTGTGGGAGGGAGGGAGGGGGTCAAAAAAAAAATCAATAAAATATATTTAAAAAAATAAATAAAAAAAATAAAATAAAATAAAATAAAATAAAATGCTGCCACACAGCCTGGTACACAGCAAGTGTCCAGTAAATGTCCATTACTTTAAAAGCTGATGAAAATGATTTCTAGTTCTTCTACTTAATATGGGATTTTTCTGATAACGCGCTAACACTTTTGAGCCTGGGTTTCCTCTTCTAGAAAATGATAGTGATGACTCCACCGAGAATTACTGTTGAGGAAAGTAGGGAATGCAGGTTACCTCATTCAGAACAAATACCCCAAAAGTGTGAACACCCTTTTTTTGTCTTGCTCCAAACTCGACTTAGACTGAACTTTCTGTGGGTGGCAGAGGCCTCCGTAGCTTCAGCTGGATGAATGCTAATTGTCTGAACACTCCTGGATTCCATCCCGCACGTAGGTGCTTAGAAGTCACCACTCTTCCCTAACAACAAGTAAGAAGCTGAACAAACTGAAAAATCCACAATTCTCAGGTCTGCTAGAGAAGTGAGGCCACTAGGCAAACCACTACACCAAAACCCGGCAAGAAGGCAGACTCAGAGAACCACACCCCTGGGAGCAGAAACCCACAGACAAGGATCTCCGCAGGAGCCAGTGCCCTGGAAACCCAGCCCTCACTGACAAACTGCCGGAGGCTCCTGTGGGCAGGTCTGAGAGTTGAAAACTCCAGGAAGCCCAGGCAGAGAGGCCCCCTACACTCCTGTGAGCTTCACCTCCGGGAACTTGACCAGGTCCCCACAGTAAGTGTCCGAGAGAAATCTCCTTGTGCTTCCGGCTGCGGGAGGGTGGAAGGAGCCTTTTTCAAAATACCCAGAGCACTCTGTCCTTCCTAACAAGGGCTGCTCTCAGGAGACCTCAGCTGCTGGGGCTTCATCGGAGCCTAACCACCTCGGAGAAAGGCAATACCAACTCCCTCCACCTCCAGCCATTCTGCCCCGCCTCATGGGGAGAAACTAAGAAGCAGTGGGGAGGTGTGCAGCAGAGGGACACAGGCTCACCAGGGGGCTGAGACCTAATCTCAGGACTGCATGCCCTTCATAGAGCACTTGCCATCCTCCCCACAACTTCCCACCACACGACTAACCCTTTATTTACTGCTGTGCCTTTTACCTAGCGCCGTGGACGGCAAACTGCGGCTTGTGAGCCACATACAGCTCTTTGGCCCCTTGAGTGTGTCTCTTCCACAAAATACTATGGCCTGGACAAGTCTATTTTGAAGAAATGGCATTGGAAGAAGTTTAAGTTTAAAAAATTTGGCTCTCAAAAGAAATTTCAATCGTTGTACTGCTGATATTTGGCTCTGTTGACTCATGAGTTTGCCGACCACTGCCCTAGTGCATCGTGTCCAGCTTCCAACAAAAAATGACAAGACATATTCAGACGTGAACGCACAGTCTGAGGAGACTGAACCAGCATCAGAACAAGAGCCAGATATTCAACTTATCAGAAAAAGAGTTTTGCTTTGTTTTAATAAACTTTGGTTAATATGCTAAGGGCTTAGTTGGAAAAAGTAGACAATATACAAGAACAGATGGATAATGTAAGCAGAGAAATGGAAATTCTAAAAAGTCTCAAGAAATGCGAAGGATGAAAAACACTAACAAGTGAAGAATGCCTTTGATAGGCTCATGAATGGATTGGAAATGGCTGAGGAAAGAGCCTCTGAGCATGCAGATATGACAATAGAAACTTACAAAACTGAAAGGCAAAGAGAAAAAAAGCCTGGGAGAAAAAAAAGAACAGTGTATTGAAGAAATGTGGGGCAATGACAAAAGGTGTAATATACCTGTGTAATGGGATTACTCTAAGGGGAAGAAAGAAAGGAAGAGAAGAAATATTTCAAGTAATAATAACTGAGAATTTCCCCAAAATTAATGGCAGGTACCAACTCACAGATACAAGAAGCTGAGAGAACACTAAGCAGGATAAACATTTTTTTTTTTAAAATTACACCTAGACATATCATATTCAAACTGCAGTATGTCAAAGAAAAGAAGCCAGAGGGAAAAAATTGCTTTTCTTTAGAGAAGGAGAAATAAACGCTTTCTCAGACAAAAATTTGTTGCCTTGTAAGAAATGTTTAAAGAAATCATTTGGAGAGAAGGAAAAGGATACCAGCCAGAATTCAGACAAAGAAAGGAAAAGTACCAGAGAATGTATAAGTGAAAGTAAAAAAAAAAAAAAAAAAAAAAAAAAATCTTTTATTTTTCTTATTCTTAATTGCTCTAACAGACAGCAGTTTGTTCAAAACAGTCGTAGCGACAATATATTTGATGGCATGTGCTTAAGTATAAGTGGAAGGAATTACAGCTATTCTGCAAGGGACAGTAGGGGGAATTAGGAATATTCTGTTATTAACATAAAGGGCCAGAGAAAGATACACCATGCTAACACTTATCAAAAGACAGCAGGAGTAACTATATTAATTTTAGACAGAGCAGACTCCAGAGTAAGTGACATTATATAAGGATAAAGGGATCAGAACCCCCAAAAGACATACAATCCTTAATGTATATGCCCCTAACGACAGTATCTCCAGGCTCATGTCCACCCACATCCTTAATCTCATTTCTCATCTCTCCTGGGACCTTGCTTTGTTAATGTGCCTTGCTTTCTCTCTCAAACCTCTCATCCTCAAAGTATCTTTCTTTTCTGTCTGCCACCCCATCAACTCCACTTGGAAGAAAGAAAAAGCCATGAACAGTGCCAAGTGTTACAGAAATGTCAAATGGGAGACTCTTTTTCTCTCACTTTCCTACAACACCAAATTGGGGAAAGAAAAGCCAGCTCCCATGATTCTGTGTTCTCGCCTCCCATTTTGCCTAATAAACCAGCTTCTGCCTGCTCTGTTCCCTGAAGAGACCATTAAAAATCATCTCGTTACTGTCACATCAGGAGGGTAGGTCTCAGTTCTTACAATGTCTGCACCCAGGACACTGGAGGCACTTTATGCTTTCTCAAAACTCTTGATTCTTCTCCTCCCCTCAACATGTTTTTTCTTTTCCTGCCTTCCCCTTAAAATGTGTGTTCACCAAGTTTCATCATAGGCCCTCTTCTCTCCCTACACCAATGCTTCATCTATGCCCATGCCTTCAACTTTATTAATGTGCTTATCCATTCAACTGATATTGAGAATATTTGATGTGCCAGGCTCTGTATAAGGTACTGGGAATATAATGTAAGCAAAAGAAGGCACAGTTCCTACTCTCCTGGAGCTTATAGTAGAAATAGATAATAATAAAATAATCACATAAATAAATATGTAATTAAGACTGTGTTCAGGGCTTGGGGGAAAGTACTTAGTGCAATGTGTAGGTGTGGTGAATAAGAGGTAACCAGGGATATGCAACAAAGTGAGATAACAAGAAAGTATTGGGGGTCAAATGGGGTGGTTGGAAAAAGGAAATAGTGTGTAGAAGCAGGAAGAAGCATGGCATCTGAAAGGCCAGTGCAGCTGGAGTGCTCCATAAGGGGAGGTGGTGTGAAAGGAGCCTGGAGATTAGGTCTCTGTAGACCCAGTTTAATATTTATCCTAAGAGCAGTGCGAAGCCTTGAAGAGTTATGTTTTGGAGAAGGGAGGCAAGAGGGTGTGTCAACATTTTATTTGTGGTAGTTTGTTTGTTTGTTTGTTTTTTGTTTTGGGGGGCTTTTTTGTTGTTGTTTTTTTAATGTATGGCTTCAATGTGCACAGCACTTTGGAGGGGGACAGGAATACATCTAGGGAGGCCAGTGGGAAGCTGCAGTGGCCCAGACAAAAGATCGTGGATGCTGCATTGCAGCAGAGCAGTGGTGGAGGAGATGAACCGAAAAGGATGTATCTGAGAGGGACTTGCGAGGCAAAATCAGCAGGACTTCATGTTGGAATGGATATGAGAGCCAAGGGAAAGTGAGGAAACACACATTCCATAAGGGAAGAGCACAGGTTTGATTTTAGACATGCTGAGTTCCATGGGCCTTAACCCATCCAAATGGAGAATTCGAGTGAACACTTAAACATACAGGTCTGGTGCTTAGAGGGAAGATCTAGTTGTTGGTGAGCTGCTGAATACGGTAGAAGCTGAAGCTGTAAGTGAAGATACAGTCCTTGGAGAAAGAGAAAACATTGAGAAGAGGATCCATAGCTGAGCACTGAGGAAACCTAAAGGCTGTGTGGAGGAAGATGAGGCAGCAAGAAAGATGTGGAAGAAGCTGACAGAGAGGAGGGAAATCAGTAAAATGTGGGGGTCCCAAAAACCAAAGAAAACTGTATTTCACTGAGTAGAGAGTGTCAAATATTGATGAGATGAGGAAGAGGGAGATTGGAAAATGGGCATTGTATTGTATATAGAAATATGGAGGAAATTGTGGACCTTACAGAGGGCTGCTGGGGGAGGTTATCTTCCTTTGTTTTTTGTTTGTTTGCAATGGAAGATACTCCATGTTTAAAAATTCATAGGAAGGATCCACCCACTACAGAGAAGGAGAACATACAGCAGAGAAGAAGATTTTTCGAAATGCAGGAGGGCTAGATTCTAAAGCACAGGGAGAAAGGACCACGTGTGGGTTATAACAAGGAAGACGGATGGGATGGGTTTGCCTGTGTAATGGTGGGAAGTTGTGAATTCCTCTTCGATGATTTCCAGAGACAGTGCTGGCCATTAAGAGTGTGAGGTTTGGCTGAAACCGGTTTGGCTCAGTGGATAGAGCATCGGCCTGCGGACTAAAGGATCCCAGGTTCGATTCCAGTCAAGGGCATGTACCTTGGTTGCGGGCACATCCCCAGTAGGGGGCGTGCAAGAGGCAGCTGATGGATGATTCTCTCTCGTCGATGTTTCTAACTCTCTATCCCTCTCTCTTCCTCTCTGTAAAAAATCAATAACATATATATTTAAAAAAAAAAAAGAGTATGAGGATTGAAGTAAGTGGAGGGTTGTGTTGTGGAACCAGCTGAGCGTGGACTCAGGAAACAACAGAGTAGGCAAGCAGTCCAAGAGCCCATTTGATGTTAGTGCCTCAAGATTTACATTGACCAAGTGGTCCTTTTCATTTCTTTTTTCCCGTTCATTTAGTGAACATTTATTTTAACTTAACTTCCACTGTGATACTTCAGCTTCTACCTCAAGAAATATTACATTTAGCCAAAACATGTGTTGGCCTGTATTTGTAAAGCTGATTAACACGGTGACATTCCCAAAGCGGTATCTTTGAGTAACATAGCACTGATCATAATTTGGGGACTTACCAAGTTGTACCTGATACACTGAGTCCAGTTCTGATGGGAAAGTCAGGTTTTTATGACTAGTCCTACAAGGCCTGGCTGAAGCTGGGAAGCTGGAGTAGCCAGGTTTCCTTCTCAGCACTTGCAGGTGGTGGTGAAAAGTATTGGGGGCCTATTGGGAAAATGAAAGCAGGGGTGTTGTAAAGGGACTGAGAAGAGAAAGATATAAGTCTAGCTGTTCCCAACACTAAAACAAAAATAGCTGGTGCAGGCTCAGGAAGCCAGCCCTTCCCGACTGTCTCCAGTGGCCATGGGCAGCCGGGAGCTAATTGAATCTATAAAAGAAAGACAAGACCCATTTTTAAACCTCATAAGTTAATAAGAAATGTTTTCGCCATTCTTGATTGAAAAGTCTGGAATGTCCTTCTTATTTTCAGTGTAGGTATTAAATATTAAACAGTGACATTAAGTTGGAAAAGGTCATATGAGCTCATTTGTATGTGGGATGTAAAACAGAAAGCAACAAACAAACTCACAGACACAGACCATAACCATGGTTATCAAAGGAGAGGGTAGTGGAAGGAAGGTGAAGAAAGAAAGGGGGGGAAATATATGACAGAAGGAGACTAGGCTTTGGGTGGTAGCACATAAATATAGACAATGTATCATAGAATTGTACACTTGAAACTTGTATAGTGTATTAACCGATGCCACCCCAATAATTTTAATTTAATAAAAACCAGCAATATTATATCGCTTAAGTTATCATTTTGAGCCAAGAGTTTGACATATTTCCACACTTGAAGACATGGAGGTAAATGCCTCATCATTATGCACATCTGCCATGCACTGCCACAGGACTGTAAGAGAAATCTTTGCAAAGGAAATAAGAACTGATCGTATTTTTTATTTCAAAGCAATCAGATATACATGTACTCCAGGAGTAAAAACATGAACAGGACTGATCAGTAAAGACTGTTTGCTTTTCTCTTTTCAAAAACCCTATTATTCTTGCAGCTGATTTCATAAGCTTCTATGACATCTTATTAACTAGAATAACTTGAATGCCCTGTCATTTTGAAGGCAAAATGAAACTGTTTGTGATAACACAATAGTGTCACTGCCTTATGAAGGGAAGGAAATAGAACTCGTGTGTGACCTGTCATCTAATGAGCCTGGAGCCTTAAGAACGGGAAACTGTTGTCAATGGAAAACCAAATGACCTCCTGGGATTATGAGGTATTTGCAGAAGTAAGGGTGGGGAGTGCACAAAGCAAGCACAGACTTCCGAGACTTAAATGGGAGTTAGCAGAAGAGGGGCGTAATGAGGTTGCCCTCTGCTCCTTCAAGTAGTTGCCAAGGAGCAGAGTTACCATTGTCCACCTACTGGTGAGTTCTTTCTATTTTTATGGGGTTTCAAGTCATTTATATCCTTATTTCCATTGTCATGTTGAATCCACACTTTTATTAGGGATGGTGTTGTGGTTTGAGTTCTAGTACTGCCACTTTGTCACATCACTGATTTCTCTAAGCCTTAGTTTTCAAATCTATAAAATGAAGAAAATAATGTGAAGATCTAGAGCTGGTTCCTATCAAGGCATATTAGCAAATGTAAAGCACCATACATACAGTTATACAAAGTTTAACATGTAATAAAAGCCTAGGTGGTGTCATGCCCTTGTGCAATGCCTTTGCACAACATCATTACAAGATGGCCACCCCCTCACGTTGTCACAAGCTGGCTGCCGTAAGATGGCCATCACAAAATGGTCACCACAAGATGGCTGGCAGGGGAAGGCAGTTGGGAGTGATTGGGCTGGCAGGGGAGCAGTTAGGGGGCAATCAGGGTGCCAGGCAGAAGTGGTTAGGGGCAATCAGGTAGGCAGGCAGGCAAGCTGTTAGGAGCCAGCAGTCCCAGATCGTGAGAGGGATGTCCAACTGCTGATTTAGGCCCAGTCGGGATCAGGCCTAAACCAGCAGTTGGATATCCCTCAATGGGTTCCAGATTAGAAAGGGTGCAGGCTGGGCTGAGGAACACCCCCCTTCCATGTACAAATTTTGTGCACTGGGCCTCTAGTTTACTATAAGTGTGTCATATCCTCTTTTTCAATGTAGATAGAAAATATAGAACAACAGGTTTTCAACTTTAGGACCTCTCTTCAAAATAACTTAAATAATAGCACAGAGCTGAAGAAAATAATAAAATAGTGAAAATAAAGAATTTTCTTGGGATTCCGGTACCATCGTGAAAACTTTCCTTACTTTTACCAGCATTTGTTTCTATTTCCATGATAGCAGTTGTCACAGGGATTGTGGCTATTTGTGTTCATGTCTTTCTCCCCCGGTAGATTATACCGAAGGGAACGGCCAATGCTCTCTCCTCTATAATTTCTCAAACCCCTGCACAATGCTGGACAGAGTATAGGATGGCAATTCAGAAATATTCTCTCTATAAAATGAATAAAGAAGAAGCTCAAAGGGAAGTATAGGAAGAAGTCTGACATTCTGCAAACTGAAAATGAAGGACAAGGAATAAAAGAAATGTACATGGCAATGATAAGAAAATTACTATTTTTTTTAGCAAGAGAAAATAACCAAATTTAATGCATACCTATGTATGGGAACTCCACATATATGCGAGCCAGAGACCCACATGCAAGAAAGGTTCTAGAAAATTATTTTTAATTTACATGTCTTCAAAGGAGGGTAGCTAGGGTGTGGAAGAATCCAAAAACTATCCCACAAGAGGTGGTTAAAGGATCAGGAAATATCCTAGGGAAGGCCATGTTTTTCTGACCAGGCTCCTGCTGGCCTGTGCTCACCTTGGTTTGTGGTCTTAAGCTCTGTTCCCACTGCCTTTTGCACAGCCCCTGACTCATGCTTCGTAATTAACTATTCAATGAAGCAATTCCATAAGGGACTGTATTATAGAGGAGGGAATTAGATTTCTGCTTTATTTTGTAAGAGAGAAGTGGGCTCTGGAGGTGGGAATTACAAAGAGATGGAATTCAGATCAATATATAAGGAGTTTCCTAAGGAGTGTTAACCAGTTGACTACCTCGTGGAAGATATTCAAATTCTAGGTCACCAATCCTCAGGGATGTTTATAAAAACCAGGGATTTCTGTGGCTAGGAAAATTATATGCCTCCTTTTCCACCTCCTTGTCTGTTTGTTTAAGAAGAGCCAAGGTGTGTGTGTGTGTGTGTGTGTGTGTGTGTGTGTGTGTAACATCATCTCCCACCACCACTATCACACAAATATCTAAATGTCACCCCCACTAACCTGCTTTAGTTCCTGAATCCCAGCCCTGGAGAATCTAAGGGAGTCAGGAGTGGGGGAGCTATTATTATATCCCTAGAAGTTATCTCTCAGTCTTTCACCATTAACTTATATCATTGAACCCAATGGAACTAACTGCAGCTGAGTAGCATTTTCATCATCTTAGAACATTGTTAATAAAACAGTCCTTTTCAGACTTCAATTCAGGCCAGTAAAAATCACTGAACTATCAAATATCAAAAATCGTAAGAGTTTTTTTCTTAAGGATAACCTGCTAGGAGGAGTAGAAATATGTTCCTTGTCGGCCATTGACCCTGAAAGAATTCATTATCATCAAGCAGAGGTACTGGTGCACAGGGCACTACAGTGGACAAAACCCTGGGCTGGCAGTCAAACTGCCTGGATTCGAGTTCTGGTTCTGCCAATTACATTGTGTGGTTTTGAACTTTTCTTTGCCAACGTTTCCTAACTTACAAAGTGGAGTTTTTGTGAGGACTAAATGAGATCATAATACCCTTAGAACAATAATAATAGCTCAAATGTATTAAGTACCTACTCCAAATCAGACACAGTTCTAAGTATTATTCAATTATCTTAACCCTACCCATAGCCCCAAGTTGCAGTTGAGCCCAGAGATGTTAAGTAACATGTCAAAGATTCAAAACCAGGCAGCCAGACATCCCTGAGACCAAGTTTTAACCATCACACCAACGCTCCACTTCAGGATGCCTTCTGTGGGCCAGGGGACTTTGGAAAACCAGGAAATCACTTTCAGTACCAGGATCCAGAGGAAGTCAGGGGTGGGGTGAAGGTGAATCAAAAACAGTCAGAGTCCATTTACCTCTTTGGTGCTTTTGCTAGAATTTCCCACAAGGTCAGGAGCAGGAAGGGGTCCAGAGAGGAGCAGATGGGATAGGCTTTTGAGGCAAGCCCCGTGGTAGTAGGTATGTGGCTTTGTTTCCTCATCTTGTCTTTAACGTGGAAGTGAGATGGCTCATGAAGAACACACTTGGTTCTTAACAGCAGATATGACAACATTCCTTTTCAGGCCACTGTGCTTTTTAATTCATCTTGTCTGGGGAAACCAGCAGAGAACACAGCCTACAGCTTGCAGTTTTTTACTGTATATTCATAACCTTGAAGAAAATCCACAGTCAACAGCTTTTATTGAGTGCCTGTCCTGTGCCAGGAGCTTTCATGATCTGGTTTAAGCCTCACCACAACCCTGGGAGGAAAATATTATCCCCAAGGCCACACCACTAATGTCTGCACAAACACCTCTTTCCAATAAGTCATGCTGCTGCCCCCAATCTACAATAATGACCCCTAGAAAACCTCTCCTCTCCCTACAAATAACAAAAAGCAGCTTGTATTTTCTTCCTAATATTTTGAACCATAGGAGTTCATCTCTTTGCAGACAAAGCCATAGGAACAGATATCTAAGGTTGAAAGAAAGTCTGCAACTGCTTCTCTTTTGATACATAATATGCTTTCATTTTTTTTCTTATTTGTAAAAGCAAAATTACATGTTATAGGAATTTATAAGTGTAAAGAAAAATTAACATTTTGGAGTATTTCCTTGATTGATAGATATTTAATTTTAAAAATGTTGCATAATAATATAGTATTTCCAGTGTTATACAATAATTTTTATAAACACATTTTAATGGTAGCATAAAATATAATTATATAGGCATGCTATATCTATTATCATCATCTCCCCACTTTAGGGCACTTTTTCTTTTTATCTTTTCACTGATGTAAATATGGTTGACCCTTGAATAACACAGGTCCACTTATACCTGAATTTTTTTTTTCAATAAATACTGTAAATACATTATCTCTTTCTTATGGTTTTTTAAAATTCATTTTCCTTTTTCTAGTTTAATTTATTGTAAAAATACAATATACATCACATATAACGTACAAAATGTGAATTGACAAAATGTGTTATTAGTAAGGCTCTGATCAATAGTAGGCTATTTGTTAAGTTCTTGGGGAGTCAAAAGTTACACGTGGATTTTCAACTGTGCAGGGCACCCTAACCCCCACACTGTTCAAGCGCCAACTGTCATGCTGCTCTGGCATATCATTACACATAAACTTTGCCCAAACCTCTTATTATAACCCTTGCTGGGATTACTCAGCCAGAGGGTATAAAAAGTAATATTTCAATATTCCCACTTCTTTCTAATCAGATATGCTTCAATAAAGCAAAGATTATTGAGATGGGACAAAAGGACTCTAAAGAGGACGGTTTTGAGATCAGGCTATTCTTCTACATTATTTGGAACAAGAGCTGTCAAACCGAGGTCAACTTCGTGCCGCATGACTCTCGCTGCAGATTGCACTTGAATTGTTCCAATAGCTGCAGTCCATTGAGCAGCAAGGCAGTCCTCCAAAGGGTCAGTCAGCCTGCGGCCAGGCCAGGTGAAGCCCCTTGGACCTGAGCAGATCCCCTCCCACGCTCTCCCTTGGAAACAAGTTAAGCCCACAAGCCGTCCTTTATTTCACCAGCCGTTACCACGTGTTTTTGGGTCAGGCTGGGTGCCGGTGTCTCCACACCATCTTCCGTTCTCTAGAAACAATATTATTCAAAACATTCGAGAATCCTCGTCATTCCCAAACACGCAGGCTTTTGGAAATACTGGCAGCTAGTTCCCAGAACGTCTCCCATTAATCTTCCTATGTTCCATTTGTGGCATTATTCCCTGTGCCTTACTGTAACAAAACTGGCTTTGTTGAGGACATTCTGGAGGTAGCTAAGAAGATCGTTGATAACCTGAACCCTGATTTAATGGAGAAAAGTGATTTGTACCAATTCAGTGCCTGGTAGAACCTCGGCAATGCTTCAGGTTACCCTTAAATTTCTTCTCTTGACTGGTTTGTGTCCCCGCTGCCTCATTTGCAATTTAGCACCAAAATCCTTTTCTTAATGGCATGCAGAGAATCCATACCCTCATGGGATTATTATAACCCTAATGGATTCGTTGGATGTGACTTGATGAAGCATTTCAAATAAGACGTAAGAGAATTTGGAGAAAGGACCTTCTTCCTCCCACCCAGTGTTTGAGGGAGAGCCAATAGCTAGCACCCCTCCTCCTGCCTGACTTCTAAACAGTTGAGACATCTCCCAAACACTCCCCCTTCTTCTCTGCGAGGAGTGAGGAAGGGGCAGAGTTCAGCAGTTAGTCTGATAAGGCTCACATTGTTTTAGTACTTTATGGTTTTTGTACATCATCTCATTTGGGTCAGGAAAATGTCAATGTATTGATTCAACAACTGCATAGTGAGCATCTACTAAATGTCAGGCACTAAAGGCCAGATTCCATTTTATAACTTACTGAAGATTCACTTAGTCTTTGCCTTCTCCTAGAAAAGTCGAGCATGTTACAAAAACATACCCTCACTAGGTGAGTGTCTCAGCTAATATTCCTTCGGTTACAAGTCACAAAACCTGCTTAAGCTAACTTCCACAAAAAAGTATGGGGGCACCACTCACAAATCCAAGGAAGAATGCACCTGGAAGCAATGCGGAACTAGGTGCTAAAAGGCCATTAAGAACTTCCCTCTGCCGAAACCGGTTTGGCTCAGTGGATAGAGCATCGGTCTGCAGACTCAAGGGTCCCGGGTTCGATTCTGGTCAAGGGCATGTACCTTGGTTGCAGGCACATCCCCGGTAGGGGGTGTGCAGGAGGCAGCTGGTCGATGTGTCTCTCTCATCGATGTTTCTAACTGTCTATCTCTCTCCCTTCCTCTCTGTGAAAAATCAATAAAATATATTTTTTTTAAAAAAAGAACTTCCCTCTATTATCTTCCTTTCCCCTCTTTGCAGACCTATTTCTTCTACTAGTCCCACCTACATGGTGGTAGAAGTGTCTACCAACCGGCCCCGCCAACAGAGAGCCCAGCCTCTCTCAGTGTAAATTCCTAAGGAAGGATGTTCGTTGTCCAAGCATGACTCGAATGCACTCCTGATCCAAACCTGTGGCCAGTGTTATGTTTCATGGGTAGGATGTGTGCTGGGCAGAGAGTTCAATTCCACTATGCTGAGAAATCAGAGACACGCTATGGGCTAATGAGGATGGAGCCACTGACTCCATCTTCTATGTTCAAGGCACCGTGGAAGATGAAAAGAATACACAACTGACTCTAATATAGGATGCTGTGATGTGGGTTGCACTATCACAGAAATAGAACATGCTCTGTGAGCACACTGGAGAGGGAATTTAATTCTAATGGGAGGAAGGAGAGGAACTTTTCTTTCTTTCTTTTTTCTTAAATTTTTATTATTGAAAGTATTGCATATGTCCCCTTTCTTCTCCCATTGACCCCTTATAACTCGCCCCCACCACCCAACCCAGACCACTTATAACCCACCCCCACCACCCAACCTGATGTCTGTGTCCATGGGAATAACTTTCATGTTTAGCCTTAAAATGGGTCTTTTAAAAAGAGGAGTTGTAGGGAGCTAGACAGGTCATTCCGGAAAGATAATAGTCTGAATATAACGGTTGGATATGCAGTGCCCATAGAGGGACCGCCAGTGGGACTGTGGGAGCAGACAAGGACCAGATGCGCCTGGAGGGATGGGCTGGCCCAGGCGGGAGGGGCTTTACCTGAGCCCTGGAGGGAGTTCTGTGTCAGCCTCGGAGCAGGGAGGCAGCATCAGATCTGCATGGATGGCATATACTGGTCCACCCATGTGGAGAATGGATTAAGTGGAGAGACTGGTTTCAGGGAGACAGGTTAGGAGGACATTTTAATCCTTCAGGCAAAAACAGATGACAGGAGGTGGGGCTTGCCAGAGGATCAATGAGGGAAGAGAGAGAAAGAGGCCAGGGACAGTGGTTCCCCAGGACCTTCATCCTAATTCCAGGATTAAATTCAGAAGATGGACATTGGGAGCTCTTTAGCAGGGCGGGTGTGCGGACAGGTGGTATGCTCCTAGGAAAGAGGACCCTCCCCCCTTCCCTGGCTTCTCTGCTCTCCTCCTCAGCACCGTGGGTTTCAATGCTGTTGACTGGCTGATGGGTCTGGATCCTCATGAGATTTCCACCCTCTGTCCTCAGGACATATTTTTCTCATTCAGGAAGGTCCGTGGAGAATACTGATGTCAGGCCAGGGAAAAAACAAGAACTTGAGATTACCTTTTCTAAAAGCTCACTGCAACTTGAAGAGGATGGAAAATGTGAATCTGCAGTTCACTGAAGGCAATGAGGAGTCTGTTCTTAAGTTGCCGTGGCAACTGCTCAATTAAGTGGGAAAAAAATGAAGGAACAAAGGTAGTTGCTCTTGAGCTTAACATTCTTTAAAAAAAAAAAAAAAAAGTCATATTTGAGGAATTATTTTCCTCAAGGTTTTTCTAAGACTTTGCATTTCAACCGGCATGTCCTGTCCACCCACTCGTTGAGCTAAAGGTGGGTCTTCTTGTTCTCCATGGTCAGGAACACACAGCCTCAAGTGTCACCTCAGAACGTTCTGTGGGAACGTCTGCTTACCTCCAGTTCCACCACAGCCCACCTGGATTTCTTTCTTTAAGGTGCTAGAGCAGAACCCGGATTGGAAGACTAGGGAGAATAATAAGTGGATTCTAGCACTGCATTTGACCCCAAACCTACCTTATAATCTTAAGAACTGCAACTTTTCTGAAGATATGGTGAATAGCTTGTTTTACATGCTAATAAACAAATTTTACATGCTAACAAAATAATTATCAGTCTTATAATAACTATTTGTATAATTTACTGTTTACAAAATACTTTCGATCCTTTGGGGTGGCATTGTTCCCTCCTCTTTAGACAAAGGGACACCTCCAATCCATGCTCCACAGAATCTAGAGTGATATTTACAGAAACATAGAACTGATCATGTCACTTTCCAACTTACACCCTCAATGCCTTTCTTCCCACACTCCTGGGATACACCCTGAGCCCTCCCTGGGTCCCAAGGCCCTGGTGGAGGCCTCCATGTATGGCTCGCCTGCTCTCTGTGCCCAGCCTCACCGACCTGTCTACAGCTTCTCCAGAGGGTGGGCTGCTCCTCCTTTGGGCTTTTGCATTAGCTGAGGGCTCTTCAGGGACAGGCTTGTCTTTCTTCACCTCCACTCCCCTCCATTTCCCATTGGCCAATGTAGAACCTACTACCCAACCCCTGTGCATATCAGAGCTCCTATGTTAATTTTCCGAGAACCCTTTATTTTATGTAAATTCCTATTTAATATACATTTCCTTATAAGGTTATGTAATTAATATCTGTCTCCTCAATTAGACATGAAGCTTGTGAGCACAGACCGTGTCTGTTTGCTCCCCCAGACCAGTGCCAAGCAGAGCAGACCTGCGTGTTGCATGAAGGCTTCAAAGGACACATAGCCTTTTGGTTTTTGTTTTGTTTGTTGTTGCTTTTTATATTTTTTTTAATTGATTTCAGAGAGGCGGAGAGAGATAGAAATATCAAAAATGAGAAAGAATCATTGATTGATTGCCTCCTACATGCACCTTCTTGAGCCCTAACCCTAACCAAGCCCTAACCAGGACTCAAACCATTACCTTCTGGTTCATAGGTCAATGCTCAACCACTCAGCCACTGTGGCCAGGCGAACACATAGCATTTTGGACTCAAACCAAGTTCCTAGGGGTCCAATGCCTTTCCTAGCACGCAACACTGTATTGCAGATGTTATAAATAGATATATTCTTCCTTGTATAAAACACTGCATAAGTAAAAAACATCAAAGTCTAAAGAAACATACAATACCCTGTTTCCCCAAAAATAAGACAGAGTCTTATATTAATTGTTGCTCCCAAAGATGCGCTAGGTCTTATTTTCAGGGGATGTCTTATTTCTCCATGAAGAAGAATACGGTACACATTTATTGTTAAATGAAAATAAAGGAAATTTATTACCTGTATACGGTACGGTAATTTAATTTTCATTCTGAGACAGAGCCTACGGGGGGGCCTTATTTTCAGGGGGGGGAGGGGATGCCTTATATTTCACTCAGAAGGAAACCTGTAAGTAGGTCTTATTTTCAGAGGATGTCTTATTTTCAGGGAAACACGGTAGCTCTCTGGAACCAGATTAATTTACAGGTGGACTTGTTTGGACATGTGCCAAATACCAACTGTCCAAAAACATGTGCTAACAGACCTGCCTAGGAAATAGTATCAGTCTTCCTCACTTGTTCCTTCATGGGCAGGGAAAGGCTCAGTCTTTGGAGTCAGACTCCCGATTTCAGGCATCAGCTCTCTCACATGCCAGAGGTTAGACATGGGATGACTGTGTCACACACACCGCCCGTCCGGTCTCAGTTTCCCTTCTTGTAAAGTGAATGATTTTCTTCCTCCATCACGGGTTTTCTGACATTCGCTACAATGAATGTGTGTTCAGGGCCTGCGGCTGGGCAGTGAGTGGCATCGGAGCAGGGAAAACGCACTGGGAAGGCCAAGGCTGACGACACATAAGTGCTTTTGTGAAGCTAATGGTCAGTGGTAAAGGGTGTTTTCGGCATAAAATAATTATTTGTGGACCACCTGGTTCTCATATGGTGACTCCCCTTCAGACTTGTCTTTTCTGAGCTGCTTTTATTTCTGCTTTTGGCAGTTATTTGCTTTCTCGGTGCAGCCTTCTGTATGAGAGACTTGGAGAAGCAGGAGAGCAGGCCGGTTTCCTTGGCTCCTGCATCTGCTTGTTTTTTGGTAATGTGTTGAGTGCCTGCTTTTCCAATATGATGTCATCGTGCCTTTTAAAAATTCCCCAAATACTCTTTGCGAAAGGTTTTTTGTTTGTTATTTTAATCCTCACCCGAGGGTATGTTTTGTTTTTTTTTTTCATTGATTTGAGAGAGAGAGGAGAGAGAGAGAGAGAGAGAGAGAGAGAGAGAGAGAGAGAAAGAGAGAGAGAGAGAGAGAGAGAGAGAGAGAGAGAGAGAGAGAGAGATAAGAGAGAAACATCAAACTGGTTGCTTCCCATGCACACCCGGACCGGGGATGGAACCCACAACTTTTTGTACTGGATGACACTAACTCACCCTGCAGGGTGACAAAGGTTTCTCAAAAGATAGTAAAACATCTGTCTTTTATCTGTAATTCTGTACTAAGATTTTAAAACAAACAGGAGATACAAGGGCTGGCCTTTGAGTACAGTATATTCCAGGAAGCACACAGGTAGGTCACTCTAGAAGCCAACCTGTTGCTGTCCTCTGCACCGTCTTGGGAAAACCATAGCTCTGCATTTATTGCACCAGCCCTCTGGGCTGCCTAGAGATGTTAACGTCACCGGGGCAGTCTGGGGTTCAGCTGTGAGCCGTCGAACTTGCAGATCCTAAAATCTATTCCCAACTGTCAATGCATAGAGGCATCACCACACAGGGTAGGTAGCGTTAAGTAAACAACTCACAAAAAATTAAATTTGTTACCATGAAGATAAAGTAATCCTAGTTTGTAATGGAAAAGTAAGAAAAGCAACAACACGGCATCCTTCCTGAGAACTGTCAGATTGCCAGTTTTCACACGTACCCGCCCTCTGTGGGAACACCCAGCTTTGCCCGGACTTGCAGGCGGCCAGGCGGGGAGGCAGAATGTAAGCAGCAGGCAAAGGAGGAGGCGTTCCAAGCTGGGCAGACAGGATGGGCCGGGATCCGAGGCCAGATGAAACAGGTCACGTCCTGAGAAAATTAATCCATTCATTTATCCCTTGGAGTTTATCTTAAGTAGCTTGGGCATAGCAGCATAAACTTTATCAAAGCTGTAGCTAGCAGCTGCAGATAGTCACTGCTCATCAATCTTTCATATCGTGAGCCCTTCCTAAGTCTTCAGACTCTATTTAAAAGCCCCCTCAGCTCACGTCTACGGGTTGTTTCTGGCGAGAAGAGCACCTCTTTCGGCCTGCCTCTTGGATTCACCGTTCCAGCCTGTTCCTCCTTTGCTCTGTGACCCATGGCCACTAACTAACCCTGTCCCTCTCCCCAGTCAGTGCTATCTGCTAGAACCTCAGGGAATTGAATGCAGGCATTCAAGTTGAAGAATAATGAAAGCAAGAGCAGTGGGGAAAGGTCAGAGCTAGACTGGAATCTAGGAGTGGCCCTTGGAGAGCTGCCTGCTGCATCTGTGATAGTGTACAATAGTGATAATTAAAAAATACTTTGGGAATTGTCACTCTCTAAAGCCAGCGCTGCCTCTAGCTCACCAAGCTCCAGCCAAAGAAGAAGGGGGTTACATAAGGAGGTCTTTACACCAAGGCTTGTGCACAGCAGACTGACTGCATGCAAATCGAGTGATGATAAAGCACTGGGGCGGGGGTGTACAATGTAAGGGGGGACTAGCTACAAAAACCACCCACAACAGTGTGCCCTCTACTGGAGGGGTGAAGAAGCCTCATCGTTACAGGCCTGGTACCACAGCGCTCCGTGAAATTAGACATTAACAAAAGTCCACTAAACTTTTGATTTAACAAACTTCCTTGGTGAGAGAAATGGCTCAGAGCTTCAATCCAGTCCTGCACTTCCAGAGCACAGCCCATGGTGCTGTGCAGGAGGCAAGTGAGGCCTATCTGGTTGGCCTCTTTGAAGACACCAACCTGTGTGCTATCCATGCCAAACAAGTAACAATTATGCCAAAAGGCATCCAGCTAGCACACCACATACCACATGTGTGGAAACGTGCTTAAGAACCCACTATGATGGGAAACATTGCATTTTTTAACAAAACAAAACAAAAAAAAAAATCTCTTCTTCCTGTTACTGGTAGTGCTGAACATTAGAAGTTTTTCCTCATAGCATCAAAAGGAAACTACAAGTGGAAAATAGGGGACAGAAACCAGGTATTGGCAGGTTTTTTGTTTTCATTTGTGTGGGAATTTTTTTACATAAATGCAGGAACATAAAGCATTAATGCAAGTCAGAATGTTTCTGTGAACACGTTTCAGCAGTTCAACTTCATAACAATTATACATAGGCCTGTTCAAATTTTCTGGACAATGCCAGCATTTGGACATGTTTTTTTTTTAAAAAAAAAAAAAAAAAAAAAAAGTACACTTCTCGTTGATGGTGGGGGAAAGTGCTTCAGGCTGCAGAGAGAGCACAGAGGTACAGCTGTGATGGGCAGAGAAGTCAGAAGGAAGAGGCGTCAGGAGAAGATGTCAGAGTCCTGGGAGCCCTCCGCCTGCCCACTCCTTCCAGACCTACCTTGCCCCAAGCGTACTTCCTTTAAAAGAGAGGTGGTGGGCCGAAACCGGTTTGGCTCAATGGATAGAGCGTCGGCTTGGGGACTGAGGGGCCCTGGGTTCGATTCCAGTCAAGGGCATATACCTTGGTTTCGGGCACATCCCCAGTAGGGGGTGTGCAAGAGGCAGCTGATTGATGACTCTCTCTCATCGATGTTTCTAACTATCTCTCTCCCTTCCTCTCTGTACAAAATCAATAAAATATATTTTTTTTAAATAATAATAAAAAAAATAGAGAGAGATGGTGGGACCAAGGCTATCTCCTCTGGGTGATATGTCTCTCCCTGAAAAACACACGAACACACATAGAGTGTGTTTTACTCTTATTAATTAACCTGATTTTCCATTTTGCCAGGAGTATTTCATAAGGAGTCTGTATTTTCATAGAACCTAGTAAAACTGCTAGAAACAGGCCAATAAGCTCTGTAGTTCCCAATGGCTGAAGCTAAGCTTGGCTGTTTCACAAGGACTCAGAAAACAAAGAGGTAGAAGCCAAATAACTCTCCTTGGTAAGGCTCTCGTCAGGCGTGGCTTGGTGGCTAACATTCACTTTAAATGGGACTCAGTCAGAATGGGAACCCCACCAGCCTGCAGAGCCCTGCTTGACAGCGGTGCCCATGTGACATGGAAGAGGAGACCAAGGCGTTTGCTGTTCACACACTCCTCCAGCAGTGAGGTGGAAACAGGAATTTATAGGAAAACATCGGGAAAAAACTGTTTTCTTTAAAATTCCTTATTAGATCCCTGGCCGTTGTGGTTCAGTTGGTTGAGCATCATCCCATACATGGAAAGATCACCGGTGTGATTCCTGGTGAGGGTACATACTCAGGCTGTGGGTTCAATCCCAGATTGGGGTATATATGGGAAGCAACCAATAGATGTTTCTCACATCAGTGTGTGTGTGTTCTCTCTTTCTTCCTCTCCCTCTCTCTCTCTCTCTCTCTCTCTCTCTCTCTCTCTCTCTCTCTCTCTCTCCCTTTATTTCTCTCCCCCCCCCCCCATTTCTCTCTCCCTCTTCCTTCCTTTCTCTCTAAAAGCAACAAAAACATATTTAAAAAATATGAAAAGACAAATATTTTTTTAAATTCCTTATTAGAGACATGAACATTTAAATTACTGTTTCATGTACATAGACTACTTCATACATAAAATAAGAAAGATATCATTCCCCCTAGAGAACTAGATCTGTGAACCACTATTTAGAGCAGTTCACATAGAGAACCTGCAATTTAATAAGTCTGAGAAAAGGTTCGCTTGGCGTCCCCTATATTTTTCCTCCCTGCTTACTCGATTATACAAGTACTTCCACAGCAAGCAGACCTTTAATGGTGTACACTTCAGTGAAAGAGAAATGGCGCTTATTGTAAAATAAATTCTTGGGTATAAGTAAATTACATACCACTTACCATACTTTTTTTTTCCCCAAATTACCCGTTGCTTTAAGAGTGAAAACAGGCTTTAGTAAAAAAAATGTTTTATGAACAGTCAGAACATTTCTCAAGGACCAATCTTCCTTCTCCCTGCTGATAAAATGTAGTTATGTTTCCGTTTTCCAATAACCTTCTGCTGATGAGCCAAGAAATTTCAAAACTTCATCAACAGCTCACCAGCAAAACCTGGGAACTGCTCTTTCCAACCGCCAGGATCCAGCTTCCGTCCCTCTCTTAGCAAATGAGCCCACTTTGCCTCCATTCACATGGAGGCAGGCGTTCCAGGGCCCACGGAGCTCACGCACAGGAAAGAATTCGAACATGAGCCAGCGTAGAGCTTTACGGGAAAGTGAAGCACGGAGACAGAGAATGTGCCGTGTCACACACAGCAGCTCACCTTTAGTGAAACTTGCTTCCTTTGTTGAGGTTCATCTAACTGGGGGGTGGAGTATTCAATGAGGGGGAGGAATAATCAGGACCTTTTGGGGGGGAAAAAGGGGGGTGATTTCTCAGAGGAGCTCCCACAGTCATTTTGTGTCCGTATATGGGCTTTCTGTTTATTGCAATGAGCATACAATGATGCTAGGGGTTACCCTTAGGTGACAGGAGTCTCCATGTTGGATCTAGCTGGTCTCTGCTGGTTTTAAGCCATAAATCCTGTATGGAGGGTGGTCTTTCTATCTTCCTGACGGTTCCTTGCAGCGGTTCTGCCACATGCCCTGCCTCAAGATGGCACCATGGGTGTTCATTTTACTTGTGCCACGTAGTCGCTCACCACACTCTGACCTCCTGCACTTCACGGTGATACCAGAGCACTGATCCCGAAGGAAAACACACACACCTCCTAACATTCTTTCTATAAATAGCACCATCATCCAGCCTGGCACAGCAGCTTCTTGCCTCCACACCCACAGGGGGAAATAAAGCTGAATGCAAGGAGCCCTTGCTCTCCTTATTGCTCTGGCTTGACTGGAGTATAAGGGACAGAGACCAAAACAAACCAGTAGCCCAAATCCAGTTTCCCCCTAAACCCTGAACCTCACCTTGAGGCTCTACATAGGGCATTTCAGCAGGATTCTAGGTTTTTCCTCCCATCAATCACCAACGTATTATCACGTATGTGGCACAAAAGATGTGGCCGCCTGAATTTGTGTGTGTGTGTGTATGTGTGTGTGTTAGTGATCTGGCTGTAGCCGTCCCACCCTCACCAGTATTAATCATTGCTGGCTGTCTTGGTTCCTTGCTCATGGGTCATAAGTGGCACTCACATAAAATCTGTGCCTACATTTGTATCATCCCTCCTGGTCAGTTTGTTCACATATGTAGCCTGCACCATGCCTCCCAAGTCATCAATGTCTCATTGTAATCACAGAGCCTGACCGCACAATTCAGACTGACAGGTGACAATGTGCTGACTGGATGTAGCAGCAACACAGTGAAAGGCTGTGACACAAAGAAGCACCCACACGCACACAGGGTGGCACTTGGTCATCAGTGGGGTGTGTTTTTCCAAAATGCATCTCGCTGAAGATGCCGCTACAATGCAACTGGATATAAACACCGTGTCAGATATTTTTTGAATAAGCCTATATAACAGCTCCTTATATAGTTGACATTCCAAAATCAATGCCTTCCATGCAGAATACATCTAGCATTTGAACAGAAAGAGCCTCCAGGGGCTGTAGAGCATCTTTTGCTTTTTATTGGTTGTTGTGTGTGGGGTGTGTGTGTGTGTGTGTGTGTGTGTGTGTCTGTAAGATGCCAGAACAGTTTTATTTGCAGAAGACTCACATTGGAATCATGAGGTTGATTCTGAGCATCACTAAAAAATGACACCCTCCAGTCAAACATCCCATTCACCTGGGCTTTTGTGTCAGTCAGCGCAGTGCGTCACGTTTTTGATCCATGGTTCGCTCTCATCACTGACGTTTCTCTTTCTCCCTCTTCCTTCATCTCTGAAAAGAATAAAAATATATTTAAAAAGAAACTGTCTGCCACCACCCTTCCCAATACTTCAAAAGACTTTTCTGATGAGATCAGTGGTGATAGTAACTAATGTGATTTTGTTGTGTAGAACAAAGTGTGCCAACATTTGGAAGATCAACACAATTCCATAAACCACTATTTCCCAAATGACTACAGGATGATGTTACAAAATGATGAATGCGAAAAAACATCCAATCAAAATGCAAAACAGACCAATAGATTTCAATATAACAGTACAAAAAGTCCCATATGGTATCAGATCCAACATTAGCAACTAACCTTCAAGAACGACTACTTCGAAAAAGAAAAGAAAAAACTACTACTTGCTGAGTTACAGGGTAGTATCAAAGAATTTCCACAATTACCTAAAAAGACTATTAAAAATATTCTTCCCTGTTCAAACTACATATATGTAGTCATCTGATGTAGAGCCCATGACAGGAACCCGCTCACTATCAATGCATTCATGTAAACAAAACGAGGGCTTACTTACAGCATTTGGGCCAGCAGCACAGAAGGCTGTGGCTAAAAACAGGTCAGACTCAAAGCAGCCAAACAAAGGTCTGATAGGCCATTTAAACATGATGCATTGTTTTATAGATTGAGATAGATTATTAACCCTGCTCAAACTCGCAAAACATGGTAACCAGGTGCAAGAAAGATTACAGTTATCCTGTCAGGTGGGTGTGGGTCTGATAACTTAACAATAATATTTAACACCGAGGGACAGGACTCAGTGGTTTCCTCTTAACATTACCTGGATAGATTTGGTAGCTGTTTGAGAAGCAATAAGCCGAGTCTGATTGAACAGTCCTTTTCCAGCAAAGGATATTTATTTAAAGGTCTCTATACATGTAGCTACATTGAGGGCAGACATGAATGGCTTCAAATAGGTCCCTAGGAGCAGAGCCTCAGCTGGGGATTCTTGCAGGTGTGTTATTAGGGAGTGCTCTTAGGATAGGGCAGGGATAGTAGCTGAGCAAAGATGTGGTCCTGCTGGTCTGCTGATGGGGTCAGCCTGATCTTGAAGGGAACATTGAGACACAACGTACACCAGAGTCACCCAGGCTGAGGAAGGGGCCAGGGTCTGATGAGCCCTTAGCAGCAGCTGGGAGATGGTTGTACCAGCCAGGTGAGCGCAGGACACTAACAGATCCATTGTGGTAGCTGAGCTGGTGGGACTAAATTTCTAGGAGCCTTGCTACATGGTGAGACATGTGGTTCTCATCCCAACCATGGCATCGCTAAAGATATGATGACATGATTATGGGCCTTCACACGACCTCCTAACCATCTTTTTCTCATGTGTAAAATGGGAGAGGTGGATGATAGGGTTGATTTTTGATGATTGACCTATACTACCAGCTCCAAAGTGAGATGATTTTACCAAGACAAGTGGGGGCAGGGGAGGAGGGTAGACTCCTGAGGAATAATCTAACTCCTTTCTACTCAGAGAAGGGAGTTAATTAATGTAGATATGTCCCTGAATGGCCACTCCATTACGCACTCTTGTCCACCTGGAATTGCTCTGGATACACAGGCAAATCTAAGAAGACAAGCAGGAGAGCTGCCCTGAAGGCAGATGCTCTAAAAGGGGAAGGCAAGGCTCTGTTCTCAGACAAAGCCCTTTCAAGGGAGCATTAGCGCAACCAGGCAACCTCATTTAACTGAGCCCTGCATCAAAGCAAATCAGAGGCCGAGGCTGTCCCTGCAAAGTGGCACAACCTCAGTAGCAAGAGCAATTTAGCAAAATCTATCAAAATTATAAATACATTTACTCTTTGGTTACACAACCCCTTCTCTGGGAATTTATCCTCCAGCTGTAGGTGTATAAAGTGACTTATATATAAAGTTATTTATTACACTAATGTTTTAAATATAGTCCAAGATTGAAAACAATCCAATGGTCCATCATAAAGGGACAACTATGGGACCATCCATACAATAGAATACTGTACAACAGAGAACATTCTGTGCTAATATGGAAAGTTCTCCGGGAAATATCGATATGTAAAAAAGCAAGGGAGCCCAACCGGTGTGGCTCAGTGGTTGAGCATTGACCTATGAATGAGGAGGTCACAGTTTGATTCCTAGGGCAGGGCACATGCCTGGGTTGTGGGCTCGCTCCCCAGTGTGGGGCATGCAGGAGGCAACCAATCAATGATTCACTCTCATTATTGGTATTTCTATCTCTTTCTCTCTCCCTCTCCCATCAATAAAAAAATATTTTTTTTTTTAAAAAGCAAGGGGAAGAGTAGCATAGATTAGTATGTCATTATAAACACATATGCATGTACAATATAGGCATGCTTCTTTCTATGTGCAAAGTGGAGGTAGTAAGATTATATATTTATAATTAAGTGTATCCATGGATATCTGAAAGTAGTTTTTCTGTGTATCTGGGAAGATACAAAAAAATAAAATAAACTTCTATAAGTAGTTACCCATAAGGAATGAGGAAGTGAGTAGACGGGATGGATGGAGACATAGGTGGGATTGAAAATTCTCACCAAATGCCTTTTTATAAATTTTTTTCAGGACTTTTTCCAATCACCATTGGTTCTTCTATAATATAAGGAAAATGGAGTAGCTGTCTGGTTAAAAAAGTAATATGGAAATTTAAAAGGCAGACATCAATCAAAGTTGACCGTCCCAACTTGCCTTACTTCATGCTTTCGATTTCAGGGGTTGGTAAGGTTTAACAGCTGCAGAGACCATATGCCTCAGAAGGCTGACAGTATTTGCTGCCTGGCCCTTTACAGAAAGGTGGCCGAGGCCAGCTTTAAGTTGCAGAGTTGTTCGTGAATCAGCTGTGACTACCCTATCTGAGTTTCCGGTACTGGGAGGTTTTGCCTTCTTGAAATCAGCTTTTCTGACCACAAATAGGTTGTGCACCAAGAACATGAGGCAGGATGTTGAACAGGTTAAGAAAAAAGACAAACTCCAAGGAGATCTGGGCTTGCTCCTCGCCACTCTGTGGCTTTGCACAGTTAACTTCTCAAACTCTGAGTTTCTTCATCTGTAAAAGGTAGGTCATAACAGGCCTCCCTCGCAGAGTGGTTTGGAAGGTTAAGCACGTTAATGTTAGCAAGAAGTTTAACACATCAAAAAAAAGAAGTTTAATACAATATCCGCTAGTCTTATCATCTAATGTTTTGATTTTTCTATGAACAGGGCGATGACCAGTTGAATGTGTTTGGAGAGCACCCCTCGGGAGGTGAGTTTTCTTTCCTGAGCAGGCTTGTCACTTGAGTGGCTTAGAACGTGTCTTTGTTGTTAATCACCAGCAGAGAGATAATAAACTACCAGCAACATGTACTGTTCCCTTAGCCAGAGAACACAGTAAGAGGGAACTCTGTGTACCGCTCCCCTCTGGGTCCATGGGAAGAAGCAAAGGGATGCCTTAGAGAAGCACTTCCTCCAGCCCAGAGAACACGGCCCCCGAGACACCCCGTGAAAAGAGGATGGTCCGGGAAAACATGCTCGGGAAATGCTTAGCACTCAGTCGCCTTTGTAAGAGTCGCATATAGAACCACACAGCAGGCTCCCGTAGGTCTGCAGCAAAGAGAGCAAGCTAACGTTAATAAAACGTTCCTCAGCCGAAACCGGTTTGGCTCAATGGATAGAGCGTCGGCTTGGGGACTGAAGGGACCCGGGTTCGATTCCGGTCAAGGGCATGTACCTTGGTTGCAGACATATCCCCAGTAGGGGGTGTGCAAGAGGCAGCTGATCGATGACACTCTCTCTCATCGATGTTTCTAACTCTCTATCTCTCTCCCTTCCTCTCTGTACAAAATCAATAAAAATATATATATTAATTAATTAATTAAATAAAATAAAACGTTCCTCAGTTTTTGAACACACAAGTCCTTTTTCTGGAGAGTGGTTACTATTCTGCAGTGCATCATTGGGATGCAACTAAGAAACACCCAAATTATCCTGCTTTATAATTTTTGTCATTAAAAAGTCTTGCAAAAAAAAAAAACTTTAAAAAAAAAATCCAACCACAATTAGCTGCACATGGAACTGAAAATAGATTACATGATCTGAACTTGAGATTGTTAAAAATGATAAGGTTCATGCTTGCCCTAAGTAAAATACCTCTTAACATTATCACTCTGTAATACATGTTACCAGTATAGTCCATGGAAATATGTTTGTATTGGCTATGAATACATACAAGAGAGTTGGCTTTCTAAATAGCCCCAACTCTAATCCTGCGCTGATCCACGAGCATCAGGTGAACATGAGGTGATCGATGAAGTGTCGTTTGATGATGGCAATAGCAGTATGTGAAAATCTCAGTCACCAAATGGCATCGTGGAGGCTCATGGGGAAAGGCACACAAACACAAGTCGAGTGCAAATAATGAACCCAGACCCAGCTGGATAGGGGTTGATTGATTGCCTAATAAAGTTGCCCTTTTTTCCTGGTTATAAAATTAACACATTCATTATGGAAAACTTTTTATTTTTTATTTTTTTTATTTTTTTTTATTTATTTATTTATTTTTTACACATTTTCTTGATTTTTTTTTTATTGCCCCCCTCCCTCCCTCCCACACATCCCCACCCTCCCCATAGTTTTATGTCCATTGGTTGTACTTATATGCATTTATACAAGTCCTTCGGTTGATCTATTATCTCCCCCTGATATCCCTACCCTCCCCACTGTAATTTGACAGTCTGCCTGTTGCTTTACTTTCTCTATATCTGTCTCTTGGTTCATCAGTTTATAAAGATCTTTATCATCCACCGATGTGTGAGGTCATGTGGTGTTTCTCTTTCGTTGATTGGCTTATTTCACTCAGCATGATGCTCTCCAATTCCATCCAGGTTGCTGCAAATGATGAGAATTCCTTCTTCTTTATGGCAGCATGGTATTCCATTGTGTAGATGTACCATAGTTTTTGGATCCAATCATCTGCTGACGGGCACCTAGGCTGTTTCCAAATTCTGGCTATTGTAGATTGTGCTGCTATGAACATAGGGGTGCATATATCCTTTCTGATTGGTGTTTCTAGTTTCTTGGGATATATTCCTAGAAGTGGGATTACTGGGTCAAATGGGAGTTCCATTTTCAGTTTTTTGAGGAAACTCCACACTGTTCTCCACAGTGGTTGCACCAGTCTGCATTCCCACCAGGAGTGCACGAGGGTTCCTTTTTCTCCGCAACCTCGCCAACACTTGTCGTTTGTTGATTTGTTGATGTTGGCCATTCTGACAGGTGTGAGATGGTACCGCATTGTTGTTTTGATTTGCACCTCTCGGATAATTAGTGACTTTGAGCATGTTTTCATGTGCCTTTTGGCCTTCCTTCTGTCTTCTTTTGAAAATATTCTGTTTAGGTCCATTGCCCATTTTTTAATTGGATCATTCATCTTCCTTTTATTTAGTTGTATAAGCTGTCTGTAAATGTTGGAGATTAAACCTTTATCAGTGGTAATATTTGCAAATATGATCTCCCACACCGTGGGCTTTCTTGTTGTTTTATTGATGGTTTCTTTTGCTGTAAAAAAGCTTTTTATTTTGAAGTAGTCCCATTTGTTTATTTTCTCTTTAGCTTCCATTGCCCTAGGGGCAGTATCAGTGAAGAAGTTATTTTGGCATACGTCTGAGATTTTGCTACCTGTGGATGCTTCTAGTATTTTTATGGTTTCCCGTCTGATGTTTAAGTCCTGTATCCATTTTGAGTTTATCCTTGTGAATGGTGTAAGTTGGTGATCTAGTTTCATTCTTTTGCATGTGTCTGTCCAATTTTCCCAACACCATTTATTGAAGAGACTGTCTTGACTCTATTGTATATTCGTGCCTCCTTTGTCAAATATTAATTGAGCATAGTGATTTGGGTTGATATCTGGGTTCTCAATTCTATTCCATTGATCTATTTGTCTGTTCTTGTGCCAGTACCAGGCTGTTTTGAGAACAGTGGCTTTGTAGTATAGTTTGAAGTCTGGTATTGAGATCCCTCCTACTTTACTCTTCTTTCTCAGAATCGCTGTGGCTATTCGGGGTCTTTTATTGTTCCAAATGAACTTTTGGAGAGTTCTTTCTAGGTCAGTGAAATATGTCGTTGGTATTTTAATGGGGAGTGCATTGAACCTATAGATTGCTTTAGGAAGTATGGACATTTTGATGATGTTGATTCTACCAATCCATGAACATGGTATGTTCTTCCATCTCCTTACATCTTCCTCTATCTCTTTTTTCAGTGTCGTGTAGTTTTCCGCAAATAGGTCCTTTATTTCTTTAGTTAAATTTATTCCTAGGTATCTTAATTTTTTTGGTGCGATGGTGAATGGAATTGCTTTTTTAGCCTCTGTTTCTGTAGTTTCACTGTTGGTGTATAGAAATGCCATGGATTTCTTGGCATTAATTTTATATCCTGCTACGTTGCCAAATTCATTTATTAAGTCAATTAGTTTTTTAATGGAGTCTTTTGGGTTTTTTATGTACAATATCATGTCATCTGCAAATAAGGATAACTTTACTTCTTCTTTTCCAATTTGGATGCCTTTTATTTCCTCCTCTTGTCTAATTGCAATGGCTAGTACTTCCAGAACTATGTCAAACAGGAGTGGCGAGAGTGGGCATCCCTGTCTTGTTCCTGTTCTTAGAGGGAATGGTTTTAGTTTTTGCCCATTGAGTATAATGTTGGCTGTGGGTTTATCATATATAGCTTTTATTATGTTGAGGTATGATCCTTGTACTCCCACCTTTTTAAGAGTTTTTAACAGGAAAGGGTGTTGGATTTTGTCAAATGCTTTTTCTGCGTCAATTGATATGACTATATGATTTTTATCTTTCAATTTGTTTATGTGATGTATCACGTTTATTGATTTGCGGATATTGTACCATCCTTGCATTCCTGGAATAAATCCTACTTGGTCATGGTGTATGATCTTTGTGATGTTCTTCTGGAGTCGATTTGCTAGAATTTTGTTGAGGATTTTGGCATCTATGTTCATGAGGGATATTGGCCTGTAATTCTCTTTCATTGAGTTGTCTTTATCTGGTTTTGGTATTAGGGTGATGTTGGCTTCATAGAAGGAGTTCGGAAGTGTTCCTTCCTCTTGGATTTTTTGGAATAGTCTGAGGAGGATAGGTTTTAGTTCTTCCTTGAATGTTTGGTAAAACTCTCCTGTGAAGCCATCTGGCCCTGGGCTTTTGTTTGCTGGAAGCTTTTTGATGACGGTTTCAATTTCTTCCCACGTCACTGGTCTATTGAGATTTTTAGATTCTTCCTGATTGAGTTTTGGCAGTTTGTATTTTTCTAGGAATATGTCCATTTCCTCCAGGTTGTTTAGTTTGTTGGAATAGAGTTGTTCGTAGTATTTTGTAACAATCTGTTGTATTTCGGTGGGGTCTGTTGTTATTTCATCTCTTTCATTTCTGATTTTGTTTATTTGGGTCCTCTCTCTTTGTTTCTTGGTTAGCCTGGCTAGAGGTCCATCAATCTTGTTTATCCTTTCGAAGAACCAGCTCTTGGTTTTGTTGATCTTATGTATTGTTTCTTTGGTCTCTATGTCATTTATCTGTGCTCTGATTTTTGTTATTTCCTTCCTTCTGCTTACACTGGGCTTTTCTTGTTGCTCTTTTTCTAACTCTTTGAGTTGTAGAGTTAGTTCATCTGTTACCATTTTTTCTAGTTTTTTGCAATAGGCTTGTAAGGATATGAACTTCCCTCTCAAAACTGCTTTTGCTGTGTCCCATAGATTTTGGATTGTTGTGTTTTCATTGTCATTTGTTGCCAGGATGTTTTTAATTTCTTCCTTGATTTCTCTGGTAACCCAGTCCTTGTTTAATAGCATGTTGTTTAGTCTCCATGTATTTGATTTCTTTGGATTATTTTTATTGTAATTAATTTCCAGTTTTATGCCACTATGGTCTGAGAAGATGCTTGATATGATTTCTATCTTCTTGAATTTGAATAGACTTTGCCTATGTCCCAAAATGTGGTCTATCTTTGAGAATGTCCCATGTGCACTTGAGAAGAATGTATATTCTGTGGCTTTGGGGTGGAATGTTCTAAAGATGTCAATTAATTCCATCTGGTCTAGTGAGTCATTTAGGATTGATATTTCTTTGCTGATTTTTTGTTTAGATGATTTGTCGAAGGGTGACAGTGGGGTATTAAAATCTCCTACTATGATTGTATTGCTATTAATCTCTCCCTTAATGTCCTCCAGCAGTTTTTTTATGTATTTGGGTGCTCCTGTATTGGGTGCATATATATTTACCAGGGTTATTTCTTCCTGTTGGATTGTACCCTTTAGTATTATGAAGTGACCTTCATTATCTCTTGTTATGTCCTTCACTCTGAGATCTAATTTGTCAGATATAAGTATTGCTACCCCAGCTTTTCTTTCCTTTCCATTTGCCTGGAAAACTTTTTTCCATCCCTTCACCCTCAGTCTGTGTGCATCTTTTTTTCTGAGGTGGGTTTCTTGTAGGCAACAGATGTAAGGGTCTTGTTTTCTTATCCAATCTGACACCCTATGTCTTTTGATTGGAGCATTTAATCCATTTACATTTAAGGTTATTATTGATAGGTACTCATTTGATGGCATTTTTATTCTATACCCATGTTCCTTCTTCAATTCCTATTTCTTTATTTTTACAGTAGACCCTTTAGCATTTCTTGCATTGCTGGTTTGGTGGAGATAAATTCCTTCAGTCTTTTTTTGTCTGTGAAGCTCCTGATTTCCCCTTCAATTTTGATTGATAGTCTTGCTGGGTACAGTATTCTTGGATTCAAACCCTTCCTTTGCATGACTTTGTATATTTCATCCCATTCCCTTCTAGCCTGATATGTTTCTGTTGAGAAATCAGTTGCTAGTCTGATGGGGGTTCCTTTGTAAGTAACTTTCTGTCTCTCTCTGGCTGCTTTTAAGATTCTTACTTTGTCGTTGTTGTTTGCCACTTTAATTATAATGTGCCTTGGCGTCTGTCTTCTGGGATTCATTTTGCTTGGGACTCTGCAAGCATCTTGGATTTGTGTGGGTTTTTTCTTCTCTATCTCAGGAAAGTTTTCTGTCATTATTTCTTGAAATACTTTTTCCATGTCTACCTCAGTTTCCTTTCCTTCTGGAACCCCTATTATTCGAATATTATTTTGTTTTGTAATGTCCCAAAGCTCCCGTAGGCTCTCCTCCTGCTTTTTAATCTTTTTTTCTAGAAGCTGCTCTAATTGGGTATTTTTTTCCATCTTGTCTTCTAGCTCACTGATGCGGTCTTCCGCTTCATCTAGTCTACTCTTGATGCTTTCTATTGAGTTCTTCATGGTAGCGATGTCATTTTTCATTTCTTCTTGGTTCTTCCTCAATTCCTGATGGTTCTTCCTCATTTCTTCTTGGTTATTGTCAAATTTCTCTTCCATTCTTTTTAGCCAACCAATAATCATTATTCTGAACTCTTGCTCTGGTAGGCTGCTTGCCTCTGGCTTGTTTACTTCCTTTTCTGGTGATGCCTGCTTTTCTTTCATTTGTGGGGTGTTTCTTTGTCTTCCCATGGTATCTCTTTTCAGGATGTCTGGTTATGTGGTGTTCTTTCTCTTGCGTTAGTTTATAGGTGCAAAATACAACACTACCATGTACAACACGAGAGGCACTTAACAGGAATGTATTTACAATATTAATAACATCTAATAAAGGTAACCCCTAGCGATAGGCAAATTAGGGTATAGGAGAGAAGGAAGGAAGGAAGGTAAAAATAAAATAAAGAAAAATTAAAAAAAAAAAAAGTCAAAGAAGAAATAAAGTAATGACAAAATGAAGTTAGAAAACAGGGAGAAAAAGAAGAGAGAGAGAGAAAGAGAGAGAGAGAGAGAGAGAGAGAGAGAGAGAGAGAGAGAGAGAAGAAGCAAACTAAAAAAATGGGAAACAAACTATATATATGTGGAGAAAATTGCCATAGATCAACCACTGAGCCCAGCCAATGCTGGTAACAATACTTGGAGATTAATACAAACTACAATACAATATCCACTATTATTAAGTAAGGTTATGATATACAGAAGTCAAAGAAACAAACAAAAACAGAGGATTTAAAAAAAAATACAAAGCAACAATAACAACACTGGAATAAGGATAACAATTACACTGAAAAGCACCAATATTCACAATAATCAACCTTCACTCAAACAATGAGAAAAGGATAGAAAGTAGAACCGGTTTTTTTTGTGTTTTTTTTTTTTTTTAACTAGTTAATATAGTGCAGAGAGTGATATTTATACACTTGTATCAGGGGTTGGAACTTAGGTCTATGAGTATAGTGAGAGCTTTAGCAGGGGGTATACAGAAAGAATAGAGGAAAAACTAAAGCCGGAAAGGGATAGGATAAACTGGAGACTAAAAGGTTAAAGTTTAGTAAGAGAGTGATGGGGTAAAGGTCGAATTGAGATAGGGTTGAATGATGCTATAGTAGAGATTAAAATAGAATGAAGGTTACTCCCAATGTAAAATAAAGACGAAGTAAAATGGTACTGGGGAGGAAAAGAAAAAGAAAAAAAAAATTGCAAAATAGCAGTAGTAATAGTGAAGATAGAGATTGAAAAATGTAATAATTGAAAAGGTAAAATCAAGTAAGGAAAAAAGAAAAAAAATCGTTTCTGAAGTAAAAGATGTAAAAAATGAAAATTAAATAAAAAATGTAAAAAATGAAAATAAAATAAAGAATAGTATAATTAGCATAAAATTGTCCAGTAGAGTTCAATCACTTCCTCTGTTATTGTATTTGGTATGCCTGGTTCTTGGATCAGAGAGTCTTGCAGTTCCCAGCTTTCCACTGCACCTCAGTTTTGTAAGGTAGTCCTTAATTTTAGGTAGGCTATATCTTAGTTATTTGTGTCCATTTATTTTTGATTAATTAAAAGAAAAAGAAAAAGAAAAAAGAAAAAAAAAAAAAAAGGCAGTTTGTAGTTCAGCCCTTAGGTGTCAGTGTTACCGGTTTGACCTCCCAGACTTTGGTTGCTCTGGCCTTCTTTCTCTCTGGGGGCGGGCCCTCGCAGCTCTCCTGGGCTACAATATAGGCGGGGCCGCGGCCGCACTGGGGGCGGGGCCTCGCGGCGCTCCCGGGGCGCAGTGCTCAGGGCCGCACTGGGGGCAGGGCCTCACGGCGCTCCGGGGCGCAGCGCTCAGGGCCGCACTGGGGGCGGGGCCTCGCGGCGCTCCGGGCCGTGGAGCTCAGGGCCGCACTGGGGGCGGGGCCTCGCAGCGCCTCTGGCGGCGCGCTCAGGGCCGCTCTGGGGGCGGGGCCTCGCTGGAGCAATGGCGCTATCGCAGCCTGAACTCTCAGCCTAGCCAAGCAAACTCTGACCTTTCTGTGGGTGGTTGAAGAGCTTCCTTGAATCCACCCGCTTGCTCCGATCGGGGCGCCACAGGTGCTCGATGGACTCCTCGGCTGTGGGTTTTCCAGGCCTCAGAGAAGCTGCTCCCTTCCTGGTAGGGTGGCGCCGCCTTTGCGCCGAGCCCGGAGCTCCGGGAGAAGTCGGGAGTGCTGGCCGCTTGGTCAGGAAAAATTGTCCAGCGGACACTTCCTTACCTTCCTAGAGTGATCCGCTGCCCCTTAGCTGCTAATCAACATTCCCTGTGCGACTCAGATGTTGCTTCTATCTGTTTTGGGACCGGGGTCAGAACAAGTCCATCTGTTCGGTCGCCATCTTCAAGCTCCGCCTCGGAAAACTTTTTAAAGTAGAAATTTAGAATCATCTAAAACCTTATGGACTCGAAGTAATCATAGTTAACATTTCTAGTATATTCATTCCAGAGTGTTGTTTATACTAGTATACCTATTTTTCACAGAGTTGCGAATATACATGTATATACAAATATTACCTCCAATTCTTGTGCATATCATAAGCACATGTTCCCATGTCATTAAAAACTCCCTATAACCTTCATTTGTAATGACTACATTACATGAATGCACCATCATTAATTTTTAAAAAATAACTTTTTAAAAACTGTAATAGGATACAGCTATGCCAATAATAATAATAATAATAACCAGAGCCACTTTCCTAGATTGCAAATAAATTAAAAGGTGCTCAGCTTCATAAAGTTAACTGGAAGTCCAGAGGACATGAGATGGCCCTCGGTGTTTTTGCCTTGAATAGAAAGCTCCAGATAACATAGGGCTCTGCCAGTCTCCATGGGCTCCTCTGTGAAGAGCCTGGGGCAGCTCTGCGTAAAAACAACCACAAAAATCATCCTTCTGTACAAAAAAGAAATTATTTCAAAGACCCCAAATTCACTTTTTCCTCTGCTTCCAGCTCTTTCTCCCCTACCTTGTTCCCCTTCTATTCCCAACCCAATTCTTCATGTCCATTCTCTCCCTTTCTCTCCCTCCCTCCCTCCTTCCCTACCCCCCCCCTCCACACACACACACACACACACACACACACACACACACACACACATTGTTAGGCCTTTCACTCAGCTCATAGTGGACTCCTGCAAAAAGGTAGAATTGAGTGTATGAATGAACTACCCCAATTCCACTAAGAGTAAGTTTCATAACTCAGAAAAATAACCTAACTTTCCAAAGTACTGAGCATCTACATAAGGCATGAAGTATAAATCAGAGTCCTATCAGTTTATTTAAAGTGTAAAACTTGTAACTTTGTCACCAAGATGGGAGATAAAAACCTTCTACTCTCTCTCCAGGTAATTGCATTCTACCTGTCCCTTTAGTCAACTCACACCCATAGGATGAGCAAAAGCAGTTATTTCTGAACCAGGAAAAGGGACTGGAGCTCCACCCAGACTAGGAGCTCAGGGCTGACTCCATCCTGCCCCCCCTTCTCCGGGCTCTCCCCGCTGAGAGGGCTGCCCCAGGGGCCTGGAGCTCCAACAAAAACACCAATACCTTGAACTTTAGTGTCTTTGCTTTAAAACTGCATGCAAACTTCTCATGAAATGGAACAAATCACGATATCCTACATTGCAAGATATTACTGTCTAGTCTATGTATCTTGCAATTTGTAAAGTATCTTCCTTAGCAATAGGGTTCACAAGAATAATAAAGTATTCAAAATTGTCTTCTCCTCCTCTATCTGTAGCCACATCTGTCCAGCGGAGGGAAGCATTCAGCTTCATGTTGTTTTGTCTAGCCTGGTGCTCTGTAAACATGACTTTGAATGTGAACTCTTGGTACCATAGTCCACAACACGCCACACCCACCCACTGGTTTAGAACCTATGCCGGGCCTTTGCCTAAGCACAACAAAGAAACCTTTCTGGAAGTTCTTATTTGTGGAATCAGCCTGCCATCCCCAAGGGTGTGAGACTAAGCTGCTCAGAAATGAGCCAGTCCTGATGAGAAGGACTTGAACATGGTGACTTTGTCTGACTCTGCGAAGGCCTGCATTTTGAACTTTTGCCATCCTCATTTGCCCAGGATGACCTTTAGGCCGGAGCAGTGTCTCCCAAAGTGGCTTCTACTGAATCCCACTCTGAACTTCACAGCATCCTGAACAAGCCCACACCCGTGCTCTTGGCCTGCCCAAAAGCTCTAGGTCCAGGGCAGAAGGCTGCCCCGGCCCTGGCACAGTGGAGTAAGCGGCCTGCTAACTCTCACCCTGTGGCAACAGGTTCAACTCCTGTCTGCATGTAAAGTCTAATCTTCATCAATGGAGCCCAGTATCCCTAAAGCAAGGGTGCAATATTTGTCTCTGCTCCTCTCTGAAGCAGTCTTGGGTAGGACTGCAGTTGTCTCTATCCTCAGATCCTCACTCTAAACACGGTTTTAGTTCGAGGCACCCCTGCTCCCAGACTCAAGCAGTAACCATTGGCATTTTCTGAGCCTTGAGATTGGAGCTCCCAGGGTCATTCCCAGTCCCAGTTTTGGGTTGTGGTCATCTCTTCAGGGGACCTCACTCTCACCCACGGTCTCTTAGAATTTTGGTTTACCTTAGGAAGATGTCTTAAACATACAGCATCCTAATTATGGCCCAGGGACAAAGGGGGCCATTGCCTCGTGTGGCCTATTCATTTACAGGTCATGGGTATTTGAACCAATTAGAGACCACTGGGTCCAGCATCTGTATTTTACAAATGGGGAAACTGAGGTGCAAGGAAAAGAAGTCATTTGCCAAAATCAAGTCAGGTGACAGCAGGATGAAAAATGGAGCTCATGTCTACCCATCCCTCCTGACTGCCTCCTATAGCACATGTTAGGAGCATCTGTTAGGGCTCCACAGTCTCTAGAGGGTTTCACACTTCGACAAAATGTCTGATTATATCTTTGCCTTAAAGCAGTGGTTCCCAAAATTCAGTCTTTACTTGCCACCTTTGTGATTTTTGCTTTATCTCTTTACTGTTTATTATACTACTAGTAGCCCTGCCCATGAACTCGTGCACCAGTAGCACCAGTGCCCTCCAGTAGCTCTTGGCCTGCTGTCTCGCCCTCCTATAGCTCTCCCCGCACCCCCTCGCTCCAAACCCCCTCATAGCTTGCTGCCCTGCCCCCGCCTATAGCTCTCCGCTGCCTGCTTGTAGCTCGCTGCCCCACCCTCCTACTGATCCATGTTGTTTCATAGTCGGTTGTTACGCTTCACAGCATAACAACCATTTGCTCATTTTACCTTTATTATATAGGACATATTATTTATATAATACTTTTCATTAAATTGACTCACTATTATTATTTATATATATATTTATTTTTAAAATAAGATTTATATCACTACCTTACATAGAAAATAGCATTATTTTTCTGTACATAGGAACTCTTTGTAAATGATTGTCTTCCAGACTGTCTTTATCAAAGAGAGATTAGTAAATGTTAAAAAATATGATTTTTTAAAAAATTGTCTTTATTTGCAGTTAATGCTATTTAATGGCTTATCAGTTTCACTACGTAAAGGTGATCACTTGTGTTTAAGTGAAAATATGTTACCTGGGTCTAGGAATAGGCTGTAATGGTCACTGGTGCTGTTTCATTATGGAGTATTAACACACTTACACAACTTCAAGCTTCTTATCAAGTAAAATTGCAAGATTTTGGTTTTTACGTACAATGAGCAAAACCAGGGTTTCAATACAGTACTTCCTGCCAATAACTTCAATTATTCTTACTTTACAGGTTTCATGGAAGATTTGAGGAAGTGTAAGATTATTTTCATGATTGGTGAGTAACAGCCCTCAATTTTCTAACGCAATTGCTAATAATAACAACTTGGTAGGGGAAAGGCTATTCATTTCTCCCATCTGAAGTCTCGCCCCGTTTTTAGTAAAGATAGCACCGAGAGGTTTTCAGATTTCTGCATCCGTTTGCACCGTTTTATATTGCTTTTGGATTTGTATCTTTTCAGCACAGACAACGTAGGGTTCTCAGTGGTCCTTCCCACTTCAGCATCATTCGTGAGGGTTGTTACCCTGGGCTCTCTCACATTTAGTCACCCACCAAATCCTTACTGGGTGTTGGACCCAGGCTGGGCAGTGAACAGGGATCTCAGAGCTTCCATCTTAGATTAAAAAGAAGAACTAATCAAAGTTTTATCACAAAATTAGAAAGGCTATAAAGAGCTGAAATAGAACAACTTACATGGAGAGTTTGGGGTAGAATTGGGTTCTTACTTTATACAGAGTAATTAGGGAAGGTTTCCCTTGGAAGTGACATTTAAGCAGAAACTAAAGGAAGAGATGGGGTGATGGAAGGGATTTATTTGGGGAGTGGGGGTGGTGAGAGAAGGGAAGAATTCCGGCCAAAAGAACGTGTTAAGCAGCAACAATTCTTGAACCCAACCTGGATTCTGTTTCTGACTTACTTGCCTCTAGTTGACTTGACCCCTGGGCTCTGGATGCATTTTTGCCACACTTATTCTGCTTTCTTTCCGGAAAGTAAAAGTGCATTATTTCTACTCCTTACTGAAGAGAAACATATTTTCCAAAGAAATTTTTCCTTTCCCCATAAACTTTACTCAGTTTTCTTGGCATCAAGGCCAAGACACAGTAAATTATACTTTCTGTTTAGCTTTTATCTTAGGGGCCAAATTAGGAAGAGGAGAGCCCCTTTAAACTTGGTGTTCAGGAATCCAAGGAATGATCCTTTATTATCATATAGACATCTGCATTTTTGACAATACGGTGCCGAAAGGGTTTCTAAAAATAATACCACATATTTTGTGGTAGTTGTTACCGTCTCTAACATTAATATTATTCCAGATGTACCCATTGTGTAGCACTCACCGCTGAATTTCGAACTGTGTTTCCAAACATCACTTCTATCTGTCTAGGATAATAGAGATTTCAGCTCCCCTGTTGCTAAGTCCTGTGCCCTTTAGGTCAAATAGCACAATATAAAATCTTTGACATCAGACAAAGCTTGAGATCCCAGAAGGTCTACAGATCACTCTCAGAACTGCCGCTCTGAACAAAAAGCTTTTCTTCTATCCAAACAACCTCTCCAGTATGTCATCTTATTGGTCAGTCACTATTCCAGTGGGGGGAAAAAGTATTCCAGCTTATTGTGTGGGCAATAGAAGGTACAAAGCCACTGTGATCTGAGGAAAAATAATAGTTGTTCTTCTAGGGCACTTTCTGGGCTCTGCTTGAAAATTAAGGCTTTGGTTCCAAACACTTCTTGACAGATGGCAGAACGATGTTTGGGGCTGTGTTATTACTGCAGGTCAAGTTGAGCTCGTGAAAATACTCATGATGTCATATATAGCAGTTTTGATGAGTTTTTATAAACAAGAGCCAGTTGATTTCAGTGAAACAAGGGTGGTTTTTTTTCTATATGAGAAGGTGGCTGGGTTATTTTAGTTTTTAAATTATTGACTTGGCCTCTACCAGAACCTCAGTGGAGCGGCAGTATTAGCCGAGGGTAGGGTGACATTCTCACTGTTGGTCATAAGATAAAATTAATGTCCTTAAAGCACTCTCCCCCACTTTCAAAGTGTCTATTATTAGTTCCCCTTTGTCCACAGAAAAGTCTAGACTCCTTAGACTGGCCTTCAAGTCCTCTCCCTACAGGCTCAATGTGTCTTTCCCATTTCCCACTGCATCCCAAGTCTTCCGCTCCAGCCCCTCCTGCATCGTTATTATCTGAATGCTTCTCGCTTTTGCCAATCTTTTCACTTGCACTGTCTTCTCCCCTAGCTAATCAGGCCCCAAGGAGCGGTGATCTTCTGTAATCACCAGCCTTCCCACCCACCCTGAGTTCCTCTGACCCTCGTGTCTGCATCGCTCATGTAGATGCCCCATAATGACTAGAACAACAAATATTCGTTGGAATAATGAATTCTTTAAGAAGCAGTGTGGTCAGTTTCCATAACAACCGGAACAGCAATTGGAATTCCTGGAATGGAGCGGGCAGGCAGGTTGCTGCGGTAGCTGTTTGTGGCAGGCGGGTTTTCAGGTTAATTAGGAGCCTCATCAGCTGCTCTTTACTCCATGGAGCTGCTGCCCTGTAACTGGGAACAAGCAGCATCAACTCCCTCCTTCCGCCACCTCTCGCCCTAAGCTGGTGCTATTTTTTGCTCATTTTCAAAACACTTATAAGTGGAGGTAGGCAATAACGCTGACAGTCATCTGAGTGGGGGGAAATGTTCTGGGAATGTGGACCAAAGGTGGCCCAGATGGACCTCGCTGGCCCCTTGAATGTTTTGTGAATATTACCTCTTTGTTCAGGAAGGAAGCAGCTCGGTCACTGTTTATAGACACACCTTACAAAGGGCAGATAAGGGATTCGCAGGCTAGAGCCTGGTGATCAGAAGGATTGGAAAAGGTCTTATGGGCTTTGGTTGTTCACACAAGATACAGAACTATGCTAATCTATAAGACAGGGACACGGTCATCAGAGAAAATGAAAAATTATCTGGAAAACGTAAAAAAGCCCTCATTATATCCCACTAATAGGCTCCCAGAGTTTTTCACAACTTTTTCTGCAACATTTCTCTCTCTCTCTCTCTCTCTCTCTCTCTCTCTCTCTCTCTCTCTCTCTCTCTCTCTCCCTCCCTCCCTCCCTCCCTCTTTCTCTCTCTCTCTCTCTCTCTCTCTCTCTCTCTCTCTTTTAAATCTTTTGATCGTTATCTATTATGGCTTCTTTTTCCCTTGTCTGCTTTTCATAGCCTGCCTATCACCTGAATTCCCATTATTCCTCTCCAAAGCGGCGGTAGTAGTGCTTCAATTTGGAAAATGATCTGACTTTCCAGATGAGGTGTGTGATGCTAATGGCATAATGATCAAGTCATCATTCAGTGGCTTGAATTTCAATGTGTCGGGGACACAGATGGCCTTGTGTACCTTGGCACTGGTGCTGATAAACTGCTTTTAAGTAATAAGCAGAGGTACTTGTACAGTATTTTTGTGTTATTGTGTGCATTTTTAACCACTGAACAACTATTCCTATTTATTTCTTGGAGGAAAAACCAGAGCAATGAAAATTTTTGTTCAAAGCTTAGTATTTCAATGAATAAGTCTAATTTTTAGAGTGTTTTCTTGGGTCTCAGATTGAATTTTTAATTTTTTTTGGAATTGATTTACATGTTTGGTTAAATTAAAAAATAAAAATGAGCCTTAACCGGTTTGGCTCAGTGGATAGAGCATCGGCCTGAGGACTGAAGGGTCCCAGGTTCTATTCCAGTCAGGGCATATACCTTGGTTGTGGGCACATCCCTAGTAGGGGGTGTTTAGGAAACAGCTGATTGATGTTTCTCTCTCATCTATGTTTCTAATCTTCTATCCCTCTCCTTCCTCCTCGGAAAAAAAAATTCAATAAATGATATTTAAGTAAATTAATAAATAAATAAAAACTACTTGGGGGGAAAAAATAAAAAACAAATCTGATTGTTTTAACTTGATGCAGCTTTAATAGAAGCCAGTGTTTATGTGGCTTCTCCATGTCCTAAAATAGCTGCTGGTGCTCCAGCCATTGCATCCTAAGTCCTTTAAACAGGAAAGTGGAAATGGGGGAGAAAGTCATCCTTCTTCGCTTTTGGGTCACTTCCTGGACGTTGTATTCACCATTTCTGCTTCTATCCCATTGGTCACAGGACACTTTCATCCGCAAGGCAGGCCGGTAAATGCATATATTCCAAGTAGTCATGTGCCCGTTTAAAAATCACGAGGTTTAATGTTTTAGAGAGTAAAAGAGAGCGCAGGCATTGTGTTTCTTCTCTAATTCTAAAGCAGGCTTCCTTCTCCCGACAGCAGGAAAAGTGGGTTTGACTTTTTTTAAGTTTTGGTTTTTAATCATCCCTGGTAGGACTGAGCTTACCAGACATCCATGGCAGCAACGGGAAGTAGAATTAAGCTGGGCCTCCACGAGGTGGAGAGTCCACCCTCACAGCCAGGACAGCAGCCCGGCCAGCAGCCAGAGGCTGCAGCCCTGCGTTGGAAATGCTTCTTCGGGAGCTGCCAGCAGTGCTTCTTGGGCCACCCACCCATCCCCGTAATGCCACCCCTTCCCTCCCACACCCCACTGTGGTGTCGGTGAACTGGAAGGGACTGTTTTAGCCTTGAGCCCTCGTGGAGGGCACTGGCTGCATCTCTTGGTCTTCCCTGCAGATGAGAGGGCCTCTTTCTGTTGGACAACTATTGTCCTTAGGATGGACTTCCTAAGACTTAGTCAAAAATATGCATTGTTCATCAACATGAGATCATGCACCTCATTGCACCTTTTTGCACTTAATAAAATGCCATGAGCATTTTTCCAAAATTATAGAACAATATTCTATGTCGTTTTTAAAAGATTTTTTTGGCCGAAACCGGTTTGGCTCAATGGATAGAGCGTCGGCTTGGGGACTGAAAGGTCCCGGGTTCGATTCCGGTCAAGGGCATGTACCTTGGTTGCGGGCATATCCCCAGTAGGGGGTGTGCAAGAGGCAGCTGATCGATGACTCTCTCTCATCGATGTTTCTAACTCTCTATCTCTCTCCTTTCCTCTCTGTACAAAATCAATAAAATATATATATTAAAAATAAATAAATAAAAAATAATAAAAATAAAAGATTTTTTTGTAATTAAACTGAAACACTCAAATCGTAAGTGTGTAGCTGGATGGATTTTCACTCAGTGGACATACCCATCTTCCTAACATGCAGATCAAGTATGAACATAACCAGCACCCTGGGAGGCTCCCTTCACCCCCTTCTATTCAATGCCCACTGCAAAGAATGCCATAGATATGGTATTTTTGAACTTTATATGCATGAAATCATACTGTATGTATTCATTTGTGTCTTCTTTGAATACATAGTTTTAATGACTGCATACTATTGCTATATTATAATTTATTCAGCTTATTCATATGGTGGTTCATTTCCCCCCAATTTTTTGCTTTCATTAAAAATGCTATCATATCTATGCAACAAATAAATGTCTTTCCCCTTAAGATAAATCCCTTAATGTGGAAACTTTTAAGACTTTTGACCAATATTACCAAATTGCCCTTCAGAAAGGTGACATCAATTTTACATTCTCATCACAGCATAGACTTTCAGTGTCTGTGGTGTGACCCAAAATTGAATACAAAACCCCAGGTGCATTTCAACTAACACCCACCAAATATGCCCCTGCCTGTCTTAAATGCCCTCACTTTCTTCTACAGTACAGGAATAGGTTACAAGCACAAATATTCTCCGAGTTCTCTGACAAAAAAAACAAAAGCATAGACTGGTAGGGCTAGAAATGACCTTGGAATTTATCAAGTCCAATGAGCTTATTTTCAGATGAGACTATAGAAGCCCGAAGATGAGAAATATCAGAGCAGACAGGTTCCCAATGAAAATAAAATGAGAAATCAATGTGTAGGGAAAAAGCTGCGCAGAAATAAAACAAAATGTCTTTTTAGCAGTTACCTTTAGAGTCATGATAATTTTTTTCCTATTACTTTTCTGAGTTATCTATATCTTTAATAAGAAGCATATATTTCCTTTGCAGTGGAGAAAAACTATTTTCTAGGAGAGAAAGAAAAAAAGGGAAAAACTAGGTATAAATTGCCAATTATATTCATTTAATGCATGCCTAAGATCCTAGGGGGAAAGTAGGAAATAAGGTGGTTTCATAAGCTTGAGAAGAATTTGGAAGAGACAGAGCAATGAAGTCCAATATTTCAGAGACCAAAACTAGCAGAGCCAGAGGAGGCAACTTTGGGAGGCTCCAGTCTGTACATTGGGTGGGTTTGTGTCTGGGAAAGGCCCTGGAGACCCCTGGGTGAAGAAACTACGGGTAGTTTTGCAGTGGTGTTTCCTCGTGAGTAGTTTGGAAATCTGGTCTTTGTCCATTTGGAGATGGGTTGAGGATGGAAAGGGGGTGAGGATGGAGGCAGGATGAGGATGGAGAGGGGGTGAGGATGGAGGAGATGGGGTGAGGAAGAAGATGAATCAGGATGGAGATGGGGTGAGGATGGAGAGGGGTGAGGATGGAGGCAGGGTGAGGGTGGAGAGGGGGTGAGGATGGAGGCGGGGTGAGGATGGAGAGGGGGTGAGGATGAAGAGGGGGTGAGGATGGAGTGGGGGTGAGGATGGAGGAGATGGGGTAAGGAAGATGAGTCAGGATGGAGATGGGGTGAGGAAGGAGAGGGGGTGAGGATGGAGAGGGGGGTGAGAATGGAGATGGGGTGAGGATGGAGAGGGGGTAAGAATGGAAAGGGGGTGAGGATGGAGGCGGGGTGAGGATGGAGAGAGGGTGAGGAAGGAGGAGATGGTGTGAGGAAGAAGATGAGTCAGGATGGAGATGGGGTGAGGAAGGAGAGGGGGTGAGGATGAAGAGGGGGGTGAGGATGGAGATGGGGTGAGGATGGGGATGGGATCAACAACGTGTTATGAACTGATGAGCTCACCCCACAGTGTGGGGCAGAAATGTTGAGAAACCACCACCTTGGTGCCTACCCTTTCCTCTCACCCAAGACCTGAACCTTCTTTGTCTTCTGTTGATGGAAGAGTTAAAGTTATAGATTCCAATTTCAGAGTTTTTTCTTAATTAGACATCTCACATGCCTCACTGTTACTGTGGTAGGTTTTAGCTGACTGATTCCCAAAACCACAGACTGTTGGAGCTGTCAAAACAGAAAAGAAATCTCCAGACTAATAAGTGGTGAGGTCTGATAGGGTTGCCACATTTAGCTAATAAAAATACAGGACAACTAGTTCAATTTGAATTTTAGAGAAACAATGAAGTGTTAGTGTAAGTATGTCTCATGCAATGTTGAACTGGATGTCCCGAATTTGGTCGGGCAGCCCTATGGGGCCATGACAGAGGCCCCGCTCCTGGTTGACTAAAGACTGTAGTACATTTCTGAACAACAGGTTTGATTTCCTTACATGAGAGGCTCTGGAGCTAAGCAGTAACCAAGGCACAGTGGGCCTTTGGGCACAGTTTTTCATCTGCATAATAGGTTACAAATCTCACCTACTTCAAGTAGTTTTAAGGGTTAAATAAATTATTACAAATGAAACACAGAGAGAAGATACTTATTGGATCAAATATCAAGTCAAGAGAATTGTGAACCAGGTATCTTTATCTGAACAGTCTGCAATGACATCTCAAACAGGTTTGTCTCTGACACACTCCATTGATGCAAAATAGGCCACAGTCTCCTTCCTATCCTCTCTGGTCTGATGCTGAGAAAACAGAAAGTTCACTTCATCTGCAAGGGAGATAGAACCATTATCTCAGCATTATTACATTGTAAATATTAAATAACAACAAGACTGACTCCCTGCAGTGATTATCTAGTCTAGAAGTTTCAAATAGAGCTAATAATCAGAATCACCAGGGGGATTTTCTCAAAGATCATCTCTTTATTATGGAAATATTTCAAATATTCAGCAAAGCTGAAAGAATTTTATAGTGAACACTTGTATATCCACCACCTAGATTCTACCATTAACATTAACTTGTCTCATCACATATCAGTCCTTCCATCTGTCCATCAATAGTTCCTTTATCATTACACATTTCAAAGTAAATTGCAGATATCTGTATATTTTCTCTAGAGAACTTTCTAAAACTGTAAATTCCCAGGCTTCAACCCTAAAGATTCACAGATTGACTGATTCAAGAATGTTTTTAATACCCCAGGTAATTCTAATACACAGTTTGGGGAGAGTATCAGCCAGAAGAAGTTAAGTTCTACTATAGTAACAAGTAAGCCTTCCTAAAAATCTCTGTGATGTAGGACAACAAAGATGTTTCTTCTTCTGTTTCCTCCTCTCCCTCCTCCTCTTCACATTCTTACTCTGAATTAATGCTATGTGTTCGTCAACAGTTGACTTGCCTTCACTCTGATGACCATACTGATTGAGTCCCGACTATCTAAATAATTGCCAGTATGATGGCAAAGAGAAAAGATATTTGGAAAACCTTATAGTAGCAAAAAAAAAAAAAAAAAAAAGATGATACATATCTACCTCTACCCACATTTCATTAGCCAAAGCAAGTCACTTGGGAACTCAAGTTCAAAATCATGGGGATGAATCATCTTTCCTCAAGAAGGGAAGCTGGAATATTTAGGAAACGTATAAAAAAAATAATAATACAAGAAATCCCTAATTTATTCCAGACTCTTCAATGCAGATATAACCAAAGAAACAACGTGACTAAGATCACTCAGCTAGTCCAGTGCAGGAATGATGCAGAAACAAAGTCTCCTCATTTCTAATGTCGTGTATGGGGCTACCTCCCTGAAGCTCCCAGACTGTTCATCATTCATTCAACCATTCATTCACTGATCTACTATTGAGTGCCCATCATACATCAGGCTTTGATAAATAGAGCACAGGCCCTGCCGTCAAGAAGTTTTCAGCCCCATATAAAGTTATTTCATATGACCTTCAGCTGACCCTATCACTGGGCCGTTTCAAATAACCTGAAGCAGCAATACATTTCAGACTAATAGCGATGCTGTCAGGGATAAAGGTCTATTTTTTTTTCCACTTTTTCCAGTCAGAGAGAGTCAATTCCTAGCAACAGCCTGCTGAAACCTGGCATGGAGATACAGCTCTCCCCAGAGAGAATGTTTAAAGAGACTGACTCATGGGCCCACAGTGGTTCAGGATCATTCCTAGGGCTCAATCAGCTCATGATCTGATGGCATAATAGGTTTCCTCTGAAAGGAATCAATCATTAAAACCTGAACCCATCCTTGGAACCCATTTTCATTTAGAGAGAAAGACATATTTCAAGGGTTAGAAATCTGATAGATTTTTTTTAAATAACTTTGGGGACTATCTAAAAATAGGATTGTTTGATTTGCAAAAGACAGTTGATACTTCCACAAGCTATCGCTGTGAAGACCAGCCATCCTCAAAGATGTTAAAATACAATAGTACCATAATATAAAATGCTGTGCCTAATCTTTATAGAAGCAAGGGGTATTAGAACTTGAAGGATAGTTAAGCTTCACTAATACTAGCTGCCTTATTTAACAAATAATAATCATGATGCTTATTGAGTGTTACACTATGCCAGCTATTGTAAAGCAACATGTGATACTTCATTTTGTCCTCACAACAAATAGGCATTATAATCATCCCTATTTTGTAATTGAAGAGGTTGAAGCTCAGAGAGGATAAGTAATTAGATCAAAATTAACTGGTAAAGGTCTGAGATGTGAATCTGGAACTCTAGTTCTTTGGTCCAGTGTTCCTTTTATGTAAAAGGGAATATAGTTGTCATTTTTGTGGGGCCACACAGCTCCTAGACATTGCCGCTGACACTATGCAAGGTTCTGTGGGGATCTTAACATAAAGCCGTTTCTATTCTGTGTTCTTCATCCTGACAAAGGAAGGAAGAAAATGCAGTTAAAACATGTGCCTTGGTAGCCAGGGGAAGAGAGAATTTCAAGATGTCAGTCAATGGTGTTAAGTGCCACTAAAGAGTCAAAGATGGTAAAGACTAGAAGAAGGAAACTGATGAACATAAACAGATCCAGAGACAGAGAAACATCAATCAGATCGTCAAACCTCAGAGGGAAGGTAGGGGATGGTGGGAGTAAGGGAGAGAAATCAACCAAAGGACTTGTGTGCATGCACATAAGCCTAACCAATGGACACAGACAACAGGGGGGTAAGGGCATGAATGGGGGAATAAGGACACATGTAATACCTTAATAAAGAAATTTTAAAATTTTGTAAGACTAAAAAAAAAGAATAGAAGAAAGTCATTAAATAATGTGACAATTTTGCAGTCACTGTTGAACTTAAAAAAATTTCAGAGAGTGGTGAGGTTAGGGGATAGCTTGCAAGAGTAAAAGGAGTCAATGAAAAGGGAGGAAATGAAAAAGTGTAGTTTTAGGCTACAGTCGGGGAGAGAAAGGAAAGACTATAGGACAACTAGAGGATGCAAAGAATGGTGGAAATCTTTTTATTTGCATTGAGGAGAACTAAGCATGTTGTTATACAGAAGAGAGAAGAGATAGTGCCAACTGAGAGGAATAAATTTAATGTGCACAAAGAGAGAGTAAAGAGTTTGAAGTAGGCAGGAGAAAAAGATCCATTCATCAGTAAATTGTTTATTTTTTCAGCCACTATTATAAAGTGTCTACTGTGTTTAGTCACTGTGTTTGAGTATATGGTGAGCAAAACATACTCATCTATAATAATAAAAGTGTAATATGCTAATTAAACAGGATGTCCTTCTGGATATCCTACCAGATGACCTTCCAGACAAAGCCCAGGCTGTGAGGGAAGCCTGGGTCTCAGATACCAGAGGAAAGCCAGTGCTGGCAGCCAGGGGAAGGAAGGCCTACTCTTGCACGAATTTTGTGCATTGGGCCTCTGGTATCCTATAATTGTGGACCATAGAGTCTAATATGAAAGACAGACTTTAAGATATATATATATATATATATATATATATATATATATATATATATATATATATATATTCCATATATATGTCGCATTATTATTACATACTGTGAAAAGTGCTATGGATGAAAATGCTATAAGAAGCAAAGCAGAGAAGTTGGCCTTAGACTGAATAGTTGTATAAAGTCTTCCAAATAGGATAAAGAAGAAATAGAAGAAACATATGTGTTGGAAATGTTGAGGAAATAGATAATCCTCACCTTCTTAGTGAATTGGAAGACTAAAAATATGTAAGAGTGAGAGGACTAGGACAACAGGACAATGGGGAAATGTATTGGAATCCATTCATGGACATCCAATTTAGTATCAGCAAAAGACAAATATATTTGCCAAGAAGCATTAAAAGCTATAATGAAATTAGGTAGTATGACCAGTTGGCCTGATTTTCTGACTTGCTCAAGGAACTCTTAGCAACCCACAGTAGATGCATATAAAGTAAATGGTGGGTTGGGCAGAGAAATCAGGCTGGTGATTCTCAGGGAAGCACAATATAATTCAAAGGGAGCAAAGGATTCAAAGTTACTAGGAAAGGCCTTGTGTCCAGCTGGACAGGGAAGTATGTAGAGCCCAAAGGCCATGGACCAACTCAATGAGTTACAATGAGGACCCAGAGAACAGAGAACAGTTGAAAAGAAGTGAGGTAAAGGAAAAAGGGAGAGGGAGAAAAGATGTGAACAGAGAGAGGGATAGACTGGTGTGGTGATAAACACTCATGTTCAGCCAAATCAATAGGGAGCTAAAGTGGTGTCCATACTGGTCATTGGAGCAGAAGGGGTTTAAAGAATGCTGAGGCTGAGGTGAGATGGAAATGAAGGCCTGGAGAGCTTAGCTGACAGCAATCAGAACCCAGAGAATGCTGTGCCTTATAGGAAAACTTTGACTTTCCTAAACCAGATATATATGTTTGTAGGTACACACACGCATGTACACACATTGGTATATATCTTACCTATAAGTGGTCTGGAGATCTTAAAGTGATGGCTAGTCTCCAGACTTATTGTTGGATTATGTTTCTTTCAAACAGCGATAGGCTGGATGACATCCTTTAGATGTAACTCAGGAAGAATTAAGAGGGCTGAGTAACTTTCCCTCATTTACTAAGTACCAATTTCTTGGAAAAGATATAGAACAAGGGAAAATTTCAATGAGATTTGGGACAAAGCAACAGATTTCAAAGACTTTTCAAATGTAGACTCAACTTTTCAAAGTTGCTTAGCAACTGATTGGGTATTGGAGATGCGGATGAAGGAGAGGCAAGTGTATAAAGTGGCAAAGAGTTCTTGCTTTCTCTACCCATTTTACAGATGAGAAAGCTAAAGCTCAGAGAAATTAAAAGATTCATCCATAGCTACATGATTAATAAGTGTCAGAGCCAGAATTTATTGCTAGATCCATCTGTCCTGTGCATTTCCCCCTAAGGCACATTAGGAAGCAGCTAGGGAAGTCCTTGACCAGTGGAATGAGGAAACAGACAGATAGTAAACAAAGACCTAGCCAGCCAATAAATCACAAGATCATATCTCCCCTAACCAAGGATACTTAGACCTCTCCTCCCCAATTAGAGAGTGAGTAGCTTAGACACCCTAGACACCTAGGTAGCAATCCTAGTCAGGGAAATAGATAACAGAAACCCAGTTGATGCCATTAGTGCCAACCAAACCCCAGAATGGATGAAGTCAAGGAAATAAATAACAAAACCAATTAGAACCAGAGAAATCCAAGATAAAAAGTGAATCTGACCAGAGAACGATGCCAAACTCCCCTATATGCTCATTCTGATGCACAAGCATATCAAAGGACACACCTGGAAAGTTGTTGAATAGTCTATTGAGACCCTCCCCTGAGGCCCCCCTAAAACTCCTATCTTTAGAAAACAGAAAAAAAAAAACCCATAAGACAAAGGATGCAGTGCACACTCCCCTTTGAGCATGCCCACACCCTTTCTCCATTCCTCAGGAGTGTATCTTTGCTTTCTTTCTCCTAAGCTCTTGAGACTTGCAACCAGGGGAGCAGCAGACAACAGCAGCTCATCCAGAGCTAACCCCGTGAACCTGTCTCCCAGTCCTCTCCTTTTGCCTCTGTAACTTGTTTCCTGAGTCCATGAAGCCCAGCATGGCTCACTTCTTCTGCCTCTGTCACTTTCTTTCCTGGGTCCACACAGCCCAGTAGGCTCACTTCTATTACTGTGACTTCCTTTCCTGGGTCTAGGCAGCCCAGCCTTAACTCCCTCCTGTTACAGTGGAGGGAGTTAAGGCTGGGCTGCCTAGACTCCCTCCTCTTGCCACTTATATCTTAAGCCCTTACTTTGTTTCACTATCCCAGCTTTAATAAACCTACTCTCAAAATCACCTGGACTCATATTATGAAAACTTCCCTGCACAAAATCAAGAACCCACACATTCGAGACTGTGCTGGGAAGACCCACCTCGGTCCCCGTCCCTTCACAGAGACACCATTATGTCTTACTCCTTGCCTCTGGCCATTCTCTGAGGGTCTCTGCCATGTTCCACAACACTTTACTGAATATACCAAGCTCAGTCTTATCCCTTCCTCTTCCACATTTTCCCTGTGTTGGCAAAGACTTTGTGCATGCTAGTCAACCACCCTTCCCCTCCCCTGACTCTCCCAGGGCTTCTGCAGTAGTCTCACATCCCTGTCACACTCTGTGACACTGGGTTCACCTGTCATCTTCCCATTAGACGGTGAATTCTCTGATGGAAAAGACATCACCTCTGAGTCTGTTTATTCCCAGCACTCAGCACATTATACTAGCTGCCCAACATACTTGTCAAAGGAAGAGCTGTATTTCTAGGCCTCGTGCTTAATTCCAGGTTGCATACTTCAGTTAAAAAGATACAATAAAATGTCCACAAAGGACATTATAACCCGCTCTCTGCCATTACTATTTAAAATCTTTAAAAATAAAAGCATAACAGAAACCTGCATACATGCTTTTGTTTGGATCGGGGATTAGCTCCTGACCTGCCTGACATTGCTGTTTGTTTGGGCTTGCTTTGTGAGCACGGAGCGTGCTGGAACACCCCAGCCTTGCCCTTTCATCCGATTTGCCCTGAGGCCACGCACCCTGCAACAGTTGCCTGGGAGCGGGAGGTCTTCTCTTGTGGGGCCCAGCTAATGAACCCAGGAGCCGTCTCCTAAGAGTTACTCCAGTAAATACAAAGCACCCTGGAAACGGGGCTCAGGTGGGCAGGCCAAGGTGAGGTCGCTTGTTTCAGTTCCAGAGAATGGTTGAGTGAGGATACACACCTGGCCCCTTCCTCCCTTCCTCCCTCCTTTTTTCCTCCTTCCTCTCCATTCTCTCTCCCTCTCTTCCTTCCTCCCTCCCTCCCTCCTTCCTTCCTTCCTCCCTTCCTTCATCCGTGCAGTGCTGAGGGAACCTTAGGGGAAAATAATACCCTCAGCTGTGAAGTGGGAGTTGACAGTATTTTCACCCTCACAATATAGCACCTTTGGCCTCCCCTGACAAAAATGTTAAATTACACTGGAGGTTGAGAATAAAGATTTTTCACTTGTTTTTTTTTTTTTGGAAGTGTTGACAGGCCCCTTTAAAATGGAATCTCATATTCCACACTCTCTTTGTGAGTCACAGGATGCTGTATTGAGTATAGGTTTGCTCTGGAGGTTAAGTCTTGAGCAATGAAATGATACCCTGAAAACCAGTGCAATGACATCAGTGTGACAACCCCTCATCTGCTATTGATTATCTTGTCGCCAGAGGACACAGACTACTCATCCCAATATGTGGCACCTCAAACATTTTTTCCATGCAACCAATTATCCTGGAGGGATATCAAGGCCCCAATGGCTTTTATTTTAAAACTAGAGGCCCAGTGCATGACATTCATGCACTTGAGGGGGTGCGGGAGGGCGGGGGGCGGGGGAGGGGGGCTCAGACTGGCCTGCACCCTTTAGCAGTCCGGGATCCCTTGGGGGATGTCGACTCACAGCTTAGGCCCAACATTCTTAGTGCTGCTGCAGAGGCAGGAGAGGTTCCTGCCACCACCTCTGTGCTCACCAGCTGTGAGCCCAGCTTCTGGTCGGGCAGTGCTTCTCTCCCCTCCTCCCCCACCGTGGGAGCGTACTGACCACTAGGGGGCAGCTCCTGGGTTGAGCATCTGTCCCCTGGTGGTCAGTGCGTGTCATAGTGACCAGTCGTTCCACCGTTTGGTTGATTTACATATTACCCTTTTATTATATAGGATCATAAGTTAAAGCCTCGAAGGCATGCAAGTGACAGTGTATGAAAACTCATATTTCTACTAGCAGTTGTTGGGCCGTACTGCGTGATGACAATCACTTTGTTTTCCAGTTAGGAGCCACGGGAAGAAGCAGGCATTGTGCAGATTACTTACAGCTCCATGGTGCCTACACCATTTGGCCAAAGAATGCTAAGAATGTGCAGCTGCTGCTCCCACGAGAGGTTCCTGAGGGCACCAGCTGGTGTTGAACACCCAGCTGTTGTTAATTTGAGCTGAATATTGTTAATTGTTTTTCTGTTGAGATTTGTTAAATAGCGTTTTAGAGGACCAAAACTATAATTGCTGCGTTAGGAGGCCGCTGAAAGGAGAAAAATAGCTGGAACACGGCATTTGGGCCTCGAAAGGCGCGTCCAAAAATACCTTTTCCACATGAGTGGCTTCCAGCCATCCCAGGAAAAGAGTTTCTAGGTCAATCGGTCAGGAGCTCAGGCCCGTGTTCCCCTTACTCATTTATCTGGAAGCTCTTCTCCCCTGAGTGGCCTTGTCTTGTTTCTGTTGTCTCAGCAGACGGGAGCCATAGTGCTTGGAGCAAACAGCATTCGCTGGCAAGCACCTGGTCCTAAGTGGCCAGCCTCTGTGACCGCTGTGACATCTAGCCCACCCATGACCACGCGGAGGGATCTAAACCCTCCCCGCTTGGCTTAGAGCAGCTGTGTGGATGAGCAGAAGATAGAAAACGTGGCCTTTCCTTTATTTCCGCCAAGGACAGGGAATGAGAGGCCCTTCTACTGATGGGAAACAACAACTGATGTTGTCCCTCAAAGGGGGAAGTTGCCAAATATCCCAAGCAAGAGCTTTGGGTGTGAAGAGAGGCAAGCCCGAGATAAGTCATACATCCTCACTGCCATCGGACAACATCAATCATGTTTTGCATTTTAATGTTCAATAGTCTCTTGACCAAGAAAACCTGGGTCCGTCGGGTGTTTGTGGAGCACCTACTGTGTGCAAGGTGCTGTGCTAGTGGGGAACCTGGAGACCAAGCGTCAGCCAGGCCCCGGGTGCCCAGGTGCTATGGAAACCACTCACTCCCCCAGGGGGAGGGGCGAGGGCTGTGTGTGGTAGAGGGGATGACCTTCCAGGATGAGGACCTCAAAGAGCAAAAGCACAGTGGCCTGGAAAAGCACATCTTATGGAAGGGGCGGTATGTGGTTGGACATGACAGTGCTGGACAAGGATAAGAAAGGGGGGCGGGGGGGAGAGAGTTGGAGAGGTTAAACGCAACCAGAATCTGGCTGGTCGAATGCCCCTCTAAGGGGTTCAGAATCTGTGCTGCGGGGACTGGGAAGCCATTCAATTCTGTGGAGCTGGGAAGTGACATGCTTTTCAGGCAAATCACCCTGCTGGCAGGTCTGCTGGACTCCAGAGCCTCTCCCACCCTGCTGCAGAGGGGGACGCTGCCGTGTGCCTGAGCCTGAGCACCTGAGCTTACCGCGGGCAAGAGCGGAGGAGCGCCCCAGAGAGCCAGAGCCAGGCTTCAGCCCCAGACCTGCTACTTAGCGGCCTGAGGCAGTGGAGTTACCTTCGCTATGTCTCTGCTTCCCCATCTGTAAAATGGGGATAATAACAGTGCCTGATTCCTAAGGCTGTTTCAAATCGATGCACATACCAGGTATACTGGTTAATAATGTGGATTTTGTAATGAAAGAAAACATGGTAATTTCAAGAGAAACATCGAAAGTGCTTTATTTAAAGTAATGTCCATCGCCAGCTACACATTTCCCCCATCTTTCAGGTAATTTGTGTTAAATACTGTCCCAATAGAACTTTTCTTGTTTTGAGGCAAACTATTCAGAGACCCAATTTTCCACTTCTTCATTTTGAAGTGCTGCTCAGAAAATGTGTGTGCCAAGTGGTAATCTGAAGGCCTGGTGAATACAGCAGGTGGGTTAATACTTCCCAGGCAAGATCTTTTAACGTGTCTTTAACTGGTTTAGAAGTGTGTGATGGTGCATTATCATGAAGCAAAATTACTTTGTCATGTCTTCTGACCCATTCTGGTCTTTTTACAGTCAAAGCATGGGTCAAATTGATTATTTGTAGTCAGTAGTAATCAGTATTAATCATTTCACCTGGATTTAGAAGCTCATAATTCACCACACCTTCCTGATCCCACCAAACACAGAGCATTGTCTTCTTCCTGAAGCAATTTGGCCTTGAGTCGATGTTGATGGTTGACCTGGATCAACCCATGATTTTGTGTGTTTGGGATTCTCAAAATAAATCCACTTTTCGTCACCAGTCACAATTCGATGCAAAAAAAGACTTTCTTTCATACCATTGAAGCAACACTTTACCGATGACTTTTCAGTTGATGTGGCACCCATTTTCCTTCCTTTAAAATCTTTCCCATTGCTTGTAAACTATTGGAAATTGTTTGCTGAGCAGCATTTAATCTTTCTGCAAGTTGTTTTTGAGTTTGACATGGATCTTCATCCAATAATACTTGTAATTGTTGGTCTTCAAACTTTTTTGGTTGACCTGGACGTTCTTTGTCTTTCCATCAAAATCATCATTTTTAAAGCATTTAAACCAATGTTCACAAGTATTTTAAGATGGAGCATGTTCACCATAAGCTTCCCAAAGGATATGATAACTTTTTCTTCAAAATAATGAATCAAAACTTCCCACAAATGCTCTTTTTTTTTTTTGCACAAAATTCGACATTTTTTAAGCATAAAAATATCTATGATGTTAACACCTTCAGCAAGTTTAACAGATGAAGTTTTGAAGCTTGCTGTCAATACAATAAAATAGCATACATATCAAAACACACATATATCAGTATATGTGTAACTCCATCTATTGAAAAAAATCCGCATTATTAACTGGTACACCTGGTAAAATGCTTAGAGCAGTGACTGGCACAGTAAGCTCTTGGCCACGTTTAGCTGTTATTACTTTCAGATGTAAAATCCTACAACTTAGCAACTAGTTGCCATTGGGAGGGGAGGGTAAGGGAACAAATGAAATGTGTAATGCTCATCAAAGGAACATGGCAGATACCCAGAAGTAATAACAATAACTAGAAAACAGCAGAAAATCACATTGAGGGACCTTGCAAAGTAACTTTATAGGAATCTTCAAAGTGTCAATGATTTATAGTGACAGGAGAGTTGACTTTGGGCAGTAAGCACATGGTGCAATGTACAGATCTTATAACATAGAAACCCCCACCAGAAACATGTATGTTCATGTTGACCAATGTCACCCCAATACATTTAATTTTTTTAAAAGTGTTCAGGAGCCCAGCCACGTAGCTCCGTTGTTGAGTGTCAATCTATGAACCAGGAGGTCACGGTTCAATCCCCAGGGCACATGCCCAGGATGATGGTGATCCCTGTGGGGGGCATGAAGGAGGCAGCCAATCAATAATTCTCTCTCATTATTGATGTTTCTCTCTCCCTCTCCTTTCCTCTCTGAAATCAATATATATTTTTTTAATTTTTTTTTAAAGTATTGAGGAAACACAAAGGAACTGTTCTACCCTGTAGGACACCAGGAAGACATGACAACTAAAGGCAACGCCAGATTTAGAACTTTATCCATTGGCTTCCAAAGACACCACTGGGGCAGCTGAGATGATTGCACTGACATTTTAGTGGGTCTGAGGGGGCAGCTCTGCAGAAGCCTGTGCTCAGCTTCTTTTTCTAAAGAAATGACACCAAGGGCCCCAGAGTGGGAGGCATCAGGTGGGCAACGTATGCTCCGATGTTTCAGAAATGTTTCTGTGCTCTGCCCATAAGTCTTCTGTAAATTGGCGAATGAAAAAGGAGAGCAATTTATTTTTAAATGAAGTGCTGGTGTTTGTGGAGCATCTCTCTTTATTAGACACTGAGGCCACGCTTTCACAGGAGCAGGCCGGTTCCCCAGGAAACTTGTCTGGCTTGCATCTCTACCCAAAGGGCACCCCACACCTCTCCTCTCAGACACCGGCCTGAGCTCCTCCCCACCAGACCGCCAGCAGCCCCTGCTTGTGGTTTGTCTGTGAGGCCTGCGCCCTCCCTGGGCAGTGAGCCCTCTGAGGGCGAGGACTGTAGCCCATTCTCCATGTAGCCCATCGTCCAGCACAGCCCCTGGCAAATCGTAAGTGCTCGGTGTGTGCTCAGTGAATGGAGCACTGAGGCCTGTCCGCCACGGCAAACACAGTCAAAAGGAGCCCTGGCCCGTGTGGCTCCGATGGTTGGGTGCCCTCCTGTGCACGGAAAGCTTTCCCGTTCCATTCAGGTTTCGGGCTCGATCCCCGGGAGGGGGTGTGCAGGAGGCAACCAAGTCAATGTGTCACTGTCACATCCATGTTCCTCTCTCTCTCCCTTCTTCTTCCTCTCCTTCTCCCTCTCCCTTTCCCTCTCCCTTTTCTCTCAAAATATCAATTTTAAAAATCTTTTTTAAAAAAACATGAAGCACCAAACTTGGGATGCATGCCTGATGCGTGACTTCTTTCCAGGTGGCCCGGGCTCTGGCAAAGGCACGCAGTGTGAAAAGCTGGTGGAAAAATATGGGTTCACACACCTCTCGACGGGCGAGCTCCTGCGCCACGAGCTGTCATCGGACTCGGAGAGAAGCAGACTGATCAGAGACACCATGGAACGGGGAGACCTGGTGCCCTCCGTAAGCAGCGGCTGCCTCCCGGGCTGGGGGGGTGTTATGGGGTGTCGCATTTAGTCTAAGCTGCTGGAACCAAGGAGCCCAAAAGGACAAGAGCTGTATTCGATTTCTCTCTGTGGGGCGTCAGAGGCAGGCAGGAGACCCACGCTGTCCAGGCCCAGGTCCTTCTGCCTGTTGCCCTGCCAGCTCCTTCAATATTAGCCTATCTTATCTTTCCCCCCAAACTGGCCCCACTTTAGAACTGAAATTTTTTTTAATATATTTTATTGATTTTTTTACAGAGAGGAAGAGAGAGGGATAGAGAGTTAGAAGCATCGATGAGAGAGAACATCGATTGACTGCCTCTTGCACACCCCCTACTGGGGATGTGCCCGCAACCAAGGTACATGCCCTTGACTTGAATCAAACCCGGGACCTTTCAGTCCGCAGGCTGATGTTCTATCCACTGAGCCAAACCGGTTTTGGCTAGAACTGAAATATTTAAAGCAGAGATGAAACATTGTACAGCAAGGCCCAGAATACAACCCCATGTAAAAGAGAAAATAAACTTTACATTATTTTGGGAGGTAGGATAGCATTATCTTGAAATTTGGTTATCTTCCTTGGGTAGGACAAGAATACTAGTATGTATCTTTCTTATGTATCCTTGTTTACATGTTTTTTCAAGTCGCCATCCATTTCTGAGAAGCTGGATGCCATGGGTGTCAAAAAATAGTCATTCCTGCCGAAACCAGTTTGGCTCAGTGGATAGAGCATCAGCCTGTGGACTGAAAGGTCCCAGGTTTGATTCTGGTCAAGGGCATGTAACTTGGTTGCAGGCACATCCCCAGTGGCGGGTGTGCAGGAGGCAGCTGATCAATGTTTCCCTTTCATTGATGTTTCTAGCTCTCTATCTCTCTCCCCTCCTCTCTATAAAAATCAATAAAATATACTTTTTAAAAAATAGTCATTCCTCCCACGCCAAGTCCCAGGGTCTGTACCTGGGCTCGGGCAGTGCAGCCCCTGTTAGCTAACGGAGCTTTGTGCTCCCCCTTGGCCAGCTGCACTGCCAGAAAGACAGGAATTCAGCAAACCCCTGCAATCGCCTCTTAGGTGGCTTCCTTGTGGCCATTCCACCCTACAGTTTACTCTTTTTACAACAAGCAGAATGATTTCTTGAAAGTGTTTATCAAGTATTATTCCCTTCCCCAGCACTTTCCGGTGGCTCCCCGCCACACTTACATAAAATCCAGAGTCCTTCCTGTGGCTCTATTCCCACCACTGACCGTGCTCACACCCAGCAGCCCCTGTCCTCCTCATTGCCCCTCCCACAGGCCAGGTGTTCCTTTGCACGGGCTCCGTCCTCAGCCTGTGTGCTCTTCCCTCACATGGGCACGTAGATGCTCCTTTACTTCTTCACCCAGATCCCTAACTCAGTGTGGCAATTTATCAAAGAGGCCCCCCTCACCACCCTGTATCTCTTAGCCCGTTTTAACTTAGTCCCCGGTGGTTCTCTCTAGCTGACTATTACTTATTTATTTGTTCATCTACTATCTGTCTGCCTCACTAGAATGTAACCTTCCCAAGGAGTTAATTGGCCATGATCTAGCAGGGGTCCTCAAACTTTTTAAAGTGGGGGCCAGATCACGGTCCCTCAGAGAGCTGGAGGGCCGGACTATATGAACTACTAATTCCTACTGTAACACCTCGGCTGCGCTCACTGCCCAAAAAACCTGGCGGGCAGGATCAGACTCCTCTGTGGGCCGCATGTGGCCCGAGGGCAGTAGTTTGAAGACCCCTGATCTAGGGATCGTGTCTGTGATGCCTGCGTTCTCCGAGACCCTTCCCAAAGCCGGAGGAGGCTCGGGAGCCAGGGAGCAGGCTGGGGGCCTCGCTCCTGCATCCATCCCCACGCCCCCAGACATCTCTCCTCCTTTATTTGCGACAAGCAAGGTTCCGATCTAAGTTTTGAACAGAGAGCGTGGTGTTGCTAGAAAATGCTACTTCATAGCTACTGAAAATCTTCTCAAGTTACTACTGGATGTCAAACCTTGTACTACATTTGCTAGAAAAAATCAACAGCATGTTTCGCCTAGTTTTAAACTGCCATGCTGCCTAACGTACGGGGTGCTGCCATGTGAACTGTGGCCGCTGTGTTTTATCTAATCTAAGATGCCATTATTGTAAAATACCCCCCGTAAAAGATAACCAGTAAAAATATATCAGTGAGAAAAATTAAAAATAAAACACTAACAATTAAATTATGCCCAGCACTGCCTGTAAGATGCCAGTTTCAAAGACATTAAGATGGGTGTCAGGGAGAGAAGGAGAATTGGAATTGATGAAAACCAGCATCTGAACCCCCGTTCCTCTGGGCCGGGCTGGGGGCCGAGCTGGGGGCCGGGCTGGGGGCCGGGCTGGGGGCCGGGCTGGGCGGGGAGCCCGGGGCCAGCAGGTGATGCTCCGGGAGGAGCTCAGGCCTGACCCGGTCCCTCCGGTCCCTCTGCTGCAGGGCGTCCTCCTGGAGCTGCTGCGGGAGGCCATGGTGGCCAGCCTCCACCACACCACCGGCTTCCTGATCGACGGCTACCCCCGGGAGGTGAAGCAAGGTGAAGAGTTTGGGCGCAGGGTAAGCGTTCTTTTGAAGATTATCTCGGGAGAGACACGTGGGATGTCCCTGAGGTTGGGAGATAAATTCAAAGTCTCTTGCCTTCCCAGTGACACGAATCAGTTACAAATGGCAGGAGCTCACATAAAGTAGCAAAAAAAGAAGAAGGGGTGGCAGGGACGGAGTTATCAGCTCTAGTAACTAAACCGTCCAGGAGTGGCTCACGCTTGATTGGATCTACATATCAGATTAGCTTATCCATCATCGGACTTCTCCCCACTCCTTCCTTTGTGTTGGCCTCATTTTCTTCCTGTTCCAGGCTTCTCTCCCACCGTCTAAGTGGCCTCGCCGCAGAAAGGGGTTTCCGTTTGCAAAAGGGTCCAGCAGAAGCACCGGGTTGTTTCGTTATCCTGGGTTATTAGGTCACGGGCCCATCACTGACCCACTCACTGCGGCCAGGGGGAAGATGGGAGGGCTGCGGATGGGATTCCCAAGAATATCCCGATCCGGCTTGGAGGACCAGGGCGGAGACTGGAGGGAGGAGGGAGAATGGATACCACACATACTGAGAAAGGGAAGGGAATGGCCCGAGAAAAAAATAGGAATGCCCTTAGAAGAAGGCAGGGGAATGGTCAGGCAGGGTTCAAAAATATTTGCCATTTCCAAAAATGTACAGGTGCGCCCTCTCGTTACTGAACTCACGACCTTCTATCAAAACGGTTTTTTACACTCTGCTGGGAGGAGTTTGCAAAGATCCAGCATGACATTAATTTGTCCCTGGGTGCAGTGCATTTACTAGTAGAAGATTCTAATATCAATTGGACTTGTGTGCAAAAGCACACATACAACCTTTAAGCTTGACAAAGATGCTACACACACAGAATGAGCTGTTATTGATTCATGCCCTGCAGGGACCCCCTCCAAATTACAGGCAGGTGATTAATTTGAAACTTGGCAAAGAAAGTACAGACTTCTGCTTTTCCCCAGAAATGTGCAGCAATCAGCCTGGTTGAGAGCCCAGTGAACGGTTCTTGTACACCCATCAAGCCTGCAACTACGTGTGAAGCCCCTTCAGGCCTGTGATCGGTTTTGACCGGACTCCGGGCAACGCACCAGCCTTTCCGTGTCAGAGATCGATGTGCCTGGCGCATGGGGCCATCTGTTGCCGAAAAGAAATCCAGTTCAGTCCATTCGTTAGGCTGACACTTTTGCATGCCTGTAACTGACTGAGTTCTTGGAGGTGTAAGATCCTTTGAGGATTTGCTTGGCTGCTGCACATGACATCCTTAAAGGCCAAACGCAAACCACAGCTATGTCCACAGTGTAGGGCTAAGTCTGTGTGTGATCTCTCTAGTACCTTCCTATTTTCCGTTCCCAAGGCTGGTTTTTCCCTCCATTGGATTGATCAGTGCCTTCTGTATCTAACAGGGTATATTAGGGGAGGCAGGGTGTCAGCAAGGGTGTGTGTGTGTGTGTGTGTGAGAGAGAGAGAGAGAGAGAGAGAGAGAGAGAGAGAGAGAGAATATAAAGGAGGAGCTGGGGTTTCTAACCATCATCCCCATCTCCCACCCCAGTCAAGAACCCCTGGTTACAGTGACTTTGGGGTTCACAGGGCGTTATCCACAGCCCGGCTTTATAACTCACTGGCAAGAGCTTAATTTCTCTTCTATAAAATGTAGATTGAAAAGAGACACCTCATTGCTTGTTGGGACAATTGGGTAGGATTCTTTAGAAGAGCCTTGCACATTTATAAGGCTGCATATGTGGTTGCAGTTTTATTTTCAATATAAGTGGTTATAGTTTTATTTTCAAAGTTATTTGTGGTTTTGTGACTGTCGCAATAAAACTTATACAGACGTGAGGCGATACAGAGGAGTATAAACAAAGGGTAGCCTGTCACCCAGAGATAACACCTGTTCTTTGATAAATGTTCTTCCAGTCCTTGTTATGTTTTCCTATAGTTAAAATCATATAGAAAACATAACTAACAGAATCGTAGCTGACATTTTGTGAGCGCTGAACTGGGTGCTGTACACATGGCGCGTTATGAGCCTTTATAATCCTATTCAGGAGGCATTATTATCCCCACTGCAGAGATTCTCCTGTTGAGGAAGGGGGTGCTTAGCCTGGCTCCCTAGTGTGGAACTGAAAAACTTCCCTGCATTAAGTCAACGTTTTACTCAACAACAGCCAAACTGAGTACATGTTATCACTTGCGCTTGGCTTTTCCCTCCCAGGAGCCTCTGAGCCGAAGCTCTGCTCTGAGCCTGATGGCGCAGATCGCTTGTCGGAATGTGTGGGTGATGATATGACTGCCCCTCAGCCTGATACTCTTAACTATCTCACCACATTTTCCATCGCCAGAATCAGTGATTCTGTGTATAAATGTGTCCTAACCTTCAGAATGAGCTTTCGGCGGGGGGGGGGGGGGGGGGGGGGGGGGGGGGGGAATAAAGAAAGAAAAAGGTGGAGTGCGGCCAAGGGATGTTCTTGCAGATAGGTGGCAGTTGTTTGGAATTTGGGGAGCCTTGAGGACCCCTTGGGACTTTCCACTAGAGATTTTCTGATCTACTCATCTGACTTCTGGTTTTTCTGAGAACTTGGAGCTGGGTAGTGGGGTGATGGTGGCAATGGGGTGGTGTCATTATTAGGGTTGTGGGTTTAGGAACGCGGAAATGACCCAGATGCCCCTCCTCTAGTGAGGTTGCCCAAGGGGATATAATGTACCTCAGAGTGAGAGCCAGCTGGAAGTGGACATTCCACTTTATTGTTAGCCAGGAGCCCGTCCCCCTTCACTCCCTCTCCCCCACGCGCCTCCCCTTGGTGCAGAGACCGTTACCTGTTCCGGAGCATGTGGCCTAGCCCAAACGCATGGGTGGGGCCTCTATCTGATTCTAAACCCCAAGTGACCATCAGCGGCTTTTGCTGTTCAAAGGGATGAATGTATTGCTGGCCTAAGGACCACAATTTGAGAATCCATGTGGAAAACAAATCTACCTTGGGGGGTTAGGAGGGTGGAGGGGGAAAGAGTGTATAGGGGGGATAAATGGTGATAGAAAGAAATAAAATTAATTGAATTTTTCCACACAAAAAAAAAATCTACCTCTGCCTTCTATGCGTATTTTGGTCCAGGGGGTCATTTACTGCCAGCTCCTGCTCAGATACACATGATTTCTGTTTGTATCTGAATGTGTCCCTGCATCACCTTTTCTGCCCCCCACGAGTGGCCTGAAACCCGCCCTAATTGGGAAAATCGCCTGCTCTTTTCACGCAGCCCCAACCAGAAATTGCTCCGGGTAGCCAAACCCTTTAACAACTGAACCTTAGCCTGCCTCCCAAGCTCGCCCTCTGCTGGTGGACTAGGGTCATTTTCTCCTAAACCTTCACCCAGCCTTTTTTGCTGCTCAAATAACTCATTTTCATTTCCCAGGTAATACAGCAGAAAAGGTGAATGACATATTCCTGAGGTTTATTTCACTCTTCGAGATTTGGGGGAAACTTTCCACTCTGATCTTCAGAGTGAATCCCTCAGATGGGGGAGATAAATGTCTGACCAGCACTTAACTAGCAACTTACCATTCTGTGTGTTGCCTCAAAGTTCTCCCCACCCTGACTTTGTTACCATCCCTCCCAGGCACTCCCTACAGTGGGGTGGCAAAGCTTTGTGTATTCCTTGTAGCCTAATCACTGCGAGATCAGGAGGGAGGGACCGTTTCTTTTGACGCAGGGTTGGGGTGAGTAGTAGAGGCAATACAAACACAAAGCTGAAAGGAGCAAAAGAACATTCAAGAGAAGCATGGGGCGCTAGGGAGATTCCTGCTACTGATCATATCTGATAAGGTGACCAGATCGTCCCGCTTTTGGCAGGACAGTCCTGATTTTCCACAATTTTTCCCGCGTCCCGTGACATTAAAAAAAAAATAAATAAAAAAATAAAAATCCTGATTTTTGGAAAAATTGGAAAGATTCTTTCCAAAAATTGGGACTTTTTTAAAACGTCACAAGATGCGGGAAAAATTGTTGAAAATCATGATGAGTGTCCCGCCAAAAGTGGGACGATCTGGTCACCTTATAATATCATCATTGTTCATTCATTAAGACATTTTTTTAAATATATTTTATTGATTTTTTACAGAGAGGAGGAGAGAGGGATAGAGGGCTAGAAACGTCAATGAGAGAGAAACATGGACCAGCTGCCTCTTGCACACCCCCTACTGGGGATGTGCCCTTGACCGGAATCGAGCCCCGGACCTTTCAGTCCGCAGACCGACGCTCTACCACTGAGCCAAACCGGTTTCAGCTCATTAAGACATTTTTCAATCATCTGCCCAGTGAGTGTGACTTGGGACCAGGAGCGGAGCACCCCTACCCCTGCACACAGAGATGGTAGCCTCGCAGGGGAAATAAGCATAATAGCTCCTGCGTACGGGATGCTGTGTGCCAAGCAACATACTTGCATCGCCTTACTTAATTCAATGTAATCCACACAGCAATCCTGAGATTTCCTCATGGTACAAAAGAGGAAATTTGGGGCACAGAGAAGTTGAGTGACAGCTGGTGGTGAAGTCAGGCAGCTTAAAACAATTCGTTCCTTTCTCCAATAGGGCCCTGGGGTTTGGTTTGTTTTGTTTCGTTGTTGTTGTTGTTTTGGGCTTTGGGTTTTTTTAATATCTTATAGGGCCCTGGGGTTTGATGGGCTTGGCTGGCTGGTTGTCACTTGGGGTCCTTTATTCAGCCGAATGTGCACAGTCAGATAGCGGCTAAGGCTGAGTGTCGCCTCCAGAGCCAGGGCCGAAGTGTCTAAAGCAGCAAGGGCTTGAGGGCCGCTGTCTGCATGCCTGGCTTGGGCTGCCTCACAGCGTAGCGGGCAGAATGGCCCTCTTGAAGGGTAGGTGACCAGGCAGAAACTGAAACATTTCTTACGACCTTGCTTCGAAAGAAGCACACCGCATCGTTTCCACTGCGTGCTGCTGGTCAGACAGTCACAGGTCGGCCGAGGCTCGAGCAGGTGTGGGCTCCGTGTCTCTGTGGGGAACGAGCTTACAGTACACGGGGGCAAGGAATGATGAAGACCATCTCGGAGGCAAGTCACTACAGCAGGATGGGGCCTTCAGCAGCCTGACTCCAGCTGTGTGTGCCCCACCATCATGCTGCACCAACTCTCACTGATACAGCACAGTCACATGACCACAGACATAGTCACATGACACCACAGACCCAGTCACATGACACCAATAGATACAATCACATGACACTAATAGATACAGTCACATGACACTACAGATACAGTCACATAACACTACTGGTAGAGGGTGACAGAGGTAGGTCAGAGAAGGAAACACCACACACACACACACACACACACACACGCCCCTCCCTTCGGTGTGGAGAGCAGGTGGTGATCCCCCGGGTGCATTCTGTGTACCCCTGCACTGTGGGAGGTGACAAAGGCTGAGGGCGACAGGCAGCTCCGAGGCATCCTGAAGAAAGCACGGGCCCAGAAATGAGGAGCCGAGATGGCCACCATGTAGTTCTAGGCCCAAGAAAGGAACCCAGAGGCCAAGAGAGGGAAGAACTAGGGGTCCCAGGCCTTTCAGAACATCACAGAATGGAATTTCTGACTGTGCTGTGCCTCCCCCAACCCCCAGATTGGAGACCCGCACCTGGTGATCTGCATGGACTGCTCCGCGGACACCATGGCCCACCGCCTCCGCCAGAGGAGCCAGAGCAGCCCGGGCGGGAGCAGCTCCGCCGCCGTGGCCAAGCGCCTGGAAGCCTACCACCGCGCGTCCATCCCCGTGATCGCCTACTACGAGGCGAAGGCACGGCTGCAGAAGGTGAAGCGTGTCCCTTTCCCCCTCCAGATGAGCCAGTTCCCTCCTTTTTTTTTTTTTTTTTTTTTTTTCCTTTTTTTTTTTTCCTTTTTTTAAGAGAACAGAGAACAAAAACCACATACAGGACATTTTTGAGTCAGGGATCTGGGAACTGGAGTTGCATACAGTTGCACAAGTTGGACCCAAATATGAGTCCCTCACTCTCTTCACCTTTGTGTCAATCAAAATTAAATATTTCTCATCACATGGACCATGAGATCTGGCCATGGAATTTTCATAGGTGCCCTTATAATTGCTGCAAACAGAGAGAGGGAAAGGGGGATGAAGGAAGGGAGGGAGGCATGGATGAGGCATTAATTGTGCCTTCTAGACAGCTGAATAAGAAAAAGGTCTCTTCTAGATCTGCAATCCAGCGACTTTGAATTTCTAAGTTTTTACATAATTGGCACTTGTCTCCTTTGCCTCCATTTTTTTTTTCAATAGCTGTTATTGAAGGAAGCAGTATATGAGGCCAGAAGAGTAGGTAATTCGGTAAAACAGTGAAGACACTGTGGGGAAATGGTCATGTCCATTTCATGAACAATAACCCATGCTAAGTCACCATTAATTTCATGAATCTGGGGAAACTACACAACCCCCATCATTCACCCATTTCACAAATATAAGCAGGTACCAAGCACCTCCTATGGCATCCCCATAGGAGGTACCAAGCACCTCCTATTGCCCTAGTGGTTTGGATACAGGTAATAAGACGTGGTTCTTGCCTGCTAGAGCTGAGTTTTAGTAGGGGATGTAGACAAACCTGTGGTCACAGTATGGGGTCAAAGTAAGAACTGAGTGGTTTCCCAGGGCCCTTTAACCCATTCTAAGGGGAAAGAAAAGGCATTGAGGAAGGTCAACTAAGTTGATCCTCGAGGTGGGGAAAGAGGCGAGGGGAGCAGAACACCCCACCTGGAGGGATCCCTGGTGAAAAAGTCAGGAGGGACAGGAACTCGGCGTGGCTGTGCCTTAAAGTGCCAAGGAAAAGAGGAACAAGAGAGGCGCTGGGCAGGAAGCAGGACACATCAAGATGAACCTTGTGTAGGAGTGACCACCGCCCTGTGAATGATGGGAGTGCTGAAGGGAACAGGCATAACCAGGGTTTTCATTTAGAAAGCTCACTCCATCAGCCTGTAGAGAACAGATCCCAAGGAGGTAAGGCTAGGAGCCCACTGGGAGGCTGGGACAGTATTTTCAGGAACAAAATCCTGCGAAGCACCCTCTCCTGCAGCCCAGATGTGGTCTCAGGATGTTTCTCAGCAAGCTTTCCAGGCAGCTCCCACCAATAGGGTCTGGTGTGCACATTGAAACCTCTGTGCTGCGCTTTGTGCAACCTCTGGCTGCCATTTAAAACAAAGATTTGGGTCTTTAAAAACAAGCAAACTCCAAGTGCATTATAGAAGAGCAGGGGCTTAAGAATTCAGGGTTGCAAAGGCCTGTCCAAGATTAGTGATTTCCACACTTTGTGAGCCTGGAACACACAGAGAAATTATTCAGACACGGGGGGATTTCTCCCATTTTGAAGATTTAGATAGATGAGAAAATCCCTAAAGAATTCAGAGGTTAGCCACTTCCATAGTGAGAATATCCGTGTGCTCTTTCTCTTGCATTATTCCAACCTAAATTCTACACACGCACAAACGCCGGGCTCATGGGTCCATGGGTAACCGAGTTCTCAGATACATCCCTGCTCTGGGATCCTTGGAGATATCTGAGGTAGGGGAAAGGAAGTTTCCAGTGCCATTGGTTCATCTCTGCAGCTTTCCCTGCGTTTTGGAGATGCTTGCGGCTGGGCCTGTGATGAGGTAACATATGATCCACTTCGCAAACACTTAAAGCCGCTCCAGCCCTGACTCCAGAGCAGTGGGCTCCAGCCCCCGGGATCCCAGAGGCCCTTCAGAGGAGGCTGCTCTGTGGCCACCTCTGCCCGGGGCTGTCCTCCACCAATGACGCTGCAGAGATTTTTTTTTAAAAGCTTCCTCCCCCAGCTTGCTTAGAGACAGGGAGGGAGGTGAGAACTGTTTGCGGGTGGCTGAGGAGTTTGCCTCAGTGTCCCTGTTGGAACTCTCTCAGCGCATCAGCAGGATAGTCACAGGCCATTCGCTAGACTTCACCCATACAGGAAGCTTCCCGCCCCACCCGCCAGAGTGAGCAGATTTGTTATTGAGAAATAATTGAGATGTCAGGGTGAAAAGCCCAACAACTGGCCAGAGGCTCCCTGGCAGAGCAAATGCATAAATCTCCCGTCTGCTCTGAGACTCAGGGAACTCCTTCTTTGGATAATGCTGGATGGGCTTCTCTCCACCCCTTCCTTGCTCCCTTCCTGACTGTCAGGCCCTCACAGGTCCCCGCAAAGAGCTTTGGATTCGGCGCAGCAGTCTTTGCACCCATGTGGTCCCGGGAAATGAGGTGTGCTCGGGACTTGTCTGTCCCCTCCCAGAGCAGCAGGCGGAAGAGGACGCCAGGCCTTTGTGCTCTCCTCTGCACGTTCCTGATTTTCTCCTCTGCGGGGGCTTTTCTATCCAGTGGGTGGTGACATGTCAGGGCCAGAGCTTCTCCAGGAGCTGCTGCCAGGGATTCTGCCAGCAGAGAATTGGTGCTGCTCCTCCCCAAGGTCCCTGGCGTATTCAGACAGGTGTGGGACACCGCTAACATCCGAGGCCTGGTGCTTTCGGTGGGAATTCAAAGAGGACAGGGGCCCAGGACACGGCACCACAGGAAGGTGGTAAGCATGGTAGTTTGTTTATTTGAGCAGGGTCCTAAAGGATGAGTGCGAGTTCATAGCAGATGCAGAGGGCACAAAGGCACAGACTGACACGGGAAAGAGCCCAATAATGTTAGCGCAAGGCGGGCTGCCAGCAGATGAACTGAAGTGGAGACAGACTAGGCTAGACAGCATGGTTGAGGCAAGACCGTGAAGGGCCTTGAATCCCATCCATCCATCCATCCATCCATTCTTTCCTCTTCCAAGCAGCATTATCCAATAGAAATGTAATTTGGGCCACATAGGTTTTTAAAACTTTTTAGTGGTCACATAAACAACAGCAAAAAAAAAAAAAAAAAAAAAAAAGGAAACAAATGAAATTAATTTCACAGTGCATTTTATTTAAGCAAATATATTCTAAGTATTATTTCTTTTTTAAAAATATATGTATTTATTTCTACTGATTTTTTACAAAGAGGGAGGGAAGAGGGATAGAGGGTTAGATACATCGGTCAGCTTCCTCCTGCACACCTCCTACTGGGGATGTGCCCGCAACCAAGGTACATGTCCTTGACCAGAATCGAACCTGGGACCTTTCAGTCCACAGGCCGATGCTCTGTCCACTGAGCCAAACCGGTTAGGGCATAAGTATTATCATTTCAACATGTTATCAATATAAAAATCATTGAAATAATTTTACGTTCTTTTTTTAATATGTTTTCAAAATTTGGTACTTAAATAGATCTCAATTAAAATGCTAATTTTTCATCAAACATACTAGGGTTGTATTTGTATTTCATAAAATTTATGGTTGGAATGGTAAATTTCACATACTCAAGTTGAAGTTCCAACAATATATTTGAATTTCCTGAGCTACATACCAGCTTTAAGAGTTAGATCAAGCCGAAACCAGTTTGGCTCAGTGGATAGAGCATCGGCCTGTGGACTAAAGGGTCTTGGGTTCGATTCCGGTCAAGGGCATGTACCTTGGTTGCGGGCACATCCCCAGTAGGGGGTGTGCAGGAGGCAGCTGATCGATGTTTCTAACTCTCTATCCTTCTCTCTTCCTCTCTATAAAAAAAAAAAAAAAAAAAAAAAAAAAAAAAAAAAAAAAAAAAAAAAAAAAAAAAATTAATAAAATATATCTAAAAAAAGAGTTAGATCAAGTCTAATTTGCATAGCATTAAGAATCTGTTCTCAGCTGCACTAGTCACCTTCCAAGGATTCAGAACCCCTGTGGCTGCTGTATTGGATGACACGGTTCTAGACCATTTTAGGAAGTTCGCACTAGATATGCAGATAGTCGAGGGGACCACTTCCAACAGGAACATGACTGATCGGGTGTGTTTTAGGACAGTCACTGTGAGAACGGATAGACTTTTCATGTCTGTGTAAAGATCTGGTCACCAAATTTAAGCTCCAGACAGAATTCAGAATTGGAAAGAAGAAGAGAAAGGAGGAAAGAGAGTACCATGCAATCTTTTCACGAGACACACTGCGGGTCCTTGGGGAATCCTCCATCCAGAGAAGCCATAATGTGCAGATTATAATCCATCCCCGTATTGTTGGGGAAGCTTGACTCTGACTCTCTCAAGTAAAGCTGCGAATGGTCCTCCTCTTTATGGTCTTGAGACTGAAGAGAAATAGGTAGACTGACCAGATATGTGAAATGGTGAGGGAGCAGGCTTCACGTAACTCTAACTTTAAAAAAAAAAAAAAAAAAAAAAAAATGCCGATAAGGATTGTCCACGTTGGTGCCTGGGTGCCGAACAGTGAGGGTCCGTCTGAGGCTCCGCTTTAACTGGGGACACGATGAGGCGAGGAAGCGGGAGGCACCCCGATCCTGTAAACCGCTCTGTGGCAGCTCAGCCCCGCAGCACCAGCACGGGAAAAGCAAACTAAAATGCAAGCAGCATTCTGAACAGTGGGAAGGGGAGAGGGGGAAATTCAGGAAAAACACCAGGTCTGGGCAGTGTGTGAGCCAGCCACCTGTTCTTTGGTTTCAAATTCATAGAACTAACGAGGAAGAGAGACACAGCACATGCAACTCCGAAGCGGTGTGACTGCTTTCTGACTCAGCCTGGGCTCCCCTGGCAGCGCCTCCTCCGAAACCGAGTGAAGCTCGGAAATTGAATCCTATTCCCTGCTCGTGTGCCTTTAGCTATTTTTTTAAAAAACACCTTTTTGTAGACTGATCAGGACATCACTTACCGCAGGGTTTTATATCCACTCTCAGACAAAAGTCAGAAGCAAAGCCACTTCCCTAATGTTCAGTTCAATACCTGCAAAACTCAGACATTCTGCCCATTTAGAACGGGAGAGCTTTGGGGGCCAGGACATGGAGAGACTTAGTTTTCCTGTTCCCTGGGGACAGAGGGCTGCTGTAAATAACACTTACTGTCTGTGGAAAAGCTCCTTGTTTTCAAGTTTTAAGCCCCCTTCACACAAAACTATCAATATGCCACTTCCACACGTTCTTCTCTGTGCGCTGTGCTCAAGGATGTTCAACAGCAGCACCCCGTCGGCTGTTTTAAATGAGCTAACGTTGCCAGCCGTGAGCATAGTTCCTGGAGCTTAGAAAGCACTTAGGAAGTTGGTTTCTCCCGTTTCCTTAGAGTCGAGAGGTTATATGTGAAAATATAAAAGCCAGGTGTTGTTCTCCAGTACTCTCCCTGTGCGGATTAACGAGCAGGGAGAATCCACACTGGGGTTCAGGGCCTGTCCAGGTAAGCTGTGGAGAACGAGGGAGGAACCTGGAGTGGAGACAGAAGGCGTTGGTCCCACCCGGTCCAGCTGGGCTCTCCTTTGCCTCATAAAGATCCACTTCAGACCTTCCCCAGCACACACACACACACACACACACACACACACACCCTTCCTATAGTTTCATTGCCTCACTGCCTCTAGAACTGTAGCCTGGGCACTGTGCCTCCTGGGACTGAGGAGAGCAGAGCCCAGTTATTTGATTTTGTCTTTCAAACCTCCTCTCACGCTTGGGATCCACAGACGCCCACACCACAGCGTGTGACTGGCTGAGTGGCCACGAGAAGCTTCCTTTTCTTTAAATAATAACTCCACAACGCAAAAGGCATGCTGTGGTTTTGGATGGAAATAGGAGGACGTGGTCCCCTCTCAAAGCCTCCCGCCTCCCAGCCCTCAGGCAATAACAAGGTGCTTGTGTTCGAAGCCAACTTGCTGGGTGTTTATGGGAGAGGATCCAGATGGAGGGTCAGAAGAGGGGCTCCAGGAGGAAGGCAAACGAGGGCAGCGGTGAGGGCGGACGCGGTCAGCTGTGTAAGGTGCTTCTGTATCTGCAGCCACTGGCCTGCAGCCATCATTCTGTCAGCCCCCGTTCCTGCTTTGTCTCTGCCCGTGAGCTGGGAGCTCCTGGAGAGCAGGACTGTGGGGTCTGCCGCAGCTCGCTGATCTCCAGCACAGGACCCGCCGTTCCCACCCGGGAAAGGTTGTGGGTTGGAAGGAAAGGGGAAGCGAGGTCAAGCACCAGACAAGGTGCTGAGAGGCTAAGCCCCGGCCCCAGATGCAGAGCCACTGGCCAGGGAGACAAGTTGCCCATGGGTCTTTGATTTTCCCATAAGGATGGAGAATGACGTATTTATGGGGGGTAGGGAGACGCAAATATTTTTAAGCTTCAATTTAATTTTTTCCTTATTGTGAGGAATATCATAGTTGCAGGAATGCATACAAGTCATATGTACTGTTTGAGGAAGAATAAATGGGCTCCGTGTAGTCACCACCGAGGCCATGAGAAAGTTCCAGAAGCTCCCCCACGTGCCCCCTGATCACATCTTCGTCCTCTTCCCCAAAAGCCATCACAATCCTGACTTTTCCGGTAACCATGTCCTTGCTCTGGGTTATTTTACCACTTACGTGTAGATCCCTCACCAATATAACTTAGCTTTGCTTGTTTTTAACGTAATGTAAATTGAATCATACCGTATGCATATGCTTTGGAGACTTGCTTTTTCCCCCCTCAACTTTGTCTGATTGTTGCATGTTTTTATTTTTAAATATATTTTATTGATTTTTTACAGAAAGGGAGAGAGATAGTTAGAAACATTGATGAGAGAAACATTCATCAGCTGCCTCTGTGCACACACACACACACACACACACACACACCCATGGGGTACGTACCCGCAACCAATGTACATGCCCTTAACCAGAAACCAACCCAGGACCCTTCAGTCCACAGGCCGACACTCTATCCACTGAGCTAAACCAGTTTCAGCTAATGCATGTTTTTAAACGTAGCTCTAGTTTTGTGTGTGTGTTTTTGTGTGGTTTTTTTTTTTCTTTTTTTTTTTTCTGTAATATTGCATTATATGACCACGCCACACATTTTTTTTTTTTTTTTTACTTTATAAACTTGGGTGTCCCTCTCGAGTCTTTCTCCTTCTGTCCCCACAGTATCCAGGCACAGGGTCTGTGACTGCCTCCTTTCCATTCCTGAGGCTGCCTTCTCTCCCTCCTGCTGCCTTCGTTAAGGCAGGAGTTTATGCCCCAATGCATGTATCCATCCACTGCCAATGGACTTTTGCCATTTTTCCAGCCTGGGGCTATTACAAACAGTGATTCCATAAACATTTGTTGTGTCTATTTTCAGGGATATCCCAATGTTTTGTTTTGAGAATTCATGCTACCGCTGGAATCAGTGAAGTCCCTAGTGCTGTGAAATAGAAACTAGTTTGCCCAAACAAGGTAGACCAGAGTTGAAAAAGAATCATTGTTTCTCGAAGTGTGGTCCAAGATGACCGTCAATATCATCCAGAGGATTTGTTAAATGTGCCACTTAGAAGACGCAGCCCAAACCTACCAAATGGGAACCTCTGGAGGTGAAGCCCAAAAAAGTTGCATTAAGCAAGCTTGCTACCCCCTCATCCCTTCCCACGAGTCTTTTTTTTTTTTTTTAATATATTTTATTGATTTTTTACAGAGGAAGAGAGAGGGATAGAGAGTTAGAAACATCGATGAGAGAGAACCATAGATCAGCTGCCTCCTGTATACCCCCTACTGGGGATGTACCCGCAACCAAGGTACATGCCCTTGACCGGAATCGAACCTGGGACCTTTCAGTCCGCAGGCCGATGCTCTATCCACTGAGCCAAAACGGTTCCAGCTCTTCCCACGAGTCTTACATGGATACCCAAGCCTCTGCTTTCTGGGGATGTTACATGTGTGACGGGACAAATCTCAGTGTTGGGTATGTCAGGGAATTTAGAGAGAGAGGAAGGGATAGTGTGCCCTCCGCCCAGGATGCCAGCCCCCTCCCAACTTCCCGCTGTTGGTCCCAACTTTAGATTTACAGCCCTCCCCAGCATTTTGCTGCAGAGCCCTCCCCTCTGCCCTATTTCTATCCAGAACACTCACAAGTCTCCTTTTAACTAACTGCAAGTCTTCCCATGACCCTCATGATATCTACCCTCAACAGGGAGCCTAGTTTTTGTTGCTGTTGTTTTAAATAGGCTTTATTTTTTTAGAGCAGTTTCAGGTTCACAGCAAAATTGACCAGAGTTTTCCATGCCCTTGTCCCCAAACACGCACAACCTCTCCCTCGTCAACATCTCCCATAGGAGTTGTGCGTCTGTTTGAACATCCACCTGTCATAATCCCAGCAAGTGCAGTGTCTGTGGGTCTTGAGAAATGTATGACGTGCCCACTATTTTCAGAGGGGTTTTACTGCCATCAAAATCCTGTTACACCCATTCCTTCCGCTCCCCCCAACCTGATCTTCTTACTGTCCCCATCGTTTTCCTTTTCCCAGATTGTCACTTAATGTGTAGCCTTCGCAGATTGGCTTCTTTCAGCCAGCATTTAAGTTACCTGCATATCTTCCTGTGGCTTAATAATCTCATTTCTTTTGAGCACTAAATAATATTCTCATCTGGATGTTTGTCCAACTAATGCAGGACATATTGGTTGCATCCAAGCTTTGGCAATTGTGAGTAAAGCTCTTACAATCATCCGTAGGCAGGTTTTTGTGTGTTTCCAGCTTCTTTGGGTAAACGCCAAGGAGTGCACAATTCCTGGATCAGAATAAGAGCTTAATTTTGTAAGAAATTGCCCAACTGCCTTCTTAAGTGGCTGGATATCATTTTGCATGCCCATCAGCACAGAATGAATGCTCCTGTTGCTCCACATCCTCACCAGCATTTGGTACCGTCAGTTCTTTTGGATTTTGGCTATTTTAATAGGTGTGTAGGGGTGTCACATTAATGTTTTAACTTAGGCATCTAGTTTTTTAACTACTTGCTTTTATTTTATTGACTTGAGACAGAGACATTGGTTTGTTGTTCCACTTGTCTACACATTCATTGGTTGGTTCTTATGTGCCCTGACCAGGGATCAAACACATAATCCTGATGTATGGGAAGGACACTCTAACCAACGGAGCTACCCAGCCAGGGCTGAAATGCTCACTTTTTTGTTTTTTGGTAACTTATGTTTTCAATTTTCACACAGCAAGTTATAAGCAGGCAAAGCTTTTTTTTTTTTTTTTTTTTTTTATAAAAAATGGTCCTACTTACAAATGTTCCTTAAGATGTTCTCTTTTCTCCTTTTAAATCTAGATAAATGCGGAGGGGACACCAGAGGAAGTTTTTCTTCAACTCTGCACAGCGATTGACTCTATTTTCTGAAGACAAAATGCATGTGTGTTAAGGGGAGTGAAGACAGAGAAACATATGAAACACACCTCAATATGTTTCAGGTTAAACCTTTTGTGTCCCCTTCCAATCCTGACATTGCTGTTTGTGCCCCAGCTTGACCCATCCGAGGCGTCTGGAAAGCATGCATGGTGTATTTGGTATCACCAGCCTCTTCGTAATTCAGACAGCCGTCTGTCCTCACAGCACGCACGCTTTCCTGTCATACAGGTAGCACCTCCGAGCAGAGTGAATGGACAGCAGTGCCGTGCCAGTCTGTCAGTTGCGCCCTCAGGACTTGCTAGAGTCTGATCATTTGGTTCTCTTCTCATCAAATAGGGAATCAGCACCCCTAAATTCCCCATTGTATCTTCCTCCCCCCAAGTTGCCTGATGAAGACCCCTTAACTGGGGGGATGAGGGAGGGACGAGGAGTGGGGAGCTTGCAAGCTGGGGCATCTTCCTCTGATAACTGTAGCTCAGAGCCAGAGAGGTTAAGTTGACATGCCAATTATTAGAAACCTGATTCAATTTGAAAAACATTTAAAAAATGTGAAACTGTACAATTTTCCAAGACAGCAAAACCCAGACTAGTCACCAATAACATGTCTCTACTCATTTTTATGAAACTGGCTACTTGGAATACTGTCATAATGGCTAAGAAAACTGGGGAAACTGGCCTCTCCCATACCTGGTGGTGCATTTGGCAATTATACATTAATACCAATTTTAACCAAATTTAACCCTTTGCACTCCGAACCATTCTGGACATTGGCTACCAGCTACTCGACGCTACTTTGCGGCGGAAACTCAATTCCCCGTAATCACTAATAAACTGCAATGTCCCCTGAGAGGGGACATCCGAGTGAAATGCTAGAATTCCGATGTCCCCTGAGAGGGGACAGTGGAGTGCAAAGGGTTAAAAGCACGAGGTGGTTTATTATTGCCATCCACTGAACCAGGGGTCTTCAAACTACGGCCCGCGCGGGCCACATGCAGCCCCCAGGGGAGTCTGATCCTGCCCGCCAGGTTTTTTGGGCAGTGAGCGCAGCCAAGGTGTTACAGTAGGAATTAGTAGTTCATATAGTCCGGCCCTCCAGCTCTCTGAGGGACCGTGATCTGGCCCCCACTTTAAAAAGTTTGAGGACCCCTGCGACTGAACTAATGCCAACTTACAGTTTTGATTTTAAATGATCACCCGTTTACTTGATACTGTTGCCAAACAGGAATCACGGGGACAGTAATAAGACTGATGTGGGCGGGGGGAACGTGTCGGCACACGATGTCTAACAGATCTCGATGCCGTGTGTTCCACACGGGCCTTTTCGAGGGCTTTGCAAACCTTATCACACCCAATGTAAAGCTGTTTCCTCGCGTCAAACCAGTGAAGTGTGGGTTCTCTGCCGTGCTGTCGTTGCCAGGATCAGAGCTTCTCATGCAGCCTGCCGGAATGAACGCACCTTCCTCTCGTCAGTCACGACCAAAAGACCCCGGTTCCAATTTGCATGATTTTCCCCCCCTTCGATGGTTGTGCCGATAAGAATCCATTTCTAGTGCAAAGTTGTATTTTTAAAGTCGTCTTTTTTTTTTTTTAATGGAAATGTACAAATAAAGTAAATGAAACACAAGATAAGACTTTTTTTCTATTTATTTGCAACTCACGCCATACTGGAAAGCATTTGAAGCCTTATTCAACAGAATCAGCAGCAAACACAGTAAGAGCTGAGATGTATGATATGCTCATATGATTTTAATTTTGGCCATAGATCAGTTTTGAGCAATTACAGAAAGAACTCTCAGTATATTCACGATACATGGTAATTTTCGTTAGTTCCTTTTGCTCCAGCAGTCCTTCTTCAACAGAAATGTCAGTGTTTGCTAACGGAGAAACCCAGTTTCTTTGGTTACAATTATGCCTCTATTAACACAAAGAGGGGCCTGTTCCTTCCATTCAAACAGTGATCAAATACTTTATTACTGCCCCGAGTTGTCACACACTTGAGAGGGGAGCACACGGAGTATTTGAGCAAATTAGAAAAAGACAGTCACAGGGTGAAAATGATCAGTTGTGCCAGAACACACAAAATGACTCTTTGTAGGAACATTCTTTAAACACATACCACGGGTTGGCAAACTCAGCCCACGCCCACCACAGCTCTGGCAGCCTGTGGAGGGGAGACGGAGGGAGGGAGGCAGCAGGGCGGGGGACTGCACGCCGGTGGGATACACGGTTTTGCCCCCAAAGCGTACCTAGAGGTGCAAATCGAGTCCTCTGCAGAGCTACAAAACACACCACTGACCTGAACAAACCCTCAGTCATAGGCTTTGAAAGCAGGAAAGGGCGGTGGAGACCTCTGCGTAGTAGGCGAGCCTGTGTGTACGCAGAAAACATGGCTCGACTCCTGTACAATGGGGCCGCGTGCCAGGCCTCACCTGCTCTGGCGCCGGGCCTCGCACCCGCCCAGCACCACGCTCCTCTCGCTCGCTGGGCCCGAGCTGCACAGCCCACTTGATATTGCCAAGCTCCCGCTTGGACAGGCCAAGCTCTACTGGCAGGGCCCTTATTGCCACCCTCCTGCCTGTCCCTCCACATCCTCTGCAGCTCCAGCTCCCTCGCCCCGCCAGGTCTCCACTCCAGCCTTCCCGTCACTGAGGCGCTTTCTCACTAGTCCCATCTAAAACGTCAGGAAGGTCCCCATTCTTCCACAGTTTTTCTTCAAGCATTATTTTCCTTCACAGCGTTTATATCTGCCTGGTACCATTTTTTTTTATTGCTGGTCTTTCTGCATTAGACCAATAAGCTCTGTGACAGCAAGCTTTGTATCCTCGGTCCCACACAAAGCAGTGATTATTTGAAGGCTGGCATTTAATCCTCTAAACCTTCCTTTTTTCAACAGCAGAGATCACAGAGGTGTTAAGAGGTTTAAACAACTTAAAAATACAAGTAAATTACTCACTAATTCCCAGTGCTCAATACAAGGTGGTTCTCTGGCAACGGTTGCTGAGTGCCTCACTCCCACACTTGGGACCAGTACCCGGAACTCCACGCTAGTGCCCCTTCCATTCCATCAGTCTAAAACCACGGCTGAGGATGAAGATACATACCTAACTGGCCCCAGAGAGGACCCAAGTCTTCTCAGCCGCCAAGGTGACATCCTCCATGTAAAACAGGACACAATTCTTCAGTGCCCTCGGAGCCCAGTAACCATCTCCCCAGGCCAGCCCCCTCCGGAGCCACACTGCTCAGGCATAGGAGGTGCCTCTTAGAGAAAAAAATGTAGCTCACTAAAACATTGGTCACATTATCAAAAATATTTATTGAGAATCTAAGAAACAGATCAAGGAATAGCCAGGCATGGATGGTCTCTGCCCTCCCAGAGCTAAATGTAAAACTACTCTCAAAAACCCACTGAATGAGCTGTGAACAAAAAAATGTAATATTTTATCTGGGATCATTAAACAGAAGCGTATTTTTCACCCAGTAAGAAATAAAAACGGCCCGGGCCAGTGTGGCTCAGATGGTTGGGCATTGTCCCGGACTCTGAAAGGTTGTGTTCAATTCCCAGTGAGGGCACATGCACCGGTTTCGGGCTCGATCCCTGGTAGGGGGCATGCAGGAGGCAGACGATGCATGTTCTGCTCTCACACTGATGTCTTTTCTCTCTCCCCCCGCCCTTTCCCTCTTTCTAAAAATCAATAAAAATATTTTTTAAAAGAAATAAAAACAAGTACTTTATAACCTAAAAGGACAATGCCTCCATAAACTGTGTGCACCTAGAACACTGGTCTTCCAACTTTGCTATCCACACTAAAAAAAAAAACTTACGTAGCATGCTATGTTATATCTATGACTAAAAATGACATTTCACAAAATGCTTATCTACTACACATAATGTACTGTTTTCTCTATTTCTTTCTCTTTTTTTGTTCCTCAAACTTCAGTAAATTGTTATGTTCAGAAATGGACAAGACATACTCTTAGGTTAATAAGCAAGAGGTACCAAACATGCATGGAAATAAATGCTGCCTGAGGCAGGAGATGCCAAATCTTAATCCCAACTTTGCTGAAATCCTATGGCCATGTTTACTGCCAAACGGGAATATGTAAATTATGCACATTATGTTAATACGTATGTTACTATATGTATGTGTGTCTTTCTAATTCAACATGGCAGACCATCTCATCTCAGTGCTTCTGCCTCATCCACAGATAATGCTTCTCCAATCTGTGCTATAAACCTGGATATACTATGCTGTATCCAGGTTTATAGCACAGATTGTACTGTACTCTAAAGTCAGTGGTCGGCAAACCGAGGTACTGTGAGGTTTGCTGCTCTGTTGACTAATGAGTTTGCTGACCACTGGGATAGGGGCTTAATCACAAGGAACAACAACAATTATTGGAATCGAGAGTCTAGGTCAGTGGTCGGCAAATTCATTAGTCAACAGAGCCGCAGTTTGCTGACCACTACTCTAGGAACCGTGCCACACCGAGAAAAAAGATTGAAAACCAACCCCTGCACACCTCCATCTCCACCACCTCCGTGGCAAACAAGGCAATAAGGCAGACACTGACTCCGGAGCCATCTGTTTATGTTAAAATCCAAGCACTGCCACTTTACTAACTATATGATCTTGGGCAAGTTACATAAGCTCTCTGGCTAGATTTCTTCATATGAAAACAGAACAAATGAACCTGCTTCATAAGGCTGTGAAAATTAAATCCGTTACTATATGCTTGCTTGGCACATAGTAAACACTGTTATCAGTGTTTGCTATTATTATTATTAGTGCATAACACACGAACCAAAACCTCTTCTGCCTAAACCATAATGCACTGGTTTTAGGTGTCATTAAAAGTTCCTTCTGTTCTTATCAAATAACTCGAGCACATTATTTCAGGAAGCACTACATCTGACCTACTGATTACTACTTAATAAGCAATGCTTAAACTGGTAGGTCTCTGTTGCCTCTTCTAGCCAACTCTTCTTTTTTAAGAGACAGAAGGCCTATTTGCAAACATGACAGCTCTGCCCATTCTTGCAGTCCTCAAATTAAAGCAGTAAAAGAACATTACCACTCCTACTACCATCCAGGGCCTTCTAAAGCTAAGAGGACTATTTGCTTGGAGCTGGAAAAAAAAAAAAAAAAAAAAAGCAAAACTAATACATCTTTGCTCAAGCAGAAAATAATCTTCTTTGCACTCAAAATTCTCAAAAATATTTGCCCTTGAAAAATACATTTAAGTACCGGTAGCTTTTATTTGTCCACTAGAGGCCTGGTGCACCAGATTTGTGCACTGGTGGGGGGCGTGGCCTGCAGGGATCAGCCCATTGTGGGAGCACCACTGATCCCGGATCAGCTGAGCAGCTGTGGACCCGCCCTCTGAGTGGCAGCTCCTGCTGTGGTATCAGCTGCTCATCCCAGTCAGCCGTGCGACACTCCCACTGCGAGTGCACTGACCATCAGGGCACAGCTCCTGCGTTGGACATCTGCCCCCTGGTGGTCAGTGCATGTCATAGAGACTGGCTGACCAGTCATTCTGCCATTCAGTCACTGGGCTTTTATTATATAGGATATATTTTCTATTCTGTGTACATAACAACTGTACCATTCATAGCCCTCTTCCAAAGCATACTTCATGCTTTATGGAATTTTTGAATGTGTCTGAATGATCCTCCAGAACTAATTGGTATTATTTCTATACAAATACAGAATTTACAGAGGTTGCCACGCAGTGGTACTATCTTGCTACAGGTTGAAGATAGATCTTCTGGCATATTCACTTAACGTCTAGTATCAAAATGCCCGGGATTCTAATGATCCCCCTCTTCTCCCAACTAGTAATTCCAAGGTGAGAAGTTAAGCTTAACTCCATTTCCTTTCCTTTCTGATACAATATATTTTACCGACATCATCAGTAATCTTTAATTAATATATTATGTTAAAATTCTCATATTTCTATATTTAAAATTATATTACTTTTCTGAATTAAAAACATCCAGGGTATGGTTTTAGTACCCTACAATGTGTTAAAAGAGGCCTAGTAAATAACGTCCCCTTGATTTAAAATTAGAAAAAGCAGGAGACTCTCACAATTGGGTCAGTATAACTCTTAATCTTAGAATATATATACTGTCTTTTCTAATAATCAATAATAATTTCCAGGGAATACAGGTTTTTTCAAAAGCCGCCTATTTAAATTAAATACATGGGGGCTTATCTTATCAAAAAGAATGAGTAAAATTTTCCACTGTTTAAGTTTTCATATCTGAATAAAACTGCCTTTTTCTTTAGCAATAGTATGTGTTCTTTTGTACCTAGTTTATAATTTAGTGCTTCAGTACCCTCTTTTACAGAGCTTTTCAAGTTCACTCTCGTTTCCATAATAAAGTCCTTACCTTTGAAGGGAAAGGTAAAGCAAAACTCTTGAGGGGGAAAAAATCCAAAATCTAACCAAAGGAAGTCACAACAAGCATTCTATAATATAAACAGACAGTATCCACACAGTTTATTTCTCACAGTCTCCTGACAAATGAACATTATTCAAGAACATACTGTATACACAGATAAGAAGAAACATACAAAATGTCATAAATGATGCACAACGAAACCCAGCAGTATAAAAGAATGCATGTGAGCCCTTGCTCACTGCGCAGACGAATTTAATCACTTGTTTAAATAGTAATAAAAATACAATCTTTTATGGATCTTGTGCAGACTACAAAAGGGGGAGTTATTACCATATATATGATCTTTATATTAGGCAGTTTTCTTTGATGAGTTGTACTGACAACTCCAAATACAGAGGCAGAAGGCTGTGTACTTTAAAGGAATTAATGTTGTGAATTAAAGACTTTACACAGTTACTACCACTGGCACTTTTCACCATAGTTTGTACACATCACATGATCATCTTATATAACATTACATTTAAAAAATATATCTGAGTGACCATTCTATAACATTCACACACCATGAGCTGGTTAAGGAAGCGATGTGGCCGCTGCCTCCTGTAGTGCTTCGTGTTGGTAAGGACAGTTCATTGTGGTTAAAAGAAATTAGATATCAATATGGTTAAGCAGCTCCAATTTACTAACAGCCGCCAGGGACCACCTCTGGAGGGGTGGGGGAACGGAGTTCTTTTAAAGTGTATATTCTAGAAGCAAACACCTTCATTGGTTAAAATTTTGTCTAAAGAAGTCAGTTTCTGTGCTGAAGACTATTTTCACAAAACTGAAAGCTACTAAACTGTTTTAATATAAATACTTCGTCTTCTCATTGTCGTATTTATGACCAAGTTCTTGAAACCTTTGGAACTGACTCACGTTTTAATGTGTGCTCTCATTTCCATCTCACCTATGTAAGTGCCACCTCAGAGACTGGAAGGTGGGGGTGAGAGACTCACCAAGGAAACCCTTTGCTCACCAGGAATGTTCAGCTGCTGAGCAGCCATCTGGAGCCACACGGTGCAGAGCTGGACTGGACGAGAACACTCAGGAAGCTGTCATGCTGTGAGTGTCATTCAGGGAAAGCAGAGAACCTTTCCAAACTGTGCACATAACTCACAATGAGACCATTGCTATGTGTTGAAGAGGACTAGCATACGGTGTTCTCTCCCATGTCATCTGTTGGCTGGAAAGTAGTTTGGGTCAAGGTAATTATAACTGGTGCCCTGGGACACACAGTAGTCTCTGTCTAAAAATGTCTCTGACCTATACACAGGTTCTAACTGGTGATCTTCTTTGTGAATATCTGTTTCATGTAGGCTGTAAAGAAAAACACACATGCACACACATTATTACATGCATTTTAATCTAGATATTCCAGAACTTCCTCACAGCTCAACTGGGTTAAACCCATTAATCTCTCCAAATCTCTAATGGAAAGTTATACTTAAGAAATATTATAATTAAGGAAAACTTCTTCATCGCCTTAGAACAATAAAATTTAATCCAGCAGATGTGATTTTCTAAGTAGTCTGGGAAGCAAATTCACTAGTACTGAAAGCTCTAGTCAAAATTGAAGATGTACAATGTAGAAAACACTTACCAGTCTGAACAAGAATCACAGAAATCCAAAGACATTCCTGGAGGACAATCCTGGCAATGCCACCGAATACCCTGGATAGGCTCTATGCCACAGTTATCACACTGTCAGAGATTCAGAGAAAAAAGGCATCAAGCTACATTATTCCACAACCTTTTCTCTGCTGGAAAACTCGTGGTATGCACACCAACATCCTCTCCCCCTCCCCACGCACTGGACAGCGATACAATTTCTAGCATGGACTGAAATTCCACCCACTTAAGACCAAGTGCAGGTGGACAAGAGGGGCATTATAAGAAACTAACTTTAATATGGTGTGTTTTAATTTATTCTTTAAAATTTTAAATAAACTACCTACAAACTTGGCTGTGTGGTTGATTAGTAATTATTCATCACCAGGGTACAATGACTGTGATCACAAACCACTCCCTTAACACTGCGGTTCAACTTTACAATTATGTCACAGAACCATTTAACACACTATTGTACCTAAATTACCAGGCAAACTCAAAATCCTCTCCAAACTCTCATTTTACTGAATTCCTCTCCAAGCCCGCAGGCTCCTATGGCCAATGACCATCTGAAGGGAAGGAAGGCCAGGCTCCTTCTTCATGTGGTGCCTGTGGAAGACCTCAGTGTGTTCTGTGCTATTTGAGAAATCAAAGTAAATGTCATTTCTAGTTTCTTTGATCATCAGGCCACCCAGAATGGCCGACTGGCCAACAAGCCACAACTGGGTCTTGTGGCAAAATTATGAGAAGTGAAGTTTCCTCTGAAAGGTCAGAGCTGTCAATTTGGAAAATCCCTAGAAAAAAGGCAGGGTCACTGAAGGATCAAGAGGGAAAATGCTTTTATACAGCCTAGCTAATGGCTAGGCCAGAAAACCAGAGGTATAAAAATCTCGTTTTAAATTTCAGTGTGTCAGTCATAGCATACATCAGTATTTTCATGTATACCACTACAGCAAGTTGATAGTTCATGGTCTCATTATCACCTCCTCCAGTCCCATCCAGTAGTCAATTCTAATGCCTAAAGTGTTCTCAAATCTGTCAATCTTTATTCCACAGCCACCAGGCAAATTCAAGAAATTCTCATCTCTTATAAATTACTGAAAGAAAAATCCCCAACTAAGGACAGAATTATCTTTTTCTCCTTCACTTTCCCAAATTACATAAATAACATACATACATGAATACATTATTGTTAAAAATAAAATTTAACAACACAGTATTCAGAAATTAAGAGTTATCCACTCTAAACCCACTGCCTTTGTAAAGATGATCAATACTAATGGTTTAAGAATGACCTTTCTGAAATGCAAATTTCATATTACCAACAGTTCCACAATCCTTTAGAACAATTTAAATTCCTTACCAAGATTTCCCTGGCACCTCAATAGCCTCTCACTATTCCCCAATATGCAATCTAGTCGTACTCAACCATTTCACTTTTTCTAAATTCCCCGAGATGATGACAAATATGTGATACCTTAATCAATAAAGTAATTTAAAAAAAAAAAAAGAGGAGGAGGAGGAGGAGGAGGAGGAGGAGGAGAAGGAGGAGAAGAAGAAGGAGAAAAAAGAAACAGAGTAAGAAAGAAACTGAGTCTGTCTTATTTACTGTTGAATCTCCTAGCATTTAGCCTAGTGCCTGAAGCATAATTGGGTATTTCAAAATTTTGTGGAATGCTAAATGTATTTCTACTAGTGTCTGAAAAAGTAACAAAAATAATTGGATGTGAAAGAAAACAAATTTCTGATTCATGAACAGCAGCAAAAAAAGGGAAACAGTTCCATGGGTGCATGGATAAAAAAAATATCACACACACACACACACACACACACACACACACACACACACACGAGTATTGTTCAGTCATAATGCAGAAGAAAATTCTGTCATTTGTGACAACATGGATGAAACTAGAAGACATTAGGCAAACTGAAATAAGCCAGACAGTGAAAGGCAAATGCTGTATAATCTCACTGATAGGTGGAAACTCAAACAGTCAAACTCAGAGAAGAGAGAACAGGGGTGGGGGATGGGAACAGGAAAAGTGGTACAATGTTGGTCAAAGGACACAAACCTTCAATTATAAGACAAATAAGTTCTGAAAAACTAATGTACAGCATAGTTAATAATTATAAATTATTTGCTAAGAGAGTATATCTTGTGTGTCATCACCACACACAAAAAATGGTTAACTATTTGAGACGATACAACTTTTACTTATCAATTACATCTCAGTAAAACTGGAAGGTAAAGAGAAATAGGTAGACAAAAACTTATTTCACATTTTACCTCAAAGTACAGAAACCTGTATGTTTGCCATTGGCACACTACTTTGTGTAAATAACAGGTTGAGAACTAAACTTACTTTTACCTGTATGCTTAGAAGTTGTGGCGTTTAAAACTCCGAAGCCATCTTAAATATCTCTATCACCCTTTCAAAAATTAATTAAATAGTAAGAGTAAGTAGAATTTACCTTAAAGCCCAAGTGTTGTACAAATCCACTTTCAGCTTGCATTTGCTGAAGTTTCTGCTTCTTTAACTTTTTAAACTGTAATAGTTCCTTATATTCAGGTAAATTCCTGTACATAATAGGAATACTTTCTTCATCCTATTGAAATCACAAAACATAAAATAAAAAATGTTAGTCTGGCTGAGACTGGTTTGGCTCAATGGATAGAGCGTCGGCTTGGGGATTGAAAGGTCCCGGGTTCGATTCCGGTCAAGGGCATGTACCTTGGTTGCGGGCATATCCCCAGTAGGGGGTATGCAAGAGGCGGCTGATTGATGACTCTCTCTCATCGATGTTTCTAGCTCTCTATCTCTCTCCCTTCCTCTCTGTACAAAATCAATAAAATATATTTTAAAAAATATTTTTTAAAAAATGTTAGTCTGATAATTAAAATGATAATTGTAAGAAATAGTGACACAGAGTATTTCTATCAACAAGATTTTTCACTTCTAGGGTACCTTTCCTTTTAGAAAACTAGTACAGAAAACAGTGTTTTCTATTAGCAATATTTCAGACTAAAACTTTCAGAGGGCTTCTTACTGCATCCTACTGAACTCTGGTGTGCTGCCTCATAGGGAGGCACCAGGAGAGCAGGGCATGGCTGCCACCTTGTCACACACTAATGCAGGCGTCACATCCCAACACACTGGTAGCTACCTGACAGCCCGGATAACCTACTTCTCCCTGACCAGCGAAACCTCCTCTACTTTAATCTAACAGATTTTATGCTTCCTCAGGTAAATATGACATTTTCTTAACAGCAAGCAAACCAATCTCTGCTTTGCTTTCTGCTCTGTACTCCCAATGATCAAGGCAGTACATTCATCTTACTCAAGGGGATGAAATAAGGTACAAAGATGATTTAAAATAGAGTATAAAAGAAATGAGTAATAAAAACTATATAAAAATATGAAGTTGAAGTTGATAGGTGAGTCAGTGTTTCTTATCCTCCCAATTTATTTGTGCTCTGTCACCCAGAGCCCATTTCTTTCCTTTGCTACCTCATGACTGATCCATGGTCACCAATTTCCACATGTACCTAAAAGCATACCCAATTCACCAACACCCTCATGTTTCATCAATTACTGGTCCTGACCAGACAACCCGTGTCCCTCTCTTCCCTCCTTCTCTCCATGTTAGGTATTATTAAACTACAATGTGTATTTCACATCAAGAAAACTGGCTTTTATAGAAATTATAACAGTTGCCCAAGGTCAAGTAGCTTGCAGTCTGATGAATTTGAACCTGATTTATCTGATTCTATAATTCCTCACACATTTAGCAGCTAAAGCCTACATAAAAGAGTTACCCTTAATTTTTCACTGTCTCATATCTAATGTAACAAATCTTGTCACTACTTAACACTTTCTAATCTCTCTCTCAAACTGGTTCTCTATAGTACCTACTCCCCCCTCTACTCCCTCCATTACTTAACATCTCTGAAATGGCTTCCTGGCTGTCTACAGCAGTGGTTCTCAACCTTTGTAATACCACTATCCTTTAATACAGTTCCCATGTTGTGGTGACCCCCAAACATAAAATTATTTTCGTTGCTACTTCATAACTGTAATTTTGCTACTGTTAACAAATTATAATGTAAATATCTGTTTTCTGATGGTCTTAGGCTCTACAGCAGCGGTTCTCAACCTGGAAAACCGCTAGCTGGGTCGCCTAAGACCATCAGAAAACACAGTTATTAAAGGAACTATATAAAAGGGTCATGGCATTAGAAAGGTTGAGAACCACTGGACTACAGCATCAGGTCCAAAGTATGTAGCTGGATAAAAGATTCTCTACAATCTCACACTTCATCTACCTTATCTCCCACTCTCTTTCATCCATTTCAAATTCTTGTCAAACATATTAAAATAGCTACTGCCTTCCTATGTCACCACTAAGACAATTTAAGTAATCTAGTAAATAGTTAACACTAATAAATATGTGATCTAAATTATGTAGTAAAAAAATCTTATAACAAAATTTATTGAATGCAGATATTTTAAACAAATACAAAGAGTACAAACTGCTAAATATGTGTGAGGGTGTGTGCATGTGCATTATAGACTATTATTCAGCCTTAAAAAAGAAAATTATGACACATTACAAGATAAATGAAACTTGAAGACATTACACTAAGTGATATAAGATCTATAGTAAGAACAAATCTCCACCTGTGAAATTGTTCAATTTATGAATTTATGAATTTAATTTTAATCACCACCATACAAACACCGTCTTTATAGGGTTTGGAGCTATCAGTGGTTTCAGGCACCCACTGCGGGAAAAAGGGATGTCTTAGAATATATCCTCGGAGGATAAGAGGGGACCAGGGATGGCTATCTTAAAATAATCAACCAAACAAAATTTAAGCCTACTATATTATATTTTGCCAATATTCTCAAAACATAATTCTTTTGAATATCCTGCCACCTCTCCTGGCCTGACTAAATTTTATTCATCCTTCAACTGCCAGCTTGACTGTCACTTTCTCCGGTCTCCCACTTAAACTCCCAATCTAAATTAAGAACCTCTTAAAAATAATTATGCTAGCAGCTATTTTTGAAGCAATTTTTAACTTTAAATTTATTGTTGTAATAATACACTTATCTTCTCTCACGAGACTAAAGTCTATAAGAGCAAAGATCAAAGATATTTTGTTTATTTAACTGAACTTAGCAGAGCCTAACATATATTAAGTGTGAATAGACATTTCTCAAATAAATAATTTTAATATCCACAAAGTATAAAATTAAATATACTTTCCTCAAGATCTGGAACTAATAGTAGCAACCCCAACTGGCCCTCCCCAGGAGGGGCCATGCCACGCCCACACTATAGGCCAGGAGCTTTGGGGATGGGGCACCTAAGCCTACCTTCCCTGGCCATAGGGTCTTGGGTCCCTGCTCTCTCACCCAGGTTTGGTTCCTCCCAGGGCCCCCCACTTGGAAATAAAGATGGGAACAGAATGGGGGAGGAGGGGCAGAAAGCCCTTCTTTAGCTGCCCTGAAGTCAGGGCCTCATCCCCCTAGAGTCTAGAGAGTCAGAGGTAGGAGGTCGAAACTCCAGGGGCTGGCTTTTGTAAAACTGATTTTACTTTAATTTTTATTATGGTTTCAGTTTTTCCATAAAGGAGCCAAACCATTTTTAAAATTACATACAAACGGCATGTCTTAAGATATGACAGATATAAGCTGTTTTCAAATGGTAAGTTTTAAAAAAAAATTTGAAGAATAGGCATTTTGCCTGGCCAGTGTTGCTTAGTGGTTAAGTGTAGACCCATAAACCAAGAGGTCATTGGTTAAGATTCCTGGTCAGGGTACATGCCTGGGTTTTGGGCTCAATCCCCTGCAGAAGGCAGCCAATTGATGTTTCTCTAATCACTGTTTTTATCTCTCTATCTCTCTTCTTTACTCTCTCTAAAAAATAAATAAAAAGATTTTTTTTTTTTTTTTTTTTTTTTTTTAAGAATAGGGCCCCACCCTAACTGGTTTGGCTCAGTGGATAGAGTGTTGGCCTACAAACTGAAGGGTCCCGGGTTTGATTCCAGTCAAGGGCATATGCTTAGGTTGCAGGCTTAATCCCCAGTATGGGGCATGTAGGAGGCAATTGATCAATGATTCTCTCTTTATCACTGATGTTTCTATCTCTCCCTCTCCCTTCCTCTCTGAAATAAATAGAAATATATATTTTTAAAAATAAGCATTTTATAATAGTTTGATACCGAAGTATACAATCGGTATTTAATCTAGAAACAGACAATATAGAGACTTACTTTTATTTGCTGATTTGTCATAAAAATCTCCTTTTCCAATTATTACATACTAGAGGCCCAGTGCATGAAATTTGTGCACAGGAAGGGGAGGAGGGGGGAGTCCCTCAGCCCCGCCTGCACCCTCTCCAATCCAGGACCCTGTGGGGGGATGTCCAAATGCCTCTCAAAATTGGGACCGCTGACTCCTAACTGCTCACCTGATTGCCTGCCTGCCTGATTGCCCCTAACCACCACTGCCTGCCTGCCTGCCCGATCGCCCCTAACTGCTCTCCTGCTAGCCTTTTCGCCCCTAACCACCTCTGGCTTGCTCTGAACCCAGGACCCAGGTCCAGGATTCCCTCCTCTAGCCAGTTGTAGCACCAGGGACCCGGGCTTCCCTCCCTCTGGCCGGCCACAGGAACCCAGGACCTGGGCCAGCTTCGCCCAGCCCAACCGCAGCCACAGGGGACCCTGGGCAGGCGGCTTTGCCCAGGCCTCAGCTGCAGGTGCTGGCACCCGGGACCGTGTGTTGGGCGGCTTCTCCCTCTCCTGGGCCCCAGCCCCAGCCCCAGCTGCTGGCATCTGGGACCATGGGGTGGGCGGCTTGTCTGTCTTCCGGGCAGCAGCCTGGCTGGTCCCCATTCCTCTCTCCCCAGTGTTGAGTGTCTGAGCCATTGTGGCATTACTGCGTGACTACCATTTGCATATTAGCTCTTTATTATATAGGATAGATGGTAGTGTTAGTAGTATATTCTGAGACTACTGTGAGCTGTGTAAGACAAAGAAAATGAGTATTATTATATTGATGTTTTTGATAAATGGGGTTTTCAAAATGGGAGAAAGAAGATAATATTTTAAGATTAACAAGGGAAAGTAAAATTCCCATAGTGAAGTTGTATTTGAAATAAAAATATAAACTTATGATGTGTTTTATCCTTGAACAAAAATATAGTTCCCAGCTCTTGCCACTAAACAGGCCTAGAAAAAATGATCAACCAAGTAACAAATAACATTTATGGAGTCAGGATATAGTTTACTAATACTATTTCCCAATAAAACAAAACAGTATATTTCCTACCCTAGGCCTGGGGTAGGAAACATACAAAAAGAGCCCAGAACTTCCTTATCATACCAGACAATAAGGAAGTTATTAAAGACTACTAGAGTCTTGTCAAAAGAATTCAAAATCCAACTTCAATAAGTTACAACTATCAATGGACCAAAACATATTAAATATATTTAAGTCCAACAATTTTTCAGAATATAAAATTTTAAAAATCTCAGTCATTTTTGGAAGATATTAGAGAAAAAACTCAGTATTTTAAAAACAAAATAAAGGGAAGAACTAAGCAGTGGTCTGAGCTGTTCTAAAATTATCAAGTGTTCATGGTGGTGGCCAGGATTAGATTTATTTCAAAGTATTTTTTTTCAAATTACTAAAGTAATAAGTGCTTACTATAATAAGCAAAGAGTAAAGGTATCCATAAATTTTTTTTAAATTAATGCTCCTTCTAACCTACTCCCCTGCCCTCAAATAACCAGTGTGATCAGTTTTTGTGTCTCTTTCTACTTCCCCTACTCTCCCTCAGCAGCTATACTGCCTTTTCCTGTATGTAGGATAATCAAATAAAGGAGAAAAGAAAGGAATATCATTGTTTTGTAACATTTAATGAATTAATGAATCTAGGCAAAAAGCAATGGCTGTGTCAAAAAGAAAAAAAAAAGAGATGATCAAACGGATGAAAGTACAAATGAAATAGTCCTGCCCACCTTAATAAATCTGAGTCTGACCAACTAGCTAGACCTATAAATTTACTGGAAATTCAGGGAACAGAGAAAACAGGTTAAATGACACTAGGAAGATGTAAACAATAAAATCCACACAAGATAAATTCTACAAGATAAATTACCCAGTTTTTCACCAAAAACAAGTAAGAAAATGTAAGAAAGAAAAAAGGAGGGGGAAGGGAGGACTTATTGCAATTTATGATTAGGAAAATGTGAACTGAATGTATATTTGATCAGATAAAGAATTACCTCTACAATCATATTGAAACTGTATAATGTCTAGAACTTTGTCTGAAATATTTGTGAAAAAGTTGGAATGGGTAGGAAGTATAGATAAAAACAAGATTGTCATAAATTGAAATTATTGAAGTTAGATGATGCGTGAATATGGATTATCCTCTTGTATTTCATTTATTTTAAAAAATTAAACACATTGTAATAATAGACCCTTAAATTTGATTTGTTAATTTAAAAAGAAGAAGAAGAAGAAGAAGAAGAAGAAGAAGAAGAAGAAGAAGAAGAAAGAAAGAAACCCTCATTCTAGAAAAGAAGAAGAAGAAGAAGAAGAAGAAGAAGAAGAAGAAGAAGAAGAAGAAAGAAGAAAGAAGAAAGAAGAAAGAAGAAAGAAGAAAGAAGAAAGAAGAAAGAAGAAAGAAGAAAGAAGAAAGAAGAAAGAAGAAAGAAGAAAGAAGAAAGAAGAAAGAAGAAAGAAGAAAGAAGAAAGAAGAAGAAGAAGAAGAAGGAAGGAAGGAAGGAAGGAAGGAAGGAAGGAAGGAAGGAAGGAAGAAAGAAAGAAAGAAAGAAAGAAACCCTCATTCTCCAAGGAGCAGGAATAATGAGAAAATCCTGGTGTGCTTATTTGGGCCCTAATCTGTACAGTGCATAGACAAATATACATCTGTAGTAAAAACAGATAACTTACTGATGCCTCCTCGATAGTGGTGCTCATGTGGCTATGAAAACAAGATCGGTCATCATCTTCATCCATATACACTGGTGGTTCATGGGAAGTCATAAAAGTGGAAGGTTTAAAGAGATGCTTATTAAGAGGGTGCTGTCGTCTGCTTGTTGAAGACTACATGAGAAAACAAATGTTTAATTGCAACAGTGGAAAATCATTAAAATAATCAAGACAAAAATATAAATGTTACTTCCTACAAGTCTATTAGAAGGGTTTTAATTCTATTTATTTATTTATTTATTTACTTACTTACTTATTTATTTGCTATTGTTCTTAATCCTCACCCAAGATGTTTTTCCACTGATTTTTAGAGAGAGTGGAAGGGAGAAGGAGAAACAAACAGAGAGACATATCAATTAGGTGTCTCCCCTGTGCCTGGTCCAGGGCCAGGGATAGAGCCTGCAACCGAGGTGCGTGCCCTTGACTAGAATCAAATCTGGGATCCAACAGTCTGAGGGCCAATGCTCTATCCACTGAGCCAAACCAGCCATAGCTCACTTCTATCATTCATCACACTCCTATGCAGCTGCTTTTCCTACATTATCTGGATTTTTAAAGCACAATTAACCTTTAACACATTAAGCGCCCTGTCAGTCACTGGTGACTGACACTATACCTTCCATCCTGAAGACAAAACAGGCTGGGCACTTAACGTGTTAAAAAACAAAGAAGAGACACAGAGGGCGAGTACCCAAACAATGGGACCACGTTCTCATTATCTAGCTTTACATCTGTATCCCCAGTATTTATCACATTCCTGACACTCAAATGCTAAACTGAACTCCTTTTACACTCCTCATAGAAGATCAGGGAAGATGAAGTAGCCTTAGCCAGATATAAAACTATCAAGTAAAAGAAAAATTTCCACAACATGGTGAATGTCTGAAAATGGTACCTAACACTGACTGACTGCTTACTTTATGCCAAGCTCACTTAATCCTTACCCCATTCCTATAAAGCTGTTATTACCACCTCTAATTTAAGATCAAGAAATGGAGGCATGGAGAGGTTAAGCTGCTTGCAAAGGTGTTGAAGGAGATAATGGTAGAACCAGTATCACAACCCACATCTAAGACTAACTTAGAAACTAGCCATAAAAATTAGAGCAGTTAAGTTGAATGTTGGCTATCAAGGTTCCAACATTCCAAAGTTATAGGATGAATTCTATATATATCTAATATAGGTAATGTTAATATTTAAGGGAAAAGAAAATCCAGAATATTTAAAACAATTGATATATTAAAGAAAGCTTCCAAAGCTTGGTAACAAGAATAAAAACAAAACATATAGCTTCAATTAAAAAAAAGGGCAACAGCATTAAATGGTCTTAGCTTCTCTTTATATGAAGGATGGCAGTAGTGGAGGGGGGGAAGTACCAGGATGATTTACTAAGGGAATGAAATTAGGCCATTCTGTGCTTTATTTTTTGTAATTAAAGCAAAACAACAACCACAACCCTGGATATAATTTGGTGCGATGTGCTATGTAGGAGAGGGACAGTAGCTTTTTTGATGTGGAGACAACCAGAGAACAACTTGAGATCAGATCTGGCTTGAGATCAGAATCAGAGGATCAGTGGTTCCCATATTTAACAGTAATGTGAATAGACAATCTACTCAACATATTGTAAGACCTAGTTGTCTCATCTATAAAAAGATTGTACAGTAGTACCTGACCCAGAGCATTCAATCATGAGAATAACAGCTAGCTACTAACACCATTATCAGTAAAGTGAAGGTGACATTATCTACACTTCTAGAATAACAGTGAGGATCAAATAAAATATCTTAAACATTTCTATTCTTGGATTTAAGTAGCATATCTAAAAACTGGAAATTGATTGTGTTTATTAAAGTGTCAAACATCCTAAAAACTTTAACATCACAAAGGCCTTTCTGACACATTCAATTTAAAATATTTCAAGCAGCACTCATTCACATAAGCTAACCTACTCCAAAGAAAATAATGAACAAACATCATTAAAGCTCTCTCAATTAAAATGAGTAGCAATCATGGATTCCTGCCCTGTGTTTATGCTCAATATAACAAAATGCTTAGAATAAGTGAACTTTTAAAAATAAAACAACCCCATTCTAATAAATGTATACATCTTTACATAGCACTTCTGACTTTGATGAGTTTAATCTATAATCTAAGATTTATTTTCATCTATTTTCTTCTTACCTTTTTGGAGTATATATATAAGTTTGGTGTTCTGCCTGGGACTGGAATGCCAGCTTTAGTTAGTTTTATGAAATACTTCTGCACTCGGCTGGCAACCTAAGAAAACATGACAATCCATTGAACATAGTGTATTGATATGCTATACCCGAATAGTTTTTGGTCCAATTTCAAATGTATTATTCATCTAAGTGTATATGCTTTTTATTAAAACTGAAGTCTCTCAAAAGCATATACAGGAGGTTCTGAAGGACTGTCAAATTGGGATTCACTAACAAATGTTCAACAGTTATTCAGTCTATCATACACCATCACTTATTCCTTTTCTACTGGATCATTCCCATCAGCAGACAAGCATGTAACACATGAATAGCTTTTAAAAATTAAAATGTATATGTGTATCTTAATGAATGCTAAGAATTTTAAATTTATCAAATGTTTGATTCCAAAGCTAAATACATACTTTCAACTTGTAAATACTTATGCTTATAATATAAAAAAACATCTATAATAATATTGATGAGAATGTAAAGGAGAAAACTGCTGGTTTTTTAGAGACAAGCAGGAAATACTAACTAAGGCCATATCACAAATCTATTACCACAGTCTAATAAAAAAGTATATAGTTGGTTACCAAAGAGATCAAAGAAGAAATTAAAAACATCCCGGAAACAAATGACAATGAAAACACAACAACCCAAAATTTATTGGGCACAGTGAAAGCAGTCCTGAGAGGGAAATGCATAGCCTTATGGGCCTAACTAAAAAAAAACAAGAAACACTGGTAATAAATTATCTAACTCTACAACCTAAAATTAGAAAGAGAGCAACAAGTAAAGCCCAGAGTGAGTAGAAGAAAGGAGATAATAAGGATCACAGCAGAAATAAGTGACAGAGATCAAGAAAACAATACAAAAAGATTAATAAAACCAACAGCTGATTATTTGAAAGGATAATCAAGATTGATGAATCTCTAGCCAGGCTCACCAAGAAGCAGAGAGAGAGGACCCAAATAAACAAAATTAGAAATGAAAGAGGCAAAATAACAACAGACCCCACAGAAACACAAAGGATTGTTTCACAAAAAAAAAAATACTATGAACAACTCTATTCCAACAAACTGGACAACCTAGAAGAAATGGACATATTCCTAGAAAATATGACGTTCCAAAACTCAATCAGGAAGAATCAAAAAATCTGAATAGGACAATAACTAAAACTTCCAGCACACAAAAGCCCTGGGCAAGATGGCTTCACAGGGGTGTTTTACCAAACATTCAAAGAACTAAAACCTATTCTACTCAGACTATTCCAAAAAATTCAAGAGGAAGGCACACTTTCAAGCTCTTTCTATGAAGTCAGCATTATCCTAATCCCAAAACCAGATAAAGACACTACAAAGAAAGAGAATTACAGGTTAAATTCCTGATGAACATAGATGCTAAAATCCTCAACAAAATTCTAGCAAATCAGATTCAGCATTACATTAGAAAGATCATATACCATGACTAAGTAGGATTTATTCCAGGGATGCAAGGATGGTACAATATCCACAAATCAATAAATGTGATACATCACATAACAAATTGAGAAATAAAAATCACATAGTCCTATCAACTGATGCAGAAAAAGCATTTTACAATACCCAACACCCTTTCTTGATAAAAACGCTCAGCAAAATGGGAATAGAGGAACAACACCTCAACATAACAATAGCCTTATATGACAAACCTATAGCCCACATCATACTTACTGGGCAAAAACTAAAACCATTTCACCTAAGAACAGGAACAAGACAGGGATACCCACTCTTACCATTCCTGTTAGACATAATACTGGAAGTGCTAGCAATAGCAATTAGAAGAAAAAATAAAAGGTGTCCAAGTTGGAAAAGAAGAAGTAAAGCTATCATTATTTGCAGATTACATGATATTGTACATAGAAAACCCTAAAGACTCCATCAAAAACTACTAGACTTAATAAATGAACTCAGCAATGTAGCAGGATACAAAATTAACATCCAGAAATCTAACACTTTTCTATACACCAATAATGAACTTACAGAAAGAGAAATTAAAAAAAACAATCTCATCTACCATTGCAACAAAAAAATTAAGATACCTAGGAATAAACTTAACTAAGGAGGTAAAAGACCTGTACTCAGAAAACTACAGGACACTGAAAAAAGAGATAGAGGAAGACATAAACAAGTGGAAGTCTACACTGTGTTCATGGATTAGTAGAATCAACATCATTAAAATGTCCATACTATCCAAAGCAATCTATAGATTCAATCCCATTAAAATACCAATGGCATATTTCACAGACCTATAACAAACTCTCCAAAAATTCATATGGAATAGAAAAAGACCCTGAATAGCCGCAGCATTCCTAAGAAATAACAAAATAGTAAGGATCTCAATACCAGATATCAAGCTATATTACAAAGCCACTTTTCTCAAAATTGATGTACTGGCACAAGAACAGACATAAACTGAGTGGCCAGATTATTATGATCTTTGAATCATAATAATCTGAACATTGTGTGTGTGTGTGTGTGTGTGTGTGTGTGTGTGTGTGTGTAAAAGGCCCAGTGCATGGGTGGGGGTCTGGCCAGCCTGGCCAAGGGGAGGCGATATGGGTGGTTGGCCAGCCTGCCTACTGGTCTAACTCCTGGGTCAAGGGGACAATTTGCATATTAGCCTTTTATTATATAGGATATACACTGAGTGGCCAGATTATTATGTGTTCAGAGATCATAATAATCTGGCCACTCAGTGGATAGACCAATGGAACAGAACAGAGAACCCAGAAATTAACCCAAGCCATTATGCTCAATTAATATTTGACAGTGGAGGCAACAGCATACAATGGAATCAAGACAGTCTCTTCAATAAATGGTGCTTGGAAAATTGGACAGATATATGCAAAAAAACGAAATTAGACCAGCAGCTTACACCATAAACAAAAATAAAACTCAAAATGGATAAAGGACTTAAACATAAGACAGGAAACCATAAAAATTTTAAGAGAAATCCATAGAAAACAAAATGTCAGACATATGTCATATCTTTTTACTGATACAGCTCCTAGGACAATGGAAACTAAAAAGAAAATAAACAAATGGGACTACATCAAAATAAAAAGCTTCTGTACAGCAAAAGAAGCAATCAACAAAACAACAAGAAAGCCCACTGCATGGGAGAACATATTTGCCAATGTTATCTCCAATAAAGGTTTAATCTCCAAAATTTACAAGGAACTCATACAACTTAACAAATGGAAGATAAACAATCCAATAAAAAAATGGGCAAAGAACCTAACAGACACTTTTCGAAAGAGGACATACAGAAGGCCAAGAGACATATGAAAACATGCTCTAAGTCACTAATCATCCAAGAGATGCAAATCAAAACAACAATGAGGTACTCTCTCACACCTGTCAGAATGGCTATCATCAACAAATCAACGAACAGTTAAGTGCTGGTGAGGATGGGGAGAAAAAGGAACCCTCGTGCACTGCTGGTGGGAATGCAGACTGGTACAGCCACTGTGAAAAACAATATGGAGTTTCCTCGAAAAATTAAAAATGCAACTCCCATTTGGCCCAGTAATCCCACTTCTAGGAATTTATCCCAAGAAATCAGAAACACCAATCAAAAAAGATATATGCACCCCTATGTTCACAGCAGCACGATTTACCATAGCTAAGGTTTGGAAACAGCCAAAGTGCCCATCAGCAGATGAGTGGATTAGAAAACGGTGGTACACCTACACAATGGAATACTACCCTGCTGTAAAAAAGATGGAACTCTTACCATTTGCAACAGCATGGATGGACATGGAGAGCATTATGCTAAGTGAAATAAGCCAGTCAGAGAAAGATAAGTATCATATAATCTCACTCATTTGTGGAATATAATGAACAACATAAACTGATGAAAATAGCTCCAGAGACAGATAAGCATCGAACAGATTGTCAAACCTCAGAAGGCAGACAGGGGAGGAGGGTGAGAGATTAACCAAAGGACTTGTATACATGCATAGAAACATAACCAACGAACACAGACACTAGGGGGGTGAGGGCATGTGCTGGGGGGTGGGAGTGGTCGGGGAAAGGTCAATAAAGGGAAAAGGAGACATATGTAATACTTTATTCAATAAAGAATTTTTTCAAAAGTATATCACTGGTGCATCATCAAGCATTCAACGGACACTAAATCCATTACATTTTTATTTTTTTAGTATTATCTCAAGTTTGTTCTAAAATCAACACAAAAATATACAATGCTAATTTTAAAACCCTACATACCATTACACTCTGTAGCTAAAATGATGCTGCAGTCTGCTGATGTCAGTCACACTATCCTTCATAAAATAAACTATCAAAAACATATCAACAATATGGGACTGTCTCCTCAATTACCTGCTTTGCTGTCCTATTGCCCAGCTCATCTGCTATCTTCTGCCAGCGTCGTGATTCCACTTCTTCAGGAGGGTATTTCAGGAGTAGCTGTTCAAGCTTTTTCTAAGCCAAATCCAAGATCAAGTTTAAGAAAGTTTAATACTGAATTTCTAAATAAATACATCCACATTTCATTTTAAATTATAATATTCCCTCCTCAAATTTGGGGGTTAGGCACTAGAAATCGTCATGTAAGAAAAAGTTCCCATAAAGCAACTTAAAGAACTCACGGAGAAAATGAAATTAGAGAATAAGCCTAGAGAAGCCCTTATAAAGATTTTCTATTCACTTCAATAAAAAGATAGCATGCAAAAATTAATATTTTATACATCTTGGTGATTTCCATTGACTATCTTTTCTTATAGACTACGTTGAGGTTCACCCTTATACATTTGACAAAAACATGTAAATTAATTTGATTTGGACAGAAAAAGAGACTTTCCTTCCTTTGTGTGGTCCTCCATTCAAAGATTTGATTTTAATATTCTGACCTATTCCTCAGTTCTCCCATAGTAATAAATAATAAAGATGCAAAATAATCTAGATGCCTGAAGTCAAGATTCTTAAGCTTTTAATAAACTCAGTACAGCTGAGAAGTTAATCCTCCTATGAAACAGAAATGTGTCTCCAACCTTACCCACAAACAGTCCTAGTTGCATGCCAAAACGAAACAGAACCCACTGACTGGCTTCGTCATCTCCCCTCACAACAAAACAAGAGCTCACTGAGGCACACTTGACTTGGCCCCAAGTTTTTTCTCTCCCAAAACTGCAATACAAAAGCTTTAGTCTGTCCATTTCACTACCTTTTTTACTCTTCCTCCCAAAACCAGGTACCTTCTTTAAAAATCAGCCCAAACAGGATTTCATTTATGCTCAAAATCCAAAACTCTTAAAAGATTGCAAAAAAGTATACATAAATAAGTTTAAATATTTTAAATTCATGGTGAAGAGAGATTATAAACAATAACATACACTTTATCCATATCTAATTTTAACTCTTTATAATCTACACAATTTAGAAATATCTATTACCTGTTCTTCAACAGTCCACAACTGGTTAAAGGTTTCAGGTTTGGTGTCATCACACAGACGTCCTCTTATCATCTGCATATAAAACAAGGCCTTTGTCAAGCAGAAAGGAACAAAGACCGCCCTCTGATATAGCCAAATAACAAACTATGGAACTTTTTTTTATTAATTCCAAATGTTTTAGTAAATTTACTTTTTAAACATGTATATAATGTAATATTACACATATTACTCATTTAATCCTCACAACTACTCTACAACATAGGCAATATTAATTATGTTTTATATAATCAAAAACTGCAGCTTGGAGACCTTAATAAATGACATCTGAAGTCCCACAGCCAGTAATTATTAGAGGTGGGTATGCAATCCAGGTTTCTCTTAACTTCAAGGTCATGTCCCTGCTATCTTCAGTGAAAAGACTGCTTAAATTTTAAGAATACAAATCAGCAAAAAGTCAGAATATTTTGTCTACAATTCAAATTTCCCTACTCCAATACTGTGTACTGCTTACTTGAGGACGATTGCTTGAGCCTTCTGGACCATCACTCAAAGGCAGCACAGAGTAGGAAAGGGACTCTCCATCCTTCTTAGGATCTGAAGGACTTTTTGGTCTAGCAGGTAAACCTACTAAATAAAAGACCATGAATAGGATTATTAAAGCAGGACTTTGCCAGGTATTTCTCTACTCAAATTCTTATCATGTCATTTCTTACCTTTATCAAAAACTAGCTTAACTCTCCTTGTATGTCTTTTACGATTTTTAAATTCTCTTTCAAAGTTCCCAAGACTATTGGTATATTGGTCCCATACAATCTCAGGCAATTGAACAACTCTTTGTGGGTACGGAAGCCCTATATCAGCCTGGAAAAAAAATAAAACAGTCTAAATTTAATTCAAGAAATTATCAACTATAGCCAAACTACAGATGACATCAAATCCAAATAATCATCAACTGGGCATTTGTAGTCACAATTAAAATCCAATAGCCAATGAAGTTAAGATAATGTAGTCTACACATTAAATGGTAAAGATGATAACAAGGAAAGGATGAATCGATTTAACAAAACATAAGCACTATTTTTAGAGCTCTAAAGCTGAACTGTATAGACATATTGTACATTATCACTAGCAGACTTTAAACATAAACAACAAAGCAAAAAAAGGTTGTTTATTTTAAATGTAGTCCAGTTCACCACTTATCCATAAAACAATGATTTTCACAATATATACTCTTACGACATGTAAAAAAAATTATATCCTTTTAAAAAATATATATATTTTATTGATTTTTTTATAGAAAGGGAGAGGGATAGAGAGTTAGAAACATTGATGAGAGAGAAACATCAATCATCTGCCTCCTGCACACCTCCTACTGGGGATGTGCCCGCAACCAAGTACATGCCCTTGACCAGAATAGAACCGGGTCCTTTCAGTCCCCAGGCCAACACTCTATCCACTGAGCCAAATAGGTTAGGGTGAAAATTATGATATCTTGAGAATCAAAATTATACCTTTAATTTACTTTAAATTCAGTTACTTTACCAACCACCTTTAGAGAAGTCATTCATTGTTATAATTACTATAATCAGGTGACTATGATCAATGTCTTTTAAGGGGTTTGGGTTAAACATAGGTGGATGCATTGTTGAACTCATAGAGTACTACAATTAGGATATTTTAACTTTCATTGTATGAAAAATTCACCTTTAAAAAAGCCTAAGAATTTTACTTAATAATATGCATTTAAAGTATTTTGGTATATTAATATGTCTAATATTATTTTGGTATATTAATTTAAATGCATGGAAAGCATTCTATCTTACAATAAGATGGAATTATGGATTGAAGACTGATAGATATGTGATAAAGCAAAAATAGTAAAATGATAATTGGAGACTCTAGGTGGTGGATATGTGTGTGTTACTTATACAATACCTTCAACATTTAAAACGATGAGGAAAACCATCATAAATTATAAAACTGGAAGGGCAAAATCCACTTTGTGACACAGAATTCTTAATTTTTATTTTGCTTATGACATATTACATTATCATAATAGTACCTATAAGTTTACGGTTCAACTTTAGCAAATTAGATCATCTTTTAAAGTAATGATGGTAATATTAAAGAAAGCTAACAGCCACAAATGTTCGCTGCATTCTATATATTAATATATACCACAAATTTCCTAATTTCAATAAGGAGCTTCTAGATGTCCACTAAAACAAACAGATCACATGTCAACAGCTTAATGTGGTAAACCTAGAGAATAGGCAAATTAAGTATACATGAGTAAACACAGAAAAACAAGAGTCAAACACCTAAAGTAAATCCAGTATAAACATTTCTCCCTAATAAACACATATTTTTCATGATTATTATAGTATCTGGACTTACTGTACACCTGTACGTTAAAACTGGTCTATATCACACCTGTTTCTGACATAAAATGAAAAGAAATTCAGTTCTAAATTAAACCTGAAAATGGAGAACCAGCCAATACCCAGCTGTATACAACTTTAATGAATGTGCCTAACTCTATGTTCTGTCCACCTGGAAACATGAACAAAATAAAATTAAGGTTAACAAATGTTTTATCAATATTTACAATACTACTTATTTTAGCTGGTTCCATTTTAAGTAATCATTGTAAGTACTATATCTTCTTGCAACAGCAAATCCTATATAATAAAAGCCTAATAATTATGCCAAGTGTCCGACTGTTAATTGGGCCAGTTCCTATGATGCACGGGGAACACTCCAACTGGTAGGTTAGCTTGCTGCTGACTGGGATTGGGCAAGATGGGCCAGATACACCCTGGAGCCGTCCCATGGTCCCTTCCCCTGGCACCAGTGGGAACCCTCAGCCTGGCCTGCACTCCCTCGCAATCCGGGACCGGTTGGGGGATGTCAGAGAGCTTGTTTCAGCCCGATCCCCACAGGCCAGGCTGAGGGACCTACCGGTGCACAAATCTGTACCCCGGGCCTCTAGTTTTTTAATAACAGCAGCGCAGAATCAATAAACATCTAAGTGGACACTATAAGAGGGAGGATGCAATAGGGTTCTAGAAACTTTAAAAATTTTAACAAATGCTGAAACCGGTTTGGCTCAGTGGATAGAACATCAGCCTGCTGACTGAAGGGCCCCAGGTTCAATTCCGGTCAAGGGCATTTACCTTAGTTGCAGGCACATTCCCAGTGGGAAGTGTGCAGGAGGCAACTGGTCGATGTTTCTCTCTCATTGATGTTTCTAATTCTCTGTCCCTTTCCCTTCCTCTCTGTAAAAAATCAATAAAATATATATATTTTAAAGCAGGGGTCTTCAAACTACGGCCCGCGGGCCACATGCGGCCCGCAGAGGAGTCTGATCCTGCCCGCCAGGTTTTTTGGGCAGTGAGCACAGCCGAGGTGTTACAGTAGGAATTAGTAGTTCATATAGTCCGGCCCTCCAGCTCTCTGAGGGACCGTGATCTGGCCCCCACTTTAAAAAGTTTGAGGACCCCTGTTTTAAAGTTTTAACAAATCAATATATAGATTCCATATCCATTAAGATAGTCAATGTTCTTAAAGCACATAAAGAAATGTTTGTCATGTAAATATTATAGCTAGAAAAATTCAAATAATAAATTAATAAATCTAAATGAAACAAAGTCCTCAGGGCCATTCCCTTACTACTTGGTAGATCACTTTTGTGATTCATTAAAAATGGGGAACTAATAATTATACTAAAATTGTCACACTAGCCCTTGCTGATTTGGCATCAGCCTGTGGACTTAAGGGTCCCAGGTTTGATTCTGGCCAAGGGCACATGCCCAGGTTGCAGGCTTGATCCCTAGTAGGGACCGGGCAAGAGGCAGCTGATCAATTATTCTCTTTCATCATTGATGTTTCTATCTTTCTTCTCCTCTCCCTTCCTCTCTGAAATCAATAAAGAAATATATTTAAATCAAGAGTTCAAAACTTTGGAAAACATTTAAAAAAATTGTCATACTATACCTACACAAGCCAGGTTTTTGTTTAAGGTGAAGAAGGTGATTCTTTTTCATAGTTTTTCAATTTTAATCTTGTCACACAATGCTGATTAGTATTACTGAACAATTACTGGATCCCTAATTTAAGACACATACTGTCATAAACGCATATCTAGATTATCTCCACATTTTTATATTATAGCCCTGGCCAGTGTTGCTCAGTAGTTAGAGTGTTGATCCACACATTGAAGCATCATGGATTCGATTTCCAGTCAAAGGCAGTACCTGGGTTACAGGTTCAATCCCCAAGGCCTGATAGGGGGCAACCAATCGAAGTGTCTCTCTCACTTCAATGTTTCTCCCCACTTGCTTCCACTCTTTCTAAAATTCAACAGAAAAACTATCCTCAGATAAGGATTAAAATAATAATAATAAAATAAAAATTAAAAGGTTATTATAAAAACTTGAATCACTTTCATAGGTTAACTGCTAAATATGAAAGTTCTGTTTAAAGAAAAATAGAAAATTATTAGAAAATTCTATACCAACATGCATATAAGTGCAACCAATGGACATAAAACTCTGGGGAGGGAGGGTATATATGGGAGGGAGGAGGGCAAAAAAAAAAAATCAATAAAATATATTTTTTTAAAAAAATTCTATACTAAAGTAAAGGACACTTCAAAATTAAGTAAAGTTTATACCTCTACTTTACTGACTTGGCAACCATAATATTAAAGATATTTAAAAGAGAGTTTTTGTTTTTATCACTGTTTTCTATCTCACTATTTTGAGTTAGTTACAAAAGTAAATTAAAGCTAAAGGTGTTAATAAATCCTGAAGTTTTTTTAGTGTTTTGGTTTTTTTGCCGTTTTTTTTATTTGTTTGTTTTTTAGCTAATCCTGAAATCAGGAAAGCAGAAGAAGGAAAACACTCTAAAATGGGGAAAGTAACAGGAAAAAATCATAATACTGACTAGGGAACAGGACATCAAGTTCCTATAAGAGCATCCAAATGAAATATCTAGGTATTTTCAGGAAGGCAATGTCTTGCCTTCAGTAGTATGGTTAATTACAGAAAGGGAAATAATTAAACATTTTTAAAGTATATACTGTATAAAAAAACACAAGCTTTTACCAAATAAATCTCAAGAAATGTTAAAAAGTGCTCAATATATACCTTCTTCTGGAGTTTCTCCACAAATCCAATGGGATTTTTTAGTGCTTCTTTCTGATGTCTGCTTAAACTTTCAAGATCCTGGACTGCTTGAGAACGTTGAGCCTCGAGTACAGCAATCGTCTGCAATAGTCTCTGGTAACTATAGAGACAAAGAAAAATACCTCACTAACACTTTCTAGTAACAACAATAAACAAAAACTGAGTTCAAGCCATAATCTACTATTAAGTCACACAGTCTTTTTAAAGTTACCTGAAAGAGTTTAGTAAAACATATTACTGGGAATAAATGAGGTCTTCCTGAGTTACGAAGTACCTAGTCAGAAAATATCAGTTAGAGAAAGCAAAGCCTTATTTCTCCATTAAAAAATGTATTTGACTGATTTTGAGAGAGAGAGCAAGGGAGAGAGGAAAGGAGGAGAGAGAAACATCCATTTGTTGTTCCACATATCCATGCATTCACTGGTTAATTCTTTTATGTGCCCTGATCGAGGAGTGGACCTGTAACTTTGGCCTTTGGTGTATGGGAACAATGCTCTAACGGAGCTACCTGGCCAGGGCCTCCCCCACGTTTTATTTCTTGAAGCTGAACAAGTATAGAAAATAAGAAAGTATGTGTGTGTGTGTGTGTGTGTGTGTGTGTGTGTATATATATATATATATATATATATATATATATATATATATATTATTGATTTCTTACAGAGAGGAAGGGAGAGGGATAAAGAGTCAGAAACATCAATGAGAGAGAAACATCGATCCACTGCCTCCTGCACGCCCCCCACTGGGAATGTGCCTGCAACCAAGGTACATGCCCTTGACCGGAATCAAACCTGGGATCCTTCAGTCAGCAGGCTGATGCCCTATCCACTGAGCCAAACTGGTTTTGGCAATATGAAAGTATCTTGACTTCCCAACAATCAAAGTCATCAAGAAACTGCTAAACTAAAAAAAATTAAAACCGTAAGACTTCAGCACTAGGAGGGGTCACCAAATTTAGCCCCTCTGTTGTACTCCATTGGAATAAGCAATCTGAGGCACATTTTCTTTTCCAGAATTACATAATTCAACATGATCTTGTGTGTCATGCTTTTCATTTGCTCTACTATACTGTTCTACAGGATGTTTACTTTCATATCTATTTTTAAGTATTGAATATTTTAAAAGAAAGTAGGCCATTACAATATTTTTTTTACTTCCCTGCCTACAAAAGTCCACTTAGCACAGCTAACAAATTTATCCACACAAATCTATTTACTATCTGTCATTATCCTGAAATCTCATTATGTTACATGTATACTAATTAATTTCCTCCCTCCCCCTCTCTCTACCTCTAGTTCAAATTGTCTTGCTTTTCAGATTAAGGTCTAATTTCACATACAGATACACATATGTAAACGTGTTGACCCAAAACCCTGAATACTCAAATACATTTTGCAAAAAGAATTAAGAACAAGTCACCCTAAGTTCACTTCCAAATAAGTGGCTAATCCCTAGATGGTTTGGCTCAGTGGACAAAGCATTGGCCTTCAGATTGAAGGTTCCAGGTTTAATTTGGGTCAAGGGCACATGTCCAAGTTGCAGGCTCAATCAGTAGGGGGCATGCAGGACGCAGCCTATTAATTATTCTCTCTCATCACTGATGTTTCTATCTCTTTCTCCTTCTCCCTTCCTCTCTGAAATCAATAAGAATATATTTTAAAAATAGTAAGTGGTTAAGACCTTAAACTATTAATGAGGCACAATTTTTTATGGTCTCAATTACATTTCATTTTGTTTCCCACTAGACTGTGAACTTCACAATGGCAAACACATCTTAAAAGTCCACTAATTATTAATCTAGTGTGCAGCGTACTCCCCAGCATATAGATTTGCAATAAATACTTTTTAAATATATTTATATACTAGAGGCCCAGTACACAAAAATCATGGGGGCCGTACCTTCAGCCCGGCCTGCACCCTCTCCAATTAGGGACCCTGTGGGATCGGGCCTAAACCGGCAGTCAGACATCCCTCCCGCAAACCGGAACTGCTGGCTCTGAACCACTCACTTGCCTGCCGGCCTGATCGCCCCTAACCACCTCTGCCTACCCAACCTGATCGCCCCCTAACTGCTCTCCTGCAGTCTGATCACCCCTAACTGCCCTCCCCTGCCAGCCTGATCACCCCTAACCGCTTCTGTCTCGGACCCCCGACACTGTGGCTTTGTCCGGAACGATATCCAGTCTAATTAGCATATTACCCTTTTATCAGTATAGAAGATATACTAGAGGCCTGGTGCACAAAATTCGTGCACTGCGGGAGAGGGGGCCCCTCAGCCCGGAGTGCAGGCCAGGCTGAGGGGCTGCACAGGTGCAGGATCAGGGCCAGGGAGAGGCGCAGGAGGTTGGCCGGCCAGGGAGGGACCACAGGAGGGCTCCAGGGCATGTCTGGCCCATCTCGCTCAGTTCTGATTGGCCAGACCCCAGCAGCAAAATAATCCACCATCAGAGTGTCTGCCTCGTGATGGTCAGTGCTCATCACAGTAAGCGGATGAGCAGCCTTAGCATATCATTAGCATATTACACTGATTGGTTGAATGGCCAATTGGATACTTAGCATATTAGGCTTTTATTATATAGGCTTTTTTAATGGATTTCAGAGAGGAAGAGAGAGGGAGAAAGAGATAGAAATCTCAATGATGAGAGGGAATCATCATTGATCGGCTGCCTCCTGCATGACCCCTTCTGGGGATCAAACCCCCAACCTGGGCATATGCCCTTACTGGGAATGAAACTGTGACCTCCTGGTTCACGGGTCCATGCTCAACCACTGAGCTGCACCAGGCGATATTTTTTGAATGGACAAATGAATGAACAGATTAGTCAATGCAGTAAAAAATATACTGAATCTTTTAAGTTCAGAAGTAAGAAAACTAGCAGAAATTTCAAGGATTAAAAAGAAAAACAACAAAAAAGATGCAATTCACAAACACAGCATAATTACAACATTATATCATAACACTTTCTCAGCTCCCTGCCTAAACACATTTTATTCTTGTTCTCAAGTCCCCTATTAACTAATCCTTGGTGAAGTGTTTAATAATTAAGGTAAAAATGGCTAGGAGTAAGACTCCTCTCAAGCTAGATACTTCATTTAAAAGTTGGAACGGAGTTGGAAATTAAGGGCAGTACTAAGTCACTACAGAGATTGTCTAAACTCACTTTTCACTAAGTCTCTGTTTGCTTTGAGGTGAATGGAGCATACAAACCTGCCTGTGCTGGCTGTTTTGTTTCTACCAAGCAGGCTCACTCAGGCTCAATCTGAGGAACCTATCCTCTGTATCATATTCTTAACTGTCATATCTCACCTCTAGAATTCCCATCTTGCTAATTAAATAACTATAGGCTTGTCATAGTATCTCTATAATACATGGACTCCTGTTTTAAATAGGAGTTATACATTTCTGTATCATCAATATAAAAATGATTGAGACCTGAAATGGGGGGGGGGGGGGAGGAGAAGGGGAGAGGCTAGGCGAAGGGGATAATGGGGGTGGGGATGGGAAGCATCTGTAATACTCTCTACAATAAAAAATATATATGTCCTAACTGGTTTGGCTCCATGGATAGAGCATCATCCTGTAGACTAAAGGATCCCAGGTTTGTTTATGTTTATATATATATATATATATATATATATGAAAGAAAATGGTTGTAAGTGTATAAAATTTCAGCATCAGCTGAAAGCACAGTAAACATCAGTAAGGAATAAGAATAGAGTTAGGTAAAAAATAAGTGGAGGCTTGAAAAAAGTGCTAGTCAATTACTGACATTGGGAAGAAAGGCCTATATCTGAAGCAAATAAATTTTAACAATTTTAATTGTATATAAATTATTGCAGAATAATTTTGACTTGAAAAAAATAATTCCAACAAAGATGACAAAACAAGTGTAACTTTTCATCTCTTATTTTGCTTCTCTTTAATCAAGATAAAATGATTATCAGATTGAAAGGCTTACAATAGACACTGGTAAAGACTTAAAGTTCAGAATATGTGAGAAGACTAATAAAACAGTGAATTAGTCTTCTGGCCCAGCAAATTTAATTACTTCCTAGAGTACTCAGAGATTTTACCAGTAAGATTACCATATGCATCTCTGTATAGAAATGGAAGGAATCATTAAAAACTGGGGTGACATCTAAAAAAAGTGATACATATAAATTTATTTTCAATCCCACCTACTCACTCACTTTATCTCCGAAGCAAACTATTGGATTCAGGCATCAATGAAGACAAGATTAATTTATTCAATTATTTACCAAGAGAATAAGACACTATCCTAAAAGCTGTAGTTACTATCAAGGTGAAGGAGGCATAGAGCTTAAGTATATCAGGGGAGCTACACTGAGAGAGAGAAAAGGAATTAGATAAAACTGAATGGGACAGCACTGGCCATGCTGTTGGACTTGGAGGGTGGGTATGGAGAGTCCATCATAGTAGTCTGTCTACTTTATGTATAATTTAAATTCTCTACAATTAATTAAAAAGAAAACTCCAACTGTAGTTCACATTATGGGTAATGTGACCATTCTACTCTTCCTGGACTGGTCAGATCACACCTGCTACTACTATACACAGCACTGCTTTAAGACAAACAGGTTCAAGAACAGATAAGACAGATGAGAAACAATGTAATAAGAACAAACAATAGTGTTCAACGCATTTACCAAATGTGTACCACACAGGGTGGGGCAAAGGTAGGTTTATAGTTGCTCAAATGGAAAATTATCCTACCTAATAAAAGAGTAATATGCAAATTAACCATCACTCCACTCCACCAGCCACACCCGCGAGCCACGCCCACCAGCCAATGAGAGTGAGTATGCACATAAACCCAACCAAGATGGCTACAGCCAGAGAGAGCAGGAGGGAAGCATTTCCCTGGCAACAGAAGCAGCCAGGCTTTCCACCTGCCCTTGCCGGCCTAAGCCTCCATTTAAGGCTACAAAGTTTCAATTATAGAAGGTAAACAAATCCAAATAGAAATTATGGCAGCCACACAGCGAGCAGCAGCAGCGAGCTGGAGGCTTGGTTCCGCTCCAAGCTACAAAATTTCAATTGTAGAAGGTATGGTTGCAGGCACATCCCCAGTAGGGGGTGTACAGGAGGCAGCTGATCGATGTTTCTATCTCTCGCCCTTTCTCTCTGTAAAAAAAATCAATAAAATGTATTTTTTTTTTTAAATTGTAGAAGGTAAATATATTCCAGATACCAGGGCCTCCACTTGGGTCAGTTGGGGGGGGGGGGGGGGGGAGGCACGTGGCCTGCAAACCACCACAGCCCCTCACTCAGGCTTCCCCCCGCTCCAAGGGAACCCCCACCCTGATCCAGGACACCCTTCAAGGCAAACCAGCTGGCCCCCACCCGTGCACCAGGCCTCTATCCTATCTAATAAAAGAGTAATATGCAGATTGACCATCACTCCAACACCATATGGCTGCCCCATGTGGCCAAAGATCCTGCCCCCATGTGGACACAAGATGGCCACCACAAAATGGCCAACAGGGGAGGGCAATTGGGAGGGACCAAGCCTGCAAGGGAGGGCAGTTGTGGGTGATCAGGCAAGTACGGAAGGGCACTTGGGAGGCACCAGGCCTGCAAGGGAGGGCAGTTGAAGGTGATCAACCCTGCAGGGGAGGGCAATTAGGGGTTACCAAGCTGGCAGAGGAAGGAAGTTGGGGACTGGCATGGGAGTGGTTAGGGGATGATCAGGCAGGCAGGCGAGCAGTTGGGAGCCAGCAGTCCTGGATTGTGAGGGATGTCCAACTGCCCTCAAGGGGTCCCAGATTGGAGAGGGCGCAGGCTGGGCTGAGAGACAACCACCTCTCCTGCCCCCATGCACAAATTTCATACACCTGGCCTCTAGTAATTAATAAATAGAATAAATTGTTTTGCATACTTACAACTATATACCTACTTTTGCCCCACCCAGTATTCCAGACATTGTTGTACTTTAAGTGTAATAACTTAACCCTCACAGTTTTATAAGGTGCCATTTCCTTCATTTTACAGATAAGGAAATCAAAGCACAGATTAAGTAACTTGTCAAAAATCAGACCAGCCATTTATTGTACAGATGTGATGTGAGGAATGGTTAAAGACTCTGAGAATACTTAGCCAAAAAAGGAAAACCTCCAACAGAAAATTATTTCAATCTTTACTTAACACCCAGAGATATGGGTATAAAGGGTCAAACTAGAATCAAATTATGATAACTGCACAATAATGAAAAAACAGCTTGTCTCAGTCAAAACCAATTAAAAGTTGGCAGGATAGTACCCAATCATCCACACATGTTCATATAGCTATTTAAAGGAACCTCAACCTCAAGCACTAAAAATCCCAAAATTCTTTAGTTCTAGTAGAATATATTACATTCACTTTTGATACTCATAGAACTAAGTAAAAGAATGAAATAATTATTTAAATGTATACATTTTTACATTTTTACATAAATGTAGTATATTGCAAAGTAGTTGCAAAGTAAAGTTGATCCCCAAAGCCTTTTAAAGTATTACTCTCTGGCCCTTTAAAAAAAAATCTGCTAGACCCTACTCCAGATTAAAGGATACTGAGCTATGATAACCAAATGTAATGCGTAATTTTGGGTTACAGACCACTGGGGCAGAAGCAAACGTTTCTGGGGATAAATGAAAAAATTCAGATTATGAATTATATAATTTTATTGTATCAATGCCAAGCTGCTTATTTTAAAATAAGGTATTTAAGGTTATGCAAGAGAATGTCCTTGTTTTTAGGAGCTATAGATACTGAATTATAAGGGTGGTAAGGCTACAACGTACTTATAAATTACCCAACAAAAAAGTTTCAAAGTATATGAAGTGAGGAAGAGGATAAGGGAAAAGAAAAAAAGAGAGCAAATGTTACAAAATGTTAAGCTGTTAACTGATGAATATAGCTGAAGAGCATATAAATACTTAGCATGGTATTCTTTTAGCTTTCCTAAAAGCTGAGTGATGAAGAAGCTATTTACTATACTTTGCTACTGCAAATGAGCAGCTTGATTATCCTATAGATACTAGTCTTGATTAAACACAGTGAAAAAAACTAGAAGACCCAGGTGACATGAGCATAATGTATTAGCTTAATTCCAGTGTATGAAAAGGGAAGTGAATACAGAAAAACTTACAATCATGTAAATTAACCCATGTGTTTTTACCTATGTGCATATGTGCACAAACGCATACATGTATGTATTGGTGAGCAGAAGGAAGAGAAAGAAAAACAAGACATACATAATATAATCTAATGTATGACAAAACTATGTAGTGAAATGGCTCTCAAGAATAATAATCAGGCCGTGACCAGTTTGGCTCAATGGATAGAGCGTCGGCTTGGGGACTGAAGGGTCCTGGGTTAGATTCCGGTCAAGGGCATGTACCTTGGTTGCGGGCATATCCCCAGTAGGGGGTGTGCAAGAGGCAGCTGATCGATGACTCTCTCTCATCGATGTTTCTAACTCTCTATCTTTCTCCCTTCCTCTCTGTATAAAATCAATAAAATATATTTTAAAAAAAAGAATAACAATCAGGCCATGGATTTGTTATAACAAATTTCATCCTAGCAATTTACCAGTGTAAAATAATTTATGGATAAAATGCCTCAATCTAACTATGTCACAATTTTAATCAAGTGTGATATTTGTCTTTTTTGCAAAATACTGAGCTCATTATATATGTATACATGATTGAACAATTTTGATGTGAGTAGCATACAATTTAATAATGTATCTATTTGGTGAAATAGAAACTGTATAATTGATATTTTCTCTTTCTTCATGAAGGAACTGAAACTATGTGATCTATGAATTCAATAATTCACAAATGATCACTTGCTCTCTATGAAAATAAAGAACTCATTAGAGGGTGATTAAAAAGCAGTTTATGATATTCTGTGTTAAAGAGAAAAACTAGTATCTCAGCTTCTGATATGGTCTTTCCAGATATAAAGCTCAATACTATTAAAAATAACTAAAATTGCTGAATTGAAAACAAGAAAAAAAAACATGTACTTGTTTATTTTAAAAGAATGGAAGAACCAATAATAAACTAAGATTTTGGGGGGGAGGGGGGCATAAATTGGGATAGTCAAATTGAACCCAAAACTTTGGGCTTAAGGACAGTTACTGAACCATGCAAGCTGGAGCTCAACTGCCTTTATTTCCCTTGGCCAAGGTACAGAAAACAAGGCTACCAAGGTAGGTAGTCTAATAGGAGACCCTCTTCCATCAAGCTGAAACCCTACCTACCTCTCACTTCCATCCCATAGGACAGCCGATTTGGAACTGAGGCGAAAAGCAGGTAAAAATTTCAGCCCTAAAAAGGCAGTCCTTATATGTATCTGCTGCCCAAATCTTATTATCTGGGTGGCCTAAAAAGACTAAAGCCATGACTATTGTAGTTTAAAGCGGTGCTTCTGGACTGGTTCAAACACTGCCATCCCCTGCCAAGACACTCACAGAAGCAAATGGTCTTCCATTGTAGGCCTCAAAAACAACCAATAAATAATTTTCCAAAGAAAATGAACAGCTCACATTTTTAAACTACCAAAAGCACACAAGAAAACAAGACACAAATAATAAAGAATAAAAATAAAAGACAAGCTTAAGAATAGCTATCGGGAATAAGCAGCAACAAAAATTGAGTATGTAGGAAACTACAAAGAGTGAATATGTAGCTTTGAAAAGGAAGCAAATTCCAATTTTAAAAATATAATAATTAAAATGAAAAGCTCAACAGAAACCAATTTCCAGTTCCTAAAAATGGAGACGAGGTAAATTCTGAACAAAACCTTCATTGAAGACAAGCTGGAAAAAAAAATTATTTTATATATATATATATATATATTTATTTTTTTTTTTTTTTTTTTAATGAATCAAGGAGCTAAGAGAATCATGAGGTATTAACAGGTCAAGAACCGTGAGAAGGTGGAAACCAACCTTAAAATAGTTTTGGTGGCATTTTTGCCCTGCAGCAATTTACTGATCCAGAAGAGGTGGCTGAGAGGCTAGGCCGTGCTTTAAATGGTACCGTATTTCCCTGAAAATAAGACATCCTCCGAAAATAAGACCTACTTACAGGTTTCCTTCTGAGTGAAATATAAGGCATCCCCATGAAAATAAGGCCCCCTAGGCTAAACATGAGAGATTTGGTCCACTGATTCTGAAAGAAATGGAGTCACAAGAAATTCAGGAACTGGATTGTTATGATGATGTTCCAGAAGATGATGACATGATTGTCATTGAATAAATGAGTAAATTCTTGATACTGTAGGATTCAGTTTGTCTGGTTTGTGTTGACAACTACCATACTACCATACCATATACAGGTAATAAATTTCCTTTATTTTCATTTAACAATAAATGTGTACCATATTCTTCTTCATGGAAAAATAAGACATCCCTGAAAATAAGACCTAGCGCATCTTTGGGAGCAAAAATTAATATAAGACACTGTCTTATTTATGGGGAAACAGGGTAGAAGATCAAAGCTGGGGTCCAGGACGAACCAAAGATAGAGGCTCTGGAAAATCCGCCTATGCTTTGGCCTGGGATTCTGAAGAGCTACACCCAAGGAATAAAGTAAACAGGAAGTAAATAGCCCCCTTAGAGAAGACTAGGATGCCTCAGTTTGTAATTAATTAAAAAGGCTGAAGATGTCCATATGTAGACATCCCAAACGTAAGTATATAACCTCAAGAAACTGTTGAATACACACAACATACATTTTAATAGCCTTATCATAACCCAAGTCCAGAAACAACCTAAATGATGACCTAAGCAGAATGGATAAACTGTGGTATTTGTGCAGCAATGAAAATAAGCTTACTACATCTATTTATATCAATACACTTGAATATGAAAAACAATGTATTACAACAGAGTAAAAGTAGTAGTGTGTAAAAACTGAACTAAAAATTTATTTAAAACACACACATAGGTGGTTTAACCTTATATTTATTTTATTTTCTTAATCCTCACCTAAGGATATTTTTTTCCATTGATTTCTAGGACAACGGAAGGTAAGGTGGAAAGGGAGAGAGAGAAACATCGATGTGAGACACATCGATTAGATGCCTCCAGCACATGCCTCCACATGTCAGGAAACCTGCAATGGTGTTACATGCCTTTGACCCACTGGAACCGAATCCACAATCCTTTGGTTCTGGGGCAGATGCTCTAACCATTGAGCAAGCCAGCCAGGGAGGTTTAACATTATAAAATAGCTAAGAGTAATTTTGAAACAGTAAAATAGTGGTTATCTTTGAGAAGAGGAAGAGGGAGTAACTGAGGAACTATTTACCAGGAACTTCTAGAGGGGTGTCAATATTTTATTTCATAACCTGGACTGTGGTTTACCAATTATAAACTATTTGATTTCATAATTACTCTATATCTGTATGTAAATATTTCATTACTGTCACATTCATGAGATATCACACAATTTTTTTAAGGGAGATTTTTTGAGGAAGTAAATATTACAGAGATCACTTCTACTCCTCTAGAACTTTTAGTTTCACATAAAAGACCTGGCTCAAGCCCCGCTCTACCAGTAACTACGGGACCTTATTCAAGTCATTAAAGCTTGGGTCTTAGCTTCCTCAGCTTTAAATTAACAATGGATGAGATAAATGACTGCGCAAAATGCTTTTTACCAGGTGAAACATTTTAAAACTGTAAAACACTTGTTCGACCTTGGCCACTCATTATTACAGATTCTTCCTGAGTTAAAAATGGATTCATTTTATATTGTATACATAAATAAAGCATTAAATCACTGTTTTCTTTACAAGACTTATATCTAAAACCCGAGTTTATCAGCTCTGCCCATAGTGAGAAGCATGCCACTCTTGAGAGGAAGGTACTTAAAAAGGGATTGAGTCTCTCCTATTCATGATACATTAATAGCATTTCTCTCTGAAGTTACTAACAAAAAGAAATCACCTGGGGAACTGAAAGGGGTGCAGCAGGCTGGGGGGAGTGGCTGCTGGCCGATTGGGGTGGTGGGGGCCCATCAGGGGAGGGGCCAGCCAGGGGAAGGGCTAGAGGAGGATGGCTGGCTGGTCCCGCCCCCCAATCAGGCCAGTTCCCTGGCCGCAGTGGGCATCCTAGTGACCAGACCAGTTGTTCTGGCTTTCTGGTCGCTGACTTTTTATTTTATTCAAATATATTTTATTGATTTTTTACAGAAAGGAAGAGAGAGGGATAGAGTTAGAAACATCGATGAGAGTGAGTCATCGATCAGCTGCCTCTTGCACACCCCCTACCGGGGATATGCCCGCAACCAAGGTACATGCCCTTGACCAGAATCGAACCCGGGACCTTTCAGTACGCAGACCGACGCTCTACCACTGAGCCTAACCAGTTTCTGCTGGTCGCTAACTTTTTAAATATATAGACTAGATGACCAGTGCATGAAATCGGTGCACTTGGTGGGGAGGGGGTCCCTCAGCCCAGCCAGTACCCTCTTGCCATTCGAGAGCCTTCAGGGGATGTCTGACTGACAGCACCGTGGAGAGCGGGCCTAAGGCAGCAGTCGAACATCCTTAGCGCTGTTGCAGAGGCGGAAGAGGTTCCTGCCACCACTGCTGCGCTGGCCAGCCTTGAACCTGGCTTCTGGCTGAGCAGCGCTTGCCCTGTGAGAGTGCACTAACCACCAGGGGGCAGCTACTGCGTTGACCATCTGCCCCCTCGTGTTCAGTGCACATCATAGCAATCCATCGCTCCACCATTCGGTTGATTTGCATATTATCCTTTTATTATAAAGGACATTAATTAGGACATATACACCAGTTTATTAATTATAATAAATGTATTAACGTAAGACGGTAATAGAAAAAACTGGGTAGAGGATATTTGGAAATTCTCTGGACTTCTTCATTTTTCGGTAAACCTAGTAAAAGTGTACTAAAAAATAAGGTCCATTTAAAAAAACAAACAAAACAAGAGTTTTATAGTTTCTTCACTGGGATAATAAAATTTTACTAACAATCCTTCAAAATTGATATGTGAAAACAATACAAATGATTTAAAACTCTTATAAGGAATCAAGGATAGGAAATCCTGACCTGAGAGTCAGGACACATGTAACAAGTGGCAAACCTTCCACAAGCTTTGAAATCTCGAACATACTCTTTTCTGGTCTAGGTTTTTACACTTATCAACTGAGAGGGATAAAAACAGCCTCTGAAGCCATTATCATCATACCAAATGTAAAGTGTTAGAATACATTACTTTAGTAGATCATAATAATAAACAAAAAATGTTGCTGTACTGCCGATTTCTAAGAGAAAGATAAAAGTCAGGTTAAATTAGATGGACAATTAGCAAAATAGCTCTGCCACTAGTACTCCTAGGAGATGACTCCCACCATTGAACCCTAAATTGATCCTAGTCACCCATTAATTAAATGACTTTTTAACTACCGTATCTTTATCCTAAATTAGAAGCAAGTGCCACGTTATGACAGGAAAGAGTGAAGACATGCCTAGGCATCCAGAGCCAGCACAGCCTCCACAGGTATGTGCCCAGTTGCTCCCTCTTCATTTTCTCTCGGCAATCACAACTGATAATCAGCAGACCAAATAACTCAAAGAAGCCTTCTTTCTAGTTAGCCAAAACACTGGCTATCCCACCACCACAATAAATGAACTTGAAATAGTCAGGGATCATTCAAAATTAAATAGATGCAGAATTACACAATATAATCAGTGAAGATGGTCTATAAATAGTATGATTTATAGACCATCCTCACAGAATTTCATATTATGGTGATTAAAAAAATGATACAGGAGAGAAAAATCCACAAAATATTCAGAATCTTTAAAAAGTTTGGCAATGATTAAATCAATGTGGAGAAACTATATCATGTACACAGCAAATTTGGCACCTAGTTTCAAGAAATTCACAGCCTAAGAAACAAGATGGCTAGAGTTGGTCTGAAATTTTTCGGGCCCAAATTTATGAATCACATTTAGTTCAGGTTAGTGAAAGATGAAAGAACATCAGTTGCTTTATTTATAACTAGAGGCCAAGTGCACAAAATTGTGAACAGATGGGCTCCCTCGGCCTGGCGTGTGATGGGGGCTGATCAGGGCCTTCTTGCCCAGTCCAAGGCGAGGGACCATAGATCAGCCGACCATAGGTTTGCTGTGAGAGCACACTGACCACCAAGGGGCAGCACCTGCATTGAGTGTCTGCCCCCTAGCGGTCAGTGCACATCATAGCGACTGGTCCTTAGGTCAACTGGTCTTAACGGTCGTTTAGGCTTTTATATATGTAGACTTCATTTTTTTAAAAAGTATATTTTATTGATTTTTTTTTTTTTTTTAGAGAGGAAGGGAAATATCGATGAGAGTTAGAAATATCGATGAGAGAAACATCAATCAAGTGCCTCCTGCACACCCCCACTGGGGATGTGCCCGCAACCAAGGTACATGCCCTTGACTGGAATCAAACCTTTCAGTCTGTAGGCTGACGCTCTATCCACTGAGCCAAACCGGTTTTGGCTAGACTTCATTTTTTGACACAAAGAACATATATTTCTCCATGTCATATTTCTATACCAAACTTGATTAAGAATCTTTTTTTCTTTTGGCCAGATTTAAAGAAACAGAGAAACATTGATGTGAGAGAGTGTTGCCTCCCATACATCGCCCAACTGGGATTGAACCTGAAACCTGAGTATGGGCCAGGGCCTGATTAAGAATCTTAATTAAAAGTAAATGTCCTTCAAAAAGAATTGCCACTGAGGTTGTTTTGCAAACTGTTAAAAAAAAAAAAAATGTGAGTTACAAATCATTTTAAGCAATGATACCTGAGTCCAGCAAAGTGAGGATCTAATATCTATTAGGGAAAGAACATTCTACTTCTTTTTGGTTTTAAAATAAAGCTTAGTATACATGTCAGCAATGATATTTCAGTTCTGGGTGGTGGACAAATGGTGGTAATGCAGGTCCAACCCTCTCTGGTTTGGTCCTGGGCAACCTGCAGTGATACACAGCTGCTGACTGCTATGAACAACATAGACTGATGAACAAGAACAGAGCCAGAGATGATGAGCCATGGGTCAGACTGTTGGACCTCAAAGGGAGGGTGGAGATAAAAGGGAGAGATCAACCAAAGGACTCATGTGCATACATATGAGCCTAACCAGTGGTCAAGGAAGGGGTTGGGGGCATGAGTGGGGAGGGGTGTGGGATTGGAATGGGGGTTTGAGGACAAATATGTGACATCTTAATCAATAAATAAATTTTAAAAATAAATAAGTAAAAATAAAATAAAGCTTAGTAAATCAATATTCGCATGCTACCTAATATAACCACTATGCAATACCTGCAAGTCACAGGCCCCCTCAAATTAACTATTTCTTCTTAATCACATTTAAATAACCATAGTAATATGAAAGCTTCCCATGGGCTTTAAAGTCTACAGACATTATACACTCTCAATTCTTTTTATGTTACCTCTTAGATAATTCTCATTAATTGGCCAGGCATGCTTCTTATCCCTGCCCTTGAAAAACATTATAATTCCTTTCCTCAAAATAGCTAGTTTCTCTTTAAATGCTCAGTATTTGTATTTATTATCATTAGTACTACTGGCTTCCCAGCTTCCCAGTATGAAGAATAGTCACAAGTCCCTAATCCCCAAGAACCCTTTGATGTTCTTAGGAACTTAAGATACTTAAAATGTCCAATCATAACACCACACAATTTAGCTAACCCAAGTTAGTTTCAGGACTGCTAAGTAAATGCCAACTGAGCACTACAGTTTCTCTAAATATATTATTAGGTTTTGATAACCTGTCTACTTCAAGAGATAATCTGGTATTATCTTTAAATACTGCCTCTAAATACTGAGGCAAAAAAGTAATGACGGCTCAGTAATGTTTTTCCTTGATAAAAACATCATTTTTTTTTTCTTGCACAAACTACCTCTGCTATTAAAAAAAAAAACCTAAAATTTGTGGCAAATGCTTCTCATAAATGCATACTTACTTATAAATTATGCTTTACTATACTTGCTACATGTATTATAAATATATACAAAGAATCTGAGAAATTCCTAAGAATGAGGAAGAGTCATTAAGTAGTATTTCTTCCTATCTCCCAGGGGATTATCTCAAGCATCCCGGGTGTGCATATACCTCACCCATACATTTCTTTGGCATTCCTTTTACTGTATTAAAATTCACATGCCACAAAATTAACCATTTATCCATTTTAAAGCATAAAATTAAATTAAGCAATGTTTAGTACTCACAATGCATGCAACCATCTGCCCCTGGCAACCTTTAATCTTCCTATCTCTATAAATTTGCTTATTCTGGATATTTTATATAAATACCTGTCATGTCTGGCATCTTTCCCTTAGCATAATATTTCCAAGATTCAATTATGTTGTAGATGTACTTCATTTGTTTTTATGGCTGAACTAGAGACTCGGTGCACAGATTTGTCCAGGGCTGCATAGATTTGTCCAGGGCGTGTCCAGCCTGTCTTGCCCAGTCCCGACTGGCCAGACCCCAGCAGCAAGCTAATCTACCAGTTGGCCCATCTACCCCCTGGTGGTCAGTGCATGTCGTAGCTATCGGTCAAACCGTCACTTAAGCTTTTATATGTATACTAGAGGCCCAATGCATTAAATTTGTGCATGGAGCCCGGGGTGGGATCAGGCCTAAATGGGCAGTCGGACATCCCTCGCACGATCCAGGACTGCTGGCTCTTAACTGCTTGCCTGCCTGCCTTCCAGATTGCACCTAACTGCTTATGCCTGCCAGCCTGATCACCCCCTAACCACTCCCATACCAGTCTGATTGATGTCTAACTGCTCCCCTGCCAGCCTGTTTGTCCCCCAACTTCCCTCCTCTACTGGCCTGGTCACCCCTAACTGTCCTCACCTGCAGAGTTGATCACCTCCAACTGCCTTCCCTTGCAGGCCTGGTCCCTCCCAACTGCCCTCCCCTGCTGGCCACCTTGTGGTGGCCATCTTGTGTCCACATGGGGGCAGCTATTGTGTTGGAGTGATGGTCAATCTGCATATTACTCTTTTATTAAACAGGACAGAGGCCTGGTGTATGGGTCGGGGCCAGTTGGTTTGCCCTGAAGGGTGTCCCGGATCAGGGTGGGGGTTCTCTTGGGGAGTGGGGCAGCCTGAGTGAGGGGCCTGTGATGGTTTGCAAGCCAGCCACGCCCCCTGGCAACCCAAGTGGAGGCCCTGGTATCTGGAACTTATTTACCTTCTACAACTGAAACTTTGTAGCCTGGAGCGGAGCCAAGCCTTCTGATTGCTCCATGGCCGCTGCCATTTGTTTGGATTGTTTACCTTCTATAATTGAAACTTTGTAGCTTTGAGTGGAGGCTTAGGCCTGCAAGGGCAAGCGGAAAGCTTGGCTTCCTACTTGCCTGGGAAACCTAAGACTCCCTCCTGCTCTCTGTGGCTGTAGCCATCTTGCTTGGGTTTATTTGCAAACTCTGATTGGCTGGTGGGCATGGCTGGTGGGTGTAATGGGGTGATGGTTAATTTGCATATTACTCTTTTATAAGGTAGGATAGACTAGAGACTCGATGCACAAAATTCATGCAAGAGTAGGCCTTCCTTCCCCCAGCTTCTGGCACCGCTTCCCTCTAGCCACCAGCAGGCACCCAGGACCCGGGCTTCCCTCATAGCCCCAGCTTCATCCAGAAGGTCTGGAAGGATGTCTGATCTAATTAGCATATTTTGCTTTTATTATAGATAGTATTCCATTATAACAATACCACCTCATTTACAGACATCTGAATTGTTCCCACCTTTTGACTACTATAAAAAGGGCTACCAGGAACATGTGTGTGCAAGTTTTTATTTGAATGCTTGTTTTTAATTCTTTTCAGCAGAATTAAAATAAATATGGTAATTTTATGTTTCACTTATCAAGGCACCAACAAATTAATTTCTATAATGGGTACACAATTTTATTTTACATTTCCACCAGCAATGAATAAGGGTTTCTGTTATCCATTTTATAGACAACTGACTGGTCAAGAATACAATTTGACCCAAAACATGAAATGGTCTGTACTGGGCGTATTTTCACAGTCCACCCATCTTTCCAGGAAGACATCCTTGTGAAAGAACATTCTAAGATGGACTTGACTTCTCCTCCCCTTCCCTCAACAACTCCACCTCTGACCATTTATAATTTTGCTGGGAATGGAAACCTGACCCAAGGTAAGTCAATCTACAAAACAGCCAATAACCAGGTTCGCTTTACAGGATGTGAAGAGGCTCTGGAGAAAGGTCATGTAGATTTGAGACCAGGATAAGCATAGGGGGAAAGTCATCGCCAATTGCAAACTGAACTTATCAGGGGAAAGAAAAGTGTGCAAAAACATTAGTAAAAAGAGAAAAACAAGTCTACACTGCACTTAGAGAAGCTGAAGCAATTAAATAGTGATAGATTGTAACCTTTTGAAGCCTGGCTAGATTTTATTTCCTGACCTTGGATATTCATCAATTGTCTATTTAAAATAATTTTTTTAAAACATACTTTGAATGGGTTTCTGATTTCTGCAACCAACAAGCTCTTATTAAAACAAGCTCTCACTACCTCTATTTTATTTCCCTTGTAAGTTTTTAAAATAACCTAAAGAGGTTCCATACTGGTTACTAGATTTTAACAGCTGTGTTTAAATTGAATACCTTTTGAAGTACCATACAAAGGCTTTCATAGTGAATTTTTTAAAGTATGTGTCAGTAATTTTTTTAATCCACATTTCCTTCAAACAATGGTTTGTTTTTCCAGATTTTTTGTGGCAATCAACCTTAAAAGATGACCTTTCAACTTTTTCCTAGTGCCTGTTTTTCTAAATCTATTCACAGACTTCTTGAGTTTTTCTTCATAAAAAAAAGAAAGCTGAATGCAACTGCATTGTGGTTGATGTTATAAAAGTTGCATGATCATCTAGAAAAAATCCTGACTACCAATGAACTCAAGAGTCATATATTTTCCCTACTCCAGAGTTTTAGATCACACATTCTAAAAAACAATAACTATAACATCTAAAAAGTTCACCTTCTGTTCTGGAATTGCAAATATATAAAAGTTTCATATAGTATAAACAAGCTAGTAATTTCTAATCATAAACTAATTAATAAACAACACACATCAACTATAGACAAGCTACATATCTGTTAAACTATCTGTATAATATGTAGTTTCACAATAATTTCAAAAGCATAAGACATGTCTTGTCATTTTTAAATTACTTCTAGCAACTATTCAAAATATGTTTATATAGAGAAAGCTGAACAATATCTTCTATTGAAAATCTTTAAATACTAGGACAGACACACAAATAAATAAGGACTCATTTTCTTTCAAGACTTGCAATTCAATAAAGATAATCCCAACCAAATTCTTATCATTCTGTATGCTTTCTAAAGCATAATGGCAAAATTCTAGATTGTAAAAATGTATTTGAAACCATATAAAACATACTGATCATATCAAACTTTGTACACTTGTTTTTAATATAGTAACATTCTCTTTGGGGTTTGGTATTAACAATCGAACTGTCATTTTATATCGCCAGGCAAAAACATCATTTTACTACTATTCCTGATCACAAAAAACACCTTTCTATACCTACCTCCATCCCCCTACTATAATCTCTCCCCAGTTCCTGAGTGGATGTGGTATACTGGTCTGCTTAAGAAATGGGTAAAGGCCTAACCAGTTTGGCTCAGTGGATAGAGCGTCGGCCTGTGGATTGAAGGGTCCCAGGTTCGATTCCAGCCAGAGTCATGTGCCTTGGTTGCGGGCACATCCCCAGTGGGGGGGTGTGCAGGAGGCAGCTGATCGATGTACTCTCTCATCGATGTTTCTAACTCTCTATTCCTCTCTTTTTCTCTCTGTAAAAATCAATTAAAAATATATTTTAAAAAAAAGAAATGGGTAAAAATATATTTTGAGACTACTATAAAACTTATAAATTTCCTAATGCTAAAGCTTCTATTAAGTCTCAAATAAATGGTAATGCTTTAGATGGGTTTTATTGTTAATGAATACTTATTATCTATCCTATATAACAAATGGCTAATATGCAAATCAAATGGCAGAACTACTGGTCACTATGATGCGCACTGACCAATCAATGCAGGAGCTGCCCCTGGTTGTCAGTGCACTCCCAAAGAAGCCAGGCTCATGTCTGGTGAGCGCAGCGGCAGTGTCAGGAGCCTTTCCCGCCTCTGCAACAGCACTAAGGATGTCCGACTGCTAAGGATGTCCACCAGGAGCGGGCCTAAGCTGGCAGTCGGACATCCCCAGGGCTCCAGGACTGCAAGTGGTGCAGGCCGAACTGAGGGACCTCCCCCAAGTGCACAAATTTCATGCACTGGGCCTCTAGTCCTATATAATAAAATCCCAGCAACCATAACAGCGTAATGACCAGAGAGACCGGTGGAACCAGTCACTATGATTCACACTGACCACCATGGGCCAGATGCTCAATGCAGGAGGAGGGGAAAGGGGGCACAGTGAGGCCTGGAGGTACATGCTATAGCCCATGGATCTCAGGAACTGCAAGCCCAGAGCTTGCTTTCCAATAAAAATAAATAAATTGGGGGAAAAGAAAAAAAAGCAGCCCATGAGAAGAATGGCTCCAGCAGGGAAAGGCCTCCCCTGGCCCTGCCTAGCCTGACAGTGCACCGCAGGCTCACGGGGACTCACCGGTGACATGCAGGAAGCACAGCCCCTTCAACTCCAAAGCCGACTGCACCAACAGCTGCTCCCTGTCCAGCTCCATGGCGGACACAGCACTGCCAGGCCGCCTCAGCTCCGACTTCCAGTTTCTGGCTTCCTGCCTGCCCCTTCCTGTGTACTGCATGCGGTTGGCAGCGTGGCTTCACACACACACACACCCGCCCCGAGCCAATAGCACCGCAGCACAGCCAGAGAGTGGCAGGACACAGCCACCAGCACTGGCTGGGCATTAATGTGGCCGTGTAACTGAAATCCATGTGCATATTTACATTTGTAGGGAAGCAGTGCAGCCCACTCCTGTAGCCCACATCATCTTCTAGGGCAGGCTAAGAAAGGCCTGCTGATCTCTGTGTTTCACCTCCCATCCAGAATCAAAACCTCTTGGGAATGAATGATCCTAGCGATGGCCCCAAGATATGCTCAATGTCACTGCACAGACATTCCCACTCATTACAGCCTGTTCCTCAGCCCACAGTGCCCTGCTCCATCCACTGCCACTCCTCACTTGTCACCCCTTGAGGACCATCTTATGTTATCCTATCTGAAATGTGAGCAAGATCTCAAATGACCCCATTAATAGCTCCCTTGCCCTACCTTTCTTCCTCTAAAAACCTTGTATTTAAAAAATATATATTTGGCCGAAACCGGTTTGGCTCTGTGGATAGACCGTCGGCCTGCGGACTGAAAGGTCCCAGGTTCAATTCGGATCAAGGGCATGTACCTTGGTTGCAGACATGTCCCCAGTTGGGGGTGTGTAAGACGCAGCTGGTCGATGTTTCTCTCTCATCGATGTTTCTAACTCTCTATCCCTCTCTCTTCCTCTCTGTGAAAAATCAATAAAATATATTAAAATATATTTGGCTGAAATCGGTTTGGCTCAATGAATAGAGCACCGGCCAGAGGACTGAAAGGTCCCAGGTTCGATTCCGGTCAAGAGCATGTGCCTTGGTTGCGGGCACATCCCCAGTGGGGGGTGTGCAGGAGGCAGCTGATGGATGATTCTCTTTCATCGATGTTTCTGACTCTCTATCCCTCTCTCTTCCTCTCTGTAAAAAATCAATAGAATATATTTTAAGAAATAAAATAAAAATATATATTTGATGGATTTTGGAGAGGGAAATAGAGATAGAAACATCAATGATGATAGAAAATCGACTGGCTGCCTCCTGCGCATTCCAGCCTCCTGCGCATACCAAACTGGGGATGGAAACCTCACCTGGCTCCTCCCCTCATCCCTGCCCCCATGCTTCCGGTAGTGGCATGGCAGCCCCCCCACCCTCTCCACCCCCCCACCCCCCGCGCAGGGAACTGTGGGGTGGCAGGGCGCCAAGGGCAGCAGCATCCGAAGTCTGTTCCTTTCTCACCAGGCCCAGCCAGCACCCGGCCCAGCCTGCATCACCTTATCTCCTGACCCTGCCAGTATAAACATTAGCAATGTTATCAACGAGTTAACCTTTTGCAAGACCTCAAGAATCTAGAAACCCTAAGGCTTTTCACCCTCTATCTGGTTCATAAAAGGTTACAACATCATTAAATGAAGCTTTCCAAGGTCCTTTAAATATATATTTTTAAAAATATTCTTGTACAATGAGAATTCAGAGGCAAAAGAGCAAATCACATTTTCATCTGAAAATTTATTTCCAGTGAGCATCTTCTGAATTGGAAGAGAAAGCTCTGATGTTAAAAATCAGGGCCTATAAACTCTTCCATACTTGCTCTCCCTAGAGCCAGAACTTCAAACTTAGAGATCAGTTTCCATTCTTCTGATTCAAAAAATCAGCAAAAAGCCAATTCCCAAACAGAAAGGGCAATCCACAGTGAAGTACATGATCTCAGTCAGTCTGACCACTTAGGCCAAGAAGGGAGTCACTAGGTATTATCCACCACTATAACATATTTCATCAACCTTGAGATCAAAGCATTTGAGATGAAGCATATTTATTTTGATTCCCCACCCCTTAATCTTTGAGAAGGCACATCTGGTAAAATAATACACAGCTGGACTCTTGCCAGAGAAAAAGATACTCATTAGTCCCTTGCTTATAGAGGAGTTTTTCATTTGGAAAAATAAATATATAAAAGCACACTGTAGATTTATGTCCTGGAGAAGAGAAGAAACAGGGTACAAGTACCTAGAACATCTGCAGATTCATTTCACTGGCCTATAGCCTCATTACCAAGAATCCGGTCTAAGGATAAAACTCTACCCACAGTATCTTTTCAGTCATTTAGAAGTGTTTAAATGACCCTATATGTGATATCCTTACAAACAAGATGGATAAATTTTAGCTAAATGATAGGATAGAAGGTTGCTGATTAAATAATCCATGTTAATTTAGAAGATAGTTGCAACTGGAATAAAGAGCTCTGTCCTGCTAGCTCCAGACAAAGAATTATGCCATGCTCACTGTTTTCTATTAATAACATATATGTATTTTCTTAAACTGGCCACCAGGAAGTACTCATTCAGCAGTGGTAGAGATTCTTCTGTGTATGCTGGGCAATGCCCATTTCCTAGTTTCAAAAGGCAATTATTTGCAGAAATTTTCCAGCATGAGAAGAAAAATACTTGATGGGTATATGTACATCTGTGTGTACAGAACAGCAAACCATCTACCCAACTTGTCTTTTTTTCCCTTTACCTCAAGGGACTTTTAACATTTTTAAACTGCCAGAAATATGTTTTTGAGATTTAAAAGCACTTAAACAGGTATTATAATACTATTTTTAACAATGACTATTTTTGAGGGAGGGAGGGGGTCAAAAAAAAATCAATAAAATATGTAAAAATAAAAAAATAAAATAAAAATAAATAAAAAAAACAATGACTATTTTTAAAAATGGCAATTTGGGTTAAAAAGAGCCAATATTATATCCAACCATCTCTTGGCTCTAGACAAAAAGCATAGAAACAGGGCTTTACTGAAATAGATTACATCTGATATGATCAAACACCTTCTCCCAATTTACCTTAAATTATCTCCAAACAAAATATTAATCAAAATGCTCCCTCTTCTCCTTTCTCATAATGTGTTTTCTTTGCAGGGGAGGGAGTGAAATGTCAAAAGGTGTTATTTCAAAAGATTTGAAACAAGGCAAAAAAGAAGTTATTTCCTTTTGTCCAAAGTCACCCAATGAGGCATTAATTTGAGAACACTGTCCTAATAATAAAACAACTGCTATGGAAATTCAAAGGACTTTGAATATTCTAGAAATTCACAAAACTGTAATGATGTCATTCTCAAGACTTAGGAATATGGAACATCATTTTTTAACAACTGTTGGACAGGAACATCATCCTTCAGAATCATCATGAAGGGAGCTCTTACCAAAAAGTAACATTAATAAATTTGTGGGAAAATATTTTTCATCATCAATAACCAGCTAAGCCTTAAGAGAGTATCTCCTTTGCCAAAGAACCAATAAAAAGGAAAAACTAGAAATAGCAGAATATAATTTTGTAAAAATGCACATTTCTTGAGTTTTGGTATTTCCCTAAGACTTATGCTCTGCTTTCTTCACTTGTAGTTAAACAACTCTACTCTTATGAGCTGTTTTTCTTTCTCAAATTGGACTTCAAACATTTCAAATATATGACAATGCTAAAGCATTCCAAAAATAATGAATAAAATGCTCAGAGACAGTATCTCTATCAAATCCAATATTAAAATATTACTTACAAAATTTCAGAAGGGAGACCTATGCTAAAAGGCTACCAAATTACCATATGCAAATATGAATTATTTGTAATGCATGGCAAAAAGATTATTATGTTCCACAATCAAGACTTGATACTTTGTTTTGTTATATACCATTATCTGGCAACTGTCACAACAAAAAACATTACAAAGGTTCTTCATATCAGTATTTTTACATAGATTATATAATCTGATTGTGATATTAATTCAAAAGCCTACACTGTAAAATAAAGATGATTAACATATATATATATATATATATATATATATGTCTGTCTTTTACTATGGTATATATATGGTATATATATGGTATGATACATGGTAAACACTGTTAACAGTTCCTTTCAGGATTATTTAGACATAATTAGCTCCAATTCTTCAAAGGAAATTTAAGATAAACTGATAAATTTGGAACTCTGAATTCTTTATTTTAAAAAGTACCTTTATCATGAAGGTTAAGAACTAGTATTATTTTAAGATACGGTCTCCCTTATAACTTAGAATTAGGTAAAAGCAATCTCAAATGCTCTATGTCAATTATAGAGCAGACTAACTCTTTTCCAATTTTATAAATTAAGTCAAATGACATAAAACTTATTAAAAACAAAAACATCATCAACCAAGTTTCTACATGTCACTTCTAATTGAGACATGTTGAAGTACCAAAACTAGAAAACCATATTGCCATTGAGAAAATAAAAGTTGAGTTTTAAAGTCTTTCTTTTTTTGGTAGATTTTTTTTTTTAATGAGATGAAAAAATTATGTATGTTAAACTTAAAACTTCAGCTAAAGCATTAGTTTTTAGCTGTAAAAGAAATGCTAAGAATAGACATTTACAAGTACTGAAAACTTGGGGAATAATAAACAAAGCAGAATTCATGGTTACCATATTTACACATACTCTTTGTTGTGTTTCAGTGCCACATGATCTGATTCAAAGTAATAAACATCAGGATCATCATCTTCCTCTTCTGTAATGTGCGGATTGGCACTCTCTTTGGCAGATGGCAAATTTCCAATATTGAGTCTTGCCTCCGAGGGTGGCTTACTTTGTCCTTCACTCCCATAATTTTCAGAGTCACAACATATCCGTTTATTATTCTGAGAAATTTCATCAGGATTTGTGGGAGACTCACTTATATTATCACTAACAGTTACATTTGTTTCATTGGGACTCAGATTATTCTCCTCCAGTTGTCCATTTTCTCTGCAAGGAGAACTGTTTTTCGTGGGACTTCTGGTCGGGGCTGCCCTTCGAGGTGAAGTTCTCAGAGTATATCGATGTTCTTGAGGTTCTGCTAAAGACATCGTTTGAGCTGACACACCGTCTAGAACAGAAGATGGGTCCAGTTCTCCAGAGTCTGGCATACTCTCAAGTCTTGTGTCCAGGGCGCTGTTGGTATTTTCATTACACTGCTCTTTTGAGGCACTGCTATCTCCCACCACATCTACTTCCTCTTCAGAATCCCTTAAAGACGACTGAATTTCAGGAAATGGGCCGGTAGCTGGCTCAGTCGTCAGCTGATTAACATGCTCCACAGGCAGGCAGGCAGTTACTCTTTTGTGGTCCTCCAACTTGACCTGCACTTCAGAATTTGTGCAAGGCACGTTATGGTCTATATAACTGTCCTCCTTCCTACTGTCAAGAAACACTGAAGTGCGGGTGTCCGAATCCCCATTTTCAGCTACTGATTTCTCCTGCAATGGGTAGGAACCAGTGCTGTTTTGCTTAGTGTTCCCATCAGGCTGACAGTCATCAGAGTTTACACCAGCTGAATCACTGTCATCAACACCATTGACAGCCAAATAGCCTGTGATTTCTTCAACTACTGCAGAATTAAGTGGCCCCTCCTCACTGACATTCACCTTTTTAATTTCCCTTTTCTCACAATCATCCAGTATAAGACATCGACAAGCTCGTTTAGTCCCTTGAAAATCTGCATCATTGTCCACTACTGTACTTCTCTGTTCTGCTGACTCCTTGTCTGATTTTACAGGCGAATCTTCTTCTGAACTGTTTGGTGCTTCAGATCTAAGACAACGCTTAATTCTTTTTAAAACTGGTGAAACAGGTTCTGTTTGCCTTTTCTCACAATTTTCTACAGCCTGCCTTTCTATATTATCTTTTTCTGAAGAAAGTCGTCTTTTCCTAGGGCTTACCCATGATTCTCGAGTATTTTGCGGTTTTAAATCAGTAGTTCTCCCACTATTACTTCCCTTCTGAATTTGCACAGGCTCTGGTCTCTTCTTTGGTGATCTTGATCGTACTTGAGAATGAGAAGAGATTTCTTCAGGGTGAGCAATGCTACGATTTCTTAAAGTTCTACCACAAAAAGATTCATCCAAGCCGTTTAACCCCACTGTTGATCTTGTAACACGAGTAGATCGGGAAGCAGCCATACTATGGCAAGTCCCTACAATACGGTCATCATGATCCACTCATTGGGAAACCTTCAAAAATGTAAACAAAATAATGAGAAAAAGGTAATAGTTAATATTCCTAAAACAAAGGTATAAAGCCACAATTTTTTAATCCAAGTATAGCCAATATTAACAAATTACTTGACATAATTTATTAACATTTTTTTTAAATGCTATTAATAATAACTAACCACTCATTATATGGCAGTTGATATGTTCCAGGAATCATTCTATATGCTTTATATACATTAACTCACTTAAATCTCATAACAACTAGAATAGGTGCTATTATCAATCCCTACTTTACAAATGAAGGGACTGAGCCACACATTTTAAGTTATCCAAAGCCACCCAGCTAAGTGGCAGGGCAGGACTCTAGATTTTAACCTGCTTCACTGTGTATCTGCCTCTCAGACTTGGGCACAAAGGGCCCAGAAAAGACCTCTCTCAAAGACAGGATTTCATCTTGGTTATTAAAATAATAATCTTGAATTTATGTAGAAGCTATCAAAAAAACTATCCCAATCATTTCTCATGTTTTCTCAAAATATTCCCAGGAAATAAAAAGGAATATTTTTAAATATTTTAAAATAGAAACTGCTCTTTTAATTCACTCTTACTACAAGGAGTTTCAGGTCAAATCCTTTGATAACAAACTACATGGCATGAAAAAAATTTTTATTGCAGCAGAATGTTTTTTTGTGAAGCAGATTGATAGAACTCACAATCTTAGCTTGCAGTGGGCTAAGGGCAAAACATAGAAAAACCAAGCCTCGCTAGTTCCTATACGTAGAGCCATAATTAGCAAGTGAAACACAGTATTCTAAAAGAGGATTAGAAAACTAAGGAAAGAAGCCCCTGAAGCAAATACTGCATTTAAGAAATCAGGAGTATACTTATAACCCCATCCTTTCCTTCTTTGAACTCCTATGTATGCGAGTATGCCACAGTTTTAAAGCATATTGGGGAGATGAGCTTTTTCTGGTGTGAATGCTTGGTATTCCTAAGATGAATATGAGGAAAACTGAAAAAAACTTTGAGGGGTTTAGTGGTTATTTCCCAAAGGCTCTCTCACTGAGCAAAATAAAGGAGCTGTTAACATTTCAAGTCTCCATTCTTCTGCTCCTATGTTTAGCTTCCATAAGATACTTTGCCACTTCACTGTCTAACTTCTAACTGGAGTGCTGGATAGACAGGAAAATAAGTCAAAAATGCCTGTGGTACAGTTTCACAGTGTCCCTCCCCCCTCTCCCTCTTCCTGTCTGCCATCCTTCAGCCTTTCTCTAATCCCCCAAATGCCATTCTACGCCCCCCCCACACACACACACACCCACACACACTCCCCGCAAATCAAATACAATGTTCTTTATCTCAATTGGAAGTATGTAACAGAAAGGTTATAAAGAACCACAGAATGCACAGCAACTTGTTATCACAAACAAAAAGAGAAACATTAAAAGCAAATCTTGCTGTTCCTGCCTGTTGGCAAATGAACTGAGTGAGAAAGTACCCAATAACATATTTAAGTTGGTTGAATGTAGCTTTGTTTCAGAGTATAGCATACTTTTAAATTTCTAATTATTAATTTTTAAAAATTTTACAAGAACCATAAAACCAGTTCTGGGATTAAAGCATGAAAATTTGTTCTAGAAATCAATCACATGAATAAGTGTGGGATGCCAATCAGAACTTAGAAGTACATTTCTCACAGTAAACTTTTACAGTTTTGGGATTCATTAGAGGAACCTGACATGTAATTCTCTTTTGTTAAATCATATTAAGATTACATTCTCTTATTTTTATTCACATATAATAAAGTGTATGACCCATAAATATCCACTTTTAATTACAAAAATTTTTTATTTTGAATGATGTTTCAAAAAAGCACAAACTAAAAAATTTAATATAAATTTATTTGTCTCATATACCCAAACTTGGACCTCTCAATCTTAAAGGTGACTAATTTTTAAATATTAAATACCTATGTAAATTTACGAAGAAAACAAATGAATTATAAAATGCAAATATCATTGATGCAAATTTGATTATATTCATGATTTATGGCTCAAATATAGTAATGAAAATAGTAACACCTAACACACATTTTAAAAAAACCTGGTAATCTTTACTTTTTAAAATGTGATGCCAAGTGCCAAAACCGGTTTGGCTCAGTGGATAGAGCGTTGGACTGCGGACTGAAAGGTCCCAGGTTCGATTCCGGTCAAGGGTATGTACATTGATAGCGGGCACATCCCCGGTAGGGGGTGTGCAAGAGGCTGCTGGTCAATATTTCTCTCTCATTGACGTTTCTATAATAGCTCTCTATCTCTCTCCCTTCCTCTCTGTAAAAAATCAATAAAATATACTTTTTTTTAAAAAATGTGATGCCAAGTAAGGGCATATAAGTCACAAATGATTCCAATGAGCATTCCTAGCCCTTCTTTCTATGTTAATCTGAATGAGAGCAAAATCCCTATGTTGTCCTTAATAAAATAAGCATATTAGTAGTAGTAGCACCCAGAAGTACTATAGTACTATATAAAACACCACATGTGAGGGCCTATTTTATTCCTCTACCATCCAGTGATCAAAACACTGATTAATAGGAAAGATTAAACCTTTGTTTCTTTTACTAAAAATGTTATTATTCCATTCAATAATTACAATGAAGTCCAAATTTTATAGTTCTCAAATCCTGTGCTATTGGGCGATAATTAAAGTGGAACTGGTTTTATAACAAAGACCTTTTGGTATCTCAAACTTCTGCAATTCAAAGTGTAGCCTGAGGACCAGCATCATGGGCATCTCTTGCAAGCTTGTTAGGCCCCGCTCCAGACTTGCCAATTAATCCGATTCCTAGGTAATTCATATATCTCTGAGGGTTTGAGAAGCAGGGCCTTAAGACTACTACAAACAGACAGTATTATATTAAAATAACAGTGTCATCAAGTTTCAAACTAAATTAGACTAATTTATCTGATTCCTTATTTGCTACCAATAATAAAAATATTTATAAATAAAGCCATAATCTCTTTGGCAAAGAAAGCACCAAATAGAGAATTGTAAAAATCTCTTGCCTGAAATTAACATAAGGTAATAAATTGCTTAAAATTCTGAGAACTAGAGTTTAATGATATTTTAAATATTTTATTTATTTATTTATTTTTAAAGAGAGAGAAAGGGACAATAGTGAGAGAAGCATCAATATGAGAGCAAAACATCCATTGGCTGCCTCCTGCACATACCTTCACTGGGGATCAAGCCCAAAACCCAGGCATGTGCCCTGACCAGGAATTGAACCCATGACCTTTCAGTGCATAGGACAATACCCAACTGAGCCCATGCAAGATAAATAATGTTTTAATATTCTACCCTCTCATGATTTTTCTTCTGTTCTAACTTTTTTCTTTCCTTTTCTACTTTGGACAAGCATACATAAAGGCATACATTTTCCGTAGTTACCTGATAAACAGAGTACAAAATTCAGTGACCAGAAAGGGGCAAAAGGAAGTCCTAATTATCTCAACCAAATCTCAACATTATTTTGCCATGGTTAAGCAAAGTATTATAGACTAAAGCAATTGTTTCCTTCATTTTAGCTGCATAATACAGTTACTGAAGAAATTCAGAGAATTTCTTTGGAGCACAAAATTGTATTTCTGACAAAATTTAAGTTGCTAAGGGAACAAAAAGAAACTCAGTTATAAAACAGTATCTCAGAAAAGACTTTTGCTAGGTAACAAAATAGGAGGTACAAGATGAAATCCTTAGCCAGCACCCTACTGGAACTGAAAATTCAATCTTTAGTTTTAGAATAAAAGGAAACTGTTAGTTAACATATTCATATAAGCAAAACCCAATCTAGCAACTAGAAAGAAGTTTTCCCTATATGTTATCCACCGCTAATGAATAGGATGCCACTTTCTAAAATAGAGAAAAGAATGTAATGCATCATTAGAATTAAACTGACTCCCTTCCTCTCTTTTGTACCCTCATAAAGTTTTCAACCTTTGGAGGGCTTATCTGAGAAGAGCAGCTACCAACCAAATTTCAGCCTCTCCTTTCATATTAAGCCCTAAATCCTACCCCAAATTCCACATATCTCAACCATTTACTTTCTGTTGGAACTACTCTTCCCCCAATTTGAATGTACTTTTATCTAAAATTTAATAGGGTTCTAAAACAGAATTAGCTATGTTTCATATCATAAATTTCTTGCCCCTGTGAACACATCAGAAGTACATCAATAAGAACTGAAAGGAATAATAAAAGATTAAACTAAAATGGTCCTCCTAATGCAACACTACTCCAGCTATCACCTTTACTTAAGAAAAAGAAATCTCAAGATGATATTTCAAAGATACTGCTTGTAACCTTTTGCTCCCACTATAATTATCAAAGTAGTACAGTTAATTTTGGGGATTGAGGGACTGGTGGTAATCAATTCTCCATTAACAACAATGTTCTGGCTGATATTTATTACAATAATATTTAGTTTTATTGAATGAACAATTTTCAAGAAACTGGTCATGATACCAGGTAGACAAACCAAAGTGAAAAGCAAAAAAGAGCAAGAGCAACTGAAAAATATAATGAATATTATTATTTTTCTTTCTGTCTAGAAGAGCGATTTTCAGATAGACAGTTCTTAGGGGGTAGAGAGCCTGAGCAAAAAAAGAAAAAAATAAAGAACTCATTGACAGGGACAATTATGCGGTGATAACAGAAGGGAGGAATGGGGAGAGGTAGAACAGGGAAGGAAGAGGGATAAATGGTGATGAAAAAATAAAGAAAAATAATTTTTATAACACTCAAACCTGACTATTTAGTTAGGGACACTGACCTCTTTCTTTTCCCTTAGATTGTAAAACTAAAAAATGAAAATAGCCAACAAAACAATAGCTGTTCAGTATAGATGAATCAAAATTACTTTTTTTTTTTTTTTTTTTTTTTTTTTGTCAGATAGCAAAAAAAATATGCCACAGAATTTTAGTAATTAGTTTATGTATGCCATGGGGTGGAAAAGGTTGAAAATCGCTGGTTTAGAACGTAAGAATGAACTGTTTAATAATAGTTCAGACTATCCTTGTCACACAATTCTTTTAAGACATTTCTTCAGCTGAGCAATTACCACTATTTCTATCAGATTAAAAGAACCTGTAAGGTTAAAAGTAGGAGAGTGAAACCTGGGAACCACCTACGCAATTCAACTTATTCTTAATATTCATCTTTCTGAAGCTTGGTAACTCTGTTACGTATTGCCTTGCATAAAAGGATCTCCTCTTTCCCATTAAGAGAAACAGATATATGATTGATAGATGACAGATGGATAGATTAGAGCTGAATGAATACCCACTTAAAGCGACAATTGGGAACAAAGAAAAGTAAAGAAATTTCACAATGTCCTTGAATAAAAAAATACATAGATGGTCAAATATGCTCTAAAGATTGCAATGTATTAGTCACTTCATTTATTGGAAAGAGAGAGAAAATATTTCATCCCCATCCCATTCCCTATAGCCTCACATTCCTAAGAGCTATATAATTTTCCATGCAGAATATAGACAAATAAGCTTCCCCCTCAAAAAAAAGAAATCAAACTATTGATATCTTTCTTCACTACTGCAAAACTAAATAACTTACCTGTACAACCAAAGATCTATCATTGTGGAAATATTATCTCTTTTCCTTATATCCTGAAGGAGTTGGAGCTATGATCTAGAATAGAGCTTAAGCATCAGGGTTTCAGACTTTCAGCTTCAGCCATGGAGAATACTAGAACCTCTTAAATTCCTTTCTTTAAAATAAAATAATGAAAAAAAATTAAAGAAGCAAATTAACTTATGCTAATAGATATACTCCTTCTATAATAAGAGGAAATAGCAGGTAACAGAGTATCTGTTCACAGTACTTCTTGGTGACTTTGTAGCCTCAGAGATACTTAAGAAACTGGAAAAGATCTTTAGGAACCAATAACAACAACAAAAAAAGCTTAACATGTACTAAATCCTTACAACTCAATATTAGTTTGAGTCAAACTTTGACTCAGTTTGTTATCTATCAATAGAATCTCAGGCAGTATTTTTTGGAGATGACCCAAAGACTACCCATGATATGAGTCCTAATACAAAACCTATAAATTTTTATTCTAGAGCCTTTCCCAAATGTTGGCCTTCATATACAAAACTGGGAATTGAACAAGAAAAATAATTTAGGTTATACACACCAACTAATCAACCAAGTCTTCTCTATCTATATGATAACCTTGATGACTATTAAAGTGCTACAAAGACTATTATAAAGGGAAATTTCTACTATTTTGGCATGTGGATTTTCAACAAGGACAAAACCAATAAGGATTTTCTGGTTTTAGTACCCAGTTGGCCAGATATTTTAATTACCTTAATTAAATTCCATTTCATGGTCAGTTAGGCTAATTACAGTTTTATTTTATAATAATGTATTATAATATCTTTTTCAGAGAATCTGACTAAAATGAATGATTATGAATGTCTATTTGGAAACAAGGAGAAAGACCAGGAAAAAGACTAGTGATGATTATGATAGTAATTGTCATTTTATTATAAACATAAAACTAATCGTTCTAAAAGTGCTACTATTTTCGGTGAAGGTTTATTTTTAAAACTGATGTACCTTATCAAGCTTTGTAAACCAGAGTTACTGCTTAATAAATTAGATAATGTTTTAGTCAGCTAGGAAGTGAAGAGGGCTGATATATAATATCAGTAGACAAAACCTCTCCCAAATATGCTTTGTAAATTATTAAAAAGTAAAAGGTAGGAAAATTAACTAAATAAAGTAACTTAATACTACATTTAAATAAAATGTTTGAAATTAACATGAGGAGGGTTAACAGTAAAAACATAGTCCTATAAAAAGTAACTCATAACATGAAAATTCACTTTTCTTAAAGCAAAGATTCCAACTGCCAACTCCTTTGTACCTAACCCTGAAAACGTTTCACAAACATGGCAAAACATTACATTCTACAGTGCATGGTGGTGATGGCAATCATCAGAGATAAAGAGAATCCACAACATAAGATGTGTCTTGAGTATACACTGATACACCAAATCTAGCCTTCTGTCAAGTTCTAGTCACCAGGTTACTACCTTTTTGTATAGGATTTGCTATAGGAACATCATCCATTATATTTACCAAGCAAGGACATCTGCAATTGTTATTTTCACAGAAGAACTGATACTTACAGCTGAGTTCTACAAGTATTAACATAGGATCGTGCAAATGTGTTTCTAAATAGCCTCATACACTAAAAAACAAACTTTAGTCAATTACTTCTACTAATACTACAGCCTGTTTGGCCTTAATAAAGATTACATTTTTCTTACCTTTTTGAAAGTGTTTCGCCTAGTATTTGATTCCCAAGCGTCTGCATTTATCTGTCATCATTGTTACTGTCCATATTACATTGAGACTTCAGGTATTAATTATTTATATGGTTGTACTAGCACAACTTGATATCTGTGAAGGGAAACCACAATATAGTCACTATGGTTGTGTTAACTGTTTACAGATTTGTGGATAAAACTGACGATTCTAAGCAGACGTTACAATGCATTTTCTAATAAATTACAAAAAAAAATATATTCCCAATATTTAGCTACAAAATGTGTTATCTTCAATGATAGATGATTTGCTAATAAAGGTCTTACAAATGCTTCTCAGAGTACCAACATAAAATACTTCAAAAATTACCTCAAAATTTAAATTCTTACAAATAATAAAAGCTCCTTAGATTCCTTTTGACTACCAACATAAATATACATCATTTTCCAGAAGTCTGTAACTTCTCAGACATTAATAGAAAAGTATCATTTTTATGTTATATTATAATAAACTTATAATGCTAATGAATAAAATAAAAAGGATCCCTTAAATGTGACTTTAATACTGTCGATGCCTTTTTAAGTAATATTTTTGCTCTGGTTACATTATCCCTCTGTGACAAATTTATCAACATAATTTTGAAAGTAAATAGAAAATAAATATGACCAAGTAAATTAAGAAATGAACTAAGATATAACTGTACAAAAACAATTCTTTAAAAGTAAGCTTCTTAAAAACACATATTTTATTCAAGATAACAAGTCTGAAAAGCATATTGATGTGCTTACAATGAAGAAAAGCATTATAAACATATTCATATATATTAAAGAGAGAAACCTAAGAATGGCATTCTGGAATAATTCACCATGGTGTGCCATTCCAAAGTTCTGTCTAATAAAAACAAAGAGTAAAAATCTGCCAAGAAAATTCAGACAGCCTTAGGCTGTTTTGTGGATAAAATGTGCTACTAGAGTTCTCAACCTGCCAAAGTTTTTTTCATTAACAGTAGAGTAGAAACCAATATAATCCTATCTAATAAAGGGATGACACTCAAATTGACCATCAATCCAACACACAAGATTGCTGCACCTATGTGGACACAAAATGGCCACCACAAGATGACCAGCAGGAGAGGGCAGTTAGGAGGGCCCAGGCCTGAGAGAGAGAGCAATTGGGGGTGAGGAAAGGATAGTTGGTGGAGGTGGGCCAGGCCAGCAGAGGAAGGCAGTTGGGGGCGACCAGGCCTGCAGGGGAGGGCAGTTGGGGGTGACCAGCCCGGCAGGGGGACAGTAGTTTGGGACAATCAGGCCGACGGGGGAAGTTAGGTGTAGATCAGGCTGGCAGGCGAGTGGTTAGAGGCTGATCAGGCTGACAGGCAAGCAAACAGTTGGGAGCCAGCAGTCCTGGATTGTAGGAGGGATGTCCGACTGCCCATTTAGGCCCGATCTTAAATGGGCAGTCGACCATCCCTCAAGGGATCCCAGATTGGAGAGGGTGCAGGTTGGGCTGACAGACACATACACACACACACACACACACACACACACACAAACACACACACACCGTGCACAAATTTCATGAACCAGGCCTCTAGTCCTATATAATAAAAGCCTAATATGCTTACTAAGTATGGGTCAACTGGTTGGCTGTTCAACCAATCGAAGTGCCATCTTATCTAATAAAGAAGAAATATGCAAACTGACGGCCACACCATCATAAAGATGGCAGTACCCAGTCCCCTCAGCCTCACCAGAGTCCCCCAATCCTTTCAGCCCTGCCGGGGGAACAGCAGGCAAAAAGGTGTGGCTGGACCCACCCTCAGCCCCCCAGCCACCTAGGGCCAGCCCAAGGAGCAGGCAAGCCTTGGATGGCGGCTGCCCAGTCGCCCAGGGCCGCCAGAAGCTCAGGTAACCAGGGTCGGCTGAGGCCTGTGCTGCTGGCAGTGGCAGCAGCAGAGGTGTGATGAGGGCGTCACCTTTCCATGATCAATGGGTTGCCTCCCAACCCTGAGCATTCCTGGACTGTGAGAGGGGGCAGGCCAGCTGTGGGACCCTCCCTCCAGTGCATGAGTTGTCATGCACCAGGCCTCTAGTATGCTAATGATATGCTAAGACCACTCAACCACTCATTATGATATGTACTCACTACCAGGGGCAGACACTTCAACCAGTAGATTAGCCTGCTGCCGGGGTCCGACCAATCGGGACTGAGGAAAATGGGCCGGACACTCCCTGGAGCCCTCACGCAGTCCCTCCTTGGCTGGCCAACCTCCTGCATCCTTCCCTGGCCCCAATCGTGCACCAGTGGGGTCCCTCAGCCTGGCCTGCACCCTCTCATAATCCGGGACCCCTGGAAGCCAGTTTCAGCCTGATCCCATAGGCTAGGCCAAGGGACCACACTAGTGCACGAATTCGTGCACCAGGCCTCTAGTATATCAAATATAACTGGCTTTTTTTTAATCAGAGGAAGAAAACAGAGTGATTAAGAAACACTGATATCTATCCTCAAACATTTAAAACAATTCTCTATTTACTTTTTTCAAATGTTAAAAAAAGACTAAGTAATACTATAAAAATTTAACAGTTTTAAGTATTCCTAAATTTTAAAGTTGCTATAAATTTTCTTGTAACAAGCAAGGAAATTAAACTAGTAAAAAGTCTTCGATTCCCTACATAGTACTCTTCATTTCATTCACTTCACATTTCAAATGTAAGCAGTCTACGCAAATGCCATATGCTTTCTGGAGCAAATAAACTACTCTGAATTGTGATTTATTTATTTATTTATTTAAAATATTTAACTATAGTAACACTTCCAAAGTTTTAAAAAAAATAACTATTTTGTGTTTTTAAAAGCATACAAACTTGGAAGCGAATCATTTAAATCCAATTCCTAAGGCCTCTTATTTATCCTTGCCACAGAGCTTTGCTTGTTACCACATACTAATAAAAATGCATTGACTATTCAAGAATTCTATAAGCAAATCCAAAAACCAATCTTGACTGAAAAGAATTACTTCTCCTACTCTTTGCAAACTAAAACAAGCACTACTGTGTCAAATAGATTACAGGACCTCAGATTCATGGCACGTATGAAATTACTTTAAAAGAATACAGAAAATCTCACTAGAAAATATTATCAGTTCTAGAAATATAATAGTTGTAAGCCACAGAATTTACTATAAAATAAAATTGCAGTCATAAAATACTGAGATTGTCTTTAGTTTAATAAGACCTTGGAAAAAACTTAAAAGATTATACTATACACTCATATTTGGTACCGAACTCTTCAGTTGTTCTAAGTGAAAATATCAAATATGTATATTACATTCTGTCTTTAAATAAATAATTTTAAAAGAATAAGAGAAGGATATACCAAATCAGTTATTAAAAAGTATTTAGGATACTAGTCAAATACAGAAGCACTTTTCCCATTTAAGCTTATCACAGTTACTTACTACAGAGAACAAACAAATACTTTTTCTTTTAAGGAACTAGTAAAAAAAATTTTACTGAAGTCAAGAGGATGAAAGCAATATAAAAATCAAAAACGTATCTGGCATTAATTGGCTTTTCTTTCTCTTGTCAAATGGGGGTGGGATTTTACTTACATATTTTCTAAGGGTCCCAATATGCTCATGAAATCCTTACACAGGAGGAAGCTGTAGAGGAGAGATTCCTTAAGGGACCCATTGGGAGAACGTCTATAAGAGCAGAAGTAACTGCTCTGTGCTGCCTATTTCCTTCCCTTTTGCTTCATGTGTTCTACAACAGTCATTGCACACAATGGTGAAGGATACTTCACTTGGGATGGTGAGCATATAATACAAAATAAAGATGATTTATTTATGTATTATAGAATTACTGTATTCACCTGAAGCCTATATAATTTTATTAGCCAATGTCAATCCAATAAATGCACTAAGAAACTTAAAAAAAAAAAGGGGGGGGGGGGAGCAGTTAGGAGCAATTAGGCGGCAGGGGAGGGAGGTTAGGGGCGATCAGGCTGGAGGGGAGGGCGGTTAGGGGCGATCAGGCAGGTGAGCGATTAGGAGCCAGTGGTCCCAGACTGTGAGAGGAATGTCCCAGACTGGAGAGGGTCCAGGCCAGGCTGAGAAACCAACCTCTCCCCTGCATGAATTTCATGCACCAGGCCTCTGGTTCCTCAATAATACTCCAAAATAAACCCAAAAACAAAACCCTTCCAGGGGCACAGGTTGAAATCTAAGCTTCTAAGGAAATGTACAACTTCTATCTGGTCACTCCATCTCTACCCAATTCTATTCTATATTCTCCCCATCAGCCAACCTTATCATAGAGGTTTTCAACCATGGCTAAATAGCTTCTATGACTTAAAAAAAAAAAAAAAAAAAAGCGCAGGAGTTTCTGATTTCATAGATCTAAAATACAGTCTAGCTACAAATTTTTTTTTGGTAACCTTTTTACATTTTTAAATATTATTTTTAACTTTCTGTTAAAGTATTCAGCCGGGACTGGTTTGGCTCAGTGGATAGAGCGTCGGCCTGCAGACTGTAAGGTCCCGGGTTCGATTCCGGTCAAGGGCATGTACCTTGGTTGCGGGCACATCCCCAGTAGGGGGTGTGCAAGAGGCAGCTGATCGGTGATTCTCTCGCATCGATGTTTCTAATTCTCTATCCCTCTTCTCTTCCTCTCTGTGAAAAATCAATAAAATATATTTTTTTAAAATAAATAAATAAATAATAAAGTATTCATACAGAGAAGTTAAAATTATTAGTGTATAGGTTGATGAATTATCACAAAGTGTAAATGTGTTTATCTTTTATTTAAATATACACCTACCAACGAGGATCCAAGATGGCTGCTCGGGTAGACATCTAACCGCAGCAGCACACAACAATTTCAATGGAATACAACTAAAATGTAGAGTGGACATTGCCCAGAGCTACAGGTAGTCGACTGACTGAAAACTCTACAATAGGAAGGAGGGAGAAAACCAGAAGGAAAATCAGAGGAGCTGAAAAAAAGCCTAAGGTACGGAGACATGCTGTGCGCCCGCACGCACGCGCGCGCGGAGAGGTCGCAGCCGGAGAGGAGGAGAGGGCTGGGTGCTGCCTGCGTTCCCTAGCAGGAAAGAAATAGAACCCCCAGCCTGGGCTGAACCCCTGAACCGGCAGCGCTCAGCCCCAGTTATGGGCCAGACCCTGGGGACCCAGGCTCGGGCAGGGGGAGACGGGGCTGTGAGGCGGAATCCCGGGAGAGCAGCGAAAGGCGGGGCCCCTGGAGTCGCGCGCACATTGTGCGCACAGAGCGCACAGAGGACTGAATGTTGACTCTGATGCTGGATTACCCTAGCCGGAAGAAACAAAGCTTCCGGTGGCGCTGAGCCTCAGTCCGAACCGCCCCGAACTCCAAGTCTGGGCCAGTCCCTGGGGACCCAGGCTCGGGCAGGGGGAGACGGGGCTGTGAGGTGGAGTCCTGGGAGAGCTGCGAAAGGCCGAGCCCCCGGAGTGGCACACACTGCGCGCAGAGGACAGTCTGTTGACTCTGATCCTGGACTCCCCTAGTGGGAGGGAGAAAGAAAGCTCCAGACTGGAGGAACGCGACGAGGAGCAGGAGCCCCTGCAGGACACCGGCCAGCCAGGCACCAGCAAGGAGCCAAGCGACGGGGCCCCAGGGGGGGGGGAGGGTGCCCCTGAGCCTTCGACCGCTGAGCGCGGGCAACGGAGCCAAGGATGGGGCTGCTTCCTGGGCGGCGCCGACCCCGGCAACAGGCTGAAGCAGCGCAGGAGCCCGCTGAGAACAAAGGGGTGCCACAGACCAACCTGCTGAGCTTCCAGGACAAGGAGGAAGAAACCAAAGAAGTTCTCAATGTGAAGAAATCAAGTGAGAGCAAAAATAGTAAAATTACTTAAGAAAGAATACGAAGAAGATCTTGAAAAATCAAAGACTAAGTCAGAACTCAACTCACCAGCCAACATTGCAACATAAATGCGTTTTTAAAAAAAAAAAGAAAAGAAAGAAAAAGGGACAGAAAGTTGGAGCAGTGGCGACCAGGCCTAGAGTGGCCAGGCACAAGGCAGTGGCAGCCGGGCCCAGAGCAGCAGCGGCCAGGCCCCAGAGCAGCAGCAGCCAGAACCAGATCATCAACGGCCAGCACTGGAGCAGCCAGACCTGGGGCAGTGGCAGCCAGGCCTGAGGCGGAGGCGGCCAAGCCCAGGGTGGCCAGTCCAGGAACACCCAGACCCAGAGTGGCCGGGCCCGAAGAAGCCGGGCCCAGAGCAGCCGGGTTGGGAGCAGCCAGGCCCAGAACAGCAGTAGCCAAGCCCAGAGCATCCAGGCCGGGAGCGGCCAGGCTCGGAGCAGCCGGGCCCGGGGCAGCCAGGCCCAGAGCAGCCGGGTCGGGTGCGGCCAGGCCCGGAGCAGCAGCTGCCAGGCTGGGAGCGGCCAGGCCCGGAGCAGCAGCTGCCAGGCTGGGAGCGGCCAGGCCCGGAGCAGCGGCTCCCGGGTTTGGAACGGCCAGGCCCGGAGCAGCCGGGTCTGGTGCGGCCAGGTCCGGAGCAGCGGCTGCCAGGCTAGGAGCGGCCAGGCCCGGAGCAGCGGCTGCCAGGCTGGGAGCGGCCAGGCCCGGAGAAGCCGGGTCGGGTGCGGCCAGGCCTGGAGCAGCGGCTGCCAGGCTGGGAGCGGCCAGGCCCGGAGCGGCTGGGCCTGGAGCAACCGGGCCCAGAGCAGCCGGGTCGGGTGCGGCCAGGCCTGGAGCAGCAACAGCCAAGTCCAGAGCAACTAGGTCGGGAGCGGCAGTGACCAGACCCGGAGCAGCTGGTTGTAGAACGAACCAGAGCAACAGAGGCCAGGCCCGGAGCAGCCAGGCCCGGAACAGCTCGCTCCTCGCCTGCCCCCTCCCCACGGCTGCCTCTCAGACATGGCTGGAAACTTTTGCGGGAACTTGAGGGTCTGCTGAATCAAGTGATGAAGGCTTAGATCTGGATGTGTTGAGTTAGTATAGTGCTGGGGTGTTGATCTGTGAGTGCCTTGGGCGGGGCCTGGATGAGGCTGGTTGACCTATTTGGAAATGTCTTTTGTGTGAAGTGTATCATTGGGCATGTGGAGGTATTATTGATATGAGAAAATGCTAAGTAACAGATTTACTATCTGAAAAGGGATTTACTATCGTGGAAAGGGAGGGAGGAAGAGACTGAACATAAACTGTGCACCTATGGATGAGGACAATGGGGGGTGGGGAGGGGGCGGAGGGTGGGGTGGGAACCTGGTGGAGGGGGGAAGAAATGAGGAACCTTTGTAATAATATGAACAATAAAGATTGATTTAAAAAAAATAAAAATAAAAATAAATAAATAAATATACACCTACCAACCAGGTAGGGCAGGTGTATATCTTTTATGAATTCCAAGGACGATTCTGATAAAGAACCTAGAATTAAAGCTATCTTTGTTTCATTCATGTGTAACTTACTTCCATTGCCCAAGTCAAAGATCAGATGCATCTACCTAGAACAGGGGTCCTCAAACTTTTTAAAGTGGGGGCCAGATCACGGTCTCTCAGAGAGCTGGAGGGCCGGACTATATGAACTACTAATTCCTACTGTAACACCTCGGCTGCGCTCACTGTCCAAAAAAACTGGCGGGCCGGATCAGACTCCTCTGCGGGCCGCATGTGGCCCGCGGGCCGTAGTTTGAAGACCCCTGGAAGCTACCTATTTTCAGGGAATTTGTACATAGATCTTATCATACTATTGAGCACATGTGGTATTTTTAAAACTATTTTTAAGTTTAGAACTCTTAAATATGCTGGAAAAATATGATGAAAGTAAAGCTACTCTACTTAAAGGCAAGGGTAAAGTGACTGTACTACAGTAAGCTAGCCCATTAACCCTCAAACTAACCCCCAGCAGTCTGAAAATTATTGCTTCCTATACTAATCTATCCATTCACTTATCTGTGTCATCTACCAAATTATTTTATAGTAAGGTCTCTCTCTTTTTTTATTTTTTTATTTTGAGGGCAGGAGAGAGAGAATCATCGATTTTGCTTTTCAACATATTTATGCATGCACTGGTTGCTTTTTGTATGTGTTCTGACCGGGGATATTTGTATGTGTTCTGACAGGGGATGAAACCTGCAATCTTGGCATATAGGGAAAACGCTCTAACCAAATGAGCTACCCAGCCAGGGCAGCAAGACCTCTTTTATTCTTCATTTCCCTGGTACCTAGAAAACATTCATTAAACACTCATTATTGGGACATTATTAAAACTAAAAGTAAATATCAAAGATAAATCCTTAAGGGGAAAAAAGTTTGAGGAAAAGAACAATAACTATGGAAGCACTTAAATAAAAAAAGGTTTGGCATATCAGAAGAAACTGAATAAAGCCAGTGAGGCTGGACCTTAGTAGGCAAAGGAGAAAACATCATGAAATAAGCTTTAAAGCATACAGTTGACAGGCCATGGGGGGCTGTGTAAGTTATAGTATGAATTTGATCTTTGTTTTGTTTTTATTTACTTTTTAATTTTTATTTAAATGTAATTTGGATTATTTGTCCTATTGAAGAGGTTTAAAGAGGAATGGCACAATCTGATATAGGTTTTTTTTTTGGTTTTTTTTGGTTCAAAATAATTTTATAAACTATTTTATCAAAACTCACATTTACAGGATCCAAGGAAAATTCTAAAGAATGTCATTAGATTTTAACAACAAGACAAAACATATTCTTTTTTTTTTTTAAATATATTTTATTGATTTTTCACAGAGAGGAAGAGAGAGGGATAGAGAGTTAGAAACATCGATGAGAGAGAATCATCGATCAGCTGCCTCTTGCACACCCCCTACTGGGGATGTGCCCGCAACCAAGGTACATGCCCTTGCCTGGAATCGAACCCGGGACCTTTCAGTCCGCAGGCCGATGCTCTATCCACTGAGCCAAACCGGTCCCGGCAGACAAAACATATTCTCATTACAGCACAGTCCTTAAAAATGGCCGAGGCCGGTTTGGCTGAATGGACAGAGCGTCGGCTTGGCGACTGAAAGGTCCCAGGTTCAATTCTGGTCAAGGGCATGTACCTTGGTTCCGGGCATATCCCCAGTAGGGGGTGTGCAACAGGCAGCTGATCGATGACTCTCTCGCATCGATGTTTCTAAGTCTCTATCTCTCTCCCTTTCTCTCTGTACAAAAATCAATAAAATATTTTAAAAATAAATGATATACATGTTTTAAAGATCATTCTGAATACTAGGTGAAATGTGAACTCAAAAGCATAATCATCAAGGAATATTCTAATGACCTAAGATATAAATAGCAATTATATAGGACCTGGTAAGCCACAGTAACAACTTGGGATTTTTCTGGGTGAGATGAAAGCCTTTTGAGAATTCTGATCAAGGGAGTAACATGATCTTGACACATTTAAAAGGATCATCCCTTTAGACAGCTATGTACAGAATAGACTGTAGATTGCAAAAGAGCAGAAACATGGAGAATGATTTCAGAGGCTATTATTGCTCTAGAAGAAATAATAGCGCAGTATCAGTGAAAGGACTAAGAAATTATCCACGTCAACATAGATTTTGGAGATAGGCCCAACAGAATTCTCTAATACACTGTATGTAGGGCTTTAAGAGAAAATAAAATAAAATAAATTTTAAAAAAAATACATTTATTTATTTATTTATTTATTTTACAGAGATGAAGGGAGAGGAATAGAGTTAGAAATACCGATGAGAGAGAAACATTGATCAGCTGCCTCCTGCACACCCCCTACTGGGGATGTGCCCACAACCAAGGTACATGCCCTTGACCGGAATCGAACCTGGGACCCCCCAGTCTGCAGGGTGACGCTCTATCCACTGAGCCAAACTGGTCAAGGCCAAATAGAAATTTCTTTTTTTTTTCCAAATCAAAATTTCTTAAATCTACTTTCTCCTCTACTTAAGGGTGGGTACTCCTCAAGGTTCTGTCAAAGTCCCCATTCTATTACTGCCTTCTTTTATTCCTGTACAACAAGCATGTCAAACTCAAAACCTAACACAGGCCAAATAAACAAATTTTAAGTTTATGTGGGCCGCAAAAAAAAAAAAAAGTTTTAATTTTTATAGGAATGTGGGTTTATTTCAATAGAGACATGCTAAATACAAAGGGCTGAAATAAATGAGTAATGGTTAACATAAAATAATAGAACATTTAAAAAATTAATATATTTTCTTGAACATTAACTTACCAGACACTGAATAACTGCACAAATTAATAAGCAAAACGCAAATAAACCTATTTTTCTTGTTCTCCAAAAGCGAAATATTTCCTGTTGTACACACCAAAAAAGTCAGTCCAAGACTAATGACGTGGCAATCAGCTGCTAAAATATTCACTGCTAGTATAAGTGGAGAGAAATGGTGCACCTGTGAGTAAGACGTGTAAGGGAAATGAATGCAACACAATTATAGTAATTAGTCATTAGCAAACATTATAGTTTGTTATTAATAATTATATATAAAATTATGTCTAAATAAATGACACTATAAAATACCCTGTTGTCCACAAAAAGAATATATGCATCCCTATGTTCACTGCAGCATTATTTACAATAGCTAAGATCTAAAAACAGCCCAAGTGCCCATCAGTAAATGAATGAAAAAAACTGTGGTACATTTACACAATGAAACACTTTATAAATGAAAAAAGGATCTCTTAACCTTTGAGATAGCATGTAGGGACCTGGAGGGTTTTATGCTAAGCGAAGTAAACCACCCAGAGAAAGACAAGGATCATATGATCTCACTCATATGTGAAATCTAACAAAATAAACTGATAGACAAAATGGATCAGACTGATGAATCTTAGAAGGAAAGGGGGGGGGGGGGAGGAGGAAGACATTAACCAAAGAACTTACATGCATATATGCATAAACCATGGACACAAGACAATAGTGTAGGGGTGTCGAACTCAATCAGAGAAGGGGCCAAAATGTAAAATCCAGCCTAAATCACGGGCCGAATGGTTTACTGAACAGTCATAAACTGACAATGTCATAAACTGACAGCGGAGTGCAGTGATGACAGCGCGGTGCGGGCCACATTGCAAGGCCTGGCGGGCTGGATTTGGCCCGCGGGCCTTGTGTTTGACACATGTGCAATAGTGCATTGGTTTGGGGGAGGGCAGGGGGAGAAAAAGGGGGAGAAAAAGGTCAAAGGGGAGAAAAAGGAGTCATGTAATAATTTGAACAATAAAATGGGGTGAGGGGAATACCCTATTGTCCAAAACAAAGCCTCAAAAGTAAACTTTTAATTTTGTTTTCCATTATCATCCAAATCATCCATCCATGCACATATCTAATCATTCATCATATCCAAAATAATAAAAGCCTAATATGCTAAGTATCTGGTAGACTGTTCAACCAACCAAAGTGTAATATGCTAATGATATGCTAAGGCCACTCAACAGCTCACTATAATGTACACTAAACACCAGGGGGCAGACAGATGACCGGTTGAAAGCTGCTATGATGTGCACTGACCACCAGGGGCAGACGCTCTGACCAGATTACCTTGCGGCTGGGGTACGGACGATTGGGACAGAGAGACAGGCCCAACATGCCCTAGACCCCTCACAGTCCCTCCCCGGCCCTGATCATACACCAGTGGGGTCCCCTCAGACTGGCCTGCGCCCGCTTGCAATCCGGGACCCCTCAGGGGATGTTGGAGAGCCGGTTTCAGCCCAATCCCGCAGGCCAGGCCGAGGGACCCCACTGGTGCTACGGGCCTCTAGCATATATATATATATATATATATATTTTTTTTTTTTTTTTGGGGGGGGGGGTATGTAATGTGCCCTTTTGTTGTTGTTGTTGTTGTTGTTGTTGTTAATCCTCACCTGAGGATATTTTTTTCCATTGATTTTTAGAAAGAATGGAAGGGAGAGAGAGAAAAACATCAATGTGAGACACACTGATTAGTTGCCTCCTGCATGTGCCTGAGCTGGATCAAGCCTACAACTGAGGTATGAGCCCCTGACCAGAATGGAAGCCACGATAGGGTGACACTCTAACTACTGAGTAGCTGACTAGGGCTGCACTTTAATAATGTCACAGAACATTATGTGACATTATTCCCTCCCTCAATGGTAAGGAAGATCATTTAATTTGCTTTCTCTGACTTATGGGTAAGTAGGTGAGTAGTATGTAAATTAATGCTCTAATATTAGTTCAAAGAAAAATCTAAGGGAGTAAAACCTTCAACATAAGATTGTATTGTTCCATTTAAGAAGTAGAAAATCTCAGACTAATTTCCAAAACATGAAAGGTCCACGTGCATAATTTATGAATCAGAGCTTCAATTGTGAAAGCAAATTAGCTCAACCAAGGCAAAAGAGACTAGAAGAAATTTTAAACAGAAACTCTAAAGCAGTGTTTCACAAACTTCTCTCATGATGAGAATCACCTGGTGGAGTTGTTAAAACACAGATTCCTGAATCCCAACTAAGAAGTGCTAAACTAGAATTTTTGAGAACATATAGGTAAAATTGCATACCTAACTTAGTGCTCTGTATATAAAATCTGTCTTAGAGCACTAGTTAAGTATACAATTTTACCTATATGTTCCCAAAAATTCTAGTTTAGCACTTAGTTGGGATTCAGGAATCTGTGTTTTAACAACTCCACCAGGTGATTCTCATCATGAGAGAAGTTTGGGAAACACTGCTCTAAAGGTACCATGTACCACGGTAGTAAAAACGAGACAATTCTAGAAACTGAAAAAAATCATCAGAGATGGCACAATAACCTGAAGAGAGTAACATAATCAAACTATGTTTAGGCTATTGGGTCCCAAAAACTGGTCTTCAGTGAGGTGAGTGAAAAAAAAAAGGATTTCATTTTCCATAAAGCTATATTTACTTAATAAGTGCAACATGAGGTTTCTGCAGATTTTCTACTTGTTTTTGTTTTTGATTTTTAACAAAATTAAAAGTTGGCAACTCCAGGCTGCGCTCCCTGCCCTCCCTTCACGAGCTGGACCTCAGCTACAACCAGCTGCAGGACGCGGGCCTGCAACTGCTCTGCGAGGGGCTCCTGGAGCCCAGTGCCACATCGAGAGGCTGCAACTGGAGTACAGCAACCTGATGGCTGCCACTACGAGGCCCTGGCCGAGGTGCTCAGGGCCAAGCGGGAGTTGAAGGAGCGGGCCACGGCCTGGCTGACTCCACCCGCCCACTGGAGTCACTCACGCTGGAGAGCTGTGGCCTCACCGCAGCCAACTGTCAGGACCTGTGCGGCATTGTGGCCACCAAGGCCTCCCTCAGAGAGCTGCAGCTGGGCAACAAGCTGGGGGCTGTGGGCATCGTGGAGCTGTGCCCTGGGCTGCTGAGCCCCGGCTCCAGGCTCAAGACCCTGTGGCTCTGGGAGTGTGATATCACGGCCAGGTGCTCAGAGCCAAGGAGAGCCTGAAGCTCAGTGTAGCTGGCAACGAGGTGGGGGACGAGGGCATGCGGCTGCTGTGCGAGGAGCCCAGCTACCAGCTGGAGTCCCTGTGGATGAAGTCCTGCAGCCTCAGGGCCGCCTGCTGCCCGCACATCAGTGTGATGCAGGCCCGGAACCGGAGCCTCCAGGAGCTGCAGATGAGCAACAATAAGCTGGTGACACAGGCATGGAGGTGCTGTGCCAGGGCCTGGGCCAGCCGGCACGACCCTGCAGATGCTCTTGTTGGGGGACTGCGAGATGACCAACCAGGGCTGCACTACCCTGGCCACCCTCCTGCTGGCCAACCACAGCCTGCTGGAGCTGGACCTGAGCAACAACTGCATGAGAGAGGTAGGCGTCATGAAGCTGGCGGAGAGCGCCCAGCAGCCCAGCTGCCCCTTGGAGAAACTGATTCTGTGACATTACTGGAGGGAGGAGACGGAGGACCTCCTGCTGGCAGTGGAGGAGAGGAAGCAGGGCCTGAAGATCATCTGCTGAGCCTGGACCCTCCCCAGCACCCAAGTCTCAAGGGGCTGGCCAGCTCTCAGGGCTCTCACTACAGTGCCTTAGCTTTAACTGAAGAGAAATGCTCAAATTAGCTTCTGCAAATATTCTAGGCATTTATAACTATTAAAGCGTTTTGGTTTAAAAAAAAAAAAAAAAAAATCCAGCTAGCTCCTCCCACAAATGCAAAGGTTTCTCTTCTCAGTCCTCTGAAGCTTACAACCAAGACATCACATTTCCTTCCTTCCACTGAAACTCTCACCTTTACCCTCTACTTCTTTCTAGTTTTCCTGCTACTTGTAAGATAAAAATTTTTCAAGTCTCTGATCCTCTCATTTTTTCATGCTAACTCTTCCTTTCTGCTGCCCCAAAAATGTACATGTCCCTTTCTAATCCTCCCTCCACAGGTGAAATTATTATAACTCTCTTTTAAATAATTTTGAAATATAAAGTTTATATATCTATCCTCAACTTCCACCCCAAAATTCAAACTAGCATATTCTGAGCTCTCAATCTAGATGTCCCAAAAGTACCTTGTATTCAACAAGTAAAAATCCCTATTCATTTTCTTCCTAACTCCCCAAAATAACCAATGTCAACAATTTTAATGACAAATACCTAACCACCAATCCCAAAAACCTTTGAGACACCTTAACTCTTTCCTTTTTCCACCATATAATATCAACAACCCTACTTATTCTTCTAAAATATCTGAAAAAAACTGCCCACTCTATCTATTATATCTCAGTGTTATTGTCCAGTTCAGACCATCATCACCCCATTAAAAAAAAGTGTAATAGCCTAATTAGTCTCCCATTGCAATCTATTCTTTATCTGTTCACAATATGTCTTCATAAACACGGCCTTGATTGTAATTTTTCAGTCTCCTAATTTAAAAAAAAAAAGTACAACTTTCCCCCACTTTCAATTTCTGGAAAATTACTCATCAAAGTCCAATTCAATGATCCATCTGAATTAACTGCTCTCGCCCTTACTTCCATCATAATTAATTCTGCTATCATAGAATTTACAATGTATACTTTGACATGACTCTATTTCCTACTTGATTATAGGCTCCTTGAAGGAATAGTGTAATTCATTTTTATTCTTAGTAACTTTATATTGGTGAATTGAACAGAATTCACCAATACAACTTTTGTTATATTGAACTTTTTAATTGAAAAACTATTAAATGAATTGGAACTTTTTCAATTAAATTTCATACTTTTTAAAATTCCTTACTTTTATTTATTTAAAAAACAAAAGAAAAATAAATTCCTTACTTTTAAACAACTCACACTATAGGTTCCTGCCTTGGGTTTAAGGCAAAATTTTTAAAGTTGCTTTAATTATCTCTCCTTGATTGCTGAGTTGTTCAGAAATGTTATAAGCACAAATGTATATCTAAAGCATTAATAAAGGTATTAAAATGGACAAGAACAAAAATAACCTATTTAGATACATCTTTAAGTTTCACAATTATACCTTTGTAACATTTTATTAAAGGTTACTTTATACCTATTAATGTAATATTCCTAATGCTGATGAGATAGCCTACATTTCTCTACCTCAACTCCAAGGATGGAAAATGACATCCAAAACTACTATTTTCTTTAAGACTTTTTGCCCGTTTATAGTCTTCTGGCATACTCTGAGTCACTACAAATTAAGCAAAGTTACTAGCACCTCTCAGTTTCTTTGTGTCGTTTAAATGTAATTTAAAACCTGTGGCATTAGCCTGATAGGTAGCCAATGGTTTCTAGGAATCCAATCAACTGGTAAAACAACCTAGGTGGGATTTACAGAACTAGATCAGACAATGGAAATTAAAAAAGACTTAAACTTGAATTTAGAAGAAACCAAAGAGCATTGTCTTGGAGTCCCACTGAATCACAGGGACAATTTTTGTTAAAGGTTCATTCAGTGTGCCCATCTGTGGCATGAGAAAAAAACCCACCTAGACAAAGGCAGCTTCCGACACCAATGTCAGCCTGATGATCACAGAAATTTCCCACTGCTTGAGACAACAAAGCAGGGCCTTCAAAATGAATTAGAATATAGAAATTAAGTATATATAACCCATGATATTAATATTTCCATGTTAAGTTTAAAACCAGCCATATATTTTCTTGAAGTTCTTGTAATATTTAAGAAAATTTTAATATTAAAGAATCTGACAGCCTCATGATTTTAAATTTAAAGTCGTAACTAATCAGACTTGTGACTAAGTTTAAAGCTATAGGAGCATTTGGTTTGCCCTAGGTGGTTTTGTTCAATGGATAGAGCATCAACCTCTGGCCCAGGTTGGATACCGGGTTGATTCCAGTCAAGGGCACATATCACAGTTACAGACTCCTCTCAGGCCTAGACCCTGGTCAGGGGTTTGTCCAAAAGGCAACCAATGGAAGTGCTTCTCTTACATCAATATTTCTGTCTTTCCCTCTCTCATCCACTCTCTAAAAAACAATGGAAAGCCCAGCCAGTGTGGTTGAGTGGTTGAGCATTAACAGGGGCCTTCAAACTACGGCCCGCGGGCCACATGCGGCCCACAGAGGAGTCTGATCCTGCCCGCCAGGTTTTTTGGGCAGTGAGCGTAGCCGAGGTGTTACAGTAGGAATTAGTAGTTCATATAGTCCGGCCCTCCAGCTCTCTGAGGGACCGTGATCTGGCCCCCACTTTAAAAAGTTTGAGGACCCCTGAATTAGGAAGTCACGGTTCAATTCCCAGTCAAGGCACATGCCTGGGTTGCAGGCTCAATCCCCAGTAGGGGCCATGTAGGAGGCCAATGATTCTCTCTCATCATTGATGTTTCCATCTCTCCTTCTCCCTTTCTCTCTGAAATCAATAAAAATATTTTTAAAAAACAATGGAAATGATATCCTCTAGGGTAAGGATTAAAATAAATATAAGTGGCTTATGTTAAAGTCATAAAAAATCCTTTAGATGACTCATACATTTTTCTGCCCTCAATGGATATTTTTTTAATTTTAATGACAGGTTTTATTTTTAAGAGCCTTCTATCACTACTGATTGTTTATACCATTTGTGGTCATTACCAATTTTTTCTCCTAAGTTTCTGAAACTAGCTTCTCTCTGAGTTCTGTCTATGAACTCCAAGGTGACACATTCACTATCTTTTGATTCCCATGACTTCCAGTTCTATCCGGGAAGCAAAGAATAGTGTTTTGGAAAAGCATGAGCTTTAGAATCAGGTATTTGTTACTCAGACTATTAACAAATTTCTCTGAGCCTCCATTTCTACATCAATAAAATAACAAATAGCATTTACTGAGCACCTATTTTATATCAAGTACCTTATATATCCTATATGTGAGTAGAAAGATCTATAATAATAAAAGCATAATATGCTAATTAGACCAGACAGTCGAACGACCTTCGGGACGAAGCTGGGGCTGCAAGGGCCAAGGCAAGCTCTATGACTGAAACGGCTCAGCCCCTTGCATGAATTTTGTGCATCGGGCCTCTAGTATCATTTATAATTAGAAAAACAAGACTTAAGAGATAAATCATTTGCTTAATTACAGAGCTCAGAAATGCTCGAGCCAGGATTTATTAATCCTGGGTCTTGATTCCAAGCCCACATTCTTTACCACACCACAAAGCAGTAACTATAAGATGAGTCTGCTTGCCCAAAAGTGAAGTTCAGTAATGGTTATTTCCATATGCCCCTCACTGCTCTTTCCTGTTGGTCAGAATCAATTTCACACCAGCAATTCTCTTCAACTTTTAAACTGCCAGCAAAGCATTTATCAAAAGATCTGATACCCCTAGCCGGTTTGGCTCAGTAGACAGAGCACTAGCCTTCAGACCAAAGGGTCCCAGGTTTGAGGTCAAAAGCAAGTACCTTGGTTGCAGGCTCCTCCCTAGCCCAGACCCTGGTTTGGGCTCATGAAGAATGCAACCAATCTATGTTTCTCTCACACAGACCTTTCTCTCTCTTTCCGCCTCTCTTCCACTCTCTCTAAAAATCAATGGAAAAATACCCTCGATTTAAAAAAAAAAAAGTGCTGATAATCTTTATTAGTAAATTATTTAATCAATCCACTAATTAAAACCATGTCACATTATGCCAAACATACTCAGGATGTTTTTTGTTTTTTTTTGGTTTGTTTTTGTTAAAAGAGCCTTGCATACAATAAAAACCCATGGTTAGAAAAACATAAAAAGTCAGGAAACCTAACTATCTTTTTCAGCATACTGTGCTATATCCTCAAAATTCTTTAAACATACCATGTGAAGAAAAGGCTTTTTTTTTTTTTTTTTTTTTTTTTTTTTTTTTTTAGTTATTTGGGATGGGAGAGAGACATAGGGAAAGGGGATGGAGGACATCTGTAATACTGTCAACTATTTTTTTTTTAAAAAGTCATTCTGTGAGTTATTCAGATCAAGACAACAGAAATAGAAAAATATATAGGTTAGCAGTTAGGGGTGTCGAACTCAATCAGAGAAGGGGCCAAAATCTAAAATCCAGCCTAAATCGCGGGCCGAATGGTTTAATGAACAGTCATAAACTGACAATGTCATAAACTGACAGCGGAGTGCAGTGATGACAGCGCGGTGCGGGCCACATTGCAAGGCCTGGCGGGCTCGATTTGGCCCGCGGGCCTTGTGTTTGACACATGTGGTTAGCTGAATGGATAAGAAAACAAGACTCAGACTGGAGAAACCCAGATGGCGGCATAGGTAAGCACCTAAGCTGCCACCTCGCACAATTTCAAAACAACAGCCGAAGCCGGTTTGGCTCAGTGGATGGAGCGTTGGCCTGCGGACTGAGGGGCCCCGGGGTTCGATTCCGGTCAAGGGCATGTACCTTGGTTGCAGGCACATCCCCAGTGGGAGGTGTGCAAGAGGCAGCTGGTCGGTGTTTCTCTCTCATCAATGTTTCTAATTCTCTGTCTCTATCTCTTCCTCTCTGTAAAAAATCAGTGGAATATATTTAAAAGAAAAAAAACAAAAACTAAAAGACAGAACCATCATCATCCACAGGAAAGCTGGCTGAGTAGAAAAATCTACAACTAGAAAGAAAGAGAGAGGCTCAAGGATCAGGGGAGCCACAAAGCGCTGAGGTAGGGAGACGCTCGCATGCAGAGAGGAAGGGCAGACAAGTGTGTGGCTGGCGAGAGGGGAAAGGGAGCCCCCGACCACACGGAACCCCAACCCCAGCCAAAACCCGGTGGACCCAGGCTCATATGGGTCGAGTCTGGACTATAAAGAAAGGCATCCGGAGACTCAGAGACTGGGTCTCCCCTGCACACACTCAGGGGAGCCAGGAGCCACAGCTGACAGGTTCTAGAGGCGCCCGTGCGTGAGTGAGTGTATGTGTGTGTGTGTGTGTGTGTGTGTGTGTGCAGGGAGGTCTGACCGTAGAGGTTGCCGCCGCCTCTCCATAGCGGAAAGAGTTGGAAGCTCCTGACTGCACTGAGATTAAAAATATTATAGAGACCCAACCCAATTCTGGGCAAGACCCTGGGGCACCCACACTTTTGCAGGAAAAAGAAATCTTTTTGGATTGATGGAAATGTTCTAAAACAGGACGGTGGGAATAGTCGCACAACACTGTAAATTTACTAAAAATTACTGAATTATACACTCAAAAAGAATGAATCAGCCAGAACCGGTATGGCTCAGTGGATGGGGTGTCGGCCTGCAGACTGAAAGGTCCTGGGTTCGATTCCAGTCAAGGGCGTGTACCTTGGTTGCGGGCACATCCCAGGTGGAGGTGTGCAAGAGGCAGTTGAACGATGTTTCTCTCTCATCGATGTTTCTAATTTTCTATCCCTCTCTTCCTCTTTGTGAAGAATCAATAAAATATATTTTTTTAAAAGAATGAATCAGAAATCCTCCCTAAAAAATGTCTAATATGGTGACCAGAATGCTCAGCTCTTTCCTTATCCTGCCTTGACATTAACACCAGTATTTAGATCTATTGTTATGCAAATCTGCATGTGTTACCTGAACTCCAAATCAAGTAATTTTAGCATATTGAGGCCTCCTGGTGCTGAATTAGATTGTAGTCCTCTTTTACTAAACCAAGTAGTTTGTGTATTTGACACCACAGTACACAAAACACTTTAAGAAATGCCCCGCGCTGGCCGGTGTGGCTTAATTAGTTGGAGTGTGGTCCAGTACTCCAAAAGGTGTCAGGTTCAGGGCACATACACAGAACAGGGTCCCATCCCCTGTCAGGCACATGCAGAAAGCAACCATCAGTGTTCCTCTCACACAGATGCTTCTCTCTCTCTCTCCCCCTTTCTCTCAGATGTCTGTCTCCCTCCCTCCCTCTCTCTCTCTCTCTCTCTCTCTCTCTCTCTCTCTCTCTCTCTCTCTGTCTCCCTTTCTCTCTCTAAAATTAGTAAATAAAATAAAATAAAAGCCTTTCTAAAATTACATGCAAAAACAAGGTGTATAAAGAGCATAACAGTTTGGATAAATAACACAATGAATAAACTTAAATGCATCCTATTTTTAAAGATCAAAGTATTCAAATCATAGCTACTCCAGTTCTGATTTTTTTATATATATATATATTTTATTGATTTTGTACAGAGAGGAAGGGAGAGAGACAGAGAGTTAGAAATATCGATGAGAGAGAGTCATCGATCAGCTGCCTCTTGCACACCCCCTACTGGATATATGCCCGCAACTAAGGTACATGCCCTTGACCGGAATCGAACCCGGGACCCTTCAGTCCCCAACCCGACGCTCTATCCATTGAGCCAAACCGGTCTCGGCTGATTATTTTTATGTTTAAAACAGTCCCTGAACAATATATCTGGAAGAAAATGCAAGTATCACTGTAAAATGAGATACAAGAAATTCATTAAAACTGAATATATATATATACTACAGTGAAGACAAATGTACATAAATGGCCATGATAACACCTCAAACTCCAAAAACAGACTCTGAATGCTTAGGTTCATAATCCAAACCCAGAAATGGGAACCTGTATAACACTGAGCAAGATATTTAAAGTCTCTGCTTCAATTTGCTCATTTGCAGAAAAAGGTAACAGTAACCATTCTTACAAGGTTGTTGTGAGAACTAATAATGAATACAGTGTTTCTATGTATGTAGCACACAGAGGATTTTATCAACATTACTTTTAAAATTTATCTAGAAATGAGGGCATGCAACAAGGGGTAGGGGCAGCTGGGGAAGGTCAATGGGGGAAAAAAAGGATATATGTGTACTACATGTAATACTTTAAATAATTAAATAAAATAAATAAATAAATAATCTAGAGCAACCCTAGCTGGTCTGGCTCAGTGGATAGAGCATTGGACTGTGGACTGGAAGGTCCCAGGTTCGATTCCAGTCAAGGGAACATACTCAGGTTGCAGGCTCGATCCCCAGTAGGGAGTGTTCATGAGACAGCCGATAAATGATATTCATCATTGATGTTTCTCTATCTCTCCCCCTCTCCCTTTCTCTCTGAAATCAATAAAAAATGTTGTTGTTTTTTTAAATTATCTAGAGCAGTCCCTCGCAAACTTCAATATACATTCAAACTGCCTGGGAAATTAATTAAAATGAGATTCTGTTATTTGGGAAGATCTGGGTAGGTCCTGAAATTTGCATTTATTTTGTTGTTAATCCTCACCTGAGGATATTTTTCATTAGATTATTAGTGAGTGGGAGGGGGAGAGACAGAGAAAGACACCAATATGAGACACATTGTGGGTGGCCTCCCAATCTGGAGCCTTGACCAGAGCCAGGGGTCAGGGATCAAGCCTGCAGTAGAGATATGGCAGTATGTGCCCTTGACCAGAATTGAATCCAGGACCCTTCAGTCCGCCAGCTGATGCTCTGTCCACTGAGCCAAACCAGCTTCAGCTGAGATTTGCATTTTTAGTAAGTGCCCAGAAAGTTATCAGGAAGGGCACTTTTGAGTTGCCAGACGGTTCTCAAACTTCAGCACACATCAGAATCATTTAGAGAGCTAAACGATTTAAAGCATAAATTTCTGGGTTCCACCTGAGTTGGAATATGTATTTATAACACGTTCCCAAATAATGCTATACTGCTATTCCCAGGTTCATTTTATAAATATGTATTTTTTTTTTATTGATCTTAGGGAGAAAGAAATATCAATGATGAGAGAGAATCATTGATTGAGCTCCCTCCTGCACACCCCACACTGGGGATCGAGCCCAAAAACCTGGCCTGTGCCCTGATTGGGAATCGACTGGTTCATAGGTTTCACGCTCAACTACTGAGCTAAGCCAGCTGGGCCCAGGCTTTTTTTTTTTTTTTTTTTTTTTTAAGATTTTTTAAATTGATCTTGAGAGAGAAAGAAAGAAACATCTATTCAAGTGTAGAAAATCGCCCTAACTGGTTTGGCTCAGTGGATAAGAGCATCAGCCTACCAATTGAAAGGTCCCAGGTTCGATTCCTGTCAAGGGCATGTATCTGGGTTGCGGGCACATTCCCAGTGGGAGGTGTGCAGGAGGCAGCTGATCGATCGATCGATCGATGTTTCTCTCTCATGGATGTTTCTAAGTCTCTATCCCTCTCCCTTCTCTCTATAAAAAAATCTATAAAATATATTTTATTAAAAAAAAAAAAAAAAAAAAAAAAGAGTGGAACATCAATCAGGTGCCTCCTGCATGCCCTCCACTAGGGATTGAAAATCTGGCATGTGCCCTGACCAGGAATGGAACTAGCAACCTTTCAGGTCAAGGCCCATATTTTGAGAACTACTGCTCATAAGTTCTGTTAGAATGTACATCAGAATCAGTTCTGAGGTGTTTGTTTGCATTTCTTTGATTAAATATAGGTGTCCTGACTGTACCCTAGTAGGTCTCATAACCTACTAGATCTGAAACTCTAGGGGTGGCGCCCAGCCATCCATTATCTTTAAGAAACAAAAACAAATAAAACCTTCAAGGTGATTATGATGCATGTTAAAGTTTGAGGACCAATTCTAATTCAGAATTTCCTTGGTGAAATTTTGCTAACTACAGAAAGAAAGTATCTACCTACATATATGTGGCTTAGGTCTAACTGGAAAATGTCCTGACTCGTTGGCCAAGTAAAGAGCATTTATTCAAATCTAGTGGAAACTCCATAACCATTACCTAAGTCAATTATTCTCTACTTCATTCTTCAGGATAATGTTTTCCTATAACACAATGTATCCCCCCCAAAGTCAGACATTTAAAATCTCCGAGCCAAAAAAATCCCACAACTTCTTAAAGAAATGTTAGTCAAAGCCTTTGCCTAGCATTTCCACAAAAGCTCAGCAAATACAAGATCACTAGAGTCTGAAATGTAGGTATGTGTTAATCTTAAATTATTCTGAAACAAAATAGCTAATTCCAACAACTATGAGCTATTTATAATATTCTGACCCTAAAGTAACAACTGACAGTAATCAAAATTTATTTATAAAGGAAATTAAGTGTATCTTCCAGGCTAACTAACCATGAGACTTATCTGAAAAATTATGTGCATGAAAACAGTAATAAATCTTTTACTATGCCTTTCTTTAAAATTAAGAAAGTAAAATGGGAGGCATAGAAAATGCAAAGGGAGGAGGATTTCTGGTAAGAAAATTGCATTTATACATGAAGCCAGCCTGAAAGGAAATACTAAGTATAAGTCTCTCAGCTGATTCTCAACGTTTTAGTAGCCTACAATTTGATTTTATAATCAGCATGCCACAATTTTGTACTGTTTATAAATATAAAATAAATATCTTAAAAGTAAAATGGCTTAAACTTAAATTGGGATTTTTTTTCCTTGGGGAGTGGTACCCTCACAACACTCTCAGAAATAATACGGGATAACAGGGTTTCTGTCATAAAAATTAGAATGGGAATGAGTAACTGCTTGAAAGGAATTCAAAGAATGAAAAGAAAGCTGCCAAGTCATAGGATAAAAGTCCAAAAAGCCATTAGCTCATCAAGAATGCTGTACTAAAGTATTCAAAACAAAAAATTTAAGTGGAAAAATAAAATAAAAGCTGAGGGGCTGTTGTGGGCCATCAATGACAACAATTAAAAGTGTCCTGTTTGCCCAAATAACATTAATACACAAACAGATCTACCACACAATCTGAAAGCAAAGGCTTTTCTCCCCTTCCAGGGAGTTCTTGAAAACTGAATGCCATGAGGAAAAAAGTCTAACTCAAAGTGCTGAAATCTCCAGGTATAAATATTGAGTTCTAGGGTTGATTTCTCAGGTCACTCATATCACAAGATAAAGATGCAGTCATGTTTATAAAGGAAATTAAAGTTCAAAAGCACACAAAATTATTCTATGGTTCATCAAAATAGTGGTTTCTCATGAGGAGAGGGGAGTTTTCATGGCCAGAATAGGGCTCAAGACAATTTCTGGGCTTTGTATAATGTTAACTTCTTACAGGTGTGTTCACATAGTAAAAATTCACAGAACTGTAGCCTTATGGGAACTCTCTGTGTGTATTATGCTTTAATCACATTTACTTTTATTTATTTATTTTATTTATTTATTTATTTTTTTTTTTAAGCAGGGAGGAGGGGAAAAGGAAATTTCCCTCTCAGGAAATAAAACATTACTGCAAAAACATTTTAAAATTCTATTCAGTGGAGAGAGTTAAGATTAAGAATTACAGGTTTGGGAGTGCAGTAGAGAGTTAATGTAGAGAAGTACTCAAGTTCCTCAAAGGCTATCAGTAGCTAAATCTCACAAACCACACACCTTTTTCAGGAGGAAGATATCTTGGAATCTCCCTGTATAATATAGCCAAGCCAAATAGAGCATTACTTCACTTTTCTTATGAAATACATTAATCTGCATACTAATGGGAAATGTATTTGAAAATGCACATGTTTTCCTTAAATTTCTGATTTAAAAAAAAAAAAAAAAAAACCTAGTAAAGAAGATAAATAAGAGCCAGAAATTAGCACCTGCTATTTCCTAGACCATTTCTGTGCCAATTTACCAATCAACTCATCCCTTTATGGGGTACCTGAGTTCCAGGAGAAATAGAATGTATAGATTATGTTCCAATCCCTTTAAACCTCATCCCGAACCCAGGTAGAAAATGTCATCACATCAAGCCCTTCACCTGCAATTCTCTTTATGTGACCCCAAACACAAGAAACACACCTTTCCCAATATTTACTATGGTTTCTCACTCAAAGTTAATCTGATTTTTCTTCCTAACATTAATGCAATCACACTAATCTGTAAATAGCAGAAAATGTTAAAATAGCAGCTTTGGAGCCATCCCAGTTTAAAATGTAAATAAATGGAAATATCTTTTCAGAATGATTATTTTAAGATCTTGAATAATTTTTTCATAAAAGAAAAAAAGACCACTCCTTTCTAAACAATAAGAACTTTTAATATTAAAAATGCCCTCCTTGACATGGATGTCCTCACTGATGGTCATCTGAAATTCTCTTACTCTTCATTAGATTACAGTAAATGCACCACACTGGTCTTAACAGCTAAAGCAAGATAATGTGATTCTATAACTTTGAGTCCTAGAACTACCAATCAGCACTTTGTCATTAAATATATTAGAAGCCTAGGATGTCAACTTGTCTATTACTATATTTAGTAAAGAAAATACCTTAAGCACAGATCCTAAATTACTGATCTTAGAATTTTATTTCTCTAATTCTACAAAAATCTACCAAAGTAGTTTTTCTCTTATAGCCTATAGTACTGAACTCTTAAAGTAGTTCCATATTTTGTGTGTTCAAGAAAGGAGAAACTGCTTCATTGAATTCTAAATTCTGGAGTATGAAAACAGAATCATTTCAGAAATTTTGGCTAATAAGAAAAGAACTTATAAAACATTGTTTTGTACAGAATGAGCTTTATTATCCTATAAAATGCTCTTAAAAATCAATCAGAAAACAAACAATAAGAGACCAGGGCAAATTATATGAAACATGTCAAATAATCATCTAAAAAACACTATTAATATTTTCATAAAGTTTTGAATAAAACAAACATTTAAAATGTAAAAATGAAACATAAAGCAATGAGAATATAAAGGATTATTTAATAGAGTTAGACAATTATCAATTTGGAGGAAAACATTTAGATTCTCACTTCACACCAATGCCAGATGAGGTTAAAAACTTAAATTTATTTAAATCTAACTTAGAAAAACTAAAGAAACAGCATTAAATCATATTTTTATTTTTTATTACATTTCTGGAGGAGGAATTTCATAGGTTAGTAGTACAAAATTAGGTCAAAAGGTATGTTTACATTAATTTAAAAATTACTTTTCTTAAAAATTCATAAGATGATTACATCTATTAACCATTAAGTAATGTTTTTCCTCAGTAGTAACGTAAGAAAAAAAGTGGTCTGACTTACACCCTATTTAGTTTCTATAAATAATATTTGTTAGGTACAGAGCAACAGCCACTTCAATATAAACATAAATTGATACTTTTTATAAATATTACAATCGGTGCAAGAGCCTATAAAATGTGAGCTAAAAATCATTTCTGGCAATATATTGGACAGTAATACTTATATAGGAAACATGTATAAACATTCTTCAGTGTTATTTATTTATGCAAAATGTTAGAACAGGAGAAATGATTCATCTACACATGGAACATTATACAGCCATTTATGATAATAATTATGAAGACTCATTGTGAAAATGGGAAAATGTTATCCAACACTAGGTTAAAAAACTGGGCATGAAATTAAATGTTTTAGCTATAAAAATGTAAAACATATATATTTGAAATACTGGAAGAAGCCTATCAAAATGTTAATACAGCTATATTATTTCCCATTATTTAAAATTCTCAAAAAAATAAATTAAAAATTAAAAATAAAATAAAATTCTCAAACCAGCCATTAAAATGATTAAAACACACACCCTTTATAGCTAAATCAAACACTACCTACCATCATTCTACCAATGAGGCATGAGGTTTAACTTAACGTATTAAAAGAAATTAAGAAGGCAAGCAAAGAAACAATATGAAACATTTCTCATCTTGGGACAGTCAGTATGCTGAGGACAAAGACTCAATATAAGGGCTCAAAACAATATAACTGAATAATGCAGAAAGAACATTTACTAATTCTAACATCTGTTTTGAAAATTCCTTCAACAAATGTTCTTTAGACAATTGGTAAATCACTATTAGTATCAAATATTAAGTAGAATGAACCTTATTTGAAAGATAATCCCTTGAAATATTAACTAAGGAAATAAATAGACAAAGGCAATAAAATTAAACAAAGGAAATTCCATACATAACAGCACCATTTTTATTTGTTATCATCAGATGAGTTATGTGAATTTTCTAGAAAACTAAAGTGCATTAACAAAGCTCTGAAAAAAGTTACTCTTATAACAATCTTTTTAAAAGACATCAATTTATTTCCTTAAACACAATACATGAAATAAAAGTTTATATATGATTTATGTCATCACTAAGACCATCATGTACTATATACATCTCTACAATATAGGACTCATTCAGAAATTAATTATTTTATGACTGTATGTCTCCAGGTAATAGCTTTAAAATACTATTAACTTCTATAGTTCCATCTTCTTTTTAATAGCTCTTCTTCCTTCTCCCTTGAAATTAGATGACAGACAGTTCAGCTTGTCAGTGTGCCTAACTCCAATGGCCAATTCTGTGGATAACCTGTGAGCTAAAAAAATCAGATAACCAACCCTGTTAGGGCTGCAAACTTTAAAGTCATTTACTGCAATTAGTAGTTTCTGAATAAAGTCCATAGGTTTATTTTACTTGGTTAGTTATTTTGAAGGCTCAAGATCCCTGTTTATAGTAGCTGGCATCACTAGCACTCAAAATGTCCTTAAATTACTAATAAGTAAATATACTGGAATTTTAAAAAAAAAAAAGTGACCAATAATAAAATACATAGTTTAAGTCTCCTCAGGGAAAGTTACTCAACTCACTTGTCTCTGACAAAGCAAAATTACCTACATAAATTAGAAAGAACTGCTAAAAAGAAAAACAGAAAGAGGTGAGGACAAGTTTGAAAAAAATAGCAAAGTCTATATTCCATGGTTTTAGAAGTAGAGGCTTAGGAATTTGAGAAATATTTACTGATACAGGACAACACTCAACCAACTGAGCACACTGGCCAGGGCTGCAATGTACTTTTATTGAAGTTATTGGTCAATATGTAATCTCTCTTGAACACTGAAATCTCTCTTGGACACTGATTCAAAAGGTAAGAAATAAAACTTACAGTCTTGGTATAATTAATAGGTAGCATAGGTATTACAATGTATAGTTTACAATGTTACAGGTCTATAGAAATTAACATTGTATTAGACCTTGGGGAAAAAACCCAAGTGAGGACAAATCAGTATTATATTATCAGTTACTCATTATCTCTGATTACTGAAGTTCATTAGCTCATAGATCACTTCTACCGCAGTAATTGACAAAAAGGAAAATAAAACGTCTTGATTAAGTTTTACTCAAGCACATTCAAATCATATAAGTTACATTTCTCCTCTTCCTTGGATTTTCCCAGCAAGTTTCTTCCCAGTACCTTAGATAATTTAGTCTGTACCAATTTGCAAAACTGGTAATTCCAAAGACCCACTACAAAAAGCAGTTTATAAAACAAAGTTGTTGTTGTAAGGAACATATATTATTGTGAGGAACTACCAAAGACCCAATTACTATGCAAAACTTTGTAGATACCTTTGCAAAAGCCATTATAGTTGTGACCTTTGAATCCATTGTAATTTTCACAATTTCCTACTTTTATTTTTGTATTGATTTTTAGAGAGAAAGAGGAAGGGGAAAGAGGATAGAGGGAAAATGCGGGGAAGGGAAAGGAGAGATGAAGGGAGGGAGGGAAGGAGAGAAGGTGAGAGGTAAGGAGGGAAACAGATTTATTTATGGCTCCGCTTATTTTATGCATTCATTGGTTGATTCTTGCATGTGGCCTGACCAGAGATCGAACTCAAAACCCTGGGAGTATGGTAGGCCCCTCTAACTGAGCAACCTGGCCAACGGCAACAATTTCCTTTAAAAAATAATAAAATCTATCCAACAACTGTTATTTAACAAGAGGGTTATACACCTAAATGTAGCTTCAATTAAACATCAACATCAGTTGCTGACTTTTTATGACAGGTGATAGCTATCAAGCAATTTGGGGAAAGGATTGAAAACTATTTGAAAAATTATTTAAGAAAAAGATTACCTCAAATACTGATTCCAAATTCTGGTCAACCCAGCTTGCCCTGCAACAACCAACATGAGCCTGTCTATTCTTGAACCATGGCTGTCAACCTTCTACCATCCTCTTCAGTCTGCAACTTCTACAATTCCATTTCAGTATCAACCTATATATTCCCATGTCTACTCTTCCTTTTTCCCACATCACACCTCTCTCAAATACAACTTTTATTAACTATAACCAATATTCCTAAATTATTACAATTGAAAAAGCACACTACCCAAGAACAAGACTTTTCTTTTTACGTGACAGGTGTAATAAATAATATTGCTGGTGAATTTGGGAGGAAAAATACAAAAAGCAACAATGGCAAAATGCTGCATACAACTTTTAAGTATACGTATATTTATATTCCCTACTGATATATCAACCATTCTTCTGTTAATTTCACTATATTTCATGGTCAGAACTATAACTGAGCTGATACCTTCTACTAGTAAAACTTCTAGAAAACTAAACACATACTTATCTTATAGTTTAGAATATATAAGTATTATAAAATATAAACATATGCATGTAAGGGTTAAGTATATAATTCAAATATTAAGTATACAAATATAGATCCCAAGGCATAAAATATTTTTCCTTAAGTCCTATTTTCAATGAGCTTTATTTTTACAAAGCTCCTAGCATACTAAATCTCCAGCACACAAAAAAAAATAATGCTATCATTTAAGATACTTCCACAAAATTACACCACCCTAAAATCTGTACAAACAAAACAATGTATTTTTTAAAGCAAGAATGCATGAGTCAAGACAATAGGCATATATCACTAAATAAAAGTTAAGTAGGAAAAATTGTACTGATTGCTAATGCTGTGATAGTGTATCTTAAAACACCACCCCTATGTTTCCTTACGAAAACAAACTACTACATGGAAAATAGCTGAAATAATGGCCCAACTACCGCTAGGAGTGGTCTCGGAGACTTAGAACTGGGGAAGGCAACCTGGTGGTGTAACAGGGAGCCTTCTCTGTTTTAAGTGCAGACGCAAATAGCACTTTTGTGGCTTAAAATATATATGCGAATGAATCACCTAGTTATCTGTTTAGTTTTGTAATTAACTCCCCACTAAGAATACTCAGTAAATCCAAAGGATGCTTAAGAATATGAAAAATGTCTACTGTATTTTCATTTTTGATAAGCCACTCGAGTTGGAGAAAAATCAATTTGATGACTTAACTCACGGAAGAAAAACTGAACTCAAACTCTGATACCAAGCCTATGAAAAGGAGTTAATTAAAAACTTGACTTAAAGCATTCCACTATTACTTTAAGTATGTAACCTAAAACAACCCTCCCTGAACATCAAAGATGGCAACCTCGTAACACGGTCATCAAAATCTCATCGGTAATTATGAGTAACTAGGCACGTACGTCCAAAAGACTAAAAGGACAATTTTATTCTGCTATCAAGCACTGCCAGAGACATAAAGGGTCTCTCCAAACACTGCCAAAAGTCACTGTAAACACAAAGATAGAGTGGTGAGGAATCACCAATGCCCACATCAATAGGCGTAAGTGATGCCCAGAAAGAAGAAATCAAAGGCGCTCTGTGTGAAGCGTCTGAGAGCGGCCGGTGCAGAAAGGCGGCGCCGCCGCAGGCACAAGCGAGAGAATGGTTAACAGGTCTGGAATTCTTTAGAAAATGGCAACAAGGAGCAAAACTAACAAGAACGTTTGGAAGTGAGAGTAACAGTATCCAATGGAATCATCACGCCTGCACGAGCGCGGCTGCAGCCTTGCGGTGCGCTGGGACGGGGGGTGGGACTCTCGCTGCGCGGGGCAGGGGGAGCCCGGGTGCGGGACGCGCGGTGCAGGTGGCCGAGCGCCCGCAGGGGGTGAGGAGCGGACCGCACCGCCTCCATGGGGCCAAGGTACTCCCTCTCCAGACCAGAGGAAGCTGACACAGCACGTCTCCCGGCACCTAGAGGCAGTCGCTCCCGGCCCCTCCCTAGCAACTTGCCTTGTGGAAAGAGTTGCACGTCCCAGGCCCCGGGAACCCAAGGCTCCGCCATCCAGGACAACTGCTCTGCCAACAAGGTCCCGCGAGAATCGAGAGTTCTCGCGATACGAACCCACTAGCATCTCGCGAGTTTCCCCTCTCTAGAAGAACAAACATGGCGGTCTAGGAAAGTCTGTAGTTCGACAGTTAAAAAAGTGTTTCCTTTAACCGACTGTAAGAATGTGTGTACAACAGATAAAGGGCAGGAAGTCTTATCCGCCTGACATTTCTCACCCTGTTTCCTCTGGTGTAAAAGAGAAGTGGCAAACAACCCTAAAAATCCCCTGGTGACCAGTTAATACTACAGACACAGCATCCCTCCAGCGCAGCCAGCCTGTCACGTGGAACATGGTGCTCAGCGTGCCCGTCACGTGGGCCGCAACGGAGCGCGCGTGCGCGCGTGCCCGCCGTCCTCCCCCGGCCCCCTTTCGCCCGCGCACACGTGCGCGCGCACCCCCCGCCCCACGTGGGGGCTTCGCCGCCGCCGCCGCCGCCGCCGCCGCCGCCTCCAGGCCACCCCCTCCCAGCGCTCTGCTCCAAATCAGGGTCTCTGAGCCGAATGAATCCCGGGTTCCCTCTTCCTCTCCCACTTCCCCTCCCCCGCGTCTGGCCCTCACCACGTGCCCCGGGCGCCTCTCACCTTCCTCGCGGAGCCGGTCTCCGCGGGCCACTCGGGGAGGGGCCGCCGCCGTGGCCGCTCTCCACCCCCGCCACTGCACTTGCCCCGGTGGCCGCCGCCGCGCCGCCGCCGCGCAGGAAGCTCGACAGCGGGGCCGCGGCGCTTCCAGGTGGGTCCCCGCCTCCCGCTCTTGCCACTTCCCGCAGCACCAGCGGCTCCTTCCGGTCCCCTCCTTTCTCCTCGTCGCTGGGCCGGGCTGGCGGCGGTGGCTGCGGGCGCGCTCACTGCACCGCCTGCTGGTCACTGCAGCCTCTGCAGCGCCCGCGGGCCGGGGGCGCCCAGGCCCGCCCCCGCCCCGGGGCGAGGGTTGGTCCGAGGGCAGGACCCAGTCCATGCCTGGCGGTGGTAACACGTGGCCCTACCCTGGCAGGAAAGGCGGCTCCGTAGCTCCCCTGTTGGAAATGCGCTTCATCCGGCCCGATGTGACCCTGAGAGATTTGCACACTTTAGCTCCCTAAGCAGTGTGTCTCGGGCCAGGCAGATACCTCTGTATGTTACAGTTGCTCCTGCTTACCCACCACTGCTTATTCATCCCCACCCACGTCGGTCCCCTCACTCTCCCCTCTAGCTCTCCCCCCCGTTCCTACAACACGCAGGCTCAGTCCACTTCAGGACTTGGCGCTGCTGTTCCCTCAGGCAAGAACAGAACACGTCCTCCAGATTTCTTTTAACTCCTGGATGTTCAATGCATATTTCAGGTCCCTTCTCAAGGGTCAACATCTGAGACTTCCCCGGGTCGCAAGAGTTACACTTGCGCCATTTCTTCGTGAGTTGTAACTTTGGAGACCTTATGTGTCAATGACCTACTACCAAGAAAGTGAGAGATCCTTACAGCCAGGGACTTGTAACTCTTGCTCATTGCTTTATCCTAGACCTCTGTTTGTCACAAAGCAGTGTTCAGTAATCAGCCTATGAAAACAAAGCTATATTGAGCATGCAGGAAAATAAAGCCCAACACACACTATTGGAGGTATTTTGGGTTGATCGTTCCATTGACAGCCCTACCGTTTATGAGCTGTGAAAAAAAGCTGAGCTAAATCTCCTTCCCTGTCTGTGGTTTGAAGATTATATCTCAAAAATATAGAATCCAGTGGTAGAAGCCATTTTAACGGACGCTCTTCTGCAGTTGTCAAGTAATGCTGCATTGCTTTTGTTTTTGGCTTTGGAACTTTTTTTCCAGGCAAGTAGATATATGTATCTCTTTTTATTTTACTAAAAAAAAAAAGTTATTAAGTGGTGGAAATGGGTTTTTGTATTTGTTTGGTTGAGAGTTCAACCCAAAACATCTCCTTTAAGACACAGTGACCATTATATTTTTATATTAACACATTAATGGCGCCTTATTGAACCTAATGGACAAAAAAAAATAAAGCTTTTCCACCTTGCTCTATAATGATGATAGAGCCAAGTCCTATTTATAATAATCATAACACCTTGAGTCCCGTGTCTGGCAATATGCTAATGTACTTTTTATACTGTATTCTATTTTAGAGTTGCAACAGTCTGACATTGATACCATTAGTGGTGGGCACTGAAATATACTTCTTAGATCTCCTTCAAGAATGAAGGGCTTGCCAAAACCGGTTTGGTTCAGTGGATAGAGTGTCGGCCTGCAGACTGAAAGGTCCCAGGTTTGATTCCGGTCAAGGGCATGTACCTTGGTTGCGGGCACATCCCCAGTGGGGGGGGTGAAAGAGGCAGCTGATCAGTGATTCTCTCTCATCGATGTTTCTAGCTCTCTGTCCCTCTCTCTTCCTCTCTGTAAAAAATCAATAAAATATATATTTTTTTTAAAATGAAGGGCTTGCCGAAACCGGTTTGGCTCAGTGGATAGAGCGTCAACCTGCAGACTGGAAGGTCCCGGATTCCATTCCAGTGAAGGGCATTTACCTTGGTTGCGGGCACATCCCCAGTAGGAGGTGTGCAAGAGGCAGCTGATTGATGATTCTCTCTCATCGATGTTTCTAACTATCCCTCTCTCTTCCTCTCTGTAAAAAATCAATAAAATGTATTTTTTTTTTTTAAAGGAATGAAGGGCTTGTTACCCCAGCAGCCAAGAGTGTTGCCCACAGCCATCAGCTGTCAGCCCCCTTCTGGTATTGCATAGTCGCCCCTCCCAGTGGGGCCACATCCGATGACTAATCATCTCAGGGCTGCAAATAGTATCTATCTCAGGATTGTTGGAAGGCCCAGCCTTCTCATCCCAACTTGAGACAGTTATGGATCATCCCATCTCCAGAACAACCTGTAACAGCCGAAGTATACCATTAAGACTGCATCCCAGCTCTTCTCCCTCTGCCCGATTCTTCCCTTCCCTTCCTCACCCATGATGACCTCAAGAGCCTTTCCTAATAAATCTGCTCACTAGTCAAGTCTGCTTCCTGGGGAACCTAATCTGTGACATTATTCACATTTTTCTGATGAGAAAATAGCCTTAGAGAGGTTAAGATGTTTGCCCATGTTTGGACTGCAGAAAGTTCTATATAGAAAAGTATAAATAAGTATGGTGGGAACAGGAAGGCTTGGGAAAGGCTTTTTACAAGGGTTGACATTTGAGTTGCAGCATAACTTTGAAGAGCAGAGAAAAAAGACCATTCTCAGCTGAGGGAGAGTGTGTGGGAATATGAGAGAGGAACTACAAGTAGCCAAAGTGACTGCACCTAGGGTCTTTGCAGCAAGCCCTAAAGGGGTGAGGAGGAAAGACCAGTTCATTGATGGTAAAGAAGGTAGTAAAGGAGATAAAATATAGGTCTGGGCATAGGTCCCTGATGAATATAGAAGGGGTTAAGAAACCCCAAGATCTTCAGTTACCTAAGAGAGGCAAAGAGGAGCTTGCTCGTTCTTGGCAAAAGGAACCACTGCCAATCTAGCGAAGGCCAGTCTCAAAGTATATCTATGTGGCCTTTCTTATTTTCATCTACGTTCACAGAATTTTGAAGATGGAAGAGACTTAAGATCATCAAATTCCGGAGTTTGTATGATATTTTCTGAAGCACTGGTATTCTGTTTAAAAATGCAATCTTACACCAGAATCTAGTATGTAACCCAAATAAAAAATGACATGGGAATGGGCAACTGCTGACATTTCCATCAGTGCTTACCATGGCACATAAGGCACTGCCTCAAAACATGGTTAGAGCCGGAACCGGTTTGGCTCAGTGGTAGAGCATCGGTCTGCAGACTCAAAGGTCCTAGGTTCGATTCCGGTCAAGGGCATGTACATTGGTTGCAGGCACATCCCTGGTAGGGGGTGTGCAAGAGGCAGCTGGTCGATGTTTCTCTCTCATCGGCGTTTCTAGCTCTCTATCCCTTTCTCCTCCTCTCTGTAAAAAATCAATCAAATATATATATTTTTTAAATGATTCTGTTGCATTAAAAAAAAAAAAAAACATGGTTAGAAATCCACTGATGTAGTTCATTCATTTATTTTTTCAATAAATAATGCCAGAAACCATAGTAGGTGCTGGAAATACAGTGAACAGAGCAAGCATAGGCCCTACTCTTACAGAACCTGTAATGTAGGGGGGGAAATTTAAGAAATAACACAGATACATAGATTCAAAGTGATAAGTACCATGAATGAAAAGTACAAGGTGCTATGAAAATATGTCCATTATATTCAAAAGTACATGTTTAAGGTTTCTAGATAAAAGAAAAAGGGAGGCCTGCCTGAAGAGATAATATTTAGGCTAAATGAGCCCTGAAGTATGAATAGGCAAAGGGTGGGGAAAACATTCCACAGACAGTCCTGGCTGGGTAGCTCAATTGCATTGTGATACGCCAAGTTTGTGAGTTTGATTCCTGGTCGGGGCACATACAAGAAGCAACTAAGAATGCGTAAATAAATGGAACAATAAATTGATCTCAATCTCACTCTCCCTCTCTTTTTCTCTCCCCCTCCTTCCCTTTCTTTAAAATCAATCAATAAATAAAACTTAAAAAACATTCCACAGGCAGAGGAGTTGATGCAAAACCCCCTATGAGGATGAAACTTATTACTAATTTACTAATAAGTTACTAACAACACAACTACCAGAAAGAAGCCCCCCCCCCTTTTGTTGATAAATAAAATCTGATGAAATAATGTATACTATTTCATATTTTCCATGTTATTCGTTTTTAAAAACTCCAAGAGATACTATGTGTCTTTACTTATCCATCTTTCTATTTGGACTATTCCACTTGCATGCTATTATGAATGATTGGTTTGCTAAATGTCCTTGTGTCTAAATATTTCAAGTCCCTTCTCAATAGTCCAAATATTTTGGGGATTTGAATCTCTAAAACAATCAGGGTAGCTGATTGAATTTGGAGATAAATTAAGAGTCTAGAATTCCCGGAGTCCCAGGAGATGGAGGTATCATTGGTGACCACAGAAAATACTGACGTCGGAGCAGATTTAGCGGGGGAAATGAGTTTGCTTAGGCTGTGCTGTCAGAAGTTAACACATGCATCCACGTGAAGTCCGGACTCATTTGAATATATATGTCTGGGATGCAGACTCTAGGGCTAAGCTGGAGATACAGGTTTGTGAGTTTTCAACATACAAGTAATAATTGGAACCTGGATTTAGATTAGGTTATCCAGGGATGCACAGAGTGAAGAGCTGAAAATGAACAAAACCCTGAAATTTGGAGGCAAGGAAAAACTGACAACTTTAGAGAAACAAGAGGCCACAATAGTAAAAGAAAAACTAGGATAGAATTGTACTAACAAAAACCAGGGATGAGAAAATTTGCAAGAGGGAGTCATCAACATTAATTTATTGGACAAATTTACCAGATATCTATTTTGTGCCACCCACCATGTTAAGCATTAGGGGTGAACAAGACAAATCCTTTTGGAGTTTACTCTCTGGTGGGGAAAACATTGTACACTACTGAAAAGGTCAATATATTTGGCATGTTTTAAAAATATACCTTGTTTATTTCTAAAACATTTATGTGGCTTAGGGGAAAAAATAGTGTAATAGGGCAAATAAAATTTAAAATAATTAAAATGGGAGAATTCAAGCAAAAGGAAAATGGAAGCAAGAAAAATAATGCACAATAATACATGTTCTAAGGTCCTGACACTTGCTTAAAGCTTTCTGGCAGATGATGTAACAAGAAAAAACAAGGTCAGTTATGACAGGCTGAGTACATTTGGGATTGCTCAGAGGCATTACTATTGCTAGTACAGGCAGTCCTTGGGTTACATCGGACTCTATGTATGTCATTTCATGGTTATGTCGCCATCTCCCATGCTATATAATAAGGAGGTAATATGCAAATTTATCCTCACACCCTCACAAGATGGCCGCCCCACGTCAATACAAGATGGCTGCCACAAGATGGCTGGCCGGGGGGAGGCAGTTAGGGGCGATCTGGCAGGCAGGGGAGCAATAAGTGTCAACCATGCCAGCAGGGGCGTGGTTAGAGGGTGATCAGGCCAACAGGCAGAAGCAGTTAGGGGTAGGCAAGCAGGCAGGCAAGTAGGGGCCAGTAGTCCTGGATTGTGAGAGGGATGTCCGACTGCCGGTTTAGGCCCAATCCCGCAGGGATCCCAGTTTGGAGAGGGTGCAGGCGGGGCTGAGGGACACCCCCACCCTCCAGTGCACAAATTTTGTGCACAAAGCCTCTAGTTTATAAAAACAAAAGTTCCGTCATTTCGACATATGTACATATGTGCTTTATGTTCTTTATTATTACCACAAGTAAAAGGAATTGTTATTTCTTTTAATTTTTTTTTTACTGTTTCACCTCATCACTGCTGTGTATGTGCTCCATGTGAGGGATACAGATGCTTATGTAGGTGGGTTCCGACTTAACGGCAAAAATCATGTTACATCGCGCCATAGGAACGGATCTCCGATGTAACCCAAGGACCTACTGTACTAAGACCACAGATACATTTTCCCTATGGTTTCTCAAAATGAGATCATGAATATAATGAACAGTGTCCTCAACAATATCCTTATAGTAGGTCTGACAATTTTATGGGACTATCTCTATTACAGTATCTCTCATTCTAGACTCAAGGAAGTTCTCTAGGCTTGGAAGAGGCGAAAAGCATAGCCCAGGTAAGAAATTCTCTTATAAGTCTAATTTAGTACAAGAAAAGATTTACATTTTAAATGATGAATAAATTATACATTCTTCATATCCTCCATTCTTTCATGATACTCCATTCATTCAGTTGATACAGTCCATAGATATTAGTCTCTCACTGATCTCAACTGACCTCAGGGGCATCAAGTTAGTACTGGTTTCAACATTTACCACATCACAAGTCCAGAAACACTTTCCTCTTTTTCCACAATTCATTCACAACAGGGGTGGGGAACCTTTTTTTCTGCCAAGGGTCATTTGGATATTTAAAGCATCGTTTACAGGCCATACAAAATTATCACTTTAAAAATTAGCCTGCTATATTTGGTCAAACATTTAATTAACTCACCTCTAATGCCTTGGAGAGGCCAGACCAAATTATTTTGCAGACATATACAGCCCATGGGCTACACATTCCCCACTCCTGCTTTACAGGGTAAAGAACATTTTTTAAAATATATATTTTATTGATTTTTCACAGAGAGGAAGAGAGAGAGAGACAGAGAGTCAGAAACATTGATGAGAGAGAAACATCGATCAGGTGCCTCCTGCACACCCTCCAATGGGGATATGCCCACAACCAAAGTACATGCCCTTGACCAGAATCAAACCTGGGACCTTTCAATCCACAGGCCGATGCTCTATCCACTGAACCAAACCGGTTTCGGCTAGAACATTTTGAAAAAGTCCCTCAAAATGAATGCTAGAAGTAGAAAATCACCATTTTGAAACCTGTAATGAAATAATTGATTTAAGCAATAATCATCAGTAGATAAAACTATAGTTGAAAAAACCAGTAACTTTATAATGGAAGAATTAGGCCCTCACCATCTAACCCATTAATCAATTTTTGTGTCATTAAAAGTAGGGCAAAAAGATACTGTGTGACACTCCCCTGCTTCCTTCCTCGGGCTGGTTAAATGTGGTAGTCGGTTACATAGGTGTCTCCCAGTGAACTACTCCATGTTTCCAACCCTCGTGTAGTTCCCTCCCAATAAAAGAAGGCAGAACACAGTGCCAGTTTCAGTCCGAACCCTTTAAAATCTTGCAGCATTTTCTTTCAATCCTTTGGAACCCAGCTGCATACAGTAAGGAAGGTCAGGCTATCCTGGGGAGAGAAGGAACTTGAAGAGGCCCTGAAGGGTGAGACTTGTAGAGAGAGACCTGGGTGGTGATAAATGTAGTGCCTCAGCCAATAGTCAGCACCAAGCCAGTTATGATAAAAACCTTGCTGGACTTTCCAGCAGAGCCTAAGGGCCAGTTCAGTGCAACCTCGTGAGTGACTCTAGACAAAACAACATGAAGCAGAAGAACCATCCAGACAACCCACAAATTTGTGAAAATAAATTGTTTTAAACCAGTAAGTTTTTTAAAAATGTTACTGATTTTAGAGAGAGAGAGAAAGGGAGAGGGAGATAAACATTGATAGGCACAGACACACTTTGCTCAGGGCTACCAGTAAGCTGGGAGGTGCTTTGTTATGCTACAAAATATAGTCTTCAGTAGCATCATGACTTTACAGTTCGATTACACCTGTTCCCATACCCCTGAACAATCTTCACTTCAGTGCCTATAGGTCCTGTAGCAGAAGTTCACCTTAGTGAGTGAGAGACCGAGAACTGAAGGAACTTAAACCCAAAAGGGCTCATCTGATAAACCTATACCTGTATAGTTGCTCTCATAAGTAACTATGCCTCCATAATTTTTCCCAACATAATTTTTCAGGCATGAATTATTGAAGTCATGGTCTACTTAACACATTGAGCTATATGGGAGATGGACTGATATCCTGGTATCCATTGGTGACATGAAAGCACTGTAGGTCTATGCATCTGGCCAGGCACGTTATCTGCACCATAAATTGGGGAACAGTGATAACTGTACATTTACTACGTACTTTGTATCTTTAAAGTATTGGGTTTTAGAAAATTCAAGGAGGTGCTCATTATGCAGATGAAGAAACTGAGGTCAGAAAACTTGCCAGAGTCACACTGATAGTGAGTAGGAGAGCCAGTATTCAAATGTAAGCAATTTGACTGTAGTAGATTGATTGCATTAATGGCCTTAATTATTCACATCTTTGTAGCCACAATTTCTGCCATGTGACTTGCAGTTTTCTCATTAAAAGTAGCATCTAGCCCAGCCTAGTGTGGCTCAGTTGGTTGAGGGTTCTCCCATGCACCAAGAGGTCGCCTTGATTCCCCTTCAGAGCACATGTCTGGATTGCGTGCTACATTCCCAGTAGGGAGCATGCAGAGGCAGCCAATGGATAATTCTTTCTCACTGATGTTTCTATCCCTCTCACCCTCTTCCTTCCTCTTTCTATAAAATCAATAAAAACCTTTCTTTTAAAAAATAGAATTTAAATGCTCCTTCCCCCCATTTCTGAGTTCCACCTATGTAACTTGCTTTGGCCAGTGAAAATTAGCACATACAACACATGCACACGTGAAAACGTGCTCCTCTTCCATGACCAAGAGAACATGCCTGGATTAGCCTGCTGAAGAACACAAGAAACAGTTGATTTGCTCCAGTCATCTCAGAAGTTATCTTAGATCAGCTCAACACAAGATAAAGGGTGAGCCCAGCCAAAGTCAGAAGACCTGGCTAGCCAACCCACTACTGATTACATATAAGTCCAGGAGATCAGCCATGGCCCGAATAGCAAAACTCCACAGACTTGTAAAATAAATAAATGCCCTTGTAATACCCATGAGGCGGGGTTTTTCGGTTGTTACATGGTGGTATTATAGCAAAAGTAACTGATACACTGGTCTGGAGTCCATATGCCTAATGACCATATTGCTTTTCAAAGGGTTGTGACTAGATGATATATCCAGCAGAGTTAGAAATTTGAGACTAGAGTTTGGAAGAGACCTTATGAGTAGTGAAATATACTTGAGAATCATTTTAAAAGAAGTGACAGTTGAAAGAAAGGCAGTGAAGGAGCTCCCTAATTGAGAATATATACAGGGGAGGGCAAAAGCAGGTTTACAGTTGTGAATACATGAAAGAGAGTTTATTCTCGTATTATTATTTATTATTGTATTACAGTGGAACCTTGTTTCTCAAACTTGATTCTTCTGGAAAGCTGTTTGAGAAATGATTTGTTAAAAAACCGAATCATTTCCCCCCATTAGAAATAATGTAAATTGAATTAATCCATTCCAGACCCCCAAGTAATTCCCTTTTAACCTTTCTTATATACAATATACTGGTATGTCTAATGTACTGTTTAATTTATACTTTAAAATTTATCAAACCACCCCCTACTAGCCTTAAATGAATTTTTCAAATATCACTGCCTCGGAAATGCTATAACTGCTTTTTATTTATCCAAACAATATTCAATTGCCTGTGATTGTTTTGTAAGCACTTTCACACCCTTGGCAATATTAGCACTCCATGGCCTCTTTAGTTTTAAAATTGTACCAATCCTCGATTTCACCAACAAAAGCATTCTCTCCTTTGTTGCCTGAGAGACCCTTTTTTGTCTTGCTGATGTATCAGCATGAAAACCGAGACTGTTTTTCTGTGAACAACTTGTTCGAGAACAGAATTGTTCAAGATGGGACACATTTGAGAACCGAGGTTTCGCTGTATTTATTTGTATCACAACTGTAATCTTCTTCACCCTCCCCAGTATTTACAAATGTAGTGATAGGCCCGGCCGGTGTGACTCAGTGGCTGAGCATCAATCTGTGAACCAGCAGGTCATAGTTAGCTTCTAGGTCAGGGCACATGCCCAGGTTGTGGGCTCGATCCCCAGTGTGGATTGTGTGGGAGGCAGCCAACCAGTGATTCTCTCTCAACATTGATGTTTCTGTTTCTCTCTTCCTCTCTTTTCCTCTCTGAAGTCAATAAAAATATGTTAAGGAAAAAGAAGCAGAGTGATAGGGATTTATCATTCAACATCCAGGATAAGAGGTAAAAAGAGAAGACACAGGAGGCAGATATGCAGGGTAGGGGTCAGGGGTGAGTGAGTTGATAAAATGCAGCACCATGCCAGTTTAGAAAGGAAGATTCAGGATATAGTTATCACAAGAAACATGGGCTTTGGAATTAGACACATCTAGGTCTGACTTTTGACACTTAACATACTTACACATTAATCTGTAAACATGTGTGGACTAGTGCCTGGCATTAGCCCCAGCCAGTATGGCTTGGTTGGTGTCATTCCATGCACCAAAAGGTTGCTGATTTGGGTTTGATTCCTAGTCAGGGCATGTGCCCAGGTTGCAGGTTTGATCCCCAGTTGGGGTGTGCAGTAAGCAGCTGATGGATGTTATGCTATCTCATTGATATATCTCTCTTACCCTCACCCCATCTTCCTCTCTCTCTCAAATTCAATTTTAAAAAATCTTAAAAAGACAACTAACAAAAAAAGAAAAACAACATAAGCAGTGAATCGCAGTGGTTGTGTTATTACAAGTTTTGAACAATAACCTATAATAATTTCTAATCCCCTTACCCACAGTCCTTCAAAATGGTCACAAGTATGTTCGAACTAATCACTTTCCTTTAAGAGTTAGAGGTGTAATTTTAAAACCCAAGGAAATTGCCTCTTTCTGATATAATATTTATAAAAAACTAATATGCAAAGTGTCCCCTCAGGAGTTCGACCAGGAGTTCGATCATTCACTCTGACATGCGCTGACCACCAGGGGGAAGCGCAGAAGGAAGGCCGGGCCAGCAGGTGGCAGCTGGGAAAGGAGAGGCCCCAGCCGGCAGCTGCTAGGGACCCTCCCCATGCACGAATTTCATGCACTGGGCCTCTAATTAACTGCACATAATATTCCAAAGTAAGTTGAATGTTATGTGTAGTTACGTGGCTTATCAGCAAACATTACTGTTTCCATAATTATTAGCAGGGTGGCAATGGAAGCCAGACGGTGGGTTTCAAAAGGAAAGAAGGTAAATACTGAAGTGGAAGCAAGTAGTTGTAGACCAATCAAATAAGAAGTTTATCAATAAAAGAAGGCAATAAGCAGGTGTGGCAGATTAGTCTAGGTAATGTTCCTCTCCCTTAGCTCCTCGTTTCCAGGAAGGAAGGGTTTAGATTTAGCACATTTGAAGGCAGTGGAAGGTACTAGTAAAGAGGGAAAGTTTGAGATGTATGGTGTGGGCACTTGATTTCAAAATGTACAGAGGGGCACACTGTTTCTCTCTCTGGAGCACACAGCACACCTGCACCTTTCCCCACCCACTTTCCCAGGGAGAGCTCTTTCTCTCTAGACCACACCTATGCCTTCCTTTTTCCTAAGCTCTAAGGACCCTTCTTTTGCCTTTGTAACTTGTCTCCTGAGCCCAAAGTCCATCTGGCTCACTTCCTCTGCCTCTGTAATTTCTAAATAAACTTTTGCTTGTAAAGAAAAAAAATGTACAGAGGGAAGTGAGAGAGCAAGAAGAGTTCACTGAATGAATAAATTAATTAATGAGGGAAGAAAGGAAATTAGAGGCAAAGAGAATGGCTTATTTCTCGAATCTAGAAAGAAAAAGTTATCAAATATTAAGAGGTGGCAACAAAAGGAAGACAAAGGAGCTTATACCTCCTCAATCTTAGCAAGAGAGGGGTAAGGTTATCTTCTGCAGTCAGGTTAAAAGCAAGGTTAGGAAGAGCTAACATGGCAGTATGCTATCCCAAGTATTAGGGTCGCCAAAGGAAGAATGCACGAGGCCAAAAAAGGTAAAGAATTATCAATTTAGCCGAAACCGGTTTGGCTCAGCAGTAGAGCGTCAGTCTGCGGTCTGAAAGGTCCCAGGTTCGATTCCGGTCAAGGGCATGTACGTTGGTTGTGGACACATCCGCAGTGGGGGATGTGCAAGAGGCAGCCGGTAGATGTTTGTCTCTCATCGACGTTTCTAGCTCTCTATCTCTCTCCCTTCCTCTCTGTAAAAAAAATCAACAAAATATATATATATTTTTTAAATTAAAAAAAAATAGAAAAAAAGAATTATCAATTTACTAGTGGCTCGATGCACGGATTCGTGCACATTGAAAGGAAATTAATTAGGAGAAATATTTTAATATCACTACCCGCCCTTTCTCTATAATAGAAATATCAACCAAATTCATGAATGACAATAACAGATCAAAACACACGCACATGGCCAAAACCGGTTTGGCTCAGTGGATAGAGCGTTGGCCTGAGGACTGAAAGGTCCCGGGTTCAATTCCAGTCAAGAGCATGTACCTTGGTTGCGGGCACATCCCCAGTAGGGGGTGTGCAAGAGGCAGCTGATTGATGATTCTCTCTCATCGATGTTTCTAACTCTCTGTCCCTCTCTCTTCCTCTCTGTAAAAAATCAATAAAATAAAATAAAATAATAAAACACGCACACAATTGGCACTGAGAGCTTGTATGTATCATGCATTCGTGAGTCGTTTATTTTTAAATTGCCAATGCACATCATATGTACTGGTCCTAGCCGGTCAGACGGACCCTTGGGTGGACATACAGTGGGCCACTTAGGTGCACAATATGCATGCACAGGTAGGGTTCCTAGGCCTGACCAGCGATCAGGGCTCATCTATAGGGCAGCCAGTGGGGCGATTGGAGGGCCTCCACTGGCACCCACGTTGGCTGGCTTGATGCCCCCTGCTTGCCAGCCACACCCTCCCCCCCTCAAGCCACCAATCACCTCTCTCTGTGGGGAAATTGGCGGGCGGGGGGACTGTTGGCACCTGTATTGGCTGGCTGGGGGCCTGCAAACTGGGGGAAACTCCTGCATTGAGCATCTATCCCCCAGTGGTCAGTGTGCGTCGTAGCGATCAGACATTCTGCTGGCGGTTCCACTGTTCAGTTGATTTTATTTTTATTTTTTTTTAATTTCTGTTGCTTAAACTACCCAGTCTACAATATTTTGTTGTGGCAGCAAGCTATTACATATATGATTCCTGTCTTCCCTTTTTTTTTTTTTTAATGTATTTTATTGATTTTTTACAGAGAGAAAGGGAGAGGGATAGAGAGCCAGAAACATCAATGAGAATCATCAACCAGCTGCTTCCTGCACACTCCCCACCGGGGATGTGCCCGCAACCAAGGTACATGCCCTTGACGGGAATCGAACCCAGAACCTTTCAGTCCGCAGGCTGACGCTCTATCCACTGAGCAAAATCGGTTTCGGCTGTTCGGTCGACTTTCATATTAGGTTTTATTATATAGGATTGCCAGTGCGCATCATATGTATTGGCCAGTCAGATGGTTGTACAGACGGTTGGGACACTTAGCCTTTTATATATATAGATTAGGTCATCTGGATACCAGGTGGGCTGACACCCAAAATCGCGCCAGCACCTAGGGACAGGGAGTCAGATTTTAGGCAGGCTTTTTCTAGGTGGCTCCGAAGGGGAAAAATAATGGTCTTAGTAAGTGGAATATGATCTAAACAAAGGGGAATGTTGAATGTAAAGTGGTCTAAAGGTCAGTTCCCAGGGGCAGGGTGTTGCTTCAATTATTTGATCAGACCTAACACCAAGGAATTGATGTATTTTGTATATAGTAATATATACAGTATTCTTACAATAAAATAGAGAAAAGAAAATGTTACTTAAAAATCAAAAGGAAAATACATTCACAGTATCTACTGAAAAACATCCATGTATAAGTGGACCCACATAGTTCAAAATGATGTTGCTCAAGGATCAACTGTATAAGCAAACTGACTTCAGTTTCCAAAAACTAATCCCTTTCATGTTATAAATCGATGTACTCAAAACTTATAAGCTCTTACTATCCCGTGAGAGCAATGTTCCTATTTCTCAGCTTAAATATTTCCAAGAAAATCATCCTCAGATAAATCTTTTATCCCGAACCTGTCAACATATACACTGATCTTTAGCTGAGAGTCTGGTACTGCTACTACTTTGCTTACTATATAGTTAATGTATTTTGAGGATTAAAATGTAAAATCCTATATAATAAAAGCCTAATATGCAAACTGTCCCTTCTACCAGGAGTTCTGCCAGGAGTTTGACCACTTGCTATGATGTGCACTGACCAGGGGACAGCGTGGAACATGGTGGGCATTGGCAACGCAGTGCTGGCAGCAGGCGGCAGTGGAGGCGCTGCAGGCCTCAATGAGAGCAGGACCAGGGCGGGATGGTGGAGCAAGTGAGTGGGCGGCACCAGGCCAAGGCAGGTGCAAGCCACTGGTCACCAGGCAGGGGCCGATCACCCCGCCGATTCAATTGCCCCGCTACCACAGGGCTCCGAGGCGCTTAGGGAGCCAGGTGGGGGCCTGATGCCCTGCTTATCTAATCACAGGGCGACCAGCAGCAGCGGTGGGGGGCAGAGCCGCCGCCCTGCTCCCTCAGCACCTGGGTGCTGCGTGGTGGTGGTGGTGTGGGTGCTATCAGCCAGGTGATTGGGCCCCAGCAGATGGTGACCAGCAGCAGCGGAGAGGGGTGGAGCCACTGCCAGGCTCCCTTAGCACCTGGGAGCTGGTGGCGGCGGGACGATTGAGCCCCCGCAGAGACAACCAGTGGCAGCAGCATGGGGCAGACAGCCAGGGGGAGGGAATGCCCAGTAAGCAGCCACTAGGGACGCTACCAGTGCCCAAATTTTGTGCACTGGGCCTCTAGTAAAATTATATAAGCTCTTAAAGAACAGTATTCTTAATCATATTATATATCCCAATGACAAATTCTATTAATGAATATGACTAATACTATTGTATAACTGTTTTCAAAAGAATTCATTGGAAGATATTATATCACGTATATAAGAGCACTGATGAACTTACACTGACTTGAGCTGGAGTCTCATATCTACCTTTCATTGCTGTATGACTTAGGGCGAGCCATTTTACCTAAATCATAGGGTGTAATGAGGACTAAATGTAATTTAGCACTTTAGTAGAATGGCTAAAACATCATAAATATTCATGAAAGGCAAGCACTATTAAAAATACTTTTTTGATTATCTCCTAAGTGGCAAAAGTTTCACTAAAATAATGATTCAGAGACAGATCAATAACATCATGCAGTCCTTGAAGAGGATCATAGTATAATTATAAAGAAGAAAACTAAAGACAATATACATTTTAAAAAATTCAAATAGACTTAATGGCTGATAAATAAGCTCATCATTTCATTAAACATCAGAACTTTACAATGAATGACTTTGCATACTGATGATTAAGAAATAATAGAAAGACATTAATATTAACACTTTAGAGCCTTCACTATTAATGCCTATCAAATAATCTCAACATATAAGTTATCCATTTTAAAATCATTTTTATTGAACTAATTTAAACAGCACAGTTTTAATTGGTGGCAGATGCCCCCAACCAAAACAAAGCCATCATGAATGCTAGTCAATATATTAAAGTAGTCCAGTTTGTTTCTGCAGTTGGAATATAGTTAAACTTTTAACATCACATAATCAAGCAAATAGCAGTGCACACTGTATTAATCAATGACTTTATGCATTTCATTTAAAAAAATCATTTTGCAAATGGCTTCAGCCTTATAAACAATCTCAATGACACATTCCATACTCATGCTCTCAAAATAAAGTGCCCTAAAAACTAAGCTTTTTACTGATAATAATGAATTCTATCCAGGATTATAGAAAGCAATTGAAGTTTAATATTTTACAGTATAAGAGGCAATAAGTTACTGATATCTCCTGACACAAATTTCACTCAAACTAAATACATCCTTGATACATTCAAAAAACATTTTTAATATTAATATGCTAGTTTATGTGCTGCAGTGCAAAAGAAGTGACACCCTAACGTTTCCTGAGCTTTAGGAAATTAACCTTTTCTGACTTAAAATAGGCTCTATATTATATGAAGCCATGTCAAAATTACACAATTAAGTTTTTGGAAAACTGAAAAGATTGGTCAGAGTTATAATGGTTTAGGGTAATGAAAAAGTTTTCAAAGCAAAATTATTTACAAAATTATAAAGGATACTGTGGATTTGCACATAGTATAAAGATCAAAGATAATCTACTGATTACCAAATGATCATAATTATTCCTCTCTTTTCAAAAATATTACACTGAAAGACTATGGTAAGTTAAAGCATTTAACATACCAACCTGTAGTGTATTAAACATTTTAACAACTTTTTCCATAATGCCCAGTAAAAATGAATGAGATAAAAATATTAAAAATCAAGAAAATAAACATGCTTTTAGGAATGTTTCTGCATGTATATATGACAGAGGAAGTGAAAATGATTTCTCATTAGAACACTCTATATCCTCAAAATTACAAAGACCGAGTTTCTACTTCAATTTTTTCTTCTGCTTGTATTATATCCGGATCAACATGAACAACTGGAGGTCGTAGGATAACTTCAGGGCCTCCACCATATATAGACTGTAGAAAATTCCACGTTTCTTCAGAAATTTGACCAGAATCTGCTCCTAAAATTAAGTGTACAGTGAAAGAATAATATTTACAAAGCTACAAATTCATATTGCAAAAATTTTCAAACTGTAACACACACACACCCCTTCCCCAAAAGCATGAATAATCAAGAACTTTTGGAACATGACTCTTCAGACTAGCAGCCCATATTGTTATAAGCTGCAACTTTATGGTCTGTCTTAAAAAGTTGGAGATTCTTTTTTTTTAGCTCTTATCAACAGCCATAAAACCTTTCCTCAGAAAAATTAAAAACTGGTAGCTTTTCCACTGTTTGTCCTACTTTTTGAATGAGTTATATCATTAAGCTGGATTAAAAAGTGGCATAGAAGGCTAGTGACTCTATGTTCTTAACAGTGACAAATTACCAACAAGTAAAGGCTTAAATGTTCGTCAAACTTACCTTGCCTGAGCATCACACTGCCACATTTAGTGACTGCGATTTTAGTGTTATCAATAGGTCCTGGAGGATCTAAGTTAACGAGAAAAACAAATGATCAAGATGCATACTTTTCATATAAGTGCACCAAAGAATTACATATTTCTGTGTCTGAAATAACTGAAAGACATAACTGTATAATCAGATTGATTTTTGTTAAAGTCAAATTATTATAGACAATTCTTAACTGTCTTCTTCCTTCTTCCTTCTTGTGTCTTAGCTCCACAAAAACAGAATCAGGAAAGAGAGACAGGCTCTCTCACTATCATCCAAAATCTAATAGAAATTATTTCTTAGCTATCAATTGCAGCTTTGTTGTTTTTAAAATATAACATTTATTGCTTATATGGATCCATTGCACTTTCAGTGCTATAAAAGAACAATTCCTGCTGAAACTGCAGGAATTGTTGGCTCAGTGGATAGAGCGTCGGTCTGCAGATTGAAAGGTCCCAGGTTCTATTCCAGTCAAGGGCATAAACATTGATTGCGGGCACAACCCCGGTAGGGGGTGTGCAGGAGGCACCTGGTCGATATTTCTCTCATCGATGTTTCTAGCTCTCTGTCCCTCTCCCTTCCTCTCTGTAAAAAAATATATATATTTTTAAAATATATTTTATTGATTTTGTACAGAGAGGAAGGGAGAGAGATAGAGAGTTAGAAACATCAATGAGAGTCATCGATCAGCTGCCTCTTGCACACCCCCTACTGGGGATATGCCCGCAACCAAGGTACATGCCCTTGACCGGAATCAAACCTGGGACCCTTCAGTCCCCAAGCCGACGTTCTATCCATTGAGCCAAACCGGACTCGGCTAAAATATATATTTTTAAAAAATAACAACTCCTTTGTAATTAAAAAAGAAATGATACATTCTTAATTTGTTTCAGGTTATCATTACTTTAACCAATAAGAGGATTATAAATTAAAATGCTGGAATGCATCTTTTTTAATTGAATTTATTGAGGTGACATTGGTTAAAAAACCCCCGACAGGTTTCAAGTATACAACTCAATAAATCATCTGCACACTGCATTGTGTACCCATCACCAAAAGTGAAGTCTCTTTCTGTTCCCATTTATCCCTTTTGCCCTCTTCCACCTCCTCCAACCCCGCTTCCCTCAGGCTATCACTATACTGTTGTCTGTATCTGTGTGTTACGTTAATATATATTTCTTTTTTTTTTTTTTTTGCTTAATTCCTTTATCTTTTTTTCCCCCACCCAGCCAAAATGTATCTTTTTTTAATTTAAGAAAACACCTTTTGCCCTAGCCAGCTTGGTTTTGTGGATAGAGCGTCAGCCTGCAGACTGAAAGGTCCCAGGTTTGAATCCAGCCAAGGGCACATGCCTGGGTTGCAGGCTCAATCCCCAGTGGGATGGTCATGCCAGAGGCAGCCAATCAATTATTCTCTTTCATAATTGATGTTTCTATCTCTGTCTCCTTCTCTCTTCCGCTTTAAAATCAATAAAGAAATAAAATTTTTTTTAAAAATAAGAAAAAAAAGAAAACACCTTATTTCTTTTCCTCTTGAATACAAAAGTACAGTGCATGGTCATTATAAAAAACTGGGGAGAAAAGGTACAAGGAAGACAATATACCATAATCCTGCTATAAGAAAATCGGCAAACTGTTTTAGTATCTGTGTGGTTTTTTACCTTTGCATATGTCTGCCTATTTTTTAATATAAAAGATTCAAACTCTGCATATCATATTGCAATTTTTTATGTATAAGTAACAACTTGTTTTTAAATTACTAAATACTGTCACAAAAATTATTTGTAAAGTCCATATAGTATCCCATTATAATGTACAAACCATAATTTAACCAATCTTATTGTTTGGTGGATTCTTTTTTTAACTTCAAAATTAAAATCAGACTAACTTTATTTAGTTCCTTTATTTTTGCTATGAATATGTTATAATTGATTAAACAAATTTTAAAAAATTAAAAATCCTCAGGACTAGAATATAAACTAGAATGTAAGATCCCCGAGGGCTGGAATCTTGTTCACTGATGTAATCCCAAGTGTATATAGATAACCAAAAAATAGCCTATCTAATAAAAGAGTAATATGCAAATTGACCACACATCCACTATACACACAAACCACATTTCACCAGCCAATCAGGAGTGAGTATGCAAATTAACCCAACCAAGCTGGCTGTGGCCACGGAGCAACTAGGAGGCTTGTGTTTCCCCAGCGATGGAGGAAGCCACGCTTTCTGCGCGCCCTGGCCTGCCCTAGCCTACACTCAAGGCTACAAAGTTTCAATTACAGAAGATAAATAAAGCCCAGATACCAGGGCCTCCACTTGGGTCGCCAGGGGGCGTGGCCAGCCTGCAAACCACCATAGGCCCCTCACCCAGGCCACCCCACCTACAAAGGGAACCTCCACCTTTCGGGGCAATCCAGTTGGACCCCACCCATACACCAGGCCTCTATTCTACCTAATAAAAGAGTAATATGCAAATTGACTATCACTCCAACACACAAGATGGCTGCCTCTATGTGATCAAAGATCCTGCCCCCATGTGGACACAAGATGGTCTCCACAAGATGGCCAGCAGGGGAGAGACCAGGTATGCAAGGGAGGGCAGTTGTGGGTGATCAGGTTAGCAGGGCAAGGCAGTTAGGAGGGACCAAGTCTGTAAGAGAGGACAGTTGGGGACAATCAAACCTGCAGGGGAGGGCAGCTAGGGATGACCAGTCCAGCAGAGGAGGGAAGTTGGGGGCAACCGGGCCCGCAGGGAAGGGCAGTTGGGGGGGACCCAGGCCTGCAGGGGAAAGCAGTTGGGGGGACCAGGCCTTTAGAGGAGGGCAGTTAGGGGTGACCAGGCCTGACAGAGGAAGGCAGTTAGGGGCAAACAGGGTGGCAGGGGAGTGGTTAGGGGGTGATCAGGCTTGCAAGCAGAAGCACTTAGAATGCAGGCAGGTGAGCAGTTAGGAGCTAGCAGTCCTGAATTGTGAGAGGAATGTCTGACTGCCCATTTAGGCTCAATCCCAGTAGGATCGGGCCTAAACGGGCAGTAGGACATCCCTTGAGGGGTCCCAGATTGGAGAGGGTGCAGGCCGGGCTGAGGGACACCCCACTATGCATGAATTTCGTGCACCAGGCCTCTAGTTTATTAAATAAACAGAAAATCTGCAAAGAATTTTATTTTTCTGGTAACCACTTACCTCCATCTTTACCCTTCACAAAACTTTCCCATTCTCTAAACCACTGCATACTGATGCAATAAAAAGTAGCTGGAGAGTCCTCCTCTTGAAATGCTCTGTTGAGCTATATGTAGGGAGGAAAAAAATCAGTCACCTAATATTTAGAACTTGCTTTATAGCAGAACAATACAATCATCCTACTTCAGCCTCTGATAAAGCCAGTTTCTCATACACAAAGAATGTGTACATTGATGCTAAGTTATTTTAGAACTAGCATACATGATAACATATATTAAAAAACAATTCTAGCCTGGCCGGTGTGGCTCAGAGGTTGAGCGTCAACCTATGAACCAGGAGGTCCCCGGTTCGATTCCCATTCAAGGCACATGCCCAGGTTGTGGGCTCAAACCCCAGTAGGGGTCATGCAGGAGGCAGCCATCATTGATGTCTCTCTCCCTCCCTCTCCCTTCCGCTCAGAAATTAATTAAAAAACAAAACAAAACACACACACACACACACACACACATATATATATATATATATATATATATATATATATATATATATATATATATATTAGGGGCAAATTGTGCTTAAATTTTAGCAAGTACAAACTGAAGGGACATAAAAGATTGCATAGGTGAAGACAGTCAAGGCAAAGTCTTAAAAACAATAACCACTCTACATATTTATTAAAAATATGATGGCCTGCCAGGACCGGTTTGGCTCAATGGATAGAGCGTCGGCCTGAGGACTGAAAGGTCCCGGGTTCGATTCCGGTCAGGGGCATGTACCTTGGTTGCGGGCACATCCCCAGTGGGGGCTGTGCAGGAGGCAGCTGATCGATGATTCTCTCTCATCAATGTTTCTGACTCTCTATCCTTCTCTCTTCCTCTCTGTAAAAAATCAATAAAATATATTTAATAAATAAATATGATGGCCCTAGCTGGTTTGGCTCAGTGGATTGAGTGTCAGCCCATAAACTAAAGAATCTCGGGTTCTATTTCTGTCAAGGGCACGATCCCCAGATGACCCTGGTAGGGGTGCAATGTGGGAGGCAACCAATGGATGTCTCTCTCACATTGATGTTTCTCTGTCTCCCCCCCTCTTACATTTTCAAAAAATCAATGGGAAAATATTTTCAGGTGAGGATTAACAAAAAAGAAAAAAAATCTGATAATAAATTTTATTTAAACATAATAGCCACTGTCTATGTATTACTTGTGTTCACTTAAGATACTGGTGGACATGTTGCTATTACAAACACAAGGCTGCAATGAATGATCTTATCTATGTCATTTCACAGGCAATATACATATATGTATAGGATAAATTCTCTCTCTCTCTCTTTTTTAGGATAAATTCTCAAAAGTGGTGGTACAGCCGAAGCCGGTTTGGCTCAGTGGTAGAGCGTCGGTCTGCAGACTGAAAGGTCCCGGGTTCGATTCCGGTTAGGGGCATGTACGTTGGTTGCGGGCACATCCCCGGTGGGGGGTGTGCAAGAGGCAGCTGGTCGATGTTTCTCTCTCATCAACGTTTCTAGCTCTCTATCTCTCTCCCTTCCTCTCTGTAAAAAATCAATAAAATATATATATGTATATATAAAAAAAAAAGTGGTGGTACAGACCCCAAAGATGTTCCACTCCTTCCTCTAGTCTAGGGGTGTCGAACTCAATCAGAGAAGGGGCCAAAATCTAAAATCCAGCCAAAATTGCAGGCCGAATGGTTTACTGAACAGTCATAAACTGACAATGTCATAAACTGACAGCGGAGTGCAGTGATGACAGCGCGGTGCAGGCCACATTGCAAGGCCTGGCGGGCTGGATTTGGCCCGCGGGCCTTGTGTTTGACACATGTGCTCTAGTCCTAAGACCTAAGGAATGGGTACGTGACTCAATCAAGGAAAAACTCGATTAGAAATGGCAATCTTCAGAGAAGTGACCTAACAGTTAGAAGGGAGTAATTCCAGTGCCAATTTTGTTAGCTGCATACTAGGAATACCTTGGCTCCTGGATTTCTGGAGGTGTAGCTACTCAATTTTTCTTTTCAATAATTTTTTTTTTTTTGCTTAATTTAGCCATTTTGATTTCTGCTTTCAACTAAATAAAACCAGTTGACAGAAACACTGGTACAGTAAGAGAGGTGGAGGCAACAGTGCCTGAGGAAAATGAAGGATATTTGGAATTTATCTAGTTGTAACAGTGTGAAATGATAGTGAGATGCCTAAAAATATTTCATGATGTTTAACTGCCTACAGTACATACTGTAGATGTAGGCATCAACTTCAGATCATGTCTCTCCTATAATCAAATCAGGTCAAAATCCTACACTGTCCCCAAAGAGCATTATAATCGCCCAGAAGTATCGCCATGATTTGACTTCAACTTCTAATACTCTCTTCCTCATTTCTTCACTGTGGTCACATGGACCTTTGTTATTCCCAGAACCAAGCAGACAATATTCCTGACACTCAGAGCTTTTACATGACTATCCCTTCCTTTTGCAAATATCTAAATATCTCCCTCACCTCCTTCAAGTTTTTGCTTAAATGTCACCTTTTCAATGTGGCCTATCTTTATCATTCTATTTATAATTGCATCTCACTCTACCCCTAATCCCTGTACTCCTGATCGCTCTTATCCTTTTAGGTATTTTCTATTTCCATAGAACTCATCACCTTTTAATATATAATGTACAACTTTATTAAATGTAAGTTCTTTAAGGTCAAGGATCTTTCATACACATGAAATGGCTGCTTCAATAGAACAATGAAAGGCAATGAAAAACGTGGCTGTCCCTGATGATTAACAAGGAAATCAAAGCATGTTTGTCTCAAGGTATAGCATTACGCCAGGGCGGGTTTGGCTCAGTGGATAGAGCATCGGCCTGTGGACTGAAGGGTCCCAGGTTCGATTCCGGTCACGGGCATGTACATTGGTTGCGGGCACATCCCCGGTGGAGTGTGTGCAGGAGGCAACTGGTCGATGTCTCTCTCTCATCCATGTTTCTGCTCTCTGTTTCTCTCCCTTCCTTTCTGTAAAAGGTCAATAAAATATTAAAAAGGAAAAAAAAAAGTATAGCATTAAAGTTAGGATTTTCTGTGATATACAAATTATCCCTACAGAACTGAGATTTCTGAAATGTAATGTCAGACTAATTCTGCCAGATGAATCTATTTAATTCATACCATTATCAGGTTTGGACACTTTCAGGACTTTCTTTGAATCTGGCAGTAGGATGATTCTTCCTTTAGGTGTCTAGGTGGGGACTTTTTAAATTTTATATAAGTATAATCACTCCATTAGTCAATTAACAAATTAATTTTAAATGATTTTTTTCCCCAAAGACTAGCTTTATTTATTTATTTATTTATTTATTCTTAATTCTCACCGGAAGATAGTGGCTTTATTTATTTTTAATTCTCACCGCAGGATATTTTTCCATGGATTTTTAGAGAGAGTGGGAGGGAGAGAGACAGAGAGAGAAAATATCGATATGAGAGAGACACATGGATTGGTTGCAGCCTGCAACCGAGGTACATGCCCTTGACAGGAATCGAACCCGGGACCTCTCAGTCCCCAAGCCGATGCTCTATCCATTGAGCCAAACCGGTTTCGGCGAGACTTACTTCTTACAACCTAGATAAATGGAACTGTACTAGAATTTGTCCATGAAACCTAATTATTCAACTTTTCCTGCTGATTCTGTGACCAGACTTCCTTTCTTTCTTTTTTAATATATTTTATTGATTTTTTTACAGAGAGGAAGCGGGAAGGATAGAGAGCTGGAAACATCGATGAAAGAGAAACGTCAATCAGCTGCCTCCTGCACACCTTCCATTGGGGATGCGCCTGCAACCAAGGTACATGCCCTTGACCGGAATCAAATCTGAGAGGGACCCTTCAGTCTACAGGCCAATGCTCCATCCACTGAGCCAAACAGGTTAGGGCTGTGACCAGACTTTCTGTTGCTTGCAATCAGGGAACACATCATACTAACCTCACTTGGTGGAAACTAGATATATTTTATAAGTATAGAGAGTCTTGCAAAATAATATTATATTTCACAAAAGGATGGAAGTAGAGAATGCAGTCTGGGAAAATAGATATAGAAAAACACTAACTTAAAGAAACCTATAATTTACAATTTCAACAAGGAGATTTCTTACCAGTACCAATCGATAAAACAAAATTCATTACCAATCCATGAAAACAAAAACCCACAAAAAGAAAACTCACTACATTGTGACTTGCAATGTTAAATACTCAGAGCACTTAAAATCTATTGCAACTTTATCCAATCATTTCATTAACACAATACAGTTCTGGTAATTAACAGTTCTTTATTTTTACCCTAGAGCGTATTTTTAATTTGAAAAGTACCACTTTATTTACCCGAATAAAAATTTCCAATTCAGTTTTTCTTCTTTTTTCAATTTTCTCAGCCTCAATTTGGCAAGTGTGACAAATGTACAGATGGTTGACAGCTGGTCCTCCTCCATACCTAAAGCATAAAAATTTTGTAATTATGACAATCTTGTAAAAAGTTGATGCTCTAGCAAATTTGTCTCCAACTTTTAATCAATGGCTAAATATCTAGTAAATAAATCCTCACAGACAAATTCTCAGTCATATTTAAACTAATGTAAAAATAAAAAAAATCATAATGGTTTGACATTATGTTTATCAGGGTCAATGACTGTATCAGCTTATTAACTAATAACCTGCTTTACCTGTATTTCAACTTTCCCTTATAATTACTTCTGCTACAAAAATATGTTTGAAGCCACAAAAAAAAATAAATAAATAAATAAAAGAGGTGGCTTTCAAAAATTAGCATACAACATATAAATCTTACTGATAGAGCCATAGTCTTCATCAACTTTTAATCATAAAGAGGCTTTCCCTGACTTCTCAACTAAGAATTTATGGAATAAATTATTTTCAGTATTTCACTAAGGAAAACATAATAAGGAAATTACATGTGAAATGCTTTAAAATAAAATTTAAAACTTTAAAATTTAAGTTATATATTACAGGATACTTTTATAGATTCAGATAATCAGAATGTAAGAATTAGAATTAATTATCTAGGCTACAAAATCTAGTGACTCACACTGAATAAATGAAGGAAAAAGGGAATATTCTACTTAAGCAACATAAAACACAAAAAGCATATATAAAATAATTCAATTTTAACGAGTTCTACAAACTTATTTTCATGAAATCATATAGTTTGATTTAAAAAAAACACAAACCTGCTATATAGGTTATCCCAAATGTTCTGAGGCAGCATCAAAACCAGGTCTTCAATATAATTAGCTTTTCGTGGAGGAATACCTAAAAAAAATTTTAGATGGATCTATTTCATTCTTAAATTGCTTTATATTACTCTCAAAGGTTAAACTCACGTTTTAACTGTTTAATCAGTGGCATTTTTCAATCATTATTCTTGAAACTCCTCCCCAAAAAGTTAAAAATTAAGTACAAGCATTTTTTGGTGATTATACTCCTAAAGCTAAGTGTATTTCTTGAAATAGAGAAAAATTAGTAAACCAAGATCTTCAAGTATTTAAGTTATGTAGAATTTACTAAGACTTCATTATGTATTGGGGAGAAATCAAAGATAAATAAGAAACAATCTTTCCTTCATAGAGCTTATGTGGTAGCAGAAAAAATGAGGCACTTACAGAAACAAATGTAATAAAACCCAGGCACAGATAAATGGCATAAAAGATTCATAGGAAGCCGAAGCCAGTTTGGCTCAGCGGTGGAGCGTCAGTCTGCGGACTGAAAGGTCCCGAGTTCGATTCCGGTCAGGGGCATGTACATTGGTTGCGGGCACATCCCCGGTGAGGGGTGTGCAAGAGGCAGCTGGTCGATGTTTCTCTCTCATCGATGTTTCTAGCTCTGTATCTCTCTCCCTTTCTCTCTGTAAAACATCAATAAAATATATTAAAAAAAAAAAAAAGATTCATAGGGAGATTTAGAACAGAAGGAGCCTTATGTTAGTAGTTCAAGTTTGAAAATGAGACAAAAATTCACATAATGATATATTTTCAAGGTTTAGGTTTCTAAATCAAGACAGGATATCCCTACTATCTCTTCATTTCACTGAAAAAAATAATTAATGAGAATATCAATTCTTCAATCATGAAATATAATCAAGGTATCACACTAAAGTGTTAGTTTTAGTCGGAACAAACATTAACATAGCCAAGGACATAGGCATCTATATATATATAAAAGGCTAATATGCAAAGTGTCCCCTTGGGAGTTTGACCGGGAGTTCAATTGCTCACTATGACATGTGCTAACCACCAGGGGACAGCACAGAATAAAGGGAGGCCCTGGCCGGCAGCTGGAAGGCCCTGATTAGCCCTGATCACCTGCCAGGCCTAGGAACCCTACCCGTGCACAAATTTCATGTACTGGGCCTCTAGTAAGTTATATTTAGCAAATAACTATATGAGTTTTCGTTAAATTCTAAGTATATTTTTATACTCAAGAGAAGAGAAAGCCTTTCATTTAGACTAGGGGTGTCGAACTCAATCAGAGAAGGGGCCAAAATCTAAAATCCAGCCTAAATCGCGGGCCGAATGGTTTACTGAACAGTCATAAACTGACAATGTCATAAACTGACAGCGGAGTGCAGTGATGACAGCGCGGTGCGGGCCACATTGTAAGGCCTGGAGGGCTGGATTTGGCCCGCGGGCCTTGTGTTTGACACATGTGATTTAGACAAAAGGAATAGGAGCTACAGATACAGTTGGTAGCCGGGAGCCTCTTGGCAGAGAAAAATTATCTATATATATAAAAGCCTAAGTGACTGTTACACCTGAACTACCAGAACGACCACCAGTGGGCAGATGCTCTACACAGAAGCTACCCCCTGTTGGTCAGTGCAATCCTACAGCCAATCTCCCCCAGCCAGCCAACCTTCTGTGGTCCCTGCCCACCGCTGGCAGGCCCCAACAACCTGATTGGGGCTGGGCCCTGGGCTGGGATGGGGAACTGGGAGTGGGTGGAAGCAGACTCGGCCCCTTTCCCAGGGTGGCCAAGGGCTGACTCCCTCCTAGGGCTTGAGGCTTACCTCCTGCAGTTCCCCCCACCTCCCTTCTTACTCCCCTGCTGGGAGGCTTCGATAGGCCTGGTCCCGATCATCTCTGATGTCTGGCCAGGACTAGGGACCCTACCCGTGCACGAATTTCATGCACCGGGCATCTATTGTGCAATATAAGCGATCACTGTGTATCTTAACTGGTTGTTGATGTATCTGTCCTTACTATGAAATCAGAGCTTTGAGAACAGAAATAGTGTCTTTGCTATTCTCAGCTCTAGCATAGGGTTTGGAACAGGTACTCAATACTTATCTGTCCTATGAAGAGGCTACAGACTGCCTACAATTAGAAGAAAAAGCCCAATTTCTGAACCATAGTGAATGAAACATATTTAAGTTGGACTGCACATGGGGAAATCAGAAATAAATGGAAGAGGAAAATTCTTGGGTTTTTCCTAATATGTCAATTATTTAACAGCAAATTCTTACCACTACTTTCCATTAAAGAATTTCTTACCTCCATGAATACAGAGAAAATCATTATTTGAAATAGGGCCAGGTTCAGTAAAGGTCTTAAATTTATTTAGCCACTGTCGAGAAATATAAAACTGAAGGAGACTTGGTTCCATTATGTTCAACAAATTTGATATCCTTCGTCTCTCTTTTTGTGCCTCTTCACTGCTCTTCCTATTAAGAACAATGATTCTTTAAATTCAAAGTGCATTTTATTCCATTAGACTAGTACTAAGTGAATCTTTCCTCTTCATTACTAAATTTTACACACTAATATTGTGAATCTTATTAGATCTTGGAAATTATTCAAGAGAAATATACTGTGTATCAACCCCCAATATTACATTATACAACTCTAGGGGCAATATTGTATCTTAACTACTAGTATCCACATAAACTTTTATTAATAAATGTTTGTTAATCAATCTAAATAGTTAATCTGTTTGCTATTTCAGTAGCTAATATTAACTCTTATAAAATTGATATTTTTTAGTATAAGTTTTATTGTTATAGTAATATCTTATTAGCTATTTCAGAAGAAAATTTTGTACTTAATTCCTACTATCAAGTGCCTAATTATTTTTATTAAAACCAATATTTCTATAAGAAAATGCAGTTGACCATTGAACAACACCGGCCCCTCCCACTCTGGTGCATTCAGAAATCAGTGTATAACTTTTGACTTCACAAAAATTTACTTGTCCCTTGGTACCCACAGAGTATCGGTTCCAGCCTACGGCCTCGCCACTGCCCACCCCACAAGATAACAAAATCTGGGAATGCTCAAGTTCCCTATATAAAGTAGCATAGCTCAATGCATATAGTCAGCCCTCCACATCCATAGCTCCTAACCTCAGATTAAAAACAATATAGTATTGAAAACAATCCATGTATAAGTAGACCCACAAAGTTCAAACCCATGTTGTTCAAGAGTCAACTGTACCTTTCTTTGAAATGCAACCAAATGATTTAACATTTTCTTAAAGGATCATTCTGCATGCAACCTTTCACTTTATTTTACTCAGATAATCAAATGAGAGTAAAACAATTTTTAATTTTTACTCAGAATCCATTCTGAAAGTCTTAGAAGTCACTGATAACCCCAAAGTGAGATATTTCTTATTAAAGTAGCCTGTGAGTTACTTCCTTACCTATAAAAAAGAACATAAGCTTCTGCATTTTGTACAGTAGATTCTGAAACTTCAGTGACACTCTGATCGTCAAATTCATACCAGAGTTTATTTAAATTGTTTCGGCAGTAGGCAATATAGTGTCCACCTGAATTTAGGAGGAAAAAAAATTTAATCATTTCAGTAATACCAATTAATACAAGAATGGAAAATAAATTACTTTTATATTCCAAGTTCTTAGCAGAGACTGAGATATAGCAAAAACTAGACTTTACTAGAATTTTTTCCAGTATGTATATATCCTTACCACCACCACTTGAGGAAACATAAGGATAGAAAATATAATCTTAAAAAAAAAAACATGATAAATATGATCACGTTAAAGTACTTATTATTTAATACTTTTCCAGTATGTATTTCTAACTTCCGAGTAAAATTATTCACTTTCCTAACTTTTTTGACTTTTTGTTTTATTTTATTTTAATCCTCAACCGAAGGATATTTTTTCCATTAATTTCTAGAGAGTTGAAGGGAAGGGTGGGAGGGACAGGAAAGAGAAACATCACATCAATTGGTTGCCTCCCACGTGCACCTGTATCAGAGCTGGTAAGCCTGCAATGGAGGTATGTTCCCTTGACCAGGAATCAAACTGGCAACCCTTCAGTCTATAGGCCAACACTCTAACCACTGAGCAACTGACCAGGGCTTAACATGTTTTTAATAACCAAAATAAAATAAATAATAAAATTCTACTTTTACAATGTTTTCTTTGATTCAATCAGGTCTAACTTAAAAAATCAACTCAGATGTTTAATATTTTTAATATAATCTAAGAACATATGTCAAACCTGTATACTTACTACTTGCAGTTCCATGATGACAAATGACTGACAGAAGATCATAGGTAACAATTTGAGCTGGACTATCTTTAGCAATAAATGGCTGAAGATCCAGGCCTTCCAGTGGAAATGAAACATGGGTACTGATTTTGGTGGAAAACATCAGTTCATGTCTGAATCTTTTGAGATGGATGCATAAAATCTAAAAGAGAAAGGCAACATTAAGATTCTACTGCTTTATATACTAGATAAAGGAGTCTATTAAATATACGTATTGAGCCGGCACCGGTTTGGCTCAGTGGATAGAGCATCGGCCTGTGGACTGAAAGGTCCCGGGTTCGATTCCGGTCAAAGGCATGTACCTTGGTTGCGGGCACATCCCCAGTGGGGGGTGTGCAAGAGGCAGCTGGTCGATGATTCTCTCTCATCGACGTTTCTAACTCTCTATCCCTCTCTCTTCCTCTCTGTGAAAAATCAATAAAATATATTGAAAAATATATATATATATATATACGTATTGAATTAAGTGTCAAGGTTAAACATTATTCTGCAATATGATAACCTCATTCCAGAGGTGTTAAAATGTGGAAATAGTGAAACATGGTACTTACTAAGTATACAGCTACTAGGTTTTCTAATTTATACTTTATATCTGCAAGAGCCTACAAATTAAGCTGTGCTCAACATCGTTTCACTGGTAAGGGCACTTACTTGCTATGTAACTCAGTATTTTAAAAATGGATAATCCTAATCCTAATATGACATAAATAGCAACTGGTCAATAGAAACAGTCCATTATTTACCCATGCTAAAAAATTTACTACTAATTCCTACCAGATAAAATAAATTGAATTATAATAAAGCCCATACCTCAGGAAACTTTTGTACTTTACAAAACTTTACTCCATTCCTCAACCTAAGGTGAGAAAAGAGAAAAACAATTAAAATAAACCCATTTCCCAAAGGAATGGAAAAAAGCTTTAGTATTTTCAAATATTCAATAAACCCTTTTAGAAAATGCAGAGACAAAAGGTCGCAGACTAAAAATGCTCACTAATGAATTATATGCTATACATGAAAAAATATACACTAATAAAACACTGGAGTCCCTTATTGTATAAAATGATTTAAACTAAGCTATCAGTAATAAAAATATAGGGAGTTGTGTGATTCTTTGATGAAATTTAATTTTTTGTAAACGAGCAATCAAAACATAAACAAACTCATAGATACAGGGAACAAAATGATGCTTGCCAGATGGGAGGGGAGTTAAAGGGTTGGGCAAAAAAGGTGAAGGGGCCAGTTCTGCTCAGTGGTTGAGTGTTGGCCTTAGGACGGAAGGGTCGCAGGTTTGATTTCAGTCAAGGGCATGTATCTCAGTTTCAGGCTCCATCCCAGTAGGGACACATGCAGAAGGCAACCAATCAATGTATCTCTCACATCAATGTTTCTCTCTCTCTCTCTCTTTCACCCTCCCTTCCCCTCTCTCTAAAAATCAATGGAAAAATATCCTCGGGTGAGGATTAAAAAAAAAGTACAACTAGAAGTTACAAAATAGTCACGGGGATGAGAAGTGTAGCATAGAGAATATGGTCAATAATATTATAATAACAACGTATGGAATCACACAGGTACCAACTTATCAAGGCAATCACTATCTATTAGGCTGTACCCCTGAAACTAATATAATATTAAATGTCAACTGTAATTTTTTAAAAGAAAAATTAAATTAAAAAAATAAAAGTCTTACTATCTATGGCCTGCTTACACTTTTATTACCATCCAGCTTATTGTCCTAGCTGGTTTGGCTCAGTGGATGGAGCATTGGCCTATGGACTGAAGGGTCCCGGGTTCAATTCCAGTCAAAGGCACATGCCCAGACTGTGGGCTCCATCCCCATTGGGAGTGTACAGGAGGCAGCCAGTCAATGATTCTCTCTCATCATTGATGTTCCTATCTCTCTCTCCCTCTCTTTTCCTCTCAGAAAATAAATAAAAATATATTTTAAAAAAAGAAAGAAAACCCATTCTTTGTTTAACTGTATTTCTATTCTGCCATCATACAGCAGATAACATCAAGGTTGGTATAACCCTTCTGAATTTTACATAGACTTGAAACTGCGTAATTTATAGCCACTTTCACTTCTTGAATTCAGTCTGTTAACATGGTAATCCAGAAGAGAATACCCTTATTTATGATGACAAAACTTAATGTAATGAAAATGTATGTTGTACATCCCAGTATCTTTTATAATGTATGTGGAAAGTTTTATGCAAAATTAAACTTATTTTAAATCTCGGATTACACTCTTACATCTTAGATAAGTGCATTAAATTTGTTACATTTTTGCTTCCAATTTGTTTTATAAAACACCCAGCCTCTTAATTTTTATTAGGACAAAGTTCACTAGACTTTATTTTTCTAAATAAAGTGGAATTTTAACTCAATTTAACTAACCACCACCACAACAAAATACCATTTAAAATACAGAACATGTTATTAAAAACATTGGCAATAACACTTACTTTTTGCATTTTTCACAACTGTACATATTGTCACCTGAAAATAGAACAAATCTGGTCATTCCTCTCAAATGAAAAGCAAAGTATTTTCTTTGGTTCTGCAATTCTGCTGAGTCTGCCGCATGCTGACCTTGCAGCACAGTAACACAAGACCCACGTTTTTTGGTCTCTGCGCAGGAGTCAGCTCACTGTATGCCTTGCCTAAAGCGCCCTTGACTTCCCTCTCTTTTCAACCTTGGAAGCCTATCTTAAAGAACATCCTTTCCATTCATTCACTCAAATGTACTGATTACCCATTACATGACTGTCCACACAAAGTGCTGCACATATAAAAATACTGAGGCATCTTAAATATTATGGAGGGATTCACAGACTAGTTCAGATATATAAGATGTTTATATTGGTTGAATTTTCCCTACTTTGAATCCCTGAGAAGTTTTAAGACATCTCACATGTCATCTTATCTAGTACTATAGGAAGTAGTATAAATTATTTCAAGATATGATTTGTGGCCGAAACCAGTTTGGCTCAGTGGTAGAGCGTCGGTCTGTGGACTGAAAGGTCCCGGGTTTGATTCCGGTCAGGGGCATGTACCTTGGTTGCGGGCACATCCCCGGTGGGGGGTGTGCAGGAGGCAGCTGGTCGATGTTTCTCTCTCATCGACGTTTCTAGCTCTCTATCTCTCTCCCTTCCTCTCTGTAAAATATCAATAAAATATTTTTTTTTTAAAAGATATGATTTGTGGTATTTATATCACCATAGTAGATAATGGCACTATAGCAATATGGGAAAGTACTTCTTAAGCTCCTTAAAACTTAGCTTTTAAAAACATTTTATGTTCAGTCCTACTAGTATTTTAGATTACCCACAACATTTAGCCATAGATAAAAAACTGTTTCATATTTCTTACCTTTTAATTCATCTCTAGCGAAGAAGGCAGCAAGACAATCTTGCAAGGTTACTATTGGACCCCAAAACCAGCTAGGGACACATGAGACAACAAACCTGAAACATTATCAATAGAAGAAAAAAGGGAGTGTTCTGCCAGTACAGCAGAAACAGCAGTTTTAACAATCAATCGATTTTTTAAAAAATGCATACAAACCTCTTCACATATTCCATGAAAAAAGCTATCCACCCTTGTGGAGCGTACGCTTCACCACACGATCCTGCTTTGACTATGGAAGTTGGATGACTCGAGGAATGCAGCTTAGCAAGGTCTTCCTTGCCAGGAATTGGCAAGGACAGATCTTGAAAGGTCTCCAGGGTTACAGACACCTACAATTGTTTTGTGTTTTAAGAATGGGATGAAAATAATCCAGTTCAAACATTTATGAGAACAGATTTTAGACTGCAAAGATCAAATCAAGTTATGATAAAAACATCAAACTGCTTTATTGTAATAACAACAGCAAAACACTTGCTCTGTACCAAGTGCTGTTCTAAATGTAATCTTCACATAAACCTTCTGGGATAACTCCTAACATCACATTACTCGAGAACACTGTGGCATAGAGAAGTACCTCACATCCAGTCACTGCAGTGGGAGGTACAAACTCTTACGCACTACTGTATTTACATTTGGAAATGACCTCTTCATAATAGTTTTTAAATGTTGTTTTTTAAAAAGTTGTAAAACCTAGCATGTGATTTTTTTAAATAGATGAAAACATTTCAGGACAAGTCCATTTAAATATTTGGTACCAAATTAGCATACATTAAAATTACTCTGTTAGAAGCCCTTAGGCTTTACTTAAGATTTTAACACAATAATTGAAAACTTACTTCTGCATTATTGTTGTCTTATTGGGGGGGAGGAAGAGAGGGAAGTGTCATTTTAATTTCAGTAGTTATAAATATTCCTGCACTGAAGGAAAACTGCTCTTAAGAAAAGCTCAAAGAAATTCAGGGATTTAGAGGTATTATTAAAGAACTCAGGATAATTTTAATATATGTTCTTATATATGAATCTGATACTACTTTTATTGTCTGAGCCCCAATCTTAACAAAGGAAATATTTACAGGCCATATAACCAAATGCAAAAGATACAATCACAGCTCAGTGCCTGTGAGCAGCAACAGTTTCCCAGCATGTTAATTTCATCGGCCTTATGAGAAGGTGGGTGCTACCAGTTCTTGCTGCTAAGCAACAAATTACCTTTATATGTGACCAGAGATGAAGAACGGAGTTAATTCTTCCTGTGAATGAGTGCCCGACCAATGATGGGTCAAGACTCATTCTTTAACAACTATGTTGCTATTATTCCCAAAAAACAATTCTACATCTAGAATCAATTACACTGATGTAAACACAAGAATCACATGTGTAATCAGCAGCAGCTCCTTGCTACTGATGAGGAGTTACAATCAACTTCTCATACCATTTTATTAGTTTTTTTTTTTAAACTAGCATTTGACAAAAAAAAATATTGTGTTTTATAATTCCTTCATACTCACCCTGTCACAAGTGAGACACTGCACTGAACTAATGATTGTTCCATCAAAAACGTCTGAAATAACACTTCGGTATTTCTTGTGCTGTTTTTTCCTCTTTGGGGATGATGCAGATTGAGCTAGGACTGAGAAATAAGGGTTGAAATATATTTTTAAAACCAAAGTACCTCTTTTCTTTAAGCATTTTTCTCTGGAATCTTTAACAGTAAAATTTACTATGTTGAAGAAATTTGTCAAAATACTATTGAAGAGCATTGCTTTAAAAAAAAAAAAAAAAGGAGAGAGAAACCAAGTGAAACAGGGATTCAGTCTCCCCATCTTGACTTCAATCAGAACGATTTTGCTTTTACTTGTTTGTTTTTGGCTCAACACAAAGCTATATTTGAAGAAATGATTCTATAATTAAGCTCTGAGAGTTCTTTATATATTTTAAATACAAGTGCTTTGTCAGTTACGTGATTTGCAAATATTGTTTTGCCACCTTATCTTTTTTTTTTTTTTTTTTCATTCTCTTAATAGTGTCTTCTGTTAAGAAAGTTTTTTTTGTTTTTGTTTTTCTTCATGGATCATGCTTTGGATGTCTTTGTCTAATACATCATTACAGTTTTTTCCTATTTTTTTTCCTAAGAGTTTACTAGTTTTACATTTTATAATACTTGAACTCTCATTCATAGCTGGGAGGAATGCAAATGATACAGCCGCTCTTGAAAACAATTTCATACGACCTTAAACATAAAACTAACAAAAAATCTTATAATCCCACTTCTAGGTGTTTACCCTGGACAAATGAAAACTTATGTTCATAGAGAAACTTATACACAAATGTTTATAGAATTAGTCATAATTGCCAAAAGCAGGAAGCAATTTAAATGTCCTTCAATGAGTGAATGAATAAAAAGTAGTATAGTCATACAATGTTTGAGTAATAAAAAGGAACTATTCAGACATGCAACATAACTATTATCTCAAATGCATTACACTGAGTGAAAGAAATCTATTTCAAAAGACTACATACTGTATGATTCCATTTATATGATATTCTGGAAAAGGCAAAACAATAAAAATAGAGGACAGAGCAACAAAACTAGTGATTAGAAAAGGGTAAGGGGAGGGAGAGTCTGATTACAAGTAGTAATATAAGGGAATTCTTTGGGATGTTGGAACTGTTCTATATTCTGTTTGTGGTTGGTGGTAACAAGAATCTATTCATGTATTAAAACTCAGAGGACTCTATACCAAGAGTGAATTCTATTGTATGTAAATTTGTGCCACACATACACAAAAATTTAAATCATGGGTGTGTAAAATTATGCTGTCAATTTTAAAGGACTGAATAATATTTCATAATTAATACTTTAAATGGTCAAAACAAAGTAGCCTGAGTAACTGAAACATCTACCTCTTTTCTGTGTGGATGCCAATCCTGGCCACAAATTGCCTGATTTTGGAGGACTTGCTGATAAACGTGAATTAACACCTTCATTTGATGGGAGGATCTGTGGTGTAGACAGGTCATTCAAATGGACATCGGTAATATATTCTGTAATATTAAAAATTTGTGTTATTACCTTAAATAGTAAAATTATTCTACCTGTCAAATAATGTTAATTATGTTAAAGGTTTCTTCATTTGAGATTTTAAACACAATTCACATTAATAAATGTAGAGTGAAATACTTGATAGAGAAAGTGCTAAGGGAAGTAACAGTGATTTTCCCCCCTAGGAATACAATTAATGCTTTTATCACATTCTATTGTAGACATTCAGGAAGTGAGCAGAGGAAAATATAAAGCCAAAGAGAATTCTATTTGTCCTAATTTATTATTTTAAAAAAGATATTCAGGACAGTTTTTTTAAAAAACAGCTTTTAAAACAGTGTGGGGGGAAAAGATTATCTCCCCAAACTAACACAGTAATCAAAATCTAAGAAGAAATTTAGGCATAAAATCATTATAAATTATTTTATTCTTACTGTGATAAAATTAACCCTTTTATCAGGAAAGAACCTTTTAAATTATAAATTAAATTATAAATAAATAAATAAATCTCCATGAGCACTATGTGAATAGTTGCTGTTGCAGTCTCAATACATAACATCCATTCCAGAGTAAGGGACTGTGCTCAATAAGTATTGAAGAAGAGAACTGTTCCTAAGAGACCCTGAAAGAACAACTTCAGAGATTTTTCTGAATAATGCAAAATAAATTACTTTCACATAAGCATTTCTCATTATCTCCAGCATCACTAAAAGCAGACTGTATAAATTTGGAGTGAAAGAAGAGAAAAGAGTCACTCCTTTCTGAAGGGAATAAAGTTACTATGATCTAGGTCAAGAATTGGCAAATGTTTCCTGTAAAAGGTCAGAAAGTAAATACTTTAGGTTTTGTGTGCCACATATGGTCTTTGTCACATTTTTTAATTGGGTCTTTAAAAAAACGTAAAAGCTCAGATCCCTATTCTAGGTCATCAATTAGTTATATGTATAAGAACAGCAATAAAGAATGAGTATGGTCCTATCCTGTTTGGCTTAGAGCATCGGCCTGCAGACTGAAGGGTCCAGGTTCGATTCTGGTCAAGGCCATGTACATTGGTTGTGGGCACATCCCCAGTAGGGTGAGTGCAGGAGGCAGCTGATCAATATTTCTCTCTCATTGATGTTTCTAACTCTCTATCCCTCTCCCTTCCTCTCTGTAAAAAATCAATAAAATATATATTTTTTAAAAAACTCACTTTAAAAAAAGAAAGAATAAGTATGTTCTTTAACCAGACTTTTTACAAGGGCTGGACAGCATCAAAGCTAAGTCTTTCAATGTATTAACTATACAACTTCTAAACATAAGGGCAGTATAATTAAGGAGTCTAATAAGTTTTCCTGACTAGAAGGCATGTATGCACTATACAGAGGTGAGTCACTTAAGAAGGAATTTTGGGTTCTTTCAAATACCTAAATAAATTGTTTAGTGGTTCTCGCTCTTCAGTAATTACAGAATAAATTATTTTTGTTACTTGTCTGCCATTTATTTTAAGATCAGAAAATTTGAACCTCTGATGGTTTAATTTTATCTACTTTGGAGAACTAAATTCCACATTAAGCCAAGATAACTTACTTAAGAAATAAATGTAAAATACAAAGAGATCTAGCTCAACATTTTTCATCTGACCCTTGGCTCTTTCTCAAAGGAACACTGATTAATATTAGAATATATCTTATACGGCTCATTATAGTTAAAGTCCTACACTAATACAAACACATATTCAAAATGTTTCAGAGCTGATGCAATTCCAGTAACAGCAACCTAAATCTAATAGTATATATGTTTACAAAAATACAACTGGATTACTTTGCTTTTCCCCAGGATCTTAACAGAATCTGCTTAAAATGACATAAACTTAACACTTACATACATGCAAATACTGCTAAAGTCTACTACTCAGAAAGTCCAAACCTAACTATCTAATTCCCCTTTCCTGAAAATTAGTATGGTTGAACGATGTCATATACTACACACAAAATATTAAGCTAAAATTATTAATCATTCTATTTCATTCTTATTATGCTAAATATAAACTGTGAACATTAACATGTAAATTATAAGTGTTTTGATTTTAGTCACATGCCATGCTAATTTTCCCTCAGTGTACCAATGAAACACTACTATTTTCAAAATATTAAAATTGTCACCTGAAGCTCTGCCGTGTATTTGCACTTTAACTGTTTCCTGGTTGTTCAAATCGTCTGTTTCAGACATAGAGTCTTTATCTTTATCTAAGTCTCCTTCAGAATATACTTTATTAATCTTATTACACATCTTCTCTTTTTGCCAATCTTTTGACATTTCTGAATTGTTCTCATCATCCTGAATTAACATTGTTGTTTCATTATTATCTTCAGAAAAGCTTCTAGAGCCATTATCGTTTTCAGCTCTATCACTGCCGCTACAAGATTCACAGGACTGAAAATCTACATCTGACTGGCTCTTGTCTTCTTCCATGGTCTCCTCAGTCATCGTTTGAGGATCTTCTTCTACTTCCATGACCTGTTCTTTCAGTTCTTCATGAAGCAGATCCATTAAACATCGAAGGAATTCTTGAGCATCCTAATATAAAGCAAAATAGATATCACCGCTTCATGTGTATGCATGCAGAAACTTAAGGAAAAATATACAGAATGTCGTTATCAACTAAATGTGTAGCATTATACTAAAGAAATACAACTTTGTAGAACATAAGGCACTGGAAGGATGAGAAGCACTAAGTCCTAAAACGTTAGGTAAATGAAACAAAAGTAATTATAAAACTGAAGATGATCTGGAGGGAGGTCAGCTTTTAGTAGCGCTGCTATTTTTAAAAAGTGGAGGAGTAAGGTATAAAGAAAACCTGGATTTGCTTCGTGTGACTATTCAGAGAGATGTCCTAAATTCAAATACTTTAACTTAAAATTAAAGCTTTATCCAATTTTGTACTATATCTTACAGAGAAACCCTTAATCAACCTGAAATGCTTATTAAAAATACAAATTTGTAAGCCCCAACTCATATCTACGAAATCACAGTCTCTGGTAATCCAGGAATTTGCATACACAAAAATTAACAGGGAATAGATATTGTTTTGAAAAAGAAAAATGTTAGGGCCAGGTATTGATACTAAAAGATATTATATAAAACTACAACAATTGAAACTTGCAATAGTACTAATACAAAAAATATATGGGTAAATGAAACAGATTAGGAAGCCCAGAAACAGATTCTATTTTACATATTAACTAGAGGCCCAGTACATGAAATTCGTGAAAGGGAAGGGGTGTCCCTTAGGCTGGCCTGCACCCTCTCCAATCTGAGATTCCTCATAGGATGTCATCCTAAGCCAGCAGTCAGACATCCCCCAGCCTGATTCCCCTAACTGCTCTCCCCTGCCAGCCTGATCACTCCTAACTGCCTCTGCCTTGGCCCTGCCACCATGGCTTTGTCCGGAAGGACGTCCAGTCCAATTAGCATATTACTCTTTTATTAGCATAGAGGCCTGGTGCACTGGTAGGGGCTGGCTGGTCTGCTCTGAAGGGGGTCCTGGATCAGGGTGGGGGGTTCCCTTGGGAGGCAAGCCAACCTGGGCAAGGGGCCTGGAGTGGTTTTCAGGCTGGCCAAGCCCCCGGCTTTGTCCGGAAAGACGTCCAGAAGGTTTCTCAGTCTAATTAGCTTATTACTTTTTTTTTAATATAGAGATAATATAAAGACGTAAGCACAAAAAACAATAGAAAGACATTTTTAAAATTGTATTTTATAAGTCTTAAAGTTTGGCTCAATGGATAGAGCGTCGGCTTGGGGACTGAAAGGTCCCGGGTTCAATTCCGGTCAAGGGCATGTACCTTGGTTGCAGGCATATCCCCAGAAGGGGGTGTCCAAGAGGCAGCTGATCCATGACTCTCTCTCATCGATGTTTCTAGCTCTCTATCTCTCTCCCTTCCTCTCTGTAAAAAATCAATAAAATATATTAAAAAAAAAAAAAAAAGTTACAGTTTGGTACCTTGTTAGCTACTTGTGAAAACAAAATTTGGATCATACTGTAATATGAAATAAATAATATGTATTGAAAAATTACATTTTTGAAAAATGAAAGCATACAATATAGAAAGCATAGATGAAAATTTATCTCTGATGTAGAACTTTTCAAAGTTAAAAGCACTAAAATTATTGACATACTAGTGGCCCAGTGCACAGATTTATGCACACTGAAAGGAAATTAATTAGAAGAAATATTTTAATATTGCTATTCACCCTTTCTTTATAAGTGTCAGAGATGAAAGAAAATTAGTAAAATGTATATGAAAATAATATATAAATTGATTAATAAACAATAACAACATGATACAACAAAAAAGACATGATATAAAAACAACATTGATAAAAACAATGACTGATGCCGAAACCGGTTTGGCTCAATGGAAAGAGCGTAGGCTTGGGGACTGAAAGGTCCCCGGTCAAGGGCATGTACCTTGGTTGTGAGCATATCCCCAGGAGGGAGTGTGCAAGAGGCAGCTGATCGATGACTCTCTATCTCTCTCCCTTCCTCTCTGTACAAACTCAATGAAATATATTTTTAAAAAAACAACAATGACTGATAAAGTGATTAAATTTATTCCAATATCTCACTGTATACCACATTAAGAGTAAAAACACTTTCAGCGTGCTTGACTAATTCCTCTTGTGATGAAGTATTTACAGCTTTAACTTTAATGTCATACGCTCTTTGAACTCAAGAGAAAGTAACATATAACTGACCATGTCCGAAAACGAGTTCAGGTGGGAATATTCTTACACTGTCTAGATTGGTGCCAGCGAGATCTTTATATGTATTTCGCATGTGTGAGTCAACGTTTATTTTTAAATTGCTAGTGTGCATCATATGTACCGGCCGGTGGGCAGTTGGTCACGCCAATGGCTGGTCAGTAACTTAGTCTTTTATATATGTGTGTGTATATATATATATATATATAGGTTTACCCACCCCAAAACTCAAAATTTCTAGGAATATAGAAAATTAAGATAAGGATAGAAAAATATAAGCAGAAAATAAGATAAAAGATCATTCTTGTTAAATAAAGGCATGAGAAAAAGTAATAAAAAAATAAATGAACAAATAAATTATATAGAAAGAAATACATATGACCACATAATAGCATAATATATAATGGCATGTTGCAAATTTATTAAAGATGAATTTTATGAAAAAGCAATGAAGACTTACCTGCTGAGAATACCCCCGAAAAGTTGGATTTACAGTTTTAATTCCTTGAAACAGATTAGTAGGCACAACAGAACCTGGCCTAAGGAACAAAACATTAAAAAATGAGAGATTTGTGATGTTCTGTTTATTTATAATTTAGCAATCAAGAATTAAAGGTATTAAATTGAAAAGTGTTTATGTTTCAAAAAATCATTCAAAATTGCCCAATATTATGTTCCATAGGTTTGTCAGATAGCTTATTACTGATATTTAAGCTATATCTTATTTTTCTCTTCCCTAATGAAATTATAATACTCTACTATATAATGTTTTAAAAATACTGAATTATTTAAAATAAAAATGTATTTACTTAAAATTTCTGGGGTAATTAAGTTAAGTGTACCTAGTATACTATCTAACTAAAAATTTAAAGCCAGACATTAAATACCCATGAAAACAAGTGAAAAGTAAACCAATATATGAGATTTAAATCCTTAAAAGTCTGTACTATAACATTTAAGGCTTACATATAAGTCTTTTATCCATTTTGAGATTATTCTTGTGTATGGTCTAAATTGGTGGTCTAGTTTCATTTTCTTTTTCATGTATCTGGCCAATTTTTCCAATGCCATTTATTGAAGAGACTATCTTTATTCCATTGTATGCTCTTGCCTCCTTTGTCAAATATTAATTGACCATATTGGTATGGGTTAATTTCTGGGGTCTCTGTTCTATTCCATTGGTCTATATGCCTGTTCTTGTGCCAGTAACTTACAATAGCTTTTTTTTTTTTTTTTAACGTTTAATATGAAAGGAACTTTATTGGACCCTATGGAATGGGGGAGGGGAGTGGTGTGTACTTTTATTGAGATGATGTACTTTATTGACCAGACAAATATCAGTGGTGATGCGCATTACTTCTTGCCCACTAAAATGCTCATACAAACAGCAATTCACAGACATCTGATATAATAAGAAACATATATTTGGTCTTCATTCTGATTCCTGATACAGAGCTTCTAAAACTTTTAGTATGTCCTGAGTGGTCAAGGTATTATAATAGGAGCATCTTTTTTTTTTTTTTTTTTTTTCAGTATATTTTATTTTATTTTTTTCATTTATTTTTTTATTTTATTTTTTACATATTTTATTGATTTTTTTTGCCCCCCTCCCTCCCTCCCACACATCCCCTCCCTCCCCAACTTACAATAGCTTTGTAGTATAGTTTGATATCTCGTATGATAACCTTCCAACTTTGTTCCTCTTTCTCAAGATTGCTGACATTATTCATGGTATTTTTTTGGTTCCATATAAATTTTTGGGATATTGCTTTAGATTTGTGAAATATGCTATTGGTCCTTTAATAGCACTGCACTGAATCTATAGATTGCTCTGGATAGTAGGGACATTTTAATGATGTTAATTCTTCTAATCCATGTACATGGTATATGTTTCCACTTGTTTGTATCTTCCTCAATTCCATTTTTCAATATCCTATAGTTTTTTGAGTACAGGTCTTTTTCCTCCTTGGCCAAGATTATTACTAAGTATCTTAATTTTTTTATTGTTGCAACGGTAAATAAGATTGTTTTTTCAGTTTCTCTTTCTGAAAGTTTATTATTGGTGTATAAAATGCCATCACTGGTTGCTTCTTGCATGTGCCCTAACCAGAATCAAATCTGCAACCTTGGCATATTGGGATCAAGCTCTAACCAACTGAGCAGAATATTCATTAAAAAACAATAAAGAGCCCTAGCTGGTATGGCTAAGTGGATAGAGCGTCGACCTGAGAACTGAAGGGTCCTGGTCTAGGGCACATGCCCCAGTTGCAGGTTCGATGCCCAGTAGGGAGCATGCAGGAGGCAGCCAGTCAATGATTCTCTCCGTCATTGATGTTTCTATCTCTCTCTCCCTCACCTTCCTCTCTGAAATCAATAAAAATATATTTAAAAAACAATAATTTTTAAAAATAAAAACATAATAAAGAAAAGAAATATATTAAGTACATACCTGCTTTTATGCCACAGCTCCGTCATCAGTTTGAGATAACTCTTACAAATGGCTGGTTTCTTATCTGTTCGAACTAGTCCTCCACAATCAAGAAAAAACTGTGTCAAAGGTGGGCTGATTTAAAGAAAACAAAATATATGTTAGAGGGTAATCAAGCTTAACACTGATTACTTTCTTGGCAATTGACTGACAGTACACAGAGCCCTCTATCTATTATTTTTTTGTTCTTGTTTATAACTTCACATTCATGTCTTCATATTCTTGCTCAAACCAGATTTGATTCCACCATATCAGAGTCTTTAAAGCTGTCAGATCCAGTTAATACCTTTCACTTTCCTGTCAGTAGCATGTCACAGGTGACTTACCCCTCATTCTTGAGCAACCCTTCTCTTGACCAATGTAATGTATCTTTTTTCTTTACCTCTCTATGACAATTCTTTTTCCTCTTTATTGTTCTTTCTGCTCTTACTAGATATCTAAATATCAGGGTTCCTCAGGACTTGATCCTATAACTTTTGCTCTCTTCCTACAAATACTTTCCCTGGGTAATCTTAAATTTTCACAAACATGCAATGATAGTCAAATTTACAAAAATGAAACAGCTCATCTAAACTCCAGAGTTACAACAAATACCCAAACATATGGCTGTCTTGGGTATCCCAAATTTAACATGCTCAAAATTTAACTTTTAGCCTAAATCGGTTTGGCTCAGTGGATAGAGCATCAGCCTGTGGACTGAAAGGTCCCAGGTTTGATTCCGGTCAAGGGCACGTGCCTTAGTTGTGGGCATGTCCCCAATAGGGGGTGTGCAGGAGGCAGCTGGTCGATGATTCTCTCTCATCAATGTTTCCGACTTTTCCTTCCTCTCTGTAAAAAATCAATAAAATATATTTTTAAAAATTTAACTTTTAAGTTAATCAGTTTTCTCTAAGCTTCTACAGCCCAGTAAGCGGTACTGCATCCAATGGCTCAGGTTACCAATTTATAAGGCAATGAATGAACTTGATTAACTTGAGGGCACCTCCAAAAATTTCTTCACTTCAGGGAACTGTCTGAGCAAAGGACCAAATCCTGGCCTACAATAAATGAGCTACCATAAAAAGATATTCCATATAAGTGGAACCAAGAGAAAACATGGGTAATTATACTTATATTAGACAAAAATAGACTATCTCAAAAACTTTAACAAGAGATAAAGAAGGTCATTCTGTAATGATATAGGTGTCAATTCATCAAAAGGGTATCATTTGTAAATATGTATGTACCCAATATAGGAGCACCTAAATATATAGAGCATATAGTAACAGATCTGAAGGGAGAAATAGACAGCAGTAGAATAATAGTAGAGGACTTCAATACTCCCATTTTTAAACAACAGACAGGTCATCCAATCAGAAAAATCAATAAGGAAAAATTGGACTTAAGCTACACATAACACCAGATGGCCATACATAATGTTCTGTATGTTCTAGACACAAACAGAACATTCCACCCAACCCAGTTTCTTGCTTACTCTATCTTGACAGTTACCAACAAGAAAAAGAAAATAACTTTTCAGGAATAATAACATGTTTTGTTTTAGTTCATTCATATAACTTTCTAAATGGGGCATTTCAGAAAATGGGAGAAAAAGAAACTATGTGTTGAGGGGAACAAGGAGAGAAGTACAGGTAGGGATTTATAGAATTCTATTGGCTAGGGGAATTCAATAGAATTGTTAACTCTTTCCCATATTACTATTAATGTGTATCTATTTTTAACCCCCTCCCCTTTTTTATACTATAGAAGCATAGTTTTCTGCTCAGAGTAACTTTAAAAAGTTATATAAACCAAACAAAATTAATTTCTCTACTTACCAATTAGAAAGAGCCTGCAAAGCTGCATTCATATAACAAGTATTGCCAATATTTTTCAAACCGGTAAGACCTAGTAAGACAAAGTATAAGCTTTGTATCATTCAATGATGCAATGACTCAATAATTTTATGTGTTTACTGAATATGTAACTATATATGATAGTTATTATGGATCCCAAACTATGTTAAGAAAATACAAAATACGTTATGGAAATACAAAATAACAGCCTGAGCAACTCAGAGAAGTCAGACTTATACCAAAGTGTTAATTTTCAGATAGTTATTTAAATATGTAATATTTATGTAAAGGATTAAAATTCACTTATGTAAAGGATTAAAATTCACTTATATCAACTACAAAACAAAAATTTTTTAAAAATGTATATTTTATTGAGTTTTTTACAGAGAGGAAGAAAGAGGGATAGAGAGTTAGAAATGATGAGAGAGAAACATCGATCAGCTGCCTCCTACACAGCCCCCACTGGGGATGTGCCCGTAACCAAGGTACATGCCCTTAACTGGAATCAAACCCGGGACCCTTCAGTCCACAGGCGGATGCTCTATCCACTGAGCCAAACCGGTTTCGGCACAAAACAAAATTCTTTGTTCCATTATATATAGTTTAGACTAAAAACTATAGGCTTTGTTAAAGTGATGCCAGAGAAATCAAGCATCACTCGAAGTTGTCTGTTTGCTTTTTTTGCAAATACAATTTTACTAGGCCGAATTTCAAAATTCTTTTATTTTAAAATTTTATCTTTATTATTGAAGGTATTATAGATGCTCCCCCTTTTTTGCCCCACTGACCCCCTACACACTGCTCCCACCCTTACCCCAGGCCTTCACCACCCTACTGGCTGTGTCCATGGGAGTTATGCATACTATATGTATACTAGAGGCCCAGTGCATGAAATTCGTGCACGGGGGCATGGAGGGGGTTGTCCCTCATCCCAGCCTACATCCTCTCTAATCTGGGACCCACCAGCATCAGGTCTAAACGGGCAGTCAGACATCCTTCTCACAATCCAGGACTGCTGGCACCCAACTGATCGCCTGGCTGCCTTCCTGATTGCCCCTAACCGCTTCTGCCTGCCAACCTGATCACCCCCTAACCAAGGGGTCCTCAAACTTTTTAAAGTGGGGGCCAGATCACGGTCCCTCAGAGAGCTGGAGGGCCGGACTATATGAATTACTAATTCCTACTGTAACACCTCGGCTGCGCTAGTGAGCCCAAAAAACCTGGCGGGCCGGATCAGACTCCTCTGCGGGCCGCATGTGGCCCGCGGGCCGTAGTTTGAAGACTCTCATGCCAGCCTGGTTGATGTCTAACTGCTCCCCTGCCAGCCTGTTTGCTCCCAACTTCCCTCCTCTGCCGGCCTGGTCACCCCTAATTGCCCTACCCTGTAAGGTTGATGACCTCCAACTACCCTCCCTTGCAGGCCTGATCCCTCCCAACTGCCCTCCCCTGCTGGCCATCTTGTGGTGGCCATCTTGTATCCACATGGGGGCAGCCATCTTATATGTTGGAGTGATGGTCAATCTGCATATTACTCTTTTATTAGATAGGAAAGAGGCCTGGTGCATGGATGGGGGCTGGCTGGTTTGCCCTGAAGGATGTCCTGGATCAGGGTGGGGGTTCCCTTGGGGTGTGGGGCAGCCTGGGCAAGGGGCCTGTGGTGGTTTGCAGGCCAGCCACGCCCCCTGGCGACCCAAGCACAGGCCCTGGTATCTGGAATTTATTTACCTTCTACAATGGAAACTTTGTAGCCTGGAGCAGAGCCAAGCCTTCTCCTTGCTCCATGGCTGCCGCCATTTCTGTTTGGATTTGTTTACCTTCTATAATTGAAACTTTGTATCCTTGAGTGGAGGCCTAGGCCCGCCAGGGTATGTGGAAAGCTTGGCTTCCTCTATTTTCTTTTTATATATATTTTTAAATTAAGATATTATATGTGTACATACCTTACCAATCCCCACCCCACCCCCACTCCCATACATGCGCTCCCTCCCCAGAGTTTTTCGTCCATTGGTTTGCTTATATGTATACATACAAGTCCTTCGGTTGATCTCTTATCTCCCCCATATCTCCCTCCCCTCCCCGCTGTAATTTGACAGTCTGTTTCTTTTACTGTCTCTGTATCTACCCTTTTGTTCATTAGTTTATAATGTTCCTTATTATCCATAAATGAGTGAAATCATGTGGTGTTTTTCTTTCATTGACTGGCTTATTTCACTCAGCATAATGTTCTCCAGTTCCATCCAGGTCGCTGCAAATGATAAGAATTCCTTCTTTTTTATGGCAGCATAGTATTCCATTGTGAGATGTATTATACCATAGCTTTTTGATACAATCATCTGCTGACAGGCACCTAGGCTGTTTCCAAATCCTAGCTATTGTAGATTGTGCTGCTATGAACATAGGGGTGCATTTATCTTTTTTGATTGGTTTTTCTAGTTTCTTAGGATATATTCCTAGGAGTGGGATTACTGAGTCAAATGGGAGTTCCATTTTCAGTTTTTTGAGGAAACTCCATACTGTTCTCCACAGTGGTTGCACCAGTCTGCATTCACACCAGCAGTGCATGAGGGTTCATTTTTCTTCTCATCTTCACCAGCACTTGTCCTTTGCTGATTTGATGATAATAGTCATTCTGACAGGTGTGAGATGGTACCTCATTATCATTTTGATTTGCATCTCTTTGGCTTCCTCTATTGCCAAGCCTCTCACCTGCTCTCTGTGGCTACAGCCATCTTGGTTGGAATTAATTTGCATACTCATTCTGATTGGCTGGTAGGCGTGACTTGTGATATAGGGGAATAATGGTTAATTTGCATAATACTCTTTTATTAGGTAAGATATATCCTTTGATTAATCTCTTCCCACCATACCCTCTTCTCCTTCCCTCTGAAATACAAGACCATTGAATGCTTCAATATCTCTAGTTCTATTTTGTTCGTAAGTTTATTTTGTTCATTAGATTCCACATGTAAGCAAGATCATGCAATACTTCTCTTTCTCTGTCTGGCTTATTTCACTTAGCATAATACTCTCCAGGTCCCTACATGCTGTCTCAAAATGTAATAATTTTTTTATTACAGCATAGTATTCCATTGTGTATATGTACCATAGTTTTTTTTAACCATTCACTTACTGATGAATACTTGGACTGTTTACAGACCTTCACTATTGTAAATAACGCTGCTCTGAACATAGGGATGCATATATTCTTTTTGATTGGTGTTTCAGACTTCTTAGGATATATTCTTGGAAGTAGGATAACTAGGTCAAATGGCAGTTTCATTTTTAGTTTTTGAGGAAATTTCAGTCTTTCATACTGGCTGTACCAATCTGTATTCCCACCAACAGTGTACTAGGGTTCCTTTCTCCACATCCTCACCAGCATCTGCTGTTTGTAGATTATAGCTATTCTGGCAGGTATGAGGTGGTACCTCATTGTCATTTTAATTTGTATCTCTCTGATTATTACTCACATTGAGAATTTTTTCATATGTCTTTTGGCTTTTTATATGTCCTCTTTGAAGAATGTTTATTTAGATCTTCTGCCCATATCTTTTTAAATTTATTTTTATTGATTTCAGAGAGGGAGAGAGAGGAATATCAATGATGAGAATCATTGATTGGCTGCCTCCTGAACACCCCCTTCTGGATTGAGCCCACTACCCAGGCATGTGCCCTGACCTGGAATCTAGCCTTGACCCCCAGGTTCATAGGTCAACACTTAACCACAGACACACACCAGCCTGGCTTTTCTTAAAATAGATTGCTTGTCATTTTTTCTTGAGTTGTATGAGTACTTTATATATTTTGGAAATTAATCCCTTATCAGATGTATCATTGGCAAATATGTTATCCTATCTGAGAGATGCAAATCAAAATGACAACAAGGTACCATCTCACACCTGTCAGAATGGCTATCATCAACAAATCAACAAATGACAAGTGCTGGCGAGGATGTGGAGAAAAGAGAATCCTTGTGCACTGCTGGTAGGAATGCAGACTGGTACAGCCATTGTGGCATTTCTTCAAAAAATTAAAAATGGAATTTCTGCCCTAACCGGTTTGGCTCAGTGGATAGAGTGTTGGCCTGTCAGATCCCAGGTTCGATTCTGGTCAAAGGCACATACCTTGGTTGCAGGCACATCCCCAGTAGGAGGTGTGCAGGAGACGGCTGGTCAATGTTTCTCTCACATCGATGTTTCTAACTCTCTATCCCTCTCCCTTCCTTTCTGTAAAAATTCAATAAAAAATATATTTAAAAAAAATGAAATTTCCATTTGATCCAGTAATCCCACTTCTAGGAATATATCCCAAGAAATCAGAAACACCAATCAGAAAGGATATATGTGCCCCTATGTTCACAGCAGCACAATTTACAATAGCTAAGATTTGGAAACAGCCTAAGTCCCAACAGCAGATAAAATGAATTTAAAAAACTATGGTACAGCCTTAACCGGTTTGGCTCAGTGGATAGAGCCTCGGCCTGCGGACTGAAGGGTCCCAGGTTCGATTCCGGTCAAGGGCATGTACATTGGTTGTGGACACATCCCTGGTAGGGGGTGTGCAAGAGGCAGCTGGTCGATGTTTCTCTCTCATCGACGTTTCTGGCTCTCTATCTCTCTCCCTTCCTCCTCTGTAAAATATCAATAAAATATATATATATTTTTAAAAGAAATCAATGGGGGGGGGGGGAAGGAAACATGTAATACTTTAAGAAATAAAGAATTTAAATAATAAAATACAAAAAGAGAAAGAAAATGATAACTATTTTACTTCCTCCTTTTCAATTTGGATGTCTTTTATTTTTTCTTCTTGCCTGATTGCTATAGCTAAGACTTCCAGTACTATGTTGAATAAGAGTGGACATCCCTATCTTGTTCCTGTTCTTAGGGGAAATGTTTTTAGTGTTTGCCCAACTGATGTTGCTGTAGGTTTATCATAGAGAGCTTTATTATGTTGAGGAATGATTCCTCTATTCCCACTTTGTTGAGAGTTTCTGTCAAAACTGGATATTGGGCCCAGCTTGTACAACTCAGTGGTTGAGCGTGAACCCATGATGTAGGTCACAGTTCAATTCCCGGTCAGGGCACATGCCCAGGTTGCAGGCTTGATCTCCAGTACGTGGCTTGCAGGAGGCAACTGATCAATGTTTCTCTCACCAATGTTTCTATCTCTCCCTTCCTCTCTTTCTAAAATCAATAAAAATAATTTTAAAAGAGTGTTGGATTTTCCTGAAAGCTTTTCCTGCATCTATTGATATGATCATGCATTTTTTGTCTTTCAATTTGCTTATGTGATGTATTGCATTCTTTTATTTGTTGTTATCATCATCTTCAAAGTTCCTTTTACAACTGTGTAATGTGAAATTCTGAATTTTCACAGATTGTGCACCTGTGGGGTCTCTTGGCCTGGCCTGCCCCCTCTCGCAACCCGTGATCCCTCCCCCCCCAACCCGGTGCATGTTCGGGGCTGGGGAAGACTCCAGGGTGTGTCTGGCCCATCTCGCCCTGTCCCGATTGGTCAGATCCCAGCAGCAAGCTAACCTATCAGGTGAAAGCATCTGCCCCCTGGTTGTTGGTCTGCGTCATAGCTACTGGTGAAATGGTTAACTGGTCAACCCATCGCTAAGGCTTTTAAATATAATAGATGGGCAATACCATATAAAGAAGGGGTACACAGAAGTATTTTACCTCTTGCCTTAAGTTCATCTTCTTCTTCCACTTCTATGTCCAGGTCATCAAATACAGCAACCATAGGAGTTTTTAATGTCGTGTTACTGGGTATTTTAAAATCCTTGATAACAGAACAGACAGTGGACTTAAATCCTTAGGTTTTATCTCATATACCACTACAGTCTAAATATTAAGAAATGTTATCTTTAAGTAAGAATTCACTTTATTATCAATTAGAATAAAACTTACATTAATATTTTTAAAGTAATAAGGGCCTCTACCTATTAATAGCATGTCACTCTACCTTTATTAACATATGTACATGAATAACAAAATCACTTGTGACTTTTCTGAATTTGAACACAATTCACTCCAATTCAGTAAGGCCACATTACAACTTAAAAGACCTAAGTGCAGCCCTAACCGGTTTGGCGCAGTGGATAGAGCGTCAGTCTGCAGACTGAAGGGTCCCAGGTTCAATTCCGGTCAAGGGCATGTACTTGGTTGTGGGCACATCCCAGCTAGGGGTTTACAGAAGGCAGCTGATCAATGTTTCTCTCTCATTAATGTTTCTTTCTTTCTTTTTTTTTCTTTTTTTAAGTACATTTTATTGATTTTTTTACAGAGCGGAAGGGAGAGGGATAGAGAGGTAGAAACATCAATGAGAGAGAAAGATCAATCAGCTGCCTCCTGCACATCCCCTACTGGGGATGTGCCCGTAACCAATGTACATTCCTGACTGGAATCGAACCTGGGACCCTTCAGTCTGCAGGCAGACGTTCCTTCCAATGAGCCAAACCAGTCAGGGCTCTCATTGATATTTCTAACTCTCTATATCTCTCCCTTTCTCTCTGGAAAAAAAAAAAAAAATCAATAAAATATATATATATTTTAAAAAGACCTAAGTGTACGTATCCTACATTGTCTTTTCAGATTTTTCATGTTTTTTACAAGAAGCTTTCCCGTCATAACATGCTAACTTATCTCTAGACTTCTACAATCTTTCCTGATACTTATTATTATACTTATTTATCCTTTTCTGCATATGAAATAATTCATTTGTTTTAAAAAGAAACAAAATATTCTAATACTAATTCCCAAGAATTGGCTTAACTCAGAGGTTGCAACTGGTGACCTGTTATGTCAAATGCTAGCCCATACTATTTAACAACAACAAAAAAAAAAAAAAAAAAAAAATTGAGCTAATATTTTAAAAATTGGAAGAGCTCACATAAAAATCAGATTTAGCAAGTTCTCTTATAATAGCAGAAGATCAAAGTATATTCATTTGTAGAAGGAAACTGAATAGTAGCATGCACTCAGCATGTGCTCTGGTTCTCCAATGTTTAGCTTTATTCCATCCCAATGATCCATGCATATTTCCTTACACTGACCCACTTTATTTTTCTGGCATCTGTAGGTACTGAACATTTGAGTAGGCCTCATGTTCTCATTTTGTTGTATTTAAATACAGAGAAATGTAGAGTCTTTAAATAAACCATTCAACATTTTACCTCCTAGAAAAAAATTTCTATTTGAAAAATCTTAATGATATTTGAATGGTTTCCAAAACTGTTATTCTATAACTAATACTCTATTCAAACAGGCTTTACATTTATACCTCTAAAAAAATTTGTACAAATATCTATTTTCCCCTCTTGTAATTTTTTCAATAATGAATCATCAGGAAGTTGCATGAAATTAAATTAATGCATTTTATGTACTCTACATATAACTCATCAGAGAATTATTTATAAGTTATCAGAAAAGTATCAGTACATTTATTCAATCAGATTCAACATTTACTAAAAGTATGTAACCTCTTCAGGCAGAAATGACAACTGATGGCTATTTTAACTTACTTTACTTTAGTCAATGATGATCATTTTCCCAATGTGTTTATTTGTACTTCTTTGTGAACTATCTGCACTTACTATTTCAGGCACCTTTTGAGTATTGCCCTTGTAAAAATTGTTAGCAATTCCTTATGTGATTAAACTTTTAGTTATCAAACTTTTGTTAAAAACCTTAGATTGTTCAAGAAAACTTATTCTCAAACTACCAGGACACTCCAGAAAAGGTAAAATCACATTTTTGAATGATAAGTAGGAATCAATGGGAGAAACAGTAATAGTGGTGACTTATTAACGAAAGCCATTCAAAACTATGAATCTAGAATTGCAATAAGTATACCTTATCCAAAACCTAGTCATCTTAATTTATATAATGTGTGAAGGCAAGCAAATTTATTATCATACATGTATACTATCAGAATGTGAATAAAAGATACAAACAGAAAAATCTAAGAGAGTTGGTATCAAGGGCAAATATAGAAATACTAGAGGCCCGGTGCACAAAACTTGTGAGGGGGAGTAGGGGGCCCTCAGCCCAGCCTGAACCCTCTCCAATGTGGGACCCCTCGGGGGATGTCGGACTGCCAGTTTAAGCCCAATCCCTGTGATTGGGACTGCTGGCTCCCAATCCCTCTTACAATCCGGGACTGCTGGCTCCCAACCGCTTGCCCTGCCTGCCAGCCTGATTGCCCCTAACCACTTCTGCCTGCCAGCCTAATCCCTCCCTAACCACTCCCCTGCAAGCCTGACCAATGCCTAATTGCTCTCCTGCCAACCTGATTGCCCCCAACTGCCCTTTCCTGCTGACCTGATCACCCCCAACTGCCTTTCAACACTGGCCCAGTAACCACCAACTGCCCTCCCCTGCTGGCCCCGTTGCCCCCAACTAAGCCCTGCAGGTCCAAATACCCCTAACTGCCCTCTCCTGAAGGCCCGGTCACCCCTAACTGCCCACCCCTGCCAGCCTGATTCCCCCCAACTACCCTCCCCTGCAGGCCTCGTCGTCCCTAACTACCTTCCTCTGCTGGCCTGATCACCCACAACTACCCTCCCCTGCTGGCCATCTTTGACCACATGGGGGCAGCCATCTTGTGTGAGGGTCAATTTGCATATCACTGCTTTATTATAAATGATAATAACACATATGTGGAAAAAACTCACTAATGTGTTAATTAAACCATATAGAGCAAAGGATGAGTAGAGTAGTTAGAAGCCAACTATTTTAATTTTCCATTTCCCTGTACTTTTATGCCTGGAAAATTCTCAGAATTAAGTGGTCAATCTTTATAAGCCTATACATATTTTGTAACCAAAAATTGATGCTAAGCTTTAATATATTCTATCTGGTTTTCAGTTAATTGTAAATGTTCAGAGTAATACAAATTGGGGTGAAGAGGGGAAGAAAATGAGAAAAAAGGAACTGAATTAGTATTTGTTATTCCCTATCAAAGAAGGCCTATCACCTCTCCTAGAATCAGACTTGTTAGAAAAAGATTACACTATTTAAATTTTTGGTTATTTTAAGTTTTTAAAACACATATTCAGAGAGATGGGCTTCAGTCTCACCCTCACCAGTCATTCTACAAAAGGACAAAGGCCACCCTCTATTTGAACTGAGAAAAAGAGGCACATTGCAGATATTTTTCACAGTACAGGTTTGGTGGGATTCTTTTAAATTTCAACTACATGACAAATTCTGAAATTATGATCTGAAAATACTTTATATTATAATTAAATGGATTTAGATAATTACCTGGACATTGTTTTCTTGTGTTTGGTGAAGTGGTCTTATGTGAGACAATGAAGGCTGAGTTCCTAATTTCCTGTCCAAAAATACTTCTTTGCTGCAAGCATAACACCATACTCGAAGAGTAGTAAGGTTCACAGTTAAATAATGCTTTGTATCCTATATATTTTCACAGGGACAAAGAAGAGGAACCAGAATTAGGTATAGTTGAAAACATTTCAGAAAAGCACAGAAGATAAACTGCTGGCCTTTGATCAGTAACAACATACCCCAAAGAGAACAGTTAAAGGTGAACACCAGAAAACATTCTTTCGATAAACTGCTGAAGTATTGTGAAATAATAATATCTAAGTGTTCTCTAGAAGTTATTCTACTGTCATTTTTCAGCGCCATTCATTATAAAAATAAAACACAACAGTATAAGACTGCTTTGCAGTTAGCATGTAAACATAATACAAAAAAAAATTTGACAATAACACAGTATCTATTCTAGGAGATCAGAATGGCAAAAGAATAAACATGACATGAGTTAAAGCACAACACAGCTCAAATAATAGTAAATATATGATCTTAGATATATAAAACTCAGCCTTTCTCAACTGGGTTTCTGTAAGAGAATTATGCCCTAAGGAAAATGATTTGAGCAACTATTTTCTCATTTCTACCAAGAATGGTACACAACACTAACACTCTAGATGCACAGAAGAAAAGTAAATTAATTAAGTACAATGATACCTGAGGGTCTCGGGGTATTCAGGGTTAATTAACTGATTTGAGCAACACTACTTAAGTACAGCTGATGCAGTAGAGATATCAATGTGAAAAAAGACGGTTCATTCTCGAGAAACTTAGTTTAGAATGGGAGCAAATGTTCAAATTATAACTTCAATTAATAATGTTGTATTTGCTTTCCCTCTTCTTTAGGCTTTCTTTAAAAATGCCTTTCATTAAAATTTTCTATATACATACCTGAGAATGTATGGTGCTGTGATCTACTTGTGATTCACCACAGCCAACATATGAACATCTATTCTATAAATAATTATACAAAAAAGGAAAATAAAGTATTTTAGAACAAGTGTCACATTACAATAACAGCATCGCAATTACATTTACAATTAACTTTTGATCATTTTTATCATGTTTTTTAACTTAATGATCAACTGACTTTTCATAGTTATTTTAACTAAAGATAACGGGCACAAAAGAATAAAACCAGAATATTTCTAAGCTAAAAAGTTGTCACCACTAGTAAAAAACAAGCATAAAATATTTTAGTGATTTACTAAAACTCTATGAAAAAACTGTAAATTAAAACCCAAAGTGTGAAGTTTAATTTTTGTCATCAATGATTTAATTTGCCCTTAATTGGTTGGAGCATTGTCCTATGCGTCAAAGAGTTGCAGGTTCCATCCCTAGTCATATGGGAGGCAACCAATCAATGTATGTATGTATAATTCATTCATCTCTCTTCCTCTCCCTCTAAAGTCAATAAAAAACATACCCTCGAATGAGGCAGGGAGGGAGACTAGATTAAAAAAATATGTTCATTTATGAAATGTTTTAAGTGTCAAAAATACCTTCTATTATAGTTATCCTTATCCAGATATAAAACTTTATATCAAACATTTGAGAAGAAACATATATATATACCTCTAGGCACGCCCAAAGATTTGGTCCTCTGACTTTACAATCCTGACAAGTACTCTATGAAACAAAAATCACATGGACAACATTATCATTACCTTAACATAGACAAACACATACAATTCACTAATAATATCTTATGTAAAAAATCTGGACTCCTAAACAAGAGTATTATAGTAATTTACAAAAAATACATTCAGGAGAAAGTGAATATGATTTTTTAAGGAAGGAAAAAAAGTAATTTTCTTACATGAGATTTTTGTATTAACTCTTCTTTCGTTATTTCGCCAACTGAGTCCAAATGTAAACAATGATTTCGAATACCTGGCATTTTGTTATAAATTTTCTCCTGTTTCCCAGGGCTTTCCAAGTGAGGTAATACCTATAAAAAAATGACCAAAAGTTAATTTTAAAATGCTAAGATATTAAAATAAAAGATAAAATAAGAAACACACGAAAGAGTATATTTTCAAATATACTTAGATTACTTTCATAAAGTTAATTTAAACATTGAAAATGTCTCTAGTACTATATATTTTATTAAAATTGACATTCATGAATCCATGTTATGTTTGTTTCTCCATTACTTTTACTGCTTTTTCCCCTTTCTCCCTCTCATTTTACTTTTTACAAATAAACGAAAGGGAAATTTTCAAGTTATTCAATTAAATATTTTTATCCTCTAAAAAAAAAATGAACACTTATACTGAAATAGAAACTGAAAAGAAAAAAAAAATTCAAATGGATACCTTCATTTTCAAACCAGCAGCAGCCCCTTCTAATAATATACAATGCTAATAAATGAAATTGTCTGCTATCCTAGCAATATACCAGGATAGTCACTTTATGTCAAAGTTTCTCAATCTTAGCACCATTGACACTTTGGGCCAGACAATTATTTGTTGAGGGGTGCTATCCTAATGTTTAGCAGGATTTCTGCCAGAACACCTCACCACCACTCTAAACTTTGATAACCAAAATCACTACACAGTGTAAAATTATGTCCTGTAGGCGGCAAAATCGTCCCAAGTTGAGACCCACATTATCATATGACCCTTTCAACAACTGTGAGTGAGGTAGGTACCATTATCTTCATTTGCATCTAAGGCTACAGAAGCAAACCTGACTTAGTTCACACGGTCAACAGTTGATGAAACTAGGACTTGAATACACATGTATATCTTATGGATAAGAGCAAGGACTCTGAAGTCAAACCTGAGGATAACAATAAGAGCGGAATGGCTGAAACTGGTAGAGTGTCAGCCTGCGGACTAAAAGGTCCCGGGTTTGATTCCAGTCAAGGGCATGTACCTCGGTTGCGGGCAGATCCCCAGTAGGGGGTGTGCAGGAGGCAGATGATGGATGATTCTCTCTCATTGATGTTTCTAACTATCTCTCTCCCTTCCTCTCTGTAAAAAAAAATCAATAAAATATATTAAATAAAAAAAGAAAAAAGAGCAGAATGGCATCCCTAACTTATGGGGTTACTGTAAGGATTTAATGAGGTAGTATATGTTGTGTGTGTGTGTGTGTGTGTGTGTGTGTGTGTGTGTCTACACAGTACTGCACATACATATATTCATAAAATTTTATTGGGCTCTCTGCATCACATCTTTATAGTGTTTCTTTAATATGACCAATAAGGTCTGATACCTCTCTCTACATGAGACCACCAGTTTAAGACTGAGGTAGTTGCCGAAACCAGTTTGGCTCAGTGGATAGAGCAACGGCCTGCAGACTGAACGGTCCCAGGTTCGATTCCTGTCAAGAGCATGTACCCTGGTTGCGGGCACATCCCCAGTAGGGGATGTGCAAGAGGCAGCTGATCGATGTTTCTCTCTCATTGATGTTTCTAACTCTCGATCTCTCTCTCTTCCTCTCTGTAAAAAATCAATAAAATATATTAAAAAAAAAAAAAAAAAAGACTGAGGTAGTTTCCCCAATTAACTATAATTTTCCCAATATTCTTCAAAAGTTTCCTCAATTTCATTAAAATAAACAGAAGGCAAAGTGTTCTGCAATATCAATCCACTTAATTTCTCCAAAACATCATAATAACTTATGAGAAAAGCATGATCAGAATACTATAAAGTCACTAAATTTTATCTATCTCCATTACAAATTTTATAAATTATAGTTGACTGGATATATAGAGTGACTTCCAAATAAAAAGTCTAAAATCTAACTCAGTATTTATCCATCTTCTTTGGGCTATAAATTCTTAATAATAGGGCTTTTCATGTCATTAGTTCATCTTTGGGGTTTGAGAATACCAGGGGAAAATTAAGAAACTTACCAGGAAAGAATAAAGAGTTATAAATATTAACACATTAGTAAAAACATTAAACAAAAAGTTTTGATAAAATAAAATAATGAGTCCAATATTATACTGTTACCTACAAAATACAATAGGAATCATCACTCTGAGGCTAATTGAAAATAAATCATTATTTCTAAATATTACACATATATATGTAAAAGGCTAAATGATCGACTGTACATCTGTCCGACTGATCAATCGTTACATATGATGCGCACTGGCAATTTATTTATTTATTTATTTTTTTAAATATATTTTTATTGATTTTATACAGAGAGGAAGGGAGAGAGAGAGAGAGTTAGAAACATCAATGAGAGAGAGTCATCGATCAGCTGCCTCTTGCACACCCCCTACTGGGGAAATGCCCGCAACCAAGGTACATGCCCTTGACCGGAATCGAACCCGGGACCCTTCAGTCCCCAAGCCGAGGCTCTATCCATTGAGCCAAACCGGTCCCGGCCGCACTGGCAATTTAAAAATAAATGTTTACTTGTGCACATAAAGCTCTTGCTGGCACCAATCTTATGTGTGTTTTTATTTTATAATAGTATATTATATATACTATTTTGACATTTTTTTTTGCAGTAATGTAACTACCACATGAGTCTTTCTTCTAATTAATTTCCTTTCAATGTGCATGAATCTGAGCTCCAGGCCACTAGTTATCATATAATATTGTTAAATAAGCCATGACCCAAACATTCAGAGCATGAAGTTAAACTTAAAATAACTGCTAATATTTTTAATTTCTTAATATTTGGGGGAGGATTTGGCAACCTTTCCCACCCACCTCTCACTTCCTTTTGTGGTTAGGTATCTCTTCCCTCTTAGATAATTAATTCCACTGCCAGCCATGATGGAATAATGAGCAGATTTATTTTTTCACATTAAATAACTAAAAAGCCAGACAAAATGTATAAAACAATGGTTTTCAGGCATTGATCCCTTAGAACAGTGTTTCCCAAAATGTGGTACGCGTACGCCCAGGGGTACGGGAAGAGTTTGGTGGGGGTACGCATTGCACCAGAGTTTGGTGGGGATATGCACTGCACCGTGCTAAGCTGCGCCTAATTCTACGTTCTCATGAGTACGAGGGGTACTCAGCGTTACGAAAATTATAGAAGAATACACATACTATGTCAAAAGTTTGGGAAACACTGCCTTAGAAGATAAAAACAAGGTGACTGTCCCAGATTACTGGTTGGAGAAAATTTCTAGGCCTCAGTACAGGTAGAGTTGAAAATTCAGGGAGACCAAGGATAGCTAAAAATCACAGTCAATTAATAGAGAGGAAAGAATTAAACAGAAAGTGAGTGAAAGCAAGAACATAGAGAGAAACCAAGATGGCGGCATAGGGTAGACACCCGAATACAGCCTACCACAACAAATTTGAATTTAGAACTGGAAAACAGGAGAGGCATTTCCCTGAAGCACCGGACGGCTGGCTGAGAGGAGGCTCTACCATCTGAGAAGGAGAGAGAAGGCACACTGAACCTCAGGAACTGTGAAGGTATAGAGAACTGTGTGAGCAAAAAGGCGCTGGCTTACTCCCGGCATATGGAGAGGGAGGGCCGGACTGAAATTGAAGCTGGCTTACTCCCGGCACGGAGAGGGTGGACAGCTAACGCGAGGCTGGCTTTCTTGTTCGAGAGGAAAATAGAATCAGCCTATTGCTCTGATAGACAGCCCCAGTCAGAGAGAGGCCAGACTGTCAGGCAGTGGGCAGAGATCTCTCGGAGGTGTGCGAAGCCAGAGGCCATTACTGCGAGACTAGGAGAGGAGCCACTTGGGGAGGAGCCTAAGGGAAAACAAAGCTTGTCTGCACCAACCCGAGACTCCGCTCCATCCAAGCTGAGCACAGAAGCTCTCCCAGAGGCTGGCTTTCTCTAAGGAGGGCCTGGCCGGAATCCAAAGTTTGTGCCTTTACCAAAGAGGTGCGCACACCTGCAACCAATCTTCCGAAACTCACCCGAACAGGACTTTTCTAAGGTAAGACTGACAGGGAACCAAAGATTGTCTGTGCTACCCGAGACCCCGCCCTAACCAAGTGGAGTACAGAAGTTCTCCTAGCTGAGACACTGCTGATCCTCACAGCCAATTGGCTTGGAGATCAACGCTTCCCAGTGATACCAACAATAAGCAAGGCTTAACAACAAGACTCCACAAAGGGCTACACCAAGACTGTCCACCGCAGGTAACTGGGAAGGCTGTGCTACTGGGCTCTACAAGAATACCTAGCACACAAAACTATTCCATCAAATCAGGGAAACTAAAATGCAGACAAGAGGCAGGACACAAAGGAAGGAGATGGAGGAAAAGAAAAGATTGGACATTGAGTTCAAAACTATAGTTATAAGGTTATTCAAGAATATCCTAAAAAAGGCCGATAAAATAAATGAGACCTATGAGGATATGAAAAGAGAGTAACTAGAAATAATAAGGGATCAACTAGAAATGAAGAAAACATTGTCTGGGAAAAAAAAATATATTACACAAAGTCCTAAAAACAGAATGGAAGATCGCAAGAATCAAGACAAAGATTTAGAACACAAAGAGCCAGAGGACACTCCTCCACAGAAGCAAGAAGATAAGAGAATTCAGAAAGTTGAAGATAGTGTAAGAAAACTCTGGGGCAACTTCAAGAGAACCAACATCAGGATTATGGGGATCCCAAAAGAAGAGAGAGAGCAAGATACCAAAAGAATACTAGAAGAAATAGTGACAGAAAACTTCCCCCACTTGGGGAAAGAAATAGACCTACAAGTCCAAGAAGCTCGCAGAACCCCAAACAAAAGGAATCCAAGGAGGACCACACCAAGACACATCATAATTAAAATTCCAAGAGCAAAAGACAAAGAGAGAATATTAAAAGCAGCAAGAGAAAAGCAGGTAGTTACCTATAAAGGAGCACCAATATGATTGTCAGCTGATTTCTCAACAGAAACCATGCAGGCCAGACGGGAATGGCAAGGAATATTCAAGGTGATGAATAGCAAGAACCTACAGCCAAAAATACTCTATCCAACAAAGCTATCACTCAGAATCGAAGGCCAGATAAAGAGCTTCACAAATAAAATAAAAAAGCTAAAAGAATTCATCACCACCAAACCAGAATTATATGAATTGCTGAAGGGGGTTATTTAGGAAGAGGAAGAAGATAAAGATAAAAATTATGAACAACAAATACGTAACTATCAACAAGTGAATCTAAAAACCAAGGGAATTAAAAAATCTGATGATATTAGCTGGTGAATATAATAGAATCAGAGGTATGGAAGGGGAGTGAACTGAAGATTCTCGGGGGGAAAGGAGAGTGGGGGTGCAGGAAGAGACTGAACAAAAACTGTGCATCTATGGATGAGGACAATGGGGGATGGGGAAAGGACAGAGGGTAGGGTGGTAACCTGGTGGAGGGGAGCAATTGGGGGGGGGGGAAGAGGAACACATTTGTAATAATCTGAATAAAGATTTATTTTAAAAATATATTTTATTGATATTTTACAGAGAGGAGGAAGGGGGGGAGAGAGAGAGAGAGAGAGAGAGAGAGAGAGAGAGAGAGAGCTAGAAACGTCGATGAGAGAGAAACATCGACCAGCTGCCTCTTGCACAACTCCACAACTAATGTACATGCCCTTGACCGGAACCGAACCTGGGACCTTTCAGTCCGCAGACCAACGCTCTACCACTGAGCCAAACCGTTTCGGCAAGATTTATTTTTAAAAAATAAAAAATAAAAAATAAAAGAACATAAAACGTAATAAATAAATAAATAGATAAATAAATAAATAAATAAAAATAAACAGAAAGTGAGTGAACTCACAAGATTTATAGAGATACCATTGTCTTCACCTGAGTACTGATGAGCATATATATGTGATTAAACTACCCTAAGCAGGAGAAAGTACTGGAAAGGAATAGGTAGAACAATTCTCAAAGCCAACATAAGTTTGTGTTCCCATTAGCCAGAGTTGAAAGACTTCATAATATACAGTGAATAATATAGAACACTCAGAAAGCTCTGCCTTAATGGGATTGTTTGCATTTTTATTGAGTTGTAAAAGTCCTTTATATATTCTGTGTATTTAATTCCTTATTATACATGATTTGCAAATATTTTCTCCCATTTCACTCTGTTGATTGTGTTCTTTCAAAAAGAATTGTTTTTAATTTTATATAGTCCAATTTACCTATTTAGTTTTGTTGCCTGTGCTTTTGATGTTATATCTAAGAAATCACTATCAAATATCAATGTCACAAACTTTGTGTTCTTTCATAAAGAATTGTTTTTAATTTGATATAGTCCAATTTACCTATTTAGTTTTGTTTCTTGTGCTTTTGGTGTTATATCTAAGCAATCACTATCAAATATCAATGTCACAAACTTTTCACCATATATTTTCTTCTAAGAGTTTTATTTCTTACATTTAGGCCTTTGACTCACTGAGTCAATTTTTGTATTTGGTGTAAGGGTTCAACTTTATATTTTTGCACATGGATATACAATAGTTTGCCCAATACCTTTGTTGAAAAGACTGCCCCTTTCCATTAAATAGTCTTGGCACTCCTATCAAAAAACATTTGACTATATACAGGGTGGGGCAAAAGCAGGTTTATAGTAGTTTGTATGGAAAATAATATAATCCTATCTAAAAGGATGGAATATGCTAATTGACCATCACTCCATCACAAAGATGCTGCACCCACAGATGAGGCCAAGGTACCATAAGGATCCTTAACAAAGCAATCATCAGGAACCTGAAGCTACCCACTCCCCCGCCCCTATGGGGCTTGACGGAACCTCAGGCTGTGAACCCACTCGACAGGGCTTGACAGGGGACCTCAAGGTGCGCTTCTTGTCCTCGTGCTGGACTAGGGGACCTCAGGCTGCTCCCCCTGCCCCAGTGCCAGGATGGGGGACTTCAGGCCATGTCCCCACATGGTGGGACTTCAAGGCATGCCCCCTGCCCTGGGCTGGGCTGGGGGACCTCAGGTCATGCCCCCCCATCCTGGCACAGGGCCAGGGGACCTGAGGGCACATTCCATGCCCGGCAGGGTTTGACAAGGGTGGGACTGGCCAGGTCTGGATCTAGCCCAATGAGGGGTGGGAGGGTCTGGGTCTCACGCAATTTTGAGGTGCATGTTGGTGGGCAGGGACTTGACTCTGGGTCCCATGGTGAGCCCCAGACTCTGACAGGAGGAAGGTTTTGATATACATTCTACTAATTTTCTTTCATCTCTGACACTTCTATTGATATAATTAAATAATTTTAAATTATTTCCCCTAATTAATCCCTTTTTAATGTGCACAAATTTCATGCACCGGGTCACTAGTAATAAATAATAATACAAAAATAAACTCTGTGCTTCATGTACTCACAAATGTAAAACTACTTTAGCCCCACCTTATGCAGGGGTTATTTCTGGGCTCTCCATGCTATTCCATTATGTCTGTTTTAGTACCAATCCTGCTATTAGCTCTCTTACGGTCCTTTATCATTAAACGTTTTCATTTTTATAAAATCAAACACAACTCTTATTTTATATTGGCTCTGAATTCCTGATCTTTTATTTAGCTAAAGCTGTAGAATAAACTTAAATACTTTTTTACAAACCTTTAATCCATCTGGAGTTTGTCTTAAGACAGAAACCCAATTTTCTTCCAGATGGGCAGACAATTGTACCAGCACCACTTATTACATAATCTATCCATTTCCCACTGAACAAACAGTAACACTATCTTTACCCTTCATTAAATTTGAACATAATATATTTCTATATGCACCATTTTCCTCTACTAATCTATTATACCACCATATTGATCTGGTTATAAAGTTTATATATTTTTATAACTGTAAAATCTTCACTATTCCTTTTCACAGTTTCCTTGGCTCTTTTCTGAATAAATGAAAAACATGACCATTTTACCTCCTATTCTCTAATATTAATAACAATAATCATACTGTTTTAATGTATTTACTAGGACTTCTAAAGCTATCTTCAATATAAAAGTGGTCAAAAGCATCCATGTTTGGGTCTTTGTTTTAGTAGTTTTGCCACTTAGGACATCTGCTATAATTTTCTTCTCTCTCTCTCTCATATATATATATATATATATATATATATATATATATATATATATATATTTATATGTATTTATATATTTATATGTTTATATATTTATATATATTTATATATATTTATATATATATATATATATATATATATATATATATATATATATTTCAGAGAGGAAGGGAGAGAGAATCACTGATCACCTACTGTGACCTCCAGTTTCAGAGGTAGAAGCTCAACCACTGATCCATGCCAGCTGAGCATTTCCTTCTATTCTTAATTTCCTTCTATTCTGGTTTTTTTAAATTAGAAATTATCTTGATAAACTTTACCAAATGTCTACTCAGCAGCTACTAATGGCTTACTATTACTCCTTGCTTCATTTGTTGATATCATCTATTATATTAACAAATTTGATACTAATGATCCTTGCAATGGTACAATATTGGGTCAAATGTACTATTAGTCTAATGCTTCATATCTAGATTCTATTGCCTAATACTTTATTTAGAAATTTTGTATTTCTATACATAAGTGGGACTAATCTTTTTGAGAACACTTTTATCAGGGATAAAAATATGTGTTCTTGGCAGAATGTACTGAGTAGCTGTAGGGAGCGGTTTAGGGTTAAGCCTCGGACTGACCTGCAGGCAAAGACACAAGTCCCAGCTTCAAGGGCATAGCCCTCTAAGCATAATTAGGCTTGATCTTGTGACTGCTCCCTAGATCTTTCCTGGGTAGCTAATGAGCTGTGGGAGGAGCAACAAAAGCTGCCAAAACAAGTGAAATTTACAAGAATGTTGTAAATTACCTCTGACTATAAAATAAACCATCATCTTGCAGTTGGATCTGTTCTTTGGCCTCAGCCAGGCACAGAAGATCCACCTAGACCCAGTTTATTCTCTTTGTCCGTCTTTTTCTTCATCCTTCACCAGCCCATTCTCAGGCTTGCTGGCACGGCACAAGTAGCTCTGTATATTCTATACCACAAAAGGGTTTTTGTTTTTGTTTTTTTAATTGATTTTGTACAGAGAGGAGGGGAGAGAGAGAGTTAGAAACATCGATGAGAGAGAGTGTCATCGATCAGCTGCCTCTTGCACACCCCCTACTGAGGATTTGCCCGCAACCAAGGTACATGCTCCTGACCGGAATCGAACCTGGGACCCTTCAGTCAGTCCCCAAGCCGACGCTCTATCCATTGAGCCAAACCGGTCTCGGCACAAAAGGGTTTTTTTCCTATATTATATTATCCCACATAATAAAAGCCTAATATGCTAAGTCCGACTATTCGACCAATCGCTATGATGCACACTGGTCACCAAGGGGCAGACACTCCAACTGGTAGGTTAGCTTGCTGCTGGGTCCAGCTAATCAAGACTGAACAAGACGGGCAGAACATGCCCTGGAGCCCTGCTGTGATCCCTCCCCAGCCTTTATCATGCACCGGTGGGAACCCTCAGCCTGGCCTGTGACCTCTTGCAATCCGGGACCCCCCCGGGGGATGTCAGAGAGCCAGTTTTGGCCCAATCCTCACAGGCCAGGCGGAGGGACCTCACTGGTGCACGAATCTGTGCACCAGACCTCTAGTGTTCTTTATAAATTAAATGAAACAACTGTGACACCATCTGCTCAGCTGCCTCTTTCAAGAACAGATCTGGAGAGCATCATGCTAAGCATCAGTTGGGAGAAAGATAACTATCAAATGATCTCACTCATTTGTGAAATATAATAAACAATATAAACTGATGAACAAAAACAGATCCAGAGACAGAGAAGCATTGATCAGACAGTCAAACCTCAGAGGGAAGGCAGGGAGGGTGGGGGTAAGGGGGAGAAATCAATCAAAGGACTTGTATGCATGCATATAAGCCTAACCAATGGGCACAGACAACAGGGGGGTGAGGACATGAGGGGGGGGGAGCGCCCGCAATGGGGGCATAAGGACACATATGTAATACCTTAATCAAAAAAAAAAAAAAAAAAAAGAACAGATCTTCCATCATCTCTTTGATCCTTTAGTAGGAATAAGTCAGTTCAAGTTTTTCACTTATTGGGTCAATTCCACTAATTTATATTTTGCTATAAAATCATCTCTTTCCTCTTGATTTTCAATTTTGGCATCATAGCATTGCAAGTATTATTCTCAAGAAAATTTGCATAAAAGTCCCATTAATCACTCATATTTAGGTGTTTACTTTCTCATTGCTAAACTTGTATATTTTTACTCCAATTTTTTTTCCCTTCTCTTAGAGGTTATCTAATTCATTAGTCTTTGCTAAGAACAGCTTTGGGATTTATCCTTTCCACTATTTTTGTTTTGTTTCCAATTTCATTAATTACAGTTTTATCTTTAATCTACATGTCCTACTTGTTTTTTATTTTATTTTTTTTAATCCCTAAACATGAGTTCTGAGTTTTCTTACTTTTTATTTGCTTAAAATAAAAGTATTTATACATTTTCCTTTATAACCAATGTTAGCCAATGAAATGGAAATATTCTCCTCTTTGCTTTCTAGATAATCTATAATCTCACTATTGGTTTTAAAATGTCTTAAAAATATCGTTTGATGAGTATATAAGTGGTATATCCATAACTGAATACTACACAACAGTTTTACTGCATGAACTTGATGGATAATTTTATCAACATGGACTAAAGGATATAATATTGAATAGGGAAAAAGGAAGCTGCAGAATGATACATACTGTATGATACCAGTGAAGTAAAAAGTTTAAACCATGCATAATAACACATTATACCTGGATGTATATACGCAATTGCCCATCTATAGATTCAAATTGCTTCTCAAGTTATTACTTTTGGGGCAGGGATATCTTAGCAGTACAACATCCAAGTTTCAAACCCGATACTCTGACCCTGCCATTCTAATAACAGAAGAACAGATTTTCAAATTTTATTGTAGAAACATAGGCACCTGGGTTATTCATATTTATTTACACATCAGCATATATACTTGGTAATCTAATGAACCTTTTAATATTGAAAAAGGTCCATAATCCAATGTTCAGTCTATTCAACTGGCAGTCGGACATCCCTCTCACAATCCAGAACTGCTGGCTACTAGCCACTCCCCTGCCTACCTGATTGCCCCTAACCCACTTCGGCCTGCCAGCTTGATAGCCCCCTAACAGCTTCTCCTGCCAGCCTGATTGACTCCTAACTGCTCCCCTGCCGGCCTGATCTTCTCCAATGGCTCTCCTCTGTCAGCGTGGTCACCCCCAACTGCCATCCCCTGCAGGCCTGGTCACCCTCAACTGCCCTCCCCTACTGGCCATTTGTGACAACGAGGGGCCATCTTGTGATGACATGGGGGCGGCCACCTTGTGAGGGCTTGGGGATCAATTTGCATATTACCTCTTTATTATACAGGGTAAAGAATCAGACTGTCCTGTTGCCTGGGCCTGCAGACCCATGACTGATCAACCCATTATTGATATTGATAAATCTGACCAGCTCTAGAGAGCGTCATGTCTGGTTCCTCCAGCATCACCGCTATGAAGTGGTTCAACTGCATGAAGGCTACCTAGGCAGCTGCAGATTTTAAACAATTCTGTCTGCATAATGCTCAACCTGTCTGCAGGCCTGATCTCACCCCAACTGCCCTTCCTTGCCAACCTGGTCGCCCCCAGTTGCCCTCCCCTGCAGGCCTAGTCACCCCTAACTGCCCTCCCCTGTCGGCCTGATGGCCCCCAACTGTCCTCCCCTGCCAGCCACCTTTGATGGCCATCTTTTGATGACATGAGGGTGGCCATCTTGTGATGACTTCACGGGACGCCACCTAGCCTTTTATTATATAGGATATGCATTGCTTTTTAAATTTTTTAAATTGATTTTTAGAGAGAGGAGGGGGGATAGAAAGAGAGAGAGAGAGAGAGAGAGAGAGAGAGAGACATGGAATTGGTTGCCTCCTGTATGCACCCAATCAGGATCAAACCCACACTTTGGGTATGTGTCCTGACTGGAAATCTGATATCTTTTAGTGTATAGGACAACACTTTAACCAAGTGATCCACACCACCTAGGGCTACATATGCACTGATTCTTAAATATTGGTTCTCTTAATATATATGATATTTTGTTCAAAATTCATGCTCCTTTTTTAAAAATATATTTTTATTGATTTCAGAGAGGAAGGGAGAAGGAGAGATAGAAACATCAATGATGAGAATCATTGATCAGTTGCCTACTGGGGATCGAGCCCACAACACGGGCATATGCACTTGATCAGAATCAAACCTGGGACCCTTCAGTCCACAGGGCGATGCTCTATCCACTGAGCTAAGTCAGCTAAGGCTCATGCTCCTTTTAATAGACAAACCATTGCACTCATCTTGGACTCTTTGGAACTATCCTATTTATCAAAATGCTCCTGCAATCATATGTAGACGTTTTTATTTTTATTTTTATTTTCTTTAAAAAACTACACTAGCCCTAGCTGGTTTTGCTCAGTGGATAGAGCATCAGTCTGCGGACTAAAGGGTTCCGGGTTTGATTCCAACCAAGGGCATATGCCCAGGTTGTAGGCTCGATCCCGTCATGGACATGCAGGAGGCAGCTGATCAATGATTTTTCTCATCATTGATGTTTCTTTCTCTCTCTCCTTCTCCTTCCTCTCTGAAATCAATAAAAATATTTTTTTAAATAAAAATAAAAACTACACTAAAAAAGGCTGTTAGTCCTTTCTTTTTCAAAAATGACTACATTTCTACTTTCTCACCAAAAATCTTTGACCAATTATATACTTCAATTTCTTGTAAAAAGTCCACTGTCTGTCATCTGCTGTAATTCCCAGTGCTCTGATAGCTGTCTGAATTCCAAATAATATCAAATGTTAATTCAGCAAGATTATTTCAGGTTTAAAGGAAGTTCTGATCCTTACACAACTTCAAAATGCTTTTGTCATGGGAAAAGACTTTATATCTTGGCATTTCTAACTCAGAGAATTGTCATAAGGATCAAATAAGATTGTGTATTTGAAAGGTCAATAAAAATTCTACAGCAATACAAGAATTATCTCAACTCAGAATTTCAAATATATTTTTTTTAAAAACTATTTACTAAAATATAATGCCATTAAACTAAACTATTATGTTATTTAATTATTTGTAGCTTATAAAGAGCTCAAAAAAGAAAAAAAAAAAAAAAGAAAGAAAAAAAAGTGGAAACTGGCAATAAACCACATCAAAACCAAAGAGCATTCTTAAGTAGACTATTCCTTTAGGAGAAAATCAAATATTTTATTCCTGGAATATTCTTTGTACTGTCTTTTTTTTCCCCCCAACCCTGCCAAAGTAAATGAAAGAATATAAAGCTCCTGGCATGGTTTCTACAACTTTTTCTTAAAATTGCCACTGGCTTTCAGTAAGAGTCCTACTTTTCCCCCTTATTTATATTACTATTAATAGTATGAATTCACTCACAATATTTGTTTGCATAGCTTCAAAGTCAATAGTCTATTATCTGATTTGGTCAGACCTTTCCAGATGATATAATTGTCTCCATCAGAAATAAAAGTAGGGCCCTAACTGGTTTGGCTCAGTGGAGACCAAGGGTCCCAGGTTCGATTCTGGTCAAGGGCACATGCCCAGGTTGCGGGCTGGATGCCTAGCTGGGGAGTAAGAGGGTAGGAGGCAGCGGATCAGTGATTTCTTTCATCATTGATGTTTCTATCTCCTTCTCCCTCTTCATCTCTGCAATCAATAAAAATGTATTTTTTAAAAAGAAATGAAAGTAGAGAACTCAGTATTTCTTGAAGAAAAATAATGATTAAACTAAAAAATTCTATACATTGCCCTGACTGGTTTGGCTCAGTGGATAGAGCGACTGACTGAAGGGTCCCAGGTTCGATTTCCAGTCATGGGCATGTACCTTGGTCGCAGGCACATCCCCAGTGGGGGGTATGCAGGAGGCAGCTGACCAATGTTTCTCTCACATTGAGCTTTCTAACTCTCTATCCCTCTCCCTTCCTCTCTGTAAAAAAATCAATGAAATATATTTTTTAAAAATAAAAAATTCTGTACATCATTTAAGCAAGTCTAGAGAAATCCTTGTGGCAAGATTCATCCTCAGTGTAGAGCCTATGGCTCCTGCGTGGATGTTCACTAAAGGCCCAATTTTCCAGCCTGATACCGATCCCATGAAAATGTAAACCTAAGCATACTCAAGCTGAATGTAAAAACACCGAGAAAGAATCCCATCCAACAGCTCAACTTGCACCCTTTTAAACAGCCCAAGAGCGTTTTGTAGCTGGTAATGAGAGTCAAGGGAAACAACACGGAACATTGAACCCAAACAAAACCTGCAGAGGGACGGACCTTAAGGAATAACCTCTGAGACAGTATGGGATCCAATACCAGCGGAAGAAAAATTCCAGGGACAATGACAGCTAGGTTTTCCTAGCTCACAACCATGCATGACGGGGGAGGAGCCTTGGGACTGCACAGATGGGCCCCAGCACCCCAGCTGCGCCGCAAGGTGAACCCCGCGACCAGGAGCCAGCGCGCCGCAGGCTCCCAGCTGCCCGCGCCCTCAGCGAGGGGCTGCAGACCTGCAAGAAAGGAGCGGAGCCCCCTCTTTCGGACTCGCCTCACCCTGCTCTCCTCCCGCTTCCCGGGGTGGGGGGTGGGGGGGACGCCCCCTGGGGACCCTTCCCCAAATGCACGACTGGCTCGCGTCCTCCGCTGACTCCCCCCCCACTCCCCCGGGCGGCCCCCCGATCACCCCTGCAGCGCCCCGAGCACCCAGAGCGGCCGAGGCCCCTCCGCGCCCGCGCGCCGCCGCCCCGCCCTCCGCACAGGCCGCGGCGGCGCCCGGCCCGGCGCCCGGGAGCCCAGGAGCCGAGTCCAGGCGCCCGGAGGCCCCGCGCCCCTCCCCTCCCGGCAGCGCCGCCCTCACCTCCAAGGCCTTCACCACGGGCCCCGCCAGCGCGGCCATGGGGCCTGCAGCCGCGCCGCCGCAAGCCCCTGCCTCACGCCCCGGGCCTCGGAGAGGGCGGGTGTCGCGTCCCGAAGGCCGGAAAACCGCTCGGCACCGCAATCCTCCGGAGCAATCCTCGGGATCCCCGCCCCCGGTACCGGCCACTTCCCGCAGCCGCCCAGGCCCCTTCCGGTGGCTCCGCGGCCGCCGCAGGCGCCTCGGGTGTCGCGGGGGAGAGGCGGGGAGGGGCGGGGCTTCGGTGACTGCTCGTCCCGCCCAGGGGGCGTGGCCACGGCGCCTGGAGCCCAGGTGAGGAGGGAGACCCAGGCCTGTTCTCACCTCCAAATTTGTTTTTTTATTTTGTTTCGTTTTGTTTTATATATTTTATTGGGTTTTTTTACAGAGAGGAAGAGAGAGGGATAGAGAGTTAGAGACATCAATGAGAGAGAATCATCGATCAGCTGCCTCTTGCACACCCCCCACTGCGGATGTGCTGGCAACCAAGGTGCATGCCCTTGACAGGAATCGAACCTGGGACCTTTCAGTCCACAGGCTGACGCTCTAGCCACTGAGCCAAACCGGTTTCGGCTCACCTCCAAATTTGTTAGCGGTGCAGGGACAGTAGCCATGCAGAGCACTAGGACCACGGGCAGGTCTTGCTTGAATGATTACAGAGGCTGCGTTCAGGGTAGCCACAGAAGAGCCCTCAGGTGTCTGACCTTGTGCAGAGGAATATTATTAGACAACTAAATTCAACACTGTTTTTCCCTTCTTTTCCAAACTTCTCAGGACCTAGATGACCTAAAAATAATTGTATTTCCTTTTCCACATCTGCATCATAGAAATTCATCTCTCCCATTTTCCCCTTAGGCCAGAATCAAGGTAATCAAATAAAATATTTATTGAAACCTTAGTATCTGCTTAGGGCCTAGAGCATTGGAAGAGACCTGCCTTCTAAATTTATGTAATCGTTGAAATGCATTCAGTTGATTGATAAGCAAACAACAGAAAGTTACATTGATCAAATTGCATTCAGTTGATTGATAAGCAAACAACAGAAAGTTACATTGATCAAAATTATGGTTAACATTTCCAGTTTCAATCTGTTTGTTACCTCTTTTAAAAAATATATATTATATTGATTTTTTACAGAGAGGAAGGGAGAGGGATAGAAAGTCAGAAACATCAATGAGAGAGAAACATCGATCAGCTGCCTCCTGCACACTTCCCATGAGGATGTGCCCGCAACCAAGGCACATGCCCCTGACCGGAATCGAACCTGGGACCTCTCAGTCCACAGACTGATGCTCCATCCACAGAGCCAAACCAGTTTTGGCTGTTACCTCTTTTTTAGTCTCCACAATGAGAGCATTGTAGGCAAGAGTTATGCAAAATGCTCAGTCTCCATCAGAAACAAGTAGCTTCCTTTGTTTATGAAAAAAAATGTATTGTTAGTATTTTTTTTAAATATTTTTTTATTGATTTCAGAGAGGAAGGGAGGAGAGAGATAGAAACATCAATGATGAGAGAGAATTATTGATCTGCTGCCCCCTGCACTCCCCCACTGGGGATTGAGCCTGCAACCCAAGCGTTTGACTGGAATCAAACCTGTGACCCTTCAGTCTGCAAGCCAAAGCTCGATCCACTGAGCCAAACCAGCTAGGGCTTATTAGTACTTTTAAAAATATTTTTTTATGGCCGAAACCGGTTTGGCTCAGTGGTAGAGCGTCGGTCTGAGGACTGAAAGGTCCCGGGTTCGATTCCGGTCAAGGGCATGTATCTTGGTTGCGGGCACATCCCCAGTGGAGGGTGTGCAGAAGGCGGCTGGTTGATGTTTCTCTCTCATCGACGTTTCTGGCTCTCTATCTCTCTCCCTTCCTCTCTGTAAAAAAATCAATAAAATATATTTTTAAAATATATATATATATTTTTATGTTTCAATTACACTTGACATACAATATTATATTAGTTTCAGGTGTACACCTTAGTGATTAGATATTATGTAACTTACCAAATGATCATCTCCATAAATCTCATACCCATCTGACACCATATATCCTATTTAATATAAGAATAACATGCAAATTGACCATCACTCGAACACACAAGATGTCTGCCCCTATGTGGTTAAGGATGACTGACCCCATGTGGAGACGAGATGGCCACCACAAGATGGCCAGCAGGGGAGGGTAGTTGGGAGGGTTCAGGTCTGCAAGGGAGGGCAGTCAAGGGGAACCAGGCCTGCAGGGTAGGGCAGTTTGGGGCAATTAAGCCTGCAGGGGAGGGCAGTTAGTGATGACCAGGCTGGCAGAGGAGGGAAGTTGGGGGTGACCAGGCATAGAGGGAAGGGCAGTTGGGGGGGCCTAGACCTGCAGGGGAGAGCAGTTTGGGGGGACCAGGCCAGCAGGGGAAAGCAGTTAGGGGTGACCAGGCCTGCAGGGGAGGGAAGTTGGGGGCAAACAGGCTGGTAGGGGAGCAGTTAGGCATCCATCAGGCTGGCAGGGGAGTGGTTAGGGGTGATCAGGCTTGCAGGCAGAAGCATTAGGGGCAATCAGGAAGGCAGGCAGGCGAGCAGTTGGGAGCCAGCAGTCTGGATTGTGAGAGGGATGTCCAACTGCCCGTTTAGGCCTGATCCTACCAGTTGGACATCCCTCAAGGGGTCCCAGATTGGAGAGGGTACAGGTTGGGCTGAGGGACACACCCTCCCCCTGTGCACAAATTTCATGCACCAGGCCTCAAATAGTTATTAGAATACTAGAGGCCCAGTGCACAAATTCATGCATGGGTGGGGTCCCTCAGGTTGGCCTAAGGGGATGGGGTCCCAGTTTGCGCCCCCAGCCTCCCAGCCCTGCTGTCCTGCCTCGCACTCTACTTTGGCCTGGTGCTGCTTCCTCACTTGCTCCACCATCCCACCACCGTCCCGCTCTGCTAGGGACCCATCAGGGCCGGCAGCACCTCCACTGCCACCTGCCATGTTCCATGCCACCCTCTGGTGGTCAGCGCACATCATAGCAAGCGGTTGAACTCCTGGTTTCCCACTAGGATGACGGCCCAAGGGGACACTTTGCATATTAGGCTTTTATTATACCAAGATATAGGATTATTGACCATATTCCCTATGCTGCACTTTATGTCCCCAAGACTATGCTATACTTACCAATTTGTACTTCTTAATCCCTTCACCTTTTTCACCTACCCCTCCCCAAATCCCTTCCCATCTGATAATCATCAAAATGTTCTCTGTATGGGGTGGGGGGGTAAAAGATCAACCAAAGGACTTGTATGTGTGCATATAAACATAACCAATGGACACAGACAGTAGGGGGATGAGGGCATGCGCTGAGGGTGGAAAAAGGAGACATATGTCATACTTTTTTTTTTTTTATGTTTTACCAGTTTTTTGTTTGTTTGTCTGTTTGTTTTTGTTTTTGTTTTTTTAATATATTTTATTGATTTTTTTTCAGAGAGAAAAGGAGAGAGACAGAGAGCCAGAAACGTCGATGAGAGAGAAACATCGACCAGCCGCCTCCTGCACCCCCCCCACCGGGGATGTGCCCGCAACCAATGCACATGCCCCTGACCGGAATCGAACCTGGGACCCCTCAGTCTACAGACCAACGCTCTACCACTGAGCCAAACCGGTTTCGGCCATATGTCATACTTTCAACAATAAAGAATTAAAATTTTTTAAAGTATGTTCTCTGTACCTATGAGTCTGTTTCTGTTTTGCTTGTTCTTTTATTTTAAGATTCAATTGCTGATAGATATGCATTTAATGCCATTTTATTATTTATATTTTTATCTTTTTTTTTTTTTCTTCTTTCATGTAATACTGGTTTGGTGGTGATGAACTGCTTTAGCTTTTTCTTTCCTTGGAATGATTGATATTTTTAAGCCTCCTGTATGATAAATATTGTGATGACCAATTCCTCTCCCATTAAGGTGATCAGCCAGGGATCAAATCTGTAACATAGGTATGTGCCCTGATCTGGAATCGAACAACCACCTTTTTGGTTAAAGCAATGATGTTCCAACCAAATGAGCCACCCCATTGAGCTAAAGGGGATAAAAAATTAAAAGAAAGAAAGAAAGAAAGAAAGAAAGAAAAAAAGAAAGAAAGAAAAGAAACAAGTAGAAAATATGGGAGCTTATATGTCTATTTTTATGGTAAAAATGGAATAAAGGGACCTTTGCCAACATTCTGTGTAGGGGTTAACACCAAGTCTCAGGTTGCACCACAGATGGTTACCTATCCTGGCTTCCCTGGGCAAGAATGGAAGTTTCACAATTTAGAGGGTACATGTGCTTCCACTCCTTCCTTTATTTTCAACATATTTCAAAATATTGCAGTTTTTATGTTATAGGAGGTCAGCAATGTAGTTAATTTTTATTTTAAAAAATCTAATATCTAAATGTTTTAAATATTTATACTGCTTTGTAAAGAGATAAGAGAATGATCAAGAAAATCACTTCTTGCCAAAGCCGGTTTGGCTCAGTGGATAGAGCGTCGGCCTGCGGACTGAAAGATCCTGGGTTTGATTCCCATCAAGGACATGTACCTTGGTTGCGGGCACATCCCCAGTAGTGGGTGTGCAAAAGTATATTTTTTGTATATCTCTCTCATAGATGTATATCTCTCTCATAGATGTTTCTAACTCTCTATCCCTTTCTCTTCCTCTCTGTTAAAAAAAAAAAAATCAATAAAATATATATTTTTAAAAAATCACTTCTAAAAAAAAAAAATCACTCTTCCCTGATGTCTTGTGACAGAAAGAAGTCAAGTGTTTTAGATTTTCTGATCTTTGCAGTGATAACAAGTGGCTCTCATCAATATACTAACTATAAAAACGTTTTAATGTACATATTTAACCCATGGTCTCAAAGTAAAAGTGATGTTTTGAAAATGAGTGAGATGCTTTTTTTTTTTTTTTAATATATTTTATTGACTTTTTACAGAGAGGAAGAGAGAGGGATAGAGAATTAGAAACATTGATGAGAGAGAATCATTGATCAGTTGCCTCCTGCACACCCCCCACCGGGGATGCGCCCGCAACCAAGGTACATGCCCTTGACCGGAATCAAACCCAGGACCCTTCAGTCTGCAGGCTGATGCTCTATCTACTGAGCCAAACCGGCTTTGGCAGTGAAATGCTTTTTGAATGCAGTAAAGAGAGATTTTGAAAAAGGGGGTTTGAAATTTTCTCCATTATTAAGTAACTTTGCCACCAAAAACTAAGTATCACCTATAAAAACTCATCTTTGCATCAAAAGACACCATTAAGAGATGAAAAGTCAAGCCAGCAAATAACAGAAGAAATTTAAAATATGAATAAAGTGATAAATGCATATACAAATCAATAAGTCAGACAATTAAATAGACCAAAAAAAGGCAAAAGTCATTTGTTCCAAAATTCTTGTATTTAGAATGTATCAGGACCTGGTAACCAAGTCCTTTTTTGGCTTATCTTTCTTTCAGGGGTTCTATGACACAGAGAGACAAGCGATGTGGCTGCTCAAGGCCAGTGTGTGTGGCTCATGATACATGAAAGTAGGCAGTGCTTCTCCTGTAGACACCAGGGCAAGTCCTTGCTGTGGACCAGTCCTCATGAAGCAAATGCACTCTGGCAGTGCAGCATATCTCCTACTTTTAAATTCCATGGACTCCCACCCTCTCCGCTCACTCCAAGGTATTTGCATTTATCCTTTTATCCCTTAATCCCTTACTTTTCTTCAATAATACCTGGACAGGCTATAAGGAAGGAAATCTATCAACTCCCCTGTCAGGAAGGAGAGATTATACGTTCCATAGGTGCCAGGTAGATCACACTGATTCTGGAGTAGAACTCTGGAGATGCCATTTGTGTCAAATATGATATAAAATGTAAACCCTGGAATTGTTCTTCAGGCCAGGCGTTGAAAGCTCTCCTAAAGCCATCTTGGTGGGGGTAGAATGGGGAAGAAGACAATTGAATGATCATATTGAAACAGATACCTTCTCAAAAAAAAAACAAAAAAACTTCTCATTTTTGCAACTGAGTGATGGCAAGTAAAAATAGCAGTACATGCCCTAGCCAGTTTGGCTTAGGGAATGGAGCTCAACCTGTGGACTTGAAGGGTCCCCAGTTCAATTCTAGTCAGGGGTACATGCCTGGCTTGTGGGCTCGATCTCCAGTGGTAAGCATGCAGGAGGCAGCCAATCAATGATTCTCTCTCATCGTTGGTGTTTCTATCTCTCCTTCTCACTTCCTCTCTGAAATCAATAAAAATATTTTTTTAAAAGCAAATGGCAATAATAATTTGGGGGGGTAACAGTTTAATTGAGATATAACTCACATAGTTTACAATTCACACATTTAAAGTATATAGTTTAGCCCTGACCCGTTTGACTCAGTGGATAGTGTGTCAGACTGTGGACTGAAAGGTCCCAGGTTCGATCCTGGTCAAGGGCATGTACCTTGGTTGCAGGCACATACCCAGAAGGGAGTGTGTAGAAGGCAGCTGTTCGATGTTTCCCTTTCATCAATGTTTCTAACTCTCTATCCCTCTCCCTTCCTCCCTGTAAAAAATGAATAAAATATATTATAAAAAATAATAAAGTATACAACTTAATATTTTAATACATCCACAGATTTGTACCACAGTCTAAAAAGTAGTAGTCCCATATTGTTTAGCAGTCACCTCCATTTCCTCCTAACCCTTCCAGCCTGAGGCAATCACTAACCTACTTTCTATCTCAATAGATCTACTTATTCTGGACATTTCAAATCAATACAATTACACTGAGTTGCCAGGTCATTATAATCTCTGAGTGCATACTAATCTGGCCACTCAGTGGATATCCTATATAATAAAAGGTTAATATGCAAATTATCCCCTCAACCAGGAGTTCAACCAGCAGGCAGGCAGGCCAACCGCCCATGTCCCCTCCCCCTGGCCAGGTTGGCCGGACCCCACCCATGCACAAATTCATGCACCAGGCCTCTAATACATATATATACTGAGTGGCGAGATTATTATGCATATAGAGATCATAATAATCGGGCCACTCAGTGTGTACAATATGTAATCTTTTATGACTGACTTTTTTACTTAGCATGTTTTTAAGTTTCATCCATGGTGTAGCATGTGCCAGTACTGTACTTGTTTATATGGCCAAATAAATGTCCATATATGAACATACCACATTTTATTTATCAATTCATTAGTTGATGAACATTTGGTTTCTTTCACTTTTTAGCCATTATGAATAATGTTGCTATGCACATTCGTGTACAAATTTTTATGTAGCTGTATGTTCTCATTTCTTCTGGGTATTACCTAGAAGAGGAATTGGATCATATACTTAACATTTTGAGGAACTGCATCTGCAATATCTGGGTGTGTGCATAGAATAGATATTTTAAATTAGCATCTAGAACTATACTCTGAATAATAGATACCTTGATTAGCTTAGTTTTGATGTGTAGAAGAGTCCTGTCAAATACTTTTGGGTGACAAAGATACAATAGCCAGTATAAACCCTCTGGCCTCGTGTGGATTTGAAAGGAGGCGCTAGGTTACTTCTGGGGACTCTGCCAGGTTTTAGCGATTAATGGAAAAAGTAATTGGATATATGAATTACCTAAAAAGAACTCATCTACTTAGGTGATGTAATTGTTTTTAACTTCTCAAAGTGCTAGGCTTTGGTCAGGCTTAATGTTGTTACTTGATAAGTGCTGTTTCCACCAATAATTCATGAAGTACATTGACCATATATTGTCTCAGCTGGAGCGAGCAGTGATCCTAAACATCCTAAATAAAATATCAAATACACCGGGTTGGGGCACTTAAATCTGACATTGGTACCTTCCGCTTGTAGGCCCACTCCAAGCGGAAGGTACCAATGGCTCTTTCCTTTCAGGGCTCCTCGGTGGGTTCCTCAATGACTGCTCGCCTTGCTGGGGACCTCTCTCTGTTTCCTAACAGCAGGAAAACTATTTGTGGCTATAACCACTGAGATGGTCCACTTAGCTTTGGGTTTGGAAATACAAGTTTTTAGGATAATTCAAGCCTGGCTACCTTTGGTAGCATTTACATGGCACACAGGAAAACTTTTCTTGCAAAACTGCAAGTATACGTCACTTCCGCTGCAATTTTCTCTCTCTGCTCTGCCATCAGAGGCCTCTTTGGACAGTCAATTGCCTTTAGACTTTCCCAGGTGACATAAACTAGGGCACAGAGGTCAAGCTGTCTGAGTTTCTTAAGGCTCCTTCGCTTGGCTTGAGGTAGGGGTAGGATGGGATAAGCACTCTTTTCTCTCCACTCTTGGGGAAGGGTAAGGAAAATGTACAGCACTCCAGAAAACTACCGCCTGGGCATTTTCATTCTCTAGTCTTTTTTTTTTTGTCTTTTTTTTTTTTTTTCTTTTAACCAATTCTGCCACTTCATTCCCTGGAAGTACATGAGGGTGGAGGATTGCTAAATGGGCTTTGCATTCTCCTAGCATATTCTGGATGCTCTCGCATACTTTTGTAGAAGGCACTTGGCATCTGTTTTTCTCAACTATGGAGCTGCTGCCAAAAGACATGACAAAGTCCCACTTAAAATGTCATGTACCTTAAAAGTACTTGCCAAGATTGTTCTAAGTTCTTTTTTAAAGAAAATATATTTTATTGATTTTATACAGAGAGGAAGGGAGAGGGACAGAGAGCTAGAAACATCGATGAGAGAGAAACATCGATCAGCTGCCTCCTGCACACCCCCCACCGGGGATGTGCCCGCAACCGAGGTACATGCCCTTGACTGCAATCAAACCTGGGACCTTGCAGTCCGCGGGCAGACACTCTATCCACTGAGCCAAACCGGTTTTGGTGATTGTTCTAAGTTCTTAACCATTTTATAGTTATAATTGAACCCTTTGACATTCTAGTAAAACCTTTGGACCCCCTTCTCAAAGTAATGCTTCTATGTGCATAAGACAAAACATTTAGAATTACCAAAGAAACCAATTGTATGGAGGCCCGGTGCTTGACATTCATGCACTGAGGTGGAGCTGGGCGGGGGAGGGGTCCCTCAGCCTGGCCTGCACCCTCTTGCAGTCTGGGATCCCTTGGTGGACATCTCCTAAGGGGTCCTTAGCACTGCCTCAAAGGTGGGAGAAGCCCTTGCCACCACTGCTGCGCCCGTCAGCCATGAGCATCCAGCTTCTGGCTGAGTGGTGCTCCTGCTGTGGGAGCGCACTGACCACCAGGGCGCAGCTCCTGTGTTGAGCATCTGCCACCTGGTGGTCAATGTGCATCATAGAGACTGGTTGTTCAGCCCTTTGGTAGATTTGCATATTAGGCTTTTATTATATAGGATAGAGTTTTACCCTCAAAGTCTATGGAGATACAAGTGTTAACGAAAAAAACCATTGAAACCTGTAAAGAATTTTTTAAAGAGTTTATTTGAGCCTTACTGTCGACAATTGCCGGGAAGCAGAACCTCAAGGGATTGAGATAATGCTCCGAAGAATGGCGGGTTACATTTCTCTATTTAAACACCAAAATCAAAGGAGGGACATAGGTGGGTTACATGAAATTCATTGGTGATGGAGTAAGGAGGCGGGAGAAAGCAAAGCAGTGGGAAACTCCTGGGATTGGATAAAAGTAAAATGATGGACGTGTACTCAGGTGAGTGCAGGAACAATTAACATGATAAAGAAGGAATTTGAGGCATCTGTCCTGGTGCCCACCACATTTGATTGTTCCCCAGGGGCTCCGGAAAAAGGGAAGTTACAAGTTACCCAGACATCTCACAGATACGTTATCTTAGAGGCAAAAAGGCAAATGGGCTCAGTAAAAAGATCAAAGTTGATCTTTGTCTGGGAAAATATCTGGGACATGACCACCTACTATAACCTGTTAGATATTTAATTTTCAAACCATCTTTTGTGGTTATCTTAGTTCTCTGAGTTTGCAAGACTGCCACGCAGGCTTCCCTGAGCTTGTCAGGTTAGCATGTGGCCTTTTTCTTTCACACAAGTAATCCAAGCTAAAAACTTACATAAGCATCTTAGTGCTTTATACTTAGTATTACACTAGAGGCCCTGTGCATGCACTGGAGTGGGAGGTCCCTCAGCCTGGCCTGCCCCCTCTCACAGTTTGGGAGCCCTCAGGGGCGGGAAGCGACCCGGCAATCAGGGGAAGGCGATGCCTCCATCACATCTCTGCTGTTGCCACTGCTAGCAGTGTAAGCTTTGGCCGGCCCTGGTTACCTGAGCCTCAAGCGGCCCTGGGCGGCTGCGCAGTTGCCATCTGAGGCTTGCCTGCACCTCAGGCCAGCCCTAGGCAGCTGGGGGGCTGAGGGGACTGGGAGTCTCTGGAGGCAGGCATGCGGAGTGACCAGACCCACCTGGGAGTGGACCTGGCCATGTCACACACCTGCTGCCCTGGTAGAGCTGAGGGGACTGGGTGCTGCCATCTTTGAGGGCATGACAGTCAATTAGCATATTCCTTCCTTATTGGCTGTGGGTGCCGCCATCTTTGTGAGGGTGTGATGGTCAATTAGCATATTCTCTCTTTATTAGATAGGATTTAACTTCCCAACACACCAATGAGGAAACTGAGGTTAAGTACCTTGCCTAAGACCACTTACTTAGTATGTAACAGAGAAAGTATTCAAACTCTGGCAGTCAGATCTATTGTTTTGACACTATATATATATAGGGGATCCTCCAAATTCATTAATGGTTGATGTGACAAGTACTTCCATATCAGAATGGTAGAAACAACTACCGTGTTTCCCCAAAAATAAGACCTACTTACAGGTTTCCTTCTGAGTGAAATATAAGGTATCCCCCTGAAAATAAGGCCCCCCCTAGGCTAAACATGAGAGATTTGGTCCACTGATTCTGAAAGAAATGGAGTCACAGGAAATTCAGGAATTGGATTGTTATGATGATGTTCCAGAAGATGATGACATGATTGTCATTGAATAAATGAGTAAATTCTTGATACTGTAGGATTCACAGTTTGTCTGGTTTGTGTTGACAACTACCGTACTGCCGTACCGTATACAGGTAATAAATTTCCTTTATTTTCATTTAACAATAAATGTGTACCATATTCTTCTTCATGGAAAAATAAGACATCCCCTGAAAATAAGATCTACCGCATCTTTGGGAGCAAAAATTAATATAAGACACTGTCTTATTTTTGGGAAAACAGGGTAGTATTATTCCATGAATTCCACTTCCTGGTTTGGTGAGCATTGCATGGTGACTTTGGTTATCTGGGAGAGGGACAAACCTTTAGAATTAATCCAAGCCCTATTTCCCCCCTTTGGGCCAGGATATCAGAAGACATCAAGTCCAAATATGAAACTGTGTCCATATGCAGCTGCATTCATGTGGAATACCATATCCTATGGTTTAAGTGACTATTTGTTTGGTTTTATTTTGCTTGTGGCTAACAGGATCTTGATATACCTAATAATGATTAATCCAGGAGATGGGAGGTTTGGAGCAAATTACTTTGATTTAAAAAAAAATAAAATATGGAAATTCTTATTCTCCTATTAAGGAGTAAAATTGATACTCAGTGTATATTATCTCTGTCATAATGTTTGTTGTGGAATTAAAGGGATAATGTTCTTAGAAAAGTTGCTTTAAGTGGTAGTTAACATTGCTGCTCTTCCCTTTAGACTGAACGTTTGGAAGTTGTGGAAGTAGGGAGGAGGTAGAAGAGAAGATGGAGGATTAAACAAAAACAGCCTTACAAATTCCAGGTTCTTCAACAGTCAAGAGAACCATGTACTTTATAAATGTAAAATATTTCCACAGAGAACTCAGTCTGTGCATCTTACTTATTGTCTAGTCACATCACACATTGGTATGATCATTCTCCTTATTTTCCATTTTGACTAAATGGAAATTTTGAAAACTGACAGAAAAAAAATTTGTTAATCTTAGGTCCTTCGATAGAAATAGTAACATTTACTCTTGTGTTTTAACTATCTTTACAAAATTATTTTGGGTTTTTACCACAGTGACTTTTAAATCTGCAGTTCTGACACAATGTTTTGGCTTAGGACTGCAAATAGAGACAGCATCTTGTTTTGTTGTCCTCTCCTCCAGTGGTCTACTATGTGTTAAACAGAATCTCAGAGCAATGAACACGCTGCCTAACCCCTCAGAGTTGGCCATATTCACATATTATTTGGTAGTCTAATTCAATAGGAAATGTGGAGAAAAGCTTAAGAGGAATTTAAATGAACACCTTTGCCGTAGACTGTTTGGCTCAGCAGATAGAGCCTTGGCCTGCTGACCAAAGGGTCCCAGGTTCAATTCCATTCAAGGGCACTTACCTTGGTTGCAGGCTCCTCCCCTATTAAACAACAACAATAACAAAAAATCAATAACTTTATTATTGATACAGGGTTGGAATGTCTCCTGATATTCATTCGTTTAGGGGCTGAGGGTCTATAGTAACAGTTCTTTTTTTAAAAAAAAATTATTTTTATTGATTTCAGAGAGGAAGGAAGAGGGAGAAACATCCAAAATTAGAGAGAATCATGGATTGGCTGCCTCCTGCACATTCCCCAACTGGGGATGGAGCCCACAACCTGGGCATGTGCCCCTGACCGGAATTGAACCTGGGATCTTTCAGTTTGCAGGCCTATGCTCTATCCACTGAGCCAAACCGGCTAGAGCAGTAGTAGAAGTCCTTAACCTGGGATCTATGGGTTACTTTGGGACATCTGAATATATATATTATATATAGTCCCCCCAAAATGTATACACACTTTAACAGCTGATAGCTCAATTTCTTTTCCTGATAGCTCAATTTTTAAAATGAAATGTATTTTAATAAACACTGCCTTTACAATCATTCAAAGTGTATGTATACATTTTTTGAGACACCCTATCTATGCATATAATTTTTTCTTTTAATACTGTGTAAGCGTGTGTTTATGTGCATTTTTCTGAGGGAGAGGCCCCATGATTTTCACCAGATTCGCAGAATGGTCCTAGATCCCACCACAGGTGATGAACTATGAAGGTTATGAACTATGATACCAGCTCTTGACAGCTCTTGATAGCACTGTAACAAGATGCAATTCTTCTAATCTAGTTTCTACATTCATCCCCTAAGTGTGTGTGTGTGTGTGGGGGGGGAGGGGGGAGTGTGTATGTGAGGGGGAAGGTCTACCCTAAACAAAAATGGCGGGAGCTGCTTCACACGCGGCCCCTCCCGCAGACGGGCTGGCCGGCCGCGCCGCTTTCCCTTCACCTTCGCGCTCCTGACCCCGGAAGGACTCCGCCCTCGGGGCCAGGCTGCTGCCGCTCGGCTCGGGCTGCGGCGGGGAAGCAGGCGTGGGCGGCTGCACCGGCCCCCGGCGCCAGGTACCAGGTGGGGGTCCCGGTGCCCGCGGGACGGAGGCGGCGGGCGAGGAGGGACGGGGACGGGCCCCAGCGCCGCCCTGGCCCTCGGATTCCGGGTGCGGGCTAGGGGACGGAGAGCCCGGGGCTGAGTCAGGGTGGGCTGGGCGGCAGAGCCGGAGCGAGCTCCCTCTCTGGTCCTCCCGGGAAGGGAGAGGGAGACCGCGGAGGGGGTGGGCGCTGGGGGAGGAGGGGCGGTGCTGGGCAGCCGGGGGTCCTGGGTTCTGCTTGAATGGCAGGGGTCTGAGCAGGGAGGAGTTTGTGGATGGGAAGAGTACACTTTCCTAGAAGATGCTTTGGCATCCGGATAGTCCTGACGGAGCCCTTCTTTGAATAAAGGGGTTCAGCATTCATTTTATGGAGGATGATTCTTAGCAGATCTTGGAGTTGCAAAGATCTTTATTATTTTTTAATGTTATCATTATTGCGACTAAGCATTTTTCGCTTTGTATACCTTCTGAAAGTTCGGTTTATACACATTTTTGCTTCATGTCAGCATTTGGGGGGTGTATTTCGGGATTTCATTCTTTTTTGTTGTTGTTAATCCTCATCTGAGGATATTTTTCTATTGATTTTTTTAGGGAGAGTGGAAGAGAGAGGGAAAGGCAGAGAGAAACATCGATGATGGGTTGGTTGCCTCCAGTGCGCACCCGACCAGGGCAGTCAGGGAGGAGCCTGCCACCCAGGTACCTGAGTTTCACTGGAATCAAACACCGGACAATTTGGTCCGCAGGCCGAGGCTCTAGCCACTGAGCCAGACCGGCAAGGGCTCATTAAAAAAAAAAAAAAAAAAAAAAAAAAAAAAAAATATATATATATATATATATATATATATATATATATATATATATATATTGATTTCAGAGATGAAGGGAGGAGAGAGAGAAACATCAATGGTCAGAGAGAACCATTGGTGGGCTGCCTCCTGCACACACACACACACACACACACACACACACCCACTCCCCTGTCACTGGAGATGGAGCCCACATCCTGGGCGGGTGTCCTTGACTGGAATCAAACCCAGGACCCTCCAGTCCACAGCTCTATCCACTAAGCCAAACCAGCTAGGCCAGAGTTTCATTCTTGCTTGGATTATAAAACCAAGTTGTAGAATAGAATTTTAGGGTGTTTAAGAAACAATCTCTATTAGTGACACTTATTTTTAACTCTCCAGTGGTTAGAATGGAGACAAGTGAGTAATATTACATAGTACAATGTTTTTTGTGATGTTTTAGACTCTCTTTACAAATGTGAATGATCGTGAAACTGCCTTCATGTTCATTTTAATTAATACTTATGAAAGCCACTGAAATGGCTGGTTTTAAAAAGTTATTCTGTTATTTTTATTTTTATTTTTTAAATATATTTTATTGATTTTTTACAGAGAGGAAGGGAGAGAGATAGAGAGCTAGAAACGTCGATGAGAGAGAAACATCGACCAGCTGCCTCTTGCACACCCCCTACCGGGGATATGCCCGCAACCAATGTACATGCCCTTGACCGCAATCAAACCTGGGACCTTGCAGTCCGCAGACCGATGCTCAACCACTGAGCCAAACCGGTTTCAGCTATTCTGTTATTTTTTTAATTTTACTTTTATATTTTACTAGAGGTCCAGTGCACGAAATTCATGCACGGGAGGGATGTGTGTGTGTGTGTTGGTGGTGTCCCTAAGCCCAGCTTGCACCCTCTCCAATCTGGGACCCCTTAAGGGATGTCTGACTGCCCATTTAGGCCTGATCCTGGGCAGTCGGACATCCCTCTCACAATCCATTACTGCTGGTTCCCAACTGCTCGCCTGCCTGCCTTCCTGATTGTCCCTAACCACTTCTACCTGCCAGCCTGATCCCCCCTAACCACTCCTATGCCAGCCTGATTGATGTCTAACTGCTTCTCTGCCAGTTAGACCAGGCCAGCCCCCAACTTCCCTCCTCTGCTGGCCTGGTCACCCCTAACTGCCCTCCCCTGCAGGGTTGATCGCCCCCAACTGCCCTCCCTTGCAGGCCTGGTCCCTCCCACTTGCCCTCTGGTGCTGGCCATCTTGTGCTGGCCATTTTGTGTCCACATGGGGGCAGGATCTTTGACCACATGGAGGCAGCCATATTGTGTGTTGGAGTGATGGTCAATCTGCATATTACTTTTTTATTAGATAGGATAGAGGCATGGTACATGGGTGGGAGCCAGCTGGTTTGCCCTGAAGGGTGTCCTGGATCAGGGTGGGGGTTCCCTTGGGGTTTGGGGTGGCCTGGGCGAGGGGCCTGCAGTGGTTTGCAGGCCAGCCGCCCCCCACCCCCCCCCACCCCGCAACCCAAGCAGAGGCCCTGGTATCTCAAATTTATTTACCTTCTACAATTGAAACTTTGTAGCCTAGAGCAGAGCCAAGCCTTGTGCTTGCTCCATGGCTGTTGCCATTTCTGTTTGGATTTGTTTCCCTTCTATAATTGAAACTTTGTAGCCTTGAGTGGAGGCTTAGGCTGGCAAGGGCAGGCGGAAATCTTGGCTTCCTCCATTGCCAGAGAAACCCAAGCCTCCCTCCTGCTCTCTGTGGCTGCAGCCATCTTGGTTGGCGTTAATTTGCATATTTATTCTGATTGGCTGGTGGGTATGGCTGGTGGGCATGGCTGGTGGGTGTAGCAGATGTATGGTAAATTTGTATATTACTCTTTTATTAGATAAGATTGATTTTCCATAGAGAGAAAGGAGAAGGATAGAGAGCCAGAAATGAAAGAGAAATATTGATCAGCCGCCTCCTGCACACCCACTACTGGGGATGAGCCCGAAACCAAGGCACATGCCCTTGACTGGAATCGAACCTGGGACCCCTCAGTTCTGCAGGCCGACACTTTATCCACTAAGCCAAACCAGTTTCGGCAGTTATTCTGTTATTAATGATTAAGTTTGGAATCACTTCCTCAGTGATTTTAAATGAAAAGTAATGAGGTAGTTAGAATGCAAGACCACAGATTTGTCAGAATTCATTTGAGAAAACCCCTGCAGCAAATTGAAGTGTTTATTTTCTTTTTCCTCTTCTTAAAAATTTGGAACCCCCTATTATGGAAAAATTCCCTTGGGGTGAATTACTCTCAGTATTTTTCTTTTTTTTTTAAATCTTTATTGTTGAGAGTATTACAGATGTCTCTCCCTTTCCCCCCTTTGACCCCCTTCATCCAGTTCCCCCCTACCCCAGGCTTCACCTTCCCGTTGTCTGTGTCCATTGGTAATGCCTATATGCCTTTAAGATCTTTCTTTTGTCTCTTCCTGCCCCCCACTCCCTTCCCTCTGAGAATTGTCAGTCTGTTCCATTTTCATGCCTCTGATTTTATTTTATTCACCAATTTAGTCTGTTCATTGGATTTCTTATTTGTTTATTTTGATTTTTAGATTCAATTATTGATAGATAAGTATTTATTACTTTTTTTATTGTTCACATTTTTAATCTTTTTCTTCTTCCTCTTTTTAAAGAATACCCTTTAACATTTCATATAATACTGGTTTGGTGGTGGTGAACTCCTTTAGCTTTTTCTTGTCTGTGAAGCTCTTTATCTGACCTTCAGTTCTAAATTATAGCTTTGCTGGGTAGAATAATCTTAGTTGTAGGTCCTTGCTATTCATCATTTTGAATATTTCTGGCCACTCCCTCTGGCCTGCATAATTTCTGTTGAGAAATCACCTTATGGGCGCTCCCCTTGTAAGTAACTAACTGTTTTTCTCTTGCTGCTTTTAATATTCTCTCTATGTCTTTTGCTCTTGGCATTTTAATTATGATGTGTCTTGGTGTGATGTGTCTTGGTGTGGTCCTCTTTGGGTTCCTCTTATTTGGGATGCTTTGCACTTCCTATACTTATAAATCTTTTTTTTTTTTTTTTCATTAGATAGAGGAAGTTTTCTGTCATTATTTCTTCTAATAGGTTTTCAATATCTTGCTCTCTTTCTCTTCTCCTCTGGCACCTCCATAATGCAAATGTTGGTATGCTTGAAGTTGTCCCAGAGACTCCTTATACTACCATCCTTCATATTTTTTAACTTTTTTCTTTTTGCTCTTCTGATTGGATGTTTTTTGCTTCCTCATATTCCAAATCATTGTTTTGATTCTCGGAATCCTCTACTCTAGTTTGAGTCCCTGCAAATTATTCTTTATTTCAGTTAGTGTATGCTTAATTTCTGACTGGTCCTTTTTCATGTCTTTCTTTGAAAGTATCACTAAGATCCTTGAAATTCTAAGTCCCTTGAAGCTCTCATTGAGATCCTTGAATAACCTTATAACCATTGATTTTTGTTTTTTGTTTTTAAAAAAATATATATTTTATTGATTTTTACACAGAGAGGAATTGAGAGGGATAGAGAGTTAGAAATGTTGATGAGAGAGAAACATTGACCAGCTGTCTCTTGCACCCCCCAATAGGGATGTGCCCACAACCAAGGTACATGCCCTTGACCTGAATCGAACCCGGGACCTTTCAATCCTCAGGCCGACGCTCTATCCACTGGGCCAAACTGGTTTCAGCATTTATAACCCTTGTTTTGAACTCTGAGTTTGCTTGCTTCCATTTCTTTCATTTGTGACCTGTTTCTTTGTCTCCACATTTTGGTTGCTTCTCTGTGTTAGTTTATGTATTAGGTAGAGCTCCTGTACCTCCTGGAATTGGTAAAGTGGCCTTGTGTAGTAAATGTCCTGTAGGGCCCAGGGGTTCAGACTCCCCAGTCACCTGAGGTAGGCACACTAGATGCACCCCTGTGAGGGCTGTGTGCACAGTCTTGTTGTAGTTGACCCTTGATTGCTGTTGGCACTAGTTTGAGGGCCAATTGGCTGTGAGGACCAGCTGTGACTACAGTGGAAGAGCTGCTATACAGCAGACACTCCTATGGAGCAGGACTTGTTTCAGTGGAGCTTTGGTATTCACTGAATCTGCCCCTTGAATGTGTTGCCCATGGATGTGTAGAGATTAGAACTTTACTCATGGTCTTAAGTGATCCACCTGGTGCACTGGCTCTGGAGCCTCCTGGGAGGTGCAAAGTCAGCCACTGCCTAAGGCATGGGGTAGGAACTACAGAAAGTCCTGCAGATGGCTCCTAGTTGTATTGGGCTTGGAAGTACCCATGTGAGGCCCAGCTGTGAAGCAAGGCAGGCTGGTGCTAGTGCTGGGTCTTAGGCCTTTTACTGATAGGTTTGGGGCATGCTGATGCCTGCTGCAGCTTGTTTGAGAGATTTTAGCGAAGTCTGAAGTCTGAGCCAGATAGATCTTTCATATGGAAAAGCCACCACAAACAGCTTAAGTGGGGCTGTAGATTGGATGGGGCAGAGTCTCAGGGAATCATTGATGGAAACTCAGATATGGCTATATGGCTGCCAGCCAGCTTTGCAACAGGGGGAGGTCCCAGCACAGAAACAATGTGGCCCCTGCCAGCAATCCTTGTTTGTTTCTTTACGGTTTCCATTGTATTTCTCTATAATGTCTACATCATAGTTTTTTTTTTGTTTGTTTGTTTTTGTTAGGATAAATGTACTATACTTAAGTTAGAACTAATTATACTGAGTCTGAACATTTTAATTCCAATATGCATGAGGGGGAATTGAAATTACATTGTGTCACTAATAGGGGATAGGGTGTTAGTAATAGCAGTAAGCCATCCTAACAGAATTACTGTGTTTTGTGTGAAATGAAACTACTTAATCAGTGGTTTTAATGCTTGTCTGAAAAGGGGTGGGTATTAACAGAAGGGAGTAGTTGCTGGAATCCAGAAAAAGAGAGCAGAGAAAATATATGCAGAAATATAAAGGACTTAAAGAAAGTATAGCAAATGAGGTTTTATAGAGGGATTGTTGGTAATTTGTTTTTTCTCTTTGGCAATGTATATATAGCACTATCTAAGGAAAAGAAATGTTAAATTTGGTAGGTGTACTAGAGAGTCTTCTCAGGCCTTTTCTTGGCCTGGATGAATATTCCTCAGGACCCATTTTAGGGGTGTCGAACTCAATCAGAGAAGGGTCCAAAATCTAAAATCCAGCCTAAATCGCGGGCCGAATGGTTTACTGAACAGTCATAAACTGACAATGTTATAAACTGACAGCGGACTGCAGTGATACAGCGGGGTGCGGGCCACATTGCAAGGCCTGGTGGGCTGGATTTGGCCCGCGGGCCTTGTGTTTGACACATGTGCATTAAATTGTGCTTACCAGGCAGCATTTTTAACCAATTATTAATTCAGCTCCCTATAATATTTTATTTCAGAAAAGGTATGTTTTGATAGTGTAACTATTCTTTCACTAGACAGTATATTTTCTTATTGTGAATGAATAAATTTATAAACTAATTTACACAGCAATACTATGTAAATTTGTTTAGTATTATGTCCAGCTGGGTACAATGGTAAAATTGGGTTTCTGGCTCTTCAAAACATAGACCCAGACCCTGAACCATAATGTTTCACTCAAGGTTCTGCTACCTGTAAGGGTCTCTCTGAGTGACAGCTGCCTCTTCTGTAGACATCTGACTTGTTTTTCTTTGGTTTCTATAGAAATAGGCATTAAAACTATATCTAAATTTCATAGCATGTATATAGCACTTTTTTTTTTTTTTAAAGATCTTTAAAATGGGACAGTAGGACAATAAAAGCATTAATTCTGAAGTTCAGTGAACTCCAAAGTTCCTTTCTAGCTCCAGGAATCATGATTCAATCAGATTCCTTTGAGTATCCGCCGTTACCCACCCCCGCTATTATTTGAAAGAAATACATGGGAAGAAATATTGGGTCGGCAGCTAAGTAATTGCGGATTTTTTAAAGAAAATCAAAGACAATTTTTTCATGGAACTAAATAACTTTATTCTGTAATGTATTGCCCATTTTGATCAATGACCTTTTGCCATCTTTCAGGCAGCATCATAATCCCACATTCAAAAAACTTCTGGTTTTTATTAGCAAAAAACTGAATCAGGTACGATTTGACATCATCATCATTATTGAAATTTTTACCATTCAAGGAGTTTTGTAAAGATCGAAACAAAAAGTAATCAGATGGTGCAAGGTCAGGACTATATGGTGGATGTGGCAAAACATCCCAACCAAGCTCCATTAATTTTTGCCGAGTGACCAAAGATGTGTGTGGCCTTGCATTGTCATGATGGAATACAACACCTTTTCGATTTGTCAATTCGGGCCGCTTTTCTTCAACTGCATTGTTTAATTTCGTTAGTTGTTCAATGTAGACATCAGAATTGATCGTTCGGTTGGGTGGTAAGAGTTCAAAGTAGACAATTCCTTTGTAATCCCACCAAACTGATAACAAAACCTTCTTTTGATGAATATCAGCTTTTGATGTTGTTTGAGTTGGTTCACCTGGCCTGCTCCACGATCTTTTCCGCTTGATATTGTTGTAAACAACCCATTTTTCATCGCCAGTTATCAGTCGTTTTAAAAATGGATCATTTTCATTACGTTTCTTTAGCAAATTGCAGCTGCTAATGCGTTGCGTTAACTGTGATTCTTTCAGTTCGTGAGGAACCCATGTATCGAGTTTTTGAACATAGCCAAGTTGTTTTAAGTGATTTTCAATGCATGTATGTGATACATGAAGCTTCTCTGCAATCTCACGTGTTGTACTGTGACAGTCCGAATTGATTATTGCTTTGATTAGGGCGTCATCAACTTCAACTGGACGACCAGAGCGTCTTTCATCTTTGAGTGAAAAATCACCAGAACGAAATTTGGCAAACCAATTTTGACACTGCCGTTCTTTTAAGGCTTCGTCACCATAAACAGCACATAACTTTTTATGAGCTTGCGATGCGTTTTTCCCTTTGCGGAAATAAAAAGGAAAATATGACGAAAATGTTCCTTTTGATTTTCCATTTTTCAACGAATGCCAAACAAAAACTACAAAACAGATCAAAAAACTTTTTTTACTGATTAACAGCTGAATAGCCAACTATCAAATACAAAATGTGTTTTACATTTGTACTACGTCTGCAAACCTAAAAATTCAACTGAAGCCATATATGTGTGAAATCCGCAATTACTTAGTTGCCGACCCAATAGATTTAAAGTATTATGTAAAAGCTGAAATGTTTATTTAACTGGAAGGAAAATTTACTACCGGAACTCAAATTCAAATTTAATTTCTTTTTGGCTATTTTAATTAATAATAAGTAAACATTCAGCTCAAGTAAATTTGGCTCAGAATGCTCTTTTCTTCAGGTAAATGTAATATGAATTATTAATATCACGATAGAGTTAAAATTTTAATTTTGTAGAATAACCAGAAATCTTTGTGGCTAATGTGTTTTTATGTTTCATTTAATGAAGATTAGAAGAGGAGTCATGTCAGAAGAAATAGTAAGCGAATCACAGTTTTCCTTGAAGACCACAGCACTAAGAGCGTTTGATCGCCCTCTGTCTTGGTACTATTCTCTTTCTCAGGTAAAAAATAATAATAATGAAACTAACATGAAGTTGAATAATAAGTTTACTGCTCGGAGCATATTTTGCTTACAGTGTTTAAAATTTAATTGATATTTTAAAAGGTTCAGTCAAAATATTTGTTAGTTTACAAGTTCACTTGGTTTTATTTTGTGTTTTTGTTGTTGTTATCAAATTCATAACTTTTAAAAGGGATTGTATTTTATATTTTTATTTTATTTAAATTCTTTATTGTTGAAAGTGTTATATATGTCTCCTTTCCCCCCACTGACCTCTCCCTCCTACCCCTAGCACATGCCCTCACCCCCCCAATTGTCTGTGTCCATTGGTATTCTATACATATAAAGAGGTAATATGTATAAAGATTACGGTGACCCAATTACAACCAGACTGTGGGCTGGGATGGGGACGGGAACTGCTACCCCCAGTGCTAATGTCAGGCTGCCTGTGTGCGTCTCTGCCCAGAGCTGAAGTGAAGCAGCCTGCCTGTATCCCCAGCTAGGAACATGACACTGCCTGTGTGCGTCCCCGTTCAGCACTGACGTGATGTTGGGTGGTGGGGGGCATGCTGAGCTTGATGGGGGACCTCAGGCTATTCCCCTCCCCTTGCGGGGCTTGATGGGGGAATCTCAGGCTGTGTCCCCCAACCCCCGTCCTGGTACCAGGCTGGGAGACCTCAGACTGCCCCAGCGCCAGGCTGGGAAACCTCAGGCTGCATCCCCTGCACGGCAGGGCTTGACAGGACCCCAGGCCGTGCCCCTCACCCCAGTGCCAGACTGGGGGACCGAGGCTGTGCCCCCACCCAGAGGGGCTTGACGGGGGTGGGGCTGGCCAGGTCTGGGTCTCACCCTATAGAGGTGGATCCGGCCGGGTCTGGGCCTCCTGCATTTTCAAAGTGCGTGTGGGTGGTGAGTGGGGACTTGACTCTAGGTCCCGCAGCATGCCCCAGACTCTGACAGGAGGAAGATTTTATATACATTTTATTAATTTTCTCTCATCTCTGACACTGCTATTATAGAGAAAGGGCAAATAGCACTATTAAAACATTTCTTCTAGTTAATTCCCTTTTAATGTGCATGAGTTTTGAGCACCGGGCCACTAGTGCTTATATAACCATGCATACAAGTCCCTTGGTTTCTCTTATCTTTCCGCTTCCCACCTCAACTCTTCTCCTTCCCTCTGAGGTTTGATGCTTCTGTGTCTCTGTACCTCATCAGTTTATTCATCAGTTTATGTTGTTCATTATATTTTTTCAGCAGTTTATGTTGTTCATTATATTCCGCAAATGAGTAGGATCATGTGATACTTATCTTTCTCTGACTGGTTTATTTCGCTTAGCATAATGCTCTCCAGGTCCATCCATGCGAATGGTAAGAGTTCTTTTTTCTAGCAGCATAGTATTCCATTGTGTAGATGTACCAGTTTTTTATCCACTCATCTGCTATTGGGCAATTAGGCTGTTTCTAAATCTTAGCAATTGTAAACTGTGCTGCTATGAACATAGGGGTGCATATATCCTTTCTGATTGGTGTTTCTGATTTCTTGGGATATATTCCTAGAAGTGGGATGACTGGGTCAAATGGGAGTTCCATTTTTAGTTTTTTGAGGAAACTCCACACTGTTCTCCACAGTGGCTGCACCAGTCTGCATTCCCACCAGCAGTGCACGAGGGTTCCCTTTTCTCCACATCCTCGCCAGCACTTGTCGTTTGTTGATTTGTTGGTGATAGCCATTCTGACAGGTGTGAGATGCTACCACATTGTCATTTTGATTTGCCTCTCTCAGATGATTAGTGACTTGGAGCATTTTTTCATGTCTCTGGGCCTTCTGTATGTCCACTTTCGAAAAATGTCTAGTTAGGTCCTTTGCCCAGTTTTTGATTGGGTTGTTTATCTTTCTTTCGTTACGTTGTATGAGTTCCCTATAAATTTTGGAGATTAAACCCTTATCAGATGTAACATTTAAAAATATGTTCTCCCATGCAGTGGGCTCTCTTGTTTTGTTGATTGTTTCTTTTACTGTGTAGAAGCTTTTTATTTTGATTTAGTCCCATTTCTTTATTTTCTCTTTAGTTTCATTTGTCCTAGGAGCTATATCGGTGAAGACACTGCTGCGAGATATGTCTGATATTTTGCTGCCTATATATTCTTCTAAGACTTTTATGGTTTCCCATCTTACGTTTAAGTCTTTTTATCAATTTTGAGTTTAATTTTGCATATGGTGTAAGTTGGTGGTCTAGTTTCATTTTCTTGCATGTATCTGTCTGATTTTCCCAACATCATTTAATGAAAAGACTGTTTTGACTCCATTGTATGCTCTTACCTCCTTTGTCAAATATTAATTGAGCATAATGGCTTGGGTAGGTTTTTGGATTCTCTGTTCGGTTGCTTTGGTCTGTATGCTGGTTCTTGTGCCAGTACCAGGCAGTTTTGCAAAAAGTGGCTTTGTAATATAGCCTGATAACTGGTATTGTGATCCCTCCAACTTTGTTCTTCTTTCTCAGGTTGCTGTGGCTATTCAGGGTCTTCTTTTATTCCACATAAATTTTTTTTTTTTAATCAATCTTTATTGTTCATATTATTACAAAGGTTCCTCATTTCTTCCCCCCCCACCAGGTTCCCACCCCACCCTCCGCCCCCTCCCCATCCCCCATTGTCCTCATCCATAGGTGCACAGTTTATGTTCAGTCTCTTCCTCCCTCCCTTTCCCCGATAGTAAATCCCTTTTCAGATAGTAAATCAGTTACTTAGCATTTTCTCATATCAATAATACCTCCACATGCCCAATGATACACTTCACACAAAAGACATTTCCAAATAGGTCAACCAGCCTCATCCAGGCCCCACCCAAGGCACTCACAGATCAACACCCCAGCGCTATACTAACTCAACACATCCAGATCTAGGTCCACATAAATTTTTTAAAAATATATTTTTATTGATTTCAGAGAGAAAAGGAGAGGGAGAGATAGAAACATCAGTAATGAAAAAGAATCATTGGCCGAAACCAGTTTGGCTCAGTGGATAGAGTGTCGGCCTGCAGACTGAGGAGTCCCAGGTTCAATTCCAGTCAGGGGCATGTACCTTGGTTGCAGGCATATCCCCGGTGGGGGGTGTGCAGGGGCCACTGATCGATGATTCTCCCTCATCGATGTTTCTAACTCTCTGTCCCTCTCTCTTCCTCTCTGTAAAAAATCAATAAAATATATTTTAAAAAAAAGAAAAAGAAGAATCATTGGTCAGCTGCCTCCTGCATGTTCCCATTCCCCCCACTGGGGTTCGAGCCCACAACCCAGGCATAAGCCCTTGACCAGAATCAAACCTGGGACCCTTCAGTCAACACTCTTATCCACTGAGCCAAACCAGCTAGGGCTGTTCCTTATCAATTTTTGGAGCATTTGTTCTAGGTCTGTGAAATATGCTGTTATTTTCATGGAGATTGCATTGAATCTATAGATTGCTTTGGGTAGTATGGACATTTTAGTGATGTTGATTCTACCAGTCCATGAACAAATATTCTTCCACTTGTTTATATCTTCCTCTATCTCTTTTTTCAACATCCTGTAGTTTTCTGAGTACAGGTCTTTTATCTCCTTAAGTTTATTCCTAGGTATCTTAATTTTTTTGGTGCGATGGTAAATGGGATTTCTTTTTTAGTCTCTGTTTCTGTATGTGCTTTGACAGGGATCGAACCCAAAACTTTAGGTATCTGGTCATTGTGGTTTTGATTTACATTTCTCTAGTGACTAGTGATGTTGAGCATCTTTTCATGTTTATTATCCATGGCAACAGTGTTTTTATTCTTAATATTTGTTTCTAATTCAATTTGTACTTTTATTGTATTAAATAAAAATATATAGATAGAAAGTAGCATTTAGTTCACTAAAATTACACTATTTTATCAAATCCAAGATGATCATTTCTCACATTTCTAAAACCTGCTTGCATCTTAAAATAAAGTTTCTTAGATTGATGAAACATACGTACAAAGTGTAAGTTTATATATCTAGGAAAGGATGTTGTACAGGTAAGATGTATGAGAATAATGAGTGTAGTAGTTACTGCTTAGTGTTCACTATGTTTAAGACATTTTTTTAAGTCTTTTATATATAACTTGAGACCCGTTTCACGAATATTTGTGCAATAGGCCTTCCTTCACCTGGCTGCTGGCACTGGTTTTCCTCTGGCACCTGGGACCCAGCCTTCACTCTGGCTGGAGTCTTCACGGTCTTCGCTGATTACAGCCGATGTCTGCAGGCTTCACTCTGGCCAGAGTGCTGCTCCTGTATCTCCCTCCACCTCCTGCCCTCCCCCTAATAGCAGAAGTCCTGCTTCACCAGCTGCTCTGTGCCTGGAGCGGCTGGGTGGGGTGGGGGGGGGGGGGGAGGAGACACACCATCATATTTGTCTTGCTAATTTGCATATTCCTTCCTGATTGGCTGGTGGGCGTCGCAGAGGCACAGTCAATTTGCATGTTTTTCTTTTATTAGTGTAGATGTCTTTAATCCTCAAAATCACCCTAGAATTTAGCTATCATCTTCATTTTATAGATCTGGAAGCTTCAAGAGCTTAATTAACTTGTTTAAAATTGCATATATAATATGGGATTTGAAGTTGTACCTCTTTGACCCCAAAACCCATTTTTTCTTTTTTTCTTTTTTTTCTTTCCTTTTTTAGGATTATATGCTTAAAGTAATACTTGAAAAATATGGAAAAGAATTGAAGAGAAGATAGAAATTATCAACAATTTATCTATAAAGCTTATTTTATACTTTCTTTGGGTCTTTTATTTCTGCATATGTCTCTCTGCCCTTTCACCCCCCCACTGCTCCAACCCCCAATGTTCTTATTCAAGATTATAAAGTTGTATATTTGAGCATTTTTTCTGTCATTAAACATTCTTTATGAATATAAGTGCACTATAGTTTATTGTATGTTTCTCTATTTTGTGTTTTTGGGTTGTTTCAGCAGTTCAATATTTATATATAAATTAGAGGCCCAGGGCACAAGTTTGTGCATGAGTGGGGTCTGGCTGGCCTGCCCCAATGGGAGTCATTTTGGTATATTACAATGTATCATGTTAATACAAACAAACTCTTATTTTTTCATTGCAAAAGGGTAAGTAGTTTAGCTGATTGTCCAAAATCAGAGTGGAGTGAGAGAGACTAGGAATTAACTAAACACTTAAATATAAAAATCTGTCTAGATGCAGTGTGGTGTTCTGAATTGGTCCTGGGATAGAAAAGAACAATAGTAGGAAAACTGGTGAAAGTAGAATAGGGCTATAGCTCTTTCTTTTTTAAATTGATGAGAGAGAGAGAGAGAGATTGATTGATTGATTGATTCACTGCTCCACTCATTGATGCATTCATTGGTTGCATCTTGTATGTGCCCTGATTGGGGGCGGAACCGGAATCCTTATTTTATTAGGACAATAACCAACTGAGCTACCTGGCCAGGGCAAGGTCTATAGTTAATAATAATGTGCTAATGTTAATTTTTTAGTTTTGACAAGAGTACTATGATTATATAAGACTAGAGGCCCGGTGCACGAAATTCATGCATGGAGGGTGGTGGGAAGGGTGTCCCTTAGCCTGGCCTGCACCCTCTCCAATCTGGGACCCCTCGTGGGATAACCGGCAGTCAGACATCCCTCTCACAATCCAGAACTGCTGGCTCCTAACCACTCCCCTGCCTGCTTGATTACCCCTAACTGCTTCTGCCTGCCAGCCTGATCATCTCTAACTGCTCCCCTGCTGACTTGATTGCCCCTAACCACCTCTGCCTCGGCCCTGCACCCGGGACCCAGGATTCCCTCCTCCAGCCAACCACAGGCACCCGGGATCCGGGCAGCCCTCCCTCTGGTCAGCCATAGGTGCCCAGGCTGGCTGCAGACTCAGGGGATGGTGGGCAGGTGGCTTTGCCTGTGCTGTAGCCAGAAGTGCTGGCTCCTGGGACCGCAGGGTGGGCAGCTTCTCCATCTCCCAGGCCACAGTCAGCTGCAGGTGCTTGTGCCCAGAACTGAAGGTGGGCAGCTTCTCCATCTTCCCTAGAATGCAGTGGGGGCAACTTCTCCAGCTGGCCGTAGCCTGGGATCACAGGACAGGTGGCTTCTTCATCTCCCAGGCTGCAGCCAGCCTCGGGCACTGGCACCCGGTTTCTTGTCTACCTCAGGACATGGGTTGGGCGGCTTCTTCAGCTGGCTCTGGCTTGGGATCATGGGGCAGGCGGCTTCTTCGTCTCCCAGGTCGCATCCAGCCTAAGGAGCTGGGGCCAGGTTTCTCCGTCTCCCCCAGGACGTGGGGCAGGTGGACTTGAGGTTTCTGCTGCTGGCAGTGGCCTGGGATCACAGGGCAGGTGGCTTCTTCATCTTCCAGGCTGCAACCAGCCTCAGGTACTTGGTCCCAGTTTCTCCGTCTCCCTCAGGATGTGGGGCGGGCGACATGGGGCGGGCAGCTTCTCCGGCTGGCAGGATCCCGGGGCAGGCGGGGGTTCTTGGTCTCCCTGGCTGCAGCCAGCCTCAGGCACTGGCACAGACTTCTCCCACTCCCACAGGCTGGGAGCGGCGGGGAGGCGGGGCTGCCACCATGTTTTCAGTTCAGTTTGCATACTCACTCTCATTGGCTGTTGGGCATAGTGGCGTGATGTAATTTGCATGTTTCTCTTTTATTAGTGTAGATATTAATATCAGAGATGTGGGAACTTTTTGAGCAATGTGGGAACTTTCTCTGCTATCTTTGCAACTTTTCTGTAAATGTAAAGTTATTCCGAAATAAGATGTTTGTTACACTAGAGCTCACATTTTTTGAATGTCTGCTTGTGTCAGATATTGTTTTATATGTGTCATCTCCTTTTATAACAACCGTATGAGGAAGATATCAATATCCCCATTTTCCAGAGTTTGTAGTTAGCTTGTGACTTGTGGTATGATTCAGTTGTCAGAGAGATTTATTCAAAATAAATGTATTAAGCCGGCACCGGTTTGGCTCAGTGGATAGAGCGTCGGCCTGCGGACTGAAAGGTCCCGGGTTCGATTCCGGTCAAGGGCATGTACCTTGGTTGCGGGCACATCCCCAGTGGGGGGTGTGCAGGAGGCGGCTGGTCGATGTTTCTCTCTCATTGACGTTTCTTACTCTCTGTCCCTCTCAATTCCTCTCTGTGTAAAATCAATAAAATATATTTAAAAAAACAAACAAAAAACAAACAAAATAAATGTATTAAGCATCACTGTGTTCAGTCAAGCTCCAAAGTATTAAGCAAGATCTAGATGTAGTCCCTGCACTAACTGAGAGTTAGCTTAGAACCCTCCCACAAACAAACAAACAAACAAACAAAAAACAAAAAAGGAAGAAGAAAGAAAAGGTGTGTGGTAAGTTGGACTTAATGGAATACATCAATTTAATTCTAATGCAAAGTTTATGCTATGTAAAGTGAAACAAGGTTATTGGAGCTGAAGACTTGTATGTAACCAAATAGCTGTTCTGTTTCCAGAGAACATCAGATGAGGGAGGAAAGCCTGACAAGAACATTAAACAGTGGCATCAGGTTATGGAGTGAGGAGGATTGTGCAATATGAGCACAAGGAACAGGCTCTTATTCCTTTCTTTTTGTTCTCAGCGTGTGGCCCATAAGTTGATGTTCAATGCATGTTAAATGAATAGGACACATGTCTTGTTTGCATTTCGCCTGGAGGTGAGGAAATGAGATGCTGTATTTCCAGTGTTCCAGGCAATGGTATAAAGCATTTGACTTTCCTGTGAGGGGAAAAAGTAACAAATGAAAAGTGATAGGAGTAATATTAGAGACTTTCAAACCTTGTGTTGTCTAGATTACTTAGGATAAACATCTTTCCCTGGGAAATTTGCCTTATATTTGTCATGAAATGTTTATTTTTTTTTCATGAGATTAGGACTGTAGACTTTAATGGGAATTTTATGTAAAAATAATATATGACATATAAATAGAATTTTGATTTTACGCCCAGCCAGCATGGCTCAGTGGTTGAGTGTCGACCTATGAACCAGGAGGTCACAGTTCGATTCCCAGTTGGGGCACATGCCCAGACTAGAGCTCGATCCCCAGTGTGGGGTGTGCAGGAGGCAGCCCATCAATGATTCTCTCTCATCATTGATGTTTCTATTTCTCTCTCCCTCTCCTTCCCTCTCTAAAAGAGTTTTCTATCATCAGGACTGATTCTACTAATATGACAAAAACTAGCCCCCTTATCCGTCTTATACACAATTTCACCTATTAATTAATCTAAATCTCCTAAATATAGCCTTATTACCAATTGCAGTTGGAGGTTGAGGAAGATTAAATCAAAGGCTGTTACGTAAAATTACGGCTTACTCATCTGTTGCTCATATAGGATAAATAATTTCTATCTTAATTTATAATCCAACCATAACATTATTAAACCTATTTATCTATAATCTAATAACTACTACATTCATACTATCCATAATAAATGCATCAACCATAACAACCTCCTTATTCCACATATGAAGCCAGATACCGCTAATTACCACATTTACTGAAGGAATTATAAACTGGCATCGTATACTTAAAGAAAGGCTCTCCCTACAAGAGCCCCAGAGTTTGCTGCATGGGAGGTAGTGGAGAGGGACTAGTCCTCCCCCCACCTTTTTATTTTTTTAAGTTTTGTTGTTTTTTTTTACTTTAGAAGTAGGATAGTCTTTTAAAAATATATACATATTTTTATTGATTTCAGAGAAGAAGGGAAAGGGAGAGAGAAACAGAAACATCAATGATGAGAGAGAATCATTGATTGGCTGCCTCCTGCACACCCCCCACTGGGGATCGAACCTGCAACCCAGGCATATGTCCCTGAACAGAATCAAACTCGAGAGCCTTCATTCCACAGGCTGATGTTCTACCTACTGAGCCAAGCTGGCTAGGGCTCTTTTAAAAATATATTTTCACTGGAGGCATGGTGCACGAAATTTGTGCATGGGGTTGGGGGGTCCCCTGGCCCAGGCTGCACCCTCTCCAATCTGGGAGGCAACCCCTTGAGGGATGTCTGGTTGCCAGTTTAGGCCTGATCCTCTCACAATCTTGAACCACTAGCTTCAAATCGCTCATCTGCCTGCCTGCCTGCCTAGTCACCCCTTACTGCCCCCTCTGCTGGCCTGGTTGCCCCTAACTGCCTCATCTAATGGCCTGGTCACCTCCAAATCCACCCCCCCCCCCCGTGGGCCCTCATTGCCCCCCTTGCCAGTCTAACCGTCCCCAACTGCCTCCCCTGTTGGCCTGATCACTCCCAACTGCACCCGCCCCTGCTGGCCTGGTTGCCTCTTAATGTCCCCCCTGCCAGCCTGGTTGCCCCCAATTGCCCCCCTCTGCCGGCCTGGTCACCCTAACTGCTTCCCCCCACTGGCCTGGTTGCCCCCAACTGCCCCACCCCTGCTGGCCTGGTTACCTCTCACGGCTCCCCCCCTCCCCCCCCCCCAGCCTGGTTGCCTCACACAACCTGCTGTTCAGTTGTTTGGTTGTCCCTCACTAACCCCCCTGCTGGCCTGGTTGTAGGCAGCCATCTTGTGAGGGCATGAGGATCAATTTGCATATTACCTCTTTATTATATAGGATTGGAGAAAGGGAGAGGAAGAGAGAAATGGAAACATCAATGATGTGAGAGAATCATTGATTAGCTGCCTCCTCCACACTTGCTGCTGGGGATGGAGCCTGCACTCTGGGCATGTGCCCTGCCCAGGAATCGAGAATCGAACCGTGACCTCCTGGTTCATAGGTTGATGCTCAACCACTGAACCACACCAGCCAGGGCAAGATTTGTATTTTCTGTATTCTCAGTGCTTCCTGATCAATGAAAGGCATTCCCTAAATGCTTATGGAATATAATTAGTACAATTAGATTTTATTTTAATTTTTATAGCACATTCCTAGTACATTGTAAGATGCTGAGAATTTGTTGATTAATTCACAAATCAAATGGCTTATTCAGACACTTTTAGAAATTGAGTTAATGTATGTTTGTCTAAATTTCTAGATGGATAAAAAAATTGGTTCATTAAGAAGGTCTGATTTAATCATTCCAATAATGAAAAATCTTGCTATCATTCAGGCAGAATATTTAGTTGCATGAGTTAATTCTTAGTTATTCAACAAGTATTAATGAGGTTGAATTATGTTATGCTCCTCTTGATTCATTGGGTAATATTACCTGAGAACTTCAGAGCAGTGGGTAAAAAATTACTACATTTTCTTTTTTTTGGTGGGAGGGTTGGCTCTAAAATTCAAATTGAGCTAACCGCATTGAATGAATAAATATTACTTGGTTAGTATTTAGTACTAGATTAGTTTAAGAATAATTTTAAATTTTATGTCTTTTATTTTAAGTGAACAAATAAAAGATGTTTTTCTCAACCTAACTGCATCTCTTCCAGATCAGGTTTTCACCGGTCGCTAAAAAGTTGATTGTGGTAACTGCAGTGACTGCCGTATCTGTAATTTTTCTGGCCCATCACTTTAAAAGAAGACGTGGGAAGAAGAAAGGAAAAATATTGCCGTGGGAACCAGAGCACCTCATACTTGAATACACTAAAAGAGCAGCATCAGAAAAAGGTATGTAGAAATAGCTAAATTAAGTCTACAAGGGAAATGTTGTATGTAAATCATAACTGAATGCAGTGATTTCAGTGGTTTAGTTTCCAAAATTTCCTTCCTTAATATTTAACTCACAAGTAATGTAGATTAACTTTAGACAAATTAGGAAATACAGATGAGCAAATAGAAGAAATTAAAACCACTGGAAACTTTGCTCCCCGGAAATAAGTACTGGTAATATTTTGGCATATGTCCATTTATATTTCCTTTTAAATATCATATTGAGAAAAATCCAACAACAAAAAAGAAAAACAAATAAAGATAATATTGAGACATAAAGTTGTATACAGTAGTCGCCCCTATCCATGGTTTTGCTTTCTATAGTTTCAATTACCTGCAGTCAACCATCAGAAAATATTAAATGGTAAGTTCCAGAAATAAATAATTCATAAATTTTAAATTGTGTGCTGATCTCAGTAGTGTGATGAAATTGTATGTTGTCCTGCTTCATCTGGCCTGGGACAGAATCATCCATTTGTCCCCCACATCGCGCTGTATATTGCTACCAGCCTTTTAATCACCTGATAGCCATTTCACTGATCACATTGACTGTCACGGTATCAGAGTGCTTGTGTTCAAGTAACCCTTATTTTACTTAATAATGACCCCAGAGCACAAGAGTAATGATTGGACAATTTGCATGTGCCAAAGAGAAACCATAAAGTATGTGTGTATAGGAAAAAACTATATATTTATACACACACACACACACATATACATACATATAAATATAGTTCAGTACTATTCATGTTTTAAGGCATCCACTGTGCATCTTGTACTGTATTATGTACAAGAAAATGATTTATATATTTTATTTATTTATATTTTTATTGATATTCAGAGAGGGAGAGAAAGATAGAAACATCAATGATGAAAGAGAATCATTGATTGGCTGGCTCTTGCACACCCCCTACTGGGGAATGAAGCCCACGATTCAGGCATGTGCCCTGACTAGGAATCTAACCGTGATCTCCTGGTTCATGAGTCAAAGCTCAAGCAGCTGAGCTACCCGGTCAGGGGAGGTTCAGAGTTTTCAATATTTTTATATTAATTACATTAGATCATCAAATGCTGCCCTAATTAATTAGATGAGTGTTTTGTTCTTCATTTAAGAATCAGATTTTAGCAATATTAAAAATATTGTATAAAGATGTAGATTTTAATATTAGTGTACATTTAATAATTTATACAATTGAATGAAATGTTTTAAGATCAGCTTTGTGAATTAATATAGCATAAACTTTGAAATTTTACCTGAAATTTATCATTGGACTTATGATACTTTTAATATTTATGTTTGTTTGGTAGGTTCAAGTTGTTCCAGTAGCAGACAGAACTTGACATTATCTTTAAGTTCTCTCAAAGACAAAGGATCTCAGTCTTGTAACTATGCTAATGGAGGACTTTTCAGTAAATACTCAGGTTCTGCACAGAGTTTGGCCTCTGTAAGTAAAGACGAAAATTCATTATTCTTTTAAGTTTATCTATTGGCTTAAATGTTATTCTTAATATGGAAAGAACCTTAAAAAAATCTGATTGAGCTTGTTCTCTTCAGGCAAATGAAATTATCCTTTTGCTAAATATTTAGTCAGTTTGCTTCCAGGTTTTTTGAGTAAGTGATGTGGTCCCATGGGGTCCTATAAAAATGGTGGTGATATGGAAATGTGGCTTCAAAGCTACATGTTCTGCAAAAAGCTGGAAGATGCATCCAGACTTTGTACTAGGTCACAAAACTCACTTGATGAGTCTGCTTAGGTAAAAATGTTTGATTCACTGTAGCCAAGTATGGGGTTTCTCACCTCTGTCTTTGGAGTATTGTTATAGTACTAGAGGCCCAATGCATGAAATTCGTGCACTGGCAGGGGGGGACGGGAGTGTCCCTCAGCCTGGTCTGCACCCTCTTGCAGTCCAGGAGCCTTCAGTGGATGTCTGACTGACAGCTTAGGTTCGCTCCCCATGGGCAGCGGGCCTAAGCCAGCAGTTGGACATCCTTAGTGCTGCCACGAGGGGAGCATTTTTAACATCATTAACCTGAACTCTGTTTCAGATAATTTATTTTTAAAATACAATAGAAAAGCCTTTTATTTTATTCTTTCCCAGTGTTTTTTTTAAATTAATAAATCTTTATTGTTTAGATTATTACAATTATTCCTCTTTTTTCCCCCCATAGCTCCCCTCCACCAAGTTCCTACCCCACCCTCTGCCCTTACTTCCTCCCACCCGCCCCCACTGTCCTCATCCATAGGTGTACGCTTTTTGTCCAGTCTCTTCCTGCACCCCCCAAACCCCTTTCCCCCTAAGAATTGTCAGTCCACTCCCTTTCTATGCCCCTGATTCTATTATATTCACCAGTTAATACTGTTCATCAGATTTTTTATTCCCTTGGTTTTTAGATTCAGTTGTTGGTACATATGCATTTGTTGATCATAATTTTTATCTTTACCTTTTTTTTCTTCTTCTTCCTCTTCTTAAAGAATACCTTTCAGCATTTCATATAATTCTGGTTTGGTGTTTATGAACTCCTTTAGCTTTTTCTTATCTGTGAAACTCTATCTGCCCTTCAATTCTGAATAGCTTTGCTGGGTAGAGTAATCTTGGTTGTAGGTTCTTGGTATTCATCACTTCGAATATTTCTTGCCACTCCTGTCTGGCCTGCATAGTTTCTGTTGAGAAATCAGCCGACAGTTGTATGGGTATTCTCTTGTAGGTAACTAACTGTTTTTCTCTTGCTGCTTTTAATATTCTCTCTTTGTCTTTTGCTCTTAGCATTTTAATTATGATATGTCTTGGTGTGGTACTCTTTGGATTCCTTTTGTTTGGGGTTCTGTGCGCTATCTGTACTTATAAGTCTATTTCTTTCACCAGGTGGGGAAAGTTTTCTATTATTTCTTCAAATAGGTTTTCAGTATCTTGCTCTCTCTCTCCTTCTGGGACCCCCATAATTCTGATGTTGGTTTGCTTGAAGTTATCCCAGAGGCTCCTTACACTGTCTTCAAATTTTTGGATTCTTTTTTCTTATTTGCTTTTCTGGTGTTTTTTTGCTTCTTTGTATTCCAAATCTTTGACTTGATTCTTGTGATCCTCTAGTCTGTTTTTAGGTCTCTGTATAATATTTTTTATTTCAGTCAGTATATGCTTAATTTCTAGTTGATCCTTTTTCATATCCTTGAGGGTCTCATTAAATTTATTAGCCTTTTCTAGGAAATTCTTGAAAAACCTTATAACCGTGGTTTTGAACTCTATATCCAGTGTTTTGTTTTCCTCCATTAGGTAGTTTTCTGTCACTATTTCTTTCAGTATGTTTTCGATATCTTGCTCTCTCTCATCTTCTGGGACCCCCATAATTCTGATGTTGGTTCGCTTGAAGTTGTCCCAGAGGTTTCTTACATTATCTTCAATTTTCTGGATTCTCTTGCCTTCTAGCTTCTGTGGAGGAGTGTCTTCTGGCTCTTTATGTTCCAAATCTTTGACTTGATTCTTGCGATCTTCCCTTCTGTTTTTAGGACTCTGTAAAATATTTTTTATTTCAGACAATGTATTCTTTATTTCTGGTTGATCCCTTATCATTTCTTGATGACTCCTTATTAATTCTAGTTGATCTCTTTTCATATCCTCATAGGTTTTATCCATCTTTTCTAGGAAATTCTTGAAAAACCTTATAAGCGTAGATATGAACTCTATATCCAGACGCTTTTTGTCCTCCATTTCTTTCGTTTGTGATCTATTTTGTTGTCGAATTTCGCAGTTACAGATGGGACGGGGTTTCAGGGTGGAGCCTGCAGCTTTGGCTTCCGTCAGCCCCGCCCTATGCGGGTCCTTCAGTGCTCGCTGCCGGCGCCTCTGAGAGAAAGGTGCCCTCGATTTTTTGCCTGCTGCCAAACAGTCTATGCTCTCCCCCAATGAGCCCGGTATTGGGGTTCAGTTCAGTTGGAAGTGGAGTTGGAGGTGGCGTTCAGAGCAGTCTGGAGCCCCAGTCTCCTTCCTGTCAGGGCAATCCCGCGGCACAGCCGACCGTCCCTTCTCTGCGCACAGTGTGCGCGCCTCCGGGACCTCCTTTCGCCGCTCCCCCGGGGTTCCGCCTTTCGGCCCGGCTCCCTATGGCTGAGCCTGAGTCCCTGGGGTCTGGCCTAGACCTGGGGTTTAGAGCAGTTGGGGGCCCAGCACAGTCGGAGTTTTATCTCCTTTCCGCTAGGGAACGCCCGCCAGGCACTCTGCCTCCCCCTCCTCTCTGGCTCCGTTCTCTCCGCGTGCGGCGTGTCTCCGTACTTTGGGCTTTTCCAGCTCCTCCGCGCCTCCTTCTGGTTTTCTCCTTGCTTCTCGCTGTAGAATTTCCAGTCAGTCAACCTTCCTGTAGTTCTGGGCAATGTCTGTTTTATATTTTAGTTGTATTTTATTTAAATTGTTGTGTGCGGCTGCGGCTAGGTGTTCACCTGGGCGCAGCCATCTTGGATCTCTCAAGATTCAATCCCAGTTGCAGTTTTGAAATTGTGCGAGGCAGCAGTATAGGTGTTTACCTATGTCGTCATCTTGGTTTCTGCTTGTTTCAGAAAACTTTCTTATCTTTGTCTCATTTATCTCTTCTTTTGGAGAATTTGCTAATTCTTTCACTTGGGGGTTGTTTCTTTGTTTTCTCATTTTGGTGGTCTGTTTGGGTTTGTGACTGTTTGTGAGTTACTTATGGATCTCTAATAAATGTTTGCTGCCTCTCACATTACCCTTTTATTTTTGGGTTAATGCTAGTTATCTCAATCAAAGTAGGTGTGGATAACATTTATAAGTAAATACTTAATAAACCAGTGAACTATACAAAACTTCTTGATTTTTATGGAAATAACGGATTTATGTTAAAAATATTGTTATATTTGAGCAAATAAAGACTTAGAATTTTTAGGGTCTTAATGACTCCTACATTTGATTAAATAAATCAGACTTATTAATTCAAATAAAAGTAATATGGATTGTTTTGCCAGAAATAGGATTTATATAAATAATTTATAAATATAAAAAGTTACAAAATACTATTAAAAAAAAAAAAGATTTTGAAGTAACTTTTATCCATCTTAATTTTAGGTCCAGAGTGTCAATTCTTGTCATAGTTGTGCTTGTGGCAATTCTAATTCCTGGGACAAAACAGATGAAGATGATATTAAACTTGTTAACATTCCTGTGACTACGCCTGAGAACTTATACTTGATGGGTAGGAATAACATAATAAAGTTTTAAGATATATTTCTTTAATGTGAAACTAAAGAACTATGAATGGTTCTAAGGGAAACAGCTATAATTTTACGATGTTCTGATATCTACTGAATCTAGTGTATATAACACAATCTATTGTGTTAGTTACCTGAGGATGCTGTAACAAATTACCAGCTGATGGCTTATAACAGTAGAAATATATTATTTCAGAGTCCTTGAAGCGAGAAGTCTGAAATCTCCATCATTGGGCTGAAATCAAGGTGTCATTAGGGCCATGCTCCCTCTGGAGGCTTAGGAGAGAATCTGTTTCTTGTCTCTGCTGGTTTCTAGTGGCTTCTGGCTTGTGGCCTCCTGATTTAAGTTTCCGCCTTTCTCTTCATTTACCTTTCTACCTAGCTATCGTTGGTTTTCTTCTTCTATTCAGAGAAGATTTTAAATAGAAAGAGGCCTGTGTTTTACATCTCTTGGCTTAACCATGAGCATGTCTAGAAAGTCTCACTGGATCTCAGAAAGAGAACCAGAGCATGCTTTTCACTGGTCTTCTCTACTCTATTTCAGGCTAATATTCCTTTTAATGAAAGGAAATTCGTATTAATTACGTATTGATGTAGCTCCCAGCCAGTGAGCAGTAAAGGAGATGATGACTTGTGCCTCTGAATGCACTCTGATCATCTCCCGTGGTATCACAGTAGGTACTCCTGCTTGTGGGAAAGGTGTAAGAGTACTCTTTCACCACCCTTTCCAAACGTCTTCAGAGCATTAAGCTCACTATGCTTCTAGATTACTCTGTGTCTAGTAAACCTACCTCACAGCTTCTCTTGGAATATTGAAGAGAAATAGAGCAAAACTAGAGAAGCAGGTAGGAGTCTGAGTATCATAGAATCAGGATTGGTAAGAGCCCTATATCCCCCCACCTATTGTTTCAATGCTCTTTACAAGACCGATGACATAAAAATAAGATTGGTGACATATTTGAATTTCTGTTACAAAATGGATGATATGTGATAGTTTGGGCCATGTTCCTCAGTGAGACAATGCTGTTGTTAGATCATTCTTCCTTATGTTTAACCAAAATAACCAGATGGCTAGAGAGTGGATGGAGTGAGGAAAGGCTGAAGGAATTAGAATTGTAGGATTTGGGGGGGGGGGGGGGCGGGGGAGAATTGTATGATTTTGAGAAACGAGAGTAGATAGTAATATACAGTCATTGACTTTTAAGTGCTTAAATTTGTTAGAAGGAAGAGGTAAGTGGTTGATTCTTTGCTACAAAAAAATAAAACGAAACCGGTTTGGCTCAGTGGATAGAGCGTTGGCTTACGGACTGAAGGGTCCCAGGTTCGATTCTGGCCAAGGGCATGTGCCTTGGTTGTGGGCACATCCCCAGTAGGGGGTGTGGAGGAGGCAGCTGATGGGTGTTTCTCTCTCATCCATGTTTCTAACTCTCTATCCCTCTCTTCCTCTCTGTAAAAAATCAATAAAATATATAAAAAATAAAAATAAAATAAAACAAGGAGGAGAGTCCTAAACTGTTTTTAAAGGACAAGTTATTTTTTTTGAGTTATAGTTTCTCCAGATAATTGAAGAAATTATTTTAGAAGAGAGGTATTCTTTGACTATCACATCTTAAAAACATTTTGAGAAAGACTTGCCCAGATTCTTAAGCAGCTTTTAAAGATATTTTTCTTTTATATGTCTAGAAAACTTAAAGTTTTGAAATATTTTTGTTTTGGTAAACCTCTTTTAATATGGAAGAAAAGAGGCACTTATTCATCCACTTTTTTTTCCACATCAGCAGGCTTATGAAATTCCTACTTGAAATATCCTTTGTGGGTTCTTCCCATAGTCTTATATATTTGTAACTCTGGCCCAGCAATTTAATCATCCAGATCAGCAAATTGATATCTTATGCATTTAAGAGATCGTTTTGTGAAAAAAAAGAATAGAAAACGCTGTATTCTAACTCCCATGCTATTATCTTTCTTCTAAGCTTTACTCTTCCTTCTTATTTAAAAATATTCTTTTGTAACACTGAATTGCTTTTCCTTTAAAAAAAATATTTTTATTGATTCAGAGAGGAAGGGAGAGAGAGAGAGATAGAAACATCAATGATGAGAGAGAATCATTATTGGCTGCCCCCTGCGTGCCCTCTACTGGGGATCAAGTAGCAACTTGGGCATGTGCCCTTGACTGGAATCGAACCTGGGACCCTTCAGTCCGAAGACTGATGCTCTATCCACTGAACCAAATCAGCTAGGGCTACTCTTTCCCTCTGAGAACCTTTATAAACCTGATAGCTTCTTATCAAATAGTTTCTTTTACTTATTTATCAGTTTTCATTTCAACTCAGGGAAATAAGGTGTGTGACTATAAAAATTTGCCATAATTGTTGAACTTTTGATGAATTCAAGATATTGTTCTAGAAAAATCCTAAGCACCTTATACACTTGAGTTACATTTTAAAAATTCTCTCTGATATTTGGTTGACTGGAATTATTGGAATACATTGGGAAATTAAGATTATACTATGAAATGATGTGAGCATAAAATTATTCTTTAGTGCCAAAATTACTGTCAGATTGTTTGCCATGGATGATAACAGTATGAAAAACACTTGAGACCCCAGATTATTGGTTTTGCTTACTTACAATTGTTCTGTTCTTAATTTTTAGGTATGGAATTGTTTGAAGAGGCATTGCGTCGATGGGAACAAGCTCTAACCTTTCGAAATAGGCAGGCTGAAGATGAAGCCTGTAGCTCCATTAAATTGGGTGCAGGAGATGCCATTGCTGAAGAAAGTGTAGATGTAAGTTAAGGGTGATTTATCTGAGAGTGGTCTTCATCGAATTAGAGGAATCAGACTACTTTTATTGTTGATTCAGTGGACTTGCTTTCTATGGCATTTAATAATAGAACTGCTTATTTTCTCCCCGAGGATTATTTGGGACTACTACTTATTGGACTTTTTCTGTTCAGTTACTTGTTAAATTCCAAATTTTCAAATTATCATAAAGTTTCCTGATTTTCTAAGAATGTATAGAATTAAAGCAGATATGATTTTTTTTTTTTTTTTTTTTTTTTTTTTATTGAGAGTTCTGGAACGTGAGGAGTTTAATGTATCTGAAAAGATGGCTACAAGAGAGAATGACCAGTGCCTGCAGGATCGCAGGAATCACCGTGGGAAGATTATACAGTAAACATTAAAAAGGAGAGGTCAGGAAAAACAAATGGCATCTTTTCAGAACTGTGTCAAATGTTCCCACAAACCCAGTCTGTTTTCAAAGCTGCATAAGTGCTTGGAATAACTCGGAAACAATTACCTGTGGAGTTTAAAGGCTTCCAAGTGTTGGTGATGGTTCCTGAAACAATATGCCTGTATTTATACCGCAAACTGGACCTCATTCCAAAGCCTCTTCTTAGAAAAAAAAAACTACTTTTTTTTTAATTTAAAGAAAGTCACGAAAAATTCACATGCAGCTAATAAACACAAAAATACCCAAAACACACACACACAAATCCCAAAAGCAATTTCATATTTCTAGGCCTGAGACATTCCTTATCAGAAATAAAGATTCTACACCATAGAAAAGACAGCATTACAACCTACTAGTATTAAAATCTGCTGATGTATTTTAGTTCTTATTCTATTTCACACCCATCATTTATATAGACCGCCTCCTATCAATTAAAAGGTGCCATCAGGAGGCTTAGACAAAGCTGGTTTAAAATAAATTTTTATTGCCCAGGATTTTTTTTTTTTCTTGTGTCTTGTATGTGTTTTTTTTTTTTCTTGCTTTATTTTTTAATAACTATAAACTCAAGCTTAGGGAAGCTTGCCCTTGACTTGAAAACAAAACAACAAAGCTTTTACGTCATTTGCTAATCTTATCTTGTTTTATGAGCGAGATGGTAGTCATCTCGAGAGAGTAAAATTTATACCATGAGTGATTCTGGTCTAAGCCTGGTGGCACTAAAAGGAGACAATAGCATTATTGACAAAATTATTATCTGCTGGTGGCATTTGCGGAAAAGAAGCCCTTGCAAATTTCTAAACAACAGTAAACTCTGTTAGGAAATTCTAAGTCTTACAGGCCCAAAGAGAATGAGGTTAGTAAAATGCCTCAACAGAGTTTGAATAAAATACTGGATTTGAGAGTTACTGGAGCTTGGATATGTAAAAATAGGACTGTAGGTTGGGTCATGCTTACAATGGTCTCAAGTTCAAATAAACTACTGTGACAATACACCACTTCACAGGGCGCACGTGTTCCGGGCTCCTGGCCGTCAGTAGGTGCTGGCAGAAGATGTGCTCAGTCGCTTTCCAATGTAGATGCCTAGCCCCAAAGCCAAAACATGAGAAAGGAAGAGAGATGGAATGAACACCTTAAGAAATTCCGCAGAGAAAAGGCCCCCCTTCTTCATGGCTCCGCTTTTCCTCATGCTTAACGAAACAGAACGCTTAGGGTGCCTGAAGTGGAACTCCTTCGGGGGGATGTTTTCAGGCCTACTGGACCAGTCGGACACCCAGTCTACACTTTTCTTCAAAGCATCCACTTCTCTCTCTCCTTCTACAACTTCTTCTTCTGACTGAGAGCTATGGTCCCTGCTGGTGTGCATTTCCACATCAAACATAATTTGCCCATCTTCTTGTGGGGAAGGGCTGTCACAATGAGAACTGCCTCTTGAACTACTCTGTCCTGATTCATGTTGTGCATCCAAAAGAATCTTCTCCATGTCTCCATTGTGGATAGAGGATGAGGAAGAGACGTGCTCCAGTCCCCCATTCTTCCCATTGCCTTTATCATTACCATTGCTGCTGTTCATGGGTAACTCCACCCAGGAACTGTTGAGGCCGGCTGGCGGGGGCACCGGCCGGCGACTCCCCTTCCTCGCAGTTGTTGTTGTTGTTGTGCAGGGGCGGTGGCTGCTCTACTAAGTGAGACGACATGGTCGGGCGGCTGGAGGAGCGGCGGCCGCGGCGGGACTGCCTCCGGCGCTCAAAGCAGATATGATTTCTAAAGAAATTTGTAAATGTCTGTTTTGTGCTTTGGATTTAATTAAGTTCCATTATATTCTTAGAACTCACATTGAGTTAGAGCTGGATTGGTACTTACTGATCATCTAGGCTAGTGATTCTCAAATTTGGGCATGCATTAGAATCATCTGAAAGGCTTGTGAAAACACAGATTTGAGAACCCACCCCTAGGGTTAAAAATTTTTTTTTTAATGTTTTTTATTAATATCAGAGTGAGGAAGGGAGAGGGATAGAAACATCAGTAATAAGAGAGAATCATTGATCAGTTGCCTCCTGCACACCCCCTCTTGGGAATTGAACCCATAACCCAGGGATGTGTCCTGATTGGAGTTGAACTGTGACCTTCTGGTTCATGGGTCAGTGCTCAACCACAGAGCCACACCAGCCAGGCCCAGGGTTTTAAGTCAGTGGGGCTGAGGTAGGTCCTGAGAATTTGCATTTCTAACAAGTTCCCAGATAATGTTGATGCTGCTGGTCCAGGGACCTTACTTTGAGAATCACTGATCTAATCCAACACCATTTCACAAGGACTCTGAGTCTCTGAGAGCTGAGGTGAGTTAGCCAGAGGCACAGCTAGAACCCAGGATCCTGACTTCTGTCGCAGTATTCTCACCAACCAGCAGTAGTTTTTTATATCCTACACTTCCCTGCCTTCCATGTAAAAGTTGGGAATGTTTCTGAGTTCAACATTAAAATACAATTTTGCCGTGTTCCCTTTTCTCTCTTTGTAGGATATTATTAGCTCTGAGTTTATCCATAAGCTTGAATCTCTGCTGCAAAGAGCATATCGTCTCCAAGAGGAGTTTGAAGCGACTCTGGGGGCATCAGATCCTAATTCTCTTGCTAATGATTTTGGTAAGATGGATATTTTACATGGTTTTTACTAAATGTGGTTTTATTTCTTATATTCTTGTAATCATTTAACTATATTAATATGGTTACGTATTCTTTATGAAATAGCAAAGAGCAAAAATGTCCTATCAGATTTATTGTTTTTTCTTTCAGTTTTATTTTTCAAGTGAACTTAATGGCTTTAAGATATAAATTTATGTCTTAGCTGGTGTGGCTCAGTTGGTTGGAGTGTTGTTCCATGCTCTGGAAGGTCTCAGGTTCAATTGCCAGTCAGGTTGTGTATGGGAGGCAACAGGTTGGTGTATCTCTCACCTCCATTTATTAGGTAGGATAATAAACCCCTTTCAACCCAGTGGGATCAGGTCTAAACGGGCAGTTTAACATCCCTCGAGGGGTCCCAGATTGGAGAGGGTGCAGGCTAGGCTGAGGGACACCCCCTCACACCCCATGTACGAATTTCATGCATTGGGCCTCTAGTAAATAATAAAAGATGCTCCTGTAACCTCATCACTCAGGAAATTCCAAGGATTTTAGGAGTTCTGTGTCAGGAACCTGATACATATATATATATTACGTATTATATCACAACATCACATTGAAAGTGGACAGGGTCAGAGTCAGAGATCTGAGACATGACACTTTCAAGTTACCTTAGGTCCCAAGAATCATTATTAAAAATTAAAAAAATTTTTTTTATTACAGTTGATAACAATATTATATTAGCTTTACCAAGAATTATTAAGACACTTTGTTGTTCATGCAGGTATAAATTCAACTGATTCTACTTTTCACATTTTTTTATCTTGATTGTAAAGATATCTTAGGATACTTCATGATATATCGTACTAAAATATATGTGTATTTATCTACTTAGTAATTTAGGAAAATGTAAAACACTTTTTAAAAAAGAGTTTTAATATATTGTAACTTGACATTTTATTTGGAAATATTGCCAATGCTGAGCATTTCTGCAGGTAAGATATTTGCCCTAGGTATTCATAGATGGTTTTATACTCCTTGCAAATCATCTTAGTTTTGGAAGGCACATGGGTTAGGTCTTATTGACAAAGTTAGAACCTCAGCAAAACTTATTTCACTGATTTGTAATTCAAAATATAAACAGTATAGCCTGGCCGGCATGGCTCAGTGGTTGAGAATCAATCTAGGAACCAGGAGGTCATGGTTCAACTCCTGGTCAGAGCATATGCCTGATTTCAGGCTTGATGCCCAGTGTGGGGTGTGCAGGAGGCAGTCGATTGATGATTCTCTCATCATTGATGTTTCTGTCTCTGTCTCCCTCTCCCTTCCTCTCTAAAATCAGTAAAAATATATCTTAGCCCTAGCTGGTTTGGTTCAGTGGATAGAGCATTAGCCTGTGGCCTATGACAGGCACTGACCACCGGGTGGCAGACGCTCAACACAGCAGCTGCTCTTAGGCCCCAGACCAGCTAAGGCAGGCTTGAACAAGTCAACCCCTGTCACCCAGCTGGTCACCCTGCAGAGGAAGGCAACTGGTGGTGGGGGTGGGCCCAGCGGGTACGGCTCCAGGCTGGCCAAGGCAGGTGCTGAGAACCCCCTGATTGACCCTCTGATCATTCCACAGATCAGCCCTGATTGCCAGTCAGGCCTAGGGACCCTACCCATGCACGAATTTTGTGCAATGGGCCTCTAGTATTTCAATAAAGCTATTACAAAAGAAAACAAAACAAAATTAAAAAGTAATGTTTTCTAACAGGAAAAAGAAAGCTATTAAAAATAGAGTTTTGCCCAAGCTGGTTTATCTCAGTGGATATAGCGTCAGCCTGCAGAATGAAGTGTCCCGGATTCAATTCCCATTCAGGGCATATGCCTAGGTTTTGGGCTCCTCAGTAGGGGACATGCAGGAGGCAGCCAATCAATGATTCTCTCTCATCATTGATGTTTCTATCTCTCTCCCTCTCCTTTCCTCTCCGAAATCAATAAAAAAAGAAACATAGAATATGATTCTGTTAAGCTACTTTCAAGTAAGCATATTTTTTGTGAATTTGAAACAGTGAAAAATAGCACTTAATGCTAAAAATTTTAAATAATGCTAATCCCAAAAATAATTTTTTAAAAAAAGATCAAGAAACACTTTGTTTCAAAGCTGGTAGGCCTGGTGAATTAAAAACCATGTTTATTCTAGGTGGTACCACTTTAACTGGTAACCAGAAGTACTGAGCATTCTTTGTCACTATCCTGTGAACCATTCTGTTGTGTACTAGTACGTGCATGGGAACTTCTGCACGTGGTCTTGATGACTATTTTGCTATAATTTTTACTCCTAATGTTAAATTAAGAATCTCTGGCATCTTGGCTCTAAAATCACAACCATTCTAATGTACTCCTAACCAAGCTGTCATTTGTGTTAAATTAGGAAATATTTTTGATATTTTGGAAGTAAATGAAAGTGATACCTTACTACAAAAACTTTATGTTTATAAAGCATTCTTAAAGTTGAAACCGGTTTGGCTCAGTGGATAGAGCGTCGGCCTGTGGACTGAAAGGTCCCAGGTTCGATTCCGGTCAAGGGCATGTACCTTGGCTGTGGGCACATCCCCAGGTGTACAAGAGGCAGCTGATCGATGATTCTCTCTCATCGATGTTTCTAACTCTCTATCCCTCTCTCTCCCACTCTGTAAAAAATCAATAAAAAAAATATATATATATTTTTTAAAAGCATTCTTAAAAACAGATTTTATTATAATAATTTATTATGCTTTAAAGCTATCCTTGAAAAAGAAATACAGTACTATACTTGTAATGTAGTACAACCTGTCTTTACATTTATTTCTGTAGGAAAAAAGCTTTGAAATAAGCAGTGTTTGAATTGTATTGTAAGACATAAATCCCTTGCATAAAATGTAACCACCCTGTATTCACTAATTGATCTTTCTCATGTTCTGTACTGGTATTCCCTTAACCATTCTGAATTAGTGAATAATTATTATTGGATATATTTCTATATTTGGTCTTACATACCAAAAGTTTACTTTTGGCTTAAACAATAGGTATTCTATTTATCTTATCATAAAGTGAAAGGAAGATTTGAATTATTTTTCTTATGAGACTTTAGTGTTAAATGGGAGGTGTTGAAATCACTAGAGGGCAGCACATTTTATCTACATATTTGATGCCTATGACTCATAACTGCCATTCTGTCTGCTCTAAGCCTTGGAAGTTAAATTTAGGTTACCACTCTTTTCCTGGCATGTTTTTTATACACCTGCTACTGTAACTCAGAGTGAGACAGAGCGCGGAGGTTATGCACACAGACTTGATCTAGCGTTGGTGTGAATTTCCATTAGTGTGCAAGTTCTTCTAGCTAACAGCATCTAGAAGTGTTACGTTTAATTGTAGTTTCTGTTTTTCAGTGAATTGTTAAATTGCAGTTGTTAATTTATAATTTTGTTATTGTAGTTTTTGAAGGCTCAACCAAAAAAATTCCAATATGATTTCAGTTATAAACAATATGCTCAGTGGTTAAAGAATGTGTGGCATTAGAATTAAACAAACATAGGTTGAAATTCTGTCTCTATCACTCTTATTAGCTATGAAACCTAAGCAAGCCTTGACCTCTCTTAGACTTGGCTTCTTTTGCTATAAGATGCAGCAGTATATTAGGATCAACTTTATAGAATTATGAAGATTAAATGAGATAATGTGTGTCATATTTTAGTACTGGCACATAGTAAACACTTGTTCTCTATTTATATTGCAGTTATATTCTAGAATTTCTATAAGGCCTGTTCTAAGATTATTTTTAAATTGCATGATTATATAATAAGTAGATGGATATCACATGTTCATAATTTATTTTATAGTGATATTACTCAATTATATTCTCTAGACAACATTCATTTTTCTGGGAATTTATTGATTTTTCTCATAGTATAGTAGTAACAAATTTGCATTTCCTGAAACAAGGTATTTAAGCCATGTTTAAAATTATTTATTCAAGAAAGTAAATTGTATGCATGTTATAAATCCACTTTTTCTCTGTGTTAGAAAAGAAAACCACCATCTGAAGGACTGATACTTTGCAAAAGTATATATCCTATATGTAGCTAAAACTATTATCTTTCCTTAATTCCTAATCTTGCCACATGGAGAGAAGGGGGAAAATGATAATGGGTATACTCCTTGCCAGCACATCCAATTATTTAGCAAATTATGTTGATTCTGCCTCCATAATATAGCTCTCATTCATTGTCTTTCCTCTGCAACCTCATTATGTTTTGCTTGGATTGAATAACTTCCTAAATGGGTTCCTGCCTCCAGTCACTCCCCACTGGTACATCCATACCTTGCTTTGGAGTTACCTTTTTTGTACAGAGCTCTCATCTTATCGCTACAGGTTCTTAAACCACTTTTCTGACCTATTTGTTATACTTTTTCCATATAACCCAGCCATTTGAATAGGTCTTTTCCAGAAGTAAAATTCTCTAAGATTTTAGTTATATAACCAACTTCAGGTTTTTAGTAAATTTTTCTTGTTTTTCATTTTTACATTCTTTTGCTGTTTCATTGCGCAATTCAGCATGCTTTGAAACATTTTTTTCGGATAGAACACACTCTCTTTGAAGTTACTTCCTCAGTGTACCCTTTGATTTTCAAGCCAGAGGAAAGCGCTCATACATTTCTCTGCTCCATAATAATGCTATTTTTGGTCTTATGGGTATCATTTAAAGATTCATCAGTCTTTCTGGGTTCTGAATAAATTGAGAATACAAAAAGACCCAGATATTGATTATAAAATAGTATTAACTTCATTTTGAATCTTATTTATTTTTTATTTTTTGCTAATGTCTGTGTTAGACAATGTATTAAGGCTTGCTACACTTTCTCCCTTGCCCTAAAAGAAATTGTTTGGAGAAGTGGAGAGAATGCGGAGCAAATTCTTAGTGCACTTACCTGGCCAGCTACATTAGGATTTCCTGCCTGCTTTATAAGCCCAGCTAGCATTTGTCCAGCTCAGGAGAGGGAGGTCCAGCACAACAGTGATAGACCTTTTTTTAGAAGACAAGAAAAGGAGAGAAAGAGATGCTGTGCACACCAAGAACCATGTAGCGAACGCTGCTATAGGTATGGAATTGATGGGTTATCAGTTATTCTCTAGCTTTAGCAGAGAGCACCAAACTTCTCTCCAAAGTATTTGTACCAATTTAAACTTCCACCAGCGGTGTCTGAGAGTTCCTTCTCATATCTTCATTTTGTTTAACATCTCTCTGGTTGTACCAAGATTTTTTTTTTTATATATATTTTATTGATTTTGTACAGAGAGGAAGGGAGAGAGATAGAGAGTTAGAAACATCGATGAGAGAGAGTCATCGACAGCTGCCTCTTGCACACCCCCTACTGGAGATGTGCCCGCAACCAAGGTACATGCCCTTGACCGGAATCGAACCCGGGACCTTTCAGTCCCCAAGCCGACGCTCTATCCATTGAGCCAAACCGGTTTCGGCTGTACCAAGATTTTTTTTAAAAAAATATATATTTTATTGATTTTCCACAGAGAGGAAGGGAGAGGGATAGAGAGCTAGAAATGTCGATGAGAGAGAAACATCGACCAGCTGCCTCCTGCGCACCCCCCACCGGGGATGTGCCCGCAACCAACGTACATGCCCCTGACCGGAATCGAACCTGGGACCTTTCAGTCCCCAAGCCGACGCTCTATCCATTGAGCCAAACCGGTTTCAGCTGTACCAAGATTTTTAATTTTAATGTTGCCACATTTATCAATCTTTCCTGTAAGGTTTGTGCTTTTTGTATATTGTTTAGAAGGTATAAAGAGAATTCTTTTGTATTTTCTTTAGAAAGTTTTGCTTTTCATATTCAGATTTTTGATCTTCCAGGAGCTGTTTTGTTTTGTTTTTTTAAATGTATATTATGATGACTAATTTTTTTAAAAAACATTTAGATAACTGGTTGCCTCTGCTCTACTCATTGAATAATATATCTTAGTCTCATTGATTTGAAATGCCCTGGTCATATGCCAGGTTGTCTTATATGTGCATCTGTAGTCTGTTTGTTCCTGCATTGGCTTCACAGTGTCTTAATTACTGTCACTTTATATAGTTCTATGAGTCTTGACACCTGGCAGGGTGAGTCCATTCATTGCGTTCCTTTTAAAGAATTGCCTTGGCTCTTCTTTGCCCTTGCTTTTCCAGGTGAAGTTTAGGAGAGTTTGCCAAGTGTCATGACTATCCCTCCTGGGATTTTGATTATTACATTGCATTTATAGGTCAGCTTGTGGGAGAATTTAGATTAATGTTTCTATCCATGATTATGGTGTGGTTCTTCATTTACTTAAATCTGTTATGTCTTTCATAATTTTAAATAATTTTCTCCATGGAAGTCTTATGTATTTTTATTCCTGGGTCCCTTATAGTTTTGTTAACATGGTATCATTTTAAAATTTACATTTTGTAATTTTTGTTGCTGCTATCTAAAATGTTGAGATTTGCATTTAAATATTATCAGCAACCCTTCTGATTGCCTATTAGTTATGCCACCAGTAATTTATCATAGGTTCTTTTGGAATTTTTGTCTAGACCACATATTTGTGGATGATAACATGTTTATTGTTTATTTCTTTTTTTTTTTTTTTTTTTTAATATATTTTATTGATTTTACACAGAGAGGAACTGAGAGGGACAGAGAGTTAGAAACGTCGATGAGAGAGAGTCATCGACAGCTGCCTCTTGCACACCCCCCACTGGGGATGTGCCCGCAACCAAGGTACATGCCCTTGACCGGAATCGAACCCGGGACCTTTCAGTCCGCAGGCCGACGCTCTATCCACTGAGCCAAACCAGTCCCGGCTTATTGTTTATTTCTTTTCTAACCCTTATGCTTCCTCACCAGCACCTCCACCCCCACTGACACTGTGTACTTTACCTGTGATAAGTGAGGGCTAAAACCCTGTCTGTAGGTTACTTCTGCTCTGATTGGCCAGTTACAACTTACTTTTTTTTTTTTTTAATATATTTTATTGATTCTTTACAGAGAGGAGGAGAGAGGGATAGGGAGCTAGAAACGTTGATGAGAAAGAAACATCGACCAGTTGCCTCTTGCACACCACCTACTGGGGATGTGCCCGCAACCAATGTACATGCCCTTGGGACCTTTCAGTCCACAGACCGACGCTCTACCACTGAGCCAAACCGGTTTCGGCGTAACTTACTCTTTTGAAGCAGTTAGAAAGCAATATAGGTTGGTATATACCTCTTAAAACTCAGTGCTCAAGGTCCCTCCACAAAGTAGATCCTTCTTTTAACGTTTCCTTCCCACCTCCATTCTTTCCTCTACTTCCTACCTGAAGTGCCTGCAGCCTGTTTAAGGAGCCTAAGAACTTAAAAGTCACATCTGTTTTGGGACATGAGGTTAACCTTTGGTTATCTACTGCTATTTTTTGCTGAAATATATGAATATCTTTGACTTCTTATAATTCACATGGAGATTCGTATATCATAGGTATCAGGCAAGAAGAAGAAAGGTACAGTACTGTTTTCTGCATCATTACATTATTTTTCATTTTAAGTAAATAATTTTGTGTATTTTGAAAAGTGGCGATGGATGGGAGATTCACAAATGTTTGTTTTTGCATTTTGATTCAGTAAACATGTATGGTATATATGTAATTTTTGTACATATCAAGTATTGCACAATAGAAGTACATTTATCTTTCATATTAAATAGAAATTTGTGTTATCTGAGTTGTTTTGGTAAAAATTAGACTCTAGTTAGTTATAAACACTAGTGAGAGATAGGCAGAAAATGGATTAAAACCTAACACCAAGGAATGATTTATACTCTAGAAGAATTCTATTATCATTATATCATGTAGGGTATGCATTATTACATGGTTTGATAGTTTACTTCAATATTAGTACATTCAGAAATTAAGATTATCCTTTACTCTTTTGTTTAGGCTATGAGGGCAGGACGAAATTGCTTAATTTAATACCAGTGTAAAAACTAACCTGATTAACAACAAATGAAGCTTGCTCACAGTTTCATTGGGGACATTATTTAGTTGCTATGGTTTTCAGGGGTCTTCAAACTACGGCCCGCGGGCCACATGCGGCCCGCAGAGGAGTCTGATCCGGCCCGCCAGGTTTTTTGGGCAGTGAGCGCAGCCGAGGTGTTACAGTAGGAATTAGTAGTTCATATAGTCCGGCCCTCCAGCTCTCTGAGGGACCGTGATCTGGCCCCCACTTTAAAAAGTTTGAGGACCCCTGGTTTATATGAATAAAGTTCAGGCTTATTAATCTGCACTCTCATTAGATTTCTTCTAAAATTAATTGGGCTTCATTGTTTATGTGCTTATATTTTCTATAAAGAGAGTAGTATGTATTTGCAACAGCAGTATTAGCAAGAAATTCTTTAAGGCATAACTTTAATAAATGTTGTTTTTTTGGCTGAAGCAAAGGACTCTGAAATTCTTTCATACTGATGTGTAGGAACAAATTTAGCCCTTAAAAACAAACCAGGAATGTTCATAGCTTAACAACATTGCTTTGCATATTTCAGATATGGTTTTAGGCCTCTTTATGGCATTTTTTTTTTTTTTTTTTTTTAACAGACTGAACTCACAGACTCTTGGGTCTGTATTACTTAGCAAACATTTGATTGCCTAGTATATATCAAACATGGCATAAGACACTGGAGACAAGGGTGGAAAATATTTCATCCTTGCTTTTAGGCAATACACTATTTGGAGATAGTAAATAAATATATAGCTCAGTAGATTTAATGTTATAATAATGTGTTTAGAAAGTACTATGGAAACATCAAGGAAAAGCGTATGATTATTCATGGGGCTCAAGGAAGGCTTCACAGGTGTGACACTTGAAGAAAGAAGGTCCACCAGGAAGATGATGGAGAAAAAGCCATTCCAAGCAGAGAGAACCACATGACGGTATATAACAGCCTGTTTAGGGAACTATCAGTCATTCTGATATCAAATGAAATGGGGTCCTCTTCCCCACTGGGTGCTGCTGGGGTGGACATCTTATGATATCCCCCAAAAAAGAATTTTGTAGACTTGAATGGGAGAATTAGTGATTTTTATTTGCATGAAATTAAATCCCTGCATTTCTAAAGTCCCATTTCCCTTAGTTCAGTCATAAAAGACACATAGCTGGGTTTCAGGAGAGCTAGAAGCAAAGGCAGGGTCCAGAGTTCCCCTTCCATGTTGGAGACAGGTCCAGTACAGCATCAGGCTAGTTACAGTCCATTTGTCCATTGTGTTTGGGGTCCACATGGCTGTGGGTCACACAGGAGAGTGTCAGGAAGCCAAGTGTGAGCCATGAGCCAAGTGTGCCAAGAGGAACCTAGAGAGTCAAGATACAGGGGTCTTCAAACTACGGCCCGCGGGCCACATGCAGCCCCCAGGGGAGTCTGATCCTGCCCGCCAGGTTTTTTGGGCAGTGAGCGCAGCCAAAGTGTTACAGTTGGAATTAGTAGTTCATATAGTCCGGCCCTTCAGCTCTCTGAGGGACCGTGATCTGGCCCCCACTTTAAAAAGTTTGAGGACCCCTGGAAGAGAGCAAGCTTCTTTGTTTAGGGGTTAAGTATCCCAAATTTTGTGGACTTGCAGTGGCCATGCCCATTCTGCCCAACCTTCTATCCCAGGTGTGATTGACAGGCAGATATCTTCCCTGTCATCTCAGCTTTACTGGGCATGTGTGTATCTCCCCTTCGTGCAGTCCCCTTCCCCCAGTGTTATGCGGGAATGTGCCTGTGCCTGGCTTTCCCTCTGCTCCTTTCCTGTTATTAACAACTAGCTAATTACAACGGTATCAGTTTTACATGGCTTGGGAACACAATATATGTAGATGTAGGAGAGTAATGGGAAAGAAATCTAGAAAGATGGGCAGGAGCTAAATCATGACGGTCCTTGTTTTGTACCTTTAGACAAAAGGGAGCTACTGAGAACTCTAAGAAGTCATAATCAAATTTATGTGTTTGCAGGAGATTGTGGAAGGGTTGACCAGTGCAGTTTAAATATTTTACCCATATTTTACTCCTGCTTTTTTATGCGGAGAATTTCATTGAGATAGTGAGACATCTTCTGAGGGAAGATCAGAGATTTTTCCAGCCTAGAACTTCACAAATTCTCTGGCAGAGAATAGGAAAAGCTGTAAAGGAGGCCCTCCTGACCGCGGGAGAGACGTTATTCTTTTTTGGTAAGCAGCCAGGTAGAACATTTATTAATATTGGAAGAGCTTGGCAGCCAGAGCAAATACCTCAACTATCATCTTGAGTCAGACGTCAGACAGCCCCAAGTTGACGCTCTCAGACCTTGTCCTTTGCCTTTTGTGCACAATCACCGCGGTCAGAGAATGAACTCCCCGAGGGTTTATTTTTAGGGAGTGACATGAATTATAGGCTTAACTTGTATACTCAGACCTCTAAATATACACAGGGCAAATTGTAGAACCTACGAGAAACTTGGCCTGGTAAATTTCCTTTTATGCACTAACGCATATAATCTTAATTTCAAAGTACTTAATAATACTACAGAGTGAAGTCTAACTGGCATTACATGCAAGTCAAAATAGGTGCAGAGATGAGAGCAGTCTCAAAATTGCCAGGGTGTTAGGAATAAGATAAAAGCCTGCTGCTTGCCTTTGCCTCTTTTGTATTTAAGTTACATTTTACCAACTTGGATTTTTAAGTCTAGGACCTTCACCCCCCCCCCCCCCACAAGGCCTTTGTGTGTGATTTAGAAAAAAGCCCAGAATATGGGCTGGATATCTGATGCCACGTGTCACCGTGGTCAGGGGCCTCTGTGTAGCGTACCAGTGACCCACTGTTCCGACTACAACTGCAGACTTAACCTTGATTACTTTTTGGTACATTTTGGGTTATCCGTCACTTCTTTCTTCTTCTTCTAAAAAAAAAAAAAAAAAAGTAGAAAATGCTATTGGTCTTTTTTCTTTCCTTTTGTTACTCATTTTGCATTGGCAGCTGTATTTCCCAGTTAGGAATCATAGTTGTTTTGTTGGCCAATTGTGGCATATAGGAAGTTGTGATAAAATATGGAAAGTTGCCCTAGCCGTTGCTCAGTGGTTAGAGTGTTGGCCCAAGGACTGAAGGGTCTTGGGTTTGATTCTCGGTCATGGGCAAGATCCTCGGTTGCATGCTTGATACCTGGCCCTGGCCAGAGTGAATCGGGGAGGCAACCAACCAGTGTGTCTCTCTCGCATCAATGTTTCTCTTTCTCTCTCTCTGTAAAAATCAATAGGAAAAATATCCTCAGGTGAGGATTAAAAAAATTATAACTTATGGAAGGCTCCTTTTGGGTAGTGTCATAGTAGCTGGCTGTTTTTGTATATGTATTATTTCACATGGGCAAAACTGTGTAAGTCATAACACATCAAGAACTGACAACTTTTTCTTTTATTTCTTTGTTAGTCCTTTCAATGTCAAGGTACATCGAGAGGAGAATCAAGAAAATAGATCTTAGCTTTTTCATCTGAAATTGTGTTGTTTTTTATTTTTATGTTCAACTTTTTTTCTCTCTGTCTCAAACTTTACTATAGCATTTTAAAACAAATGGGAATAAAAAGTAAGCACAACAGGGGTGGACAGATAGTCATACAAGGCACATAAAGAGCAGCAGTAGTTTCCTAGATTTGTTAATTATTTTAACATTATAGCAGACTGTTGGGAAATTGCTTATCTTCTTGGCAGAGGGAACTTTTCCATTTTTAATAAGACCATAGAAAAGACAAGATTCCAAATCAGATTTAAATTGCCAAAAATCATCTGGAGAATAGCTGCTGACAAAGAAGTCGGATATTGAGACATTTGGCAGGCTTCCTCCGCTTGCTGGCGTTACAAAACCCACAGGGGACAGCCTCGATTTTAAAAGAGGAGTGGCATCCTTGGAATCTCCGCTAGAATCTGCTGAGGTTAAAATAGACCTGATGCCTTCTAAGCGACAGAAAATAGAATGTGCCTAGTGATGGCCAAAGCGGGGCATGCAGAAAGCCCTCTTGCACTGGTTTAAAGGAACAGGACTAGGCCTGAAGCGCCAGGGCTCAAGGGTCTTCTAGGTGTTTTTTTTTTTTTTTTTTGTATGTGTGTGTGTGTGTGTGTTTTTAACTTTCAGGCAAATTCTGCTTTGGAAAAAACTTAAGTAATATGTGAATTAGGAAATTGTGAAAGAAGGAGGAAGGCTTGATTCCAGTCAGATTTTTGGCCTAAAATATATAACTGTTTAGTTAAAAGTAAACATGCTTTCAATGTTCTTCCAAAGAAAAACATAGTTTATGTCTAGGATGAATGTTTTAAAGGTTCTGGGTATCGGACACAGGTAAGTGTTTTAAAAATTTTTTAGATTTACGATTTTAAAAGTTTAGGGGGGAAAAAAGAGCTACCTTGCCAAGTGTCAGTGTGGTAACTCATGGCACATTTTTCATATTTAATCACCCAATTATGTGAAAAGCTCTTTTTAGGCAATTGAATGTTAATGATGAGTCGTTAAGGGACTAATGGTGCATATTTTAGGTTTGGAAGATGGTGTCATAAGTTTAATTAATTTAGATCTGGCTATTAGAAACAGAAGAATTTTAACAGGGCTCTGAAAACAAGTTAAAGTCGTGCAGCAGGCAAAATGAGCCAGAGGAAATATTATATATGAGAGGCTTTTTAAATTAGGGATTTCCATGACTTGGGGATGGTCAGTTTATAATAAGTTTTCTCTTTTTGTTTATATGAACAAATATTTAAGTGTTTACAACGTGTTCCAAACTTGATTGAGAACTGAAGGAACCATCAGGAAAAACAAAAATTAAAGAAAAAGAAAATAAAGAGAAAATTTGAAAAAGTACATCCACTTAAGTTGTGTGAGTCCATTAGGACAGACAAGTTGTATATTCAGGCAATAGTTAAATAAATATTCAGATAGAATATTAAATGGTACATACTTACCTTTTGCATAAGACTATGAATAGCTAACACGTATTGAATACTTATTTTACATATATTAACTTGTTTAATCCTCACACAACTTTATGTGAGGTAGATTGCTCCCTTCTCCCCTTCCCCCCCTACCCCCATTTTATAAACAGGAACACTGAGGAACAGAGGAGATAAGAAACTTACCCAAGGTTACACAGCTAATAAAGAGTAGTCAGAATCTGAATCTAACCTGTATGGGCCCAGACCCATGATTGAACACTTTGGCTGTATTGCCTCACATAGAATAAAACAGCTAATTTTTGGAGGATACTTACTGAGGATAGTACTTAAGCTGCAAATTATAAAGCAGTATGTATTCTTGGGTAGCATGGGGTGAAGGATCAGAAGCAGAGAAATTTGTATTTTGGAAAAGATGCAGGAAGAACCAAAAGCTTGAGTAAAGGATGCAAATGTCAATGAGACTACTAGTGAAAAATTATTTAGCACTTACTGTGTAGCAAGGACTGTGCCTACACAAGTCTCCCATTTAATCCTGTGACAACTCAGTGAAATCAATATTGCTATCCTCAGTTTACCCAGATAGTAAACAACAAAGCTAGGATCGGAATCCAAATGCTTGCTGGCTGACTCCAAAGCCCAAACTTTTAACCATTGCATTTATCTGTGGTAAGTGGGGGTGTAATAAATTTACTCAGATAAAGCTGAGAAGTCTTTCAGTAATTAATAGAAAACAAAATTGTATAGGTAGGTTGGACTGAGATTATGGAAAGCTTTGAAAACCAGATAAGGAGCCATTGAAGATTTTGATTAGGAAATGACCTTTATTGTTCTAGTTATTATAAGACATTCTTGTATATAATTAGGCTAGTCTATTTAGCAGTTACCTATATTAAATGAAATAAATAGTTTGTGAAAGCATTTAGCAGGAAGTCTAGGGAACATAGTAGTCACTCAAAAAATATGAGTTGAATCTAAATCCGCTAAAGAATTTGTAAATTCTTTGCACTGAAGATAAGATTTGAGAAAGGAATGCTCTAATAGTGCTGAATAATAGAAATGCAACTTTAAATTTCTAGTAGTTACGTGAAATAGTAAAACGGAAGTAGTGAAATTAATTTTAATAACATATTAATAACATTTTCTTAAGCTTAGTGTTTATTAATAAGAGATTTTATATCTTTTGGTACAAAGATTTCAAAATCTATTTTGTTTTTTACACTTATAGCACATCTCAATTCTGTCAGCCACATTTTATGTGCTTGATAGACATGTGGCTAGCAGCTACCATATTGGACACCATAATTCCATAGTTTCATAGAATGGAATCTGGTGTCAGATGACTTGGTTTTGAATCCTGCCATTCCATTTCTTAACTGTATTGATATGGACCAGTTACTTATAACCTTTCTGTACCTTAGGTTCTTTAATATATAAAATGGAAAAAAATATATATCACCTACCTCAAAGGATTATTGTGAGAATTATGAAACAATATATGTAAAGCATGTAACTTGGTTTCTGGCAAGTAATAAATGCAAAATAAGTGTTGATTAATCTCCTCACACTTTTATTATTGTTAAATAGCAAGCGTCTCTTATTTTCCATGTCTTTCTTCTGCAAATGATTGATTATCCTCGCCCAAACATTTAAAATTCTAAACCAATCACTAAATAGCAAAGAAAGATTGATGAGCTAGGAGAAAAAAGGTTGTGAGTGATATATGTGTGGCACTAGCTTCCACTATTACTACCGGTATTTCCCTATAGGGTGCAGGTAATATTTTCAATTTGTTGTACTTAACAGACTCATCAGATCTTTTCACTTTGAACCTAGCATCATTATAGATGCTCCCTCTACCAGGGAATACTATCATGTCTAATAGTAATTTGCAGCTTTACTATCAACATTGAAATACAGAAAGTATTTATTTGTCTTTTCTGTTTTCAGCCATTTGGGGTCAAAATGTATAGATTTATTGTTTTCTTTCCTTCTAAACCCTAGAGGAAAGTGCACAAAATGAAAAAATACAGTGATTTATAACACCCTCGTGTAACTATCATATAAGTAAAAAAATAAAACATTGTCAAATTCTCAAAAAGTCCCCTTGTTTACCCCCTCGCCCATCAATATTTGTTCCAAATTAACCATTGGTATTTTGATAATGCTGATTACTTCATGGCTTTTAAAATAATCTTATCAACTAAGTGTGTAGCCTGTTTAGTTTTGCCTGTTTTTGAATTTTTTAAAAAAAAATCCTCACTCAAGGATATGTTTTTATTAATTAATTAATTTTTTTTTTTTTTGAGAGAGAGAGAGAGGAAAGGAGGGGGAGAGAGAGAAAAAAACATTAATGTGAGAGAGAAACATTGATCGGTTGCCTCCTGTAGTCACCTGGACTTGGAATTGAACCTGCAACCTTGGTATGTGTCCTGACTGGGATTTGAACCCACAACCCTTGGGTGCATGAGACAACACTCTAACCAACTGAACTATACTGGCCTGGGCTGTTTTTGAATTTTAATGTGAATGAAATGCATGTAATTCTTCACTCAACATGTTGTGAGATTCATCCATATTCTTGCATTTAGCAGCAATTCATTCACTTTTATTGTTGTATGGTATTTCATTGTATGAATGTAGCTCAGTTTGTGTGTTCTATGGTATATGGACATTGGTTTGTTTTGTTTTGTTTTTTCCATTTTGGAGCTGTTATAAATGTTGTTAGGAACATTCTTATGCACATAAGCATGCATTTCTATAAAACACACCAAGGATAGAATTGCTAGGTCATAGAGAAAGCAGCCTTGAACTTTAATAGATAATGCCAAAATTTCAACATGGTTCTACCAATTGACATTTCACCAGTAGTGTGTGAGAATTTCCATTGCTATACATCCTTAACAAAAAAAAAATTTCTAGTTCAATAATTCTGGTAGTTGTGTAATGATATCTAATTGTGACTTTAACATTTTTTTTCTGCTAAGATAAATTTGGTAGGAAAATATTTCTGAAATATTAACTATGGTTTCCAATTTTCTGTGCTGTCCTTGTCTTTCAGTACTACAATCAAGAGTTGATACTTTTTAGAAAGAGTAATATAAAATATTTTTAAATTATATTTTTCAATTACAGTTTATATGCAATATTATTTTGTATTAGTTTCAAAAGTTATTTTACATTTTAATTGGATGCATGAAAGCAGTTAGTTTGAGATACTGTCCAATATTCTTTCTTTATACTTTTTATTGGCTTGTGCGAAAAACAGCTGTATTATTTCTAGTCATAATTACTGCTTTAAGCTGCCATTCCAAGAATCATAATAAGTACTGAGATGAGAGGTATGGTCTGTGGTTTACAAAGTTGGATTTAATGAATAAATCTTTCCAGTTCCTCTGAGCCATTTTTTTTCTTGTTAGATTAAAAAAAAAAAAAAGTACAAACATTATAACTGATCTGGATGACATTGAGTGGCTGGTTTCTGTTGAGTGAAGTAAAACAGACTTTTAACAGCTTGTGGGTAATGTCTGAAAGGTAAAGTGACATGAGATAAATGTTTGTGTTTCATTCTGAAAATAGCAAAAGGCATATGGAACCAAGATTTAACTTAATTGACTAGTAATATAATCCTGCTTTAAAAGTGCTTTGGAAAAAAAAAATTGTACTGTGATTTCTTTTTGCACAATTAATACTAACAATGGAAAAATAATTAAGAAGATAAAGATTTGAAAGTTGTAAATGCCAATTCAGTTTTATAAATAATTGATCTGTTTGTGTGTGCATTTTAAAAATTCATATGCACTAAAAGAGAATAATTGAAAACTTTCTGGATAAAATTGTGTTTCTAAAAATACCAAATTTAGTCCTGGATTCTGTGGCTCAGTTGGTTGAGCATTGTCTCATGCAATGAGAGGTCACTGGTTCGATTCCCGGTCAGGGCACGTGTCTGGTTTGCAGGCTCAGTCCCCAGTAGGGGATGTGCAGGAAGCAGCCCATCAATGTTTCTTTCTCTCTCTCCCTCTCCTTTCCTCTCTCTTTCTAAAAAATCAATAAAAAACAATCACAAAATAAAACTACCAAATTTGATGGAAAATTTAAATTTCTAATAGAATATGTATACTTAAAAATAGAATGGTTTAACCTCAGACTTTGGTTCATTATATAGTCATTTAATAGTAGGATTTTAAGCTGACAAGTTAGATATTTTAAAAGGATTGATGTAAACTTCATTTGAAAACAATTATAATTTAAAGTTAGAAGATAAATGGTTGAAATGTTAAGTATGGTCTCACCAAATGTAGAGTAGTGTTAACATAAAAACATTCAAACCTAGAAGGAATTTTTGTGAATTTACTTGAGCCAAACTATCAACATTTGCCAGGAAGCAGAATCTCCACGGGTTGGGATGATGCTTCGGAGAATGGCCGTTTTTTACCTTGTTTTATACATTACAACCAAAGGAGGAGGCATAGGTGTGTTACTTGAAATCCATTTGGTGACAGCGTAGAGAGGCAGGGGAAAGCAAAGGGAGGAAACCTCTGGGATTGGATAACTAGTAAAATGATAGACACATACTTCTTGCTTTTAGTTAAAGTTTAATCTCAGACCATCCTTTGTGGTTACTTTAGGTCTTTGAATTTGCAAGACTGCCATGTAGGCCTTCCCTGAGCTTGTCAGGTTAGCATGTGGCCCCTTTCATCCACAGTAGCAGAAAAATATGCTATGTGCATGGTTATTTTTGATACTTAATAGGAATCAACCTTGTGCCAATTAAGGTTTATTTGCTTTTTCAGATTGGCTTAGAACTTGGAATATAAATTGATTGCAAAACTTTAGTTTAAACTGAATTAATGGTTTGGATTTCTAAAAACTTTACACTTCCTGTGTATAATCACAAAATGTCTGTGTTTTCTGGTAGTTGGGTAAAGGTAATGAATTTTATTTTAGGAAAAATGATTGAATACAAATTTGAATAAATGAAAGCCAAAGAGAGTTCTGGTTTCTTTTTAAAGAAGATAAAGTTTCTGACAAAATTAACAGGTTGAGAATAAAAATAAGAAAAATCTACATGTACTTTGTTTTCTTTTTCATACTTGTGATAAATTTTGAAGCATATCATTTATTTGCTAGTCTTGTCACATCTGTAAGGAAGTACAATATTCTTTTAAAATTTAATGTTAACAGATTCCTGATGATAGTATGTGAAGATGTTGGCATCCACATTCCCAATGTTCTGTATTGCTAATAGGTAGCCTGTCAAGACATTGACTATTTGGAAATATATTTAAACTTTCCAGCCCTTTAAAATCATTGACCCTCAGGTAAGCACAGTAAGTGTGAGGGATCTAGATCTATCTCATCATTTTTGGCCTTTTAGTGTTTTCAAGTGGCCTTAAAGAGCAAGAGAACTCAGAGATATCTTTTAGGAATTGTTATAATTAATCAGCTTATCACAACCTATAGGACAGGCAACATTTTATGTTAATATTCTTTTAATTTGAATGAACCTTCATTCTAACTTGTTGTGTTTCAAACTGTCTTTGATATATGCTGATTATACCATGTAGATTATCCAACTTCAGTTCTTATATACCATCTTAATTTATTATATATTAAAAAAGTTTTAATCCACAGTTAAGTTTAATTCCTTGTTAAAGCAAAAAGGTCAACTTTATAGCACTTTGTTCTCTGCTTTGTAGTGTTTCAGAATCAGTTAAACAGTGAATCGACTTTGAGAGTCTTTTCAGATTATGTTCCATTGATTTGTATTGTTTTCCTTTTCAAACTTAAAAAAAAAAATATTGGCCAAGTTTTTTGTTTGTTTGTTTTATTATTGATTTCAGGGAAGGGAGAGGAAGAGAGAGAGAAACATCAATGATGAGAGCGAATCATTGACCAGCTGCCTCACTACTGGGTACTTAGCCTGAAATCCAGGCATGTGCCCCGACCAGGAATCGAACTGTGACCTCCTAGTTCAGTGGTCGACAAACTCAGTAGTCAACAGAGCCAAATATCAACAGTACATTGATTGAAATTTCTTTTGACAGCCAAAATTTTTAAACTTAAACTATATATGGGTAGGTACATTGTTATTAACTTAATTGGGGTACTCCTAAGCTGGCCTTTGCCAAAAACTCAAGGGACCAAAGAGCAGCATGTGGCTTGTGAGCCACAGTTTGCCGACCACTGTCCTAGTTCATGGCTTGACACTCAACCACTGAGCCACACTGGTTGGGCTGTATTATTTTCCTTTTAGACCCCAATAGTCTATCAAAAGAAAAGCTGGAGTAAATAAAGAAAAGAAAAACCAACGGTGGGGTATAAAATATGATAGTGACACGGAATATCAGTTTCTAAACCTTTCATCTTTTACTTTTAAGATAAAGATACAGATATTACCGTGAGGGGGAATGTGGACGACTGTGGCCTTCGAGACACCTTGAGCGTTGCTTCAACCGATTCCTTTGCTTCAGCAGCAGAGGTAGGTCATGTGTGTTCCTAATGAGGATTCACGTCCTTTGTCAGCTGGAGAGTACAGTTTGCCATTGTGCTGTAATTCAGTTCAGTAGCCACTTATTTAGCACGTGGTAGATACTAGGATACAAAGATGAAAATAGCACGAGTGAAAGTTCTCACAGGAGCTCATAATCTCTGTACAGAGGTGGACATGTAAACGCATCCTTTGAATAGGCACTTTTATATACTATGGATTATGGAAAGCCGTTGACCTTATATCAAGATTCTTAAAATAGTTAAGATTTTTTATCTCAGAAATCATATTTCTAAAGTGATTAGATGCAAAGATTTATATATAAAAACATTCACTTTGGCATTTTAATAATAATGAAAAACTGGAAACAGTCAAATGCTAAATTATGGAACATCATAATTGAAATATTATAATGGCATAAATATGTTCCTAATCATTTTTAATGACATGGGAACATGTATTAAGTGAGAAGGGTAGTATATAAAGAGTATGTGATTTTGAAATAGAAAAGAAAGAAAAACGTGTGTGGTATTTAATTATTTAGGCAGAGAAAACAGACTAATAAAAGTTCACTAATGTATAAATAAAAGTGGTCACTGAATTATAAATTTATAGATAATTTGTTTTCTACTGAGATTTAAATTTTGTACCAAAGAATGCTTACAAAGTGATCATCTTTTTATAAATTTTTTCTACTTAAGACAGGTTTAAAAATCACCAATGGCCAATTTTATCGTAGAACAATTTAATTTTTATGATAGATTTTGGATATTAATGCTGTTTTAAAAATATAAATAGTATCACACATCTGTAATTGAATTCATGCTGTAGTGTGGAAAGCTTTAGGTATGCTACCCAATACCCTGGGCCCTACGTCTTGTTTCTGCCTTTTTAAAATTTCTACTGACCATAATATTTCATCCTCTCAAGATTTTTCTGTATATGTATATTGTCACTGCAGCTTATTGTATCATCTCTTGAATTATTTACATTTTTTGTTATATTTTTTTGCCTGTAAGTTTGCAATAGACAAAATATACCTACTGGTTTTATGGAAAAGCTGTTTCCTTTTTCTTTGCTATTTGATATAGACAGGCTTATGTTTCTGCTCTTTTTAAAATGTTTTTTCCATCTTTATTGAGATATAATTGACATATAACATTGTGTAAGTTTAAAGTGTACAGTGTGGCCCTGACTGGTTTGGCTCAGTAGATAGACCTGCAGACTGAAAGTTCCCAGGTTCGATTCCCGTCAAGGGCATGTACCTTGGTTGCAGGCACATCCCCAGTAGGAGGTGTGTAGGAGACAGCTGATTGATGTTTCTCTCTCATTGATGTTTCTTTCTTTTTTTTTCTTTTTTTTTTTTTTTTAATATATATAGATATATTTCATTGATTTTACACAGAGAGGAATTAAGAGGGATAGAGAGTTAGAAACGTCGATGAGAGAGAAACATTGACCAGCTGCCTCCTGCACCCCCCCCCCCACTGGGTATGTGCCCACAACCAAGGTATGTGCCCCTGACCGGAATCGAACCCGGGACCTTTCAGTCCGCAGACCGACGCTCTATCCACTGAGCTAAACCGGTTTCAGCTCATTGATGTTTCTGACTCTATCCCTCTCCCTTCCTCTCTGTAAAAAAATCAATAAAAATATATTTAAAAAAATAAAAATATAAAAAAGTGTATAGCGTGATGATTTAATACACATGTATTGTGAAGTAATTACCACAGTGAGGTTGGTTAACACCTTCATCACCTCACATAATTACCTTTTTGTGTGTACGTGCGTGTGTGTGTGTGTGTGTGTGTGTGTGTGTGTGTGTTGAGAACATGTAAGATCTATCTACTCTCTTAGCAACTTTTAAGTAAATAATACAGTATTATTATCTACTAGAGGCCTGGTGCATGAAATTCATACACGAGTAGGATCCCTAGGCCTGGCTGGTGATCGGGGCCAATCTGTAGGCCCCTGCTGCACCTGCCTTGGCTGGCCTGGCCCACCTGCTTGCCGGCCTTAGCTTCCACAGCCGGTTGCCTCCCTCAATGGGGCAACTGGCAAGGCGATGTGGGGGCCCCTGCTTATACCTTGGCTGGCCTGGGGCCTCCGGGCTGGAGGCAGCTCATTGTTGAGCATCTGACCCATGGTGGTCAGTGCGCTTCACAACAACTGGTCGTTCTGCTGGTTGTTCCACCATTCAGTTGATTTGCATATTAGGCTTTTATTATTTAGGATAGTTGCCATACTGTACATTAGATCCCCAGAACTTATCTTCTCACCAGAGGTTTACACCCTTTGACCAATATCTCCCCATTTTCCCCACCCCTGAGCCCCTTGCAACCACCATTCTACTCTCTGTTTCTATAGGACTGGCCTTTTTTGTTGTTGTTTGTTTTGTTTTTGGCCCTTTTGCATTTCACATGTAAGTGATGCCGTGCATGTGATATGTCTTTCTTGTCTGATTTATTTCACTTAGCATAATGTTTTCAAGTTTCACCCATATTGTTGCAAATGGCAGGATTTTCTTCTTTCTCATGGATGAATATTTCATTGTATATATACTATATATTGCATCTTCTTTATTCATCCATTGATGGACACTTAAGTTGTTTCCATATCTTGGTTATTTTAAAAAATGTTGCAATGTACAAAGGATAGTACAGATTTTTTAATATAGTGACTTTATTTCCTTTGGATATATACCCAGAAATGGGACTGCTGGATCACCCAGTAGTTCTATTTTTACTTTTCAAGGAACCTCCATATTGTTTTCATAGTAGCTATACTAATTTACATTCCCGCCAACAGTGCAGAAGAGTTCCCTTTTCTTCAAATCTTCATCAACACTTGTTATCTCTTGTCTTTTTTATAATGGCCATTCTGACAGATCTGAGTGGTGTCTCTTTGTGGTTTTGATTTACATCTTCCTGATGATTAGTGATGCTGAGCAACTTTTCATGCACCTATTTGGCCATTTGTGTCTTCTCTGGAAAAATGTTTATTTGGATCCTCTGTCTTTTTTTTTTTTTTTTTTTTTTTAAACCTCATGGGAGCTTGGCTGGTGTGGCTCAATGGTTGAGCACTGACCTATGAACCAGGATGTTACAGTTCAACCAGATGTCATGGTTCAATTCGTGGTCAGGGCACATGTCGGATTTGTGGGCTCAATCCCCAGTGGGGGGCACACAGGAGGCAGCTGATTGATGATCCTCTCTCATTGATGTTTCTATCTCTGTCTCCCTCTCCCTTCCTCTCTTAAATCAATAAAAATATATTCTTAAAAAATAAAAATCCTTATGGGAGCATGTGTTTTTTATGGATTTTAGAGGGAGAGGAAAGAGGAGAGAGAGAGAAACATCAATATGAGAGAAAAACATTGGTCAGTTGCCTCTCATACACACCCCAACTGGGGATTGAACCGCAACCTAGGTATGTGCCTTGACCAGGAATGGAAGCTGCATTCTGTTGGTGTACAGGACGATGCTCCAACCAGTTGAGCCACCTGGCCAGGACCCTCTGTCCATTTTTAAGATTAGATTGAGTTTATTTGTCTTTGCTATTCAGTTGTATGAGATCCTTATATATTAACCCCTTATCAGATAGATGGTTTGCAAATATTTTCCTTCATTCTGTAAGTTGCCTTCTCTTTTTGTTGTTTCTTTTGCTGTGCAGAAGCTTTTTACTTTGATACAGTTCACTTGTTTATTTTTGCTTTTGTTGCTTATGCCTTTGTGATCATATTCAAACAATTATTGTCAAGGAGTTTTTTGTTATTGTTGTTGTTTTGCCAGTGTCAATGAGCTTTTCTCCCTCTGTTTTATTTTAGGAGTTTTTTTGGTTTCAGGTCTTATGTTTAGTTTTTACTCCGTTTTGAGTTAATATTTGTTGAGTGATGTAAGATAGGGATTCATTTTAATTCTTCTGCATGTGGTTCTGCCATTCTGCCACCACAGTGAAGACGTTATTCTTTCCCAGTCAGTACTCTGGCTCCCTTGTCAGATACTGATTGACTCTATTACAAGGGTTTATTTCTGGGCTCTCGATTCTGTTCCATTGGTCTCGGTGTCTATTTTTATGCCAGTAGACCACTGTATGATTACTGTAGCTTTGTAATACAGTTTGAAATCAGCAAGTGTGACGTCTCAAGTTTTGTTTTGTCTCAGGATTGCTTTGCCTCTTTGGGGTCTTTTGTGGCTCCATATACATTTTAGGATTGTTTTTCTGTTTCTGTGAAAAAAATACCATTGGAATTTTGATAGGAATTACAATGAATTTATAGATGGCTAAATCTATAAATCTGATTTATTTCAGATTTATCCAAATATTCATCCATTTAGGTAATATGGACATTTTGACAATATTAATTATTCTGATCCATGAATATGTGATATCCTTCCATTTATTTGTCTTTTTCAGTTTTTTCATCTTAATGGTGTTCAGTGTACAGATTTTTCACCTCCTTACTTACATTTATTACTAAGTATTTTATTTTTTAAAGCTATTATCAATGGGATTGTTTGTTTTAAAATATATATATTATATTGATTTTTTTTACAGAGAGGAAGGGAGAGATTGTTAGAAACATCGATGAGAGAGAAACACCGATCATCTGCCTCCTGCACACCTCCTACTGGGGATGTACCCACAACCAAGTTACATGCCCTTGACTGGAATCAAACCTTTGTTTGATTCTAAATAGAATTAGAAAGTGGTAAACTCAAACCACAGGCTGATGCTCTATTCACTGAGCCAAACCAGTTAGGCTGTTTTCTTAATTTCTCTTTCTGATTATTGTTAGTGTGTAGAAATTCAACTGATTTTTGTATATTGATTTTGTGTCCTGCAACTTTACTGAATTTGTTTATTAGTTCTAATGTTTTTTTGGTGGAATCTTTAGGATTTTCTTTGTATAAGATCATATCATGTTCTGAGAGTTTTACTTCTTTTTAATTTGAATGCCTTTTTGTTTTTCTTATCTAACACCTCTGCCTGAGACTCCCATTCCTATGCTGAATGGGAGTGGTGAGAGTGAGCGCCCTTGTCTTGTTCCTGTTAGAAGAAAAGCTTTCAACCTTTCACCACTGAGCATGTTAGCTGTGGGCTAGTCACATATGGCTTTTGTTGTATTGAGGTACATTCCTTCCTTCGATGCCTAAAATCTTAAGTTTTTATCATTAAAGGATGTATTTTGTCAAGTGCTTTTTATCTTTATGTTCTGTAGATGCTTAACTCCTTGATGGTTTATAGGGAGAATAATTGCATTTTCCCCCCGAGGAAGAAGGATATGCCTAATTGCTCTAAAGTTCCTTTATAATGTACAACTTAAGAAAATATTTGACAAGTGTTCATTGTACTTTGAATTTGTTGTAAGTCATTTTTTTTTTCTTTTTAAATCCTATGGAAAACAAAATGCATGAATACCACAAGAAGGACTCAATGTCTGAGAAACTTCCTAGGAATGCTTCTAGGGTATAAATATATGATCTCAGAATGTGATCCAAGATAAATTCTTTACTAAGAAATGTTTGTTAAATTATTTTTAATTGCATTTACTATATGCCACGCCCTTAAATTAGGGAAAACTACTTTAATGAAGAAAGTTAGTAAGAAAATAATATCAGAACTGCTTGGGAAGTTAAAGTTTGTGATCATTTGGAAGCTTTATTCAGAATTACCAGAAAGAGTTCTTGCCTCTTTAGATTAAAACAAGTCCTGGCATAGGCTTTTCTCAAAGCCTGGTCAGTCGTTTGTGAAAGTGATTAACAGGATTTTCCTATATAAGCTTTGCCAAACATTGGTCTGGAACTACAGCCGTTTTTCTCTGAAAAGTCTATTTTTAAAATAATAGTTTTATTGAGATATAATTCTAGCACTATAAAACTTACTCTTTTAAAGTATATCATTTAGTGGTTTTTAGTATATTCACAGAGTTGTACAACTAGTACCACTTTCTAACTCTATAATATTTTCATCACTCTAAAAAGAAACTCTATTAGTAATTACTCCCTTTTCTCAGCTAACACTTCCCTTCCCCCAAGCTCTTGACAACTACCAATCTACCTTCTATCTCCATGAATTTGCCTATTCTGGACAGTTCATATAAATAGAATTATACAGTATGTGATCTTTTGTATTTGACATTGTTTCACTTAGCATGTTTTCATGTTCTGAAAAGTCTTTTCAATGGTAGGATACCATTGTATTAAGTATTCTTCTAACTCTACCATCTGTTAATAGATAGAAACTAATATTACAGAGAGAACAATTTGTAACCTTAGATTTCATTTTTCTTAGAATTACCCCTCCTTAAGGTATATATTTGTTAACACCTACATAAATTGTAGGAGGCTCTTTTTTTGAAAGTTGCTCTTTAAAGAGAAAATTTTATTTTTTACTAGAGGCCCAGTGCATGAAATTTTGTATACTGGGGGAGGGTCTCCTCAGTCTGGCCTGTGCCCTCTCACAGTCCAGGACCCCTTGGGGGATGTCTGCCTGCCTGCTTAGGCCCATTCCACCGTGGGGATCAGTGGATTCAGTTGCCATCCTATATGATAAAACCTTAATATGCAAATCAACCAAAAGGCAGAACAACTAGTCACTATGATGCGCACTGACCACCAGGGGGCAGATGTTCATTGCAGGAGCTGCCCCCTGTGGTCAGTGTGCTCCCACAGGGCAAGTGCCGCTCAGCCAGAAGCTGGGCTTATGGCTGGTGAGCACAATGGTGGTGGCGGGAGCCTCTCCCACCTCTGCTGCAGGTGTGCGGTAAGGAACAGCCGTCCTGGGCTGTGAGAGCCCCGGACTGCAAGAGGGATGTCCTACTGCCAGCTTAGGCCCGATCCCGATCCCCAGGGGATTGGGCCTAAGCTGGCAGTAGGACATCCCCTGAGGGGTCCCTGACTTTGAGAGGACTTAGGCTGGGTTAAGGGGCCCTCCTTACTCTCCTATGCACGGATTTCATGCACTGGGCCTCTAGTGCAGGATAATTCAAATATGTCTACTAATGAAAGCTTTTGCTACCCCCCTCTGACTTGCTAGCACTTTATAACAATTCAAAATGATACACTACAATAATATACAATGGGACAAGGATAAACATTCAGAATAATCATAATCTGAAAAGAGAGGGTTATATCTGCCATTGTAAATTTCTATTTCTTGAATTATCTTACTTTCTCTGGAATCAATTTTGTCTATTTATGTTGGGTTTTCATTCTTGTGCTGACAGTTTTGTGTGTTTTTTTCTCTCTCTCAAATTTGAAAGTGTAGCCAAAACCGGTTTGGCTCAATGGATAGAGTGTCGGCTTGGGGACTGAAAGGTCCCGGGTTCGATTCCGGTCAAGGGCATGTACCTTGGTTGCGGGCATATCCCCAGTAGGGGGTGTGCAAGAGGCAGCTGATCGATGACTCTCTCTCATCGATGTTTCTAACTCTCTATCTCTCTCCCTTCCTCTCTGTACAAAATCAATAAAATATATTTAAAAAAAAAAATTTGAAAGTGTAATTGTTGACTGGATTGATTTTCTTAGGTAGATTTTGTGGGTTTGTAGTGTTTTCTGTTTGTTTTTCCCACAAAAAGATGAACAGGAGAGCAAATGGGGCTCATTTACTTCGTTAAGTTGTGTTGATTGGCAGGCTTTTCTTTAGGATTAATGTCCTGAAAATAGCCTAGCAGGCAGGGCACACCTGGATATAGTATGCAGAGGGCCTTATTGTGGGCAGGGCCATCACGCACCCTAGCCAATTTACTCTCTTCAGTTTGAATAATTTTGGCTGAGTTTTTTTTTTGTTTTTTTTTTACAAACTGCCTTCCTATACAGGGATGGAGGGAAAGGGGCAGGGAGGAGAATGAGATGTGGAACTACTGTAGGTGTTTGGATACAGACTTTTGTCTAATCTCCCATTTTTGGTCCCTCTTCTTCAATCCCACTCTCATACCTGCCAACTCCGGATGCTGCTTAGCAAATGTCTACCCTCAACAAATGTCTTTCCTCCTGAATTTATTCTAGATTGTGGCTTCCTCATCTGTGTTATCTGTCCACATACTTGCATTTGCTTTCCAGTTTGGGGAAATTTGTGTGTCTTTTTGCTGCTCTTAGTATGATTTCCTCTATTATTTGTTGCTGTTGAATAAATTACCCAAAATTTAGTGTCGTAAAACAATAATAAAATTCAGGTGCAGGCTTGGGACTGGTGCTGAAGCTGAGGGGCCTGCCCTTAGCCTCATGTGTGCATCCTTGAGAGTGAGACCCCCGCACCCTAATTTGGAGATTGTCAGGCAGAGGTACATGTCTTTGTCTTAATCTAGATTAGATTAAATCCCGAGACCTCCACACTTGGGGTTAGTGGAGGCTCAAGTGTTTGAGAAGTTACCTTCTTAATATTTAAGGTTTGTGGATGGTTTTCTGGATCTTGGGCCTTACAGTTAGTCCCGTGAGAGCTGAGCCGTAAGGCCTGTTGTTTAGGTATTTAATTCTGAAGTTGTATACATAAGATAAGGAGGACTCTTAGACTGAACATGACTATCCAGAGCAGTCCACCATCTTTATTTTCCTTGTTTTAATATATTTTCATTGATTTCAGAGAGGAAGGGAAAGGAAAGGAATAATTGATTGGCTGCCTCCTGCATGCCCCCTACTGGGGATTGATCCTGAAACTCAGGCATGTGCTGCCTTGACTGGGAATTGAACTGTGACCTCCTGGATCATAGGTTGAGCCACACTGGCTGGGTAGCCCACCACCTTTCAGAGTAAGAAGAGGGTCTTGCTTGAAGAAACTATTAAGAAAAAGCTCCTACAGTACTACAAGAACATGGGTCAGATCTTCAGGATGCCCAAGGAGGCCATTGAGGGCACTTACACTGATAAGAAATACCCCTTTACTGGTAATGTCTCCACTCAAGGGTGGGTCCTGCCTGGTGTGTTGAACAAGATGAAGTTGCAGAAGACTATTGTCATCTGCGGAGACTACCTCCACTACATCCCTAAGTACAACCACTTGCAGAAGTGCCATATCCATACACCTGTCTGTCCCCCTCTATCAGGGACGTCCAGATGGGTGATATCATCATGGTTGGTGAGTGCTGGCCCCTGAGCAAAACTGTTTGCTTGACTGTGCTCAAGGTCACCAAGGCCGCCAGCACTAAGAAGCAGTTCCAGAAGTTCTGAGACCAGACACCTACCCATTTCCCCAAACAAAACAAAGTTCTTTTTTTCATTTAAAAACAACAGTGATGACAACAATAAACTGTTATTATCTCACCATTTCTGAGGGTCAAAAATTTGGAAGTGGCATATCTGGCTTGAGGTCTTTTGTGAAGCTATAGTCAAGTATGCTGGCTGGGGTACAGTCATCTGAAGGCTTAACTGAGGCTGGAGAACCTGTTTCTATGATAGCTCACTTATATGTTGGTGCTGCCTAAGGCAGAAAACTGAACTGGCTCACCACATGGTCTTTTCTGTAGGCCTGCTTGAGTGTTTTTACAACAAGGCACCTCGCTTCCCCCAGAGGAAGTGACCCAAAAGAGAGTGAGATGGGAGCAGCGACTATTAAGATCTCACCTCAGAAATCACACTCTATCATTTCTACAATATCCTCTCAGTTACACATGTTAGTCCTGTTCAGCATGGAATGAGACATTACTGGGAAGAGAGAATCATTGAGGGCCACTTTGGAGTTATTGTTATTTTCTTTTCTATTTCTTTTCTACTAGTGAGATACGGTATATAGTTAGCCTGCTTTCTTTAACTGTACTAGTAAATTCTATTTGTAATTTTAGGTGGTTTATCTTAAAGGAACACGTAAACATGTAAAAAAAAAAAAAATAGTCCATATTAAAGTGGAACTTAGCCTATTTCATGGCCCGTACTAGTTTTGAGACTTTTGACATTTCTTTGATGTTTGTTCAGAGGCTTTTAAAAATATAAAAGCTTTAAAACATATTACCTTACATTCAGCACAATCATTGCTTGCCAAGGAAGATGAGGGTCAACCTCTCTGGTACTTCTTGCAGCTAGGGCTAGCAAGGGAGAAGTAATTCAGGATGTTTGAAATGTTCAGCTAATTCCAAAACATTATTTGTACTCATTGGTACATCTTTGGGTTTTATCTTTTTTTAAAAAAAATATATATTTTATGGATTTTTTACAGAGCAGAAGAGAGAGGGATAGAGAGTCAGAAACATCAATGAGAGAGAATCATCGATCAGCTGCCTCTTGCAGGGATGTGCCCACAACCAAGGTACATGCCCTTGACCTGAATCGAACCTGAGACCTTTCAGTCTGCAGGCTGACACTCTATCCACTGAGCCAAACCGGTTTCAGCGGGTTTTATCTATTTTTATTGCTGTTGTTATTGACTTGATTCCTTACATGGACATTTTATGGTACTTGTGAACTATGGGAGATAACTAATAAAGTGGAATGGTGCTTTGGTAGAAACCAATAAGTATTACTTTTCTGTTTGAAAAATTTTAAATAAGTTCTTGAAATATATGCTTTTTTTGAGAGAAGAATGACTTAGAAGTAAAGGACATTTCAAAAGTTTCAGTTAGAAAAAAAAAGAACCCCTTTTCATGGTAAATTGCCCATTTAAACCATGTTACTGACTTGCTTCAGAAGATACATCTCACTCTAGTAAAATGTTAATTTTTTTGGAAGCCTTTAAAAAAGTTTTTGGAAATTTTTGTCAAAAAATCCTTCCTAGAAACTATATTCTAAAATGAGAATTTAAGCCACTGTTTTAGATTTGCTTTTTGCTGTAAAAAACTCAAGATTCATTATTCAATAAATGTTTCTGAGTTATTGTCTCTTAGGAAGAGTTGATGATAACGTTAGCCAGTGTCCAATCTTCAGTATGATGTATTTTCACAGCTGCAATCCTATTTTAAGAGACCTAGTTAAATGATCACCTCAGCCAAGCCAACAAATAAGCAAGGTAGACCAATAAATCAAGACTTGACTCTGGAATCTTGTTGGATTTGTTCACTTCTTATTAGTATGAATTATTTTATGTGGAGAGTTTAATTGGAGCTCCAGTTTCCTCAAAATTTTTTCCTACTGGTAGGAGTACATAGATCCTGTTTGTTTTGACAGTGTTTCAAAACTTTAAACTATTCAATATCTAAATAATTTTCATTATAAGTTATTTCTTTAAACCCGTTATGTTTTTGTTCTTTTTTAACCTCAAACACTTTCCAGTAGCATAATATATTTTCCTTAAACTGTGAAGGGAAATACTACTTAAAAGCAGAAAATATATGATGTCAGATATTATTATCTCCATTTACCTTTTTTCCCCTTTTGCTTCTGGTCTAATAGTCATATTTATATTACCTTAAATATTGATGATGCTTAAACTTTTTCTTCCTTGGCTTTCTGAATAGAGCTGATAGGAGAGTACAGTTTGATATTTAAGACTATGGCCTTGGCCTGTGTAGCTCACTTGGTTGGGCATCATTCCGAGCACTGCGATTGCAGGATTGATTCCTGGTTAGGGCTTGATCCCCAGTAGGGGGGTGCAGAGGCAGCCAGTCGATGTTTCACTCTTACATTAGTGATTCTCCCCCCCCCCCCACTCTAAAAATCAATACAAAATCTTTTTTAAAAAAGAGTATAAGCTCTGGTATAAATGCCTGGGTTTAATTTAACTTCTACTATTTAGTTGTGGGACTTGGGGCATGTGCCTGCTAATCTAAATCACTGTTTTTTTTATCTGTAAAATGTTGATAATAAAAGTATCTATTTTATGAGTTATTGGAAAGGATAAATGATATAATCAGGGTAAGGCATTTAGCACAGCAATGAGTGAATATGAATTATAGCGTAGAGAAATACTTTAGAATAGTAGAATAAAAACCTCTAAATATCTCCACAAAAGCATAAAAACATTAGCAAAACTTTTCAAAATAATAATTTTCAGAACTCTGAAAATTAATAAAATACTTGTAAATATTCAAGGACCATTGTTTTTTAAAAAATGGCTGAATCTCAAGAATAGTGAACTTTGTGGATACTTAACTTGCTTTATTCCCATCTCCTTCTTCACAGTAGTCTTAAAAGTCAACAGTCTCACAACTATGGAAACTTTGAAAGCAGAGGCTCAGCAGCCACTGGAAGAAACTTAGTGGCTTTGAAGCTTCTCAAAAGCCCCATCCCTGGAGAATTGTCACTATTTGACTTGCAAAGCACCATTCTCAAGACTTTTCTTTCATTTGACCTAACTTAGAGCTTGCTCTGTACAAAGAGTTCTGTCCCTTGGGCCTTTGTTGAAAACAATTAGTGATAATTTAACATTGCAGCTGACTGAGTTGGTGATACCAGCTAGGGCTAGCAAGAGGCTGACCTAAAAACTTAAAACATTGGGCAATGAGATGTTTATACGGGTTTTTGAAAAGCTCCAGCATATTTCTAGGAATCTAGACAGCCACAAACGTGGCAGGGCTATGCATGTGTGCAGGAAAAAGCTTAGAATTTCCTAACCTCTCATCTCTGGTTGACTTTGATGTTTTTGTTTTTTTTAATTATTATTAAAAAAATTAATTTACAGTTGATGTGCAGTACTATATTAGTATTAGATGTACAACATCATGAGTAGACATTAATATAAGTTATGAAATGATAGCCCAATAAATCTAGTATTCATCTAATACCATACATAGTTAGTACAATATTATTGACTACATTAGGGGCCCAGTGCATGAATTCGTGCACCTTGAAAGGAACTGTGGGCCGCAAGGCTGCGGTGAGCACAGGGGTGGGTCTCGGCCCATCCTCCGCATCCATGCCCAGCCCCTCCCGCTGCGGCCCCTTGTCTGCCAGCAATCCTGCTCCCAATGCCGTCGCTCCCACATGCTGATGATGCTGGGCCCCACTCACACTTGCCGATGGTGTGGAACGATTGGGGCCAGCGCCAGCAGTGGGTGCGAATGGGGTCGGCGCTGTCAGCGGGTGCAGCTATTGCTCTGATTGCCTTCAGGAGCAGGGGGAGGTGGAGATGCCCTCAGGAGCAATCAGGGTCAGGCGCCTGCAATGGGTGCAAGCAGTGGCTCCAGTGCCGGCAGCGGGTGGAGTGGGGCCAGTGCTGGCAGCAGGTGTGAGCACCAGGCAGGACCATGGCGCACGGAGGGAGGTGGAGAAGACCTGAGGGGTGATCGGGGCCGACAGCTGCTGCTCACACCCGCTGATTACACTGAGCAATCAGGACCAGCGCCAGGCGCTGGCAGTGGGTGCAAGTGGCAGCTCCGATGCCTACAGTGTTGTGAGCGAGACTGGCACTAGCAGCAGGGGCAAGCACCAGGCAGGACCACAGCGCACAGGAGCAAAGAATTTTCAGAAACCGCCAGAGGCTCACCCCGATGACAGCGACCAGCGCCATATCTTGGTCAGGCATTCCCGCTTACCTGCTCCACCATCCCTCCGTGGCCAATGCCCATCATGCTCCACGCTCTGCTGCCTGCTGCCAACATTCACTATGTTCCACGCGTGTGCCCCCTGGTGGTCAGCACATGTCACAGCGACCGGTTGTTTGGTTGTTCTGCTGTTCAGTTTATTTGTATATTAGCCTTTTATTTATAGGATTCCTTATGCTGTACTTTACACCCCCGTGACTATTTTGTAACTGCCAGTTTATACTTTTAAGTCCTTTCACCTTTTTCTCCCATTTGCCCAATTCCCCCTCCCATCTGACAACTGTCAAAATGTTCTCTGTATCTATGATTCTGTTTCTGCTCTGCTTATTGTGTTTTGTTTTGTTTTATAGATTCCATATGTAAGTGAAATTGTCTGGCATTTGTCTTTCTTTGTCTAATTTATTTCAATCAACACAATACCCTCTAGAATCCATCCATGTTATTTCAGATGGCAAGATTTCATTGTTTTTTATGGCTGAGTTCTATTCCATTGTATATATGCATTGCTTCTTTTTCCATTCATCTATTGATGAACACTTAGATTGCTTTCATATTTTGGCTATTGTAAATAATGCTGCTGTAATGAATATATGGGTGCATATGTCTTTTCAAATTACTGTTTTGGGTTTCTTCAGGTAAATACCCAAAAGTGAAATTGCTGGGTCCTTCTTTGTCTCTTTACATTCTTTGTTTTAAAGTCTATTTTGTCTAAGTATTGCTATCATAGCTTTTTTGTTTGTTTCCATTTTTCTGATCTTTTTCTATTCTTTTGCTTTCAGTATGTGTGTCTTTTGATCTAAAGTGAGTTTCTTGTAGACATCATATGTAAGGGTGTTGTTTTGTTATCTATTTAGCTACCGTATGTCTTTTGATTGGAGCATTTCATCTATTTGCATTTAAAGTAATTGTTAATAGATAAGTACTTATTATCATTTTATTAATATTTTTTACCTCTTTTAAATCTTTTTAAAGAAGACCTTTTAACATTTCTTGTAATACTGATTTGGTGGTGATGAACTCCTCTAGTTTTTCTTATCTGGGAAGCTCTTTGTCTTTAACATTTCTTGTAATACTGATTTGGTGGTGATGAACTCCTCTAGTTTTTTCTTGTCTGGAAGTTCTTTATCATTCTAAATGATAGCTTTGAAATCTTATTGAATAGTTTTTATGACTTTATCAAATTGAGTATTTTTGATGTTAGTGAGATCTGATTTTCTATTGTTCATAGTTTTTTTCCCTATATCATTGCAGTCTGTTCTAACCCACTGTAATGCTTAGCTTGCAGAACACAGAGAAGTCCGGCATTCTTACAGTCTGGAGTCTCTTTGCCACTGCCCTTTTTATGAAGAAGCCATGCATTTAGTTGAAGAAGGAAAAATTTACTCAAGAGTGCTGAGGTACCGCTTCAGTTTTGCTTATGCTTATGAAAAATGTTAAGGTACTATTGCTATGTTTGTATGATATTTATTTAAAATGTTAATGAGAATAGGGAAAAGTATATTTTTAGGCTCAAAAATTTTTTTTTTAAACATATTTTGTCAGTATTGAAAAGACATGTGTTTCATGTTAAGTTCCTGAGGTTAAGCCTTGTTTGAATCCAAATTTGTAGTAGCCTTGATCTTGAATGCAGTGTAACAGTTGTCTCCCCTGTTTATTTACTTAGAACTGAAATGCTGGAGTGCCTAGGAGACAGTGATTTTCTTGCCAAACTTCACTGCATACGACAGGCTTTTCAGGTATTATTTTTAAACATTAAGTGACGTTACCCAGCCACTCACTCCCCCCCCCCCATGCTATAGAGTCCAGCCGCATATAAACAGGACAGCTCTTTGCTCTTGTTATTGTTATTCCTGACGGCAAATATAAAGTCCACCAAGTTTATGTTTCCTGCCTCCTGTTTCCCTTCATTTGGCTTCATTTGCCATTGTCCTCTCCCATAGCTTCCCAGGCCCACCCCACTTTGTCAAAACAGGATATTTTGATGCTGCAGATGTGTACAAATGGCTGCTTAAAATAAAAATCCTACTTTTTAAAATTACCAATTATTATGTGTTCTAGATCATTTTTTATTTGAATCATTTGTAAAATTATTGGTTTCCTTAAAATGAAATAAAGTTGTTAAACAACAAAATTATCTTTATTTTCTTACATTTTGGGGCTATGTATCATTTATTTTGGACTTTCTAATATTAAATTGAACAGAATTTAAAATCAGATTTATCTCCCTTTAATCTTTTCTTTTATTATAGGTTTTAAGAACTCATTTTATTTTAGTAAATTAGAGCTTTCTCTGTGGTCTGCAATAGTGCCACATACAATGCATTAACTGTATTAGGGTTATTTGTGCTTAGATGTGCTATACCAGTGGTTGGCAAACCACAGCTGGCGAGCCACACGTGGCTCTTTGGCCCCTTGAGGTTTTAGCAAAGGCCAGCTTAGGAGTACCCTAATTAAGTTAATAACAATGTACCTACCTATATAGTTTAAATTTAAAAAATTTGGCTCGCAAAAGAAATTTCAATCATTGTACTGTTGATATTTGGCTCTGTTGACTAATGAGTTTGCCGACCACTGTGCCATATAGTCAAGTGTCTATTCAAATTCATTACAGATCTCTTTTTTCTTTGTGTGGGGATGGATATTTTTTCAGGTTATTCTTTCAGAAACAGCCAATAGGATATTCCTTGCTGAGAGTGGAAGGAAAATTTTATCAGCGTTAATTGTGAAAGCACGAAAGGTAACTTGTTTTATTGGCAAGTATTTTCATAGTTGTTTCTGTTGGACTGATGATTAAAATGCATTTAATTTTTAATAGAAAAAAATAGTTTTTGTAGATAGTTGCAAAGGTTCACATAAAATAACCCAAAGAGCATTGATTTCGGCTTGGGCTGAATTGTTTTCTATGTATAAAGCCCACTCTGTTTTGATCCAATTGTTTATCATAAATTATTCCTACTTTGCCATAAGATCTATGAATGTTATGGTGAGCATCATCATTAGATCTGCTAACAATCACCATTATTATTATTTTGAATACCTCTTCTCTTACCTCCCTTAATTCTGTTCATTAAGAAGCTTCTAGGAAATAATATAGATCTCAGAAATCTGCAAATGCAAATTGAGCTGCCTCTTCCTCTCCCTCATCTTCACGGGGCTGGCTGAGTCAGAAACAACGAAAAGAACTTCTTTAAAACTATAAGGAACCACTTTTCCGAATGCAAGGTGTGTCCGGATGATGAAGAAAACCAAACTAAAACAGGCTTTCCTTGAACCGTTTGAACACCTGGCTTTCAGACCCAGTCTATTTGAACCTCAATCCCATCATTTGAATAAGAAAATTATATTTATGGTACCCTATTTCAGAGGATTCTTATGATGATTAAAGAAACGATAATTGGGAACACAAATTTTTTTACAAAGTGTAAAATGAATGAAAGATGATATCACCTACTTGCAATTCCCACTGTCAATTTATGGTGCCTTCTTGGCCTTCCATGGCGGATAGGTGGTTTGAACTAGTCCTCCTGTAAGAGTGGAAGTGCCTCAAAAGCATCAGATGGTGTCCTCTGTGACCAGGCTTTCACCGAAAGGGCTGACCTAGATAAGCGTACATGTTTGAGTATTAGGCACTTTGCTTATGACATTTTACAAATGTTTGTAGTTTTTGCTTCTTCAAAATGTTGGGGCAACAAAATATTAAACCAAATGAATATGGTGTACCTGGGAAATGTATTTTAACTCAGTAACCTAATCGAGTGGAGATCTAGCAAAAATTGACTTTGAAAGTAACTCATGTACTTTGCAGGCTTGATCCTTGTTATGAGGTTGAGTTTTAGGGTTAAAGTGTGTTTTCTTCTGCAGAATCCAAAGAAGTTTGAAGATGTTTTTGATGAAATGATCTATTTCTTAGAACAGACTGATCACTGGGATAGTACTGAAATGGAACTTGCTGCTAAAGGAGTAAGTTCAATTTTTTTCCCTTATATTCCCCTGGGTTATTTACACATAATATTTACATAATTTGAGGCCACTGAGTTTTGGTTTTGGTTTTGGTTTTTTGGGTTGTGTTTTTTTGTCCTTGTTAAATGATAGTAAAACCAATTGTGTGGTAGTAGTAATGGCAGATACATAAACAATAGCAGCAATAGGCTTTATACATTGGGGCAACAGTTGAAAAGTATTTGTTTTTTTTAAAAGCCTTTCTCTTCCCTTCCTCTTTCCCTTCCTTATTCACTTCCTTCTGAAGGTCAGGAGCAGGCCTTAGCCGAGCAGTAGGGGTGGCCTGTGCTGAGAGGGTTTCAGATGGGCAGGGTTTTGGCTACATATACAGGATCAAACATACAATACACCGAGTGGCCAGATTATTATGATCTCTGAACGCATAATAATCTGGCCGGCCTGGCTGCTGGTCGAACTCTTGATCAAGGGAACAAAATTTGCATATTAGCCTTTGCATATAGGATATACACTGGGTGACCAGATTATTATGTGTTCAGAGATCATATTAATCTGCCCACTGAGTGTAAATTGAGAATAATTGGAGTCAGGCTACTTACTGTCGGAGAAGGGACGTATAAAAAGCTAGGGCTAGACTTGGAGCTAATAGCATGAATTCATAGTTTATAATAAGTATAAATAGATATAGAAATAAATATATGTACTTCTCAGCTCTATTCACTGAGAAGGTTTGGGAGCAGCTACACCTTAAAGAAATGACTCCTCAAGGGCACACAGATCTTGGCTTCTAAGTTCCATTCACAACTGCAGGGAATTCTGGGAAAATGGCTGATCTCAGCACTGGGATAGGGAAAGTACATGATGAGCCTGGAGCATTTTGTTGTGATGGGAGCTTAAAGAATGAGCTTGCAAGAGGTAAAGAGGCTTTCTGGGCAGAGAAAACAGTAGGTACAGAGACACAGAGGCATAATCTTTCCTTCTCTAGTGTTCCCTCACTTGGTGATAGAATTGGTGACCATTCCGTTGTGCAGGCCAGAGACCTGGGACTCCCCCTTCACACCTCCTTCTGAGACCTGGTCCTCACCTACTTCATCGTATTCCTCTCTTGCTTTTTGTCAGTTTTAACTTCTAAATATCTTTCAGTTTCAGTTTCTTCAAATTCTCTCTATTCCTGCCAGCCTCATTGTGGTGTGAGTAACTACAGGCTTTCCTGGGCTACCTCAGTCTTCCCTGCCTACTCCTCCCCTCCCTGCATCCACTCTTCCTCTTCTTCATTCCACTCTCACAGTGCTGCCAAACGGTCTTTAAAAAACACAACCTAATCATCCCTCTCTCTTCCACCACTGCCCCCTAAATTACTGCGAAGATGAAATCCAAAATCATCCACATGGGCCATAAACTCTCCGGAGCTGCCCCCTCCTCCGTGTGCCTCTGTGCTCTCTGCTATAGCGAGCCGTAGCACACAGCATCACTGCGTTCCTTCTTACCTTAAAGTCCTTGCTGAGGTGTGTTCTGTACCTGGATGCCTCCCTAAAGAAAGCCCTCTGTGACATCCAGTCTAGGTTAGAGGCTCCACCGTAGCCTCTCATAGTACCCCGTACTTTTCCCTTTACTGTCCTTATCACAGTTTATAACTGTGTTTTTGTGGGATTTTTTGTTGCTGTTTGTTTCCCCCACTAAACTAAGCATCTGGTTTGCTTACTGTAGAAGTCAGAGCACCTGGTACACTATGCATGAATGAATGAAAGAGCAAGAGGTTCGTGATGTTATGGGCAGGACAGATACACCAGTAACTCAGTGACAACGCAGAGTGAGCTTTGTGGATACCATACTGAAAGCAGGAACAGAGAACTCCGAGCATAGAGTGAAAGGGAAGATTAATTTCACTTGATGGGATGGATCTAGGAAGGAACACCTGTCATGGGAAGTGTCATTTCTGGGGTTGAGTTGTTTTCATATTGGTCTCTCCTCTTCCTCTCTTTTTGTCAGAAATATAATCTGATTCAACTAAAAGCACTCAGCTGTTATAAAAGTCTGAAGCCCTGGCTCAGATTTCATTCAAGATCTATGTAATAATAATAATTCCTGTTTTAACTCATAATTTAATGCAGGTCAAAAATCTAAATTTTTATGATGTTGTTCTGGATTTTATATTAATGGATTCCTTTGAAGATTTAGAAAACCCACCCACATCCATACAGAATGTAGTAAATAATCGCTGGCTAAACTCATCCTTCAAAGAAACTGTAAGTAGTGTGTGTGTTTTTCTTTCTCAACCATGTAAATTTAATGAAAAACAGTCAGAACTGGGAAGATTAATAAGATTTACATGTATATTACCTATAGAATGACTAGTGTGGACAGTGATTCATCTTTTCATATTGGGATCAGATGTGTAGAATATATGTCTTCAGATGAAATTTCCTTTTTCGCTTTTCTATCAGTCCTTGCTTTGACCTGAAATAGACAGTATTTCTTTAGATCTAAAAATAAAAACAAAATACCTCAAGCTTCAGACTACTTTGGACCTAATAAAAAATTGTCTGTAACTGTAATGGCGCCATGACTAAACTGAAATATAGCAGTTGCAGTCAAAAGACAATATATATATATATATAATTTTTTTTAAGTAAAATATGGAGATTCGTGTTCCCAAATATTATAAAATTAGGGGAAGGAGTAGGCAGGCATGTGCCCCTACCCCAAAAAACAGGTTTTTAAATTATAAATTTTGAATGTTTTTAGTTTCTGTTGTTTTTCATACTCAAATCTCTATTTGACTTTTTTTTTTTTTTTTTTTTTTTTTTTTTTTTTTGGTTGGGCTTTAAGCGTGTACCTGGAAGTAAGGAATAGATATTCATGATGAAGTTTGAAACCTTTAATAAAATGTTCAGTGGGCTATGTCATAATTATTTTGCAAATTCCTGATATTAAATTTTAAAACAGCCCTAGCTGGTTTGGCTTAGTGGATAGAGTATCAGCGTGTGGATTGAAGGATCCTAGGTTCGATTCTGGTCAAAGTATGTTTTAACCACAAGAGGTACATGCTATCTCCATTTCCATAACTACTTTGGTAAACTGACCTTGATTAAAGTGGCGTCATGCCAGAGTAGGGTCAGATTTCTTCAGGATCCAGGTGGGTGTTTCGTCCCTACCATTATGGTTGTATTTTTAGTTTTTAATTTGGATAAAACTGCTAGCTTTACCCAGTTATTTCCAGCAGTGCTATTCTTAAAAAAAAAAAAAGGAAAAAAAAAAAAAGTACTTTGTTTTCATTGTTATGCACAAAACTCTTATTGTATATGTGCATCTCTGGGGGGAGATACACACACACACACACACACACACACACACACACACACACACACACGTATACTAGAGGCCCGATGCACAAAATTCGCGCAAGAGTAGGCCTTCCTTCCCCCAGCTGCCGGCACCCGGGACCTTGGCTTCCCTTGCAGCCCTGGCTTTGTCCAGAAGGACATCTGGTCTAATTAGCATATTATGCTTTTATTATTATAGATATATATGTATTCTTTTCACATAGGAACAGAACTTAAGAACTCTGAGAGTTGAATTCTAATTGCCAGTGTCCTTGGTACCATAGTTCAGCCTTTTTTCTTTAGAGAGTTTGTATTTAATTGTTAAATTTATAAAGACAAAACCTTTACTAGTATATTAATATTTGCAGACAATAGAAGGAACTTGGACTAGTTCTTATTAGTAGTTAATGTTTTGAACATTTTAGACCCATCAATTTTGAATTTCTAATAAAAATCACTCTTTTCTAAATGGAAAGTTTATATAGTTATGAATTTAAGACTTATTTTTTTGTATCTGCATATATTTAGGCTGTGGCTTCAAGTTGTTGGTCGGTGCTGAAACAGAAAAGGCAACAGATGAAGGTAAAATACCTTGGACTTCTTTGTTAAGTAATTCAAGGCTCCTGTCAAAAAAACACCCAAGTCCATTCTCAAGTGGGAATGGTGGGTCATAAGGACCGTCTTTAAAGCTAGATGAGAGACTTATTGGTACATGATTGGCTTCTTCTTTTTTGAATTATTTCTCTCTTCCTTAACTTTCTGTAGAGTTCATATAGCAAGTACTGAGGCATGCATGGGGTTTCTGCTAAGTGGGAGAGGGTTCAGGGTTGGAAACTTTGGATAGAGTTTTGATTTTTGTTTTTTCCACTTAATGATGTTTTAAGCCTTTCTTTTTCTTTATTGATTAAGGTATTACATATGTGTCCTTATCACTCCATTGCCCCTCCAACCCCCACTCATGCCCTCACCCCCGTGGTGTCTGTGTCCATTGATTAGGCTTATATGCATTCATACAAGTCCTTTGGTTGATCTCTCTCCTTTACCTCCACCCTCTTCTACCTTCCCTCTAAGGTTTTACTGTCTGATTTGATGCTTCTCTGTTCCTGGATCTGTTTTTGTTCATCAGCTTATGTTGTTCATTAAATTCCAAAAATGAGTGAGATCGAGTGATATTTATCTTTGACTGGCTTATTTCACTTAGCATAATGCTCTCTAGTTTTATCCATGCTGTTGCAAATGGTAAGAATTCCTTCTTTTTTACTGCAGCGTAGTTTTCCATTGTATAGATGTACCACAGGTTTTTAATCCACTCATCTGCTGATGGGCAAGGCTGTTTCCAAATTTTAGCTATGGTGAATTGTGTTGCTATGAACATAAGGGTGCATATATCCTTTCTTATTGGTATTTCTAGTTTCTTGGGATATATTCCTAGAAGTGGGATTACTGAGTCAAATGGGAGTTCCATTTTTAGTTTTTAAAGGAAACTCCATACTGTTCTCCACAGTGGCTGCACCAGTCTGCATTCCCACCAGCAGTGCATGGGGATTCCTTTTTCTCCACATCCTCACCAGCACTTGTCATTTGTTGATTTGTTGATGATAGCCATTCTGACAGGTGTGAGATGGTACCTTGTTGTCATTTTGATTTGCATCCCTCAGATAATTAGTGTCTTTGAGCATGTTTTCATATGTCTCTTAGCCTTCCTTTTGTCTTCTTTCGGAGAGTATCTATTTAGGTTTGTTGCCTCCCCTTTTTTATTGTTTAAAGCATTACATATAGTAGTACATATATCTCTGCCCATTTTTTGATTGGGTTGTTTATCTTCCCTTTGTTAAGTTGTATGAGTTCCCTGTAAATTTTGGAGATTAAACATTTATCAGTGATAACATTTGCAAATATATTCTCCCATACAGTGGGCTTTCTTGTTGTTTTGTTGATGGGTTTTTTTGCTGTGCAAAAACTTTTTATTTTGATGTAGTCCCTTTTGTTTATTTTCTCTTTAGTTTCCATTGTCCTAGGAGCTGTATCAGTGAAGACACTGCTTCAACATATGTCTGAGATTTTGCTGCCTGTGGATTCCTCTAGTATTTTTATGGTCTCCCATCTTATGTTTAAGTCCTTTATCCATTTTGAGTTTATTTTTGTGTATAGTTTAAGTTGGTGGTCTAGTTTCTTTCTTTCTTTTTTTCTTTTTTTTTTTGCATAAATCTGTCCAATTTTCCCAACACCGTTTATTGAAGAGACTGTCTTGACTCCATTGTATGTTCTTGCCTCCTTTGTGAAATATTGAGCACAGTGGTTTGGGTCGATTTCTGGGTTCTCTATTCTATTCCATTGGTCTATATGTCTGTTCTTGTGCCAGTACCAGGCTGTTTTGAGAACAGTAGCTTTATAATATAGCTTGATATCTGGTAATGAGATCCCAATTGCTTTGTTCTTCTTTCTCAGGATTGCTGCAGCTATTCTTGGTCTTTTTTTATTCCAGATGAATTTTTGGAGAGTTCGTTCTAGATCTGTAAAATATGCTGTTGGTATTTTAATAGTTATTATATTGAATCTATAGTTTGCTTTGGGTAGTATGGACATTTTAATGATGTTGATTCTACCAATCCATGAACATAGTATGTTCTTTCATCTGTTTATGTCTTCCTCTATCTTTTTTTACAGTGTCCTGTAGTTTTCCAAGTACAGGAAAACTTTTTTTTTATCTCCTTAGTTAAGTTTATTCCTAGGTATCTTAATTTTTTTTTTTTGGTGTGATGGTAAATAGGATTATTTTTTAGTCTGAATTAAACAATTAAAAATTGTTTAATATACTGGTTTCCACTTTATGTAATCCAATTGAGAAATAATGATTTGATTCTAATAGCTGTCTTATTCAAATGAGAGGCTCCACAAAAATAAGTCTCAAAGTTTCTATCCTGCCTCCACGTTGTACACCCTTCAGCCCATCTCGCCCACTGCAGGCTGCTCTCAGCATTCACTCCGGTGGTAAGGGCATGGACGCTGGAGGGAGGCTGGCTGGTTCAAATGCCACTTATCAACCATAACCTCTCTGTGCCTTCGTTTCCTCATCGCTCAAAAAGAATATAGTATCTACCACATGGGGTTTTTGAAGATAAAGTGCTTACAACCATGTTTGGCATAGTACATTTTGCAAGTATTGGTTATTATATTATTATTATTATTATTTGCATACTTACCTGTAGTGTTGTTATTTTTTAAAAATTATATCTATATTTCTCAGTCTTATTTTTGTAACTTTGAGATGGTATTGCCAAGGACAGTGTTTTCAAAACACAGTTCTCACAGCATCTTCAGAAGGGGCTTCTTAAAAATAATTCTGGTGAGCCTGTCTTTGAGTAATTCTTATTTATTTATTTCTTTTCTTTTTTCCTTTTTTTTTTTAAAGTAAATCTTTATTGTTCATATTATTACAAATGTTCCTCATTTCAATCCCCCCCACCATTGCTCCCCTCCACCAGGTTCCCACCCCACACTCTGCCCTTTCCCCACCCCCCATTGTCCTCATCCATAGGTGCACAGTTTATGTTCAGTCTCTTCCCACACCCCCCTCTCCCCTTTTCCCCGAGAATTATCAGTTCACTCCCCTTCCATACCTCTGATTCTATTTATTCACCAGTTAATATTGTTCATCAGATTTTATTTTTTTTAATTCCCTTGGTTTTTAGATTCACTTGTTGATAGTTACGTATTTGTTGTTCATAGTTTTTATCTTTATTTACTTTCTCTTCCAAAAGAACCCCCTTCAGCAATTCATATAATTTTGGTTTGGTGGTGATGAACTCCTTTAGCTTTTTTTTATTAGTGAAGCTCTTTATCTGGCCTTTGATTCTGAGTGATAGCTTTGCTGGGTAGATTATTTTTGGCTGTAGGTTCTTGCTATTCATCACCTTGAATATTTCTTGCCATTCCCGTCTGGCCTGCATGGTTTCTGTTGAGAAATCAGCTGACAATCATATGGGTGCTCCTTTATAGGTAACTACCTGCTTTGCTCTTGCTGCTTTTAATATTCTCTCTTTGTCTTTTGCTCTTGGGATTTTAATTATGATTTGTCTTGGTGTGGTCCTCTTTGGATTCCTTTTGTTTGGAGTTCTGTGCACTTCTTGGACTTGTAAGTCTAATTCTTTCACCAGGTGGGGGAAGTTTTCTGTCACAATTTCTTTAAGTATGTTTCGGTATCTTGCTCTCTCTCTTCTTCTGGGACCCCCATAATTCTGATGTTTGTTTGCTTGAAGTTGTCCCAGAGGTTTCTTAGATTATCTTCAACTTTCTGGATTCTTTTTGTCTTCTTGCTTCTGCAGAGGAGTGTCTTCTGGCTCTTTGTGTTCCAAATCTTTGACTTGATTCTTGCGATCTTCCATTCTGTTTTTTAGGACTCTGTATAATATTTTTTATTTCAGACAATGTATTCTTTATTTCTTGTTGATCCCTTATTATTTCTTGTTGATCCCTTATTATTTCTTGTTGATCCCTTTTCATATCCTCATAGGTCTTACCGACCTTTTCTAGGAAATTCTTTTTTTTTTTTTAATATATTTTATTGATTTTGTACAGAGAGGAAGGGAGATAGAGAGTTAGAAACATCGATGAGAGAGAGTCATCGATCAGCTGCCTCTTGCACACCCCCTACTGGGGATATGCCCGCAACCAAGGTACATGCCCTTGACTGGAATCGAACCCGGGACCCTTCAGTTCCCAAGCCAACGCTCTATCCATTGAGCCAAACTGGCTTCGGCTCTAGGAAATTCTTGAAAAACCTTATAAGTGTAGTTTTGAACTCTATATCCAGTCTCTTCTTTTCCTCCATTTCTTTTGTTTGTGATCTGTTTCCTTGTCTTGACATTTTCACAGCTTCCCTGAGTTGGTAGGGTGGCTTTGTGTGCTAAGATGTTCTATATGGTTCAGTGAGTCAGCCTCCCAATTACCTGAGGTGGACAGTCTTGGTGTAGCCCTTTGAGAACTGTGTGTGCAGTCTTGTTGTTAAGCCTTACTTGTTGTTGGTATCACTGTGAGGTGTTGATCTCCAAGCCAATTGGCTATGAGGATCAGAAGTGTCTCAGCTGGGAGGGTTTCTGTATTCTGCTTGAATGCCAATAATTATTATTTAAAATGATTCTAAACACCTGGTGTTTTAAACAAATTCCCTAACTGATGATTATAAACTGTAATGCTTGAGAGCCACTGGTCTGGGGGACAGACTTGTAGACTGGGTATGATTCTCACATAGCCCATACGATTGATGATGGGGAAGTTACTATCAGCTGACGTTCAGATTTCCTGTTGCAAAATGGAGTTAATGCTCTTTCATAGGGCTGTTCTAAGGATGAAATGAGATTATATCAATAAGCTTAATTTAAACATAAAATTAAGAGTAACTATTACAAAGATTTTAATAATTATAGTTTCCATAATTATAACATTATCTTTATATCTCACTTTTTTTTTTTTTTAAAGCATGAATCTTGGGCCTTAGTCTTCTTTGTGTATCCACAGAAACCTATTGGGGAACTATTTCCTATACCTGGAATGCCATACTCTAGTCTTTGTTCTTAAATAAATCTTACCTGCTGTTTAGTTCAGTTCAACAATTATTCCTTGGGAGGCATGACCCTTCTTCTTCAGCCTATGCTAACTATCTGAAAGCCTATTACGCTTAGAATCTGTGTAGGGTTTAAAATTTTAATTTATGCAGAACATCTCATCCTGTAGTAATAACTTCAATGCATCCCATATAACGTTTTGGCCTTCATTGGTAAGCTACGTGTGATTTAGGGCGGGGTAATCTCTCTGAAGTATCACATTTTACATATTAAAGTGTTTACATGACCTGCTTTTTCAGGAACGTTTTATTAAATTAACTGGACCTAGCACATTATCTGGAATATAATGAGTACTCGTTAAATGGTAATTGCTGCTATAATATGTTTCTTAAATTGAGGTTTAGAAGATGTCCTAGAACCTATAAAATAGAAAATAACCCCGCCAGGAGGCAGAACCTTAGGGCATAGTTATCCGCCATAGATGCTATGACAAATCCCATAGGACCTTATTTAACCAGGGGCATTCAGCAAGTTATTAATAATCTTAGAGAGTTTCCTAAATCACAACTCTATGTTTTACTGTTTCACAAGAGGCAATTTCACAATTAAATGCTTCAATATTAGTTGGTTCCTTAATGAAAAGTTAGGATTCTAGTGAGCACTATTTTGTACTTAATCACTTAAAATTTGTTTTAGTCTTTTTCAGATAATCTGATTAAGTGCTTGAGTAGAATTTTTTAATAGCTGAAACCATGGCGGTCTCCTTAATCCTAAAAATTATACTGCTAAGGAACATTGTGCCATTCTTGTTTTTATTTGGTTACAACACTGATGATTGTTTTTTTATGAAGTGAAAAAGCCTTTAAGAAATACTGCTTCTCAGCATATTTGAAACTATTGGCTAGGTTATGAAATTCACAGAAAATATTCTATGACTGAAAGTTACTTGTAAGCTTATTTTCTTATTAGGCTGGCTCATCATTGAAATTTGGTTTCCCCTCAAAAGATGATGGATAGCAATTTAGGTTTCTAAAGAAAAAGCAGATTCAAAAAGGTAAAAATAACTCGATTTTCTTTTACTTCCCAACAGATCCCTGATGGATTTTTTGCTCATTTTTATGCCATTTGTGAGCACATCAGTCCTGTCCTAGCCTGGGGCTTTTTGGGCCCTAGAAATTCTCTCTATGATTTATGTTGCTTCTTTAAGGTATGTCCAGTCATTGAACCATTTCTTTTTTCTAAATAAAAAATCCAGTAAGATATTTTCTGTTTGGTTTGTTTGTTTGTTTGCATTTGTAGAAGAGAGAATGTTATTTAAAGGTGAAGTTGCAATGTCACCTAAATTCAGTGTTTAGTGCAGGTAGATCGGTATTATATAGTTCGGTGCTTTTTCCTGCAGTAAATGCAGGTTCATCACCTTGAGCATCTGTGATAGATGCATGATCTCGGGTGGAGTCATGATGTTGGAGTTAAACTAGGGCTCAATGCATGAATTCATTGAAATGAACTGTGGGCTGCAAGACTGCAGTGGGCACAGGGCCCACCTCCGTGTCCCGCCAGGTCCTCCCGCTGAGACTCCTGGTCCCCTGTCTGCCGGCAGCCCTGTTCCCACCACCACCGCTCCCACATGCTGACAGCGCCAGCCCCACTCGCACCCACTGACGGCGCAGAGCCATGGGGGCTGGCACTAACAGCCGGTGTGAGTGGTGGCTGCTGCCCCAGTCTCCCCTCAGGAGTAGGTGGAGGTGGAGAAGCCCTGAGGGGTGACTGTGACCGACAGCTGCTGCTGGCCCCCGCTGATGGCGCCAAGTGATCTGGGTCGGTGCCAGGTGCCAGCAGCAAGTGAAAGAGGGCCAGCATCAGCAGCAGCTGTGAGCACCAGGCAGGACCGCAGTGCACGGGAGCAGAGAATTTTCAGTAACCACCAGAGGCTTGCCCAATGACAGTGACCAGCGTTCTATCTTGGTCTGGTGCCCCTGTTCACCTGCTCCACCATCCCGCCATGGCTGTCGCCACCATGTTCGGTCTCTGCCACCTGCTGCCAACCTGTGGTCGGGGCACATCATAGCGGCCAGTTGTTCAGTTGTTCCACTGTTCAGTCTATTTGCATATTAGGGTTTTCTGTATATAGATTGCTGAAGACAGCTTGTTCTTCATACCTGAATGCTTTTTGAAATTTATAAAATAAATAATATTTGTCTTTATTGCTCATGTGGCAATTTAGAAAGAAGTTCTGGTTCAAGGTAATATGAATGACAAAATCCCAGTTGTGAGAAATAACATGAGAGCTTAGAGTTGTATCCATCAGCAGTTTAAATTTGCCAAATAATAATTTATATAGCTCATTGCTGAAGTTCCTGCTTGGCACAGTGCCAAGAAAGTCTCACTATTCTAGTAGCCTTCAGTTGAGGCTGAATTTCAAGGAACAAATAGAAAAGTAAATATAACAAGTATGAATTGGAAAGTGTTTGATGCTTGAAAGTTTGGCTGTTTCACTATACCCTTCATTAAAAAAATAAAATTATGTTTATGTGCCTTAACATAGCATTTATGTAAATGATTTAAGAAATGTTTATTTTACTATCATTTAAAACTCATTATTTTTTGACAAGTTTACTTGACCTCCCAAATGTAAGGTAAACTATGTGTTTAGTGGGGAAAATCTGGCCTGGGAATTAAGTCTGTCATAGTGAACAGCCTGACTCTGGGAAAATCATGCCTTGTCCTCCTTTTCTTCATTAAAATTGACAGATCAATTGCTAATGAGCCTTCTGGTTACAACATCTGGTGATTCTGAAAGGTGTGCCTTCTTAGTACTTCTTTTTTTTCCTTAATTTTTTTTAAAAATTGATTTCAGAGAGGAAGGAGAGGAAGAAAGAGAGAGAAACATCAGTGATGAGAGAGAATCACTGATCGGCTGCTTCCTGCACGCCCCACACTGGGGATCGAGCCCACAACTCAGGCATGTACGCTGACTGGAAACAAATCATGACCTCCTGGTCATAGGTCAACGCTCAACCACTGAGCCACACCAGCCCTCTGGGCTTCTTAGTCCTTCGTAACATTTGATTTCTATAGGATAGAAATTAAATATCCCTGTTTTTACTTTTTGGAATTACTTTAATTTTCATCTTGGCATAATAGCCAGAAACTTAATACTTAGTAGTATACAACTTGCTTAAAATGAGTTTCAGCATAAATATTAACTTACTGGCCTTAACTGGTTTTGTTCAGTGGATAGAGCATCGGCCTGCAGACTCAAGGGTCCCAGGTTCGATTCCGGTCAGGGGCATATACCTTGGTTTCAGGCACATCCCCAGTAGGGAGAGTGCAGGAGGCAGGTGATTGATGATTCTCTCTCATCGATGTTTCTAACTATCTCTCTCCCTTCCTCTCTGTAAAAAAAATTAAAAAAAAAAGAGTTAAAAAATATTAACTTACTGCAATGAAATATTTTTATTATTTAAAAATCTTTATTGTTAAGAGTACTACATTATGTCCTCTTTTTTCCCCCATCCCATTACCCTCTTATTAGGCCACCCTCGCCTTCACCACACTATTGTCTGTGTCCGTGGATTATGTAAATATGCATAGAAGTTCTTTGATTGATCTCTTTCCACTCACCCACCCATCCATCCCCTGCCTTCCCTCTGAGATTCCAGTCTGTTCCATTTGCTTCTGAAATTATTTTTATTTTGCATGTATCCTGTTTTTTTCTGTACAGAAAAGTGTACATTTAAAACGTATACATTATAATTATTGGAAATAGTTTAAAGTAGCACCAGTGCTCATAGGTAACATTGGAAACTCGGTTATTGGGAAAGGACTAATAATAGCTCCTTACCTTTATGCAGTGCTTTAGGGTTTACAGGCATTTTCTACAGACTGTTTTTTTGTTTTTTTGTTTTATCATAACATCAACCTTGAGTAGTAAAGAAAGGACATGAAATATTGTCCCTTACTTTACAGTAAAAGAAAATGAGACCCAAAGAGGTCTAATCATTTGTTCAATGACCCCTTTCCAATGGGATAAGAAACTAGCCTTGGAACTCAGGACTTCCGACTCCTAATTCAACGTATGTGACAACATTAGTGACTATTTAGAGGTAATATAAATTTGGTTTAGTAAGTACCAATTTGTTTTGTGCTTATTTTCCAGAATCAGGTTCTTTTCTTTCTCAAAGACATTTTTGACTTCGAGAAAGTACGCTATTCCAGCATCGAGACCTTGGCCGAAGACCTCCTGCAGTTACTCATGCGCCGCACCGAGCTCCTGATGGCCTATGTCGGAGCCGATGCCCTGCGGCACACCAGCAGCTGTATCAGCAGTCATGGCCAGGTCGTGTCCACTGGCCTGGTCGAAGCCAAAGTTCAATAAGTCTCTTAAAATCAGACGGCTTGGGTGTGCTATGAAATGTCTTAAGATAACTGTTGATTCTGTAACACATATTACACAGAATTGGTGGAAGTGGTCTCAGGGAGGGAGAGAAATCCAGTAAAGAATGAGTGACCGTACCGTACTCACACAGAAGTCCTGGCATTGAACCCCTGTGTAATGTATCCAAAGCAGCTTTTCACGGACTTTAGGTGATAATTGAAGTCACGAAACGTTGCATATTACACAGCACATTTTGCTTGAATTGAAGCCAGTACTTGGGCGTTAATTGATTTGTCGTCTTGAAGCTGTCTGAAATGTCTAGTCTCATTCTCAAAAACTCCGTTTTTATGCTCTGCGCCTTGAAATAACACACTTTAGCTAAGACCTATGTGGCCTGCACACACAAGAATATATTACTCATAGTGTCAAACTTTTGCCTGAAAATGTATTTTTAATTGTAAAGTTGTTCATTTGTTTAATCAAGTTTAGACAGTAGTGGTGTTTAATATGTACTGCTTACATTATTGCTTGTGCATTTGCTTATGTATTTAAATCATAGAAATTGTAAAATATTTAAATGAATTGACACTGAGCCGTTTATGTTAGAATTTTATATTAGGTTTACTGCAGTTTCCAAAATATATTGTTGGTCCTATGTTACAATAGAGAGATTAAGAAATTTATTTTATCTGTTTATAAATTTGAGCATTTTTATCTTCAATGAATATCGATTAAAAAGATAACATTTATTAACTAAAACAGGCAATTAAAATTTTTTTCTGTGTAGTTTTGAGACTCTCTTCCCAACACCAGAAGTTATTAATCTTAATACAGTAAAGTCATTTCTCCTTTCTCCTTCTCTAAAACTGGTTTTTAGTTGTTCTCACAGAGAACTTAGTAAATACATCCATATTTTAAAAATATTATTTGAATCTTAGTGTGGTTTTAAAGAAGGGTTTTTCCCCCCCGTGAATATAGAACAAATATTTTTAATGGTATAGACATATATTTCATGTCCTTTATGGTAAATGTATGAACAAATGGGTTGTTCATGTAAGTAAAGTTCTTTAATAGTATATTAAGTACTTTTAGAGTTGTGTCTAAATTATATACCACTTATTTGGAGTGGCTATCTCAGTATATAAATGGATTAGATTTGTTGATTTCGTTTTTAAAATAGGCTTTATTCATTTTAGTGTGTTACCAGAAGGATTTAAATATATATTTTTTAGAATGCATTTTTAGATTAAAGTGCCTAGTTTCTGCTTAAGGAATAGAAAATGAAAAATGGGATGGGAGCATATCTTTTATGGTTTTAAATCTGCGTATGTGCCATGTTTGGGTAACGATAGTTACAGAAACTGAGATTCAGCATTATTCTCCATTTGCATATACTCTGTTCCATAATGTACAGATTATAGCATTAAAAATATGAAATATTGCTCTAATGCCTTTTTTAGTATATAGCTCCTTGACTTTTCTTACATATATTCTTAATTTAAGAATTTGCTATTTATACTTTGGATTATTGATGGAGGAGTATGATTAGAAGCATCAAAGCTAAAAATTGCATTATGTAATGTTTAGTTTTTAAATTTATATCTTGTGCTTCTAGCTTCTTGATGAGATATCATTGGCCTTGAATGATTCAAACACATACACACATATGTGTGCACACACATTCCCATTATTGTCTAGGCAAAACAGTTATTGCTTATATTAATTTTCCTGTTTGGGGGGTGCTAAATGGACTCTTTTATTTGAGGAAGATTTTGTTTGAAAATTATTCTGAAAAAATTGCACTATTTAATAATGCTGCTACTACATAAGATAATTGAGTAATTTATTTCATCAGGTAAGATGAGTGGCTTTCCAAAAGGTGTTTTTCTTTTCTTTTTTGCTTTTATATTTCACCTTTTTTAAAATAAATAAATAAATAAGTTGCCCAGCCTTGGCCGGTTTTGCTCAGTGGATAGAGTGTCACCCTGAGGACTGAAGGGCCCCAGGTTCAATTCCAGTCAAGAGCACATGCCCAGGTTGCAGGCTCAATCCCCAGTGCGGGGCCTGCAGGAGGAAGGTTGTCTATATTCAAGAAGTTGGTTTGTCTAATTAAGAGCTTCCATTCAATTAATTTTTTGGTCAGTTCAGTAGCTACTACTTGAGCAAGATGTTCTCTTTGTGGCCTTTAACAAAAGAGTCAGGAGTGACCAAGCAGAAGTTCAGGTAATGCGTACAGGAAAAAAACTCTTCTATGGTAAGAGAAGAAACTTGACCTTTTAAAAGAAACATCTTTTAAAATTGTTTTAACTCTTTAGATAATAATTTAAGTCATTAAATGTTGACTTAAATTATTGACCACAGAAGAGTTCTTAAGACATATGCATCAATTTCAGTTTGCCTTGACATCGGCTTAAACAATTAAAGTAGTATTTAAAAAAAAAAAATTATTTGTACTAGTTTAAAATCTTCTAGTATTAACTCTTTTTAATATTTACTCATGGTAGCATTATTGGAAAATTGCCATTGCCAGAGGAGTCCTACCACTCACTTCCCCATGTAAATTATTGAATTAGTCCTAAGAAAATGGATTCTTTTCCCTTGTGTTTTCTGGAAGACAAAGATAAATGTTCAGGTGATTTATACGTGGTAATTTTATTTTTCTGTTTTGGATTCTCAACATTTTTTCTTTAACAGGCTAGTTGTTGTTTTCTCTAAGACTTACAATATGATTGTTAAATGTCAAAAGGAGATTTTCTTTTTAAAAAGAAGCTGTTTTTCATACTGTTATAGTCAGCTACAAAGAACTTACATAAAGTAATATTCTTTCTTTGCAATTATTTACTATGATTAGAATAATTTGTTGGATTAACTGACTATAAAAAATATTTACAACTTTTTCTTGCCTTGAGATGTAACATTTTCTACTTAAATGATTACCTGAGGATTGATTATTTGCATTACAAAAGAATACTTTATCATTCTTTTAAACAGAATGAAATAGAAATGCCAAAGTAACATTTTAACATACTTCTCTGTGACCTTCCAGAATCAGAAATTTAAATTATGTTCGTAACATAATTTGCTTTTATTGTAATGCGAACACATTGGAAATTATTTGGAATATACATTTCAAAGTGATTATATGAATTAGGCTAAATTCAAATTTTTGGTTATTTGCTTAATCAAACTTAGAAATATCTCTGTATATGAGGCATAGGAATTTGTATGATCTGTGATTAATGGAAATAAGGATTTCCTTTTTTGGTTCCTAGTGATTATATTATGATATTGTTTTGCATAGTTTGAGAACAAACATGTACTAGCTTTACTTGGCTGATATGAGTAAATGTGTCTGTTTCCTAAATGTAAGGACTGCACTAACTAATTTATGTAAAAGTGAAACACTACAGTAGCAGAAAAATAGCACTGGCTCTTTAGCCAAAATAAGCACTATAACATGGATGTATTTCTACTGCTGCCAAATAAAAGAGTGATGGTATATCTTGCTGATGTATTGAATGTTTTATGCAATACTTGTATGTTTGCAAGGTCACACTGGTTGCACTGTCAGTCCCATAAGATCTCACATATACAGGCATAGAAAACACAGACGGCCCAGCTAGCCTGGCTCAGTGGTTGAGCATCGGCCTATGAACCATGAGGTCATGGTTTGATTCCCTGTAAGGGCTGATCCCCTCTGTGGGGCCTGCAGGAGGCAGCCGATCAATGATTCTCTGTCATCATTGATGTTTCTCTCTTTCCCTTTCCCTTTCTCTCTGAAATCAATAAAAAATATATTTAAAAAACAGAACTGTAGAAGAACTGAAATCAGGTGTCCACATTTTTTTTTTTAAGTTTCTTTTTTTTTTTTTTATAATATATTTTATTGTTTTTTTACAGAGAGGAAGGGAGAGGGATAGAGAGTTAGAAACATCGAGGAGAGAGAGAGACATCGATCAGCTGCCTCTTGCACAACCCCTACCGGGGATGTGCCCGCAACCAAGGTACATGCCCTTGACCGGAATCAAACCTGGGACTTTTCAGTCTGCAGACAGACGCTCTACCACTGAGCCAAACCAGTTTTGGCTGGTGTCCATTTTTCTTATGTACTAACTGGGAGATGAATAAAGTCAAAGTATTTGTATTATTTTAATTAATAATTTAAAGTGGTCTGATTAATACCATCCAACACAATACAGATTTATCCTATTGATGTACATGCATCCATCTCTATTCAGACATCTCCCTTTCCCACTACTTTTTAGTGTTGAGACATTTAGTCTAGGAGAGGGAGTACAATGTTTCACTCTCCCTCCCTGAAATCAATAAAAATGTATTTTTGAAAGTGTATTTTAGGATAATTATATATGTACAATATAGATAAATGTATGTAGTTATATTTTAAACTATTAAACTGAATCTATTTTAACAGGCAAACCATACAAATATGAGTAGACTCTTCCTAGCTAGGGTATAGTGTTGGAGATAGAATGAGAAACCAGCTCAGAATCTCAATCTCTTCTGTTTTTTTGTCATCTGCCATACACTGTTGTCTCATGCCATCCTCTCTGTATATTTAAAATATTTCTCTAGCCGAAACCGGTTTGGCTCATTGGATAGAGCATCAGCCTGTGGACTGAAGGGTCCCAGGTTAGATTCCGGTCAAGGGCATGTACCTTGGTTTCAGGCACATCCCTGGTGGGGGTGTGCAGGAGGCAGCTGATCGATGTTTCTCATCAATGTTTCTGACTATCCTCCCTTCCTCTCTGTAAAAAAATCAATAAAATATATTAAAAAATATTTCTCTACAAGCATCTCAGTGTCCTATTGTTACACTATTTATGGAGCTTTGCTGGAAATCTTTGTAAACTCGGTTTATCCACTTTTCTTCTTATCGCTCCTATGCTGCTTTTGACTTCTGTTTTTTTATGGTGTTTCTGTCTATCCCCTGTATTCTAATCTACCCTGCCGCTTCTCCTTTAATCTCTCCTGTGCTGCTGCCGGCAGGCCACCAGCTCTTTGGCTGAGGTCCTTTTCCCTACACCTGAACAGTGAGAAACCTCAGGTACCCATCATTAGAGCAGGAAAGGACTGATTTCAGTGCAGGAAAAAAAGCAAACCTATAAGTGTGACACTTTTTATTTTTCACTTGAAAGCCACAGCAAAGCAACTGGTACATCAAAAACCTCCTCAGTGTTTTGCTTTGAACATCTATGTGTTTCGCGAAGCCTTTCACACAATGGACGTTTATATTTAGCAAGTTCTAGAACTTTTATAATTTGCTATGTTTGAAATAATACTTGGATATAGAGAAGCGCTTTGACATTTGGAAGCACTTGAACTATATGGTTTCCAGAACTTTGCTAATTATTTTATTTAGTAACATTCCGTGAGAGAACAGGCCCTGGGACTTTAAAGAAGACTGAACGCTTAATGTGATAGAAGATGAATAATTTTCAAAATAGGTTAAAGCAGGGGTATCCGTTATCGCTGCATAGCAAACTATCCCAAAATTTAGCAGCTTAAAACAACAAACATAACCTCACATGGCTTCTGAGGGTTGGAAATCCAGACCTGGCTGGTTTTGGTGGTTCTCGCGGAGGGTCCCTCCTGAGATGAGTTATCTGAGGGTTTGACTAGGGCTGGAGGATTTGAGTCCAGGATCGGCTCACTCATGTGGCTGTTGTCGGGGAGCGTTAGGCCTTTGCCACCGGAGTCTCTCTCTCTTTTTTTTTTTTTTTTAATATATATTTTATTGATTTTGTACAGAGAGGAAGGGAGAGAGATAGAGAGTTAGAAACATCAATGAGAGAGAGTCATCGATCAGCTGCCTCTTGCACACCCCCTACTGGGGATATGCCTGCAACCAAGGTACATGCCCTTGACAGGAATCGAACCCGGGACCCTTCAGTTCCCAAGCCGACGCTCTATCCATTGAGCCAAACCGATCTCGGCCCAGAGTCTCTTTAACAGTTGCCTGAATATCTTTAAAACATGACAGCTTACTTTCCTCAGGGTGAATAACTCAGGAGATATCAAGATAAAAGTATCCCTTATAACCTTGACTTGGAAGTGACATAACACCACTTGTGCTGTATTCTATCCCAGACCATCCCTGACAGTGTGAGAGGAGATTACCAAGGGTGTACATATTAGGAGGCAGGCTCATTTGGGATCATCTTGATGGCTGGATATCACAGCCAGGAATCATAATGAATTACACATAGATAGTGTAGATATTTTTATTTTAAAGGAATAACTGTGCATTCTTTGGCTAATCTTTTGATGTAAGGTCAAGATCTTTACTTGGAATATGGACCCACTTGGTATTCTGAGGTAACTTTGTTGCATAAACAAAATCTGTCAATTCACCTGGGATTTCCAGTTTCCCTTGCTTTTAAAGAAGAAACATGTTGCATGAAAGCAATGAGTGTCAATTCCCCTTGATTTTTAATAATTTTGTACCTGATCTAACTCTCTTTGGTTTTATATTTCTTTTTGTAATGTTTATGTAATTTCAATAACATGCAACTGATATAACCAAGTTTGAGAACAAAACCAACAAATTCATGATAAATGTGTTCTTACAAATTGGTAGATCTTAGGTTTCTAAATGTGTTCTCAGACTTAGCATGTTCAAAACACAGCTCCTGGCCACACCTGCCTCAGCCTCCTCCTCCCAATCTTCCTCATCCCCGGAAGGGACAAGTTCGTTCTTCCAGATCCCCAGTCCACAAAGGCTTTTTCCACACACCTCATAGTCAATGTTACCAAAATCCTACTAGTTCTACTTCTTAAAAAATATACCAAGAAAAAAATGTGCCCAGCGTTTCTCAACTATCTCCATAGCGATCACTGTGGCCCAAACTCCCATCACCTGTCATCCTGATCATTGAAGCCTCCCAATTGGTCTCCCTGCTTCAGTTAGTGTATCTGCAGCACATCAGCCAGAGTGAGCTTGTTAAGGTCAGGTCAGCCTGGCCGGTATGGCTCAGTGGTTGAGTGTCAACATGTGAACCAGGAGGTCTCAGATTCCCAGGCAAGGCACATGCCTGGGTTGCAGGCTCCTCCCCAATGGGGGATGTGCAGGAGGCAGCCAATCAATGAGTCTCTTTCATCATCAATGTTTCTGTTCCTCTCTGAAATCAATTATATATATATATATATATATATATATATATATCCTGTAATAAACTTTTCTATTAAAAAAACAACAACAAAAAAAAAACCTCAGATCATGACACTTTGTTCAAAATTCACCAATGACCACCCATTTCACTCAGTAAAAAGTTACAAAACGGGTCCTCCACAGTCCGCCTCCTGCACCACTCCATTTTCTATTATTTCAGCTGCACTCACACAAGCCACTTTCTCTTCCAAGAACATGTCAGATAGATTCCTCCTCTGGACCTTTGTGCCTCTCTCTGACTGCCCTTCCCGCAGATCCCTCCAGCCATTTACATAGCTCACTGCCTCACTTTCCTTAAGACTTTTACTCATCTGAGACCTTCCCTAGCCTCTCTCTGTAGAAGTACAAAATCCACCCACCCCACTCCCAGCATTCCCTGCTTCCCTCAGTAGGTCATATCGCTCAGTACTACACAGTTCATTTATTTGCTTCCTGTCGGCCCTCCTTCTCCATAATGGCAGGGCTTTTTGTTTGTCTTGTCAGTACTGTAGAATTGAATCCTCAGTATCTAGAATTGAGTATTTGTTGAATGAATGATGCATTAATGGGAGAAATAATGCATGTTGTGGATAGCTATAAGTTTTTTTTAAAATATATTTTATTGATTTTTTACAGAGAGGAATAGAGATTTGGAAACATCGATCAGCTGCCTCTTGCACACCCCCTACTGGGGATATGCCCGAAACCAAGGTACATGCCCTTGACCGGAATCGAACCTGGGACCTTTCAGGCCTGTGAACCTTGGACCTTTCAGTCCGCAGGCCGAGGCTCTATCCATTGAGCCAAACCGGTTTTGGTAGCTATCAGTTTTATAGTTAGAATGGAGAACTTTGTTTAATCAGGTGAATCTGTTTAGAGGATATCAGTGAAGAGAGCTTCTAATCCTTTCAATCATAAAAATAAATGAAATTATAAATTAATAGGTATAAGGAGGAAGAGGGTGGAATGAGTTTATAACAGAGCAGACTGATATACAATAGATTGGAGTGAAAGAAGCCCTCGGAGAAAGCAACCTTTAAGAAGACAGCAAACGTTTATGTTGAAGGTAGGTAGGTAAAGAGAGTGGGAAAGAACATTTCATGCAGAGGGAACGGCCTGTGCAAAGACCCTGAGCCAGAATGACCAGTCCAGTTCCATGAACTGAAGGTCAAGGTGACGGTATTGAAGGGCACAAGAGGGTGAACGAGCTCATCCAATAGCTGTTTTAATTACCAACCCAGAACTTTAATTGAAGAAGGGATGCTTTACGCAAAAGAATTTTCATGCTGAGTAAATAGTGCATGGGGACGGGGTGGGGAAGAAAAGTTATAGTTAAGAGCGAACGCTTTTTTTTTTTTTTTTTTTTTTTTTAACATCTCTGAAGATAAAACCTGTCTGCTCAGCGCTGGAAGTTGGAAGTGGCTGTCCCTGGTTAATCTGTGTGGAGGCAGGTTCAATTCTTAAATTACTTTGTTTATATTCACTTTCAGCATGCAGTGAAGCGTGGGAGATCTCTCCCTCCAGAATCCACGCCCTCTCTGGATGAGCGTTCCGGCTTTCGTGTGGGTTGCTTGTTGGGTGTTAACTGACAAGCTTGTGGTCCAGGTCAAAAAGGTCGCTAGGAGCTGAGGTTCCCAGATGCCCTTATGTAGGTTTAGAAATACCAGACGTGATTGGGTCCAATTCAAGAAAGATGAGGTAGCCAAAACCGGTTTGGCTCAGTGGATAGAGCATCATCCTGCGGACTGAAAGGTCCCGGGTTCCATTCAGGTCAAGGGCATGTACTTTAGTTGCAGGCACATCCCCAGTGGGGGGTGTGCAGGAGGCAGCTGATCGATGTTTCTAGCTCTCTATCACTCTCTCTTCCTCTCTGTAAACACTCAATAAAAAAATATATATATATATATATATATATATATATATATATATATATATATATATATATATATATATGATCATGTAATTATTTCCTTTTATTCCTCCTCCCCCTCCTTCTCTACGGACCGCTCTCTTTGGAGTTGAAGATCAGAGCCAAGAAAAAGGGAGCAAAGAAAGATACAGGGGTCCCCGGGCTGGGCCCTGGGAGCCGGCGGCCTGGCCGCGGGGCCGGGAGAAGGGGGCTCCGGGCAGCGGCTGTGGGCGCGGGGTGGGGTGGGGGGCCAGCGCGGCCCATGGATCGGCTCCCTCCCAGTGTCGTCCCTGTCCCACCGGGAGGGCGGAGGCGGCAGGCGCCAGGTGAGGGGTCCGCTTAGAGCCCGGAGCCCGGCGGCAGGCGGGATGTGGCGGAGAGTTGGCCACCCCGCCCCGCCGCCCGCCTCCCTCCCCGGCTCTCCCCCGCCCCCCTCGGCGATACGGGGTGGTGGGGGCGGGGGCCTGGCCCGGGTCCGGGAGCAGCTGCCGGCGCCGGGCCCGCCCGGAATGCGGGGACCGGCCGCGCACCAGGACTTTTATGGAAACTTGTGCCGGCGGCGGCGGCCCGCGCTCCCGGCGCCAGACCCGCCGCTCCCCGCGCAGGACGCGCTCTCCCCGCGCCAGCAGCATCCCGGCGGCTCCGGAGGTGAGGAGCGGGCGCTGGGGCGGGGGCGGCCCCGGGGTGGACGGTGGGGACGGGGGTGGAGGGGAGGGGTGGGAAGGACAGGGAGACGCTCCCCGCGCCGGGCTCCGCCGGCTCCGGCGCCGCAGCGCGCGCCCCGGGCTCGCTGCGGCCGGGGAGGCGCGGGCCGGCGGCCGCGGGGAGAGCGGAGCCGGGCAGCCTCTCCGCCTCTCCGGTCACCGGCCCCGGTGCGGATCCCCGGCCCCGCCGCCCTGGTTCGGCGCCGTGCACCCGGGTCGTTGAGTTTGGTGGGGACCGGCCCCCGTGCGCGCGGCGGGCACCAGCCCCGGGCTCCCCGCGGGGTCCGGGCGGTGAAGTGCGGGGCGCCCCCACCGCGTCCCCCCCGGGCGCAGTGTCCATCCCGCAGCTGTGCGTGTCCGTTTTCGGGGAGCTCATCCCCACCGGCCCCTGCGGACCCGGGGGTGAAGGGATCTCACAGACCGCCCCCTCCCTCCGCTCCTGCCCGGGTGCTTTTTCGGGCTCCGTCCCGGGGAACATGGGGAGGGGGGGTGCGAGTAGAAGTTGGAGTGAACCAGGTAGTTACCTCTTGAAACCTGCCTTGTCTATATATTTTTTTGAAAACGCCAAACCATTCCAGTTGTGTAAACTGTGAAACGCTCCACAAATGCTTAAAAATTAATTTTTATTGTTGGCATTTGTAAAGAACAGAACAAGTTGAGAGATGACTTGATTATTGCGGTGGCTTTGAGATCTTCATTTTATATTTATTAAAGGTCCATAACGTGAACAAAGAGAGTTTGGGGAGGGGGGGGTGCGGAGAAGGGGGAGAAGGAGAGAGAGAGAGAGAGAGAGAGAGAGAGAGAGAGAGAGAGAGAGAGAGAGAGAGAGATAAAAATAGCATAAGGCCATGTCCTAACAAAATGTCTGTCCTTGGGAAAGAGGCAGGTAGAGAAAAGAAGAAAGCCATTATGAGAAAGAAATTCGTTCCGTGAGGAAAGCGACCGGAACATCATTCATCAGCTAAATTTTGTTCATGAATTCATGTAACGGACCCATTGGCTTTCGAGTCACAACATAACTATGTACTGGATAGTGTGTTTAAATAAGCTTAAGTATTTATACCATCGGAGTCACACAGATTGAGTGAACCACATTTATTTCCCCCCTAATCCTCTTACAGGTTAAATCGCTTCCATATATATACATATATATGACCTCAGAATACACATAAGACTGAAATTCTTTGAGATTTGAGGTATGGTAAGGTGGAAAATGCATAATAAATCAAATTTAGGGACAGTTTTTTTTTAAAAATAGATTTAGTATAAGTGAACTTTGATTAGTCAATGTAGTTAGTTGAGATTCCTCCTCACAGGTATTAGTCACCTATTTTCAAAGATAGTTTGTATCTTGACTGGAATCATTTAAAGAAAAATGTGTACAATTGTATAATTTATCCGCAACAACTCCCTTAAAGAGCCCTAAGCAAAAACCACAAAAAATTAGTTTAAATCCAGTTTCCCTCATTACAGTACTATTGTAATTCAGTTTTAATAGAAGATTCACACTTTCAAATCCATTTAAAACTGAAATAGCAATTTTTCCTACTCACCTTACAATGGAGTCTGTGCTATTTTTGAAAATCTGATAAAAAAGACTGATCACTGTGAAAATGTATGTCATCTTGAGATGACTATATTTAGTATCAACAGAGGAATGTATTATCTAGGTTCTTGAACAGTAATTTCCCTCTGAAATTACACTCTAAGTATTTAGGTTAGGGTTTCATTCATGAACAAAATGAAAACTTTATACAGTATATATGTGTGTGTGTGTGTGTGTGTGTGTGTGTGTGTGTGTGTGTGTGTATATATAACATATAGTATATATAGCACATATGTATATATATATTTGGGAGAGATTAATTGGGGATTTATTCCTTAGAACCCAAGTGGCTGGGGATGACATACTTCATTTAGAAAAATAAAAGTACTATTATATTTGAAACACCCTAAAGACAAATACAAATATTGTTTAAATAAAAATACATGTCTAGCCTGGCTGGTGTGGCTCAATGGGTTGAACACCATTCATGGACCAAGAGGTCCCCAGTTCATACTCAGCTTGGGGGCTCAATCCACAGTAGGGGTCATGCAGGAGACTTTTGCTCTCTCCCTTCCTCTTTGAAATCAATAAAAAAAAAAAAAGAAAACAATACATGCCTAAATGAAAGAAAACAATGCAGTAATGTAGAAATGTATATAACAGATGGGTGATGTCTGAAAGTTTTTACAGAAGAGAGGACTCAGGACATTTTATAGTATGTAGGCCACACACACACATACATACACTCACACACACACACCACACCACACCACACAAGAACATCATGGTAGTCTGTAATTTGAGGGAAAATGATCTACAGCATGCTTAACAATTTCACATATTTCTGTTCTTATTTAATCAATCTGTGATCTACGTCACCTGTATAGTTTCATGTTCTCTTTCTTCTGGTTTTGTAATTGGAAATTACATATTACATACATTTGGAATTGCTATATTTTCTTTTTCTATTTAAATAGGGCATAATTTGGCTTGACTTATGGTAGTATACTTTTTACACTCTAGGATGGGTGGATCTTTACCCAGAAATTCAACTTATTTAAGTTATAGTAAAATTTGTTTTTTATTATGAAATTAATACAACCATATTATAGTTATGATTAAGAAGTATGAAGAATGGAAAAAGGGGTATCAAAATCTCACACACTGACTGTTATGATTTTGTTATTTTTCCCTCCTTTCCCTTTGAATATGATTTTTTTCCCTTGTGTTGCCATATGTAAAAGCATCGGATGCAGTATCTTCCATCTAGTAAGTGTTCAATAGCTAGTTCTTTTACTCTTCCCTTTTTTTCCTTCTTGTCATCACTTCCTTTTTGCTCTCAGATTAAAATACAGGTAGATTGGGGCTCCCTAAGTCAGGTTTTGAGGTTGGTGAAATTTGATTTCCTCCTTCTTTTCTGTACCTCTTGTCTGTCCTTTACTCCCCTTTGACTGCCTCCCTCACTCTGGTCCAAATAGGCTTCTCCTAAAAAATAACAAAACAAAATAGGCTTCTCCTTTGTCTTCAGTTCCTATTTATTTGTTTATTTTTTATTCATTTATTTTTTAATATATTTTATTTTATTTTTTTATTTTATTTATTTTTTACAGAGAGGAAGAGAGAGGGAGAGAGATTGGAACATTGATGAGAGAGAAACATTGATCAGCTGCCTCTTGCACACCCCCACTGGGGATGTGCCCACAACCAAGGTACATGCCCTTGACCAGAATCTAACCAGGGACCTTGAACTCCCAAGGCCGATGCTCTATCCACTGAGCCAAACTGGTCTCAGCTTTATTTATTTGTTTGTTTGTTTTTAAAATATATTTAGTTCCTGTTTATTTAGATCAGGGGCCATGAACTGGCTGCCCAAAAGCCACTTGCAGTCACAGACATGCTTACAATTTGGTACGTTTTATATTAAAATACTGATTCCCAGCCTCTCTTGAAAATTGGAAGAAGTTGGCAAAACAGAGTCCACATTTCTTCATTGCAAGAATGTACTGGAACTAAGCAGCGGCTCCCCACTCAGACAGGGTGCACACTCTCCTTCTCACATAGACTCCACCGTTCCCTGTTGTTCTACACCTTAGTCATCACTCACTTACATTACCCATCAATGACACCGCATCGCACTCGCTCACATTACCTGACCCCAGTCTAAGGAAGTCTGAAGGCAAGTCTGAAGTCATGATATGAAGGAAGTCTGCTGGACTTGGCATTAGGAACCTGGATTTTAAATGTCATAGATATATTTAGAATAGCAAGCCTTCTCTTAAACAATGCTGTTATAGGAGTGGGGAGAAGTTAGCATTCGTTGACACTACTTGCTAGTCAGATTGAGTTGAAAGGGACCATGTATTGCTGACTAAAACAAAATATTTTAACTGGTGAGATTTTAGAAAGCATGGAAAAGATATTTCTGGGAGAGATCCCCAGAGGTTTGCCACCAAGAGGAGTTAGCTACTATTCTGCCTCCCACCCCACCCACCCACTCCCACTATGTCCTTCCCTGGAAGGCCTTCTTCCACTTGCCGAGAGGCACAGGACCCTCCACAGATTACTGCGTCCATTCCTGTAACCAGCCAACTTCCTGAAGCCCTACCTTCAGGTTTTTATGATATCTAGTTTAATGTAAGCTCACTCCATTTTATTTTTCTATTATTTCATTTTCATTCAACATAGGCCCTTCTATTAAAGATATTAATTATAAGTTCTATTTGGGTTGATTTTTTGAATCAGACGGTTGTCCTGTTATTTCTTTGTCCTCCATCCATTTGCTCAAATATGAATTGAGGTTGTACTGTGTCCTAGTTGTTTTGTGAGACACTAAGGATGGAGAACAGAGTAGACAAGGGCGGGCTATAGGGGTCAATGGGAGAGAAAAAAGGGAACATATGTGATACTTTCAACAATAATGATTAAAAAAAATACACACGCACACACAAAAACAGAGTAGAGCAGTTTTGACCTTTCAGGGACTTATAGTAGGTGAGTGCTCTTTGAAAAATACCACAGACAGTCATATGAATGCAAAGTATTATGTATTATTAATACAGAAGATTGTCACGGCAGGTTAAAAATAAGAGTCTTGGTTATCAGTAAGGAATTGTGGATGAGTAAGGTAAAAAATCTCACTATGTCAAATAGGTAGAATAGGATGTAATTTCATTCTTTCGAATTGTGATGAGATTTATGACAGGTTTTATAATATAATTTTAAAATATAAAGTTACACCTTCATTAATTAAATCATAAAGATATTTAAGTTTATATTCTTGTACAAGTGAAATATAATAAAAATTTAGGCAGACATTTTATAAAGCTCAAAGCAGTGTTGTTTGTTCAAAAGACTGCAAAGAGGTAGGTTTTAACAGTTATTGTAGTATATAGGTAAGTGTTCTATCTCAACTTAGAAGTTGAGACAAAGAATATACTTGATATAGACTTAAAGCTGTCACTGTCCTGACAATTCTGTTCTCCTTCAGAAACCAGATAATACATTATTCACACAATGAAACGATTATTGTAAATGACAGCTATAATTTAAAATTATTTTCTTGATTCCTGCATTATTTGCTCTTAAAATATTTAAATTGCATATCTAAAAGTCAAGAAAAATTAATTAAATTTAGACAGTTTAGAGGTTCAATGACATTCTAAAACAGGAACATTAGCATATTTTGCTACAAAGGTCCTTAAGCAAACAAAGTGATTTCAAATAAGTATTTTTTAAAATGTTTTTATTGATCTGAGAGAGAGAGGAAGAGTAGAGAGAGAGATAGAAACATCGATAGGCTGCCTCTTGCATGCCTCCTACTGGGGATTGAGCCCATAATCCAGGTATGTGCCCTGACTGGGAATCAAACTGGTGACCTCCTGGTGTATAGCTCAATGGATGCTCAACCACTGAGCTATACCGGCTGGGCTCAAATTATTTTGAATTAATGTTTTATCAAATTGAAAATTGCAAATGTTTGTAAATTTTTGTATAAGAGAGGGTTTATGAAAATTTATGACAAGATTGAACCTATATATATCATTTGTTCTACATTTTTATTTCATAATCCACATGCCACCACAAATAATTATGATCATTTATATATCGAGCAGCTATTTAGTACAAGGCATGGTCCCTTGTGGGTTGATACAAGAGAGGGGGGCATCTTTGGCAGAGTGGAAGGTGAGTGTACCCTTCTGGGAGGAAGGACGTGAGTATTAGGGCATTGTGGAGGGAGGGTGGGGAGAGGGGCATAGGAGACAAAGAGGAGAGGATTGAAGGGAATTGAATATTTTCAGCTGCAGTTTGGGAGAGCTTATGGCTCCATTCCTTAACTAAAGGTCGGTGTCTGTGACTCCCTTCCACAAAAAACGTCCATGATGGATTAATAATCTAGTGTTGAGCTTCACTAAAATATGTAACATTCAGCTACATTTTGAACATTTCAAAGTCCATGTCATGACTTTGTTGGAATTAGTTAATACTTTAAAAAGCCTTCATAAAACTAACATTCTCACTGCCATTATACAACTAAAAGTGAATCTGGTTGCTCTAAGAGTACCTAATCCTATATAATAAAAGGCCAGAGGTGTCACAACCGAAAGGACCAGAGACCAGAGCACCACAGCTCCTTGTGGGCTGGCCCCACCCCGAAGCAAGCCGTTAGGGGCAATCAGGTAGGCAGGCCAGCAGTTAGGCGAGATCAGGTAGGCAGACAGCTCCTTGCTGGGCTGGCTTCACCCCCGAGCAAGTGGTTAGGGGCGGTCAGGCAGGCAGGCAGAGTGTTTAGGGGCGATCAGGTAGGAAGGCAGAGTGGTTAGGGGCGATCAGGTAGGAAGGCAGAGTGGTTAGGGGCGATCAAGGTAGGCAGACAGCCCCTCGAAGGGCTGGCCCTACCCTCCAGCAAAGAAAGAAGGAGGCCCAGGCCAGCCAAGCCATCACACCCAAGCCTGCAGAGGGAGGCCACCGGTGGCAGGGGAGGGGGCAGCGCCACACAGATGGCCAGCAGTGGCAGCGGGGGGGGTGGGGCCAGCTGCCTATAGCTGGAGGAAGAAAAGCCCCATAGGCTCTGACCAAGGGGTCCCAGATTTTGTGAGGGTGCAGGCTGGGCTGAGGGACCCTCCCCCACCAAGTGCACAAATTTTTGTGCAGCAGGCCTCTAGTGTTAAATCGTGTCCTGTTCTGTTCAATGATGTTCTGTTAGATAAGAAATTCAGAAGCCTTATGTACTTTTGACAGTTTAACAGAATGATGAGACATATCAGCGTTTTTCTTAAGAGAATGATATATGTGTGAATACTGAATTCTTCACTGTCATTACCTACAGAAATAGGAGTACTACATGCATGTCACTGACTTGGACACTTTAATAATAAGATATCAGCTGAAACCAGTTTGGCTCAGTGGATAGAGCATCAATCTGCGGACTGAAAGGTCCCAGGTTTGATTCCAGTCAAGGGCATGTACCTTGATTGCAGGCACATCCCCAGTAGGGGGTGTGCAGGAGGCAGCTGGTCGATGTTTCTCTCTCATTGATGTTTCTAACTCTCTATCCCTCTCCCTTCCTCTCTGTAAAAAAAATCAATAAAATATATTTTTAAAAAATTTAAAAATCAGATATCAAAGCAGCCCCTAACTTGATGAATGAGTTCACTCAATGAATTCTAGAACCACAACCATCAGAGAGAGCTACATTGCATTTAGTACCTGAGAATCATTAAAAACCTATGTCTGTGTTCTGCTTAACTCCAAGTTCATTCTAAGAGAATAACTGCTAGCATGTATCCATTTAAAAGGAAATAAAGTAGCTTAAATAAAAGCTCTGTGCTGCTCACATGGGCAAAAAGTCTGTTTCTCAGTTTCCCATCACCATGTTCGATTGTCAGTTACCTAGTTGCCAGAAAAAGATGACAAGTTCATTAAATATAGAGAATACTATTAATCATGGCTTTTGGCTTCCAACATATTTCTACTGCTCAGACTTGTGGTTCTCAGATGATTGCATTAAATGTTTTGTTGATTACACTAATAGGTAAAACCTTATAAACTCCGCCCCCATCTCCATCACACACACCAGTTGTCCTGCTTTCTTGGCCTCAGCATAATACAGTGGGTAAGAGTGCAGACTCTGTAGACAAACGGCCCATTTTCATCCTGTGTCCTTCACTCATTAATTGTGTGGTCTTAGGAAGTTCACTTGATTTTTCTCTCAGTTTTCCCAGCTGTGATAATTTACAAAAGACTTCAAATCCTAATAAACTCTAAGACATTATTTTTGTACTAATATTTTAAGAAATTTTAAATTACTAGTCTTAAGACTTTTTTGTTTTGAGACAGGATTTGATAATAGAATTTCCTTAAAGGGTTCTTGTGGGGAGTAAATTGGCATATTAATAAAAGCTTAGTAAACGTTAGCTTGGATTACTTTCATCATTATTTTTTTTTCATATTATGGTGTGTTAGTGAGATAGTGGGTTTAGATTATATAATACAATCAGTGACTGTGGAATAGAATTCTTTCCTGTGAAGCTAATACACCAAATGAAGTCAAATTTATACCTTTAACCTTGGTTTAGCCCAGAAAGACAACTGAGTCAACAATTGGAATACACTGTTGTTTCTTTTAAAAATATATATATTTTATTGATTTTTTTACAGAGAGAAAGGGAGAGGGATGGAGAGTTAGAAACATGGATCAGCTGCCTCCTGCACACCCCCTACTAGGAATGTGCCCACAACCAAGGTACATGTCCTTGACCGGAATTGAACCTGGGACACTTCAGTCCACAGGCCAACACTCTATCCACTGAGCCAAATCAGTTAGGGCTACACTGTTGTTTCTCCCAGCCAGAGTCATACCTTTAAACAATTATTTATAAAGGAATCCCATAAGTATTTATCTGCTTGGTTTTGAAATTAATTTTTCTTCTTTTTAAAAAAATATATTTTATTGGTTTTTTACAGAGAGGAAGAGAGAGGGATAGAGAGTTAGAAACATCGATGAGAGAGAGAGACATCGATCAGCTGCCTCTTGCACACCCCCTACTAGGGATGCACCCGCAACCAAGGTACATGCCCTTGACCGGAATCGAACCTGGGACCCTTAAGTCTAGTTAAGAGATATGAGTTCTCTTGGTTGGTAATCTAGACCTTAAAAAACAATTCCATAACACAAAAAGCTCATAAACGTATTTTGCTAAAACTCTTTTATCCTCAAAATGTAGAACAGAGCCAACTGTCAGCAAAAGATCACTTGCTTATATTTTAACCAAAAGAGTTAAGGTTTAGTACTGTTCAAATTTCCACAGACTTTCAAAAAGAGAGCTCAAAATACTGAAATGACATTTAAAGAACTATTCTAAGTGATTTTACTCAGTAAAGTTTAAAGATCAATCTTATTTCATTCAGATTCTATAAATAAGTCAAGATAATAATTTGAAGATTAGATGAAGAGAGCTAGCTGATTCATTTATTCTCCCGACTATTTTTGACAGGGTAATTCTTCATTGTCACTAAGCCATGCAATTTTCTTTCACTTTACCAGGAAAAAAGTCTTCCTGAAGTTCATCTGGCCAATTAATTCAGCTAAAATTTTCAATTCCCATAGTCCCATATGAGATTGCTCAAATTCTCTTTGTACCCTTTGGTATTCCTCTTAAATTATACAAGTAAATTTTAAAATTTCCCTGCTCATTTACAGGGAATTGTAGGTTTTTACTGAAGGGGTACATTATAGTGAGGGACACCAGGAGTAATGAAATGAAACAAAATTATTGATACCTACTAATGTTAGATGTTATTCTAGAGTCTTTACACCTTATCTTGTGTAAACCTAACTAGGAAGTAACATTGTTGGAATTTGGATTTAGGTCTTACGATCAAATTATGGTATTCAAAATGTGAGCTGAAGACTTGTATAGAATGGGGCAGTGGAAATAGTGAAGTAACATATAAGAACAAATTTGAAAGCAACATTCACAATCTTGACAATCTATTAAAATGTAGGAGATATAGAAAAATAAACCAGTAATAACTTTAAGGTTTGAGAAACTATAAGTATTAAGGGTAGGTTTTGTGAGTAATACAATAAGAAATATCTAATAAGTAATTCTAGATATGATAGAAGGGCTCAGATAAGCGAATAGGACTATAGCTATTTGTTACTTTTATCTCAGGCACATAGAAGTAGATTGCTTGTAAACCTTGATTAATGACATACTTTCATCCAAGCATGGCCTGCTTTTATTAGTAATTGGGTTTTTAAAAAAATATTTTTTTATTGATTTCAGGGAGGAAGGGAGAGATAGAAACATCAATGATGGGAGAGAATCATTGATTAGCCGCCTCCTGCACACCTCCACTGGGGATCAAGCCCTTTACCAGAATCGAACCCGGGACCCTTCAGTCCTCAGGCCAAGGCTCTGTCCACTGAGCCACGCTGGCCATGGCTATTAGTAATTGTTGTTAGTAATGTATAAGCACCCACTGACACATTAAACTACAACAGTTAGTACCTTGTTAATAGTTACATGGAATCAAGACCCACTCACCCCCATCATTTTATCTCCTCTCTCAAAGAAAACTAGCCCCACATGGTTTCATCAGGAAGTTCTTGCAAACATTTAAGGAAAAAAAATAATACCAACTCTACATGCACTATTACAGAAAATTAAGGAAGAGAAAATACTTCCCAACTCATTCTGTGAGAGAAGTATTACTCAATTAACAAAGAGAGGTGTGACTCAGTAGTTAAGGGTCAACTTATGAAATATGAGGTCATGGTTTGATCCCTGAGCTTTGAGCTTGATTCCCAGTAGGGGCCATGTAGCAGGCAACCAATCTATGATTCTCTCTCAGCATTGATGCTTCTATCTCTCTCTCCCTCGCCCTTCCTCTCTGAAATCAATACAAAAACATTGAAAAAACAATCAAACAGGTATTACAAGAATAAAACTACAAACCACCTGGCCTGTGTGGCTTAGTGGTTAAGCATTGACCCATGCACCAAGAGGTTGCGAGCTGATTCCCAGCAGGGGACTTGCAGGAAGCAGCCAATCAATGTTGATGCTTCTCTCGTGGATGTTTTTTTCTCTCTCTCTCTCCCTTCTCTAAAAAACAAACAAACAAACAAACAAAACAAACAAACAAAAAAACACCTATCAACTAATATCCTTCACAAATGTGGATGAAAAACTTCTTAACAAAATTTTATCAAATTGAATCTATCAGGATGTATAGGATAATGCATCATGACCAAATCAAGTTTATCCTAGGAATGGAAAGTTGATTTAACATTTGAAAATAAATAAATTCACCATAATAAACATAAAAACCATATGATTATCTTTAATATATATATATATATATATATATATATATATATATATATACTTTATTGATTTTTTACAGAGAAGGGAGAGGAATAGAGAGCTAGAAACATTGATGAGAGAGAAACATCGACCAGTTGCCTCTTGCACACCCCCTACCGAAGATGTGCCCACAACCAAGGTACATGCCCTTGACCGGAATCGAACCTGGGACCTTTCAGTCTGCAGGCCAATGCTCTATCCACTGAGCCAAACCGGTTTCGGCTGATTATCTTAATAAATACAGAAAAAGCATTAGATACTTCAACACTCATTCCTGAAATTACTGCAGCATAACAGGAATAGAAATGAACTTAATCTGATATAGTGCATCTAAGAAAAAATCTGTAGCTAAAATCATACTTATTGGTGAGAGAAAATTTTTTCCCCTGAGATCAGGAGCAAGGCAAAAAAGTCTGCTCTTATTACTTCTACTTAACAGTGTCCTGAAAGTTCTAACCAGTACAATCAGGCCACAAAAAGAAATAAAAGACATCCAGATTGGAAAAGAAAAGATGTTCACAGATGATATAATCATCTATGTAGAAAATCTAATGGAATCTAAAACAAACAAAAATCCAATGGAATTAATAATTTTACTTTAGCAGGATATAAGATCAGAGTACAAAAATCTAATAAAGAGGGAATATGCTAATTGACCTTCATGCCATCATAAAGATGGTGGTGCCCACCACCAATAAGGAGGGAATATGCTAATTGGTTGCCCTGCCCTCAAAGATAGCAGCACACACAGCCAATAAGGAGGGAATATGCTAATTGACTGCCTCACCCTCAAATATGGCAGCTTCCACAGCCACAAGATGGCAGTGCACATTCCCCTCAACCTGCCCCCAAGTCCCCTCTGTGCCCCTGGTTCCGGAGTCCCACAGTCTCCTTAACCCCCCAGCCACCCAGGGCCGCCCAAGGCTTGCGCTGCTGGCAGTGGTAGCAGCAGAAGTGTGCTGGGGCATCATCTTGCCCTGATTGCAGGGCTGCCTCCCACCTTTGAGAGCTCCTGGACTGTGAGAGAGGGCAGGCCAGGTTGAGGAACCTCCCCCTCCCCCGCACCCTCCCTCCCCACCCTCCAGTGCATGACTTTTCATGCAGTGGGCCTCTAGTAAATTATATTTTTATATACTAGCAACAATTATCAATTGAAACCTAAAAACAACACCATTTATAAAAGCAACAACAAATATGAAAATTTTTAGGGGTCAATCTCACAAAAGATATGGAAGACCTGCACATTGAATACTACAAAACATCTCTCTTCTTTTTGTTTTTAGATATGTTTTTATTGATTTTGGAGAGAGAGGAAAGGAGAAAGATAGAGGGAATAGAAACATAGATGAGAAAGGATCATCTATTGGCTGCCTCAAGACTTGTACATGAATGTTCATAGCAGCTTTATTTGTAATAGTCAGTAACTGGAAACAACCCTAATGTCTATCAACAGATGAATGATTAACAAATTGTGGCATATAATAATAATCAGTAATAAAAAGGAATGAACTATTGGCAAATGCAACAACATGGATGAGCCTCAAAAAAATTATACTGGGTGAAAAAAGCCAGACAATCAAGTACATACTATATAATTCCACTTATAGAGAATTTGAACTAATCTATAGTGACAGAAAGCATATCTGCCTGGGGTTGGGGGTGAGGGTAAGAGAGGCAGGAAGAAAAAGGAAGTAAGGGGTCTGAGAAAACGTTTGGGGATAATGTATTTATTAATTTTCTTGTCTGTGGTGATGATGTCATGAATACATATGTCAGAACTTATCAAATTGTGCACTTTTATTTTTTTATAAGATTTTTTTCCCTTATTTTTTAATTAAATTATTATCTGTGTACATATCTTACCATTGCCCCCCCTTCCATACGTACCCTCCCTCCCCAGAGTTTTGTGTCCATTGGTCGTACTCATATGCATGTATATAAGTCCTTCGGTTGATCTATTATCTCTCCCAGATCTTCCTCCCCTCCCCACTGTAATTTGACAGTCTGCTTGTTGTTTTACTGTCTCTATATCTATCTTTTGGTCCATCAGTTTATAATGTTCTTTATTATCCATAAATGAGTGAGGTCATGTGGTGTTTCTCTTTCATTGACTGGCTTATTTCACTCAGCATGATGCTCTCCAATTCCATCCAGATTGCTGCAAATGATGAGAATTCCTTCTTTTTTATGGCAGCATAGTGTTCCATTGTGTAGATGTACCATAGTTTTTGGATCCAATCATCTGCTGACGGGCACCTAGGCTGTTTCCAGATTCTAGCTATTGTAGATTGTGCTGCTATGAACATAGGGGTGCATATATCCTTTCTAATTGGTGTTTCTAGTTTCTTGGAATATAATCCTAGGAGTGGGATCACTGGGTCAAATGGGAGTTCCATTTTCAGTTTTTTGAGGAAACTCCATGCTGTTCTCCACAGTGGTTGCACCAGTCTGCATTCCCACCAGCAGTGCACGAGGGTTCCTTTTTCTCCGCAACCTCGCCAACACTTGTCGTTTGTTGATTTGTTGATGTTGGCCATTCTGACAGGTGTGAGATGGTACTGCATTGTTGTTTTGATTTGCATCTCTCGGATAATTAGTGACTTTGAGCATGTTTTCATGTGCCTCTTGGCCTTCTGTCTTCTTTTGAAAATATTCCATTTAGGTCCATTGCCCATTTTTTAATTGGATCATTCATCTTCCCTTTATTTAGTTGTATAAGCTGTCTGTAGATGTTGGAGATTAAACCTTTATCAGTGGTAACATTTGCAAATATGTTTTCCCATACAGTGGGCTTTCATGTTGTTTTGTTGATGTTTCTTTTGCTGTAAAAAAGCTTTTTATTTTGATGTAAAATTGTGCACTTTTAAAAAGTGTAGTTTATTGTATGTCAACTGCAGCTTAGTAAAACTGTTTTTTAATTTTACAAATTACAATAAATAAATTACAATAAAACTCTAAAAAGTATTCAATTAATCCAGAAGTAGGCAAGAAAAGAACAGTAAAAGAACAAAAAAGAGGGGACAAATAAGAAATAAATAGTAAATGGTAGACTTAAGTCCATTCATATAAATAATTACATTAAACGTTAATAGACTAAACACTGCAATTAAAAGATATCAGAGTTGATTTAAAAAAAAAAATAACAACACACCACAAAGTCCAATTATGTGATGTGCCCAAAAGATGTACTTCACCTGTAAAGACCGAGGTAGGTTGAAAATAAATGGCTAGAAAATGATATACTATGCAAACTAGACTTAAGGAAGGTGATGTGGCTATTTTAATATCAGATAAGTTCAAGGCAATAAGGTAAGTCAGGGAAATTTCATACTAGTGGAAGGGTCAATTCTAACAGAAGATATTAAAATCATAATGTATATGCACTTCAAAGAGTTTGAAATTATATGAGACACAAATGACAGAATCAAAAGAAGAAATAGATAATTCCACATAGTTGAAGACTGATAAAACTAGGCTAAAAAAAAAAAAAAGTGAAGACAGAAATTTCAATAACACTATAACCACCTTGACCTGGTTGGTATTTATAGAATAATACACCTAATAACTACAGGATACAAATTCTTTGCAAGCGTACTGGATACAGTCACAAGCTATTTTGGGCCACACACTTACAAAGATCTTTTATACCATGCATCTTGTGCCTGCTCTACCCTAAATCTTGGGAAAAGAAGCTAAGAGTTATTACAATTTAGTACTTACCTGGATAATGTCAGTATTTCTTAAGGTGCAATTAACATACTATTAATATTTACAAAAGTGCATAGCCTATTTTTAAAAATCAAGTCATTAAAATTCTTACTCAATACCAATATATTTTTCAGGTGAGAAAATACACAAAGCTTTATAATCACCCCAAGACGACACAGAGCAAACATGAATGATATTTCCCAGAAGGCTGAGGTAAGTCTCCAGAGTTAAAAAAGAAGTAGGGGGGAAACCTCAGGTTGACTGTGGAAGGACAGTGATTCAGTGGAAAGGTCATGCTTAGAAATTCATAACAACACAGTGTCAAGATATAAATCACAAGAAATTCTTAGGCTGGTCTTGGGTCCCGTAGTTTTGCTTGGGTTCTAATCTAAGAACCGTGATTATTAAATTTGTGAATCATTGTAAAGCGAATGTGATGGGAAGCATCTTGAGTAGAATTTTAATATCTTTCTAAGTCTTAGAAGTTATATTTTCTGTATTTAAAAAAAAATGGATTTGACTTGTACTCTAGGAGCTAGCAATAATTCACTCTCAGGTGAGGGTCCCTACATTAGCACTTCCTCCAGAAGCTGCAATGAAACTTCTCAGCCATTTTCTGGTTCTTGGCTGAGTGAGGAGAGTTGTAATAAGAAGAACCCGCCCCCAAATTTGGCGATGCCCCCAAATTGTAAACATAATAAAACCTTAAATGGCCAATGACACCATAAGTGGGTAAAATAGAGGCTGGGTATGCCAGATTAATTAGCAATGTGTCATTAGTGCTAGGAGAAAGGGTTTGGCGTTCTAAGTAAGAACTGAAGCGTAATTTATGGAAACTTCTTTTAGAGACCAGCTTAATTTTAAAAAATGATAAAAAATGATTTGCTTTCTAGGTTTTATAGTGGAGGAAAAGCTTTGGGAAGCTCTTTTGCCATTTGGGAATTTTTCTATGGAGCTCATCCTGTTTGGAATGAGACAGCTTTCTTTCACATTAAAAAATATACTATTCTTTATTTTTAATTTTTTAATTTTTTATTTTTTTAAAATATATTTTATTGATTTTTTTACACAGAGGAAGAGAGAGGGATAGAGAGTTAGAAACATCGACGAGAGAGAATCATCAATCAGCTGCCCTTGCCCGGAATCGAACCCAGGACCTTTCAGTCCGCAGGCCGACGCTCTATCCACTGAGCCAAACCGGACCCGGCAAAAATATACTATTCTTATTTCAGAGAGGAAAGGAGAGGGAGAGAGAGATGAAACGTCAATGATGAGAGAGAATCATTGATCAGCTGCCTTCTGCACACCCCACACTGGGGATCGAGCTCGTAACCAGGGCATATGGCCTTACCGGGAATCAAAATATGACCTCTTGGTTGGTAGGTCGATGCTCAAACACGAAGCAGCACCAGCAGGCATTCTTACACAATTTTAATGTTGGTTTATAGAAGTTCTGTATGGGCAGTAACAATGTAAGTATCTGCCTATGCACTTAAGTCCATTCATATAAATAATTACATTAAATGCTAATAGACTAAACACTGCAATTAAAAGATATCAGAATTGATTAAAAAAACAAAAACAAAACACCATTTCTGGCACATCTCAGCCGCAAATAAAAAATAAAGGACTGGACTTAAATTTAGTTTATATTAGATATGGAAACAAGCAAGAACATTAATACACATTAAACTTTTGCTTTATTTTCATCTTCATCTAATTTATTGACATTAGTCTGGGTGCCCAGCCAGTGTGGCTCAGTAGTTGAGAATCAACCTATGAACCAGAAGGTAATGTTTCAATTCTCTGTCAGTGCACATGCCCTGGTTGGGGGCTAGATCCTTAGTTGGGAGTATACTGGAGGCAGCTGATTGGTAGTTCTCTCTCATCGTTGATGTGTTGATATTTCTCTCTCTCTCCCTCTCCCTTCCGCTCTGAAATCAATAAAAATATATTTTTAAAAAGTCTGGGTATCTTTTAATCAAGCAATGGGAGTAGGATGATAAAATAAAGGTTATTTTAAATTAGAATCTAGTATTCAACTTATATATATTACTAGCCCTCAGGTTCAGTGGAATGCACTTACAAAATGGAACTTCTGTACTATATATTAATAAAATTTTTTACTCTCATATTTTCTGTAATTTCCTCTTTTATATTTAGACTTCACACAGTATATAATCAGATTCTTATGGTTCAAATAAAGGTTTCAAACTCATTTCTATTTTCTGTTTCAACAAGTATTTCTTGTATTGCTTATTCTGGTCTATCTTTACCTAACTTATTCCTATCTTTATTTTTTTTTCAACTTTCTTTTCTTTATTTTCTTCTAATGAAGATTCTGCTTTCTTCATCTAAACCTGTCCCAAAAACCTATGTGCCAAAACTTGGCAAAGGTGATGTAAAGGATAAGTTTGAAGCCATGCAGAGAGCCAGGGAAGAAAGAAATCAAAGGAGATCTAGAGATGAAAAGCAAAGAAGAAAAGAACAATTTATTAGAGAGAGAGAATGGAACAGGAGAAAACAGGAGGTTATTTTAATTTATTTTACTGTTGTACAAATATTTATCTTATTAATTTACATTTCATTATTCACATTAACTATGTTTCATATTAACCATAATTAAGATAATTTTCTGTTTCTAAAAACTAATTTCCAACTCTGCATATAATGTGGTTTAGTCTAAATTAGTGACATGTTTATATTAATTTATTTAACTGTCTAGATTAAAGAAATGCTTGCTTCTGATGAAGAGGGAGAGGTGCCTTCTAAAGTGGATAAAGCTTATGTTCCCAAGCTAAAAGGTAAGATACTTGAAGGGTAAATTGTAAATGAAATTGTAAAGAAGGAAAACAGCAAAGTATCAAACATGTTTCATCTATTCTTAGGAACTGTTAAAGGTAGATTTGCTGAAATGGAGAAACAAAGACAAGAAGAAGAAAGGAAGAGAACAGAGGAGGAACGAAAACGCAGAATTGAGCAGGATATGTTAGAAAAGAGGAAGATACAACGTGAACTAGCAAAAAGGGCTGAGCAGGTATACACTAAATATTAAATTGGTATTTGCTTTAGAAACTAATTTTACAGAAGAAAACTAATCATCATGCTGCCTAATTAAAATGTTTTAATGTAACATGAACCTATTACATGGCAGCTACCTTGAAAACAAGATGTTAACCACAAATATTTAATATCAAATGCCTAGAAGGGTAAGGGCCGAAGGTACCTATTTTAAGGTTGAATACTGAGGTGACTTTTGTTATATTCCGTTTTACCCTTCCATCCACATTCCTTACACTATCAACATTGGTTATTTTTCTTGACTTGTTAGAAGATTTTTATCTATATATACAAAAGCCTAAGTGACCGGATGACCAGTATCTATGATGCGCTCAACGCAGGAGCTGCCCCTGGTGGTCAGTGCACTCCCACAGCGGGAGCACCACTCGGCTGACTGACAGGAACCAGAAGCAGGGCTCGCGGCTGGCCGCCACAGCCTGGAGACTGCAGTGGAGCTGCAGGGAGCCTACTAAGTGGCGGTGGTGGAGGCACAGTGGTGCCGGGATGATCAGGTGACCGGCAGGAGTGGCAACAGTGTTGGACTGCCAGTTTAGGCCAGATCCCTGCAGGCTAGGCTGAGGGATCCCCAGTATAGATATACTGGTATAGATATCAGGCCTCAATATAGATATACCTAAAACAATTTCACACATAAGCTATTCACAAACACTAATAAAATGATGGCCTTTTAACAGCAATCAGTAAATACTTGGTTATGATCAAACACCAAGGCATAAAGAACATATCTTTCTACTCAAGAATTTGATACCAATTAAATCACATTTTATTTATTTATTTTTTTATTATTGATTTTTTACAGAGAGGAAGAGAGAGGGATAGAGAGTTAGAAACATCGATGAGAGAGAATCATTGGTCAGCTGCCTCTTCCACACCCCCCACTGGGGATGTCCCTGCAACCAAGGTACATGCCCTTGACCGGAATCGAACCTGGGACCCTTCAGACCACAGGCCGACGTTCTAACCACTGAGCCAAACCGGTTTCGGCTAAATCACATTTTATTTAATAGCTAGAGGCCTGTTATACAAAATTCGTGCATGGGAGGGGGTGTGTGTCCATCAGCCCGGCCTACACCCTCTCCAATCTGGGACCCCTTGAGGGATGTCCGACTGTCCAGGATCGGGCCTAAACTGGCTGTCGGACATCCTTCTCACAATCCAGGACTGCTGGCTCCCAACTGCTCACTTGCTTGCCTTCCTGGTTGCCCCTAACTGCTTCTGCCTGCCAGCCTGATCACCCCCTAACCACTCCTCTGCCAGCCTGATTGATGCCTAACTGCTCCCCTGCCAGCCTGTTTGCCTCTAACTGCCCTCTCCTGCAAGCCTGGTCCCCCCCAACCACCCTCCCTGCAGGCCCAGTCACCCCCAACTTCCCTCCTCTGCCACTCTGGTCACCCCTAACTGCTCTTCCCTGGAGGCTTGATCGCCCCCAACTGTCCTCCCTTGCAGGCCTGGTCCCTCCAAACTGCCCTCCCCTGCAGGCCATCTTGTGGCAGCCATCTTGTGTCCACATGGGGGCAGCCATATTGTGTGTTGGAGTGATTGTCCATAGGATAAAGACCTGGCGCATGGGTGGGGTCCAGCTTGTTTGCCCTGAAGGGTGTCCTGGATTAGGATGGGGATTCCCTTGGGGCATGGGGCATCCTGGGTGATGGGCCTATGTTGGTTTGCAGGCTGGCCATGCCCCCCCAGCAACCCAAGTGGAGGCCCTGGTATCTGGGATTTATTTATCTTCTATAATTAAAACTTTGTAGCCTTGAGTGGAGGCCAAGGCAGGCTAAGCCTGCAGAAGCTTGGTTTCCTTCATTGCCGGGGGCAACTGAAGCCTCCTGCTCTCTCCAACTTCGTGGCTGGTGCCATTTTTGTTGGGATTTATTTATCTACTATAATTGAAACTTTGTAGCCTTTTGAGTGGAGTCCAGGGGCCAGCCTGGGTATCGGGGAAGCTTGGCTTCCTCCATTACTGGGGAAACCCAAGCCTCCTGCTCTCTCTGTGGCTGCAGCCATCTTGGTTGGGTTAATTTGCATACTCACTCCTGATTGGCTACTGGGCGTGGCTTGTGGGTGTAGCAGAGGCAGAGTCAATTTGAATAGTACTCTTTTATTAGATAGGACTAGAGGCCCAGTGCATGAAAATTCATGCACTGGAGGGGAAGGGTCCTTCAGCCCAGCCTGCCCCCTCTCACAGTCCAAGATGCCTCAGGAGTGGGAGACGACCTAGCGATCAGGGCAAGGTGACACCCCATCACACCTATGCTGCTGCTGCTGCTGGCAGCACAAGCCTTGGCCGACCCTGGTTATCTAAGCCTCAGGCAAACCTGGGTGCTGAGAACCTGGCATTTGATGCTTGCCTGCACCTTGGGTGTCAGCTGGGCAGCCACCATCCCATGCTTGCCTGCGCCTCAGTGTCAGCTGGGCAGCCACCATCTAAGGCTTGTCTGTACCTTGGGCCGGCTCTGGGTGGCTGGGCTGCCATCCGTGGCTTGCCTGCACCTCAGGCCACACCTGGGCAGCTGGGGGACAGAGGGCAGGTCCAGTCACATCGTGCATCGCCTCCCCCCCCACCGGCTGAGCTGAGAGAACTATGGGACTCCGGCGGGGCTGAGGGGACTGGGCGCCGCCATCTTTGTGATGGTGTGGTGATCAATTTGCATATTCCCTCTTTATTAGATAGTATGGTATTATTTGCCCTAGTTGGTTTGGCTCAGCAGATAGAGCATCAGCCCACAGACCAAAGGGTCCCAGGTTTGATTCTAGCCAAGGGCACATACCTTGATTGGAGTCTCCTCCCAGGCCCAGGCCCTGGTCAGGGCTCGTGCAGGAGGCAACCAATCTATGTGTTTCTCTCACTTTGTTTTTCTCTCTCTGTCTTTCCCTAAAAATCAATGGAAAAAATATCCTTGAGTGAAGATTAACAATAAATAAATAAATAAATAAATAAAAATATGTTCTGGAAATCTAATAAAAAATAATGGTATTATCTAATTTAATTTTTTTTTAAGTTGGGGGTGGTAAAAGGAGCGGGGAGCAAATGTGTGACAGCCATCTATAATAATAAAAGCATAATATGCTAATTAGACTGGACAGCCTAATGACCTTTTGGACATTATTCCATATGTCTTTCTGGACAAAGCCATGGAAGCAGGGTCTGAGGCAGAGGCAGTTAGGGGCAATCAGGCAGGCAGGCAAGTGGTTAGGGGTGATCAGGCAGCTGAGTGGTTAGGAGCTAGCAGTCCCAGATTGGGAGAGGGATGTCTGACTGCTGGTTTAGGCCCAATCCCCTGAGGGGTCTTGGATTGCAAGAGGGTACAGCCTGGGCTGAGAGTCACCCCCATCTCCCATGTATGAATTTTGTGCACCAGGCCTCTAGTTTCCTTTATATAACTAATGCCCATAGAGGAGAAATGAGAATTAAAGTATTATTACTGTGATTTTATATAATCTGTTAATGAACTTCAAATTCCTGTATATTTTAGTTAAGAGCACGAGAAGAGGCTGGTAAGTATTTTTGAAATACTCAAGAATGTGCTATACAGTCCAGAAAAAGCTGATCTCTCAAATAGTAATTATTATAATGACAGAAACTTACAGTTGTAATAATAATTATTATATTTTAAATAAAGAACTGATTGATCGCAAAAATGTCTTTAATATATTGATATTTGTTTTACATTATAACCATATAGTTGAATAGATGACAGAGACAGTTATACTGTGTATGTGCTACAACCAGATCTACATTGGAAGATCAAAAGAGATGATCAATGTTTCGACCTTTATGAGATAATAATGGTATTTATTTTCCTAGAGTCATAAATAAAGTTATGTGAGTTAATAAATGCAAAGCACTTAGAACTGTGCCTATTATAGAGTAAGTGGGCTATATACATACCTAATGTTTCACCTAAATAATAATACATATAGATAAGATGTTATAGAACTATTTTAGGTTCTCCTCCTCTTCTCATCAGTATTTTAACAAATATTGTAAGAGTCTTCATAGTAGATTGTCTCTTAAAAAAATTTTAATTGTGAGATTGTACTTGCCTTTTTTTTGCCTACTCTTTAAGTGCCTTTAATCTATTTGCTATGCTCTTTCAGCTTCTGCTACCTTTCTAAAAAGAAAAGTGACAAAGAAAGCAAAGCATATGGCATATTTGCATGTCAAAGAAATTTATTTACCTAGACTTCGCAAATAACCACCTCTATGAAACCAATAACCACTTGCATGGTGGCCGATAATGACATATGCCAGATGAATTATAGGCAACAATTGAAAATTTCCCATATTTTATGACTATGTACCTCTTTATCGGAGGAAAGGATGGTATATACTTTACCCCTGTCACCTCCAGTCATCAAAGATTAGTATATCTTTGCAATGAAATTTCACAAGGGAATACGGTTATAATACGAGGCCTGGCCAGTGATTAGAGCAGAACAGGTCCTACCCACCTCTCCTCCCTCCTTGCCTCCTCCTTCCCTTTCTCCTTCAATGTCCCTGCTGCTGGTCACCAACCATGTCCTGCGCCGCTCCCCGATGGTCAGCACATGTGATAGCAAGTGATCAAACTCCCCATGGAACTCTTGAGAGGACACTTTGTGTATTAACCTTTTATATATGTAGATTATAAAGATAATGTATATATGTATTTTTTGTATTATAAAATATAAAGTAAGGTAATAGCATTATAATAAAATATATAATTAAAATACAGGGTTTTTGGCAGCAAATAATGAGCTTGCGCATGGGTTTAGTGTACTGAATATGTAGGTAGTGGTTTCTCAAAGAAAAACTATGTGTATGTTGAAGAAGTGAGTTTGAACATGATGAATACATAGGATACTCAAAGAGAGATGGAAATAAAATATAATCATGAAAGAAAACCACCTCAGTACTCTATGGCAGGGAGCCATACAATCTTGGTTAATGAAATTTTTGACCGGTTAAATTATTTGAGAATATTTATGTAGAACAAAATGGAACTATTAATAGCAATTTCTATCTTGCAAATAATTTAAAATCCTAATTAAGTACATTTCTGCTCATATCTGATATAATTTAATCTTTCTTTGAATATAAGTAGTAAAGTATGACATAGGTAGTCAAGAAGAATCTTTTTTTAAAAATATTTTTTTTAATTGATTTTAGAGAGGAAGGGAGATGGAGAGATAGAAACATCAATGATGAGAAAAAGGCAATTTTGCCTCCTGCACACCCCTTACAGGGGATCAAGTACACAACCCAGGCATGTGCCCTTGACCAGAATTGAACTTGGAACCCTTCAGTCCGCAGGCTGACACTATCCAAATAGCCTAGGGCAAGAATAGTCTTAATGTTTGTTTGAAAAATCCACTTGTACAAGTCCATATTCAAGAATGCTATAGCCTTGGCCGGGTAGCTCAGAGTGTCTTCCCAATAAGCCAAGGTTGTGGCTTCGATCTCTGGTCAGGGCACAGACAAGAATCAACCAATGAATGCATAAATGAGTGGAATAACAAATTGATGACTCTCTCCCCTTCTCTCTTTCTCTCTCCCTTTTGTTCTCTCTAAAATCAATCAATCTTTAAAAAAATGCTATAGAAGGGATTCCTGAGTCAGGAGAAAGGCTGAGTGAAATTCTTCCCTGTACTCTCAATGTCTGGCTTTTCATCATATCTCCTAGAACTTTTTATTGAGAGATTGTGATTTGTAGAGGAATCTTTTGTTAACATCTTTTGGAAAGGTAATAATTTTGTAGTTATTTCATTATAGGTCCATTAAATTGTTTCTTTTTTAAAAAAATATCTTATTGATTTAAAAAATATATATTTTATTGAATTTTTACAGAGAGGTAGGGATAGGGATAGAGAGCTAGAAATGTCGATGAGAGAGAATCATCAACCAGCTGCCTCCTGCACACCCGCTACCAGGGATGTGCCGGCAAACAAGGTACATGTCCTTGACCGGAATTGAACCTGGGAACCTTTCAGTCCGCAGGCCAATGCTCTATCCACTGAGTCAAACCGGTTTCGGATATCTTATTGATTTTTTTTTTACAGAGAGGAAGGGAGAGGGATAGAGAGCCAGAAAAATCAATCAGCTGCCTCCGGTACACATCCCCCCCCCCCCGACGCTCTATCCACTGAACCAAACAGGTTTCAGCTTAAATTGTCTTAGTATAATACATCATTCAATAAAACCTTCACCATTTATATGGCAAATCGGTTTGATAAATAATTCTGTAACAAAGCAAATTACTCTGAACACAACTATTAATAAACTATTAGCATATAAAAATAGATATATTTTAACGATTTGTTCAGAATAATTTATTTTTCAAGAAATTTGGTACCTTAATAAAATGTATTACTTCTTACTTGACAGAGAACATAGAGAAGTGGGATGGTGTCAGAACAGGGCCTTAGCCAGCCCAGTTCCTAGTATGAACCAAGATACAACAGACTTCCCTTAGGCTGGGTGAGGTACATGCTACTTCCAGGCTCTTTCACTGGTGTTAAAAATCAAATTAAAATAATAAACAATATGAATTTTTACTTTATAACTTTTCCCATTGCTTATATTTCTTTTTCCGGAGATCTCAGACACTGCATTCTTAAATTATCTTTCTTCTTTCCATTTCTCAGTTTTTGTACATTAGCCTGCCCTTCAAACTAACAATGATATTTCTTATGAGTAATGGCCAAATTGAGCTCCCTCCTTTTGAATGAGGGACTTCCCTACCTGGATTTGGTCAAAATATAAACAATTATGATTTCCAGAATTTTTTCCCCTTTCTAAACTAGCCATGTAAAAGCCGATACCTTTCATCACACTTTATTGTGTCAGTTATATTTTATTGTGTCAGTTATATTTTTGCCATATATTTTTATTATAAATACAGTTATGGTACTTGATTGATAATGATTTTCTTTTACTGGGGCAGAGACAGAGAATGGAGAAATGTTTCTGTATCTCAGTTTAAATAGATAATTTTATTAATAACTGATGCTTATGTAAGCTCACTGTCAGGTCATGAGTTTCGTCAATTATTCAAAATCCAATATTACAAAGGTGACTTTATTTTAGTCCCTAGAGATTGATATTTATATCAAAATGCAAAAAACAATATAAGGTTTAATCTGCATTTAAAGGGATATAGTTGGCTAATTTGAACCAAAAATATTTCAAAAATTACAAATTAAACATTTATCATAAGTCATAACTAAATTATTTTTCCATTGTATGTTTAAAAGCAAAAAAAGAAAAAAAGAAATGTAATGTAATGATATGAAATTCTCATTCAATAGATTGAGGACATAAACAATACGGGAACTGAATCAGCATCAGAGGTAAATGGACATTTACTTTAATGAAACATTCACCTAAAACTATCTGATTCACAAATAATCTTTTAATTAAAAATTAAGTTTTTATCCTTTTTATTATAAATACAGCAACAATTAAAAGGTCAAAAATATTTTGCAAAGCAAGTCATATTTTTGTACTTTTGAACATTATACCTTAGTGTTTTTAAAGAAAAGTATGTTTTGCTTTCATGGTTAGAAATAGTCTCAGTTTGAGGTAACTCTGGCAAGACTATGTATTTTTTTAACTATCACAAATAGCTGAGATTATTGAAAGGTTACAGTTTAAAAAGACAGTTTTCTTTTCATCATTTGTCTTCTTTCCTCAGAGTTCCTGATAGTTTATTTGGTTATCATATATTAGTAGAGAGTATAGTATTATCTATTACCATAAAGAAAAATTTAACAGCCACAGAAAATTTAGTTACCCTTTTCTAACAGAAAGTTAAAAATCATTTTGATGGTGTGCCTAAAACTACAGCCAAATAAATTGGAAGCAACAATAGATTATGTAATAGAACTAAAATACATTAAAAAAAAATTTAAGTTTCAAGAAGATCAAATGCCAAAGGGTTTTGTTTCTAGTACAAAAATGTTTTATAAATCATTTGGAAATCCTCTTTCTTTTTACCTACTAAATATTTGCTTTACTAAGTATTTAAAAACTTTCATGGAGAGCCCAGCCAGTGTGGCTCACTGGTTGAGTGTTGACCTGTGAACCAGGAGGTCACACTTCAATTCCAGGTTGGGGTATGTTCTGTTTGTGGGCTCGATCCCCAGGAGGGGTGTGCAGAAGGCACCTGATCAACGATTCTCTCATTGATGTCTCTCTCTCTCTGAAATCAATAAAAAATATTTTAAAAAGATATAAATTAAAAACTTGCATAGAGAGAAAAATGGAGAAATTTTGTGTGTTTAAACTGAATCCTTCCACCATCAAATTGATTTACAGTGTACACATGTGCATACTACCTTTTGTGGGATTAGTGCATGAATAGCTAAATTCAAATAATGTCATATATTAATAGTTTTATCTGAACAGCTGTATTAACACCATCTTCTAGGGAAGAAGATAATCCTTGAGCCTAATCAGCAATAGATTTGCATTACATTAACACATAATGTACAATGACTTTGGAGATAGAAATATTTAATAAAAATATGTAAAACATATATAAATTTTTGTTCTTCATAACACTGATGACAACGTAATGAAATTCACCAATGATGGAGGTAATGTCCCATGAAACCTTAGTTTTGATTAGGAAGAAATATGCTAATTATCTATTTTATAAATTAGGAAGGAGATGACTCACTACTTATAACAGTGGTACCTGTGAAATCACACAAAACATCTGGAAAAATAAAGAGTTTTGAGGATCTAGAAAAGGAAAGAGAAGAAAAAGAAAGGATCAAGTCTGAAGAAGATAAAAGAATAAGATATGAAGAACAACGACGGTCTCTCAAGGAAGCAAAGTGCCTTTCACTGGTCATGGTAATTCTTTTGTTTGGTTGGTTTTTCCTTAAGGAGCAAGTCAAAGCAGTAGAGTTGGTTAGCAGCATTTCCCTTATGATTAAAAGATGGGTTTTTATGTTTAATTAGGATGATGAACTGGATGATGAGGCAAAAAAAGAATCAACTACTCCTGGAAAATTGAAACTAACTTTTGAAGAATTAGAAAGACAAAGACAAGAAAATCGAAGGAAGCAAGCTGAAGAAGAAGCAAGACAACGTTTAGAAGAAGAGAAGCGTGCTTTTGAAGAAGCAAGGCAGCAAATGGTAAAACAATCTTATTTACATACACACACACACACACACATATACACACACACACACACACACATATATACACACACACATATACACACACATATATGCTATATATATACTATATATATCTACATATCCTATCTAATAAAAGAGTAATATGCAAATTGATCATCACTCCAAGACACAAGATGGCTGGCCCCATGTGGTCAAAAATGACTGCCCCCATATGGACACAAGATGGCTGCCACAAGATGGCCTGCAGGGGAGTGCAGTTGTGGGCAATTTGGGGTGACCAGTCCAGCAGAGGAGGGCAGTTGGGACCAGGCCTGCAGGGGAGGGCAGTTGGGGGGAACAGGCCTGAAGGGGAGGGTGGGGACTGAGGTGGGGTGGGGACTGAGGCCCTCAGGGGAAGGCAATTGGGGGGAACAGGCCTGCAGGGGACGACAGTTTTGGGGGGCAGGCTTGCAGAGAAAGCCAGTTAGGGATAACCAGGCCAGCAGGCAAATAAATTGGGAAAATTGACTTGCTTGATAAGTCAAGCAGGGGAGGGCAGTTAGGGATAACCAGGTCAGCATGGGAGGGCAGTTGGGGGTGACAGGGCCTGCAGGGGAGGACAGTTAGGGGCAATTGAGCCAGCTAGGGAGCAGTTTGGCGTTGATCAGGCTGGCAGGGGAGTGAGTGGTTAGGAGGTGATGAGGCTGGCAGGAAGAAGTGGTTAGGGGCAATCAAGCAGAGACAAGTGAGCAGTTTGGAGCCAGCAGTCCTGGATTGGGAGAGGGATGTATCCAACCGCCCGTTTAGACCTGATCGGGATAGGCCTAAACGGGTGGTTGGACATCCCTCTAGGGATCCCAGATTGGAAAGGGTGCAGGCTGGGCTGAGGGACAACACTCCCTCCCCTCCCCCCGCATGCATAAGTATACACACACACACACACACACATAGTGTAATCATTAAGAACATGAGTCTTGGAGCCAGACTGCCTGGGTTCAGATATCTCCCATTGAAGTGGGAGATATAATATGGGCATTATTTAACCTATCTTAGTTTCCTCATTTATAAAATAGTGAAAATAATTGTGCCTACTTAATTGTTAAAAGAATTAATACCAAAAGCAGTTATAATACTGTCTAGTATATAATAAATGCTTTAAAGATATTAACTTATTATTATATTAATAGATTTATCAATGAAAAATAAAACTGAAATAAGAAAACACCAATTCCAGATTGCATAAGAATTTAAAAGTAGAACTCTAGCCGAAACCGGTTTGGCTCAGTGGTTAGAGCATCGGCCTGTGGACTGGAAGGTCCCGGGTTCGATTTCGGTCAAGAGCATGTACCTTGGTTGCGGGCACATCCCTAAGTAGGGCATGTGCAGGAGGCAGCTGATCGATGATTCTCTCTCATTGATGTTTCTGACTCTCTATCCCTCTCTCTTCCTCTCTGTAAAAAATCAATAAAATATATTTAAAAATAAAATAAAATAAAATAAAAATAGAACTCTACAATTTTTTAAAGCTTTCATAATTTCTTGATCATCTTTAATTAATGATGTTCTAAGGACTATACCTCCAAAATTTTAATTTTCTAGACATTTAAAAAAATATTATGGATTTTGGATAATCATAGTTGCATAATATCTCTGTATTTTAGGTATCATTAGTTGTTAGTTTAGTGAACTGAAATAGAAATATCAGTTTGTTAAAAACAAATTTTAATTGATTTAATGTTAAACTAGAATGTTAATTATAAAATAAAATTTGACTTTTACATAAATATTTTTTAATGAGAAATTTATTTTATTTCCAAAGAGACTCTGTGTAGGTATATTTGAACCTCAGTTTAACTACACACACACACACACACACACACACACACACACACACAGAGTCATGCTATGTTTGTTCTGGAAAATTTAATGTTTAATAACTCTTAAATGACCCCTTAGATTTTTTTTTAAATGCTTCATCTGACCTATTTGAAAATTGACTTGCTTGATAAGTTTTATTTAACTTGAGTATATATTTATTTGGAATTTGTCCAAATTTGAATATTTTGTTATATAAATATTATAAAACAAGGGGATTTAGGTCAAGTATATTTAAAGCAAAGAAATGTTCCTGTTGAGGTGGCTGATTCTGTGCCCTTTGATTGATAACTCATTCCTGTCTTCGATGAATGAGAGTTGTTTCTTGGCTAGGTAAATGAAGAGGAGGAAAACAAAGACACAGAAAACATTTTTAAAGGGTTCCGCCCTGGGAAACTCAAACTCAGTTTTGAAGAGCTGGAAAGACAAAGGAGAGAAGAGGAAAAAAGGAAAGCAGAAGAAGAAGCCAGAAGGAGAATAGAGGAGGAAAAGAAGGCATTTGCTGAAGCACGGAGAAGCATGGTAAGACAGAATATAGCTGGAGAAAGCCATTAGGATTCACTCAGGTTTTTAATTATGTTAAGAGAAACTATTAAGAGAAACTATTAAATTTTGGGGAATACACTGTTGTTTCTGAGATTTGTGCCAAGAGTAGGGATGGCAAATAGTTTTTATGTCTCCTGTGATGTAATACCTGTCAGTTACAGGCATTTGCTTCCATGTGGTGTTGAGAAGGTTCTGACTGAATTGCTTTGACTGGCATCGAGGGTTGAATATGGTTTTTCTTCTCTGGGAGAGCATGTTTTCTAGGGCTAAGTATCTGAAAAGGGTATTTCTCATCCCCACCTTTCCTTCCCTTCTCTACACTCTCCTTTCCTTCCCACATTTCCTCCTTCTTTCTCTCTTCAATTTCCACCACATCCAGTACATTTAATTTCCATGACATCCGAAGCTATTTAATCACAAGTGTTTAACTCCAAAATGCTCACCATTGCTAGATATTGCTACCAACCTTAACTCTCACAGAGTTATACTTCGCATACCATTTTAATGATTGTGAAATCTACAGTTACCTGACAAACTTTCTTTTCAAGAAAGTTGACGTGTGAACACAGCATCTCCTCCTGGAAACACTTCCATTGGCTTCGGTGGCCTGGCTTTCTTCCTGTGTCTGGGGGAGCTTCAGACACATATATCCAAGTGTTGATTTACCCAACTAGATACTCACACAGAAGCTTTGGAGCCTTACACACCTCCACCTTCTCACTCATGCCTCACATCCAATCACTCTGTCTCATTTATCCTACCTCTTGAATTATTCTAAAAATCTATCGTTTTTCTCACATTTCCCACCCCCACCACGATAATCCAGGTCATTGCTTTCCCTTGCCTTGGGCCAACTCTTAGTTTTTCTTGCCCTTAATCGGTTCTTCCCTGAAAAGCCAGCAGTGGTCTTTCTTAAAAAAAAAAAAAAGTAGCAGAAACCGGTTTGGCTCAGTGGTAGAGTGTCGGTCTGCGGACTGAAGGGGTCCCAGGTTCGATTCTGGTCAAGGGCATGTACATTGGTTGCGGGCACATCCCTGGTAAGGGGTGTGCAGGAGGAAGCTGGTCAATGTTTCTCTCTCATCGACGTTTCTATCTCTCTATCCCTCTCTCCTCCTCTCTGTAAAAAATCAATAAAATATATATATATTTTTTAAAAAAAGTAAATTTGACGTTAAAAAATTCACTTCCTGTAAGCAAAAACCAAAAACTTTTAAAACAATTTTGTAAAATAATCTTGCCCTACTATATTTCTCTGGTTTCATTTCTTGATTCTTCTTTGATTTGCCAGACATGCCAAATTTCTTCCCAGTTCTTCAAAAAGCTATGCTCTCATGAATGCTGTGTGAAACATGTCCCTCGGTCCTTTCCCGTGCTCTATTTCCTAGTCATATGTTCCATTTTTCTCTGGGAAGCCTTTCCTAATAACACATGCTCCAGAGGTCTCCCCTTCATGCATTCTCATAACCGTTAGGACTCCCTCAGCATAACACTAATGTTGTATTGTTGCTGCTTATGGTTGTCTTTCTCACACAGTGAGGCGGAGACCTTTCATCAAGCATGTGGAACAACGTATTCTAGCATAAAAAACTTCTTGTTCATGTTTGTGGAATAAGTGAGATTAAAGCTGTTTTATGCGCATTGTGAGGTAATCCTTGCTTCACAAATGGTTTCTACACAAAAGCCTTGCAAACACTGTGAAACCACTTATTTTTTGTGGAATAATTCAGAAGTGGTAAATGAGAAGTAGCTGTGAAGACCAGGAAAGTCAATCCTGGGGGCAGATTTTAGGCCCAGTGATTCACTAGTGAAAAAGTGCAGGGAAGGAAAACTGTATTAAACAAAAAATCTAGTTTCCTAGAGACATTTATGTAATCAGAAAAGGGAAAGTTTCCCCTTCATTTATATTATTTTCTTATTCAGAGCCAAGTATCATAATTTCATAGTATAGATCAGCTAATTCATATATCACTAATTTTTTTTTTTTTGCAACCTTTGGATGGTAATACCATATAAACATGGTTTATTAGTTGAATTGGTTCTTTGGTAAAGCCTGTCATATATAAATCTTAGAACAAATATTGCCCTTTGCCTCTTTCTTTTCCCTACATCTATTTCATGCCAGAGGTTTATGTATATACTTTCAGAAGATAGAAAAAGAGAAGTAGGTAATTGCTTTTCATGGTAAAGTATATTCCAAGTCAATGATTTTAAAGCAAAGTTTCTAATTGCAATTTAGAGACTGCCTATATACAGGGAATAATGTAATAATACAGTTGCCATTTTGTTATTACAATGGTGTCAAGCACAACTAAGAGTTTCCATACTTTATTTAGTTCTCATGACAATGCCATGAAAGTTATTGCAGGTAAGGAAACTCAGACTTTGGCTAGATAACTTGCCCAAAGCCACATTTAAATGGCTGTTAGAATAGATAGCAGTATGGTGATTACAAGAGGGATAGGGGAGCAGAGGGAGGCAGGAGACAGTAAAGGGGAGATAAACGATGATGGAAGAAAACTTGACTGGGGGTGCTGATGTATTATAGATTCATACCCCTGAAACCCGTGTAATTTTATTAACCAAAGTCACCCCATAAATTCAATTCCTGGGGGGAAAAATGGCAGTCAAGACATGGAATTCATGAAAGTACTAAAAAAAACCTCTAAATCATTATTTATAATTTTATTATATAAAGATCTTGAATCCTACCTTTACCACTTATTTGTATTAACTTTGAACAAGTTACTTTTCAGTGCCTCAGTTTCTATAAAGTGGGGATATTAATAATTCCTAGTTTGTAGGGTTACAGGATAAAATAATTCAATACATGTAAAGTGCTTTACATTGTACCTGGCAGTTATATTAACTATTATTATTTATTTTTTAATTAGCCTGACCATAAGTAAATCAGTACAGCCCAGCCAGTGTGACTCAGTGGTTGAGTGTCAACCTATGAACCAGGAGGTCATTGTTCAATTCCCGATCAGGGCACAGGGTCAGCTTGTGGGCTTGATCTCTACTATAGGGTGTACAGGAGGTAGCCGATTGATGTTTCTCTCTCATCACTGATGTTTCTATGCTCTCTCCTTCTCTAAAATCAATAATAAATCAATAAATCAGTATAGTAAAATCATAGCATTGAATAATTTCTGCCTGATTATGAAGGGATCCTGAGGGATTATCTAATTCATTCAGACAAAACCGTGATTAAACTGAAATGCTCTATTTTTATTCCACAGATTTATTTTAATCCAACTAAAAATGTTTAATATTAGGGGATCTTAATGTCTAATTCCAATAACTGATAGTATAAAATCAAAGTATTTCATCATGTTCACTGGAATGGAGAATAGATGGTCACTATTTCCTCTGTAATCACGAAATACCTTAGTTTACATTTTCCAATAATTCCTCCCATTTCATGTTTTGTATTTTTGAAGGTAATTTAGGTCTCCTGGTTTTCAGTTCAATGTTCAACCTTTGTATTTCAGTAACCAAAGTTTCTACAAGAAATATTCCCTTTTTAGTAAGCATAATTCCGATAAGAGTAATAAAAGAACTATTTTATATAGGTAATAGATGATGACTCTCCGGAGATGTATAAAACAATCTCTCAAGAATCTCTTACACCGGGAAAACTGGAATTTAATTTTGAAGAATTATTAAAACAAAAAATGGAAGAAGAAAAACGACGAACAGAGGAAGAACGGAAGCATAAGCTAGAAATGGAAAAACAGGAATTTGAACAACTGAGACAAGAAATGGGAGAGGTAAGGTTTGAAAAATACTCATTTGTATTCCACAAATATTAATCTAAGTATTTTACATATATTTCCTTGTAATAACTTCGTTAATATTTATTATTCATATAAAGGACATGCAACATACTCCAATGAGACCCTTGATACAAGTTTTCACAGTTATGTGCACTTTCTAGCTCACATAACTCAGCATCTTTCTTGGTAGTTTAAAAAATATAGAAGATTGCAAGTGACTGAGATATTACTACAATACCTTAAATATATATTTCCATAGACCTCATGATTATATTTGGTTATGTCATGATTGAGAGCTATTGGGAGTACTTAATATACCCATTTATACTTGTTCATATCTTTGAAATTGGTAAACTAAAAGAGTGCCATGGATACTAATAGGAACATCAGTTTGGCAAGTGTTTGAGTCACTTTATTTTACTAAAGATAAAACTTGGATGCTGTCACATTTTAGTGTGACTCCTCTGTTGAAATGAAGTACACACACACATACACACACACACACACACACACAAACACAGTATAGGGCCGTTTGCATGGGCATGCTGCTTGTGCCCTCATAGGACCCCATGTTCAGAAGGGTCATGTTTAGTGATTTAATTCTCTTAGGTTGCCGTCTTGAAATGTTTAATGATATACTTGAATCTGTGTTGTGAAAGCCAATTGGACAATAGAATTGAGTCTTAGAGCCTTGGCTCACCCACATATCCTGCCTGCCTATGGTGGGTTCTCAGCAGCCCTCTTCCCACCTACTGATGCCCTCAAGGCCCTACTTAACCTTCTCCTTTTTGCCCTTGGACACTGCAGCTCTCCATCTGAATGGATAGCCAATTGCATGGGCAGAGAGGGAAGGGTGAGGGAGGGGGTCAGCATTCCAAGTCGCCCTCTGTCACGGATGGGGAGGGGCTGACAGTAAATGAGCAGAGTTGGGGAACAGCACCCAGCCCAACTTAGGGCAAGGTGCCAGTGGCTATCGCAGCCTTGGACTAGCAGTGACATGGCATGATTGGCAGGTGACTTGCTGGGAGCCCCTTGCCAATTCCTCCTAACCTAGGAACTGAGGGGTTCCTATGCGGTGGTTGCAATCTCTTAGAAATTCCCTCTTTGTCATGGGTTAGGCGTAGGGGTGTCGAACTCAATCAGAGAAGGGGCCAAAATCTAAAATCCAGCCTAAATCGCGGGCCGAATGGTTTAATGAACAGTCATAAACTGACAATGTCATAAACTGACAGCGGAGTGCAGTGATGACAGCGCGGTGCGGGCCACATTGCAAGGCCTGGCGGGCTGGATTTGGCCCGCGGGCCTTGTGTTTGACACATTAGGGCATTGGGCCTGTGAGTATATTTACTCCCTTGCCCTCACTAACCAAGACTAGTGTATAAACATCCTATCTACTAAAGAGGGAATATGCTAATTGACCATCACTCTGTTACAAAGATGGCTGCACCTACAGCTGAGGCCAAGTTCCCTTAAGGAACCTTAAGCAATCAGCAGGGACCTGAGGCTATGCCCTCCCCTGGCTCCTAGGGGCTTGACAGGGGACCTCAAAAGTGTGCTTCCCGTCCTGGTGCTAGGCTAGGAGACATCGGCTGGGGAACTTCAGGCCGTGCCCCCGGCCCGGCAGTATTTGATAGGGGACCTCAGGCTGCGCCCCCCACCCTGGCACCAGGCCAGAGGACCTCAGACTGCACCCCTTGCCCAGCAGGGCTTGAGAGGGGACCTCAGGGTGCACCCCCCAGTGCTGGGCTAGGGGACCTCAGGTCATGCCCCCCACCCCGGTCTGGGCTGGGAGACTTCAGGCCATGCCCCCTATCCTGGCCCTGGAGCCAGGGGACCTGAGGCTATGCCCCCTGCCCAGCAGGGCTTCACAAGATGGGACTGGCCAGGTCTGGATCTAGCCCAATGTGGGGGAGGGCGGCCAGATCTGAGTCTCATGCGATTTTGAGGTGCATGTGGGTGGGCAGGGACTTGACTCTGGGTCCATGGTGAGCCCCAGACTGACTGGAGGAAGCTTTTCATATACATTTTACTAATTTTCTTTAATCTGACACTTCAATTATAAAGGAAAATAGCAATATTAATATATTTCTTCTAGTTAATTCCCTTTTAATGTGCATGAATTTTGTGCACTGGGTCACTGGTATAGTTAATAAAATTAGTATGCTATAGGCAAATACTCTAAGATCTAGCCTAAATTATAGCATTTATTTGGAAAAGGAAGATGAAAATGAATATCATAAATTTGTTAGTTTCTAGTTTTTTATTTTTTGTGTTTTTTTTAGTATTTTATTGATTTTTTTACAGAGAGGGAGGGAGGGAGAGAGCTAGAAACGTTGATGAGAGAGAAACATCGACTAGCTGCCTCTTGCACACCCCCTACCAGGGATGTGCCCGCAACCAAGGTATATGCTCTTGACCGGAATCGAACCCTGGACCTTTCAGTCCTCAGACCGAGGCGCTACCACTGAGCCAAACCGGTTTCGGCAGTTTCTAGTATTTTAAGTAGTCTGTTTTCACTCCTAGATGAAAAAATAGAGGTAGTGTAATAAAGACATGTTTTTTCCCCCTTGAATGAGCCATTAAGTTTCATGTTACATCCACTGTGACTACCCCCCCTGCCCCATTCCTACTTTTTTTGCCCCCTGAGTCTAAAACTATAGGTCTTCTCCAGGAAAAGTTTACCAGGATTAACAGCAATATTTTACCATTCCATTTAGTCAGATTAGGTTTTAGTGTAAGAAGTACACAAAGAACTACAGTGTTTCCCCGAAAATAAGACATCCTCCGAAAATAAGACCTACTTACAGGTTTCCTTCTGAGCGAAATAAAAGGCATCCCCCCCAAAGGAAGCCCCCCCCCCCCCAGGCTAAACATGAGAGATTTGGTCCACTGATTCTGAAAGAAATGGAGTCACAAGAAATTCACCAGGAAATTCAGGAATTGGATTATTATGATGATGTTCCACATGACATGATTGTCATTGAATAAATGAGTAAATTCTTGATACTGTAGGATTCAGTTTGTCTCATTTGTGTTGACAACTACCGTACTACCGTACTGTCTACAGGTAATAAATTTCCTTTATTTTCATTTAACAATAAATGTGTACCGTATCCTTCTTCATGGAAAAATAAGACATCCCCTGAAAATAAGACCTAGCGCATCTTTGGGAGCAAAAATTAATATAGGACACTGTCTTATTTTCGGGGAAACAGGATAGTAATCATAATAGACAGGTAAGGACTGGGGTGGGGTGGAAGCAATGGGTGACATCTGTACCGTGTTTTCCCGAAAATAAGACCTAGCGTGTGGAAAGATAAGACATCCCCTGAAAATAAGACCTAGCGCAACTTTGGGAGAAAAAATTAATGAGACTGTCTTATTTTCGGGGAAACAGGGTACTACTCTCAACAATACATTTTAGAAAAGAACTAGTGATCGTAAATTATGAAAAGCCAAGGGGAAGGAATGTGAATAAAAAGTTTTCAAAATAAAATGGTATAAAAAGTTAGTTCCTGTTGAAACTGGTTTGGCTCAGTGGATAGAGAATCAGCCTGAGGACTGAAAGGTCCCAGGTTCGATTCCAGTCAAGGGCATGTACCTTGGTTGCGGGCAAATCCCCAGCAGGGGGTGTGCAAGAGGCAGCTGATCAATGATTCTCTCTCATCGATGTTTTTCTCTATCCCTCTGTAAAAAAAATCAATAAAATATATTTTAAAAAAAATTAGTTCCTGCCCTGGCTGGTCGCGGCTCAGTTGGTTTATGTTGTCCAGTACATCAAGGGTTCAATTTCTGGTAAGGGCACACACTTAGGTTGCAGGTTCACTCCCCAGTTGGGAGACATTCGGGAGACAACAGATCAGTTTCTCTATCACATCTTTGTTTTTCTCCCTGCCTCTCTAAAAATCAATAAAACCATATTCGTGGGTGGGGATTAAAGAAAGAAGAGTGAAATGAAAAGAGACACTTTCTACAATTCCTAGTAAAAGTTAATTTAAAAAAAAAATTATTTTTATTTACTTATTTGATTTTCCACAAAGAGGAAGGGAGAGGGATAGAGCTAGAAACATCAATGAATCATCGACCAGCTGCCTCCTGCACACACCCCCACCGGAGATGTGCCCGCAGCCAATGTACATGCCCTTGACCAGAATCAAACCTGGGACCTTTCAGTCCGCAGACCGACTCTCCATCCACTGAGCAAAACTGGTTTCGGCAAGTTAATTTTTGATATACATATTTTAGCAGGTTGTATTTAGGTATTGTGTTCAGAGGTTATTTAACCTTTATTTTTGGTTTAAAATAGGAAACGGTGAACACTTTTTTGGGTGTTTATAATACAAACTAATTTTCTAGTGTTTAATGTTCTTTTTTTTTAAGCAAGAGGAAGAAAATGAAACCTTTGGATTGAGCAGGGAATATGAAGAATTAATCAAATTGAAAAGGAGTGGTTCTATTCAAGCTAAAAATCTAAAAAGCAAGTTTGAAAAAATTGGACAGTTGTCTGAAAAAGAAATACAGAAAAAGATAGAAGAAGAACGAGCAAGAAGGAGAGCCATTGACCTTGAAATTAAAGAGCGAGAAGCAGAACACTTCCATGAGGTAAACTATTTTATATTTAATATTGTTATGATACCGTAATGATGATTCAGCAGAAGTAACACTAGCTTTGAAATAAGTTTTGAAAACTAAATAGCAAAAAAAAAAAAAAAAAAAAAAAAATCAAGATGTTAAGACTTTGGAATTATTTTCCCATTCTAGCATTGTTTCAGAGTTTTATTAGAATTAAAGCCAATAGTGAACATCAAATGTTTAACCCTAGCAAAACAAAACAAAAAATCCAACAAACAAAAAATTATTTATGGGCATAAGTTTTAGCTTGAATTAGTACAACCAATATATATTTGAGTTAAAATAAATTATTCATGTCTCTCTTAAAGATGAGGCCAATAAACCCTATATGACTTGCTCAGTCATGCAAGTCATGTAACTCAGTGGCAGAACCTAAATCAAAATTCAGATAGCATGAATTTGAAGTACCTTCAAATGTAAGATGAGGTGATCACTAAATGACCTGTAAAGTCCCTTCCAGTTTGAGGACTAGCTCCATGGTAATGAATATTGGTTTAAATAGGACATGGGAATGTTTTTCTGCCAGAGCATTCAACCAATATTCCTCTAAAAGTGCGTTTTTATAAGATATTCAACTAGTAAAACAGGTTTGGAAGCTGGGAAGGCCATCAGAGGAGATTAATATAAAATATGTGCAAAGTCTCAAGACTAAAAAGAATTTATAATTGAGGCAAACAGCATGCAAAAACAGCTAATGATGAAGATGAAAGTATAGGTGAGATGATGATGAAAGGTCATAGATGACACGTTAAGAAACTTTTATTGCAGTACACTGAAGGGATTTTCAAAACATGGAGTAATATCAAGTTAGCATCTTTATAGGTAGATCATGCTGAATCTAAAGATGGTTTTAGATTCATGCATTAAAAAACTTACCGGTACTTGAAAGCCTAGTATGTTCTGAACACTGGGACTGCACTGTTTGAGCTGTATTTAGATAAGGTAAAAGCTGTCTGAAACAGGTACTGAGCTCAGGTGAGAGGCAGGAGCAAGGGACTGTCACCTTTATGGATAGTCTTTGAAAGTATAGAAATAGATAAAACCATCTTAAAACAGTTAATAGTTTGAAAGTAAATTATAAAACCCTGGAGAACACCAACATTTAACATTTGTTTGGCCAAAATACCAGGTGGTTCTTTAGAAAGATAAATGTTGATCTAAAGTTCCTTAATAAGCACACACTTGATTCCCTTTGTTAAAGGTAGTGAAACCTCAGAGCAGTAATACTTAGCCCTATAAAATATGTAAGCTAGAAAGAAATGGTTACTTCTTGTTTTATTGCTATTTATTGGTTCTCTTTTGTTTAAAAGGTAGGACATAGTTGATCTATAACCCATGAAGTTTCCTGTGAAGAATGTTGACATTCCTCTGATCATATCCCTCTTGATTAGTCATTGAGATATCCTTTAAAACCTTGTTAGCAGTTTTAGCATTGAGTGCAATCAACTTCCAGAATAGGACTGCCCCCCTCATCCCTCTAATCGTGGTTTTCACCTTTAGAAAATGTCAATGTTCAGTATCTCTTCTATTCCAGACATCTTTTAAGTAACAACTCATTCATGTAACCTTCCCTAATCAAGGAAGCCCTTAACTCGTACCACATTTGGTACTTAAATATTTTAATTGCCTTATAGTATTTGGCTTTGTAGTTCAATTTTCTAATAAGGTATATTCCAAAACCATTTCCTTATACTCCCTTTTATCTTAAATTTACTGCCTAATTATACTGTCCTTAATATTCATGTGCTGGGGTGTCAATGTCCTCTTAAGAATGCACTTAGAGAACAAAAGTTATTCTTTTACTATGATAGGAGACTCATTTTCCGTAACATTTTAAAATGTGGCACTCGCTAGAGCAATTTCCTTATTCTATAATATACATGGTGACTATCTTTAGACAGACCCATCAAAAACCTAGTTTCAAAAATGTCAAATATGGCCAAAACCGGTTTGGCTCAGTGGATAGAGTGTCGGCCTGTGGACTGAAAGGTCCCGGGTTTGATTCCGGTCAAGGGCATGTACCTTGGTTGCAGGCACATCCCCAGTAGGGGGTGTGCAAGAGGCAGCTGATCCATGTTTCTCTCTCATCGATGTTTCTCTCTATCCCTCTCTTCCTCTCTTCCAAAATCAATAAAATTATATATATATATAAAATGTCAAATATGACTCAAGTACTTTAGAATCTCTAAGGCCATCAGTGATCTCATGATGGCCTTATAATCTTTTATTGACTCACACTATTTGAGAGTTAAATACTTACTCTCAATTTTTATTTCCATGGTTCCCAACTCTTACTCCTAAATGATTCACAACCACTCTTCACCTCAGTGATTGTCCCAAATTCGTCATCACTTGAAGTCGTTTTCCCATTTTTTCTACCTGCACACTGCCATCTGACCATCAATAAATTTGTTGGATGGAATTCATCGGAATGATACTTATTAAACTAAGCAGGGTGGTGAAGGAAATCATGAAGTGGGAGTATGGGAGTATTTTGTTGTGATATGTAGTATCCCCACTGTTAGAGTCTGGTCAACAAACACCGACAATTGGGAAATAAAGATACTGGGATCCCACTGATATTTTCTGATCTTTACATGGGGAGAAAAAAAGATTCCATTTGTTAAGAGAACATTTCACAAATAAAAATTTCGTCTTTCCCAAACTAAGGTATAGTGAAAACTTCTGCCTATAGTGTAGTACAAATAATGTATACAAAATGTTATTTTGTGTCTATTATAAATGACAACTTCAGGACTATTAATACTTAGTTCTTGGAAAACAAGCAACTCTTATTCTTGGCCCACTTTTATAAAGGAAGAAGATGTTGATGTCAAGCCTGCAAAAAAAAGTGAGGCTCCGTTTACTCATAAAGTGAATATGAAAGCTAGATTTGAACAAATGGCTAAGGCAAGAGAAGAAGAAGAACAAAGAAGAATTGAAGAACAGAAGTTACTACGCATGCAGTTTGAACAAAAAGAAATTGATGCAGCACTACAAAAGGTACCAAACATAGCCTTTATTTTCCAAAGATGCTCTTAAGTCAGTTCTATATGAGGGGTAAAAAAAATTGGAAACATTTCAGTTATTTTTACTGTACCTTTTGGTTAGATGTTTACATATTCAAATACTGTTACAACTGCCTACAGTATTCAGTACAGTAACAAGTTTATTGCTTAGAAGCAATAGGCTATACCATCTAGGTTTGTGTATATGCACTCTATAATATTGGCTCAATGACCAAATCACCTAATGATGCAGTTCTAAGAATATACTGTTAAGAGGTGCACAACTGTACTTACATGTTCTTGACTCTGAGGGCAAAAAAACTCCCAAAACCTATTTACCTCAAAGATTGTGATTAAACTACTGTCCTGAAAATGCTGCTATATTAAAAGTGACCACTTGAATGCATTAATTTTAATATAGAAAAGAGAAGAGGAGGAGGAAGAGGAAGGTAGCATCATGAATGGCTCCATTATCGAAGATGAAGAGCAAACCAGGTCAGGAGCTCCATGGTTCAAGAAGCCTCTGAAAAATACTTCGGTTGTAGACAGTGAGCCTGTTAGATTTACAGTTAAAGTAACAGGAGAGCCCAAACCAGAAATTACATGGTGGTTTGAAGGAGAAATATTGCAGGATGGAGAAGACTATCAATATATTGAAAGAGGAGAAACTTACTGCCTTTATTTACCAGAAACTTTCCCAGAAGATGAAGGAGAGTATATGTGTAAAGCTGTCAACAATAAAGGCTCTGCAGCTAGTACCTGTATTCTTACAATTGAAAGTAAGAGTTAATCACTTAAAAAAAATCTAATACTTTTATTCTATTTAAAAAAATTTCCCTTTAAAAAGAATTACTTTTCTTCTTCTTTTTTAGCTGATGACTACTAGCTCCCCTTCCCTCTGCCTGGAACTCTCTTTCTCTCTCCGACTTTCTTACTACATCCATCTTTTCTGTGGCGGGGCCAAAAAAGGAAACCAGAAGTGCCACAATGTTGACTTCTTATTCCTTTTCATAACAGTCTTCAAAACACAAGCTCATCTAAAGAATACCTTCCTCCTTTCCAAATGAGCACCAGATTCATTGCCAGATTATACATAAGTTAATGCACATTTAATGGGGAAAGTGGGAAATTTACTCAATTATATCAGAATTTAGGCTGTGCATTTACCGTAAGTTCACAGCAATATTTAAAAGTATCAAAAACAACACATTATTTTGCATGAAAGAATGCCATCAATGAGCTATTTACAACTAAAATTAGTCTGAAATAGCCGAGATAGTGAATTTGGAGCCTATCAATTTGAGTGGGAGTTTTCCCCTTAGTACATCATTTAGGCTGTAGTTTCAGAGCTTTTCTGAAGCAGATGTAGGATGGGGTTGCGGATACCACTCTTATTATGGGTGAGGAGAATGGAGAAAAACACAAAAGTAAAGACTTCTAAGAAACAAATGCCAGAGAAAACTGGATGAAAACCACTGCCTATACAAAGTTCTGAGTGCTGAGAATATTAAATGTATTGTACTTTTCAAATGTGTGTAATATATGTTCAAGCTTATAAAACCAATTTATGTTGTGACCTTGCCTGAATAAATGACATTTCAATGAGAAACTCTGTATTAGTAGTCACACAGGAGAAAACACTTTCAACATAATTGAAGATTTTAAGATCCAAGAGTATTTTGGGGGGCGGGGTGGGGGGACGGGGATGGCACAATCTTCAATTTTAAATTCCGGTCTTTAAAATGAGTTTGTAAATAATTAGCTACCATGTTCTATCATCAAGTTGTTTTATATTTTAATTTTCTGGAAGACAATTTTGTTTTACAATGTAAACCCATAATAAAGTAACTTCTATATTAAAAAAAAGTCTCAGTATTTTAAAAAAGACAAAACACTCCCTTATAATATTCATCAGTGTACATTTATTTTTTTATTGAGGAAACCATAATACAAAATTACAGCAATCACGTGTCCTTTTACATACAATGTTATTAAAGCAAACTCTAAACCACAGTTTGTAAAGTATTCAATTTACCTCCAGTCCAAGCTGCATCTCCCTAAGACACTGTTCCCATCACAGTAGCCATTTTAAGCCAATCTTCTTTTTACACACGGGTAGTTTCTGTAGAGAACACTTTTCTCAGGACGAAAATGCATTGAGCATGCATAAGAAAAAAAATATATATGTGCAAGTACATTTAAGAGTTTCTATAGGGGTATAAATGAAGAAAATAAAACCCTGGGATTTATTTGCTTCTCAGAAACACCAATGTAAAAAAATCCCTCAGAAGTTTATACTGTGGCAATAAAACTCAAGTGACTAAACAAAAATAAGGTTATTTTCAGAGTCAAAATTATCTTCTAGGTATTGTTAAAATACATTTTAAAATGAGGCAGAATTTTCAAGCACTAAAAATAAGACATCCTCATTGATTACTAATTTCTATATCCCTATTCTAAACAACAGTTAACTTTGCAGATAGAACTGATTCTCTTGGCAGAGTAATCACACAAATGAAATGTTATCCCTCCTGTGTATATTCCTATTTCTCTATTAAGGTACCCTGCTGCTTCTACCCAAACCCACACTACTGAATTAACTATCAAGGTATTTGTCTAACGATATATTTTACAATGTCTATAAACAACTAGTATTAAATGACTAGTTCTAGTTTTAAAACCATTTGTTAAAAATAAAATCATACTTCTCATTTCTAAAAGAAACATCAAAACATAAGAATTCTAGGTATCACACTAACAGATCTTTTAAAAAAATTTCAAAATTTTAAGTGCAAAATAAATCAGTTCAATTTCAATCTAACTAAACATTGTTTCTATCACTCCTAATACCCATTGCATTCAAACCTACTGGCTCACCTTTTCTGCTTTCCATTAATTTCAAGGTTAAGATTAGCGCCATTAAAAAAATGCTTGCAGTATCAGTGAAGGCTTGTGGGAATGATATTCTCATAAGACAGAAACAATGCCCCAGTATCTATTAGCATTCATCTATATTTTCTTTTGTAAAAATGCAAGCTACAGCTAACCTAAAATTGACAATCTCTGCAAGTTCAAAGAGCTCCTTTATATTATCTTAACATACCTATCATTGACTATCAAACACACACACACACACACACACACACACACACACACACACACACGGTGCAATAACTACATTAACTTATGAAACTTAACAGTTCATGGAACATTTAAGAGCAAGTGAATAGCACTTTAAAATTAAGTGATCAAAAGCAGGTACATTATACCCTATACCATATCATGTATGGGAATACATTTCATATTTCTCAATTATGATTCGCCAATTTTACCTTCTACATTGAGCCCTTCTATGGTCCATGCTCATCGGCTCACCAATGGCATACACTCAAAGGATTCCTCTTTATGGGTAACTATCTCAGGACCTGATTTTATGAGCTATGATTTGGTGCTTGCAGCATCTTCAGCACTGTGTGTGAAAATGAAGGCAGTATTTTTGAATATTTTTCTTTGTTGTAGAGATAAGCAGGAGTTTTAAAAGGATCAGCACATTTTAGAAATAGAATAAACAAAACTGATAAGATGCTGCTTTAAAACATTCATCTTAACTCAAAATATGTACCAGTTAAAATCATCAATAAGAACACACAAACATTTTAAACTGGCAAAAAAATGAAATTCAGTGTCAGTTATTAAAATATTATAAATCAGAAAAATACTGGTTGCTACACAGATTATGCAAAGTTATTTGCTAAACAGTTACCATTTCACTGATGCACATGCTTTTTATCAAAACATACTGCCAGTTTTCTTTATAATTTTTTCCTTTTTCAGTGTATATAACAGTTTTAAAACCCAAACTGTCTAAAAAGGAGACATAATAAAACTCTCACCCATAATGGCCTTACTGAATTGTTCTAGTTCAAGAATAAGAAAAAAATAAAGACTCCATAGCTTTGGAGGGCAAAGAAAATGTCCTATCAATCTTAGACTGTGAAGGCTGTTGAACTTTCTAACCAAGTGACTTCCTAAAATCTTAAAATCGATGTAATTGCCTTTTCTTAAATGTAACAATTTTTCTATGGGAAAAGATTACAAAGGGTGATGTAGTTCAATTACAGCAGCAATCTACTCATCATTCTTTCTTGTTTAATAAAATAAAAAACATTACCTAGAAATGTAAACAGCTGTTTGAACAACTTACAGACTTTCCACTGAAATAGTAGCATAAATAACAAGGTGCATTTTGGGGAAGCAGTAGCAGATTGCTTTGGAATACACAACCACAAAAACCTCACAGGGACAACATTAATGTATTGAAATATTTATTTATATATGTCCTTAGGTTGTGCTTACCTGTTGCTTTTTGCAGCAGAACCTAAGGTGGAAGGTCTGGGAAGGCACTGTGAAGCATAAATAATTGCACTGTTTGCAATTAATAAAGATTTTAAAGTTTAAATGAATCAAAATCAACAGCCTCCAATTTGTGAGTTATGATAATGAATCTAACTGAACTACCTCTTCAGTTTAATAAATGTACCATTTTCCTGAAGGTCATCTATAAAACAGTATCATGCAAAATACTGAAATTGTTCATGTCAATACCCTACTCTTAAAGATAACAAATTAACTCCCTAAGGATTAAGCTTCAAACTAGAGCTTCATATCCATATCTACATAAGGGTAATGGAAGTCACTCTAACTTCTATAAAACAATCAAAAACATTTCAAAATATCCACAATGAACTGTACTGCTAATTTTCTATCCTAGGTAATCTCAACATTTGTTTTTGTACATCTTCCTTCACAGTATATTCAAAACAACAAATGGTGCTCCCTATCAATGAAAGAACATATTTATGAAATGGTGTTAAAACTGCTATATTGCTTAATATATTTGCAAACTGAAAACCACTTCTGTCTGATACATTTCAAGTCTTTCATTATTAATATACAAAATATGCATATATTATACTGAAAACAATATATTTTAGGAGCACCAATGAGTAATACTATTCAATTTTGTTAATGATCAGTTTTCTTTAGCTATAGCTAAAGGATATAAAAAATACTTACCCATTGAGCTCACTTTAAAAAAAAAAGACCTATGTATTATTCTATGTTAAATTAAGAAGCAGTTATGGTTTTCCAAGATATCAGCACTGTATTCCAACATAATATTCACACAAAGTATGGCATTTACATTATGTGGAACATTGACAAAAAGATACTGTTTCAGTTCATCAATTTGTCATTCTGATGTACTTACAGTGCAATGCTCCTTGAAGGAACACAATCAAGGATGATACACAGCTCAGTCCTCCTCACCCCTACAGAGCTAGTTCTATACTGGCTCGATCAAACCTGCACTTCAACAGACAATGGCAAGACAGACTGTATTTGCATGTAGTCTAATATATTAATATGCAAAGAGCCAACAAATATGCAGAGTAAAACAATGGATTTCAACAAAATATCAAAACTTCAGCATGAGTGTCATAGAATAATAAAATGATTTCAAGTACATAAAAAAATTAAGTTGATTCAATGACTGGACTTGTGCATTAACAAAACAAAGCTTATCTATACTGCAAAAAAAAAGAGAGCTTGAACATTTCCATATCCCAATAATGTTTCAATGGCAGATGAACTATAACTATTATACTTTTTTGCAAACTATTCACTTTTCTATCCTTAATTTAGAAAGAAACACACTAATATCGTATACATTGAAAGAGTTGCTTCACATGAAAAAAAAAAACAACACAAAAAACTGTTCTTATTAGACTATTCATATTCACTATCTGAAAACTGTTTAAAGTTAGTTATGCTGAAACAGTCTTGGAAATTAAGTAATTAAGAACAGAAAGGTTAACTGTTATAGCAGCAGTACAGGTCTGAAACAGTGGTCATGTATAAAAGGAAATTTCACTGTTAATTCAATGGAAGTATGCCAAAAGATCATTGTACACACATGCAGTTTTTAATCAAACAGAAAAAAAAAAAGAAAAAAAAAGACGATATCAGGATTACTTGTGCTGAAAAAGCCAAATACAATAAATGGAAAAGATCCTCCAATCTATTACTATACTGTAAGGGGGGAAAAAAAAACATGCCAGTGTTTAAAAATTCAATTAATATTTCACGGGGAAAGCTTATATATTTGTGTAAATGTATCTTAATTTATCATTGGTAAGAAATTATGAATTCTTTAAATACCCACATATCCAACTTACCGACACAGGAGGTTTCATATCATTTATTGTAAAGCACAAAACAGGCATTTTAAAAGTGAAAGTATACATTGAAAAAGTACATTTATATCACAAAGCATTGACCACATAATAGTTGCAAATACATTTGCTGGAATGTGTACATCTACACTAAATACTAAAAACAAACCAATTTTCATTTCTACACAGAAATATTAACCTCCTATCAGTAGTGATAGATATTTTGTACATTTTCAAAAGAAAAAAAAAAACTACTATTTTAAACCAAAAACAAAATTAAGATCTTCATCAAGTCGTCTGCATCCATATATTTAACAAAGGTATTTTTCCCCCACACAATGAAGCAAATACTGTATTGTCCACTTCTTATTATTGGCCCTGTGCAGAAGAGATACATAAGAAATACACAAAAAGTTAAAGAAAATCCTTTAAATGGAGCTAACTCAGGAGTGAATCCTTTAAGAAAGAAAAACTGGTTAATATAAATGGTGGTGGCTTCTTGCATGATTTGCAAATCCCTGGGGGAAAAAAATTTATTTTTAAAATTAAAGGCATTATAGAAATATTCAGCACTCAGATGCCATAAAGCATTATAAAAAACAAAGCCAAAGGCAACCCAACAGTACACCATAGTCCTTCATTTAGTTATATTTTGCCATATAAAAATTAAAAAGGCAAACATAATCAATCCCAAACAAACAAAATAGTAAACATGCAGAAAATATGACTGGAGTTTTTAAAACATCAGCAAATTTATTATACCTGAGGTGCTGGAGGATGCTGTGGCATTCCCTGGGGACTTGTCTGGGCATAGTAGGCTGCTTGCTGTCTATAGTACTCTGCCCAGGCTGCACTATAATCTGGCTGACCACCTGGTGGAGCACCAGTAGGAGCAGGAACTGCTTGACCTTTGAGAAAACAGAACTTTGTTACCGTAACCACAAATAAAAGACCAAAAGAATCTAATTTCTAATAAAGACAATACCATGCTCCTTATAATATTCCTCCCAAGCCTTTGAATAATTCCATGTCTGCCCTGGTTGATCAAATCCCCTCATTTTAATATAAAATTATATCCACTGCAAGTACAACTTATAAAGACAAAAGCAGAGGATCTGAATTGCTCATTCAAGTTTTCACCAGTGTCAGAAAACCCTGTAATACAAAAATTAGAATTTTTAATAATTTTTTTGCATTGTATCATCTCTATTCATAAAAAAAAACACACCCACATAATTTAACTAAGGTGAAGATATAAACATGATATTGATTCAATTAAAGAATTTAAAAATGCTTCATGTAAAGTCTATAGTTCCCTGGTAGTGACTGGTGGGCAGGGGCCACTATTTTTTTGATCATTCATTCACGTGTATCTGTTACAGTACCTATTTTAAATAAAATGCAAAGACTATTTTGCATTTTTGCAAAGATTTGTTTCCTGATTAGTAACCTATACACTACATATATGTATAAATGTATGTGTACATTTATACTATTGTAATAAAAGGGTAATATGCTAATTAGACTGGAAGGCCTTCTGGACAAAGGTGTGGTTGTTGGGGTAGAAGCAGAGGCATTTAGGAGTGATTAGGCCAGGAGGGGAGGGCAGTTGGGGTCGAGCAGGCTGGCATGAGGGGGATGGACAGTTGGAGGCAATCAGGCCAACAAGGGGGGGGGGGGGGGGCAGCTGGGGATGAGCAGGCTGGCAGGCTAGTGGTTAGGATCCTCTGAAGATTTAAAGAAAAAAAAATATGTGTGTACACACACACACACACACACACACGGAACATCTCTGGCATATTACCCATTGTGAAACCACAAGTTGGACATAATGATTTTTAACCTTAACATACTTAAATCTTTAAAATGGTGAAGACTTAAAAAAAAATATATTTTTGTTGACTTTTTACAGAGAGGAAGGGAGAGGAAGTTATAAACATCGATGAGAGGGAAACATCGATCAGCTGCCTCCTGCACACCTCCTACTGGAGATGTGCCTGCAACCAAGGTACATGTTCTTGACCGGAATTGAACCTGGAACCTTACAGTCCGCAGGCTAACAACTCTATCCACTGAGCCAAGTTGGTTAGGGCTAAAATGGTGAAGCTTTGATATTCAAAGTTTTTTTTTTAAAGTGTCTTTTTATAGAGTCTCAGCTGTTATAGAACTACCTGAAATAAACTGGGTCAAAAAAAGTAAATAATTCTTTTATAGCCTCAAGAATAACATGCAGCATGAAACTCATTCTAACAGGGAAAATTATTTTTTAAATCGTTATTGTTCCATTACAGATGTGTCCTCCCACCCCACTGACCTCATCCATAGGTGTAAGCTCTTTGTCCAGTCTCTTCCCACACCCTTTCCCCCTGAGAATTGCCTGTCTGCTCCCTTTCCATGGCCCTGATTCTATTATATTCACCAGTCTGTTCATCAGGTTTTTTATTCATTTGATTTTCAGATTCACTTGTTGATATGCATTTATCGTCACTGTTTTATTCATAATTTTTTCTCTTTATCTTTTTCTTCATCTTCTTAAAGAATACCCTTCAGCATTTCATATAATACTGGTTTGGTGGTGATGGACTCCTTTAAGCTTTTTCTTGTCTGTGAAGCTCTTTATCTGACCTTCAATTCTGAATGATGGCTTTGCTGGGTAGAGTAATCTTGGTTTAGGTTCTTGCTATTCATCACTTTGTATATTTCTTACCACTCCTTTCTGGCCTGCAGAATTTCTGTTGAGAAATCTGTTGACAGTCGTATGGCTAACACCTTGTAGGTAACTGTTGAATCTCTGTATATTCTTTTTTAAAATATATATATATTTTATTGATTTTTTACAGAGAGGAGGAGAGAGGGATAGAAAGCTAGAAACATCGATGAGAGAGAAACATCGACCAGCTGCCTCTTACACACCCCCTACCGGGGATGTGCCCGCAACCAATGTACATGCCCTTGACCGGAATCGAACCTGGGACCTTTCAGTCAGCAGACCGACTCTATCCATGGAGCCAAACCGGTTTCGGCTGTATATTCTTCTTTATTTCAGTCAGTGTATGTTTAATTTCTGACTGATCATTTTTCATATCCTTGAGAGTCTCACTAAATTTTTCAAAAGGTTTGTGGAAGATTCTTTAAATGGTGGTTTTGAACTCTATATCCAATATTTTGCCTTCATCCATTTCTTTCATTTGTGATTTGTTACTATGTTTGTTTCTATGTACTGGGTAGCTGTTAAGTCTCCTTGAGTTGATAGATGGCTTTGTGTGGTAGGTGTCCTATAGGGCCCAGTGGCTCAGCCTCCCATTACCTGAGGTGGATGATCTTGGTGCACCCCGTTATGGGCTGTGTGTAGTCTTGTACTTAACCCTTGATTGCTGCTGATTACACTGAGAGGAACTGACCTCTAGGCCAATTGTCCGTGATGACTGCTGTGTCTATACTGGAAGATCTGTTGCACAGAAGATGCCCTTATGGGGCAGGACTTGCTTCAGTGGAGCTTGGTGCTCACTGTGTCTGTTCTTTGAGTGTGTCCCTTATAGATGTGAAGAGTTGTAATCTGGTATGGTCCACACCGGCTCTTGATCTCCAAGGAGGTGCCAGGTCAGCCATTGTCTGGGGCCACTCAGCACGAGCTACAGAGGCATCTACAGATCGCTCCTTTTTGTATGGCGTTTGGAAGTGCCCAGATGAGACCCAGCTGTGAAGCAAGGCAGGCTGCTGCGGCCTGGCTTTGGGCCTTCCTTTGGAAGCTCTGGGGCTCTGACCCAGCTGCAGTTCAACAGGTTTTAGGCAGAGAAAGGATGGGCCATTCATATGCAAAAGCAGATGTGCACAGCTTGGGTGGGGTCTCTGAAAATCACAGGGCAAAGCAAACAATGGTTGCCAGTCAGCCCTGCAACAGAGTCCCGGTCTCCCAGTGGGCGCCCTTATGCAGAACAATGATCGCTGCGAGCACCTCTGAGATAAAGCCACCCTTGTGTTCTAGCCCAATGCTAAATAGTCCAGTTTCTCCCCACATGTGTCTGGGTCCTAGAGTCTTGCCCTGAACTGGAATTCAAAGCAAGCGCGAGCTTGTATCTCCCTTTCAATTAAGAGTAGAATATCTAGGTGCCAGCACTTTCCACACCTCTTATCAGTCTCATGCGCTTTTTTCACTCCTCTAGTTGTGGAACTTCCACTTAGCCAGCTTTTCTGTGATTCTGGGTGTAGTTGTTCTGCCTTTTAGTTGTAATTTTGATGTGGTTTTGAGAGGCAACAAGTATGATAACATAGGTAAACACCTATACTTGGTTCTCCCTTTTTCAAAATATTTCTTTGTTATGATTGCCTCGCCAGAGCACTTCGTTTTTTAGTGCTCTGAATTTTTCTTCATAAAACTGCCTTTTTAAAAAAAAAAAAATAATAATTTTTAAAAATTGATTTCAGAGAGGAAGGGAGAGAGATAGAAACATCAATGAGAGAGAATCATTGATTGGCTGCCTCCTGCACACCCCACACTGGGATTGAGCCTGCAACCCGGCATATGCCCTGACTGGGAGTTGAACCATGAACTCCTGGTTCTTAAGTCGACACTCAACCACTGAGCCACATTGGCTTGGTGGGGAAATTAATTTTCCTTCTTTAAACAGAAATCAGTATAAAAAATATCCTTATCATCGGGTATATGTACTTTTTTACAAAAAAAAAAAAAAAAAATCACTAATTTTTTTTTTCCTGTGGAAAATGACAAGCAGTCTTTGACAAAAAACAAAACAAAACAAAAAACACAACAAAATTTACATTGAGAATCACAAGTACATTTTATCTTATGAAAAATCTAGAGGCCTGGTGCATTAAAATTCATGCACTGGTGGGGGTGAGGTGTGTTCCTCATAGCCTAGCTGGCACCCTTTTTATCACAGTCCGGGAGCCCTCAGGGGTGGGAGGCGACCTAGCAATCAGGGAAAGGAGATGCCCCAATCACACCTCTGGTGCTGCCACTGATGGCAGTGCAATCCTCAGTTGGCCCTGGTTACCTGAGACTTGTACAGCTGTGGGTGACTGGGCAGTTGCCATCTGAGACTTGCCTGTGCTTCAGGCTGGCCCTGGGCGGCTAGGGGGCTGCGGGAACTGGGCACCGCAGCTGTCGGGAGCCACCATCTTTGAAGGTGTAACAGTCAAGTAGCATATTCCCTCTTCATTAGGTAGAATTCTATCACCTATTTTCTTTCTTTCTATACTAGTGAAGGATGGGCAGGTTTAACTTTCATTTAAGACAATTGGCTATGTTGTTAGGTTGTATTGTTTGTAAATGACCAAGAGCATAAGCATCTGGCGAAACAAACAAAAAACTACTTGTCCAAATGGTCCCTGAAAAAGGCCAATTTTAGAGATACACTTGGGCTATAGACCCTCTTAAGAGATCAAATTCTGGTTCCACCACTTATAGTTGTAACCTCTGCTTCTTAATTTGCACATGTGAAGTGTTAGTAAAGATAGTTCTTTTCATTCACAACAGTATGTATGAATATATTTGCTGAATACTTATTAACAAGTGTACTTCCATTAGATTAGGATAACCAGAAGCACAGGGTTCCTAGGTGTTATTCTCACAATCACACTGTAGACATCTATCACTATACTCAGCATATAATAAGTCCTTTACAGTTACTGAATGAAAATGGCCTTCCTGATTGTGTTTTTCTTCTTCATACATGAAAATGCCACTTAAGTAACTTCCTCTGTCATTGTAGGTTACTTCTTATCTGATTATTTTGAACCAAAAATACAATAGTCTCCCCTCATATGAAGTCATCTGAGGTCAGAAATATTGTATAGAAAAATCCCAGAAATAAGCAACTCATTTTAAATTGTACACTGTTTTGAGAAGTGTGATGAGATCTGGAGCCATTGTACTCTCACTCTCAAGAGATCAATCATCTCCCTATGTCCAGCATATCCACACTGTATATTCTATTCATGTTAGTCTCTTAGTTGTTGTTATGAGATCAACAGTTCCAATATTTTATGTGCTTGTGTTCAAGAAACCCTTACTTATCCTTATATATATAATAAAAAAAAAAGCCAGGGGCCATTATGACCAAAACCACCAGACGGTAGACCAAATACATGGGGCAACCAGGCTGGCAGGGGGGTTAGTGAGGGACGACCAAACGACTGAATAGCAGGTTGCATGGGACTAACCAGGCCGGCGGAGGATGGGCAGTTCAAGGAGACCAGGCCAGCAGGCAGAAGGGGTTAGGGTTGATCAGGCTGGCTGGCGCCAGTTCAGGGCAATCAGGCAGGTGAGCAGTTAAAAGCTAGTGGTTCTGGAGGATTGTTTAGGCTCGATCCCAGGGACCTGACATCCCTAGAGGGGTCTTGGACTGGAGAGGGTACAGACTGGGTTGAGGGACACCCCCCACCCACCCCTGTGCACAAATTTCATGCACCGGGCCTCTAGTATTATATTGCTTATTTCATAAATATTGTTAATCTCTTACTGTTCCTAGTTTAAAAATTTACTATCTGTGGTTTCAGGCATCCACGGGGGGGGGGGGGGGGGGGGAGAGTCTTGGAGTTTATCGCATCCCCTGAAGAAAATGGGGACACTATTATAATACCACACGTATACATTTTTCTTTGGCACTCTAGAATTTAACCTATGCCATTTTGGCCACTACCGTGTTTCCACAAAATAAGACATCCTCCGAAAATAAGACCTACTTACAGGTTTCCTTCTGAGTGAAATATAAGGCATCCCCCCAAAATAAGCCCCCCCTCCCCCCCAGGCTAAAAATGAGAGATTTAGTCCACTGATTCTGAAAGATATTGAGCCACAAGAAATTCACCGAGAAATTCAGGAATTGGATTGTTATGATGATGTTCCAGAAGATGATGACATGATTGTCATTGAATAAATGAGTAAATTCTTGATACTGTAGGATTCACAGTTTGTCTGGTTTGTGTTGACAACTACCGTACTACCGTATACAGGTAATAAATTTCCTTTAACAATAAATGTGTACCATATTCTTCTTCATGGAAAAATAAGACACCCCCTGAAAATAAGACCTAGCACATCTTTGGGAGCAGAAATTAATATAAGACACTGTCTTATTTTCGGGGAAACAGGGTAACATATATAACTGTCTTGACAGTAATATACAATGTCATACGTTCCAATAGAAAAATTTCTAGTTTCAATTGGTAAATGGTTGACAAATAAAAATGTTTCCTTATTTAAGAATTATTATTTGTAAAGACCTTGAAACATCTGAATGTTTATAGTGATTTTGGAATGCATTCTTGCTCAATTATTCGTTTAAGGTTTTAAAAGTTAATCAGTGAAAGTCCAAAGAAATAATAAAGGAAATGTAGAACGTACCCATTTTCTTGTAGTACTCTTCCCAAGCCTTAGTATAATCAACCTGTCCAGCTGGAGCTGGATTCTGTTGATCACCTTGTTCAAGAAAAAAGAAAAGAAAAAAATAGATTAAAGTTGCCAAGAGACAATTTGGGCTTTTCCTTCACTTTCTTGAGTGGAAGAGTTGGGGGAAGGAAGGGTGCTGTGTGACAATGGTATCCCTGCTGGTGTACACTAGGGTACAAAGTTGGTGGACAGAGAAGATAGTCTATGTATTTGGAAGAGTAGTTACACTGAGCATGTAAGTAAATTCATTTGTCAAATAAGAAAACACTCTTAGGATACCAGGTCCCTCACCATTTATATACATAAAAAGGCTAAAAAAAACCTTGAAGTGCAAGAATGTAATTAATTGTAGGTGGTATGAATGTAGTCTGAAAAAAATATATATTTTACATACATTTAAACACATATACATACTTATGTAGGTATGAATGTATTTATGTAAATTACATAGCTCAGTACATTGAACATTCTGAGTTTGGTTTCTAAATACCATCGTCTACTAAAAGGAATCAGGGCTCCTGGGAAAAATGACTGATTCTAGGGCTGGAGCCCTGAGAGCACAAAATGAGCACCTTATTCTGCAAGAAATTAAGAAAATGCTTGGAGAATGACAAGAGCAATCTTGAAGGTACTCCTGACTAGTAAAACCTAGGACAATTTCATATTCAACACATACAGTTTAAAATACAACCTACTGAATAAAACAGGCCCTATACTGATATAAAGAAGTAAGCAGGAAGGGGGGAAGCTCTGTTGACAATAAACTACCAACTAATAAATGTAAATTAAATAATGGGAATAGAAATTACCATCATAATTGTAGCTGAATGAATGAGGCAGGTATTAATCAATGAAAGCGAAGGCCAATGAGATACAGATTAGTGGTTTAGTATCACCATAACTATCTAGAAAATAGTAATTTCGAAGAGAAAAATGGTAATTCTATGGTATAGAAGCCTGGAAGACACCAATATAACCAAGTCACCATGTTTTACCTCAAGCACAACAGTTCTATATGGCAGATAACTAAAGGTTGCCATTTCCAGGGATGAAATAGGTCAACATTATATGACCTCTTGATGGAAAGCACAAGAGCAAATCATAAATATTCTTGCCATACCCCAATCAGGACCTCATAAGCATGACATCATTTTCATAACAAAAGATTAAAGGGCCTAGACTGAGTATCATCCCACAAAACAAAAGGTCTGTACTCTTTATAACATTAAAAACAAACAAACAAACAAAACACAAAAAACCTTTTTTATCCTGATTGATGAGACAGAATAGACCTGACAACTCATAAAAACATGTTACCAGATGGGATCCTGGATCAGAATAAAAATTGTTGGGACAAATGGTGAAATTTGAATTAGAGACTGTGTACTGGGACAGTAATAATGTATCAATATTGATAAACTAATGTGGAGGGCCTACATGATGGTCATGGATTTTTGGAATAATATAGAAAGGAATATTTTAAATGAGACATCATTTCTACATCTTGGCCATAAACGGTTCTGACAAAGACTAATGATAATAGACATGGACACATGATAAGAGAATAAAAAAAATAAAATAAAAAAGGGAGGGGGAGTGTTAATAAGGGATGAAACACTAATAACTAGGGTAAGTGGGTGTTCTCTAATATATCTTACAACTTTTACGCAAGTTTGTGACTAAAAAAGTAATCTATATTTAAAAAGTCTGCTTATCAATGTTGTAAGAATTAGGAATTTTTAGGTATCACATTCACTTTATATATAATTCCAAACATAAGTTTTCTTTCTCTTTCTCTCACATGCACATACACATACACACACACATATATATAAAAAAATTGTTTTATTACCATAGTTACCTTGTCCATTGGTTTGGGCTGTAGTTGGTGCACCAGTGGGAGCTGCAGGTGGTGGCTGTGCTTGCTGTTGGTAATAGTGAGCATAATATGCAGCCCAAGCTGCTGAGTTTGGATCGGTTCCTGCTTTAGCTAGAATAAACAAACACAAGTTCAACATTTGCACCTAAAGCTCATTATTTTCTCTCTCTCATATACACACACCCTATAGCAAATACATAGAACCCAAAATTAACAATTAAAAGTGATAGAAACTTTCAAATTTGCCTTTTATTCTCACTTGTTACCCCTAGTTTTTATAGAAAAAAGAGGTTCAGAGATTAAGTGGCATTCCTAGGTCCTAGAAAACTAGTTGGTGGCAGGATTCAGATAGGAATAAAGATCTTGCTTTGTCTCAAAACATCCTGTGTATTTTCTTTCTAAATCAGTTTTGCCTTGAGCACAACAGATTAGTAAATGAAAGGATTTCTAGGTACTAAAATGTACAAGAAACAATCCTATATAGTGGATGTAATATGCAAATGGTCGTTACATTGTGAAGCTTAATGACAGACCGCACCATGGATCAGCAGGAGGGTGGGGCAGTGAGCTACAAGCAGGCAGTGGAGAGCTATGAGGGGGGAGGGAGCTACTGGCGTGCAGATTCCTGCACAGGGCTATAATTATTATAGAAGTATGAACTTTCTCCTGCCTTGTTTTTAATAAAAAGACAACTTAATCTTAGAAAAGGAAACAGAGATTAGCCATATTTCATCTCATCGTATTTCAGTGATTATCCTAAAACATAAACTTGATGTCATAGTCCTACTTGAAATTCTTCATTTATTTCCTAGAGTCTTCAAGACCATCTAAACTCTTAGGTACAGCATATCATCCAATATCTTTAAGGATCTGGACCTCCTGGATTATTCTATCCATTCCAGCCTCATCTTCCCTATGTCAATATTTTTCTAACACCTATATTCTGACTACAATAAGCTGTTTATACTTTTCAAAAGTGACCTGGGCCTTTGAGCATGTTATGCTTCCTCTGCTCTTGGCTCACTTTCACTTATTCTTCATAAAAATCAACTAATACATGAACAGTTTGAGACTTATTTGAAACAAATCCTCTTATTGCCGGGACCGGTTTGGCTCAATGGATAGAGCGTCGGCTTGGGGACTGAAGGGTCCCGGTTCGATTCCGGTCAAGGGCATGTACCTGGGTTGCGGGCATATCCCCAGTAGGGGGTGTGCAAGAGGCAGCTGATCGATGACTCTCTCTCATCGATGTTTCAAACTCACTATCTCTCTCCCTTCCTCTCTGTATAAAATCAATAAAAATATATTTAAAAAAAATCCTCTTATTGATTCTGTACTTTATACTAAGAGTATCATATGGTATTATAGGTATATCTTTATTAGTTTATAGCCTCAAGAAGAATGTCCTTTTCTTAGAGTTAGCATCTATAATATAATCTGTTTATAGCCTTTACCCCAAATGGGCAGCAATTTTTATCTGCTTAATAAAAGTGAATGAAGTTTGAGAAAAAAGGAACAAGGACTTTTAGAGGGATATAATTTTTAAAAAAATGTATTTTATTGATTTTTTTACAGCGAGGAAAGTAGAGGGATAGAGAGTTAGAAACATCGATGAGAGAGAATCATCGATCAGCTGCCTCTTGCACACCCCCTACTGGGGATGTGCCCGCTACCCAGGTACATGCCCTTGACCGGAATAGAACCCGGGACCTTTCAGTCCGCAGGCTGATGCTCTATCCACTCAGCCAAACCGGTTTCGGGTAGAGGGATATAATTTAAAGGTGATATAATTTCAAGACATTACACCATCCTCCTAATCTTTCTCAAGTAAGAAATGAATTGCTTTTCTACACTGCATATTTATGTCTCAATAGTGTCATTACCTGTATACGAATAAATACAAAGTATTTTCACTTGATACCATGTCTGGATAGAGAAAGCGAGATAAAAGACTTTAGGAAGTGATACTGATATCCCTGAATGAACAACATGTAAGAAAAACAGTCTTAAAGTGCATTAAAGCAACAGTAAAGAAAATAAAAAGATGCCATCCAAGTCAAAAACAGAAAACGAGCCTCATGTTTACATACAATACATAAAGAGAACTTACTATTATTCATTTAACGTAATATTCATTTATTCATGTATCACTATTCTATGCATAAGAAAATATATATTTAGAAGGGTTAAAAATGTGCTTTGTTATACCACAATTACTAAGTTGTAAGATTAGGATTTATCTAGTTCTGTTTCATTTTGAGGTCTAATCTTTTGACTCTATATAAATGCTTAACAGCCCATTAATTTTTTTTTTATTAAAACAGATTTTAATTCGAAAATATTGATTTTATTGTCAATATCTAACTTTAGTCTATGGATTCTTTCTTTCCCCAAAGCAATGCTAGAAACCACATTCATTAACCAATTGTTACTTTATTACTACTCCAAGTGGGAAAATGAGATTGTGAGAGACCATTTCTCTATTCCCATCATTTTCTCAATCATGCTATCTACCCAAACAGTGCTCATAGGTGCTACTCTGCAGATCTAAGTTGCCCAATACTGTATACAATAAATTTGCCCCTTAACTTACCCAGCCTGTTGAATCTCTTAAATGGTGATTCTTCTGCTTATCATACCATCCCAATTAGTTTACAAGAGGGAAGAAAATCCTTTCATCCATAAAAGACTAACTTTAGACTACATAATAATCACATTTGACTCTTCTGTAAGTCCTTCTATCACATTATTGCTAACACTTGAACTGCACTCTTCTGCTACAGAATATAAACTACTTTTTGCACACCCAGATCCTCAGCACACTCAAGTTGTTTAGTGGATGTTGTGGCTATTGGGTGACTGCCTTGCTCTGTCATAATTTCCAAAGAATACACTTCCTTTAAAATTAAAGTATGCTATAGAATCTGGGGGCCACATTTAAATACCACAGTGTTTCACCTAATTTTTTTAGGTTTTTAAAAATACAACTATTAGCTAGTGTGGAAAGAAATCCATCATTAGTACCTTCCTTGAAATTACTCCAGTGAAAGAGGTCTAAAGGTAGATAGTAGGTGAGAAAAAATAATCATAAACAATTGTTAGATGGTTTCGATAAGTTCCCCTTTGACCATCCATAGTGGGGGGGAAATAACATAGAATTGAACAGAAAGTATATATATATATATATATATATATATATATATATATATATATATATATGTAATCCAGATCTAAGCAGAGAAAATTTGAAAAAAAAAAAATGTATTTTAGTTTTAACATGCAGATATTAAATACAGACCTGATTTTTAAAAAATCTTTCTATTGATTTTTTACAGAGAGGAAGGGAGAGATAGAGAGCTACAAACGTCGATGAGAGAGAAACATCGACCAGCTGCCTCTTGCACACCCCCCACGGGGGATGTGCCCACAACCAAGGTACATGCCCTTGATCGGAATCGAACCCAGGACCTTTCAGTCTGCAGACCGACGCTGTACCACTGAGCCAAACCGGTTTTGGCCAGACCTGATTTTTTTTTTATTAACAGGTAAATTTACTGTATCTAGAATACTAAAACAGACAACTTAAATATCTTATTTGAGAACTTAGGAGTTTTAATGTCCAAGTATTAAACACTCCATTTAGACTCGTGACATACTATATACATGAAATGGCACTAGGACCTAAGGCCCAAGACACTGTACTTCTTCCTATAGCTTTTGGCTTTTAGCACTCTGCTGTATAATTTCAAAAGCAGAGAAAACCAAACACAGCTTGAAAAAGGTTCCATGACAACAGACCATATTCACACCAGTTTTACACACCGGGGTAGAACCAGAATCTAACATTCCTGTTGAAAAAGTGAAATATGTGCAGAAAATGGCACACAATGTAGAAACCAAACTACAAAATATAAGGATGTAATAGGAATAAAAAACAATACATATTACACAAGGATAAACATCTTTTACCTGGATCGGGAGGGGCCTGTTGCTGCCAGTGTGGATATGCATTTCCCCATCCCTGGGGAGCATAAGGAGCTGGAGGACCACTGAAAAGATATAAAATCAATATAAGTATATGACTTACAAAAGCTAGAATCTTTGGGGGAAAGCAAACAAAACCCAGTACTTACTGAGGAGCAGGGCCAGGTGGTCCCGGATTATAAGGTGCAGGGTTGTATGGTCCCATTGGAGCTCCAGGCCCAGGAGGCCCAGGAGGCCCATGGGGCCCTGGGACACCATGGGGCCCATGGGGAACAGGTGGTCCCAAAGGATTTACTGGGCCCTGCAAAAAAGCAAAACGACTTCCAAAAATCAGAAAAACAATGGCCAAACAACTCAAAGGCCAATTCCTGGGTCATGCCTGGATTGTGGGCTCAGGACAGGAGGGAGTACTAGAGACAGTCAATTGATGTGTCTCTCCCGTTCTCTTTCTAAACTCAATGAAAACATTTACTTTAAAAAATATATACTTAGTTAATGTCTTCTTTTTATTTATCTAACTTGCAAAAACCACAAGATTTAACTGCCCTAAAACACTCCTTTCATTTCAGTTAATATTTACCATGAGACATTTTGGACAAAATTATTTTTAAACTACATTTGGTTGTCATTTTCTCATTACAAAATAATGAAGCTAACCTTCGTGGTATTTTTCCTTTTTAAAATATTTTAAAATGATTTTTAGAGAGAGGAAGGAAGAGGGGAGAAATACCAATGTGAGAGTGGAACATTTATCAGCCCCCTCCTGCTGGGGATCAAGCCTACAACCCAGGCATGGATCCTGACTAGGAATTAAACCAACCTTTTAATGCACAAGAAGACGCCCAACCAACTGTGCATTAAAAGACTGGTTAAATTTTGATTTCCCAGACAGAAACAGTGTCAAATTTCTTTTGCACACCATTCACAGCATGGCAAACACCAAGGAGAATTTTTCTAAGAAATTCTAATTATTATCAATAGTTTAAGATGCTCGCTCACACCCAATATTCTTTATAGTAAAAGAAAACAGTAAAGCACCATTCACCTCATTTATAAGCAAGAACAGTCAAGACTTTTCATATACTTTTGTACCACCAGCAAACTTTTCTAGCAGAAACATTTTCAAGCTTGGCCATGCATTAGAATCACCTGGTCCATCTTTCTAAAAGTAAATGTTGGGCTCTATTCCAGACATTTTGAATGAGAACTGTGTGTCATGTGTAGAGGTGGAAAGCACCCAAGTAGTCTACATTTAAAACTCCCCAGATTACTGCCTAAAGATTAGGATTTATAAATTTCTACTTTAAAGTGGGATGTAGTTGATTCATGTTTGTGTCACTAGGGTTACATGTAGTAAAAGCCTGTAATAAACACTGAATTCCTGTTAACTATCTTCTTTAAAAAATGTTTCACAATTCTACACCAACCTTAATATATCTGCAAGTAATGCTATCCTCTTATCTACCCACACCAATATAAGGTTCTGAACATCTATTATTATATTTAGTTTACTTTCATTACAAGATAATCTTTTCTTTTATATTATCTATTATGTAATAAGCCCTATAATTTTAGATTAGAACCTATGCTATAAATTGAAGTTTAAAGCATACTCACACCAATCTTTTCTTCTATGAGTTGCCGAGCATAGTCTATTTGCTGTGGAGTGCCACGAATTGTAAATAACTTCATATTAGGATCTGCATTAGGTGGAGGATTTCTCTGAAGTTCTATTCTTGCACCAGACTGTTGGCTTATGCTTTTTATGGTTTCACCTCCTAAAATCAAAACAATTATTTCTCTAAGAATTCAAAGGATACAAGAAAAGGTATTTAAAGTAAAATGGAAGTAACAAACGAACTAACAAATATAAACTCATAGATACAAACAGAATGATGATTACCAGTGGGGAAGGGCAAATTAAGCAAAGAGGGCCAAATATGTGGCAATGGAAAGAAATTAGACTTTGGGTATAGAGTATAAAATAGGGTATACAGATATACTAGATGTACACCTGAAGTTCATATAATCAATATTACTTCAATAAACTTAAAAGTCACAATTAAATGGGTCATTAAGCTTTGACCAGTAGTTCCTCTGCCAATATTCTATTAAGATTTTCAATTATTCTATATTTTATTTTTTAAAATATATTTTATTGATTTTCTTACAGAGAGGAAGGGAGAGAGATAGAGAGCCAGAAACATCGATGAGAGAGAAACATCGATCAGCTGCCTCTTGCACACCCCTTACCAGGGATGTGCCCGCAGCCAAGGTACATGCCCTTGGCCGGAATCGAACCTGGGACCTTTCAGTCCGCAGACCGACGCTCTACCGCTGAGCCAAATGGTTTCGGCTCAATTATTCTATATTTTAAATCAAACTGTATAAAGCATTTCATGCTTCTCTTAAAATACATTTGAGTTTTAACACATAATTTAGTGTATCTGTACCTAATTTTAAAATGAATAACTTATCAAAATCAAAATATTTAGTTCAATTAAACTACTTTTACAAGCAATATAAAGAACACATTAAAAAATTTTGAAAATTTGAGAACATGTGTCAGAAAATAGCAAAGTAAACAAAAACACCCAGACACTTTTGGGGTCAAAAGAAGTTTCTTACACTAATAATAAGCTGTTGGTCTCTTCTGGAAGCCCAGGTGAATCAAAGCCTACTTTTTTTTTTAAGTATATATAAGGCCCTTCTCATTTATGCTTTAGCTATTACACATCAACATAACACTTTTCTACTAAAATACAGCTCAGGAAAAATCACCACCACTTGTTTAGAACAGCAACAGATATATCATCAGAAAAATTAATAGGTTAAAATCTTAACCCTACATTAAAAGATTAAGAGTTTAAAATACATTGCCTTTTCCTATTATTAATCCAGTTTTCCCAGTTGGTACAATGAAATTAAATTCCTGGAGTCCACCAGGTGGTCCCATGTTCCAGTTGCCTTGACCTCTACCTCTCCCTCGACCACCAGGTCCAGGTCCACCAGGATTACCAGCCTAAAGAGAAAGACAAGAAACGAAGTCAGTATAAAAATACACTCTTCTTTCCATAATAAATTACGTCTATTTTACTAAATTAGAAATTTAGAAAAGTTGGGAGATAACTTGGTACAAGTAATCAGCCAGTAATAACCACCATTTATTCATTTTATACTGGAATGAGTAAGGTAGCTAGCTGTCTTCCTGCTCCAAGATGTCTGCCTTAAAGCAACTTCAAACTTTTTAGTTATTAAACAGATTCTGATATAAAATAAAGGGGGGACTTTCAGATTTGATGAAGGAAATTTTTAAAAATTTTCAACCAAGTTTAATTTTTTATTGATTTAAGAGGAAGAGAAACCACCACCGGTGTGAGAGAAACATCAATCAGTTGCCTCATGTATGGCCCCAACCAGAGATCAAGCCTGCAACTTAGGTGTGTGCCCTGACCAGAAATTGAACCTACACCCCTTTTGGTGTATGGTATGACACTCTAACCAACTAAGACACCTGGCTGGAGCTGAAGAAAATTTTTTTTGAATGAAAATAAAACAAAAATATTATTAGTATTCTATCAACCTGAACACTTCTAAGAAGGTCTGTAATAATTTCTGCAGCATGTTGGCATCGGTCTGGAGGTCCTGTTATTTGCGCTATTCTGTCAGGTGTTGTTCCATCATCTTCAAAACAAAAGAAAATTAATTAATTTAACGTTAAATGTGTCACTGTCAAAAGTAATTGCTACCAACACTCAGAAAATTAAATGTACGTACTCACCTGGCTTAAACTGAATTCGAACCCCAGCATCATTTTGTATTTTTTTAATCATTTCTCCATTTCTTCCTATTACAATGCCAACAGCAAATCTTGGAATGGGGACCTGATGCAAAGGAGACCAAGTATTAAAAAAACAATTTACTGTAAATAAAGCTGCCTCAAATCATAAAAAAAAAAAATACAACACTCTTTATATCGAGTAGGGTAAAACAAAACACAAAAAATACTACTATATTCTAAGGTGGAAACTGGGAAAAAAAAAAAAAAGAGTATACAGTGTTAGAGTAGGTTATGTAATACAAAACAGGAAAAACACTATTTATTTTACTTATACATTAGCATGAAACTATTTCTGAATATTTTTACTTACATCTATCCCTTCATTTCCTCCAATTCTTGACCCATACTCATTTCGAACTTCTCTGAAACCACCTTGATCACGAATTAACTCTAACACCATTTCCTTGGCTTGCTGAGGTAGAAAAAAATTACCCAATTTAGAAAGCATATCTCAAAATATTGTAATTTATTCATACAAATTTTGCTATTTCTGCACCCACCCCAACCCTTCTTTGTAAAATATAAACTTGTTTACTTGAACTTTGTATGGATCTCCGGTAATCCTAAGAGGTTTGTCAGCACCAGTATTCTGAGGTCCATCCTGAATCATAACCATTTTAACTCCAGCTCGTTCCTGTTCATCATAAAAACAAACAAAAAAACAACACACATAGTATTAATAAAAGGGGAATGGAAGGAAATCGGCTTCAAAACAGATAAATAGTAATATTTTATAAATAATAATACCTGAAGTTGTTTAATTGTCTCTCCTCCCTTTCCAATAACTAATCCTGCTTTGCTAGCTGGAATCATTATTTCTTGAACTGCATTTCCTGGTCCATCGCCATGATGAAAGCCAGGGGCTGGTCTTCCTTTTTCAACAATCTGGTCCAGTAATCGTTTTGCTGACCTGTTAATAAATTAACAGTCAATTAAGTTGTAATATACCCCAAAGCTTATCAAAGAGAAATACAAAATATAACCAGTTACTTCTTCCAATTCCAGTTTAGGTGGCTTAAAGCTAAATTTTAATAATTTCAATTAAAAGAAAATGCCATTAGGGTCAAAGATCGAAACTATTCAATCAAATTTCTAGGTATACAATTTTTAAATAAATATTTTTGAGAACACAAAATCTCTAAGTAGCACTCAAATTCCAGAGTTACTGCAATATTAAATTGATTCTTAAGAGCACTAAATAACATTTTTAAAATATGTATTTTTGTTGATTTCAGAGAGGAAGGGAGAGAGGTAGAAACATCAATCACAAGAGATAATCATTGACCAGCTGCCTTGTGCATGGCCCCTATAGGGTATCAAGCCAGCAATCCAGGCATGTGCCCTGACCAGGAATAGAACAGTGACCTTCTGGTTCATAGGTCGATATTCAACCACTGAGTCACACCTGGCTGGGCAATATTTATATTTTTAAACCATCACTTTGGTCACTCAGATGTTAAAATGTATTCATTCAATAAATACAATGAAATGTCATTTACAATATATATAAGGTTTCATTCTAGCTAATGGGGATACAGCACTAAACAAAACAGACAAGAGTTTCTTCTGGTATTGATCAGTGATTTTGCATTGTCCCATGAACCAGGATGTCACTATTTGATTCCTAGTCAGGGCACATGCCTGGGTTGTGGGCTTAATCCCCAATAGGCGCTGTGCACAAGGCAGCAGACCAATCATTGATCCTCTCATCAATGAATTTTTCTCCCTCCTTCCTTCCTCTCTGTAGTAAATAAAAACATATTAAAAAATAACATGTTAAATAAATTACATGTAATTTGGGAAGGGCTATAAGGAAAATCAAAAGCAGAATAAAGATAGAATGTGTATGCATGTGAAGGGATGTTATTTTATGGAAAGTAGATATGGGAGACCTTACTGGTAAGCATTTGAGCCAAAACCTGAAGAAAGAGGGAGAGGAAATGTGAAAATATCTGGGGGAGGGGGGGGGAATGTTCCAGAAAGAATAAATAGAAAGTGCAACGACCTCAAATGAGAAGCATGATTGATGTGCTGAAAGAATGCAAGAGGCTACATGAGGCTAAAACAAAGTGAGTTGGGATAATGGTAAAAAAATAAATAAAATAAAGAGAAAAATAGCAGGTAAGCAGGCCATGGTAGACACTGACTTTTACTCTAATTGAGTTAAGCATTACAGGATTTCAAGCAAAGTAATATTATGAATTGACTCACATTCTAAAAGAATTACTATAGCTATACTGTTATAAGAATAGATCATTATTGAACAAGGCTAAAACAATGGACACAACATTTAATATAGGCAAATCACATCGGCGGTAGTATAGAAGGTGGCAAAAAGAGGCTGGATCTCAAATAAATTAGGAATAAAAAATGACCAAGACTTGCTTATGGATAAATGAGTAGAGAGAGAGAGAGATAAAAAAAAAAATATGAAAACAGAGTTGTCATACATGTAAGAGATAAATAATTATAAATAAATAAATAAAATCAAGCTGGGAATGAGCTGTAAAACTATGATTTTGTTTTCTAATAATCTAATGTTTGAGGTACACTGAGCAGCTAGATATGAGCCTGGAATTTAGAAAAAGAGACCAAGGCTGGAGATAAAAATTTAGAACATAAAATCTATGGCATATAAAGCTATGTATTATATTAAGGTTAATTGAGTGAATTAAGTAATCCAAAGAGTATGTGTAGATATAATGCAAGAAGACTGAATTTTGTGGCACTTTTATGTTGAACCCAGGAAGATAAGGCTGACAGCCAAGATAAACTGAGAAAGAGGAGAAGAGAAGTAGGTATCTAGGCAAGTGGTCCACCGTGTCAAACACTGCTGTCAGGCTGAATGAGGAAGCAGCCAGTCACAATCTTGAATAGACCAATTTTAACAGAATAGTGGGAATCAATGCCCGATTGGTGTAAGGTCATGACAAAATGATATACCAAAGTAGAACTACCTCTTTATTTAAGGAGTTTTGTTGTAAAAGGGAGCAGAGAAATATAAATGTGGGGTTCAAGAATGGTTTTGGTTAATGTGAGATTTTCAAGCATGTCTGTATGCTATCAGAAATTATCTAGAAAAGAAGGGGAAATTAACAGTGCGGGAGGAAGCTGGTTCAATTGTAAAGACAATGCCCTTCAGTAGAAAGAAGGGCACTGGCCTTAGACACATGATTTTCATACTTACTGGACGGACTCGGGTGTTCCAGTTAACATACAAGACCTTTCTGGAAGGCCACCACTGTCTACAATATAAAACAAACAAACAAATTTAAGGCTAAGAAGAGGTTAGCACATACCACAATTTTCACTAGCTTAAAAATATGCTAGTTTTCGATTCAGTATGAAAATAGCATGAAAATAACATTACCAGGAGCAATCTGTATTTTGCATCCAGATTCCTGCTGTATACGTGAGATCTGTTCACCTCCTCTGCCAATAACTAGAAAGAAAATTATTAGCTGAAAGACTGCCAAGTATGTTTTGACTGTTTTCAATGCTTTAGAAACTAGGTTACTTACTAAATCCAACCATTCCATCTGGGACTTTGTATTCTTCAGTCATTACAGATCTGCTAAAAAAACAAAAAAACAAACCAGAAACTAAAATCTTCCTTCATTGAAAGGTAATTTATTTACATATAAAAGGTATTCTACTGATGAAAATGGAGGTCTAATGGCTCAAATCAGGGTTTCAGGAACATGTTTGTTTATAGTCAAAATATGGCTTGAGTAAAGTTAGAATCTTAAGGTGACACACATTAAGTGAGGAGGGTATGATGAAAGAAACAGTCTGAAGACATGCAAAGAAGCTGGAGTAGAGTTGAATGTCATCTTTATTTTTTTAAAATGGCTATTTTAATTTACTTCTTCTAAAATGTGCCTAATTAAAAATGCCATCCTTCCAAACTACAAATGTATATCACTTAAAAGGAAAAATTATCATTTTGTATTACCTTAAGTTGAAGAAAATGAAACACACACACACACACACACACACACACACACACACACACACACGGCAGACACATTCACCGTACACTAACTTGGTTGTGTTTTTACATATAGTTCAACTAAAACTTGCAAATCATTTGAAAAGCATTTGACTATACCTTTGCTGCTGATGCATCGGTGGTAACTGCGTCCCAAAAGCTACCATAAAAAATAAAAATTGAAAAGTTTAAATTTAAGTTCACATATATTTAATACTTTTATCAAGCAGTTCCAAAATATTTCCCTGCTGCACAGATAATACCTTGAAGAGAGTAAAATTTTATGCAGAATACTTAAATCAACACTGACAGTAGGCAAATAAAGTCAATAAAAGGACAGACATTACTAGCAATGACATAGAAAAAAACAAAACAAACACCGGTCTTTTTTCAAGTGTGCAAGTATAGATTAAAAAATAGAGCAAGAAAACAAAATTTAAAAAAAAGTAAAAAAAGAAATAGAGCAAAAAAAGAGACTATTTAAAATAACTTAATGGTCTAATCTCATTAATATGTACCTGGCCACAACTGAGAAATCAGTTGTGGCCAGGTACATATGCACATATCTACAAAGAAATTCACTATAACATAATATTCATTGCCTTCAACGAACTTCAAAGATACCCAACAAAAGACAGGAACAAAACCCTAATTAAAATCCAGTTACTTTATTTTTTAACCCAACTTCAAATAAATACTTACAGTCATTTTGAGGAGCAACTTTCTTAGCATCTGGTTGATCTGCAAAATTAAGTGTCTTTTAATTTTTTGCCAATAAGTACAAATATATGAATCAGTTCCCCCTGCCCAAGCAAGAATAAACATCAATATAAACATTTATTGAAATAGCTGAGGGTATGGTGTAAATTGAACCAAAAGTGCCAAAATGTAGCCCAAACTATTCATGTTTAAAAGATGCACAGACATTTAAAAAAAAATTATTTTCGATTGTATCAAATCACTGACCTTAATGTATGTTAAGCACTTTAGAATGTTATAAGACAAAGTATTTAGGTCCGTTACTAGCAAAATATCACATGCTAAAGGCTAATGATGCTTCCCATTGTAGGAACTGAAGACTGGAAGAAAAGAAGACCTATCAAAATGTGAAAAGTTGACATATCAAAAGTTGAGTGTATCAGACAGTGACCACAAAGCTATGCAAAATAAATTTTAAAATGACATTACAAGGCAATCTCAATCTAAACTGTTCTATTTTTCTTCACCAAACATATCAAGGCATAAACTTCAGCAGAAACTCAAAGCAACTGCATGACTACCTTCATCTACATCCTTTACAGATGAATACAATGCATACCTTAGAATAGACAACTGATAAAGTACTATTCTCCTCCCCCCTTCAAAGTTAAATAATTAAACATCAGAATGTTGTACAGCAAAAATTCAGACACATAATCAAAGAAATACTGTGTCCATATCAGAATCCACTGGTTTATTTCACGTTTACATACTAAACACAGGTAATAAATAAAAATTCCTGCCTTTAAAAGGAGAGGGCATTCCCTCCCAGTGTGTTGTACTGCTCGGACTTGTCCAAGAGCCATCTACACATAAAATAAAAAGAATACATTACATACAACATCTGAAGCATCATTAGCTCATTTTTTGTTTTGTATATTAAAACCTCACTGTAAATGTGGAAGTCACTTAATGAAACCATGTAGTCCTGGTCAAAAGCTACAAATACATTCTATAGGCTCATTCAGAATCCTCCTCTTAAAAAAAGGCAAAAAGAAATTGTATCAAAATTTCATACATCAAATCTAAAAAATATGTGCTGACTTCTAAGTTCAGAAACTTCAATAATTTTTTTTAAATACAAGGCACTGTAAAGCTACTGCGTTAAGCCACATTGAGTTAACCTGAAACACAAAACAAGGTACTAAAATAAATAAAAATGTAGCAATAAAATGATATAATCTGCAACACACTAGAATAGCAAACTTTGGCAACTTCAACCTTTAAAGTGAAATCTGAAATAATAGAACAATGAAAATATAGCATATAAAAATTTAATTCATGTATGATGAGAAAAACCTGTGAAATGTCCCCTAAACATTTTAATTTTCACTCCCCCCCACCCCCAGAATATTAACAAGTCGTCTGTGCAAACTGTCAATCTGGCACAATCTTAAAAGAAGAAAAATGATGTTTTCTAATAAGACAAAACTGGCTGGTCGACTAAAATTTTACCTACCTTGTCTAGGTTTCTTCCCCCCCCCCCTTTCCATTTGAGGGCAATATCAGCCTTATAATTTTAGGAATCTTATGATAAAAGAACATTTGAAAAATTATTTTAACTGTGTAAAACAATAAAAATACTTATGGCTATAACTTACCTCCATCTTCCAAAGGTCTTTTTTGTCCCCCATAACCATAGTCATTTGAATTCAGTGATGTACCAGCATCACCTCCAATTTTCGCTGCAATCTTAAAAAACAAAAACACGCTATCATTAAGAAGAGCACCATAACTACTATATGCTATTTAGTACTCAATTTCCTCATATAGTTCCTGATAAAAAGACAAATTATAGTACATTGCTACCATTAATAACTGCAGAGTTAACAAATAAACACCTAAAATTAAGCTTTTCATACTAGAAAGAAAGAAAAAAAAAAGTAATCAATTAGGAACCTTAAAAAGACTGACCAAAAAGCGTTGAAGAAAATCTGTATCCTAATTCTATCTTTGCCACGGCTTTCCCATGACTCCACAGAAGATATGTGTTGGCACAGAATATGTGAATACCTGTGGGACTCTACGGCTGTGCTGTCTAATAGGGCAGACATTAGCTAATGTGGTTATTAAATACTTAAAATAGTCCAAATTGGAGATAATACTTTGAAGTGCAAAATATAAATATTAAGAACTTGAAATTAACTAAAGAATGTAACGCATCTCAAAAATTTTTATACTGAACACATATTAGTATAGTAATGTTTTAGAAATGCTGGATTAAATAAAATGTGATTTGCATTATATTTCTATTGGACAATCTTGGACTAAAGAAACATGGGGGCAAGAAAGACTCAAAAGCAGACATAAGTAATTTTATCCTTAAAGACTTATTACAGTGGGCCAAATAATTGTCTGAAGTTGACTAAACAAAAATCATATTTGAAATACCAGCCTGAAATCACAAGTGGGGCACAACCAATGGACATTTACTGCATTTTTCTATGAAAGAAATGAAACTAATATTGTTGAGTGCTAACAACAGGCCAAGCTCCACACTATGTTTCATATTCATTTTGTCATTGAATAATCATAACATCTCTATGAGGCAGAAAGTATTTAGTGAAGTAGAGATCTATCTTACAGTTAAAAAAAATTAAAAGGTTAATTTAACTAAGATTACATCATTAGTCAATGATGATATCCCAATTTCTGCACAATCCCAGGCTAATTACTATTAGGGGGATAATCTCTAAAGTGGATGAAAGGCTCAGAGTTCATATTACATTATTCTTTCACTTTTGAGTATGTTTGAAATGTTCCATGATAAAAAATTAAATGGAAAAATCAAACTTTTAGTAACTGAAATTCCCCAAAGATGTCCTGATGTGGAACTAAACCAACTATAACTCAAGCTTCATTATAACTAACTTGAGTCATAAACCCAATATGTATCACTTATATATATGTTCCCACATACTAACTGTACTTCCCAGGGTTACTAGATTTCCCATTTTCTACATGCAAACACATATAGCCAAGCATATTAGAATTATATATACTATAGCTTTGGTCTTATTAACTATACTATAGGGTGGTTGTGAGAATTAAATGAATACAAGTTTAGCACAGAGCCTAACATAGTATATTAATTACTAATTAAACAGATCAGCATATTATAATTCAAACTATAAAACAGGGTCTACATCAAATTTTGCATTTTAAAATTTTAATAATTTTTATTTGTCCTGCTGAAGATATATGTAGTTACATTCTATTTGTGAAAACTGCCTGCAGGAGACTAAGGTATGTGATTTCTCTTTTTTATCCCTAAGGACTGACATAGCCATATTGTGGATAGTCGACAAATGAATTTCTGCAAGAACATAATTATTTTCAAAAAAAAAAATTTCATTACTACCTAAATTCATTAAAGATATTTCTTGATTCAACTGAATAAATACTAAGTACCTGCTGAGGGCCAGGTTTTGATTGTTCTCATGCACCAGAAATGTGAAGATGCAGGAAGGACTCAAGAAATATTACTAGGCCACCATTTTATTAACATTGTTCCCTCCCTACGAAATAGGAATCTTTGCTTATCATCATAATCTAACGTTGCTATTCTGTTCCAAATTGTTTATTTATTTTTAAAAATATATTTTATTGATTTTTTTTACAGACAGGAAGAGAGAGGGATAGAGAGTTAGAAAAGAGAGGGATAGAGAGAATCATAGACCAGCTGCCTCTTGCACACCCCCCACTGGGGACGTGCCGGCAACCAAGGTACATGCCCTTGACCAGAATCAAACCCAGGACCCTTGATTCCACAGGCCGACGCTCTATCCACTGAGCCAAACCGGTTTGGGCCTGTTCCAAATTGTTTAAAAGTCACACTCAAAGGCTAGTTTTCATTGATGGGATTAATGGTAATTAAAATCAACAATTCTATTTTATAAAATTTTCATTGCATTCAAACAGCATAATGCAATTTATAATTATCAAGAACAATTGAGAACTGGCCCCAGCTGGGTAGCTCAGTTGTTTGGAGCATCATCCCATATAACAAGGTTGAGGGTTTAATCTCCAGTCAGGGCACACACAAGAATCAACAAATGAATGCATAAATAAGTGGAACAACAAATAGATGTATCTCTTTCTCTCCCACTTCTCTCTCCTCTCTCTCTCAAATCAATTAAAAAAAAAATGACTGGGTACTTAATTAATTTAGTAGGTAAGCAGAATGGATGAAGTTTGATATTTTTGTTAACTTGTGATCTACCACTGTATAAGATGTTCTTATATCTTTTCCTTCCAAAAAACATAGCATAATACTTTGGACAAGGATATGAAACTTAAAGTTAGATGGGAATTTTGGAAATACAATTCAGAGTCCTTTAGGAAAGTAATTTACCACTTTATTCATCTATCTAGTCTCAGTCTCTGTCTGATTCACTTCTATCCTCATACGACATTGAGGAAAAAAGTGGGTAAGTCCTGTGCTGGATTTAGCTCACAGAGTGTATTATAAAAACCTACAAATCTCACATTAAAAATAAAGAACTAGGATTCTCTGGGGGGAAAAATTTGGCAACTTGGCCTAAATTACCAGATGGCAACGATGAGCTAGCGTAAATGCCACTAGCATTAACTAGGTAAGTGACCAGGAATCCTAACCACTCAATCCTGCTTTCTAACAAATAACTGTCCAGCCAAAAATGCCCATAGGTACACAGCTCTTTGCGGAAAAAGAAGCTGTTCTTGTTAACTCTCCCTTCCAAAGAACACAGATAATACTTTGGACAAAGCAATGAAGCTTAAGGTTAGATGGGAATTTTGGAAATATAATTCTGTGTCCTTTAGGAAAAAGTGGTTCAAGTATTAACCTAACTTGTTCCTTCAGTCCAAGTACTCTTCCCATCATTCCACTTATATAAGACGAGCAGCATCCTAAAATGTAATCAGAAGCTAAATTTGGAAACCTTAGATTTAAGATCAATCAAATTATTACAGCAAAGACATCTATCTATAAAGGATTGTTACATCAAGGGCATTGGGGCAGCTGACCTATTGGTATGAAAAGATTCCAGTTTGAGGACAATTTCCACATTAAAAAGGCAGTTTAACTTAACCAGGAAATTAGAGCTTAGCCAAATCATAAAACCTACATTTTATTAACGCAGTCTTTCAGAAGTTGTATCCATCTGTACCTTTTCTCACTTCTTGCCTCACCTCACCCAACACTATCCTCCAGTGACTTCATACTTCGGTTGTCATTGCAAAAACCCCTCATACCTTTGCTCATGCTCCTTTTCTCCACTAGTCAAACTCCCACTTTCTTTAATGCCTTGCTTAAAGTATCAGTCCTTTACTTTGGCAGTTAGGTACCCCACTCCCTGGTGGTGTGAACAGTGCTTAACTCCTAAGAACTCTATAAATGTTTATAGAACAAATAGATTAACTGTCCTTATTATGTGCACTTCTTTATGAAAACCACTCATTTGCATTTGCTTCCTAGAAGCCAGAAACCCTATTCACACATTTAAAAATTCTCCAGTATCTGCCCTAGCCGGCTTGGCTCAGTGGATGGAGCGTCACCCTGCGGACTGAAGGGTTCCAGGTTCGATACCAGTCAAGGGCACACACATGCCTGGGTTGCAGGCTCGATCCCCAGTGGAGGACGTGCAGGAGGCAGCTGATCAATGATTCTCCCTCATCATTGCTATTTCTAACTCTCTCTCCTCCCTTCCTCTCCGAAATCAACAAAGAAATATATTTTTAAAAATTCTCCAGTATCTAAGTAGAATGTGGCACATAATAATCCAATATGCCGGTTGAACAAAAATAAACCCTGTCATTATACAAATGTCAAGTCGCTATTCAAAACAAGTTCAGAATAAAAATTACACAAAAAAAACTGTAGCATTAGTATTAGTGATGACTTTTCCTCGACTCTCCTGAATATTCTTACTATCAACTAGTACAGGTACATTTTTACTTATAATGTGTCCAGATTATAAAAATAAGAGCGATTTGTAACATCACTACCGATTTTACGGATTTTGAGACTGAAATAATCCTTTAACAGGAAGGTAAAAAAAAATAATTACGCGAACTCCTAGTGTAATCAAAGCACAGCACAAAATTAAGTTCCTGATTACCATCTGTTTAGCACGAATGCCTAAAAATGCCTGGCACCCATTGTGCACAGTGTCATAACGAGAAAAAGATTCTCAATTTTGCTTGCAAAAAGTCCAGACCAATAGCACACATTTTAAAGTTATAATTATATTAACGTATTTCCCAATAAAGATGGAAGTTCAAATTAAGAAATCTTTACTTCCTGAGGTACACGTGTTTGCCTTTTAAAAAAATTTTTTTTTAAGTTTTCGTGTACGCGAAAGAAGTGCCTTCGGGGCAAATGCATGCACCTACGTAACACAAAGAGGTGGTCAGTTTACGACTCTGTTGAACAGAGAGGCAGATTCAAATTGGAAATCTGGGGTAAAACGGGCCTGAAGCCATTTTGAGAAATAAGGGGGAAAAGGACTGGCTCTCTCAGGGGCACATCCATCCCGCCAGGAGGAAGAATTTCAGCCCGGCATTTTAGTCCTTTCCTGAGCCTCTCCCTCGTCGTTGGGGAAGTGAACCACACGGGCGGGCTTAACCGCGAGGAGAGGGGGCTGTGAGGACGGCTCTCGCGGCCGGTCCCTCCCCTCACAAGGCTCCGGGTCCGGGGTCCGACCCTGGTTTCCCTCCCGAACTAAACTCCCTTCCACGCCATTGTGTGAAACTGGGCGCGCTTTCTGCCACGGGGGAGCCGTGTTCCATGTGAGGAGGAAGGAGGAGGACACGCTCCCTCCTTAGAGGAGGAAGAAGCGCGTGTGCCGCCGGGGAGGGCGGAGGGAGGGCCACGGCCATCGCCGCGCAGCCCGCCTTGGGGTCACCACGGGCTCCCGACAGCAAGGAACCCGAAACCTAACTCTAGCCTCTGACCCGCACCCCCCCAACGCGGGGAAACGTGACTCTCCCCACATTTCAAGAGCCCGGAAGAGCGTGTCTTCCCTCTTCCTCTGCGCGAAGAAGTAGCGGCCTACTCCGCCAGCGACCAATTACCGTGAGTCGTCGGGATCCCGCCGCGCGGCCCCGGCTTACCTGCCGGGCTCTCTGCAGCGCATCTTTGAAAGCATCGTTCACGCCTCCGCCGCCGCCGCCGCCGCCTCCGCCGCCGGCTGAGCCAGAGGAGGGCGGAGGGACTGTTGAATAGTCTGCCATCTCTAACCTACTGTGGCCGCTATCGCTCTCCACAGAGACCTCCTACCAGCCAACTGCTAAGAAAGGGAGAAAATGGCGGCCGCGTAGCCTCTATCACATTCTTGTGCGACCATCGTGCCGTAAAGGGGCGGGGATTGAAAGCAGCAAATCTCGCGATGTTTCCCAGCAAATAGCTGTGTAGAGGTGTGGCTTAAGAAAAAAGGGGGAAGGGACAGGCACGCCGGAAGATGTCGCGAGAATTGAGTTTAAGATCTTGCGAGAATGTGGTTTGTGAGGGCGCCGCTCTCGCGCATTCCTGTGTGGAGGCGGTGTGGCTGCCCCGTTAGAGAGGGTGAGGTCGACCTAGGGCCGAGTTCCTGAAAGCCTGAAGGAAAGCTTCCTAACGGCCGCTGCCTGAGGGAGTTAGTTTTGGTGAATTTTACGTTGGGGGGGGCAATTCTGCGTCTTCATAGGGGGGCGGGTGACGTCACGAGCGTAAAGACGACGCTGCCGGGTCCTGAGGTCCCTGCCGCCGGGAGGCCGCCTGGGAAGAGCGCTCCCGGGTCGCCGCGAGGTGATGCTGCTCCCGGAAACGTCTAGCGGGAACGCGGCATGATTTTCAGGGTAGTAAAGCGCCCTTGTATTTTACTTCTAGTTGGTTAGGGTTTTTTTTTTTTTTAGGTTTTTTTTTGTTTTTTTTTTTAGTTTTATCACAAGTGGGGGTGAATTCAGGCTTGTTACCACGTGAGATGATTTGGGTAAATAATGTGGATGAGGCTGTGATAATATGACTGCTTCCCCCCCCCCCCCCCCGCTCCTTTTTATCTTTTAAAAAACGTAAATTGCTCCTAAAACTCAGTTTCAGCCAGATTTAGTTACCTAGGATTCTGTGTGTCCAGGACCAATTTCATTGAGATCCTTGTAATTAAGAACAACTTCCTTTTCTTAATCCCAAAAGTGACTTTGTAGCTTCTTAGTAGTTTTCCCCCCACCCAGCCCCACCTTGTGGAAGGTAATGTTCTGTCATTTTAGGACCAGATCATTGCTTCCTTATTTTCTGTTAATCTACTTCAGTCACCAAATCATTTCAGCTCTTCAGACCTTTCCCAGTATAACGTGGTGGCACATAATTTCTTGCGTTAAAATAGCAGGTCCAGACGTGGTGGATGCTGTGGGAGAGGATTCCAATGGCTTTTTCCAGATCCTCTCCTTTTAGGTAGCAAAGAAGGAGGTAAAATGAATTTTACCAACTTTGGCATTTTATCTTTTGTTAATTAGGTCTATAAAGTGTCTTTCCTATTGCTGGTCTTAGAGTAATTGAGAGAAATGCTTGCTGCAGTCTTCTGGTATCTAAAACTAATGTGCCAAAGGCCCAAAATAAGATAACTAAACAGATAGATGCACATACATACAAGTGGGTTATCATTTTCTTCCCATCTTACCCAGTTATAGTTCTGATTATCTTTCCAGCGTTTGTAGCCGTCTCTTTAGATTTGGGAGGAATTTTTATTTGGAGAAGTACTGGATGCATTGGACTACAGATTAAACCAGCTGGTAGAAAGAAAAATTAAAAGCAGTGTTGGGCAGTGTTGCCAAATAGAAGTTTTCTACTTGCATTTTGAGAAAGTGTTCAACAAATGGCATTTATTAATCAGCAATTGATTTTTTATATTTTGTTAAACTTATCAGACCTGATCAACATAGAGTTAATCACAGTGATTTAATTGATCTCTAAACAAACTTGATTTCATGTATACAATAATTTTACTTGTCTCTAAATAATGAAAATAAGAAATGACATTTCTAGGTTTTAGGGTGTGTGTGTTTTTTTTTTTTTTTTAATGTAATAGATTCTAGAAATATGGATATTCTGTGATGGGAATCAGTTGGAATCAGTCTATCAGGTGTCCTCAAACTTTTTAAAGTGGGGGCCAGATCACGGTCCCTCAGAGAGCTGGAGGGCCGGACTATATGAACTACTAATTCCTACTATAACACCTCGGCTGCGCTCACTGCCCAAAAAACCTGGCGGGCCGGATCAGACTCCTCTGCGGGCCGCATGTGGCCCGCGGGCCATAGTTTGAAGACCCCTGGTAGATCATGATTTCTCAACTTCAGCACTGTAACACTTTTTAGCCAAGTAAGTTTGTTTTGCAGTAATACTGTGCATTATAGTATGTTAGCGTTCTTGGCCTTCACCCTTAAAGGCCAGTAGCCTGTCACCCCCCCCCCCCCTCCATCCCCACCACCACCAATTGTGACAACTTGTCTTCAGACAATACAAATGTCCCCTGGGAAGGCAAAACCATCCCCTGTTGAGAACCACTGGTTAGCCTTGATTCCTGCCCCTGCCTGGATCCATCAGGAAGACTTCCTTACCATACTTCTGAACTATGTATGTTACAAATTACTTTTCACTTCCCTACTCCCAAGGAACCATCACCTCACACCCGACTGTTACAGAAACGTTCTGGTGGTTTTTCAGCTTCCACCCTTACATCCGTACGATTTGTACAGAAAAGTGCATGATACTCATGTAAAGTCTCAAAGGTAACAAGTACCCATGCATCCACTCTCCGGGAATGTTCTCGAAGGAATAGACTGTTATTGGTACTTTTGAATCTCAAGGGGTTGTTGCTAGAGGATTGTATTACAGTTGTTTCTTCTTTTGGCAGTGTGGATGATCTCTTTAAAAGGAAAATCAGATCATCCCACCTCTGTCTCCAATTTCACTTTGAATTTTACCTCCTGGAGTGAGTGGTCTAAGGGCTCTATATAACCAGTCCACTGTCTCTGTACCCTCTTCCCTCATTATTCTCCTCCCTCTTCCTCCCCTTCAGCTGTCTGGTCACCGTGTTCATGATCTTTCCTGCCTCTGGGGCTTTATGCTTACATTTGCCTCTGCCTGGGATGCCTTTGTAGACCTTCACATGGGTGGTTTGTCATCCTCCTTCGGGCCTTAGTTCATACGTAACCTTAGAACATCTGACCTCTGGTTGTGCCATTCTACACCACTATCCATATTCTCTTTATAGCACTTATTTAAAACTTACCTAAATTTATCAAAAATTAAAGCGTTTATCTAAAATCTTATGGTCTGTATGTTTACTTGTTTATTGTCTCTCTTCCACTTTTATGTATCTACCGTTGACTAGGCCGTAAAACAAAGTCTTAGCATTCTAGCTATTTGTTGAATGAACGAATATTGAAAAAATCTGCCTCTACATTTTAGTTGGTTTTGTGACATTGCGCAAGTGACTTAGACTCTGCTCAGATATCTACATACTAAGTATGACCTACTTTGCTATCCTAGAATGAGAATTCTGAGCATTTCAGAAGCTGTAAAGTGTGATGCAAATCAAAATTAGTATCGATATTATTAAACATACAATTTGGCTTCTGGTATATCATAAGGACTGGAAAGGATAATGCATGGTACTTTGCATCTGTAAATTTTTTGGGTTAAACAGCTATGTTCAAATCTTAGTTTTGGGAAGACTATAACCAGTGACTTGACTAGGCTACTTGTGTGTTTGTTCTGAGTCCAGTCAGTCTCAAAGCCATTTGTACTTTGCTGATTATTTTAGATACTTTCATGAAAACTGATGATATCAGACTTTTGTTGACTAACTTTATTCCCCTTTGTAGTGCAAATTCTCTTAATTGTGGATGCATAACTGACCTAAAATTAGTTTATTGTGCTTTTTATAAGTTGGCTAATATTCAGCTGAATTATAGTCACACTGTTATCGCAGAAATTGGTATCCCATATTTCATCCTCAGAATGAAGCAAAAGTCAGTATTTTTGAGCTTATAGAAGTCTAGCAGGGAGCATTATTTTTTATAAAGTTTGTTCTGTTGTTACAGGCATATACATAATCTTGAGGCCTTGAGGTCTAGAAACATTTAAAAAAAAATTTTATTTCAAATCCAATTAAATACATTTTTTATCAATAAGGGGCTTAATTAAAATCCCATCACAGTATACTGTAATCCTCTGAGTCTAATGTGGCTAGAGGATGGTTGTTAAGAGACATGTCTTGTGTATTATTAATGGGAGGTCAAATATTTTGGGGGGTGCCATACTTTTTAAAAAAAATATTTTTTATTGTTGATAGTATTACAGATATCTCCCTTTTTCTCCCCCTTCTCAACCTCTTCCCAGCTTCTACCCACCCCCATATCTTCACTGCCCTATTGCTCATGTCCATGGGCTATGCATATAATTATATAAGTTCTTCGGTTTATCTCTTCTCATCTCCCCAACCCCACATCAAGGTATGTTAGTCTATGCCTCATGCTTTGGATCTTATTTTGGTCAATTCATTTTGTCCATTAGATTCCACAAAAAAAATGAGATCATGTGATACTTGTCTTAGTTTGGCTTATTTCACATAGCAAAATAATTTCCAGGTCCATCCAAGCTGTCCCAAAGTCTTAAGAGGTCCCTCTTTTTTATATCTGCATAGTATTCTATAGTGTAAATGTCCACATTTTCTATTTTTTGAACCAAATCAACTTTTGTTCTAGGCTAGGGAAATTTTATTTTATTTATTTATTTATTTTAATATATATTTTATTTATTTTTTACAGAGAGGAAGAGAGAGGGATAGAGAGTTAGAAATATCGATGAAAGAGAAACATGGATCAGCTGCCTCTTGCACACACCCTCCTGGGGATGTGCCCGCAACCAAGGTACATGCCCTTGACCGGAATCAAACCTGGGACCTTTCAGTCCACAGGCCGACACTCTATCCACTGAGCCAAACCAGTTTCGGCGGAAATTTTATTTTTAAACAACATTTATTGATTTCAGAGAGGAAAGGAGAGGGAGAGAGAGATCAAAACATCAATTATGAGAGAGAATTATTAGTTGGCTGCCTCCTGCATTCCCCCCACTCGGGATTGAGCCCACAACCTGGGAATGTGCCCTGACCAGAATCAAACTGACCTCCTGGTTCATAGGTCTACACTCAAACACTGAGCCACGCCAGCTGGGCTAGGGCAGTGTTTCTTAAATAAAGGCCTCCAGGAGCATCTTTGGTGTTTTTTAAAAATGTGGATACTTGGCCTCATCTGGAGAATCATGTTTTTGGACTTCTACATTTTTGTTCTTAATTCTTAGCTGAGGCTAAGCATATTTTAGAGGAGAAGGGAGAGGGAAACATTGATACGAGAGAGAACATTAATTGGTTGCCTTTCATACACACCCCGATTTAACTCATAACCTAGATATGTGTCCTGACTAGAAGTGGAACCCACAACCTTTCAGTATACAGGATGCCACTCCAACCAATTGACCCACACTGGCCAGAGCAAGAACATCTACTTTTCTTATTTTCCCTATCAACACACGCTTCATTAGAGGCTTTAAAAAAAAAAAAAAATAACATCAGTTATAACCGGTTTGGCTCAGTGGATAGAGCATCGGCTTTCGGACTAAAAGGTCCCAGGTTCGATTCTGGTCAAGGGCATGTACCTTGGTTGCGGGCACATCCCCAGTAGGAGGTGTGCAGGAGGCAGCTGATTGATGTTTCTCATCGATGTTTCTAATTATATCCCTCTACCTCTCTGTAAAAAATCAATAAAACATATTTTAAAAAATAACATCATAGTTGATTCTTATGCTTATCTAAGTTTGAAAATCGCCCTTTTCTGCAAAAAATTTAATAAATGTTTACAGAATTAAATTTTGTTTCCCCAGCTAGACTGTAGTAAATATTCTGAATATAGAGATCTTGTTCTCTCCACTTTCCCTTCTGTATAAGAGAGGGCTGGTCAAGGACTGGATCTCATTTGGTTTGCTCAGTATGGCTTAGTGCCTTTATGTTGATAAATGCTTAAAAATATGAAATTGAATTCATTTTTATCATACTAAAACTGTCCTATAAACCTAGAGATTTACAAATGTTGAGTGTATATCATTATGAATATTGGGGGCCCCTGACGCTACATGGCACTGAAGAGTAGCTTCACGTACACGTTTCCCCAGAATAGCAGACTTGGAGGTTTCTGGTCAAGAAGGCAGAGCAGGTAAATGCGGTACTCACATCCTCTCCCAGCCACATCAAAATGACATCTAAACTGCAGAGCAGCCATCATTCAGAACAGCCTAAAACCTAGGCGAACAGAAGTCTCACAACTAAGGATATAAAGAAGCCACATGGAGACTGGTGGGAGGGATGGAGGCACTGAACGTGTTGGTCCCACACACATGTGGCAGTTAAAAATCGAGAGGGATATCTCAGCTGCAGTGATCCTGCCTGTGGAGCTATGGGGGTCTCAATCCCACACCAGGCTCCCCAGCCCAGGATTCCATTGCTGGGAAGAGAAGTCCTCATACTCTCGGCTGTGGAAACGAGTGGGGATTATGGCAGAGTGAGCTAGAGGGCTGCTGGAGTGCCAGACAGGCACTTAAAGAGCTCGTTGCCCTAACCGGTTTGGCTCAACGGATAGAGCGTTGGGCTGCGGACTGAAGGGTCCCAGGTTCGATTCAGGTCAACCTTGGTTGCTGGCACGTCCCAGTGGGGTGTGTGCAGGAGACAGCTGATCAATGTTTCTCATCGATGTTTTTAACTCCATCCCTCTCCCTTTCTGTAAAAATCAATAAAATATGTAAAAAAAAAAAAAAAAAAAGCTCGTGCATGGACCTACTTGGACTCACTCTGAGCTCCAGCACTGGAGCAGCAGTTCAAAAGGCACCAGGAACAGACAGGGAGAAACTGAGGGCTGAAGGGGCAGCTTTCTCCAAAACAGAAGTGCTGGCAAATACCACTTTCATTGTTGAGCCTAGCCCCAACAGTGGTGATTTCCTGAGACACCAACACAAGCAACTTGAGGAACTACCCAATACCCTTCCAGTGGCTTTTAAATAAAATTGGCCTGTCTTGACCCAAGCTGTGGACTTTCCTAAACTTTCTCAAACCCCTAACAAGCAGCATCTGATCTTGGCATGCCTTGCATATCTTGCTAAATGACCCAAAGTTAGGCATTAGTGGTAGCTGGCCTTGGTTTGCAGCTTGGTTTCTCCCAGGCACCTATAAACAGAGCACAAGTAGCAGCCACTTAAGATTGCTTTGTAGCTTATGTTCCAGGCAGGACATATGTGGTTGATCTTGGCCTGCACCTCCTGGGGGGACCCAGAGCCATTGCACCCAGTGGACAGCTTCAGACCACTCCAGAATATCACCCAACCACCTCCTCCAGCAGCACATTCATGCGGCACCAGAGCCTTGCTAAAGCATTTCCCACTTCACTGCTGTGCTGTGGTCTCAGCCAATCCTTCAAATCAATTGGGCTGGGCGTAAATCTCATTGATGTGCCAACAGCAAACAGGCTCAACTACTACAGGAGAGTGCACTCAGCCCACACGAGGGGTGCACCTGAGTGTCCAGATCAGGTGACCAACAGGCTGCACCAGTACACCCTACAGGATATCTACCACATAAGGCCCCTCTACCAAGACTGACTGACAGAGCAGCTTTGCTTGTTAGATAGAAATAAACACAGGGAGGTAGCCAAAATGAGGAGACAAAAAAACATGTCCCAGGTGAAACAACAAAATAAAACTCCAGAAAAATAACTAAAAAAAAAATAGAAACCAGCAATCTACTAGATGCAGAATTCAAAACACTGGTTATAAGCATGTGGGTAAAGTATAGCATAGGAAGTATGGTCAATAATATCAACTATGTGTGGTGTCAGATGGATAGTATATTTATTAGAGTGATCAGTTTGTAAGTTATATAAATGTCTAACCACTGGGTTTTATACCGGAAACTAATAAAATGTTATATATCAACTAATTAAAAAATAAAAATTACTATAAAAAAGATTTTGAAATGTCTTGAAGATCATCTAATCCATTTCATTTTTGTGGCACAGGAGATTGTGACTCAGATTGCTTAACTGCCATTGAAAGTAACAAGATTTTAAAAATATATATATATTTTATGATTTTTTGGAGAGAGATAGAAACGTTGATGAGAGAGAAACATCGGCCAGCTGTCTCTTGCACACCCCCTACTGGGATGTGCCTGCAACCAATGTACATGCCCTTGACTGGAATCGAACCTTTCAGTCCGCAGACCGACGCTCTACCACTGAGCCAAACCGGTTTTGGCGTAACAAGATTTTTTAAAAAAAATTTCTCTATTGATTAAGGTATCACATATTTGTCCTCAACCCCCCATTCCAATCCCCCAACCCTCCCCACTCATGCCCCAACCCCCTCTTGTCCTTGGCCACTGGTTAGGCTCATATGTATGCACATAAGTAAGTCCTTTAGCTGATCTCCCCCTTTAATCCCCACCCTCCCTTTAAGGTCCAACAGTCTGACCCATGGCTCCTTATCTCTGGGTCTGTTCTTGTTCATCAGTCTATGTTGTTCACCATTTCCCCTAGATGAGTGAGATCATGTCCTACTGGAAATATAAGAATCAAAAATGAAACAAGCAATAATCGTTAAGCTTGAAAGGCATATGTATCAGTCTGTAGTGAATTTCTTTCTGGGCCAACAGTTCTTTTGAGACCCAATTTCAATGTCAAACAGTTCATTATGTGTACATGTCAGCAATGATATTTCAGTTCTGGATGGTGGACAAATAATGGTAATGCAGGACCAACCCTCTATGGTTTGGTCCTGGGCCACCTGCAGTGATACACAGCTGCTGACTGCTATTATGGCAAGGTGTCGTCAGCGTCTTCCATCTCTGGACTGCTTCTCTTCTGTCTTCATGGTTGAAGTAGTCCTGTCAATTCCTCTCTGTTGCCAGAATCCACATGGTCTCGGAGTTGTTTTCTGAAAATATACAAACATATTCTCAACCAAAAGTTAATAAAGGAATATTTTCTATACATTTGACTTGGAACCCTTTTTCATTTTTTTGCCCAAATGATTTTCTTCTGGCTTGTTTTGACACCATGTGTGTTTTTCCTGGGTGTCTTGCTGATAGCATTACAATTAATTTTCTAAAGTACAAATTTTATAGATTTAATTTACTTTCAGGATATTTTTCCTTACATGATACTCTACTTTCCCACTTTTTTAATTTAAATATTAGGATGCTTTTGAAAATTTTATAATGTAGTCTTGATAGCTTTTAAATTTTATTTTTTTGCACTATAATATGACTGCTTTAGGTTCATTTCTTGTTGTGAGATTTTATCCTGAGATGAACTACCAATAAAAATTTTAGTTAACCCTTTAGGAACAGCTTTTGTCCAGTGCAATTAGTTTTTCTAGAATATTCGCTTATTTCAAGTAGCCAATTTAAATTAGCCTGAAAACTTATCTATTTTACTGTCAGATTTATTACTCTAAAACAATCTTATTTTACCGTGTAAATTTTAGGAGAAAGGATTATTTGCCTTCTTGAGTAGGCTCTGAGCATTCCTGGTGATAGGCTGGATTTAGATATCAAAAACCCACTTCCCCCTGAAACCGGTTTGGCTCAGTGGATAGAGCGTTGGCCTGTGGACTCAGGGGTCCTGGGTTTGATTCTGGTCAAGGGCATATACCTTGGTTGCGGGCACATCCCCAGTGGGGGATGTGCAGGAGGCAGCTGGTCGATGTTTCTCATCGATGTTTCTAACTCTCTATCCCTCTTCCTCTCTGTAAAAAATCAATAAAATATATTTTAAAAAAACAAAACAAAACCCACTTCCCCACACCATGTTTACAAGACAGCTCAAACTAGTCTTGTTGTAGTGCGAGGGCAGCTGCTGTCAGCCAAAAAAGTAAGAAAATTAATTGTTTTTTATTTTATGGAATATTCTGTGAAGCAGCAGTGATTGGTTTACATTTCAGAAAGGGGTTTTCTGCTCCTTGGGCACAAATAGAGGAAGAATCTTTAGAACCAACAATATCTTGGTTTTTATAATCAGTATATCTACCTTCTACTTAATTTTTTATCCTATATAATAAAACCCTAATATGCAAATTGACAGGTCGGTGAAACGACCATTTGATGTGCACTGACCACCAGGGGGCGTTGTGGAATGAAGGCAGGTCCCAGCTGGCAGCCGGAAGGCCCCAATTGGCCCTGATCACTGGCCAAGCCTAGATCATGCACGAATTTTGTACAAACTTGTGCACTGTGCCTCTAGTTTACTAATATACTCTGTTCTTCTAGTCTTTTGATACTCCCACCCCACCCCTTTTTTTTAATCCTCACCTGAGGATATTTTTCCATTGATTTTTTTTTTTTTTTTAGAGAGTGGAAGAAAGAGGGAAAGACAGAAATACTGATGTGAGAGAAACACATTGATTGGTTGCCTCCTGCATGAGCCCTGACCAGGGCCCAGGCTGGTAGGAGCCTGCAACCTGGGGTATGTGTCCTTGACTGGAACTGAACCTGGGACCCTTCAGTCTGCAGGCTGACACTTGCGAGCCGTGGTTTGCTGCTCTGATGACTAATGAGTTTGCCAACCACTGCCTTAGGGAAAAACACTTAAAAAACATTTTAATAATGTACTAATGTCTTTAACCTGAAGCCAAAACTCCTGTGTAAGGGTAATGCCTTACAGCAGTGGTTGGCAAACTCATTAGTCAACAGAGCTGCAAACCGCAGCTCCAGAGCCGCATGTGGTTCATGAGCCGCAGTTTGCTGACCACTGGGCTAGGTCATTTCCCTTTTCTTTCAGTCTCTGTTACTTCCTGGCCTAATTTTACCATTCTCTTCAAGAATTCTCAGTTCCCATTCTCCTTTGTCTTTTGGTTGTATCCACTCTTTTTTAGAAAATTATTATTATATTTATTCATTTATTATTTGTGTACATAATTTAACATTGCCTCCCCTCCAATACATACCCCCCCCTCCCCAGAGTTTTGTGTCCATTGGTTGTACTTATATGCATGTATACAAGTCCTTCGGTTGATCTCTTATCTCCCCCAGATCTCCCTACCCTACCTGCTGTAATTTGAGAGTCTACTTGTTGCTTTACTGTCTCTATATCTATCTTTTGGTTCATCAGTTTATAATGTTCTTTATTATCCATAAATGAATGAGGTCATGTGGTATTTCTCTTTCATTGACTGGCTTATTTCACTCAGCATGATGTTCTCCAATTCCATCCAGGTTGCTGCAAATGATGAGAATTCCTTCTTTTTTATGGCAGCATAGTATTCCATTGTGTAGATGTACCATAGTTTTTGGATCCAATCATCTGCTGACGGGCACCTAGGCTGTTTCCAAATTCTAGCTATTGTAGATTGGGCTGCTATGAACATAGGGGTGCATATATCCTTTCTGATTGGTGTTTCTAGTTTCTTGGGATATATTCCTAGGAGTGGGATTACTGGGTCAAATGGGAGTTCCATTTTCTAAGAACAGGAACAAGACAGGGATGCCCACTTTCGCCACTCCTGTTTGACATAGTACTGGAAGTACTAGCCATTGCAATTAGGCAAGAAGAGGAAATAAAAGGCATCCAAATTGGAAAAGAAGTAAAGTTATCCTTATTTGCAGATGACATGATGTTGTACATAAAAACCCAAAAGACTCCATTAAAAAACTAATTGACTTAATAAATGAATTTGGCAATGTAGCAGGATACAAAATTAAAGCCAAGAAATCCATAGCATTTCTGTATCCACTCTCCCCCTCCCCCCCCCCCCCCCCCCCCCGCCCCCCAAACTCATTACCGTAATGCCTGCTGGTAAAAGCCAATAGTTGTGAATGGCTGCAGGGCCAGGGAGTAACATGCTGCTTCTTTTTTTTTTTTTTAAACCCACTATTATTAATCACTGGAAATAGACTTTGGAGCTAGATGAGCTTTGATTCACCATTTGCTGCATAAGTGCAAGTTATTTAACTTCTTCAAGTTTTACTTTTTTTTTTTTTTTTTTGAGTCTCAGTTTGTTCCTTGGTACTCTAAGCATTATAATAAAAATTAAATGACATTATTGTAAGCATATACTATTGCCTGTGTGTAATGAAAATTCTTATGAAATAACCTAAAAATTGAGATCCAGAGTAGCTCTAGGACTGGTTGATTTAGCATAGGGGTGTCGAACTCAATCAGAGTAGGGGCCAAAATCTAAAATCCAGCCTAAATCGCGGGCCGAATGGTTTACTGAACAGTCATAAACTGACAATGTTAACCAAAAATGTGAATTTAAAATGAGTGGAACAATCTTTTCCTTAACAGTGCTGTTAACCAACTCACATGCTATCAAGCAAAACAGTAATATTGGTATCAAGCAAAACAGTAATATTGGAATGTACCTAAAATGCTCATTGTTTTGTTTTCTGACTAGATGTCTGACACCGTTTTCCCTGGATCAATGAGTCAATGTTCGGTTTTATTTCTTGGGCTGTAGCAACCCGCAAAACAGCATGGAGGTTGTCATCGGTAATGCGTGATCTGTGCTTGTTTTTGTTCAGATTCATTATTGAAAACATCTGTTCACAAAGATAGGTGCTCCCGAACATGGATAGAATACGGGCAGCATGAAGTCGGAGCTCTGGCATTGAGTCAAGGGGCAGTAGAGGGTAGAAGTCCTCAATTTCAACATCCTGAAACCTTGATTTCAGGCCACTGTCAGACTGAAGCTCGATTATCTCCATCTGAAGGTGCTGGGGCACATTGTTGACATCAACTGTAAAAGAATTGGCAAAGATGTCAAAGCCTGAGTGCTGTGTTCTAAAGTCAGAGAAGCGCCGCTCAAATTCACTTAGTAAACGGCTAACTTTGGTAGCCAGCCAACTGCAAGGAAAAGTACCAGAAATAGTGGTTGAGATACTCAAACAAACGGGAAAGTGGGCAAGATTGTCCTGTTCCAGTTGGGACTTCCATAGTTGAAGTTTACGCTGGAATGCTGTGATCATGTCAGACATCTTCGTGATGACTTGTTTGCGTCCCTGCAGCTTCAGATTCAGTTGGGCGAGATGCTCGCATATGTCACACATCATAGCAAAATCACATAGCCAGGCGGGATCCGACAGTTCAGGCAAGGGCTTTCCTTTACTTTCCATGAAAAGAGCAATTTGTTCTCTGAGCTCAAAAAATCTTTTGAGGACTGCGCTCTTGCTCAGCCATCTTACTTCTGTGTGGTATGGCACGTCTCCATGCTCTGCACCCACCTCCTGTAAAAACTGCTGGAACTGGCGATGATTCAGGCCACGTGCCCGTATAAAGTTAATAGTTTTAATGACTGTGGTCATTATGTCATTCATGTCCAGAACTTTTCCACACATAGCCTCTTGGTGGATAATGCAATGATAAGTAATCAAGGGTGTGTGGCAGTGACTTTTTTGCATTCTTTCCTTCATTAGTCCAACCAAGCCTTTCTTTTCTCCGCACATTGAAGGTGCGCCATCGGTAGTTAGCCCCACCAACTTTTCCCAGGGTAATTTAAAATTATTTATAGATTTCTCCACAGCCTCAAATATATCTCTACCAGTCGTCGTCCCATGCATGGCAGCTACATCCAAAAGTTCCTCAGTGACAGAGAGGTCGGTCTTCGTAGCACGTATAAAGATGGACAGCTGCGCTGTATCAGTGTTGTCTGTGCTTTCATCGATAGCAAGTGAAAAAGCGAGATAACTGCATGCCTGTTCGGCCAGCTGTGATGATAGATTTCCTGAGAGTTCTTGAACTCTATCTTCAATGGTGTTTCTTGACAAACTGACATTTTGAAAACTCTGTATCTGGTCTGGGCATACTTGCTCACACACTTTTAGCATGCATTGCTTCAAAAAGGCACCCTCTGAAAAACACCTTGAAGTACGGGCAATTTCTTCAGCCACTATAAAGCTTGCTTTCACTGCAGCATCATTTTTCGCTGTAGCCTTTGTAAACATTTGCTGCTGTGATTGTAGTTTGCCTTTTAGTTCTTTAACAATTTTATGCTTTTCTTCCAAAGTATATTTGCCATACTTAACATTATGTTTGGTGTCAAAATGATGACGTATATTGTACTCTTTCATCACCGACACTGTCTCATAACACAATATACACACTGGTTTGCCCTCTCTAAGCACAAACATGTATTCATTTTCCCATTTGTCATTAAATTGTCTGCCTTCACCGTCAACTTTTCTTTTCCTGGACATTTTGGGATCAATATTGGCAGTAAAAGATGTAGTTTATTGGAAATCTGCGTTAGAAGGAAAAAGTTGAAAACTGCACAGGGATAGCTTGATTTGGCAGATGGAGTGGAAAAAAAAAAAGTCAGTCAATAAATGCCTGGCTGGGTACAGATAGCAGATTCTGTTGCGATTTTTATGCCTGCACTTTATGCCAGGAACTGGCAGCTTCTGCTGTGTATTTTTTATGCCCGCACACTCACTCTCTCCTCTGCTCTGCCACCCGCACAACCACATCGGATGCCGGACTATAGGTCACGCCTCCTGAATCTCGCGTGACTTGTTATCTATGCGCATGCTTAATAGATAGCAAGTACAGCGGCCGGCGAGGCGGCGGTGAGATCACAAGCCTCCTATGTCACCGCGCGTCATTGTGATGGAACGCAGCGGAGTGCAGTGATGACAGCGCGGTGCGGGCCACATTGCAAGGCCTGGCGGGCCGGATTTGGCCCGCGGGCCTTGTGTTTGACATGTGTGATTTAGCAGCTCAATATATGAGCTGTTGTTTTTAAAAAATCTTTATCCTCTGCCATCCTTAGTATGTGGTTTTCTGCCCCTAATGATTGCATAATGGTTGCCACAGTTCCCAGTGTTATGCAGTCATGATTGTAAAGTGGAAGAGGAAAGTTTCTTCTCTTTCTTCTACCCTCTTTCTCTGGATACCAATTGGACTCAGCTAATTCCACAGCCTTACTCTAGCAAGTATCATTTTTGGTTTTGAATAATTAATATTTATCTGGAGCCAGGGGAGAGGCCCCACTTTCTTGGTAATAGTTATTACTACTACATTTGTGACCCTTAGAATTCTGTCCTTGGGCATTTATTTACTTATTTATTTATTTATTTATTTATTTTTTAATCTTCATTCACTCTAGTATAATCTTTTGCCTCATGGTTTTAAAGATCATATTTACTCCAAATTTTTAATCTTCCCTCTGGACTGCTTTATGTAAACCAGACTCATGTATTTAATTGCCTCTGAGACATTACAGTTTGTAAGTTTAATAGGCATCTTCCACTTAATATGTTCAATTTCCCCCTCCAGCTCTTCTGTCTTCCTATTTTAGTAAGTAACAAATTCGTTTTTTCAGTTTGCTGAAGCTGAAAAACCTTGGAGTCATTATTGATTTCTCTCATATCCCACATCTGATTCATCAGGAAGTCCTATTGATTCTAAGCCATCAGTCAGACATCCTTAGCGCTGTTGCAGAGGCAGGAGAGCCCCCAGCCACTGCCGCTGTGCTCGCCAGCTGTTAGCCTGGCTTCTGGCTGAGCAGCGCTCCCCCTGTGGTAGCACCCTGATCACCAGGGGGCAGCTTCTGAATTGAGCGTCTGCCCCCTGGTGGTCAGTGCATATCATAGAAACTGGTTGTTCTGCTGTTTGGTTGATTTGCATATTAGCCTTTTATTATGTAGGATATTTTCACTAGTACTTCAACTGTGCATATCCTTTTTAAAAATATATTTTTATATATTTTGGAGAGGAAAAAAGAAGGAGGGAGAGATAGAAAACATCCACAATGAGAGAGAATCATGAATTGGCTGCCTTTTGCAAGTCCTCCATTGGGGATCGAGCCCACAACCTGGGCATGTGCCCTTGACTGGAATCGAACCTGGGACCTTTCAGTTTGCAGGCCAACGCTCTATCCAGTGAGCCAAATCAGCTAGGGTGAACTGTATACATTTTTGTTCAATCTGGAAACAAGAGCATTCTAAAACTTTTTCAAATTTCCACATGCATTTGGTTGGCAAATTGTATATATTCTATCTCTTGATTACTTTAGCCATTTGTCTTTTTATTTCATAGTTATTTTATGTAGGTCCTCATAATTACTCATGTCATTGAATTATTTTCACTCATTAAAAGTTAACTGAACAGCAATATGTTATAAATAAGGCCTTGTACTAGAAAATAAGATCTAGAGCACATGTGTCAAACACACGGCCCGCGGGCCAAATCCAGCCCGCCAAGCCTTGCAATGCGGCCCGCATCGCGCTGTCATCACTGCACTCCACTGTCAGTTTATGACATTGTCAGTTTATGACTGTTCAGTAAACCATTCGGCCCGCGATTTAGGCTGGATTTTAGATTTTGGCCCCTTCTCTGATTGAGTTCGACACCCCTAATCTAGAGAAAAACAAAAACAGGATCTCTCAGGGAGGTTACAATCTCCCAGTGTGCAAGGCATAAGCAAACAGATAGTTATGTAGTTGTGATAGAATAGAGATACTGGGAAAAATATGGGAACTCAAGGTCAGAGTAAGATTTGGCCAACTAGAGGCTGAGTCTCAAAGCAGAAGCAGCCAAAACCGGTCTTGCTCAGTGGTAGAGTGTTGGTCTGCGGACTGAAAGGTCCCAGGTTCGATTCCGGTCAAGGGCATGTACATTGGTTGTGGGCACATTCCTGGTAGGGGGTGTGCAAGAGGCAGCTGGTCGGTGTTTCTCTCTCATCGATGTTTCTAGCTCTCTATCTCTCTCCCTTCCTCCTCTCTGTAAAGTATCAATAAAATAAATTTTAAAAAAAAAAAAAGCAGAAGCAAACTAAGTGTGGATTGGGGAAGAGAATTATATACACAGACCATTCACTTTATATATACTAAAGAAATATTATTTTGAAGACATTAACGCCTGTATACTTATTAATTTGCTCTTGCTTAAAAATAATTTTTAAGCATCATAATTGATTTAGAAGATTATCAGTAATAGTATATCATTATACAGTTGATCCTTCATTATTTACCAGTTCTGTACTTTTGAGTTTGTCCACTAAGCCTCAAATCTAATTGAAACTCTGAAATCAAGCTGTTGGGGTGATCTGCAGGATTTTTTGTTTTTGTTTTTGTTTTTTCTTTTTGCAGACATGAGCATGGGCAAAATAAATTTGAGTTCTATGATCTTAGCTGGGTCCAACAAGGCAGTGCTTACTTAGCTTTATTGTTTCAGTTCTCATACTGTAAACAAGTTTTTGTAGATTATTAAGTATTCTTTTACATTTTTTGCATTTTTGTGTTCTTTGTTGGTGATTTCACTATTTAAAGAAATATTTTAGTGTAGTGCTGAAATGCTGTCTAAATTGTATTCTTAAGCATAGGAAGCCTGTGATGTACCCTAAGGAGAGAATGCATGTGTTAAGTAAGCTTTATTCAGGCATGAGTTATAGTGCTGTTGATCTTGAGTTCAATGTTACAGTAACTAAGGTACCGTTAAGCATAAGCACACATAAAACAAGGTTATCTATTGATGAGTTGACTTAACTCTGCATTTCCCTTAGGGAAAATGATTCAGTATTCACTAATTTAGCTTCCACAGCAACTTTATGGAACATAACTATGGCAAATAATGAGAATCGAGTACTTTCAGGGTATATTTGATTTTGGGAAACAGCCAAAGTCATTTATGGCCAGGAGTGGTGAATCAAGCTGGACAGTATAGAGGTATGATTATTTAAGTCTTCCTCAACCTTTTAAAACACAGTTCATAGGTTGAAGTTTCTGAAAATTGGATTTCAGCACTAATGATGAGAAGGAACCTCTTCATCTATACTGGCTAATATAGTAGCCACTAGCCACATGAAGCTGTTAAGAACCTGACATGTGGCTCTCTGAACTGAGATATAGTAAGAAGTGTGAAAATCATACTGGCTCCTGAAGATTTAGAATAAAAACAAGAATGTAAAATAGCTTCCTGATAATTTTTTATTCATTACATGTTGCAATGATAATATCTTGGGTTAAATAAAATACATTATTAAAATTAATTTCACCTTTCTTTTTACTTTTATTAAAATGTATTGTAGATTCTGGAAATGTTTAAGTTATATATGTGTCTTGCATTTGTAGCTTTATATTTCTGTTGGACAACACTGCTCTACATTCTGTGATCTCTCAACATAATCAAAATATATAATCAAATATCAATTTACAAGACCCATTTAAAATGACCTAGGCCCCGGCTGGTATGGGGCTTAGTTGGTTGAGTGTTGTCCTATGCACCAAAAAGGTCATCATTTGATTCCTGGTCAGGGCAAATACCCAGGTTTTGGGTTCAATCCCTGGTTGGTTTGTGAGTGGGAGGCAACCAGTCGATGTTTCTCACATTGATATTTCTCTTCATCTCTGTCTAAAATAAAAAAATTTTAAAAAAGGAGATGATAAAGAAAATGACCTAGAAATTGTGTAATTTCTTTTGGCTCTCTTTATTAAATATGAAAAAGTATCATAGAGAATTCTTTATTTTAACTGATTCCAAAATGCTAGGGAAGTATGAGATTAGTTTACTGTACATTCACTAACGCTATGGTAATCTTTTTAGTGACTTCTTGTAAAAGAGGGTAAGAAAAAAGGGCAGGATGTTACAGTGCTACTTTATTAGCTTACATTTTACTTTTTATTTGTTACAAGTCTCCAACTCATTTATATTTACTCAGTGTAATTCCAAGATTTTAGTAGTATTGATAAAATCTAAGGCCATCTTATTTTTGAAGTGTGATATCAGTGAGCACCCACCATTCCTTAATGATCAACTCTGTTTACAACTTCTCCAACCACAGCAATGAGGTTTTCATTGTCTTGGGGATTAGCTAAAATAATACTGTGCAGTCTGTTCGCATATGAGTCAAAGGTGTCCAGTGTAGGTGTCTCTCCACTTCCAGGTCAGGGCATGCTGGCAAAGCCGCTGGTCAACCCCTGCCGCAGGGTCTCCAGGTGCTGTTGTAAGACAGTGTTGCGGCTTCGCTCCTGGATCGCATCCACTTCCAGCTTCTCCACTGCTGTACGCACGCTCTCCACGTGCTTCCGCAGGGCTGCATTTCTCCTTCAAACTCCATGTTGGATTTGTGAAGCTCTGCCTCCTGAGCTTTGCTGTGGCTCAAGAATTCCTCTGTAAATATAGGGATGTCAAAAACAGACAGTTTCTTTTGTTTCTTTCTCATGATTCTGAGTGGCCGGTCTGGCTGCATCTTGCCTTTGAGATTTGCCTTTCTGATGGTCCTGGGTTTTCCTACTGAAAACCTTGTAGGCCTCAGTCTTCTAATACTACTCCAGTTCCTTCATGTAACACTCCTTATCTCTATCGGCTTCATCAGAGTAGCGCGGTTTTTCCTAACATTCATTGCCTAATGCGATTTCTGGCAATGGGATTTCTGGTCTCTTTGCTCAAAGCTGTTCTTGATGCTTATTCATGACCCGAACATATCCTGTAAGGGAGGGTTTGGGTGTATCACTGTTTCAAAGAGGTGTCTTCCTCTTTCTTCCTTTGGACCACCCTCCTCATTTACATCTCTGCTCATCTTCATGCCTCTGTTCAATGCCTTCTGCTGTGTCTGAAGCCATTGACCTTGGGAGAGACCCTCCACAAACCCTGGATGATGTGGCTCCACTACCTTATGGAATCTCTCTGGGTTGGTTAGTCGGGTTGCAGCCAGATCACTGCTCTCCTTGGAGCCATCACCTTCTGCATAAAGGGGAGGCAGGGTGAAACTAGTCATCAAAGTTTCCATCTCTCTGCTGAAGATAGGGCTAGACAGGGGCCTAGAGCTAAAGAAAGTCCCCTGTAGAGAGGACAATTCTCTGAGCCCCTCTTAATCTCATTCACTCTTCTCTGGCATCTCACAGCTTGAGAAAAATTCCTCCTCAGTACTTTATTATTATGTCCTTTCTTTCTGTTTACCTTATGGTCTTAAACACCTTCCCACAGGCAACTTCTGTTATCGCAATAACACTTAAACTTGTTTCGGTGAGGAGAAAAACGAAATATTATCAGGATACATTTTAATATCACCTCAGAATACACGAATTCTACGCTCCCAAAAAGAAAATGATTTTTTTAAAAAAACATAAAATATTGCCAGGCCAAGTGTAGCTCAGTGGTTGAGCATGGATCCATGAACCAAGATGCCACAGTTGGATTCCTGGTTAGAGCACATGCCCTAGTTGTGGGGTCTAACCTCAGAAGGGGGCGGGCAAGAGGTAAGCCAATCAATGATGATTTTTCTCTCTCCTTCCTCTCTCTGAAATAAGTAAAAACATATTTTAAAAAAATAAAAGCATAAAGTATTTCTGATACCTGGGTATCTCTAGTAACTCCAATCTATACCTATATCTATATATCTATATATCTCTACCTCTATATGTCTATATCCATCTCTATATCTGTCTCTATATCTATATCTATATCTATATCTATATCTATATCTATATCTATATCTATATCTATATTTATATCTATATATCTACGGTATATCTATAAAAGACTAAGTGACTATCCGGTAGCTATGACAAGCACTGACCACCAGGGGGCAGATGCTCAACTCGGGAGCGGAAACCATAGATATGGAAACATGGAACAGACTGATGAATCTGAGAGAAGGGAGGAGGGAGCAAAGAGATTAACCAAAGAGCTTATATGCATACTAGAGGCCCTGTGCACTGGTGGGGTCCCTCAACCTGGCCTGCGAGGATCAGGCTGAAACCTGCTCTCTGGCATCCCCCGAGGTGTCCTGGATTGTGAGAGGGAGCAGGCCAAGCCGAGGGATGCCACTGGTGCACAAGTCCGTGCACTGGGCCTCTAGTAATTTTTATAAATGTCTTAAATCAATTTTATTTTAATTTTTTAAAAGGCATGCACTTTTACATTTTCAAAAATTTCATTTTAAATCTTTTGTAAAGCATTAAATTAATAAAATTAAATGTGTACATTTTATTACAATGCTTTGTGCAGGAAAGTATAAAACCAAGCAATGACACTGTATCAAAACTTGAACACTTTGGGAATTACTAATATAACTATAGTGATAAAGTACTGGGAAATTTAGATGATATAGACTAGGGGTGTCGAACTCAATCAGAGAAGGGGCCAAAATCTAAAATCCAGCCTAAATCGCGGGCCGACTGGTTTACTGAACAGTCATAAACTGACAATGTCATAAACTGACAGCGGAGTGCAGTGATGACAGCGCGGTGCGGGCCACATTGCAAGGCCTGGTGAGCTGGATTTGGCCCGCGGGCCTTGTGTTTGACACATGTGATATAGACAATTAGTGCAAGGAGAATTAAAACTGATAAAGCCCTTCTTCCATTTAGTCTTTTTAGGTTAATTAGTTTGACATCTTTTTAAAATATATATATTTTATTGATTTTTTTTATAGAGAGGAAGGGAGAGGGATAGAGAACTAGAAATATCAATAAGAGAAACATCAATCACCTGCCTCCTGCACACTCCCTACTGGGTATATGTTCACAACCAAGGTACATGCCCCAGACTGGAATCGAACCTTGGATCTTTGAGTCCGCAGGTCAATGCTCTATCCACTGAGCCAAACTAGTTAGGGTTAGTTTGACATCTTTTATTGGTGCCCTTGGAAGCTTACAAATATTGATGAAACATTGTTAAGAACCCTTTACTGAGAGAACAAAAAAGTAATTTCATTAGCTTCTAAACAAATTGGTATTTAAGAAATGAAGCTAGCTTTTAAAATTCATTTCAGCTGAAGCTGGTTTGGCTCAGTGGTAGAGCGTCGGTCTGCGGACTGAAAGGTCCCAGGTTCGATTCCGGTCAAGGGCATGTACCTTGGCTGCGGGCACATCCCCAGTAGGGGGTGTGCAAGAGGCAGCTGGTCGATGTTTCTCTTTCATTGACGTTTCTAGCTCTCTAGCTCTCTCCCTTTCTCTCTGTTAAAAATCAATAAAATATATATTTAGGAAAAAAAATTCATTTCAAAGACCTAATGAATTAGCCCTTTTGGAAAAACATGAAAGAGCAGTCATTAAGTAAAAAAATGACATTCAAAACTTTCAACAATCTGACCATAACATTTTTTTTTTTTGGTCAACTTTCTAAAAGAGCCTATCTAAGTTCTGTGCTTTAATCTGACCAATCCTTTTGCTGTATCAAATACATTTTATACTTTTTTGCCTCTGGACTTGTGTGTTCTTGGTTCAAATTGCAGACACCCCAAACCCCCATAACCTTGCTCTCTAAGTTCTATCAATCTTTCAAGATCATTGAGCATCCTTATAACGAGCATTTTGAACTCTGCATCTGGTAGATTGCTTGCCTCCATTTTGTTTAGTTCCTTTTTTGGAGTTTTTTTCTTCTCTCTCTTTTTTTGTTTTTTCATTTGGGACTCCCTGTGTTTGTTTCTTTGTATTAGGTAGAGCTGCTTGCTATGTGTCGCAGTCTTGGTAGAGTGACCTTAATGTGTTGGGTGTCCTGTGGGACCTAGTGGAGCTTTCTCCCTGTCACCTAAGCAGGTGCTCCAGGTGTGTGTCTTGTGTTGCTTGTGTGTGCCCTCTTGCTGTGTTGCTTGTGTGTGCCAGTCAAGTTGAGTCTTGATAGCTGTTGGCATGCCAATGTGAGGTACCACATTGATTTCAGGCTGATTGGTTCTGAGGACTGGCCATGATTAAGTGGAGGAACTGTTGTGCAGGGACTGATCCTGTGGAGCATGCATCACTTTAGCAGGGCTCTGATGCCTGCCACATCTGCCCTTTAAATATGTGGTTTGTGGACATGGTTGGATGTGGTGATCTGGTGAGGTCCTCCATGTCACTCAGTCACAATCTGGTTTTCACAGCCAGAAGTTATGGTGACTTCTCATCCTGGCACTGGAGCCCTGAGCTGGGGAGCCTGGGGTGCTGCCAGGATGTTTCACTCCTCAGGGGGGACCTCTGCAGCTACGATATCCCTTCTGGTTTTTAACCACCACACCCCAGCCCATTCAGAGTCTTCGCCCCTTCCTACTAGTTTTAATGTGGTTTCTTCAGTATATCCCTTGTGTTATAGGCACTTCAGGCTAGACTTCAAACGGTTCTCAATGATGGTTATTCTGTAGTTTAGTTGGAATTTTGATATGGTCAGGGAGGAAGTGAGTATAGTATTTATCTAATCATCATCAAGACCAGAAGTCTTTTTCCGTTTATTTTTAAATTTTTAATTTTTAAGTAGATTATTTTTTTTAGAGCAGTTTCCAGTTCACAGCAAATTGAGTGGAAGATTTAAGAGATTCCTCATGAATCCCTGGCCTCCACACATGGTTATTCCCACACACACCCCTTCTAACATCTCCCACCAGATGGAACAATTGTTTACAATTGAAGAACTTATATTGATACATCATCACCCAGAATTCATAATTTACGTTAGGGTTCACACTCGGTGTTGAACATTCTGTGGATTTGGACAAATATAAAATGACATGAGCCCACCATTTTAGTATTAAGTAGAGTAGTTTGACCTAAAAATCCCTCTGTACCCACCTATTTATTCTTCTCTGCACACTCACCATTGGCAGCCACTGATATTTTTACTGTCTCAATAGTTTCACCATTTTCAGAATGTGTACTTTTTAGACTGGCTTCTTTCACTTACTTAGCAATATGCATTTAGATTTCTTTCATGTCTTTTCATGGCTTAAAAACTCATTCTGTTTAGTGCTGAACAATATTCCATTGTCTAGATGTACTACAGTTTATCTATTCACCTATTGAAGGACATTTTAATTGCTTCCAAGTTTTGGCAGTTATGGACCTTGAGAGCTTGTTTGGAGGTTCTAGCAGGGGAGCGCAGCTACTCGTATACCCTTGACCGAAGACCGGTCCTCTCCTCTTGGGGGAAAGTCGTCCTCTTCAACCTAGTGCGCAGCTTTGGGAGGGACGCACATGGATCGGTGAGGGAGGAGGGGGACACCCGCCTAGCCAGCCAGATCAGCCGAATCAACCCTGGCGATCAATGGGGTGACAGATGTCGCAGCCAGATCGCCCTCACATCCAAGTTTTGGCAATTATGAATAAAGCTGTTATAAACATTCATATGCATGTTTTTGTGTGGATGAAAGTTTTCAACTTTGATAAGTACCAAGGAGTGTCATTATTGGATGGTATGATAAGTCTGTTTATTTTATTTTATTTTATTTTATTTTTTTAATATATTTTATTGATTTTGTACAGAGTTGAAGGGAGAGAGATAGTTAGAAACATCGATGAGAGAGTCATCTATCAGCTGCCTCTTGCACACCCCCTACTGGGGATCTGCCCACAACCAAGGTACATGCCCTTGACCGGAATCGAACCTGGGACCCTTCAGTCCCCAAGCCAACGCTCTATCCATTGAGCCAAACCGGTCCCGGCTGTTTATTTTATTTTTTAACTTAAAATGTTTTTGTTAATCTTCACCTGAGGATGTTTTCCCATTGATTTTTGGAGAGAGTGGAAGAGGGGGAAGAAACAGAAAGAAAGAAATACTGATGTGAGAGACATCGATTGCTTGCCTCCTGTACCCACCCTGACCAGGGTCAGGGATGGAGCCTGCAACTAAGGTATATGCCCTTGACCAGAATTGAACCTGGACCCTTCAGTCTGAGGGCCAATGCTCTATCCACTGAACCAAACCAGCTATGGTGGTCTATGTTTATTTTTGTAAGAAAACACCAAACTATCTTCCAAAGTGGCTATACCATTTTTCATTCCCACCAGAAATGAATGAGAATTTCTATTCCTATGCCAGCATTTGGTATTACCAATGTTCTGGATTTTAGCCATTTTAATAGGTGTGTAGAGATATCTCATTTTAATATTCATCTTCCTGATGGCATAATATGGAGAATCATTTTATTATTTTAAAAAATATAATTTTATTGATTCCAGAGAAAAAGAGAGAGAGAGAGAGAGAGAGAGAGAGAGAGAGAGAGAGAGAGAGAGAGAGAGAGAGAGAGAGAAAGAAACATCAATGATAAGAATCATTGATTGGCTGCCTTCTACATGCCCCACACAGGGATCAAGCCCACAACCTAGGCATGTGCCCTGACCAGGAATTGAACTGTGACCTCCTGGTTCATAGGTCTATGTTCAACTGCTAAGCCACACCACGGCTGAGCTGGAGAATCATTTTATATGCTTTTTTGCCATCTGTATATCTCCTTTGGTGCAGTGTCTGTTAAGATATTTGGCCCATGTTTTAATTGATCTGTTTCCTAATCATTGAGTTCTAAGAATTCTTTATATATTTTGGATAACAGTTTTTTATTGGATGACTTCTGAATTATTTTCTCTGTCTGTGGCTTGTTTTTTCATTCTATTGACAGTGCCTTCTTCAGCAGCAAATTTTAATTTTAATGAAGTCCAGCTTATCAGTTCTTTCATGAAGTATGCCTTTGGTATTATATTTAAAAAGTAATTGTCACCCCTGGCTGGGTAGCTCAGATGGTTGGAGTGTCAACCTGTACAGCAAAAGTTGTGGGTTTAATCCCCAGCCTGTGCACATAGGGGAGGCACCTGATAGATGTTTTCTCACATGAATGTCTCCTTCTCTCTCTCTCTCCCTTCCTCTCTCCAAAATTAATAAACATCAACAAACATATCCTTGGGAGATAATTATAAAAAAGTCATTGCAGCCCTGGCTGGTGTTCTCAATGGTTAGAGCATGGGCTTGTGCACCAAATGCTCACAGGTTTGATTCCCAGTCAAGGGCACATACATACCTTTTTTACAAGTTTGATCTCTAGCACCAGTCGAACACATGCGGGAGACAGCTGATCAATGTGTCTAACATGGATGTTTCTTTCTCTTTCTTCTCCTATTTTCTCCCTCCTTTTTTCACTTTTTCTCTAAAAAAAAAAAAAAAAAAGGAAACATATCCTTGGGTAAAGATAAATACATGAAAAAAGTCATTGCTAAACCCAAAGTAATTTAGATTTTTCCTATGTTCTAAAAGTTTTATAATTTTGCATTTTATTTTTAGGTCTGTGGATCTATTTTGAGTTAATTTCTATGAAGGGTATAATTTAAAGTCTGTGTCTAGATTTTTTTTCTTTGCAAGTGAATGTCCAGTTGTTCCAGTAGTATTTAGCCTTTCCTCCCTTGTCAAAGATCAGTAGACTATAATTATGAATCTATTTCTGGATTCCCTATTTTCTTCCATTGATCTATTTGCCTGTTCTTTCACCAGTACCACACTGTCTTGATTACTGTATTTGAAACACCATGCACTTAAAATACAATGAATGCACTTGAAATACAAATGAATATATTTTCAATACAGTGAATACTACCTATGTGAAGTTTTAATGATAAAATTTGAATAAAGATGGGTAAGTTGCAAATATTAACTGGAATATTTGGAAAGAGCCATTCATTCTTAGTTGGACAGGTTTTTTTTGTGTATATGTGTATGCTTGTAAAACGGATATTTTATTATACATATTATATAGTAATATTTTTCTAAAAATTTTTGTTTCATATGATGAAATCATTGTCATTACAGTGGATAACACTTCCATAGTCCTCACTATGTGCCAGTAAGATGTAAGTGCATGATACATTTCTCTCACTTAATCTCACAAAAACCTATAAAGTTAGTATCCTATATAATAAAAGGCTAATATGCAAATCGACTGAATGGCAAAACTACCTGTCACTATGATGCACATTGACCACCAGGGGCAGACGGTCAACGCAGGAGCTGCCCCCTGGTGATCAGTGTGCTCTCATAGGGGAAGCGCCGCTCAGCTGGGAGCCAGGTTCACAGCTGGTGAGTGCAGTGGTGGTGGTGGGTGCCTCTCCCAGCTCTGAGGCAGTGCTAAGGATGTCCAGTTGCTGGCTCCTGGACTGCGAGAGGCTGCAGGATGGGCTGAGGGACCCCCCACCTCCCCCGCCCAAGTGCACAAATTTTGTGCACTGGTGAGGTCCTCCATGTTACTCAGTCACAATCACGTTTTCACAGCCAGAAGTTATGGGGACTTCTCTTCCTGGCACTGGAGTCCTGAGTTTGGGAGCCTGGGGTGGTGCCGGGATGCCATGAAATTTGTCCTTTGGGCCTTTAGTAAATATTAATTCCATTTAAGAGATGAGGAACTTGAGACACAGTGAAGTGAAATCCAAGGCCACACAGCCAGTAAGTGGTATTGCCAGAATTTGAATCCGGATTGTCTGGCTCCAAAGTCTGTGCTTTTAACGACTACACTATCGATATTCCCTGGTGCCATCTTAGCAAATTTTACAACCACTGTTACATACTTATATTTGAGCTTATATTCAATATCTAAAGTACTGTTAACAAGGAATAAAAGAACCTCAGTTTTCTTATTCTTGATAAGAAGTAGCAGGGAATGGAAGTCATAATTTATTAAAATCAATCACTGAGAAATTTCAGAACTAAACATACTCATTTAAGAATTAATTATTGACAGAAAAGTTTTCAATAGAAACATAGGTAAAATATTAGAAGTAATTTGTCTTTGAGTATTTAAGTATGATGATCTGAATTTTAATGATAATCATTTTTCTGAGGCTCTAGAAGCCATGTTGCCTTTCACTATACTTATTATCAACTGAGAATGATTTGTGAGTTGGAGAAAAAAAACATTTTTATTGTATTTGAATAAAGCCAAAGATAGCATTAGTTGAATGACTAGTAATATACTTTTTAGTTTTTTTGTGATTAAAATTATCTTTAGCTCTCATTATCTAAATATATTTAATATTTGCTTTTTTCTGATTTTTATATTTAGAATTTGAACTATGATTATAAAATAAAAATCTCATAGTTTAGAGCATAATAAGCCAAATAAGGAAGTTTTGTAAAGATATAGAAAAAAAATAGTATCGTTAAAATTTTTACTTAATCCTGACTCATGCATGGCTCTCTTAATAGAGTGATACTTTCCCCCTAAATATAAGCACAAAAAGTTTGTTGCTATTAACTTTGATAAACAAAGTAATAAATACACTCAAGATTTCTGATTCGGTTGAATAAATGAAAATCATTTATTTGAGAATATATTGTAACTTGCTTTCAGCCACAGATGACCTATTCTCAGCATGAGAACTTGACCTTATAAACTAAATATTGAGAGGAATCTGATTTTTTGTAACTTTCTTTTAATAAAGGAAATAATTGTATTGTCATGGAATAATCTCATCAGTGTTTGAGTAGTAAAGTAAAAATTTAAAAATACAAACACTGCCCAGGCAACGTGGCTCAGTGATTGAGCATCAGCCTATGAATCAGGAGGTTACAGTTCAATTCCTCATCAGGGAATATGCCCAGGTTTCCGGCTCAATCCCCTGTATGGGGCATGCAGGAGGCAGCCGATCAAAGATTGATGTTTCTATCTCTCTCTTCCTCTCCCTTCTTCTCTGAAATAAAAAGAAATATAGTATTTTTTAAAAATACAAACACTAATTTCATCTTTGTTAAAAATATTGCTCTGGCTGCTGTGGCTCAATTAGTTGGATGTCATTCAGTGTATTGAAAGGTTGGCAATTTGATTCCTGGTAAGGGCTCATGCCTGGGTTGCAGGCTCTCTCCCCAGGAAGGGGTGTACAGGAGGCATCTGATCAATATTTTGCTCCAGCATTGATGTTTTTCTCTCTCCTCCTCTCTTCCTTTCTAAAAAGAAAATCAATGAAATATACTTTAAATTGCTATAAAGGAGTCTTAAAAATATTTAGGGAAAAAAAATAAGTTATAAATTCTAGCTAGTTTTGTTCTCAAATTTTCTGTCACACATACACATACCTGTAATATCAAATAAGCAGGTATTTATGTGATTTCTAAATGTTGCAAATAGACTCCATTTTATAGTAATTTTGGTTTCCTATTTCCTTTTGAAAATGCAAACACTAATTTCATCTTTGTTAAAAATATTGCTCTGGCTGCTGTGGCTCAGTTAGTTGGATGTCAATTGAATGAGCTTTGTTCACATATTGTTTTCTGCTCCATTTTCCTAAAAGGCTGTCACTACTGTTCCCTTTATATATTCTATTTTTGTCATGGTAATTATTTACAGGGATGTTAATTGCTTGCCTCTCCCACTGCCCTCAAAAAACCCCACATTTATATCATGCAAACTTGGATGACAAAAATTTAATGTGAAGTGATTGTATAAGGGAATTTCAACCCCTAAGTGGTTCAGATCAGTTTGAAAAAGTGAATGTAAGAGTGAAATGTCTCTAAAATATTATGTAGTTTAAAAATGATTATATTGACCCATTACCCTATTGCATCTAAGTATATTTGCATATATACTTAGATATATGCATATACTAAGTATATTTGCATATATTTGCAATGAGTATATTTATATATATACTGTAATCATTTTAGCCTAAGAATTACTTTCTAAGGACAAATTTCCAAGTGTGTTATATACAGGGTTTTTAAAACCATTTTTAATAACTGTTCCCAAGTATTTGAAAGAATTAGTTACAAAGTTATAACCCACTCTCACCAGTGTGGCTTAGTGTGGCTTAGTTGGTTGGAGCACCGAGAGGTAGCTGGTTTGATTCCCAGTCAGGGCACATGCCTGGGTTGCGGGTCTCCAGTAGGGGGATTCACACTGCTCTCTCACGTTGATGTTTCTCTCCCTTTATCCCTCACCCTTCCTCTGTCTCTAAAAATCAATAAAAATATATTTTTTAAAGCAATAAGTGTACAAGTATCTGGTCATTTTGTCAAAAGCTATTAGGTTATTTTATTATTTGAAGTCTTAAAAATTATAATTGCTTCCTTATTAACTTGAAATTTCCAAGTTGAGGTGAATTCTGGCCTTTTGACTTTACCACTAGTATTCTTTTATGTGTTTAAGGTATTTGAAGATGAAAATCCTTTTATCACCCTTCTCTATGTATGAAGAGCCAGATTTCTTTTCATTTGTTAATAAATAATGAATTTCTTAGAAATGTGGAAAACCTATTCTTTGGGTTTTTAAAATCACTCAATATGCCAAGTCCTTATAATATTTTTAGCTCTCTGAAAATTATCAAATCAGTTGAAAATTTCCTTTTTTCTTCTTCTCAGTGTTACCCACCAGAATAATGTAGACCTTTCATTGATAGTAATGTCACTTTGGTAATTAATTGTTGATCCCTGCACTGGACTCCAATTTGATTTTTTTTTTTTTTTAAGTAGAAGTCTTAAAGTGACTTTGTATATTAATACTGTTTCTGTGTATTTTCGAATTTGAAAATTTATCTTTTAACATTGAGTATTTCTTGATGGGACTAAAATTTTTGTTGAATACCTGACAAACCTTTATAATCTGTAACTAGGCTAGATAGATGTTATAAGTTTCTAATGTCAAGATGTTCTTAAAATTTATAAAGAGTTTTGAGAAATAGGAAAGCTATCAGAATGCACAAAAATGGACATCTGAAAGAATTGCTGAATCATTAATGTAAAGCTGTTTGGCATATACAGTAGGTGTTCCCATACTTTAAAAGGTTATGACATAATTATCATCTTTTCATTATACTCTAAACATATATGTACATTTAATTTTCTTCATAAATGTTCTTTTTTACTTTAAGTTAACAGACTTAAGATTATTAAGTATAAGGCTCTATATAATTCTTTTTTCTATGCAATTCTTTTGACATTTTCTTTTTAATCCATCTTTTCAATATTATATTAGAAATAGGAGCACTTTGAAAAGAAACCATACAGGAAATAAGAGATTAGTTATATACATTTAAATTATTACTCATGAATATCCAAAATATATAAGAGCAGACATCAAAAGGGTATATAAGTGATATGACATAAAATTTGTTGATAAATATACCAAACTACAATAAATAAATAAACATAAATATTCCTAAGAAAAAAAAGAATTAGAAGAAAATACACTAATATTAAGCAGGGAATTATCTAAAGTGGTATGATAGGAAGGTCTTTATTTTAATCTTTTTCCTTTCTGTTTTCCAAAATCTTTAACAATAATTTATATTTATAATTAGGGAAAATGTGTTCTAAAAAGAAAAAAATATTTCTCATACTATTGCCCTGAAAATAGCATATCCAGATTTTAAGCTGATCCAGTTAAGGTCTTGAAAGAAACATGAGTATTTACTGTTGGTAACCTGATACTTTTCTCCTCTGTCCTGCAGCACAAAAGGCCTTCAGGGACTCTGAGGAATTGGAGGTGTCTCTATTTTAGTTGAAGTAACTAAAATCAGATATGAACATTTCATAAATATTAGTTTGCCAGGACTATTAACTTTTGTTTACTATAAAAAGGCCATTTTATATCATTAGCTAAAATAATATTTAAGTCCTCCAGTTATTTTTAAAATATTGTTTTTGAAGTTATGATATAGCCTTTTTTACAATGTGAAATTGGTATTATGGCCTTCCTGGCATTTTGATGGATAAACCCAGGAATTTTGAAAATGACACAAATTTTTTTTGAAAATTTTAATTTAGACAAACCACATTTTAGAATTGTATATCTTACACATAAGTAACTTGAAATTGAAGTGAAAATACCTAAAATAAGTACCCATGGGTATATTGGCATAATAAGTTTAACTTATTTTAACACAGGATGCCCGATAGCTATAATTATTTTTGTCACTTTTCACCTAGAATGGAGTAAATAAAAAAGCGTAGTTATGACATTCAATGATGAAATATTGGTCTCTTAATCTACTTGGCCTCTTAGAAAGGAAATACAGATGGTGGAGCCAGAAGGAAAATGAATAGTTAATCAGGGAGGAGGAGAAAACCCAGCTCAGATCTTTGACTAGCGGCAGCTGGGGAAGTGACGTCCTGTAGCATTTGCTGTTCTAGAAAGTACAGAGACACGTAGTGAAAATGGGAGGATCTAGAAGAAGGCTGTCTCCTGTGTAGTGTATATTTATCTGTAAGTGAGCTGTTGGGGAAGGAATTAAATACGGATATGCTGTCTGCTTGCTGCCTTAAGACCGCGAGGCTGAATTGCTAATTTGCTTTAACTTTTAAAATACCCTGCTTGGTTTATTTTCCTTAGAATCCTTGTATTGCTAAGACTGGGGACGCAGTTTTCTTTCACAAAGGGAAACCTAAGTTCATTTCAAGGCATTCGAAATGGGGAAAGACTATTATTACATTTTGGGAATTGAAAAAGGAGCATCAGACGAAGATATTAAAAAGGCTTACCGAAAACAAGCCCTCAAATTTCATCCGGACAAGAACAAATCTCCTCAGGCAGAGGAAAAATTTAAAGAGGTCGCAGAAGCTTATGAAGTATTGAGTGATCCTAAAAAGAGAGAAATATATGATCAGTTTGGGGAGGAAGGTAAGAATTCGGTGTATATCTTTCTGTCTCTCCAGCTCTGTCTGTCTCTCCCTCTTTCCCCGTCCTCTCTCGGCTTTCTGGTTGTCATTAAATTAAATGATCAGCCATATCAACGTAGAAAGATAAATAATGGATAAAAACAGAATTTTATCTCTGATGATATGAATGAATATTAACATAGCTGTCAATTAAAAATACTTTGCCTTTTTTTTAGATTTTGGCATTTTGTAATATCCGTATGCTACCATTAGATTTATAATGTTAACATTTATATTTGAAATGAAACCTTAAATCCTCATACACATTAATGAATTGTGTCAAAAGTCTTATGCAACCTGTTTTATTTTTTAATGAGTTTTCTACCAGAACCATTCAAGATCCTTCAGTCATTTAAAAATCTTAAGATTGGCAGTTCAAATTCTGGTTAGTTTCTATTTTATTCACAAAAAAGAAGTTTTTGCCTTTCTTACAGCAAAGCTAGTTTAGCTTGAACAAGAGAAAGTCATCTCTCTGAGAAGGAGAAGGCCTAGGCATTTAGCTCTAGTTGTTTTTGGCATTCCGCCTGGAGAGGAAAGAATTTTCCTGATGTCATAAAATACCAGGACAAGTTTTTAAGCTTAATTGTAAACAGTTATTGTTGCCAAGAAAATGAGATTTCAGAAATACAATTTTTGACCTAAAATGGCCACTTAGCACAATTATTGCTATACTTTTAGGTAGCACTATTTCCTTTGAAATTTCACTGTCTAGGTACGGAGAAAAACATGACAACTTCCCCTTTCCTCTCCCTGCGGTACTTTGTTTCTTGAATTGAGATCAGAAACTAGTTAAATACAGTAGATGAGGTATTTTAAGATTATTTTATCACTCAGATTTTAAATTAAGTTTGTCATCAGCTCCATAGCTATAAAGTAAGTCTATTTTAAATTGCTAATTAACAACAAAAATACTTTAATTCCTACAATTTAAAAAATCAGAACTTAAATTGTTTTATTATTTTCACCCAAAGTGTTCTCTTTGAAATTCTTATCAATTATGAAATTTAAGTTATGAAAGCTTTTTTGTTATGTCTTTGCTTCCTTTATTGCATTTAATGTTAACTTTTTCCAATGAGAAATATATCCTAAAATAGTGAAAAAGTGACCGTTCATTTTAAGTTAAAAATTAAATTGAGATAAGCAGGGTGATTATGTATTAAGGCTTTTTTCTTTGTTTTATTTTTCTTTTTGATCTGAGTTGCCAAAAATAGCAGCTTTTGCTGCTAGCTTTGGTGTGATGAGGACATGCATTGTCAGGTTATTATAAAGAAAATATTGAAAAAGGCAAATAAATAGTTGGCAGTTTAATCCTGCTAGCTCCTATGGCCATACTAGTACTCAAAATACATCATAAAAGCTAAGCAGGATTCTCAGATACTACTTAGAGTGTACTATTTCCAAAGAACTTATTTTGTAATTTTGTATAGAAATCCAGAGGCGATAAATGTAGTAACTGGAGGGAGAGTTGACTTTTGGTGGTGAACACACAGTACAATATGCAGATGATGTATTATAGAATTGTACACCTGAACCTTATATCATTTTATTAACCAATCTTACCTCAGTAAGTTAAATTAAAATAAAAAAAGAAATCCACAAATATAAATTTCCATGGAAAACCAGATACCCACTGCTTTACTCCACATCTCACTGATAGCTGACTCAGCCATAGGATTGAGGATATTTGTCCTCAGAAATTTGAAGTCACCAAATAATACATTTTTTTGGTTTAACATTATCTTTTAGTAGTGTTTTTATTGAGTGATATTTCTCCAGTTTGATTTTTACTGGTTGTCATCATGAATGAATTTAAAAACAACAACAAAAACAAAACCAAAAAAACAAAATTAAAGCGGGATCATCTATGTATCCTGAATTTTGTTGTTGTTCTTGACTCAGATAATTTATATAAGCAATAGGTAATAGTGAGGGGAGAATAAGTTTATTCTCAGAAATACTATTCTCTAGTTATGCTACTTGAAAATAGTTAAAATAAAAGTTACTATATTTGATTATTTAAAAAAAATTCTTCTTTTACAGAAAAGCATTATATTTGCCATTTATTCAGATTGTCTCATTCTTTAAAAAAAAAAAAAATATCCCTTTGAGTATAATACTGTGAAAATGTGGGAAAACGTTTTTCTCTTTGTTTTTCATATCTGTTCATGCCTGCAGGCCTGGTTCCATGGCCCAATGGCTTTCTCTATCAGTAACAAAAAACTGAATTTCATGATTGGAGGCATTACTGATTTACCTGATGCCCCCCCTCCTATATTGCACTGTTTCAAGGCTTGGGACAGTGGGAAGGAACCATGAAGAGCAGTGTATGAGTTGAACACGCTAAATTATGTATTTAGGAACTAAGAGAACTAATGATCCAGTTTGCTCATGGTTTGAAAATCTCTAATATTCACAATTTTAAATGCTGGGGTTTTAAAAATATTATTGATTTTTAGAGGGGGCAGGGGAGAGAGAAACATCAATTTGTTCCACTTATTTATGAATTCATTGGTTGATTCTTATATGTGTCCTGACAGGAGATCAAACACGTAACTTTGGAGTATGTAGATGATGCTCTAACCAACTGAGCTACTCGGCCAGGGCCTTAAATGCTTTGTTTTTAAAAAGCTAGATAAAAATAGAGATGTTTTAAATTTATTACATGACCCAGCAGTACTACTCCTAGGAATCTATAAAAGAGAAATTAAAATATAAATCCACCCAAAAACATGTATGTGAATGTTCATAGCAGCATTATTTGTAATGGTCCCCAACTGGAGACAAGTCAAAAGTACCATCTTTAGTTGAATGGATAAACAAACTATGATAAATAACATGTATGTGTGCGCGCGCGCGCACACACACACACAGTATAGAATACTATTTAGCAATTAAAATGACCAATTAAATCTGCTACATCATGGATGAAATTTAAAAACTATGCTAAATAAAAGAAGTTGGATGTAAAAGACTATATAGGCTATGATCCCATTTACTAGTATAGGAATTACACAGAAAAGGCAAATTTGTAAAGAAAGAAAGCAGATCAGTGGTTACTTAGGGCTAGAGGTGGGAACAGGGATTAGCTACAAATAGAAACTAGAGATAAATGTTCTAATTATTATTCTTTTTTTTTTTTTGTGGTGATGGTTGCACAACTCTATAACTTTACTAAACTCATCAAATTTAGTATTATACATTCGATGGTTTAATTTTATAGTATGTAGTAAAAAACATTTATTTTAAAAAGCAGAAATTTTCCACATAGTTGAATCATTGGAAAACAAAAAACACAGAATGTGGGAGCCACTTTCACGTCCCTCATGTTTCAAGGTTCCTGTTCAGGGTTCGAGTTCTGGAGAAGGCCACCCACAAATGAAAGAGACTAGAAAAGTATTAATTTGGGAATATTGGGGGCCAGGTGGGAGTCCATCTCTAGGGGGAGGACTACACCCTGCTCTGGCTTTGCTATCCTTTTTATTAAGGTTATGAGATACACCCATATTCTGTAGGCAGGAAATTCCAATAATAGACAATTAGTAAGAATTTACATAAGAGTAACAGGTGGAGGCTGCTTTAACTATTAATGTCTCAACTAAACAATGAGTGATTAGCTCCAACCTTTCAGAGCAATTAAGGTTGACCAGTCTTCCGGATTCCCTGTTCACATTTCTCTATTAATGACAATAATCGGTTTCCAGTAACAGAACTACAGAAATTTAATATTGGATTTTGAATCGGGTCTACAAAGAAATGTAGGTTTAGTTCTAAATTGTTTAGTATATGTGTTCCAATTCACCCTCAGGTGGGAACTTCTGCACAAGTGACTAGGGTCCCTCAGCCAGAGAACTGAACTTATACGGGTTGCCCACAGTACCTAACTAAAATTGACCGAGCATAAACTAAACACAGACACAAGAGTTAAAATGCATGAATCCCAAGGTTTATTTACCAGAGTCCTGGTGGTTTCCAGAAGCCTAGGCAGGTCACCTGGAGATCCGCGCCGACAGACACACACACACTGGACAGGAACACGTTGCTGCAGCATCTCGGTCAGGAACGAGGCCTCAGAAGTTTGGCTCACAGGCAGAGTGACAGCTTCACTCAGGCAGTCCCATGCAGTATTTCGAACAGGGAGAAGAGAGTGGGAGAGCACGTCGGGTGGAGGAGCCCTTCGTGGTCTCTGCCCAGTGCCTCTAGGTCCCTTCTTTTATGGCCATTTCTGGGTGTTTCTTAATTCCTTCTGGGTGCAACCTATAGATCTTCAGTGTGCCTAATCAGGCGCTCTCCAGGTACCTTTTGCCTCAGTTTCCAACTTTCCAGATAAACACTTGTTAGGGCGTTCACACAGTTGCTTTCCAGATAAGCACGTTAGAGCGTTCACACAGTTAGGGGCTCAAAGTCAGTTTTAAAACTCAAGTTTTACAAAATGGATTCAGGTCACATTATATGGAGTTACTTATACTAAGCCTAAAACACATTTCAAATAATTTTTTTTTACTTAAAATAAAATCAGAATAAGATCAGAAATACAATTCACACTTAAACTATAAATCACTCATAAAAGTAAATGCTTTCATTCCTATTCTAAGTCACACAAATAATTATTCTTACACTGTTTTAAATCCTTAAAACATCACACTAATATAACTATAATAAGATGTCAACACAAGTATGTATTAAAAGACTAAAAAAAAAAATTTTTTTAAAACACATCCTTATATTATTCTAGTTCTCTAACATTTCGTTATGCCTTCTTTTTTTTGCTTGTTTATGGTTTAATCAATAACTTATTTTAAACACTGAAAGGTAGTATTTAGCCCTGGCTGGTTTGGTTTAGTGGATAAAGCGTCGGCCTGAGGACTGAAGGGTCCAGCGTTCGATTCCGATCAAGGGCACATGTCCGGGTTGCAGGCTCTATCCCCAAAAGGGTGTTTGCAGGAGGCAGCCTATCAGTGATTCTTTCTCATCATTGATGTTTCTAACCCTCTATCCCTCTCCCTTCCTCTCTGAAATCAATAAAAAAAGAAAAAAGAAAAAAATATAAAGAAAGGTAGTATTTATATGATCAGACTTTTATTTAGTACATTAATCTCTATAATAGCTTTCTTCTTCAGTTATTGTTTTAAATCAACCGGATTTTTTTTTAATTTACTATATATTTCTAAAAATAGATAAATTGAGTTTTTATGAATCAAAACTGTTTAAAGGTTCTCATGCTAGTAATTCTAAGTCTTGCTATCAATCTGGATATTTACATGTTATATCTCTTTAAAGTAAGAATTATTAAAGTCCTATAATTTTTTTCTTTGAAGACCTAATTCTTCTCCAATGCTGTTTCTTTTGATAAATTTTTAGTCAACTAATTGTTAGAAATCATTTTTATGGTTAGTACCCCAAACACATATTTGTTTTTGGATTGCACATTGGTTGGTTGGTTGCTGTTTTTTTAATCCTCACCCAAGGATATGCTTAGAGAGAGAGACAGAGGGAAACAGAGAAAAAGAAACATCGATGAGAGAGAGAAACATTGATCCCTTCCCTTCCCTATATATCTCGACCAGGATTGAACCTGCAACCTAGGTATGTGCCCCAACCCTGAATTGAACCCACAATCTTCTGTGGATGCACAGGACAATGTTCCAACCTACTGAGCCACCCAATAAGAGTGCTTAGTTGTTTTTTTTAAATAAAAGCAGTATTTCTAAAGCATAGGCAAATGTTGATTCTAGAATGCATTCCTTGATAATACAAAGTGATATGGTGTCTGGGAAACATTTTGGATAGCAGAGGGAATCCAGTTGAATTTTAAAATTTTCCATAAGCAGTTGAAATGTACATAATAAAAGAATTGACTATATAGTTGATGACATACCCATTATAATTCAAGTGCTCAGCAGTGTAAGTGATATTTGCATAATCATATTATATTGTAGCAGTATGAATTTTGGTTAAATTTTTTTCAGTCATTATTATAGTCTTGTCATTTCTCTGAGCAATGTAGTTGACTAGTGTCAAAGAAAACTTCAAAGCCCTGTTGGAGGCTTTTTATCACCTTTGATTCATGTTATTTTATACATTATGTAAATCTCAGGAACTCTGAAATCCTGAGTGAGTTACTATCTTTGGCAGAGGAGGAAAGGGATTTTAGGGAAAAGTCAAATCCATGCTATAACTTTTTAAAAATTGGATTTTAACACATCCTTATATTGTTTAAAGTATTACATATATTTTGTTTATATCTTTATTGTTTATATATTACATATATTAGATTTTGACACATCCTTATATTGTTTAAAGTATTACATATATTTCCTCTCTTCCCCCCTCCCTCTATTGACCTTTCCCCAGCCGTTCCCACCCCCAGCACATGTCCTCAACCTCCTCTACTGTCTGTGTCTGTGGGTTATACTTATATGAATGCATACAAGTCCTTTGGTTGATCTTTTACTCACCCTTCCTGCCTTCCTTCTGAGGTTGGACAGTCTGTTCAATACTTCTTATGTCTCTGGATCTATTTTTGATCATCAGTTTATGTTGTTCATTATATTCCACAAATGAGTGAGATCATGTGATATTTGATATTTATATTTCTCTGACGGGCTTATTTCGCTTAGTATAATGCTCTCTAGGTCCATCCATACTGTTGCAGATGGTAAGAGTTCCTTCTTTTTTTTTTTTTATAGTAACATAGTATTCTATTGTGTTGATATACCACCATTTTTTTAATCCACTCGCCTGCTGATGGACACTTAGGCTGTTTCAAATCTTCCAAATTGTAAATTGTGCTGCTATGAACATAGGGATGCATGTATTCTTTCTGATTGATGTTTCTGACTTCTTGGGATATATTCCTAGAAGTGGGATTACTGGGTCAAATGGGCATGTTATAATAACTTAAAACATTCTATCTTTTCATGAATTCAGTATGGGCTCAAACATTTAGATTTTTTTTCTTGCCAACAAAATTAAACTATATTTGGCAGCTAATTTACTTTATTAACTCTGTTAAATTATTATTCTGTGTTATATTTGTAGGATGAAAGATGAAATGATTAAAGTAATTTAATGATTTAGTCACATTGATCATGACCTTGAGTTGTATACATATTTTATCATTAAAATCTGTCACTAGGTTTTTGTGTGTATGTATTTTATTTTATTTTTTTGCATTTGGAGCTATAACAATACCACTAAAATTTAAAATAAATTTTGGAAGAGCTGCATGTTAAAAGTTTTTATCCTATTTATACTGTCATTCTGTTCCTACAAGGAATATCTCTAACTGCTATTTGAATATATCATTCAGTACATATTTTGATAATTTTTATATTATTATATTGCTCCAGATTTGTTTTTTTTTTAAAAAAATATTTTTTACAGAGAGGAAGAGAGAGGGATAGAGAGTTAGAAATATCAATGAGAGAGAATCATTGATTAGCTGCCTCTTGCACACCCCTACTGGGAATGTGCCTGCAACCTTTCAGTCTGCAGACTGATGCTCTATCCACTGAGCCAAACCGGTTTCGGCTAGATTTCTTTTTTAAAAAATAAATCTTTATTGTTCAGATTATTACAGTTGTTCCTCATTCTCTGGCCCCCTCTTCCCCAATAGCTCCCCTCCACCCGGTTCCCACCACCCCCTCTGCCCTTACCTGACCTTCCTCCCCCCCCCCCCCGCCCCCTGCTTTCCCCCCCCCCCCCCCCGTACTGTCCTCATCCATAGGTATATGATTTTTGTCCAGTCTCTTCCTGCACTCTCCAAACCCCATTCCCCCCGAGGATTGTCAGTACACTCCCTTTCTATGCCTCTGATTCTATTATATTCACCAGTTTATTCTGTTCATCAGATTTTTTATTCACTTGATTTTGATTTTTATTTATTTTTAAAAAAAATATATATATATGTATATATATATATATATATATATATATATATATATATTTAAATATATTTTATTAATTTTTTACAGAGAGGAAGGGAGAGAGATAGAGAGCTAGAAATGTCGATGAAAGAGAAACATCGACCAGCTGCCTCTTGCACACCCCCTACCGGGGATGTGCCTGCAACCAATGTACATGCCCTTGACCGGAATCGAACCTGGGACCTTTCAGTCCGCAGACCGACGCTCTACCACTGAGCCAAACTGGTTTCTGCTATTCACTTGATTTTTAGATTCACTTGTTGGTAGATATGTATTTTTGTTCATAATTTTTATCTTTACCTTTTTCTTCTTCCTCTTCTTAAAGAATACCTTTCAGCATTTCATATAATACTGGTTTGGCAGTGATGAATTCCTTTAGCTTTTTCTTATCTGTGAAGCTCTTTATCTGACTTTCAATTCTGAATGATAGCTTTGCTGGTTAGAGTAATCTTGGTTTAGGTTCTTGCTATTCATCACTTTGACTATTTCTTGCCACTCCTGTCTGGCCTGCATAGTTTCTGTTGAGAAATCAGCCGACAGTAGTATGGGTACTCCCTTGTAGGTAACTAACTGTTTTTCTCTTGCTGCTTTTAATATTCTCTCTTTGTCTTTTGCTCTTAGCATTTTAATTATGATATGTCTTGGTGTGGTACTCTTTGGATTCCTTTTGTTTGGGGTTCTGTGCGCTTCCTGGGCTTGTAAGTCTATTTCTTTCACAAGGTGGGGAAAGTTTTCTGTCATTATTTCTTCAAATAGGTTTTCATTATCTTGTTCTCTCTCTTCTTCTGGCACCCCCATAATTCGGATGTTGTATGCTTAACGTTGTCCCAGAGGCTCCTTACACTATCTTCATATTTTTGGATTCTTCTTTCTTTTTGCTTTTCCGATTGGGTATTTTTTGCTTCTTTGTATTTCAAATCTTTGAGTTTATTCTTGCGATTCTCTAGTCTGCTGTTGGATCTCTGTATATTATTCTTTATTTCAGTCAGTGTATGCTTAATTTCTAGTTGGTCCTTTTCTTTTTTCCCCCTTATTTATTTATTTATTTATTTATTTATTTATTTATTTTTATTGATTATAGTATCACATAATTGTCCTCATCCCCCATTCCCATCCCAAACCCCTCGCTACATATGCCCTCAACCCCCCTCCCCCCATCTGTTGTCCATGGCCACTGGCCAGGCCCATATGCATGTACACAAGTCCTTTGGTTGATCTCTTCCCCTTACCCCCACCCTCCCCTACTTTCCCTCTGGGGTTTGAGAGTCTGATTGCTGCTTCTCTTTCTCTGGGTCTGTTTTTGTTCATCATTTCCTCTAGATGTGTGAGATCATGTGATCTAAGAAATACCCTGTAAGCCATAACAGTTATACTGAGAGGCAAATGAATCAGTCTGTAGTGAGTTCCTTTCTGGGCCAACAGTTCTTTTGAGTCCCAATTTCAATGTCAAATAGTTCCTTATGTGTACATGTCAGCCATGCTATTTCAGACCTGGTTGGTGGACAAATGGTGGTGATGCAGGTCTGACCATCTCTGGTTTGGTCCTGGGCATTCTTCAGCAACACGCAACTGCTGTCTGCTGGTATGGTGAGGCGTCGTCAGCATCTTCCATCTCTGAATTGTGTCTCTTCTGTCTCCATGGCTGGAGCACTTCTGTCTATTCCTCTGTGTTACAGGATTCCAGATGGTCTCGGAGTTGTTTTCTGAAAATATACAAACATATTCTCGACCAAAAGTTAATAAAGGGATATTTACTATAAATTTGACTTGGGATCTTTTTTCATTTCCCCCCCGCACCCCCCTCCCCCCAAATGATTTTCCTCTGGCTTGTTTTGACACCATGTATGTATTTTCATGCTGTTAGCGTTTCAAATAAAGGTTCATTTTCTAAAGAACAAATTTTTTAGATGTAAATTATTCTCAGGATATTTTTCCTTATATGATATTCTTCAACTGTCACCCCCTTTTTTAATTTAAATAATAGGAGACTTTTGGAAATTTTATAATGTAGTCTTGATAGCTTTTACATTTTAATTATTTGCGCTGAACTATGACTGCTTTAGGTTCATAACATGTTATGCAATTTTACCATGAGACGCTCTGCCAATAAGAATTTTTGTTAACACTTTAGGAACAGCTTTTTGTACAGTACAATCAGTTTTTCTAGAATATTCATTTATTTCCATTAGCCACATTAATTTCCTCTGAGAAATTGGCTACTATTCACTAGTTGGTCCTTTTTCATATCCTCAAGGGTCTCACTAAATTTATTGGTGGTTTCTAGAAAATTCTTCAAAAACTTTATAACTGTGGTTTTGAACTCTATATCCAGTAGTTTGCTTTCCTCCATTTCTTTCATTTATGATCTGTTTCTTTGTCTCCTTATTTTGGCTGCTTTCCTGTATTGATAGAGTGGCTTTGAGGTGTCCTATAGGGCCCAGTGGCTCAGCCTCCATAGTTACCTGAGGTGGACACTCTTGGTGCATCTTTTTATGGGCTCTGTGAACAGTCTTGTAGTTAAGCCTTGATTCTTGTTGGTATTACTGGGAGGAATTGACCTCCAGGCCAATTGGCTGTGAGGATCAGCTGTGTCTATGATGGGAGAACTTCTGTGCTAGAGACACACTTACGAGGCAAGACTTGCTTCAGTGGAGCTTTGGTGCTCACTGAGTCTGTCCCCTGAGTGTGTCCCTTATGGTTCTGAGGAGTTGTAATCTGGATGGTCTCACTCTGACCACTGGGTACACTGGCTCTTGGATCTCCTAAGAGTTGCTAATGTAGCCTCTGTCTGAGGCCACCAGCAGGAGCTATGGAGAGATCTGCAGATTCCTCTTCTTTTTTTTTTTTTCTTTTTTTTTTATTTTATTTTTTTATTTTATAATTACTTTATTATGAAATATTAAGTAAACAAAATAGTGAAAAATTATAAAATTCTTGTCTTTTCTGCACCTACGGCACACCAGGCAACATCTCGCGGCACACTAGTGTGCCGCGGAACAGCGGTTGAAAAACGCTGCCCTATAGATTCAAGAATCTTAGAGGTTTGTCGGTCAGTTGGTTCTTTATTCCTATTGAAACCCTACTTACCCAACTTCGTATTTCTTACTCAGTATAAATTATCCCTCTAAAAAAATCTTATTGGTTATATTTAAAAATTTGGATTCAAAGAAGTTAAACATTTTATTACCCAAGTTTCATTTCCCATTGGATGTTTAGAAATACCATGTATTTCCTAGCTTTTACCCTCTATATAATTTAAGGTAAAGTTGGAGTGTGGGAGAGAAAATGTTAAAATATATTAGTAAATAGTAAATATATTCCTAGAGAACTAGGAATTATAATGAGCAATCAAAAGCAAATATTTCTTTTTTTTTTTTTTTTCTTTTTTTTTTTTTTTAATATATTTTATTGATTTTTTTTTTTTTGCCCCCCACCCTCCCTCCCACACATCCCCTCCCTCCCCAGAGTTTTGTGTCCATTGGTTATACTTATATGCATGTATAAAAGTCCTTCGGTTGATCTATTATCTCCCCCAGATCTTCCTCCCCTCCCCGCTGTAATTTGACAGTCTACTTGTTGATTTACTGTCTCTATATCTATCTTTTGGTTCATCAGTTTATAATGCTCTTTGTTATCCACAAATGAGTGAGGTCATGTGGTGTTTCTCTTTCATTGATTGGCTTATTTCACTCAGCATGATGTTCTCCAGTTCCATCCAGTTTGCTGCAAATGATGAGAATTCCTTATTTTTTATGGCCGCATAGTATTCCATTGTGTAGATGTACCAAAGTTTTTGGATCCAATCATCTGCTGACGGACACTTAGGCTGTTTCCAAATTCTGGCTATTGTAGATTGTGCTGCTATGAACATAGGGGTGCATATATCCTTTCTGATTGGTGTTTCTAGTTTCTTGGGATATATTCCTAGAAGTGGGATTACTGGGTCAAATGGGAGTTCCATTTTCAGTTTTTTGAGGAAACTCCACACTGTTCTCCACAGTGGTTGCACCAGTCTACATTCCCACCAGCAGTGCACGAGGGTTCCTTTTTCTCCGCAACCTCGCCAACACTTGTCGTTTGTTGATTTGTTGATGTTGGCCATTCTGACAGGTGTGAGATGGTACCGCATTGTTGTTTTGATTTGCATCTCTCGGACAATTAGTGACTTTGAGCATGTTTTCATGTGCCTTTTGGCCTTCCTTCTGTCTTCTTTTGAAAATGTTCTATTTAGGTCCATTGCCCATTTTTCAATTGGATTATTTATCTTCCTTTTATTTAGTTGTATAAGCTGTTTGTAGATGTTGGAGATTAAACCTTTATCAGTGGTATCATTTGCAAATATGTTCTCCCACACTGTGGGCTTTCTTGTTGTTTTGTTGATGGTTTCTTTTGCTGTAAAAAAGCTTTTTATTTTGATGTGGTCCCATTTGTTTATTTTCTCTTTAGCTTCCATTGCCCTAGGGGTAGTATCAGTGAAGAAGTTCTTTTGGCATACGTCTGAGATTTTGCTGCCTGTGGATGCTTCTAGTATTTTTATGGTTTCCCGTCTGATGTTTAAGTCCTGTATCCATTTTGAGTTTATTTTTGTGAATGGTGTAAGTTGGTGATCTAGTTTCATTCTTTTGCATGTGTCTGTCCAATTTTCCCAACACCATTTATTGAAGAAACTGTCTTGACTCCATTGTATATTCGTGCCTCCTTTGTCAAATATTAGTTGAGCATAGTGATTTGGGTTGATATCTGGGTTCTCAATTCGATTCCATTGATCTATATGTCTGTTCTTGTGCCAGTACCAGGCTGTTTTGAGAACAGTGGCTTTGTAATATAGTTTGAAGTCTGGTATTGAGATCCCTCCTACTTTACTCTTCTTTCTCAGGATTGCTGTGGCTATTCGGGGTCTTTTATTGTTCCAAATGAACTTTTGGAGAGTTCTTTCTAGGTCGGTGAAATATGTCGTTGGTATTTTAATGGGGAGTGCATTGAACCTATAGATTGCTTTAGGAAGTATGGACATTTTGATGATGTTGAGATTCCTCTTCTTTATTTGGGGTTTGGAGGTGCCCAGATGAGGCCCAGCTGTGAAGCAATGCAAGCTGCTATTGGGCTTTAGGCCTTCTTTTGGATGTTTTGGGTCTTTCTGACTCAGCTGCAGTATATTAGGTAAGTTTAGAGTTCAAAGGACCAGGCTATTCAAATACAAAAACTTCTACGCACAACTTGGGTGGGGCACGCTCTCAGGGCAGAGCAAACAGCAATGGCTGATGGTCGGCCTTGCCCTAAGAGGCCCCCAGGCCTCAGTGTCCCTCGGTAATTGCTGCAAGCACCTCAGAGAAAGCCACCCTTGAGTTCTGCCTGATGCCAGACAGTCCAGTTTCTCCCCGAATGAGTCTGGGTCCCCAGAGTCTCACCCAGAACTGGAGTTCAGAGCAGTCAGAAGCTTGTGTCTCCCTCACAATTGAAAAAGAGCCTCGTACTCAGTTGCCAGCCCTTTTCGCGTGCGCATCTCCGTACCTCTGCACTTTACTTCCGCAGCTCCTCTGAGTCTCATTGTACTTTTCTCTTCCCTTCAAGTTGTAGAATTTCCACTCAGCCAGACTTCCTATGGTTTTGGATGATGTCTGTTTTATCTTTTAGTTGTAGTTTTGAAGTAGTTGTGCAAGGCAGCAATTTCAGGTGTTTACCTATGCTGCCATCTTGGTTTCTCCTGTGCTCCAGATTTCTATTCATGTATGAAGGTAAAAATTTAAACTTTAGCTAAGACCATTGGATGAAGTCGAGTTCCTGTAAACCTTTTAGCGGAATAACTCAAATAGAATAAGACATGCAAAACTAAGTCTCTTAGGATGTTTAATGATTCCAGTAGAATTTATTATTGTTATTACTATTATTATTATTATTATTATTAAATCATCTATGTACATGTGTGATTTTGCTTCTGCCTCTTCTCTATCCTGACATTCAAGATATACCTTTAAAGTTTCTATTTAGGAGACTAAAAATAGATCATTTCCTTTATTCAATAAACATGAGCGCCTGTCATTTTCAGCTCAGTATGCTTTGGATAATGCATAAATGAATAAAATATTTCCTGCCCTCAAATTACTACTATTTGAACATATTGGGACATCTTAGTTAAATCTCTGGAATGTATCAGTTTTATAATTTTTAGATTCTGCTTCTGCTTGTTTCTTTGGTTAGGAATTCTCATAAGGTTCATTCAGAAAGTTTATTAATATTGTAATGATGTAAATCCTTGTCAGTATTGCTCCCTTAAAAGATCATTGTAATCCCACCACTGTCACAAAGAGAGAGAGAGAGAGAGAGAGAGAGAGAGAGAGAGAGAGAGAGAGGAAAAAAAGAAAAGATCATTGTACTATCATTTGTCGATTTTAGTAGAATCATGATGCTTCAAATATATAATCTTTTGTAAGCTATATAATACTTAATTGAGCCTAAAGAACAGGGTCAGAGGGTCACTATTTGATGTGTGAAGCAGGTTGTCCATAGTAGATAGAAATAACCAGTCCAAAGACCTTATATATCAAGAGGATTTACAGCTCTTGATTTCAGTCTTCTTTTTAAATGGTGTTGAAATTAATGTAATCATGTGGTACCCTTAGGGGAAAAATTTTGTTATCTGGGATAGTGATAACAATATTAGTGTGTAAAAAACATCTTTTGTACTATTAAAGTTTTTCAGCCACAGAAAAAAATCTGTTTTAATTCTTAAGCAGTAAAAGATGATCAGAAATAAAACGTGTTAGTATGAATATGGTATTTTATATTTTTGATTGTTGTGCTCATTGATAATAATGGTACTTAAAGATTTAGGTTACATATTTTGCATTGGCCAAAACCGGTTTGGCTCAGTGAATAGAGCATCAGCCTGCAGACTGAAAGGTCCCAGGTTCGATTCTGGTTAAGTGCATGCACCTTGGTTGCAGGCACATCCCCAGTAGGGGGTGTGCAAGAGGCAGCTTTCTCTCTCTCATCGATGTTTCTAACTCTCTATGCCTCTCTCTTCCTCTCTGTAAAAAATCAATAAAATATATTATGCATTGATTACTGAAGACCTTTCAATGACATAAGTTAAGAAAACTTTATATACTTCAGGTTGTCAACCAGTATCTTGATATGAAATAAGAGGTTTCAGACTTCTATGTTTTATTTATCTGTGGAACAGTAATTCAGGGATAAATTATTATTAAAGATGGGAATTTGGAGGAAGAATTTGAAGCTAAAATTTTAACTTTAGATAGAATGATCTAGAGGTATGTAGCTGTTCTATATTTAGTTATAATGGCATTCCTGGCCAATTTAATAAAATTACTATCTAAAGTTGCCAAAGTTTATTAGTAATGCATTTTTTGAAAGCTAAACTTTCAATAGTTGCAAATTTTATTCTAATTATGCTTATTTCCTCGCTTAGGGTTGAAAGGAGGAGCAGGAGGTACTGATGGACAAGGAGGTACCTTCCGGTACACCTTTCATGGCGATCCTCATGCCACATTTGCAGCATTTTTTGGAGGTTCCAATCCCTTTGAAATTTTCTTTGGAAGACGGATGGCTGGTGGTAGAGATGCTGAAGATATGGAAGTAGATGGAGATCCTTTTAGTGCCTTTGGATTCAGCATGAATGGATATCCAAGAGACAGGAATTCTGTGGGGCCATCCCGCCTCAAGCAAGATCCTCCAGTTATTCATGAACTTAGAGTATCACTTGAAGAAATATATAGTGGTTGTACCAAACGGATGAAGATTTCTCGAAAAAGGTTAAACCCTGATGGAAGGAGTTATAGATCTGAGGACAAAATTCTCACCATTGAGATTAAAAAAGGATGGAAAGAAGGCACCAAAATTACTTTTCCAAGGGAAGGAGATGAAACACCAAGTAGTATTCCAGCAGACATTGTTTTCATTATTAAAGATAAAGAGCACCCCAAATTTAAAAGGGATGGATCAAATATAATTTATACTGCTAAAATTAGTTTGCGAGAGGTAAGTTAGTCAAAGCTAAGATTCTGAAACTAAACATTTATACAGTCGATTTTAGGGAATTTAAATAATAGCTAAGATTTATTTAATGCTTACTACATATTATTTTTTAAATTCTCCCAAGAACCCTCTGAGGTAGTATTGCTATATTATACCTCTTTTATGAATAAAATTATACATTCTAAGTTTAGTTACCTATATTAACAACTTAAATGCTAATTTTAAGTGCTACCTGGATTATGTACTATGAGGACTAACAATGAATTTACTCTGTTTTAACAAGTGTGGTTTATGAGATCTGCATTGTCATCTCCTCACCTTAGTCCATGTGTAAAAATTTAAAAAAAAAATTATTTGTTTGGAGTAATTATGTAACAAAAAATGTGTTAAAAGACAATTTATAAGGATACTGATTTAGTACACGGGTTTTAATTTTCTATTTTCAGGCATTATTTCTCAAGTTAGATTATAATCCAACAAAAATGGCTATGTCAGTTGTCTGCTTAAAATTCTTAAGTGACTCCACATAGCATCTATCATAAAGTTCAAACTCTTTAGCTTAACATAAAAGATAATTTTAATCTGATTTCCACCCATAACTGTATATGCATTTCCCTAAGTTTGCTCTCTTATTATCTCATACTAGTATATATCTATGTCATTGTCTGAGCTCTACTCTGTAGAACACTATTATTTCTCACTCTGCCTCAATATCAACTATTAGTCCAATGCTTTCTTTAAGTATTCAATACTTCCAGAAGCTAAGATGGTATGTTGTGTGCCTTTTCTCTCACAAAAGACCTCTGCACATATCACTGTGCCAACATTTTACTGTATTTTAATTACTAGTTTGTTTCTGTGGTCCTTGTGCATTCCTTGAAGTGTGGTCGGTATTCATGGTCCCTATATATGCTCAGCATTTAGCAGGAATGTATGGCATATAGTAGGTTCTCAGTAAACATTTATTGACTAAAACAATAAATGTATTTCTTATTCTAATTTTTTCCCTCCAGAGAAGTAGGTAATTGCTCCTATCATGTTCTTTCCAGCCCTGAATTTCTCCCTCTTTCTTTTCCCATTCCATCCCTGCATCTTGAATGTTGCAATAGCAGACTGTCTAGGACAAGGAGAAAGACATGCTTTACTTCTCTTTTCCTTTCTTTTCTTCCCCCTTCTCCTTTTCCCTCCTTCCCTCCCTCCCTCCCTCCCTCCCTCCCTCCCTCCCTCCCTTCTTTTCTTTCCTCCCTCCCTCCCTCCCTCCCTCCCTCCCTCCCTCCTTCCTTCCTTCCTTCCTTCCTTCCTTCCTTCCTTCCCTCCCTCCCTCCCTTTCTTCTCTTCCTTTCCGTCCCTTCCTTTCTTTTCTTTCTTCCCATGCCTGCTTATGCATGTCCTAAAGAGATTTTCTAATGAGGGAAATAATTTTATAATTATTGATATTCTTTTGGAGGTTAAAATTTTGCCATATTAGTATAATCTTTTACAATTGGTAATATTTTTGTTTAGATTTTAAGTTGTTTAATTTCATTTTGTGTACTTTTTAGGCATTGTGTGGCTGCTCAATTAATGTTCCAACATTGGATGGAAGAACCATACCTATGTCAGTAAATGATATTGTGAAGCCTGGAATGAGGAGAAGAATTATTGGATATGGGCTGCCATTTCCAAAAAATCCTGAGCAACGTGGTGACCTTCTAATAGAATTTGAGGTGTCCTTCCCAGATTCTATATCCTCATCATCCAAAGAAGTACTTAGAAAACATCTTCCTGCCTCATAGAATGAAAAACTTTGCTACCCATATTTTGATAAGGCACTGAAAATATAAAAGGACTGGCTGTTGATTGATGTAGATGTGAATTCTGTATAAAGATGTATAAATTATTTTGAGGGTTCATTAAATTGCATGAATAGAGACGGGTCAAATAATTAAGCAAAAGGGATTTTTACAGTTAGAGATGAAGAGAAATCATTCACTCTATTTGATTTTTCCCAAGTCAGAAATTTTTAGTATTTTGCTTACATGTAAAGTTTGTTTTTGTGGAGTTAGCAGATGTATTTCTAACAAAGTGCTAGACTATCCAAGTACTTTATTTCTTATATCTTTACATTATCAATTAGGTTCTCATTTATAATGGAAATTTAAATTCTTAACTAAACTATACATGTGATATGTATTTCTAGAAATAAAAACGCAAGTCATTTGGAACTGTGGCTAACTAGATTTAAAACACTATCTGAAATGCTGCTATAGGGCTGGTACCCATAAAAGAATATCCAAATGCATATGTTTCATCATTTTGATTTTTAAAATACGCTATAATGTTTGTTAATAACATAGTTGTAATGTTCTTAAGATGGACCTTTTCTCCATAAAAAGGAAATTAATGGCAATTTATCTCCTGTGGAAATCCCAATTGTATGAATTACTGATATTTTAGAAATAGGCTGTTTTTAAAATACCATATGTAATTTTATGCAAGTTGATTATATATCTTGGACTTAATAAATTATAGGCACATTTTATTGTTCACTAGTTTAAACTAGTTTGTTTAATAATAATAAATATGTTTTTAGAGGAAATGTTGTTACTTGGAATTAATTTTCCAATTACACATCTTCTATAACTTACTCATAATATGCTATATGTACCTTATGCAATTTCCCTAAAAAGAATAAACTACCACTATGGTGTTAAGCCAAAATATGGGGAAAATAAACACTAACTGCTGCTTATGAATGATGTTGCTACTACTTGTTATCCATATAAATATTTTACTTTTTCATATGCATAGATTGCATTTCTTAGGTGTTTTCATTTTTAAAATATACTCAACATCTAAAAATGGTTTTGTTTTCTGTTTTATAACTCTACTGAGAATGATGTTTTGAAACAGCATTTGGCTCAAAAGTAATTTTCAGGATGATACACACACACACAAGTTCACTGGGTCCAATCACTCTTTAGTAGAATATGAAATTTTTTAGAAATTCAAGAAGTAGGTTGCAATCACCATTTATTTTAAGGCTTTGGGATACTAGAGGTCCGATGCACAAAATTAGTGTGAGAGTAGGCCTTCAGAGCCCCAGCTCCTCGGCCTACCTCCCAGCCCTGGTTCATCTGGAAGGTTGTCCAAATGGTTGTTATGCTGTTTGGCTGTTCGGTCGGTATGCATATTATGCTTTTAATATCCTATATAATAAAAGGCCAGTGACCATAAGCATAATGACAGCTCGACCAGTTGCCATGAGGTGCATTGACCATCTCTCAGTCCCTCCCCCAGGCCCGCAGGCCCCAGGGAAGCAGAGCCATGCTGTGATTGGAGAACCACGGTGGATGGGGGGGAGGTGGCGGCGAAGCAGGACTGGGGTCTGCGAGTGGGCAGAAGATGGCCCTGATGGCAGGCTAGGCCAAGGACCCTACCACACATGTACTGGGCCTCTAGTTATAGATAAGTCACGTGACATAACATTTACCCTTTAATTTTTTAAAATTTATTTTTTTATGTTCATTGTTTTAAAATCTATGGTTTTAAGATATTCACAGTTATACAACCAACCATTCTCTAATTCCAAAGCTTTTAAGTCACCCCAAAAGAAATCTCATATCTATTAGCTCTCACCTTCAATTCCTCCAGCTCCTGACAAACACTAATCTTCTGTCTCTCTGGATTTGTCTATTCTGAACATTTCATATAAATGGGAGAAGATTTTATATATATATATATATATATATATATATATATATATATATATATATATATATATATATATATATTTGGCTTGGCTTGGCTTGGCTTCTGTCACTTGGCCATAATGTTTTCAAGATAGATTCATGTTGCACTATGTATCCTTATTATATAAGGTGCTACTATGGGTATATTTTGTTTCTTTTTTTATAACAATAATATTCCATTGTATGGATATACCAAAATTTGTTTAACCATTCATTAGTTTATAGGTGTTTAGATTATTTCCACTTTTTGGCTATTATTAATAACTAGAGGCCTGGTGCATGAAATTCATGCATGGTGGTGTGTGTCCTTCAGCCCAACCTGCACCCTCTCCAATCTGGGACCCCTTGAGGGATGTCCGACTGCCCGTTTAGGCCCGATCACACTGTGGGATTGGACCTCAATGAGCAGTTGGACATCCCTCTCACAATTCAGGACTGCTGACTCCCAGCCACTCACCTGTCTGATTGCCCCTATCTGCTTCTGCCTGCCAGCCTTATCACCCCCTAACCACACCCCTGCCAGCCTGATCAATGCCTAACTGCTCCCCTGCTGACCTGATTTCCCATATCTGCCCCCCCTGCTAGCCTGGTCACCCCTAACTGCCCTCCCTTGCCAGCCTGGTCGCCCCTAACTTCTCTTCCCTGCTGGCCCAATTGCCCCCAACTGCCCGCCCTGCCAGCCATCTTGTGATGGCCATCTTGTGTCCACATGGGGGCAGCCATCTTTTACCACATGAGGGTGGCCATCTTGTGTGTTAGAGTGATGTTCAATTTGCATATTACCTCTTTATTATATAAGGTGCTACTATGGGTATACTTGTACATGTTTATGTGTGCATAATTTTTCAGTTTTGTTAGATATATGCCTAAAATAGAATTGTTGGGAATAACCATATATTTTAGTTATAAGGAAAATGCTGGAGGATTCAGCTAATCATATTTATTAGTCCATCTTATTTATAGGTGTCCTTAGGGAAGGATAAATACCAAGAAAATATTCTCACAGGTTTAAAGAGCTGAACAGCAAGTCAGAGTGGTAGATGTGGTTTCTATTTTATTCACTTATTTTTATTTATTTTTAAGTATATTTTTATTGATTTCAGAGAGGAAGGAAGAGGGAGAGAGAAATAGAAACAATGATGGGAGAGAATCACTGATCAGCTGCTTCCTGCATGCCCCCCACTGGGGATCAATCCCTACACCTGGGCATGTGCTCTGACCCAGAATCAAACAGTGACCTCCCAGTTCATAGGTTGACATTCAACCACTGAGCCACATCCACCAGGCTATTTTCCATTTTAAACCCACTGTCTTTTACTGAAATTTACTTGATTAAGTATTTTCTCCTAAATTAGATAAAGGATTTATAGATTATATAGGTAAATAATATTTGGATTAAAAAGTATTTTTAAAGTATAAAATCATTTTAGCAGTAAAAAATTAATTTGCATTGGCAATAAAAACCGTATACCAATATCTTTCTTATCTTAAAGGATATTGATAATGCCTTATCACGAAGTGCCCAATTTTTGTTAAATTCATTTAAAAGAGGCTTAAAGCTTTCTTATTTATTTAAATGATGAAATTATTTTTTATTTTTAAATGTTTTTAAATTCAACTAGGTTCTTAGATACCTGGAATACTTTTGAAGAACTGTAGATCCCAGTAAGCTAATTAATAAAGATGTTTATCTGTCTTTTCTACAAGAAAACCACAGTTGCTTATATTTTTTAATTAGGATGTTTTTAGGCAAGGTGTGCCCTATTTATTTGTAACTGACCTACCACTCTATTGTGCTACATAAAGCCGCTTCACATATTTAGTTCATTTGCCTCACCACCTTGGAAAGCGTCTGAGTTTGTGAGCCTTGTTTTACTTTTTATCTCATCACATCTGCCTACTATTAGCTTTTCTCGAGGGAAAGGAATTGAAAATACTTTTACTTGCTTATTTTTAAGAAACTATCATTTGATTAGGTATGACGGATAAAATAAAATTAATATGTGATTGGACTTGGTAAATGGCAAAGTAATGATACCGTATCCTTATAGATCAAGTATGATTTTAAAAAAATTATTGAATGACATTAGTTAATAAAATTATATAGGTTTTGCCCTGGCTGGAGTGACTCAGTTGAGTGTTGTCCCATGCACCAAGAGATTGTGGTTTGATTCCAGGTCAGGGCACACACTAATGGAGGTTTTTCTCTTCTCCCTTCCTATCTCTCTCTCTCTCAAATTAGTAAAAACATATTTTAAAAAATTATATAGGTTTCAAGTATACAACTCCACAATACATCATCTCTATATTGCATTGCGTTCCCACTACCCAAAGTCAAATCTTTGATCACCATATATTTGACCCCCTTTATCCAACCCTCTTCCCTCCGGTAACCATCATTCTGTCTGTGTCTGAGTTTTTATTTATTTTTCTTGTTAACCTCAGAGTTAAGATTAACCATTATCTGTAATAATCTAACTAACAAAATGCTTATCCAATAATGTGTAATGCAGTGTGCTGAATATACATATATATTCCACCCTTCCTCTTTATGGAGAATTATAGAAAGAAAATAAGCACTATTGTGACATTAAGCTATAATAGGAAGTCTATGTTAGATAAGAGCTTGAGAAATATTGCACAATATTTTAAATCTCAAGTACATATTTTATATCTCTAGGATTGGGTATGGAGGGGTTCAAGGATGGAATTATTTGTAGATCATAAGATATGAAAAGTATGAGACATTTGAAGTGAGATTAGACTAATTTTTTTCTTCATTGCCTCACTATGCCTATTAGGTGTTTAACAAAACAAAAATAAATTTGCAAGTATCTTATTGAAGCTGTGAATGGAAGTTCCTAAAAAGTTTCTAGTGAGCAAGGGATGGTACATCATATAATATTTATTACTTATTAAATACTATATGGACTATGATTCTCTTTATTTAATATGATCTTCATTTTAATGAGCCTAAAAATTAACTTTTTAGTGTTCTGCCTAAAACTATTTTTTTCCATAACAACTTAAATTCCTCAGCTAATCATTTTCCTACCACAGTGCTTTCAGAAATGTAACCCTCTCAGCGTAAAAAATTAGGCTTTTATAAACCACCAGTAATCTGGTGCATGCATTTATGCACATTGAAAGAAAATTAATTAGAAGAAATATTTTAATATCACTATTTGCCCTTTCTCTATAATAGAAGTGTCAATCAAACTCATGATCAACAATGACAGATCAAATACATGTGTGATTGGCATGAGTGAGAGCTTTATATGTATCATGCATTTATATATATATATATATATATATATATATATATATATATATATATATATATGCTAATATGCTAAATGTCTCTTTGCCCATCTGACCGGTCACTATGATGCACACTGACCACCAGGGGGCAAAGGCACAATGCAGGAGCTACCATGTAAATGGCCATTTACAGAGAAATGGCACTGCAGATCTGGCACTCACAAAGCAACTCTCAGCTTCGCCCCGGTGGAACACAGACCCTGCCACTACCCCAGAGTGACAGCCCACCAAATCACAGACGACACTGCCGAGACCCCATGGCACAAAATGCGGCCCACTGCCCGGCCCAGCCCAGAAATAGTGGCTGTGGGCACCAGGTAATGATGTCACATAGCAATGCCCGGCTTCCTCTCCCTAGTGACTAGCCTCCCTGGAGTTTCTTCAGCCCAAGAACACGACTTGCTTTATAGCAAGGTGGAAACATTTTACACTTTAACCAAATGTCTGTGAAGCATTTCCCTGTGCCTCATCTCCTGGAGCAGGTAGATAGGAGACTCAGTGGAATCCCATTTTTTTTTTTTTTTTCATTAACTGGAAAATGGAGCAAGTTTATTCTATATATATAAAAGGCTAAGTTGAGTTATGCATGTGCAATACATATAAAAAGCTCTTGCTGGTACCAATTGCATGTGTGTGTTTCCATCTGTCATTATCTAATGTGAATTTGGTTGACACTTCTAATATAGAGAAAGGGGTGTTCTTTGGAGAAAGAGGATTAATATATATTTAGTTTTTTAATGAGTAATATTTTTACTCACTTCTGAAATATAAGATAAATAATTAAAGTAGCCTATCTAATAAAAGAGTAATATGCAAATTGACCATAACTCCAACACACAAGATGGCTGCCCCCATGTGGACATAAGATGGCTGTCACAAAATGGCCAGCAGGAGAGGGCAGTTAGGGGGCGACCAGGCCTGCAAAGGAGGGCAGTTGTGGGTGATCAGGCAAGCAGGGGAGGTAAGTTGGGAGGGGCCAGGCCTGCAAGGGAGGGCAGTTGGGGGCAATAAATCCTGCAGGGGAGGACAGTTAGCAGTGACCAGGCCTGTAGAAGAGGGCAGTTAGGGGTGATCAGGCCTGCAGGGAAAGGCAATTAGGGGCAATCAGGCTGTCAGGGGGTGATCAGGCTGGCAGGCAGAAGTGGTTAGGGGCAATCAGGAAGGCAGGCAGGCAAGCAGTTGGGAGCCAGCAGCCCTGGATTGTGAGAGGGATGTCCAAATGCCCTAAATGGGCAGTCGGATATCCCTTGAGAGGTCCCAGATTGGAGCGGGTACAGGCTGGGCTGAAGGACCCCCCCCCCCCAACCCCGTGCATGAATTTTGTGCACCAGGCCTCTAGTATAATAATATAATACTAAAAGGTGGCCTATTTGAGATATGACCCACTTAAGAAGGAAGGTATATGGTGGTGGAAAGAATATTGCCAGGCATCAGGTTTTATCAATAACAACATCTATAACTTGGGCAAGCTGTTTAACCTCTCTGCCATATTTTTCCTCACTGGTAAAATAAAAAGTGTAACAAGATGATTTGTATGTCCTAAGCAGCTTTATAATGTTGTATTCCTAACAAGGAATATTATAGAATGATGACTTTTCTTAATTTTTTATTTTAAAGCAGGTTAAAATTTTTAAATTAGAATACAATGCTATCTATAGAAAAAAAAGAATGGAAGAAAACAAATAGAAATGTTTGTGATGATCTTGAGATGGTGGGACCAAGAGTGACTGTTGCTTTCATTTTATACCTACTTCCTATTATTTAAAAAATTTTCTCCAAAGAGCACATGCTGCATTTACAGCCATAAAGTTGTTTTATAATGACCCATATTTAAATCACATTGCATTGAGCAAAAGAGGAGACCAATGTCTTCATATGTTAATTTGCTTGTCCAAAGTCACACAGCCAGGCAAATTAAAACCACAAAGTCATCCGGCCAGTTTGGTTCAGTGGTTAAGTGTTGTCTTATAAACCAGGAGGTCATGGTTTGATTCTGGATCAGGGCACATGCCTGGGTTGTGGGCTTGATTCCCAGTGTAGGATATGCAGGAGGCAGCCAACCAATAATCCTCTCTCATCATTGATGTTTCTATCTCTCTCTCCTTCTCCCTTCCTCTCTGTAATAAATAAAATTATATTTAAAAAACACACAACACAATGAGGTATCACCTCCCACCTGTAAGAATGGCTATCAACAAATGACAAGTACTGGCCAGGATGTGGAGAAAAGGGAGCCCTAATACACTGCTCGTGGGAATGCAGACTGGTGCAGCTACTGTGGAAAACAATATGGTGTTTCCTCAAACAATTAAAAATGGAACTGCCATTTGACCCAGTAATCCCATTTCTAGGAATATATCCTAAGAAACTCAGAACACCAATCGGAAAGAATATACACACCCCTATGTTCATTGCAGCTCTATTTACAATAGCTAAGATCTGGAAACAGCCCAAGTGCCCATCAGTAGATGAGTGGATAAAAAAAGTAGTGATACACTTAGACAGTAGAATACTATGCAGCTCTAAAAAAAGGATCTCTTACCTTTGCAACAGCATGGAAGGATCTGGAGAGTATTATGTAAAACAAAATAAGCCAGTCATAGAAAGACAAGTATCACATGATCTCACTCATATGGGGAATCTAATGAACAAAATAAAGTGATGAACAAAATAGATCAGGAGACATAGAAGCATGGAACAGACCGACAAATCTCAGAAAATGGAGGTGGGAAGAGATCAACCAAAGAATTAATAAGCAAATATACATAACCCATGGACATAGACAATAGTATAGTGAAGGCCTGGGGGAGGCAGGTGCAGAGATGAGGGAGGCGATGGGGGGAGGGGGGGAGAAGAGGGAACATCTGTAATATTTCAACAATAAAGATAAATTTAAAAACAAAACGAAGTCACACAGCCAGTATTCATTCATTCCACAGCTGGCTGGTACCTACTCTGATGCCAGGTGCTGTTCTGGGCAGTGGACAGAGATAGCTGGCCTATGTTTCTTCTCAGCTTTCCTTGCAGTTAGGTGTGGACACATGAGTAAATCTCACCCAGGGAATGTGAGCAGTGTTCTGCCTTCTTAGAATTCAGCTTCTTTCTCTTACCAAGATGAGAATTAGAACACTGCTAGGACCCAGGCAAACCCTATGTGCCCTTCCCAATATTAACCTCTTCTCTCCATTCCTTACAGGTGGCCAGCCACTCACCTGATTTTGCACTAATAGTTTTCTGGATTTTTACATACATTCCTCTGCACTCCTAAATAAGATATTGATTTGCCTGTTTTTGAATATTACATGATTACATTTATACTTTTTGTGTGTATTTTATTATTACATAACATGATTATGAGATTTATTCATATTGTTGCCTGGAACTGGAGTTCATCTTCATTACAGAATAATATTCCACTTTATGAATACACAGTGTCCATTTTATCAACAATTGATGTGTGGGTTGTCTTCAGATCTTCTCTACCATGAGCAATGCTGTTGAGAAGATTCTTGCCCATTTTCCTTGTCACACAAGTGCACAAATTTATTTAGGGTAAATACCCAGGAGAGTATGCTTTTATCTTAGAATGTGTTCAAGTTTACATGACAGTTTGTTTTTCAAGGTAGTTATAATAGTAACCATGGGCTGGAAGTTTATTTGTACTGCTAACAACTTTGAAAGGTCCCACAGTTTCTTAAAAAAAAAAAAAAAAAAAAAGTACTAATAGTGGAAGAGCAGGAAAGAATTAGGCATTCCCTTTATAATTATAATAAATGTTAGTAAATGATTCATGGAACTTAAATTTGGTAGTGTTACTGTTTCATAATGCTTTGAAATTCAAACTAACAGAATAATCTGTCTTTGGAAAATTGGTACAGGGAACAAAATTAGAAAATTAATTTGCCCACCTCTTTTGACTATTCTTTATTTAACCTAATCATTTTTTCCCTAAAAGGTGTTACTAGAGATAATAAAAATTATAGAAGTTTAGAAACTTTAAAATATTCCTATATTAAAAAGCTTGTTTGAGCCTTGGCTAGTTTGCTTAGTGGTTAGAGTGTTGGCCTGTGGACCAAAGGGTCTCAGGTTCCATTCCTAGACAAGGGTGTGTACCTGGGTTGCAGGTTTGATCTCATCCCAAGTCAGGGAAGAGTGTGAGAGGCAATCAATCAATATGTCTCTCTCACATCGATGTTGCTCTTTCTATCTCTCCCTCCTCCTTCCCTTCCACTCTCTCTAAAAATCAATGGAAAAAAATATCCTCAGGTGAGGATTTATAAAAAAAACAACTGTTTGAGTTCATTTTCAACTATCAATGCACTCTAAAACATAGTGTAAAATTTAATAAACTATAAATAGTTCACAAATAAGTAAAACTACTCTATAATTTGTTAGAATAAAAATTCTTAAATATTTGGCTATTTTCTAGAAATATGTAATGTATAACAATGTTGTTGTTTTTTTACTCTTTGCCAGTAAGAATATATTTTATACTATCATCTAATTGGTTACATATGTGTACAAATGTTTATATATAACTGGAGGCCTGGTGCATGAAATTCATGCAAGGGATGGGGGTGTGTTTGTTCCTCAGCTCAACCTACACCTTCTCCAATCTGGGATCCCTCTTACAATTCAGGACTGCTGGCTTCCAACTGCTCACCTGCCTGTTTGCCTGATTGCCCCTAACTGCTTCTGCTTGTCAGCCTAATCATCCCCTAACCACTCTCCTACCAGCCTGATGGATGCCTAACTGCTCCCCTGCCAGGCTGTTTGCCCCTAACTGTCTTCCCCTGCTGGCCAGATCACCCCTAACTGCCCTCCCCTGCTAGACTGGTTGCCCCCAACTGTCCTCTCCTGCAGGCCTGGTCATCCCTAATTGCCCTCTTCTACTGTCCTCCCCAACTCCCCTCCCCTGCAGGCCTGGGTCCCCCACAACTGTCCTTCCCTGTAGGCTTGGTCACCTCCAAACTGCCCTCCTCTGCTGGTCTGGTCATCTCTAACTGCCCTCCCCTGCATGCCTGGTCACCCCTATCTGCCCTCCCCTGCCAGCCATCTTGTGTCCACATGGGTGCGGCCATCTTTGATCACATGGGGGTGGCCATCTTGTGTGTTGGAATGATGGTCAATTTGAATATTACATCTTTATTATATAGGATAGCTTGAACCATATGAAATTAAATACAATTCTTTAAATCCATAAATATAGCAATTTAAATTATCTAAATTTTTGACCTATAAAAGTAATCTCATATATATATATATATATATATATTTTAGAAGCTCAATGCACAAAGATTCATGCAGGAATGGGCATTTCTTCCCCTGGCTGCTGGCATCATCTTCACTCTGGCTGGAGCGGCTTTTCTGCCTTTCCACACTGCCCAGAGTGGCTGGGGTGGTGTGGAACACCTGTGTCGTCACCATGGCGATGATGCAAGCGTCCTGCCCTGCCCTCGGATACTTGGCGCCTGTGTATGCAAATTAACCTGCCAGCTTTGTTGAGTTAATTTGCATACTCACTCCTAATTGGATGGTGGGTGTCACAAAGGTACAGTCAATTAGCATGTTACTCTCTTATTATGTAGATATGCAAATATGTATATATGCATATATGTGTATGAAACTAAAGTTTCATAAAACATCATCTACACTTAGACGGAATGGCCCAGATGTTTTCTATTTTACTCTAGTTCATTACATTTTTTTCTGATTGTAACCCACTACATTTCTTTCAGTATTTACATTTGTGAAATAGCTCTACAGTTTGAAAAACACTCCTAGGTATTCTCATGAGGATATAAATGTAGTGATTGCCAAACTTTAAAACTTAACTCTCAATATGCTTCAGTTTACTTTAAAACTATTATTTGGAAGCCCTTAACTCATTACCTGATTATTGAAACAGCAATAGATACAGCTCTTTTCTGGTCGTGAAGCAAATTCTAACAAAGACCAATACTATTTCAATCAATTTATAGATGGAGATCACTCCTCTCCCTCCCTTAAAACTTAAGATAATTGGAGATAAGAATGTGCATTTATATTAAAATTTTCATATTAAAGGCCCATATCAACTGTGACAAATAACATTCAGATTTCTTTCAAATTCTGTTTATATATTATTTTAGCAAACATATTAGTTGGTAATATTTTTAAAAATTTAATTTGCAAACCAAAGACTTTTGGAAGATCTTATGTAAAGAGATGGTTGTTTTAGTCAGAGACATGGAATAATTAGAAATCATTAGAAATAATTGCAGTATTAATTCAGAATAGATTTTAGTGAGCTTAAATAATTCTGATGTGTCTGCTTTATTCAAATTGTAGAGTAGAGAACTTTTAAATGAAACACTTTTCTTTAAAATTTTTTAATATTTACTTTCAAAAGTTTTTATTCTATTTGCCAGCATCACAACCATTCCTCTTAGGATTATATATGAGAAAACAAAACACCATTTAAAAGTATCTGTTTGAGCAAAAACTGGTTTGGCACAGTGGATAGATAGAGCCTCAGCCTATGGATTGAAAAGTTCTAGGTTCGATTCCGGTTGTGGGCACATCCCCAGTAGGGGTGTGCAGGAGGCAGCTGATTGATGTTTCTAACTCTCTATCTCTTTCCCATCCTCTCTGTAAAAAATCAATAAAATATATTTTAAAAAATAAAATTGCGTCTGTGTGAATTCTATTTTGATATTATTTAATTTGATTGTCATCATTAGTGACCACAAAAAGAATATAGAGAAAAATACGTTTCATAGATTGATATATTCAGTGATTTTTATTTGCAACCATTAAGTGTAATCTTAATGTTTTAGGGCACTGTACATACACTATTTATGTGTAGTCTGTTGGAATTTATAGACCTTCACGTAAGTGTCCTCTTTATTACTGCTATTTCAGTCCAAGGTCTGCTTCTGGGACATAAACAAATGGGCCGCATGCATATGTCTCTAAGGCAGCAACCAGGACATTGTCTAATAACTATTCTTATAAAAATTAGAAATTATTAGAAAATTAATTTGCATTCAGGGTGTGTGTGTATGTGTATAATTACCAAAGTCATGAAAATATATCCTCAGTAAAAATGAAAGGTGGTTCTTTTTTCTAGAAAAAAAACATTGGCGTATTAGTTGACTAAAGATATTAGCCTTATTAGATAAATCATTGTATATGGTATATTAGTCAAGATCCTCCAGAGAACTAGAGCCAATAGGAGAATATATATATATATATATATATATATATATATATATATATATATATTTTTTTTTTTTTTTTTTTCCCCCAGAGAGATTAATAAGTAGTTATGGAGAAGTACCACAATCTGCCATAGCAAGCTAGAGAACCAGGAAAGCTGGTGGTATAATTCAGTCTAAGTTTGAAGGCCTGAGAAACCAAGGGACCCCAGGAATAAATTCCAGAGTTTGAAGGCCCAGCACCAGATGCCACGATGTGTCATGACAGGGAAAAATGGACGTCCCCACTCAAGGAGAGAGAGATTTGCCCTTCCTTCCTCTTCTTGTTCCACTGTAGCCCTCAATGGATTGGATGATGCCTACTTACACTGGTGAGGGCAATTTCTTTTCCAGTGTTTCTTTTCCAGAAACTTCCTCACAGACACACACAGAATAATGTTTCGCCAGCTGTTCCTTAGCCTATCCAAGTTGACACAAATTAACCATCACACATAGTAAGCACTTAAATCATGTTATTATTGTAAAGAAGTTGTTTCTTATTTTCCACTCAGAACAAAAAGGAAATCGTCATTGTTTTCATTTTCTAAATGGATTACCTCACTTAAATAAGCACTTATAAGCATGTCTGGCTCAACAGTAAATATTAAGTTTTCTGAGTCATAGCATCTTTCCATTGAAAGTGAATTTAGAATCCTAATTCCAGGCATCAGTGCTAAGGTCTATTCATTCAGTATTAATTAAACATTTAAAAGCAAACTATATGCCAGGCATTAGATTCATGAGAATTGAGGGTTTCGAGTTCCTGGCCAGAATGGTAGGAAAGCAGCAGAAGCTGCAACCTCCTTCTCTGATAATCAGCCCAGAAAAACTATAGGGTTAGATGGAACCAGGAAGAACCTTATAGAGATTTGGGCGGCTTTGAACTAGTCTGTCAGGGGCGATGAATGGCAGGTTGGTGAGGAGTGAGAGGATTAGTTGGAGGAAAGCTTAAGTCTACCCTTGCTTTTCTCCTGTGTCATCTTGTAACAGACTTTGCAGGAAGCTTCACTTCTGGTTTTATTTATGTATGTATGTATGCATTTATTTATTTATTTATTTATTTATTTATTTATTATTAAATTATTATCTGTGTACATATCTAGCCCAGGTTGCAGAGCATCCCCAGGCCTTGGTGTTAGGAAGTGCTGATGAGAACGAATTAGACTGACTGATAGTCCTAAATTTAGTTCTCAGCTTCTTTCACTTTAAAGTCCTGGGACTGGTGAATTGCTTCTCTCAATGTGCTGTCCACTAAGGATTTAAAGGTAAAACTCCTACAACATTGTTGCCTGATGGATAACAGCAAACAGGAATGATCAATAGTGTTTAGGCAGGGCCTGGGGTTCTGTGCCCTTGGGCACAAGACCTTAAAGATTCTTTTATCAATTTACATTATCAGCTAAAGTGGCTAGGGTATGTGGCCACAGCAAATAAATAGATATCAGATCATTGCTCTTTCCATGCAAAGTGGACAACCAAATGATCTGCCCAAAGTTTTGCTTACGGGTGTGTGTGTGTGTGTGTGTGTGTGTGGGCGGGGGTGGGGGGGGGGTGGGTTTCCTTCACCATATGCTTCAGGGCAGTGTTGGGATGTAATGCAGTAGCTCTCCATTTCTGGCTGGTGCCTATATAGTGTGAAGATTCAGGCCTGTGTTTTTTCCTCCTTTACTTGGCACCAGTCATGCCGTATAATTTTTGCTTAGTGGAATGCATTATTAATTGTATTAATAATGGAGTTCATGTTTCAATGAACTTGATGATTTGGTTGACCAGGTAACATTCAATTCATGAGGAGCAGCTGAGGTTGCATAACCACATGGTGCCCCACCATCAGCTGGTGAGCCTCACCAGCAAGGCAGGAGCTTTTCAAAGAGAAAATGGTTGTTGGCCACAGAGGACATGCCCTTACTCCAAAGTCCTAATGCTTTGCATTCTGGTTTTTCTATCGCGACTTACCAGGTACTCCATATATCTAACTGCTACTTCAGACAACCTTGAGCTGAATTTTGAAAAGTGAGCAGGGGCTATCAGGCTGCCACGTTAGGAAAGTGCTTTCTAGGAGTACCATGAGCAAAGGGCCGTAGTATTTAGGGAACTGCCAGCGCTTTAGCAGGGTTAAAATATACGGCTTGATACAGAGGAGGAGGGAATAGGGGGAGAACTAAAGCTAGGTACCAGTCGTTGGCAAACTCATTAGTCAACAGAGTCAAGTATCAACAGTACAAGATGAAAATTTCTTTTGAGAGTCAAATTTTTTAAACTTAAACTTCTTCAACACCACTTCTTCAAAATAGAGTCGCCCAGGCCATTGTCTTTTGTGGAAGAGCCACACTCAAGGGGCCAAAGAGCCACCTAGAGAGTTTGTTAAAACATGGATTGTGGGTTTGGATGGGGCCTGAGAATCTGCATTTATAAAAAGTTCCTGGGTGATGTTGATGGTGCTCATCTGGGGACCATACTTGGAGAACTGCCGTTGAAAGCAATGGAAGACAAGTAAGTAGCTTTAAGCAGAGGAGCAACACAATCAGATTTAAATTTACCAAGATCACTCATAGATAAAGCTGTGGCAGACGAATAGGAAAGAGAAAGCACAGGAGAAATGAGCCCAATTGGAAGACTATCAAAATGATTGGGTTAAGATATTATGAGGGCTTGAGTTAAAGTTAGCAATAGAAATGGGAAGGAAGGGTAATACTTATTTTCTTCCATATCCTATATTATCCTACATAATAAAAGGCTAATATGCAAACTGTCCCCTTGACCGGGAGTTTGACCAGGGGGTGGGGCCTGCGGCCAACTGCCTGTGGCTGGCCCCTCCCCCTGGAAAGCCTTACTCCCAATTGGCCCCCTCCCAACCTGATCATGGGCAGGGCCAGCCCACCAACCGCCCATGGCCCAGCCCAATCAGCCTGGATCGGGGCGGGCCGGCTGGACTCCACTGGTGCATGAATTTGTGCACCCGGTTTCCAGCATGCACATATTCAACATTCCTATTTGTTTTCTTGACCTTTGGAAGGAAAGTGTAAAACAGGATGCCCGCTTAAAAATTCCATTTTGATCTTTAGGTTATACCAATGCCATATAAATCAACATTCTCTACATTCTGTTTGGCAGATAAAAACTTCAGCCCTTTCTCTCTAAAATTACAGCAAAACCTTAATTATTTTATCTTAAATTACTGAGATTATATTGTGATGGTGAGTTTTAGCCGAAACCGGTTTTGCTCAGTGGTTAGAGACTCAAGGGTCCCAGGTTCGATTCCGGTCAAGAGCATATACTTTGGTTGCAGGCACATCCCCAGTGGGGGGGGTGTGCAGGAGGCAGCTGACTGATGTTTCTCTCTCATCGATGTTTCTAGCTCTCTATCCTTTTCCCTTACTTTCTGTAAAAACCAATAAAATATATTAAAAAAAAAAAACTTTATGGGTAAATTCAGTGTTCTAATTTTAATTACTAAATGTGGTGAAATATTTTTGGATAACATTTACTAGTATAATTTATCCAATAACACCAAGGCACACACAAAAAAAAAATTGGCATATTTGAGAATCTATCATTTGCATGTATTTCAAGTTTAAAATGGAACAGTTGGAGATAATAATCTCAAAATCAGCTAATAAGTTTCATGTCCTGACAATCTTTTAAAAATATATATTTTATTGCCGAAATCGGTTTGGCTCAGTGGTAGAGCGTCGGTCTGCGGACTGAAGGTCCCAGGTTCGATTCCGGTCAAGGGCATGTACATCTGTTGTGGGCACATCCCCAGTAGGGGGTGTGCAAGAGGCAGCTGGTCGATGTTTCTCTCTCATCGACGTTTCTAGCTCTCTATCTCTCTCCCTTCCTCTCTGTAAAAAAATCAATAAAATATATTAATATATATATTTTATTGATTTTTTAACAGAGAGGAAGGGAGAGGGATTGAGAGTTAGAAACATCGATGAGAGAGAAACATCAATCAGCTGTCTCCTGCACCCCCTCCACCGGGGATGTGCCTGCAACCAAGGTACATGCCCTTGACCAGAATCAAACCTGGGACCCCTCTGACAATCTTTTTTAAAAATATGTTTTTATTGATTTAGAGAAAGAGGAACAGAGAGGAATAGAGAGATAGCAACATTGATCCACTGCTTCCTGCACTCCCCCTATAAGGGTCTGAGCAGCAACCAATTATGTGCCCTGACTGGGAATCAAACAGGTGATCTCTTGGTTCTTGGGTTGCCACCCAACCACTGAGCCACACTGGCTGGACATATCCTGACAATCTTTTACCTTTCCCTCCAGCAAATGGATGGATAATACTGTGACCCCAGGTTTCATATTTTTGAAAAGTAATGTCATTACTCTAGGCTTTCTACTCTTACGTGAATATTTTTCCTTAGAGAATTTATATTTCTTTTTGTCTTTGCAATATCTTGACCTTAAAATCATTACGATTATTTTCAAAGTGTTATTTAGGTTATTGTTTTCACTGAAAAATATTTGTTTTAATCTATGTACTATTTGGGTTCTGTATAAAGGAAATTATTTGCCCAAATCTGAAAGAGCCATCAAAGGCTTATGTATGCCAACTAATTACTATTGCTATTTTCCTATACAATTCTTGAATGATTAAAATATGTGACTTTTGAATGTGGCTGCTCTCTAAATCCCATGCAGCCCTTTTATATTTATGTTATTGTAAAAGAACTTACATTAAATTATCTTACTGTTCTTGCTTCTTTACTGTTTCATTTACCAGAACCTTGGTGATGCGGAATAATTTGAATTCCTTGCCAGATGGTTTCCTCCATGGAGAACAATGCATATAAAATACTGAGCACTGAGCCAGACACACAGAAGGTGCTCAATGAACAACTACTCATTATTACTGATTATTAACTTTAAACTTCCCACTATATCACTTCATCTTCATTTCCTCTTCCCATTTTCCTGTTCTCTTTCCAATTATTCCTTAAAAAGTCTTTGAATTTCAGCGAATTAAGGGTTATTTCTTTGCCCACTTGTCATCTTCAATTGTTTATTGTTGCCATGCAACTATAAAACAGGCTATCTTTAGTTCCTGAGAAAACTGCGCATGGTTTAACAAATCCTGTGTTTATTTTCTCCCAAGTATTTGGATACACACATAACTGGTGTGTGGGGAGGGGAGAAGGGGGTCGAAGGGGTGGCAGTGTTTGTTTCTTCGGAACTAATGTTACATGTTGCAGCTAGAAGCTATATTTGCTGGGAAAAAACAAGTTAGTAAATTTATCTTATGATTCATTTGATGACTACATGTTTTCTGACCAACAAAGTAATGTTATTGCTTTTGGCAGACATATAAGGTTATATTAATTTAATCCTGATTTTTTTTTTTTAGACTCATGCATATTTGATTTTACAGTTGATACTTTTAGGCTGTTAGAAACACCAAATGCTACTGAGTGGAAATACTGTAGATCAATAACCTGGGTTGAACTGTAAACCTAGATGTAAAATGAAGACTTACTATTATTGATTAATTGTAGTTAATTCAGTTATCTTAGTAGCAAAGGTCATTATTTTATGTAGTCATATTTACTGATATCTGTTACTACATAGTACCGTATGAAAATCTGAGAGGATACTCAAGAGGAATATAAAACATGGTTTCTACTGTAGAAGTCACCCCCAAGACTGTAGCCTACCCCATTCTTTTCCTGTTCTGCAATCCTCCCTCCCACCCTTGCAAGGAGCTGCTCCTTGGCCACTCCCTGGCATAGGGTTGTGCATACCAGTGGTGCCGGCTGCCTGGACCCTGGGGAAGCCTACGCAAGCAGACATGGGGCTGTTTGAGTAAGGAAATCCAGGATCCTGGGTACCCAGAACAAGGTCTAGAAGGAAGGGCATGAGTTCTGGGTGACCATGCCCCTTGACCCTGTGGACTTTGTGCCCTGAGGGTTTGGTGCACCTCATAGGGCTAGAGCAGGTGTGCCTGTTGCTCAGATCTATTGGTAATATTGGGTCAGGTTATGTTATGAGTATACCTTGACCACCACCTTGCCCGATCCCTTCATTAAACCATCACCAGATATTCTTGAGTGTACCGTCCATTTCCTTCTGTAGCTATAGCTGATACAGATGGCTCCTTAAATGAGATTTAGAGTAAAGGTAAACTTGACATAGGCCTTGAGGGAAACATTCACTTTCTAGGCAAAGAATAAGAGAATTTAGAAATTAAAAGGAATTGAAACGCTATTGATCTTAATGTTCCTATCTATGCCAATGCCAGGCTGACCAGCAGATCATGAGGGACAGATGAATGATTACTCTGACATATGATTGTTGTGAAAGAGAGGGCTAAGGGACTGCCTGGCTAAAGGAACCAGGCAGCCTCAATCACCTGCTTCATTAGGCTTTTATTGTAACAGCGGTTTGAGATAAAGTTTATATTTTAGATACAATCAGTAGGGTAAGTAATCTTGAGGGAACACTTGTATCTTCAGTGTTCTTTAAGCAACGACACCTAAAGATTAAGCCTAAGGATTCTAGTAAACACCTGAGGGTCTGCACATGCACAGACTTGTCTGGAAAGGTCAAGGAATAATCAGGGGTGCCACCTTCAGCACTCTCCTAAGTCAGAATTCTGATTAACAGATGGGCCACATTCAGCACACTTCCCTTTTCAGAATTTCTGCCTTACTGTAGATCAATAAACTTTCCAAGTCTCCTGTGCTCCCCCACATGCCAATACTTTTGCCCTATTTATCTGATATTTTATTTAACACAGATTAAAGACATCTTTTTAAAGTTTTTCTTAACTTCATACATACACTCTAGTGTTCCCTCATATTGTTTAGCATTGTTAATGTACCTGTCATATACCATGTGGTAACTCACTTCTCTTCCCATTTTTCTTTAATTAATCCTCAGTGAACTTTTTTTTCTTAAATATATTTTATTGATTTTTTACAGAGAGGAAGGGAGAGAGATAGAGAGCTAGAAATGTCAATGAGAGAGAAACATCGACCAGCTGCCTCTTGCACACCCCTTACTGGGAATGTGCCTGGAACCAATGCACATGCCCTTGACTGGAATCGAACCTGGGACCTTTCAGTCTGCAGACTGACGCTCTACCACTGTGCCAAACCGGCTTCGGCCTCAGTGAACTTTTTATCCATTAACTATATTGTGAAATTAGTTGACTCTCACTTGATGAAAATGCATCATTTACTTATTAGGTTTTCTCTACTTTTTTCATTATCCTATACCGTGTTTCCCCGAAAATAAGACATCCTCCGAAAATAAGACCTACTTACAGGTTTCCTTCTGAGTGAAATATAAGGCATCCCCCCCGAAAATAAGGCCCCCCTAGGCTAAACATGAGAGATTTGGTCCACTGATTCTGAAAGAAATGGAGTCACAAGAAATTCACCAGGAAATTCAGGAATTGGATTGTTATGATGATGTTCCAGAAGATGATGACATGATTGTCATTGGATAAATGAGTAAATTCTTGATACTGTAGGATTCACAGTTTGTCTGGTTTGGGTTGATAACTACCGTACTACCGTACTGTATACAGGTAATAAATTTCCTTTATTTTCATTTAACAATAAATGTGTACCCTATTCTTCTTCATGGAAAAATAAGACATGCCCTGAAAATAAGACCTAGTGCATCTTTGGGAGCAAAAATTAATATAAGACACTGTCTTATTTTCGGGGAAACAGGGTAATAAAAGAGTAATATGCAAATTGACCATCACTCCAACACACAAGATGGTCACCACAAGATAGCCAGGAGGGGAGGGAAGTTGGGAATGACCAGGCCTGCAAGGGAGGGCAGTTGTGGGTGATCACGCCAGCAGGGGAGGGCAGTTAGGGGCGACCAGGCCAGCAGAGGAGGGAACTTGGGGGTGAGCAGGCCTGCAGGGGAGAGTAGTTGGAGGGACCAGGTCTACAGAGGAGGGCAGTTAGGGGCAAACAGGCTGGCAGGGGAGCAGTTATGGGTGATCAGGCTGTCAGAAAGGCAGGCAGGTGAGCAGTTGGGAGCCAGCCATCCTGGATTGTGAGAAGGATGTTCAACTGCCCGTTTAGGCCCGATCCTACCAGGCAGTTGGACATCCCTCAAGGGGTCCCAGATTGGAAAGGGTGCAAGCTGGGCTGAGGGATACACACTCCTGTGCTGGATTTCACGCACCAGGCCTCTAGTTCCAAGATAATTAAGGTAATTTCCATCTTTAGTGAGTATGAATCAGGATATGTTTATATTATAAATCACAGGAACAAAACACAAAAATTTTAAAGTTATTCTCTTCTGCCAGTACAACCAATAACCTTATTTTTAGAAACATGAACTTTTAGAACTGAATTGATGTGAGAGGTGAGGGAGAAGGAAAATACTTGGTATGATGACTCAGTGATGTCTGGTTTGGGTCACTGGGCATGTGACCCTATTTACTAAAATCAGAAAGAAAAAAAAAAAAAAGATGCTTTCAGGACAAAGGATGATTTGTACAATCTCAGTTTCTCAATTTGTTTCCTGCAGTATATTCCCTTTCTGGTAGACTAGACTGTGGATATAAATTTGGAGTTCAACAGCAAAAACCAAGGCCAAGACCTGATGGGGTGGCTCAGTTGGTTGTATTGTTGTGCTGTGCACCAAAATGTTGTGGGTTCCATTCCTGGTCAGAGCACATAACCAGGTTGTGGGTTCCATCCCAATTAGGGTGCATATGAGAGGCAACTAATTGATGTTTCTCTCTCTCTCTCCTATCATCTCTCTTTAAAATAAATAAAAACAACAACAAAAATATAATCAATAAACACATATTCTCGAAGGATTAAAAAACAAACAAACAAAAACACCTGGCTAGTATGGCACAGGGGTTGACCATCAATCTACGAATCAGGAGGTAATGGTTTGATTCCTGGTCAGGGCACATGCCTGGGAAGGGGGCTTGATTTCTAGTAGGAGGTGTGCAGGAGGCAGCCCATCAAAGATTCTCTCTGGTCATTGATGTTTCTCTCTCTCCCTCTCCCTTACTCTTGGAAATCAACATACATATAAAAAACCCAACCAAGACAATAGATGTGGTCATTCAGGGAGAACAGCATGCAAAGAACAAAAAAAAATGGCCAAAGAAAAATAGCCTTGGAGAACACAGTTTCTGCAGAGCAGCAGTTAGAGAGGTAAGGAGGCCTGACTTAAGAGTGAAATGGTTATTGCAGACAGAAACTTTCAAAGGTCAAGTAAGATAAAGACGGAAAAGAGTGAATCATAGCTGATGGATTACGAAGTGCTGACCAGAGTCAGAGCAATTTCAGTGGCGTGTGGGGGCAAAGTCTGATCACAGCGAGCTTAAGAGTAAAGGAGGAAGTGAGGAAATGCAGCTAATAATTCAAGGCAGTTTTGCTTTGTTGTGAAGATGTAGCTAGAGGCAGCTGCAGGGATGAAGGGCGACTTGAAAACAGTGTAGGAGCTCATTTGGCTTTTGGCTATCAATGAGGGTATCAAGTGGGGAAGGGCAAGAGTCCTTAAAAAATAGAGGTTCTTTTTTTTTTTTTTTAAATATCTTATTAATTATTATTATTATTTTTTTTAGAGAGGAAGGGAGAGGGATAGAGAGAAACATCGATGAGAGAGAAACATTGATTCAGCTGCCTCCTGCACACTCCCTACTGGGGATGTGCCCACAACCAAGCTACATGCCTTTAACCAGAATTGAACCTGGGACCCTTCAATCCTCAGGCCGAGGCTCTATCCACTAGCCAAAACACTAGCCAAACCGGTTAGGTAAAAAATAGAGATTTCTGAGTGAAGACAAATCAAGGTTCAAATAAAAAGAGATTTCTCTGAGTTTGGAGAAGGGGAGTGGGGTGGAGTTACAGACAAGGGGTGGGTTATTAAGGGAGTTTACACGATACTTTGAGTAGGGGCAGGGTCCACTACAGAAACCAAGAAGGGCGTAGGTGGAGCTATGGACTTGGAGAGAGTGCTGAACATTCGACAGAGAAAGCTGCCAGGAAGAAAAAAAAAAAAAAAAAAAAAAAAGATTACTGAGAGGCATTTTGAGGGTATTTGAATATGAATTTGATGTGGCACCAATCTCAAAACTCTCTCTTCCAATTCCGCCCTGCACGGGGCAGTAAGGCGCAGAGAAGGCAGCTGAAGGTGGACTTGAACCTTAAAATTCATATCCCCAACGGCTCAGACGTACAGCCACGAAGGCGCGTGTCCCAATCGCGTGAGTGCCTACCACACACATTTATGAAAGGGACCGAAAGGGCCAGTCTGTTTTTATTTTAAGACGTGTTGTTCTGTAGCTTCAGCATCCCAAAGCTTTTAAGGAAATCCTGCCATTTCTTTAAAAAGGGATTGGGGCCCTGAGCGGTTTGACTCAGTGGACAGTCAGCCTGCAGACTGAAGGGTCCCAGGTTCGATTCCTGTCAAGGGCACGTACCTTGGTGTTGCCGCACATCCTTAGTAGGGAGTGTGCAGGAGGCAGCTGATCCATGTTTCTAACTCTCTCTCCCTTCCTCTCTGTAAAAAATCAATAAAATATATTTAAAAAAGAGGGGGCGGAAGGGGTTGGGGAGAAACCTGGAGATGAGATTCCAGAATGGGTCTAACTTTTCCTCTCTCCAGATTGATGAGGGGATGACGGATGGCCTCTCCTCGGGGTGGGGAAAGGGGCGCTGCCCGCCGCCGCGGGGCGGAAGCACCTGTGCCATTGGCCCGGCGCCGCTCCTACCTGCGCGGAGCCCGGGGCCGGAGCGCAAAGTCCGCGGCGCCGGCCGGAGCAGGCGGCCGGCAGCACAGGTGGCCCCCGCCGCGGTCCGGCAAGATGCCCCTGGGGCTGCGGGTGAAGAGGAAAGCCAAGGCCAAGGACACCTGCGCGCTGGTGCAGGGCGAGCAGGCGGGCGCGGAGGGCGGCCAGGCCCCGGCACCCCCGCCCGCCCCGGCCAGGCTGGTCTTCTACACGCAGCTGGCGCACGGCAGCGCCACGGGCCGCGTGGAGAACTTCGCCAGCATCCGGGAGCTCTACGCCAAGATCGCCGGCGTGTTTGAGATCTCGCCCTCCGAGGTAAGGGCCGGGTGCCCGGGCGCAGCCCTCGCCCGCTCCCCGCCGCTCCCACCTGCGGCGCCGGCGGAAATTGGCCCGGTGCTGGGGCGCTGGGGCGCCTCCTCCGAGGCGGCGGGGAGCCCTGGGGAAGCGCCCGGGGGAAGGGAGAGAGTCTGGCCAGGAAGGGGAATGGTGAGTCCCAGGACCTGAGAAAGAGGCATTTCCCCTGCTCGGAGATCCCGGCTTTTGGGAAACCAGCGACCTTCCTTTCTTCCTTACACAAACCGGGCCCTGAGCGCCTTCCCAGACTTGAGTTCTAGCTGTGCGAATGAGCGCCTCCACTTTATCTGGACTTGACTCTCCTGCTTTCTCTTCAGGAGAGAGAGGGCCAGGCTGAGCATCTCCCAGGAGAGGGGAGAAGGAAGTGCCTTTCAGGGGGTACCAAGCTCAGGCCCCACTTTGACCCAATTTGCCCCTCATGCCACTAATACCAGAAACCCTTTGGTGGTATTTCCAATAAGCTTATTATCTACACTAGGGGTGTCGAACTCAATCAGAGAAGGGGCCAAATGGCTTACTGAACAGTCATAAACTGACAATGTCATAAACTGACAGCGGAGTGCAGTGATGACAGCGCGGTGCGGGCCACATTGCAAGGCCTGGCGGGCTGGATTTGGCCCGCGGGCCTTGTGTTTGACACATGTGATCTACACTAATAAAAGAAAAAGATGCAAATTGACCGTACCTTCGAGATGCCCACCAGCCAATCAGGAGTGAGTATGCAAATTAACCTAACAAAGATGGAAGATTAATTTGCAAATGCAGGTGCCTAGCTGCCAGGGGTGGGGTGGGATGCTTCCATCGTAGCCATGGCGATGACACAGGCATTTTGCACACACCCCCCCCTCAGCAGCATGGGAAGGCAGAAAGGCAGCTCCCGCAGGAACAAAGGCAGTGCCCACAGCCAGGGGAAGGAAGGCTCATTCTTGCATGAATCTTTGTGCATCGGGCCTCTAGTTTCCAATAAAGGAGGGCAACAGAGTTATACATTACTCCTGGGATTAGTTAACATTTTTAGAGGAAATCAGTTCTAAAATTTTACACTATATCCTTGAAAACGGACCGAAGTTTGCCTTAATTCCTAGTAGATGGACTGCCTGGTGCCAGGAGCTGGAGTTCGGTATCAGTGTGATTTCTAAAGCATTAGTTTATGTGAACAATTATGCAACCACGTCACTGATGCTTGCCCGAGGGAACTACACAGGTAGGTATGAGACGTTAGTCCAAGAAAGTGTTGGTCCACCTTTCAAGGAAAAGCACAAGATCTCGTGGCCCTGGACTCCCGAGAGCAGGGGCTGACTTAAAGAGGCACGGAGCGAGCGGCATTTGGAGATCTGTTCTTGAATGTTGTTTATCAGGTCTGTTCCAGCGAAATTGAGGTCAAGGCAAAATTCCAGGAGGAGATGAAAGAAAGCTTGAAGTGTAACCTTTTGTTCTTTCAGGGTTCCCAGGCTCTGGGGTAAATCACAAACCTATGTGAATTATTGATATTGATATAGCCTAGGATGTTTTCTTTGTAATAGGACGTTTCAGTTTAAAAGCACTTTCACTGGAATAACGTCCTTTGATCCTCTCTAGAAGCGGCTGGTGTCCGGTAGTTCCTCAGGTCCCTAAGGACAGGACTGGGGGACTGATAAGCCTGGCCGTGGAGGCAGGCTCTACCACTTATTGGCTGTGTGGCCTTGCACAGATGTACCGTCCTTCAGTTTCAGCCATCCATACAATCTACACAATAGAGATCAGAACATCTACCATGAAGGGTGATTATAAAGACTGAAGTTTACATATAAACTGCAGGGGTTCAGAACCAGTCACCCCAAGATGTGCCTCTGTGGTAGTTGAGGATTGTTTTGAGCTAAAGACAACCAAAACCCCTCTGCCTCAAGAGAAACTTTTGCCCTCCCTTAACTACCTATTATAGAAGAACTTGAATAGGGGCCTTGCTTATCGTATCAGGGGGTAACCCCTGGGTGAACTTCTAGTTACTGAATATCTGCTTCTATCCTTCTGCATTGACCTTCCTGCCCTCTGAAGCCCTAAGGTGATCCTTAGCTCAGGATATCACACGCTTCATTTCCCCTTTCTGTCTTTGAACCTCTCATGTACAGGGGGTAACCATATGTACCTATGTAATTAAACTTGGTTATTTTCTCTTGTGAATCTGCCTCCTGTCTCTTTGATTGAAAGGCCAGCTGAAAGAACCATGAAGGTAGAGGAAAGTTCCTTTCTCCCCCACAAAACCCATCAAATTGCATGGAATATGGTCAGTGCTTAACAAATTGTAACTAATCATATTAATGCCTAACAGTTAAATGAGAGGGCTGAAGCACAAAGTGATTGGGCCTTAGCCAAGGGCATGTAGCTAGCTGCTCCCCCCCCAAAAAACAAACAAACAAACAAACAACAAATACACACACACACACACACACAAAAAAAATCAAAACAAAACTGGGCTGTTACTTAAATTTGGATCTTAAGTGAAGTTGTTAGCATACTTTAACTGTACCCAGGGACTCCAGATTTAATAACTTTACATTAAGTCTTCCTCATCATAAGATGACATTATTTTGAGCTCAAGATTTTATTCAATCCACCTAATCCTTGAGAAGTATTATTCATATCCTTGCTTCACAAAGAAGAAACAGGTTTTGAGGCTCAAACATTTTTCAAAATTACACATGGTAAGTGGCAGAGCCTGAATTTAAACCCAGGTTTTTCTCTGACTCCAAATGCCATGAAGTAATATTGCTATATTGCTTTCCAAGTTTTCCATGGTGTCCCAGCCGTCACTTGACAGTCATGCTCCATGTTCAATATTTTCAGTTTTCAATGCACTGACTTGCAAGATAAAATTCCAAGATAATATAAACAAGGGGTTTTGATATGCTGTATCAAAGTTCATAAATTTTTATAACCTCAAATATATTAGTATGTTTATGCATATACCAAACATTAATGCATGTTTTCCATTTGGATTAAAAAGAGCTAAGTATATCCAGGATAAAGTATTGGCTACTATAATATAGTAGGTCATAAATATCACAATAAGTTTGAAACAGAAGTCATTTATTAAAGTAAAACGAATACCACTGAGATCCCATTGCCCATCCTATTCCCTCTGCAAGAGTTGTAAAGCTTTGAGATGTCAGCAGGGACAAAACAAAAATTTTCCCCCTTACTAGGTTGAATACATGGTTAACTCAGAAGTCCTACCTTTTCTCTAGCGAGGTGGCTATGGAGATATAAATAGTTCTGTATGAGGGGCTCTTTACTGAGGAAAACAGGGAAAAAGTGGCTGACCTGATGTCTGGTGAAGCTGATTCAGGCAAATTTACCGGGAGTCCATGATGGCTGGTATGTAAGTCTTCAGTGTGATGGTTCCATCCTCCCTGTAGCAGAGGATTCTTTTCATTTTGCAGTTGGGCTAAGTGAGCCTTTGAGCATTCTTGTCCAGAGTCAGGGACAGAGCCAAGATTCAAATCCAGGTTTTCTGATTCCAAGTCCCTTACATAGCAACTGTGAGATTCTTGGTCACTGTACTCAAATTCCAAATACAAACCAGCAAAGCTTCTTTTTTAAAAAAATTGTCTCTTCAATTAAAGCCTCAGGCTTATTGCCTCAAGAAGATGCTGTTGTGAAACTGACAACTGTGGTTTATCACCTATTCATGGTCCCTGAAGGAAGAAGCTAACAGAACCTATGACTCACTTGCAGGGTACAGTCTGTGATCATTACCTTGAAACAGATGGGCAGTTATGCAAAAATCCCTTATAGCTGAAATTGTTTTTGTGGTTTTTTTTCTCTAAAGGACTAAATGAGAAAGTAAACTAATCTTGTCTAAAAGAATAGTTAACTCATAACATTAATGCAGGGCAGTTTTGTTTTTTTTAAAGTTTAATATCATTTAAAAATATTCAGGTTATATAAGTGAGTTGATCATTAAATTCTTGAGCCACAGTCATAAAATTTATTGAAGGGGCATTTTGAATAATTGCCCACTGTAGTTATTTAGCAAGTAGTTTGTGCCATGACATGTTTTCTTAATTCTCTACTACGGAAAAGATTGTAGGAAAAAGATAATGAATTTGAAAGAGCTGTTTAAGAAATCAGTTTTGTAGTTAGATACTTTACATGTCCAGAAAGGGAAAACTCAAGTTTCTTTATATGTTTCAGAAATTATTTATTTCCTTTAACTTGGTCATATTAAATAGTTCATTGAATAAGTGGATCAAGCAAATATAGCCCCTTCTCAATACATAAAGGCAGTCAAATAAAGCAGTGTACTTGGGAAGCAGAAAAGGCAAGAATTGTGATTTTCATTTCAAACCCCATATTCAACATAAAAACATGCTGTTATATCTCTGAAAAATAAAATAGACCTTCTCTTGTCACCTGCTCCCATCCCTGATGCTATTATTCCATTTCTCTCTTAGAGCAAAATTTAAAATTTAAAATTTGCTATCTTCAATGAGATACATTCTGTATCTTCTCTCTCTGCTTGAAACTCCCCATTTTAACATAGAACAAAAATCCAAAATCCAATGATGGGCTACAGGCCCTGTTCCCTCTCTAACATCATTGTTCCTTCTGCTTCTGTTAGTTTCCTGGCTATTCCTTGAACTCTGGAGCTTAAGGGCCGCACCTGAACCTCTTCCTGCAATTGCTCTTCCTTGCAGTCTGCTCCAATATCACCTTCTCAGTGCAGCTGGCACTGATCATCCCATTTAAAATGACAACACCCCTATTCCCTTCGTCACTAATGTTCTTCCATGGACACTAACATCCTATGTATATTTATTTAACTTATCTGTTTTGTTTATTGCCTTCCCTCACCCTGTGAACTAGAATACAAGCTCCATAAAGGCAAGAATTTTTTTCTATTTTGTTTACTGATGTAGCCCCAAGGGCCTGGAACTGTGCCTGAAACATAGTTGGAGCTCAGGAAATATTTGTCGCATAAAAGAAGCCTCACAAATATCGTACTTAAAATCCTGTAGCTTTAACACAAAGCTCTAATACTGGTTACAACACCAGTATCTTATGCTGGTGTTAATATTTTAATATTGTGGTGTGAGGAAAGAGACCAGTCAGGGATGGGGGTTGGAGTAAGGAACATCACATGTATCTTGAAGGGGAAGGAGCAGTAGGAGGGTGAAGAATGGAGACTGGGAAGCTTAAGTAAGAGGCATTTGTGTGGAATGCATCTCTACAAATTCCAGAAATTATGAATTTGGAGGCTCCGTTTGCAAGCAAAATTGCTTCCCAGATGAACTACAGTGTCTGGGGAGCTGCCTGGTGAAGCTTCCCAGAAACCGCTTCCTTTTCTCAGCTCACTGGCACTGAGCTCTCGTGAAAGCCAATCTTCTGTATTTATGTGGCGCTTCTGGAGAACATGAACTGCTCTGCGGACTTTATCATTTCCCAAAAGGCAGATCATTGGCAAGGGAAACCGTGGCTTTCTGCTTCATAAATAGGAATTCTGGGAAGAACAGAGGAAAGGGGGGTCACGGGCTTGCATATTGGCCTCCAGGGAAAAACAAATAACAAAAACACACCAAAAGTGAAGGAACTGGGAATTCAGTGTGAATTTTTCTATTGAGCTGTGAGAACAATGAAGCCCAACATGCCGAGTAGAAAGAGTGCGAGAGGGAGAAAAGCAGCCCCTGATGTCGGGGAGCTGGTCTTGCACATCTCCTGTTTGACATAAATGGTTTCACAGAACACTGCCCTCTGATAAGCCCACTCTGACTCTGATGGATCAAGACAAAAATAAGAATACTCTGCAATCATGTTTAAACAGAGATAGGAACATGAGCGTTGTCCAGACCACAAAAATGACCAGGTGACCCCATTGCACTCATTTCCTGACAGTACCTTACCCAGAGCAAACCCACCTGTCGTTGGACCTGGCCCCAAATCGCCTAACACAAGCCCAAGTCCTTTCCAACACCCTCTTCCTAAGCGCCCCTCCCCTCCTAATTCCCCTTGGTGTGCTGTCTCCCTTGTTGTAAGTCTCAAGAAAACTAGGGGTGAGAATTCCTGATGGTCCTTGGCTGGGTGGCATTGACAGTTGTCATTGCTGGATTAAGATGGTTTCTAAAGAGGCATCTGAATATGGTTTCCATGACCCCACCCATCCTCTATTTTAATATTTTGATGCTCTGATCATATGTATCTCAAAAAAAAAAAAAAATCTTCAGGGCTCTCAAGTACTTATAATACCATGAATTGGGTAGATCACATACAACAAAAAGTATTGCTCATGATACCAGCATGGTCACCTGGTGAGGGCCCACTTTCTGGTCCATAAGCAGTGCCTTCTTGTTATGTTCTCACATAGTGGGAGGGGCTGGTCTCTCTGATAAAGCTCTAACACTTTTCATGAGGGCTGTACCCTCATGACTTAGAAACTGCCTAAGACCCTACCTATTATCCCCTTTGGGGGTTAGGATTTTGATATTTTGGAAAAAAAATTTTTTTGGACATATACAAACATTCAGACCATAGCATTTACAAATAACCCCCTCCAGCCAAACAATGTCTCCTATTCCTGACTGGAGGGAGGGGTTCACTCAGCCCAGCCTGCATCCTCTCCAACCAGGGACCCCTTCAGGGATTCTGACTGCTGGTTTAGGGATCTGGCCTAAACCAGCAGTCGGACATCCCTCTCACAATCTGGGACTTATGGCTCCTAACTGCTCACCTGCCTGTCTGCCTGATTGCCCCTAACCTCTCTGCCTGCCTGATCGCCCCTAACTGCCCTCCCCTGCTGGCCTGATCTTGCCCCTAACTGCTCTCCCCTGCCAGCCTGATCATCTCTAACTGCCTCTGCCTTCCTGATCTCCCCTAACTGACCTCCCCTGCTGGCCTGATTTCACCCCTAACTGCCCTCCCCTGCCAGCCAATTTGGTTCTAATTGGTCAGTTTCTATGCCAGTCAGTGTCAAAAGCTCTGCCTCCTAGGCAGCCATTGGCTCATCATAATTCATCCAGATTTGGCTTTGATTGGTCGGTTTGTATGCCAATCAGCCTCTCCAGGCCTATCTCTGGGTCTTATCAGAGAGGCGGGGCTGATCAGCAGCCCCAGCAGCAGCCCAGAGAGAAATAGAGGCAGGGCTGCTGGTGAAGCCCCCAGAGAAAGAGAGAGGCAATGGCTGATCAACAGCTGCCATAGAGGCTGGAGATCAGAGCCTGCCTCTCTCTTTGGGCCTCTCTCTGCGCTAATCCACAGACCCCTTGGCAGTCAGTGCTGGCAACCCAGCACTGACTGCAGGACTAACTTACAGTGTTCTGTTGAGCTTCCGTTTGGTCATTACAGACTCTGGGTTTTTATGTATTAGGATTATTCAATAGGCAACAAGAATAACTCAAATGTTTTTCAGAAAAGAAATGACTTGTGTTGTATAGAGTAGAAACATAATCAACCATTTATTCACCGTGTCTTCTTTATAAATGTTTGGTTTAAGTTGGATACAATGGTATTTTCTGGAATTGCATAGTGTCATCTGAGACATTCTAAATATATTACAATCATTACATATGCTTATTCTCCCTCATGAGTATCAGCCTCATTTTTGTATGAAAAACTCAAGCAACAAACCCAAAAAAGCAAAACAAACCCAAACATGACTCATTTTGAGAACTGGGATGGTAATCTAAGCAATTGCCTTATAAAACCTCATTGCTAAAAGGAAGATAAGAAATGGATAAACCTGGTCAGTATGGCTCAGTGGTTGAGTGTTGACCCAAACCAGGAGGCCATGGTTTGATTCCTGGTCAGGGCTCATGCCCAGTTTTTAGGCTTGATCTCCAGTAGGAGCATGCAAGAGGCAGCCGATCAATGATTTTCTCTTATCATTGATGTTTCTATCATTCTCTTTACCTTCTTCTCTGAAATCAATAAAAATACATTATAAAGAATTGAATAAGACTGTTATTTTTTGTGCCGGATATTTCAAGTTTCAGTGTGGACACAATTCTAGAAAATGTCCAAGTGGGTAGATGCCGACCACTCCCAAAGCCCCTGTTACCTCGTAAGCCTAGGGCTGCCCCCTTCCCTCACTGGCTCCTGGCACTCCAGAGGGCATGGAAGGCTCTTATAGATTGCAAGAGATGGGAACACTTAAGTGACCTTGGGCAATTGTATGTATATGCCTGATTGTTTATATTACTAGGTTACAGGGAAGTAAGGAAGCTTGGGCAGTCAGGTGCCATGGACATCTAGAACATAATTCATGCTGTCCAGGTGAAAACAGTAGCTCTAGGCTCTGGAGAATCAAGAGCACATCAAGGTGACCTTCACCTTCCATCCTGGCCTCTCTCTCTCTCCCTGCTTCTTACTCTGTTCTTGACTGATTCTCTCATCCTTTTGACTTTGCACATTTAAGGCTCTTATTGCATCATCCTTCTGCTTCTCTTGTTTCTTTGCCTCTCTACACTTTTTTTTTGTGCCTCACTCTGTGTCAAATTCAAACTCCCTAGGAGAGAGTCTCTGTGTTGGTGAGTTAGGGGACAGTGCAGGTGGGGCAGGACTCTTGGGCCTCTGGGTCAGGGCCTCATCTCTGGTCTAGTGTGCAGGGTCATGTGGTACAAAGACAGGTAAATAGTGGTTAAAGGGGTCCTGTTGGAGAGGATCTTGGGCATGATCATGAGCAAGATTTCTTGAATTAGGGGTTTGGCAGGTATCTTCCATGTCCTATCCAGAACATGAAACTTTTTTCAGTTCCCTATGACTTTTATGCATTGTTCTTCCCTTTATCTGGAAAATTTTCTTCTACTCTTTCCCTGTTAATTCTATTTGAAAGATAATCTGAGGCATATAAATAACTTTGAGCAAAAATTGATTAGAATTTGGGCAGCATCGAACCACAAGTGGTTAGGAACACTCCATAGACAGAAGCTAGGGGCCAGGATTTTATAGAGAAGACTAGTGACCTGGTGCACAAAATTAGTGCACATTAAAAGGGGATTAATTAGAGGAAATAATTTAATATTGCTATTTGCCCTTTCTCTATAATAGAAGTGTCAGAGATGAAAGAAAATTAGTAAAATGTATATGAAAACCTTCCTTCTATCAGAGTCTGGGGCTCACCATGGGACCCAGAGTCAAGTTCCTGCCCACCCACATGTGCCTCAAAATCACATGAGACCCAGACCTGGCTGCCCTTCCCGCATTGGGCTAGATCCAGACCCGGCCAGTCCCACTCTTGTCAAGCCCTGCTGGGCAGGGGGCGTAGCCTCAGGTCCCCTGGCTCCGTGCCAGGACAGGGGGCATGTCTTGAGGTCCTCCATCAAACCCCGCCAGGTGGGAGACATGGCCTGAGGTCCCCTGTCAAGCCCCACCAGGCAGGGGAGGCACAACCTCAGGTCCCTCAGCCCAGCTTGGGGGGTGGGGGGGAGAAGGGAGGGGAAGGGGAGCATGCGTGCAGCCTCAGGTTGCCTGGTCAAGTCCCATTGGGTGGGGGTATGGCCTGAGTTCCCCCAACCCAGCACTGGGGGTGCACCTTGAGGCCCCTCATCAAGCCCCACTGGGTGGGGGCCTGAGGTCCCCTGTCAAGCCCAGCAAGGCAGGGGGTGTGATCTGAGGTCCCCCAGCCTGGTGCCAGGGTGAGGGTTGCGGCCTGAAGACCCCTGTCAAGCCCCATCTGGTGGGGGGCGCAGCCTAAGGTCCCCTGGCCTGGTGCTAGGGCGGGGGGAGCAGCCTGAGGTCCTCTAGCCCAGCACCAGGATGGGAAGTGCACCTTGAGGTCCCCCGTCAAACCCCACCAGGCGGGGTGCTTGGCCTCAGGTCCCCTGGCCTGGCACTGGAGTGGGGGGTGCGGCCTGAGGTCCCTCAGCCTGATGCCAGGGTGGGAGGCGTGGCCTGAGGTCCCCTGTCAAGCCCCATGGGGGTGGAGGAGGGCTAGCCTCAGATCCCTGCTTATTGTTCATTAAGGCTCCTTATGGGAATTTGGCCTCAGCTGTGGGTGCAGCCATCTTTGTGATGGAGTGATGGTCAATTAGCATATTTCCTCTTTATTATATAGGATGTGGACTCAAAGCAAGGACATTATTTGACTGGCCATAGCTTAAGCAGTCGAATTGTTTGGGAAAGCCTCGTTGGCTACTTGCCCTTAGATTTTGATTTCTTAACCTTGGGGCATTTATACCAGTAGGTTTAGGTTTTGGTTTGCTTCTGCAGGCTGCTGAAAGAAATTACTCTGTGAAGCAGAGGTCCACAATGGAGCTATATCCGAAACGATGTTAAAACCAATTTTTACGTTAATTGAAAAAATAATCTCTGCACATAGTAAAAATGAAAAGCAAGTGGGTCACCCACTACCATGGTTCCCCAGTTCTCTTCTCCAGAAACCTTTGCTGTGGCACCTTCTGGACCACCCTTCCAGAAAATACTCTATGAATGTGTAAGTAGGTATGTATGTGTAAAGGAACATGCATATCTCTGTGAGTATAACTCCCGCCTTCCCCTCACTTTTCTTTTAACCCAATTCGGAGAACACTGTATTCACATTCTGCACAGTCGTTAGTAGCAGAAGCAAAGGAGTGAGCCTAAGAAAGAGAAAACCTGGGAATGGCAGAGTCACGGGGGTCTTTGTGGCGTCTCAGAGAGTCACCAGTGTGTGTGTCTTTAATGGCAATGAGTTAGTTTTTAAGTCTTGAAAAGGTTTTCTGTGCTCTTTGCTTCTTGGACAGGCCCCCGTCACCTGAGGTAAACAAAGGTGTTCCTTGATATACTTAGATTGATGCCACTGATTAACGAAACCCTTTGGGCTAGATACAGCAAGGGAGACAAAGAGAAGAGGAAGCCCACCCAGGCCTGTCACGGATGCTCCGGATTGGGATCTAAAACCGCCTGGCCTTTCTCAGTTATCTTGGGAACTAGCCCTGCTGCTTGGGCGTGGTGAGATTTCTGAGGCTTTGGTGCTTGAAATGTGTGGTGCGCAGTTGGAGCTTGGGCGTGACTAATACCAAGGAAGTCCCGGGGCTTCTATGGATCAGTGAAAGGCAGGAAGGGACCTTTGACCCGGTCCATGATAGAATATTTGTTTTTTTTTTTTTAGAAACTTATCTGACCCACGATAAGTGGCAGCTGAGAGGCTCAAGAATCCGAGCATTTAGAAAGTATATTTGCTTTGTATAAACATCTCCCTGGAGATAATCAAATCACATGCCTGAGAACAGTTCTGGCTTTTTTTTTTTTTTTTTTTTTTTTTTTTTTTTTTTTAAATGGCTAATACCCAGGACCTACATCTCAGTCTGTGAAAGTCACAGGTTCTTAAGTTACCGTGTTAACTGTAAGGGGCTTAAAGGGACACAATGTGACAAGGTTGAGAAAGGGGTAATTGTGTCCCATTCTTAGAAGAATTTACATACGTGTTTATGGCATCCATGGAGCAGTGGTTATGTGATTGGTATGAACTCGATGTTGTCCCTGACCCAGGGCCAGAAACCAGTGTAACCACCTGAGCCTTCCCACTAAAAGCGTAAAACCAACAGGAGGTCTTTCTGCTGGTTCTGGGTGTGGGCTGGTTGTGATTCCTGTCCCTCCCTTTCTCCTCCTATATCTTTTACACTTTCCCCATCCTTTCTTAACTTTCTGGAAGATGATTGGGGGAAGAGAAGTGTATCTTGAGCATTGAAGAGAAATAAATTATTGTTGAATACCTACCATCATGACCGTAACCTGTGTGATCTTGTCTGAAAGAGCAATTCTTACCAGAACCCCCATCACTGATTGCAGTCTATAGAGGAGGCAGCTGGATCTCAGAACAAAAGGAAATTACTCAAGTCACAAAGTCCAAAGAGACGACTTTGATCTTAGGTTTATCTGACTCCAAAGCCTGTGTTCTTTTCTTTACTTAAGTGGTTCTTAACCTCACTGGACTAAAAGTTTTCCTTTAATAAATATTTTAAAAATGTTTTTATTGATTTTAGAGAGCAAGGAAAGGAGAGGGAGAGAGAGAAACATTAAGGATCGGTTGCCTACTGCATACCCCTTGCTGGGGATCAAGCCCACAACCCGGGCCCATAACCGGGGCATTTGCCCTGAACATGAATGGAACTGCCAACTTCTCCATGCATGAGATGATGCTCAACCAACTGAGCCACACTTGCCATGGCATCAAATATTTTATGGCACCACTTTTACTATCAAGAAATAAAGTTTTAAATAATATTACTTACCTATATACATGATTTAAAAAAATTAATGTATGTCTTACCTCTAATGTTAGAAATAAATATGGATTTCAATATGCAAATACTTGGAAAAATCTATTTAGAAGACATAATGTAGCAGTCAGGTGCTTATACCTAACTTCTAGTGAATAAGTTTGGATTTAAGCAGAGTAAGAGCTTCTGTGCTACCCTGGGAGGGTACTATTGGATCTGTTCTCGGTTCCCACGCAACTTACAGGGAAACCAGCTGGGGTGAGGGGCCCTGGTCATCCTGGTCATTCCACCATTTCGGTTGCTAGGCTTTTATTATATAGGATACATTTATTTTCTTTTCCCAATATGACTCTCTAGTAGTAGGACATTTGAAAATCATGAGTAATGCCCGACAGTTCTTCACTGAGTGGGACATCTGAGTTCATATAGTCTTCTTATATGAACTTGTCTCTCCCAAATGCCAGTGGTGTCACACAATCATCATAACAAGAAAAAAGCCACCACAGAATTTCCACATTTCATTAGAGGCCAGTATCACCCTGCCCCTAGCAATATTGCTTTATACTTGGTTGCCTGGGTTAAGTCCTTGCTCTACATGTGTCAAACACAAGGCCCGCGGGCCAAATCCAGCCCGCCAGGCCTTGCAATGTGGCCCGCACCGTGCTGTCATCACTGCACTCCGCTGTCAGTTTATGACATTGTCAGTTTATGACTGTTCAGTAAACCATTCGGCCCGCGATTTAGGCTGGATTTTAGATTTTGGCCCCTTCTCTGATTGAGTTCGACACCCCTACTCTACACTGTGAAGTTAGGAGGTAAGGGGAAAAAAGTGGGAAAGCAAGAGAAAGGTTTGGAAACATGTAGAAAGACCTCTTATTGGTTTTATAGTTTTGCTTTAGCATCAGTATTCTAGGATTATAATTATACAGAGTGGAACATGTGGTTGGTTTGTTAAATTTGTGATGTTTCAAAATTTGTGACAATTTTACAGGTTTACTGGGTCCTGTGATAGATAAGAGAGTCAGGGCGGTATATGGAGAAGCTTTGAGGTCAGTCCAGTGGGGAGGTGGGTTTTAGGATAGGGTGGCATGCTCTGGGTTTGATCCTGGAGGTGTCACCATATTGCCTCAATTTCTGACTGGGAAAATATAAAAATAATATATTATAGGATTGTTGTGAGAATCGAATGAAGTTGCATGTTAGATATCTAGAACAATGGTTCCATAAATGTTACTTCTCTTTCCTTCTTTTCCTAAAAAAATGTCGTTTTTTTGGGGTCAATTTATATATATTTGCATTTTTGGGGTCAATTTATATATATTTGCACTTTTTTCTTATAATTTTTCTCTTCTAGCTCTCTATAATTTTCATTCTCCTACCCTTTGCCTAGCCCCAGGAAATAAAGAAAACAAATTTAAAACTATATCTCTATATATGATCCTTAAACTAAGTTTTCTCAGTGTGGAGTTCTATTTTATAGTAACACTTCTGGACTCTTCTGATGAGGCTTTTTCAGGACACTGTAGGACAAACCTAATAAACCATTTCCATCAACAAAGTGGAAGATCCCAATTAAACTTGAGAAATAAGTATTCCACTTTAGTCAGAATTGTCTTGCATTGCATTTGTCAGTGCTTATTTCTCCTGATCCAAAAATAACTCTTTAGTAAAACCTATATTTCTTTTAGAAAAAAACACATATTTTTATTGATTTCAGAGAGGAAGGGAAAAGGAAAGAGAGAGAGAGAGAGAGAGAGAGAGAGAGAGAGAGAGAGAGAGAGAGAGAAAGAGACATCAATGATGAGAGAGAATCATCAATCAGCTGCCTCCTGCACACACACGTTTCACCCCTCCTTACCCCCACTGGAGACTGAGCCCACCACATGGGCCTGTTCTCTTCCCGGGAATCGAACCATGACCTCCTGGTTCATAGGTCAAGCCATCCCAATCAGGCCCCCTATTCCTTTGTATCCAATTTCTATAGAAAATTGCTGAGACATGCTTTATCTCAGCACTTAATTCTATTATTTGACTCTCTTTTCCCCACTGAACATTTAGAGCTCATTTTCAATTCTCCCCACACTTATTAAGTCTCCTAGAATCTTAATTGTGTTCAAGTCACAGATACTGATTTTTCACTTTTGGGGAAGATTACTTAGATGCTAAGGGACAGAAAAACTCCACCATTCCTTTTTCTCAACATCCAAATCCTGTGTTTTTATTTTAAAATCTCGTGCTGTCTTAATCTTACCACTCTGAAATGGGGACATGTCTATTTGATCAGACAGGATGCATTCAAAATAGGTGGCCGAATAATTTACATTCCAAACCCAGACCCTTCAGAGAGTGAAAGGGGTAACTCACTGGGACCTGTGCCATCCTCAGGATAACCAAATTGCCCACTAAAAAAGGAGGAAGGAGAAACATGTGAGAAGGCTTATCATCCATTTGTTAATTAAGTGCCAACAATACACAAGCCCAGTTTCCTGGGCAGTCAGGACGGTTTTGAACTGTAGGCATGTAGGGATGAGGTGGGGAGAGGAGAGTGCGATCATAAAAATAGAAGCAGGTAGTGAGGGCGCAGTGTCAGCACCGAGCCCGGAGCCAGGGGACTCTGGTACTCCTTGTCCTGGCTCTGGCCTGGTGACACATTCCTGGGAGGTGGGATGGAGTCCTGGGGGAGCCTGCCAGCTTCTTCGGGAAGCCTCCTGACACTGCTGGGTCCCCCTCCCCTCTCCTCTGCCTGCGGGTCCCAGGAGTCTCACAGGTTGGCACGGCGGGAATGTTGGCACGCAGAGGGTGGGAAGAAGTGGCTCAGGGTGGGGAGCGGGAGCCAGTAGGAACTCCAAGCAAAGGTGACAGTGTTCCACCGGGGCTGTGCCTGGGTGTCTCCGATTCTGTGACAGAATTCTATTTTCGGTAGCAGCTCTCCACCTCTTCCAGGCCTCATTCTTGGGAGCTCTCTATCCCTGGGGTGGCAGATAGCTCAAAATGGGATGACCCTGAGCCTAGGAGAATCTTCACACCCACTCTCCAGATTTAGGGCTAAACTCACTGTGTCACACCGGCCCTGCCCATTGGCATATTTTTTTTTTTAACGATTCTCAAATTTTCCAATGCACAATTTAAGGGTGTATGGTAGCCAGTGAGCTAGCCTCCACCTCCTTCCTTCAACTCTGTGTCACCTCTCACCTAGGGAACCCTGTCGTACATTTTCCCTCGTCACCCCTCACCCTGTCACTCTACAGTACATGTTCTTTCAGGTGTCCTAGTTTTAGAAGAAAAAAATCAATTTCAGTCTTTCTCTCTCAAGATGTTTATAGTTTCACACATGGCCCAGTTTTTCCCCCCATTAAGTGCTCCTCTCTATTGTCAGAAATGTTGTTCTAGGAAATAGTAAGAAATAGACTACTCTCCCCCGTCACTCCATCTTGACACCTGCGCGGCTCGCCATGCTTGCCTTTTCAGTGTTCCATGATTTATTTGGGCGGTTGTAAAATATCACGTGCTTTGTAGACATTTCACTGTAAGGCTAAGTCCGCTTCCTGGGCTCATTCGAAAACAGTGCCGAGAATTCTGTCACACTTTAAAATTGTGTTTAAGGGCCCTTGGGGACCCAATGGCCATGTTAAAATAAATTATACTTGTGTATTTATTTGGTAAAATTATACTTGTGTATTTATTTGGAACGTTTGACCACAGGTCTCTTTACTAGTAATGATAATCATATCATGTTTCACAAACCGCCCTACTGCGTTGCTCTCGTTGTTTCCGTGGAGATGTGAAATGGCTCCGTGTCCGTCTCTCCTTGCCCTTTCTGTTTTCTTCCTTCCTAAGTGTCCAGCAAGAGGAGGCTTTTGAGAAAAGATGTGGTTTAGGAAGCCGGAAACTTTGAGGCTGCACCTGACCAGGGCAATAGCAGGGATTTATGATGTCTTTAAAGTTGTCAGGTAACCTTGTAGCATTATTAGACCGGGACAGAGCTCAGATAACTCCTCTGACTGGAAGAATATTGTGGAAGAGGATGCTATTTATAGCGACACCCATTGGATTTATCTTACTTGTTGGGTTAGTGTCTGTGCAATGTCCACAGAGGCAAGACTGAATCCTATACCCTATTCCTTTAACCTTTTCTGTGCTTCAAGAATTGATTGGAGAATTTGATTTTCTTTGATGTATAGTTGCTTTGATTAGACTTCATTAACAAAATAAAATAATTATTTTGCTTACTCTGGGAGGTCATTTGGTAGATTAAAAAATGTGAATTTTATTCCCCAACCCCCTGTTTTTGGATATATTCTTTTTGTCACATTATTTTGCTTATTAAAAATGCTGGGGGAATAAAAGTAGTGATACCAGAGAAGGAAGAGTACAAAGGATGATTCACCTTTTATTTAAGGCTGGCCACTGCTGACCCACGGCTAATTTAGAAGTGAATCATTTATAGAAAGTTCTACACAGTTCGAGGCAGGGCTTTGTACTATATCCTTGTGAAGGTCTAAATAGAGCATACAGTATCAGGTTTCTAAATCTCTGTCTTGGAGCCAATTTTATATCTTTCTTAAACTGTGGCACTTATTTCTAGATGACTGTGACTGTTGATAAGGTTAAGGCAAAGACACTGTAGGATGAAAAAAAATGTATTTTTAATAACAAATCTTAGAAATTTACAATATTATGTGTATTACACTGAAATTTTAAATGTCTGTGTTTATAATACAAATAAGTTATTGTAGCTAGTAAGCTTTATTTTTATACTTTAATCCTCACCTGATGATATGCGTATTGATTTTAGAGAGAGGGGAAGAGAGAGAGGAACATCTTTTTGAGAGAGAACATTGTTGGTTGCCTTTTTTATGTGCCCTGACTGGGTATGAAACCCGCAAACTTTTGGTATATGGATGAAGCTCCAACCAACTGAACCACACCAGCCAGGCCTTAACTTCTCAGTATTAAAATGATTTAACTGGAATAAATAACTTAACAATTATTTAAAACAGATCAAATCAAGTAATGTTATTAATATTTTTATACTTATTGCCGAAATCGGTTTGGCTCAGTGGTAGAGCATCGGTCTGCGGACTGAAAGGTCCCAGGTTCAATTCTGGTCAAGGGCATGTACCTTGGTTGTGAGTGCATCCCTGGTGGGGGGTGTGCAAGAGGCAGCTGGTCGATGTTTCTCTCTCATTGACGTTTCTAGCTTTCTATCTCTCTCCCTTCCTCTCTGTAAAAAATCAATAAAATATATATTAAAAATATTTTTATACTTATTAACCACCCAACACATTTGACTTTTAAAGTCCAATTATGCATAGATACTTTTTGTAAGCTGTCGTCACCATTTTCAGGAAGTGGGTGGTTTACTAAATAAACACTGTATTTAGCTCCATCTAGATAAAAAACCAAAACCGTGTAGTCTCTGCCTTCTAGAGGTGTTAAATTCAAAGCTGAATCTATCTTTACATCACTGGTACAGTCTTATTGATTAGAAAAGGCCAAAAGTCCAAATTCCAGGTTTGACTCTGTTATTGACTCGCCATGTGACCCTAGACAAATTACCTGACGGATCTGAGCTGGTTTTCTCCTGTGCACACAGGGCATAGTAATGCCTGATTCTAACCTGACTCACAGGATGAGTTGAGCTGATGCTTTGGGAAGTGATCAATAATTTAGGTGTCCGAATGCAGATGTTGGGTGGCAGAGAGGCAGAATTGCCAGGAAAAGAGCCTGGAGTTGAACCGTCAGGGCTGCGGTTACATTTGTTCCAACTACTAGTTCACCACTAGCCAGCTTACCCTTCTAAGCCTTTGTTTTCTAATTAAAAAAAAAAAAAAAAAAAAAAAAAAGGTATACTAATGCCACTCACAGAATTGCTGTAAAAATTGAATGAGATAATATGTGAAAGTACCTGGTACACATAAATAATCAATTAGTGTTTCTTTGACCTTACTTTTGATTAAAAAAAAATTCTTCTAGAACTTTATCTCCCCAGTTCCTTCACTCCCACAGGACTTTACTGGAAGTGGGAGCCAGTATGTACACTAAGTACGGCTAAGAGGGATGAGCGGTGCCCCAGCCTGTGACTGTAACTGAAGGATTGTTCGAGTTCTAGAAGTTCCTTGATACTTCTAGAACTCAAACATTTACCAGATATTTTTTTTGGGACTCATGTTGGATAAGACACACAGAGTTTTAGGGAAGAGTTTTGAGTAACACAAGTCTGCCGCTGTAGCTTGGCTAAAAGCTACTTCCTCTGTTCAGGAATTCAGTGTAAAGGGGTAATCTCGCCCCCCCCCCCCCCCCCCCGCCTCAACAATGATTTTGTTCTTAGTTCCAGGTAGTTTGTAATTCCTGTTGTTTTAAGGGTAATTAACCTGACAGAGGTAAGGTAAATTTTTTTTCTCTTCTCTTTTTGAGAAAAAGTCTTTAAGACTTAGATAATAAAAACAGCCCAGATAAAAATATTGGTCATTAGCAAAGGAACTATAACTCAAGTGGTTTTCTTGGGTATAAAGGTGTGGTATTAACTTCTGATGAAAGTATGGCTTTGTTAATTACCAGGTTTATTATTATTATTATGCACTTCCTTTTCTTTGTTTTCTATAATGACATTGGCTGATATTTCCATAATGCTTATTTTAGGAAATGTAAAAAGTTAGCAAGGTTCTTGGGGGTAGATTGAGATGTAGGAAAGTAGTATTAAAATATTTAGTAACACTGCTGCTTTAGATAACCACGAGAGGTAACTGTTCCAGTTGCTTATACTTAAAATCATATCCACAAATAATGTAATATAAACAATGCCCACTACACAAACCCATAATTTCTTCCAGAGATTTTTGGAACATGTGGAATCTTGGGCCAACCCAGTTCCTGTTTAAGGAAAGCATTAAACAAAAGAAAGCTGAAAATGGACTTCCTGCAGTTGCAGAAATGAATTTTGATGTGTTTTTGAGACATTTGTAATCTGTTTGTGGTATGTTAATGGGCTCTACACTGTAACTCAGACTTTTATCATCCTAGCCATATTGAGTTTCAAGGATGAATAATCATAACTCTGTGAGAAGAACTATAAAGTAGCAATTGGCATATAGAGGCATGAAGATTACTGTCTATAAATTGTCCTTCAACAACGAAAGAAAGTTGAAGGATAATGTAATTTATGGGGGAGGGGGGGAATTAAATTTATTCTGGTTGTGACATGAAAAAGCAGCAAAATCTGTTATCTTTAGGAAAAGCAATGCAATTTAAGAAGCTGTTAAGCATAGGCATATTATTCAAGAAACACCTGTATTCTAGGAATAATAACAATAACCTTCATATAGAGCTTTTTAGTTTAAAAAGCACTTTTGTATACTCCCAGCCATTGTGGGTCAGTGGTTGAGAATTGACCTATGAACAAGGAGGTCACGGTTTGATATCTGGTCAGGGCACATACCCGGGTTGCAGGCTCAATCCCCAGTAGGGGGCATGCAGAAGGCAGCCGATCAATGATTTTCTCTCATCATTGATGTTTCTATCTCTCTCTCCTTTTCCCTTCCTCTCTGAAATCAACAAAATATATATATTTAAAAATATAGATCCAGGTCTCTTACCTCTAAATTCATTGTGCTTTTTTCTTTCCTTTTATAATCCTTTCTTTCTTGCTTTTTTTTTTTTTTTTTTTTTTTTTTAACAATCATTACAATGATGACATAGCTCCTTTTTAGAGATCTACTTATTTTGCTGATATTGAAAATATTGGCACTTTTTTTTTGTTCCTGAAATTTTTGATAGAGGGAATAGAATATGAAATTAAGATAGCTGCATAATATCTTAATGCATTAAAGGAAACACAACTCACCATGCACCTCAGTTTTCTTTTTAAAGTAGGTAGAAAGAACTTGCAAACTGTGAAGAATTATGAGGATCCAAAGGATAATGATTCTATTAGTCATGAATCTTTTAGTTGAAAGCAACAGAAAATCCAGAATGGGCTGGTGAAATTATTGCCTCATGTAACTAAACATTCTGGGATAGGACTGTATAACATATAGGATGTTTTCAGCTGCAAGTAGCACAAAACTATTTATTCAAAGTGGCTTAAACAAAATCATCATTTTATGCAAGGCAGAGTGGTCTCCAGAGTTGGAAAATAGATCAACTCCCAGTGTCAGCAACCTAGGCCTACTCCATTTCTGCTTTGCCTTCCTTGGCATTGGTGTCTTGCTCAGTTGGTAAGTAAGATAGTGCTGGAAGTCCATAGACCATATACAGATGAGGCAACATCCGGGAGAAGAAGAAGATGTCCTTTACTGTTTGTTTCCTGGTAAAAAAATAAATATTTTCCATAAGCTTCCTGGATGTCTTCCTCCCATATTGTTTTGGCCAAGATTGGGCCACATGCCTACTCCTAAATAACCACTTAGCCTAGTTTTTGTCTTATGCCTGAGACAGAGGACATGAATCATTTCCCTCTACAAGACATAGGAGGTATCTGCAGATCATGCTAAGAGGGGAAAAGGGTAGACAACTCTCAGTGTCCACCCTTTAAGTAAGACACTGGATCCAGAGGCTCTGCCTTCTTTCATGTGCTGGTTTTGTCCCCAGGCTCACTCTTTTAATATTGCAACGATGGCTGCAGTAGTTTAGGACTCCATGTGAGGGGGGAGATGGAGGAAGGGGGGAAAGGGGAAGAGGAGAGAGGAAGTGAGAGACCTTTCTGATAGTATCCATGGAAAAGAGTATTCTTTCCCCAGAATCTTCAACAGATTTTTTCTTGGATATGGTTGGCCTAAATTAAAGTCGGAATTAATCATTATTGGATTTAAACCTAATCATGATTCATTTCCCGTGGAACTTAGGATGGGGTCACTGTCACCGAAGCTACCACGTGGCTTAACATGGGAAGGAGAGGTTTCCAAAGCAAAATCAGGGGGAAGGGGAATGGATACTATAGATATTGATATCCTGCATGAAAGCAGTGTAAGGCCCTCCATCATGTGGCCCCAACGGGTAACAACTTCTCCTCCCATTAATCCATTTCTCCTGTAGATAAGCACACAATAAGACAAATAAGATAATAAGATAACGCTTTAGATACTAAAATTATAGAAAGGAGCATGTACGTCTCATAAAAGGTATATGAAGTCTAATAGGTATATAGAAGACAAAGAAGTAACGTTAGCCTATGGTGATAATAACAGAAAATGTAGTATTTTAGCTAGGCTTTATTGGATGGAGAAATTTTTTTTTTACATACACAGACTGGTTTAGAAGTTGTGTTTAAACTATGACATTTTAGGCTAAGGGAATGACATGTGTAGACATATGGAGATGGAAAAAATACAAAGTTCAAAATTGATAAAGACATGAAATTCTAAAGCTGACCTGCCCAATATAATAGCTGCTAGTCAGATATGAATAATGAGTACTTTAAATGTGGCCAATTCAAACTGAGGGTAAGGTGTAAGGGTAAATAACCACCATATCTTAAAAACCTAATAAAAAGGGGAAATTATCTTGCCCTAGCTGGTTTGGCTCAGTGGATAGAGCATTAGTCTGCAGACTGAAGGGGTTCGATTTTGGTCAAGGGCGTATGCCTGGTTGTGGACTTGATCCCCAGTAGGGGACGTGCAGAAGGCAGCTTACCAGTGATTCTCTCTCATCATTGATGTTTCTCTCTCTCTCTCTCTCTCTCTCTCTCTCTCTCTCTCTCTCTCCCTTTCTCTCTGAAATCAATAAAAAATATTTTAAAAGTATCTCAATTTTAATATTTATTATATGTTGAAATTATGTTTTGGTGTATGGCTTTATATAATTGAGGAAATTAAATGATATTAATTTCATCTATTTACTTTTGTTAATGTGATTGATAGAACATTGACAATTATGCGGCTTTCATTACACTTCTATTGGGCATTGCTGCTCTAGATAATTGAACAGTCATGAGTACTCCATCTCTAGTATGAATATGTGCAATGATGGTGGTGCAAATATAGATACCCCAGAAGATGTTAAGCATTCCAGTTTTAATGAAAAACCTCAGAAAGGTTTATCTAATAAATAGATATTTTTCCTTATATGACACCTTGCCTTGAGAGTACTACATATTATCTAGTATACTTATACTCCGGAAGCAAATATTCTTAAACGAACATTGATAATGTTCACTATTTTTTCTTGTTATTTTTTAAAAAAATCTTTTACTGTTAAGCATTTATAGCTGTGTTAATTGTATAAAATAATAATTTTCTCATCTACAAAATGAGGACAATACAACCTAGTACACAGGTATGCTGTATTCAGTGAGATAAGTGGATATGTACTGTGAATGCATTGGGATATAACCTGAGAGGCACTGTTAGACATTCCAGCAGAGAGGAAGATGACCAGGTTCTCATCTCTCTCAGAGTGAGAATGATAAATATGTGTTACAGCAACTGGACTTCAAGGCAAGGTGACTCAGACACCGCCATGAGGTACGAGATTTAAACGATGTGAGAAAAATGGAAAACAAGGTTGATTCCACCGGACAGTCACATTTGAACAGTGTCAATGGACAAGGGCATCGGGATGGAGTGGGCAGACAGGGATTTCAGATTTTGGATGGAAGGAAATGTATGAATGAAAGCAGGAAAGTTTCAATATGTATTTGAGTTTCCTTTGGTTTAAATATTCATGGATTTTAATACGTTACAACTGGCTCATGTTGCCTCATGGTACCTCAGTGGAGCATCTGCTTATGGGGATGGTCATACTCCTCTTGCATATGGGGATGGTCATACTCCTCTTGCTATATCCAGAGGGCAGCACAGAACCTGGCAAAGGCAGGTGCCCCAAGTGGTGAATAGATGAATGCAGCATTTATTTTTATTTTTATTTAAAATATATTTTATAGATTTTTTACAGAGAGGAAGTGAGAGGGATAGAGAGTTAGAAACACCAATGAGAGGGAAACATCAATCAGCCCGATGCTCTATCCACTGAGCCAAACTGGTTAAGGCTGAATGCAACATTTACAACGTGATGTTTCACGTACTTATTTTTTTTTTATTCAAAATACGGTACAGAGGATGTGTTTGAATTTCTAGATCTTTATCATATACTTACAGATAGACTTGCTGATAGTTGTGCATTGAGGTTGTGTGAGTGTTAGGTTGTTATTCTCCCGTGAAGAGCTGATCTGAAGCCATGGAGCTTTATTTACCTGCTGTTCCTGAGGGCTGGCCCTTACTCCACCTCCCAGGGACCATTAGGTCCTGCAGGTATTCAACACGGCTCCCCGTGGAGCTCCCTTCCATGGAGGATGTAGCTGGCTCCACTCCTTCCTCCAGAAAATAAATGATGCCTTGCCTGCCAACTGCTGGCTACCTGGAATGGAACATGATTTTGCAGGGGAGAGAACACAATGGAAAAGGGGCATACCTACAGGAAATCTAGCTGCTCTGCAGTGAAGCGTATGGAAAAATGGAAAGAAAGGAAGCAGCTTACAAACTAGAATTTCATTTTGCGTGAGATTTTCTATTTGGGTCTCTCCCTCTTCCCCCAGCTCTGTTATATTATTAGTATGTTTTAATGTTTTATTTCCTGACTACCTGGTAATGTGCTTTTATATTACTGGTGTTTTGGACCCACTATGACTACCAGGAACAGATCCACGGGACAAGAACAAGGAGAAAAACTAGGTTTATTTCCTTATTCACTTCTCATCCTTTTGAGAAAGGAAGTCAGGAAAAGCTGCTTTCTATGCATACTTCTTTCACCCCCCACCCATTATTAATGATTTTTGTTAGTGGACTAATTAAACCATTGATTTTCCATTAAAATAAGAAATATGAACCATTCTTGTCTTGAATGACTTTTTTTTTTTCCCCTCTGTGAAAAATACAATTTTTACAGTAGGGAATATTTGCAAAAACTTACTAACTTTGAAGTCAAATATATGAGAACAGAAAGGGTTAAATTTAAAGGTCAACAGTTAGCACAGCTCATAGATGTGGATGAACAGGGGAAAGGGCGGGGGCAGTAATTTTTCTTGAAGGCTTTTATTTGGTAGCTCTGTCCTCATCACTAGCTTCTTTCACACATCCCTGAGGTTTGGTCAGAGCTGTGCAGACCACGCTGGACTTTTAATTGTATAGCAGGGAGAGTGTTTCTATTCAGATACATTTTGATGTGGCTTAAAAAGCCTTTTAATAAGTAGTAATTATACCATTTCTGAGATTCACGGATATGTTAAGACTCAAGGTTCCAATGGGAATTGGAAATGGTGTGAAACTTAGAAATATAGGGAGAAGGTGGGAGCAAGGCTCAGGGATGAAAGGACTGACAATATTTGTGGCAAGTATTACTTAAAAAAGTTAAGCCCTGCCCTAACAGGTTTGGCTCAGTGGATAGAGCGTCAGCCTGCGGACTGAAGGGTCCCAGGTTCGATTCCGGTCAAGGGCATGTACCTTGGTTGCGGTCACATCCCCAATAGGGAGTGTGCAGGAGGCAGCTGAATCGGTGTTTCTCTCTCATTGGTGTTTCTAACTCTCTATCTCTCTCCCTTCCTCTCTGTAAAAAAAATCAATAAAATATATATTTAAAAAAAGTGAAGCCCTGGCCAGTATGGTTCAATGGGTTGAGCATCATCTCATGTATCAGGAGGTTGCCAGTTCAATTTAGGGTTAGGGCATATGCCCAGGTTGTGGGCTCCATCCCTGGTGGGGGGCGTGCTGGAAGCAGCTGATCGATTCATGTTGTGCTCACATTGATGTTTCTTTCCCTCTGTCCGTGTCCCTCTCTAAAAATTAAAAACATTTTTCATTTAGCCATTTTGGTACAAAACTGTTCTGTTAAAATGTCCTTCTTCGGTTTGGTACATTGAAGGTACTCAATGAATGATTGTTAAACCTTATTTCTAAACCAAGGCCAATCCTCTTTTTCCTCTTCGATAGTTTCATATGTGGGCCCACAAATTACATAAAGGATGGTTGACAAACTTCAAAATAGCACTGCAGATTTCAGTAAAAATAATCCTATTTTTGAAGGAAAATGAGGTCAAATAAAAAACTTGATCAACATGCCGAGACCGGTTTGGCTCAATGGATAGAGCGTCGGCTTGGGGACTGAAGGGCCCCAGGTTCTATTCTGGTCAAGGGAATGTACCTTGGTTGCAGGTATATCCCCAGTAAGGGGTGTGCAAGAGGCAGCTGATCGATGACTCTCTCTCATCGACGTTTCTAGCTTTCTATCTCTCTCCCTTCCTCTCTGTACAAAATCAATAAAATATATTAAAAAAAACAAAAACAAAAACAAAAAACTTGATCAACATAAGTAGTGCCTTTAAAATCTCCACACAACTTTCCAGTGTTCTAGTTTTTTATTCTGTCTTTACCATCATGTGAATTTGGCAAGCTGCATTACACACTATAGAATTCAGTTTCCTCTTCTTTAAAATCAAGGAATTGGATTAATCTTTAAGGTCCATTTTAGACATGCTTTAGACATTTTTATTTTAGCCCCTCATTCACTAATTAAATTACTTTTATCAAGCACTGTAATGTAAAATAAAATTTTCCTCATTAAAAAAAATTTTTTTTACCAGTTTTTAAAAACAGTCTTGCATGTATTTTTTTTTTATTTTTTAATATATTTTATTGATTTTTTTACAGAGAGGAAAGGAGAGGGATAGAGAGTTAGAAACATCGATGAGAGAGAATCATCGATCAGCTGCCTCTTGCACACCCCCTACTGGGGATATGCCCGCAACCAAGGTACATGCCCTTGACTGGAATCAAACCTGGGACCTTTCAGTCGGCAGGCCGATGCTCTATTCACTGAGCCAAACCGGTTTCGGCTTTGCATGTATTTTCATTGTGGCATAGAGAGCATGACCTGACCTTTGGGAACACAGTCTTTGATTTCAGCACTGTAAATGGGAGGTGACAGAAGATTAAACCACTTGGAAATTGGCAAGACCTGAACTGAATCTTGATTGACAAGTACTGGCTTAGTGACCTAAGGCAAATTATTTACTCTCACTAAGACTCAATTTCCTCATCTGTAATGTGGAGATGATAATATATTTATAAAGTTATTATGAGTGTTAAATCAGATAATGGATGTAACTTGTCTAGCACAGAGCCTGGTTTATGGGAAACAATCAAAAGTAACTAATATTGTTGATATAACCTTTTTTTAAATTGCCTTTTTAAAATTACCATTTACACTTAGTGTTATTTTGTATTAATTTCAGGTATACAGCAGTGTAGTTAGACAATCCCATACCCTACAAAGTGTTCCCCTGAAATTCTAGCACCTGACCACGCCACTGACAGTATTTCCTATCCTGTACTTTATTGATGTAACTAACCTCTTATGTCATAAATCAAGACTATTTCATTCAAATATTTATTAAGTAAATGAATGACCAGAATGTTTTCCTGATGGAAACTGACCTAACTTGTTTTTTTATTTCTTGCAGATCTTATATTGCACTTTAAACACACCTAAAGTTGACATGGAAAAACTCTTAGGATCACAAATAGGTCTTGAAGATTTCATATTTGCCCACGTGAAAGGAATAAAAAAAGAAGTGAATGTGTATAAATCTGAGGATTCGCTTGGTCTCACCATTACAGATAATGGTATTGGCTGTGCTTTTATAAAGGTAAGTCTTAGACATTCCCTGTGAGACCTGAGGGTAACACTTAAGAAAACCTACCAGGTTAAAGACAGTTGGAAATGAACTTCAGGATAAGAGCCAGCTAAGAAGGGATGGATAGATTGATAAAATGTTTTAAAGACATCATTTTTTTGTTTACCCTTTCTTTGAGTTTCTTCTGTTCAGTTTAAACTTCCTCTAAGTTCTAGAATTTAGAACTTACCGAAAACCTGGCCCTGGTGCCTACTAATCCATATGAACACTCTTAGGTCTGTAGTTCACTAATATCTGATGATTTCCATTCTGATTTCCTGAGTTAGTGTGTTTCCAGGTGCACATACTTTTGGCCATCTTATTTACTTCTTTAAAAATGCTCTTCAAAATTTTCTAAATGAAAAGAGAGTATTATGGAGCTGCAAAGGCAAGAGAAGGAAGTTTGAAATGGTATGAAAAAACTCTAAGAACTGAGGAGTGACAAAAAGAGAAGTAGATTCATCCCTTAAAAATAACAGTTCTATTATTGTAATAAATATTATAGTTGTAAGAGCACTGACTTATCATGAACTTGGCACTTTGCATACATTTTCTCATTTAATCTTTATAATAGTTCTATTTGGTTGGTACTATGTTTTTCATTTTATTTACTTTTTTTTGTTGAGGTATAACAAATTTTTAATGTACAGCCTAATGAATATTTATATACGTAGTGTGTAACCACCACCCAAATGAAGGAAAAGTTAGTTTCTACCACCCAGAAGGCTCCCTTCCCAAACAGTATCTTTAGCTCTTCCCCACAAAGGTAGCCACTCTTCTGACCTCTATCACCACAGTTTTGTTTGTTCTTGAACATTATATAGGTAGAATCATATATTATGTACTCTACTGTTTCTGGCTTCTTTTGTTCAACATAATGCCTGAGATTTATTGATGGGCACTATTATCAACCTCTATTTTTATGGATGTAGAAAACAGGACCAGGAGATCTAAGTAGCTTGCTCTAAGTTTTTCAGCTGGACAAATTCAGGATTTGACTCCAAGAGATCTGACTCCAGAGCTGGCCGCCCTACTACCGAGCTTAGAATGCATGATAAACTTCATGCAACAGGGCATGCTTCCATGCCTGTACTTTGGCCGAATCCTGGATTTGCTGATGCACTGTCATCATTAAAAAAACAGTCTTAGGGAAGTTATCTTCTTAATTGTAAATAGTACCTTATTTAACTTCCCGTTTGATAGAATGGCTATTTTTAGCTCTGCAAAAGATATGACTGTGCTGAAGGTTAAGTGGGTGACCAAATGGAAAGTCTGTGAGTTGGAAAGTCATGTGGGATTATCTGGGGGGGGGGGGGGGGGGAGCTCAGGACATGGGGCACACGCAGCAATGCCTTTCTAATGTCAGCAGGGAAGGGCTTGGAAGTTTTGCAAACATGCGTGGATTTTTTTATATCTTAGCCTCTGATGCTCAGAGCTTTGTGTTTCTATTTTTTATTTGATGCCTTGTCAAACACGTGCCTGCCTCAGAGCTCTAGTCACTGGCCCCGAAGAGACAGAGAACATGGTGGCAAAGACAAGTGGCACATACACCAAACTGCTGACATATAGTTCAACTCAGAAGAGAAAAGAGATTTATACTGTGTACACGGTTGCCGGGATTTTCTAAAAATGGAAGGGGGATAATTTCAAACTTACTGAAAGGATATAGTAATAACATAAAGGACTCCTCTAAAGCCCTTTACTCAGATCTCCAGTTTCTACCATAGGCTACACTTGCTTTCTTCTTCTCTCTCTCACACATGTATTGTGTGTACAGGCACACTCATAGACATACATGTAATTTTCCCTGAACGATTTGAAAAAATAGATTGCATATGTCTTCTCTTTATCCCTTAATACTTCAGAATGCAGTTACTTAGCACAGTGATGTTCTCTTACATATAATTATATTACAACTATGAAATTCAGGAAACCTGTCAGCGACAAATGCTTTTAAACGAATCTAATGTGTCCATACTGCAATTTTACCAGTTGTCCTAATAAATTCATCTATAGCTTCCTCCCCAATATAGGTCCAAAATAGGATCATGGGTTTCATTTAGTTGTCATATCTTTTTTAGTCATCTTTATTTTAGAAAAGTTCCTCAGCCTTTTATAGAATATCCCTCAATTTGGGCTTTTCTGATTTTTTCTCATGAAAATTAGGTAAGTGATGTTGTGTCCTTCTGAGTGTACTACATCAGAAGGTGTGTCATGTTGGTTTGTCTCATTTATGATGTTAATTTTTGTCACTTGTCTAAGTTAGTGTTTGCCAGTCTTATTCACTGCAGAGTTATATTTTCTTTTGCAGCAAGTTGTAGGGAGATACTATGAGATTATGAAAATATCCTATTCTCTTACTTGTACCCCACAGGTTTTGCATCTATTGGTAGGTTTTGCTGGAATCTGTCTTTATTATAACGGTTGTAAAATGCCAGTTTTTCTAATTTTGTCATTTCTTACATATTTCTTTAAAACATTCTATTGAAAAAAGCACCCCACTTATTGTTTTGCTTATCTATTATCAGCACGGACAGCTGGTTTCTTATTTTATTCAGTGCGTTATAGTCCATTACTATTGTTTTCTTTGATGCTCACATCCTCTGAGAGTGGCCTGTAGGAATCCCCCTCCGCTGCTCCTGTATCCTTTTGACATAGCTCCTGTCAGTTTGGTGAGCCATTCTTTCCTTTTGGCACAGGATGTTCTAGTTTCACCTGATATGTTCTTTTCCCCAGGCCTGGAATCAACCATTTCTGTAAGGAGCTCTTATTTTTTTAGTGAGGACTAGTATTTCAAAATCAAGATTGGATACTTGTACTCATTCATTGCTGCTGGAGTGTCACTGTTTCTGGGTCCTTTCAGGGGCAGGGTTAAAAAACATGCATTTTAGAATTTATAAATTTACTAGAGGCCCAATGCATGAAATTCGTGCAAGAGTAGGCCTTCACAGCCACGGCTGCCTCTATCCCTCCCTTGCAGCCCAGGCAGCTGCCTGGATACTTCCCTCACATTTGTCCCGGAAGGACGCAAGGACATCTGCTCTAATTAGGATATTATGCCTTTATTATTACAGATTATAATGCTTACAATTATATTCCTGCCCCACAGAGTTCTTTTGGGTTTCCCCATACTTTTCAGAATAATTGAAATATTTTCTCAGTTGCTTAGTCCTACACTATACACAGAATACTTTTAGAATTGCTATATTCATACTATGAAGAATAGACCTATTAAGAAGAGTTTAGGATTTGTATGCATCTTTTGTCTTTAAACTAAATGGATGTATATAACCAAAGGATTCTATTCACACATTTCTGGGAATTGATTTTCTCCTGCTCCCATTGCCCCCATTAATTGTTATTTATTTGAAATTCTGTTGAATCCAATTGCTTTTCTCAGTTGAGGCTGAGTTATTCCTCTCATTCTCGACTTATTTCCCCCCCCCCCCCGAATATGTGAAATATTAACATTCAAAAGTCAAAACTATGTTAAAACATATTCAGAGATGTGTTACTTTCCCCCACCCCTCCTCCCTTCTATCCCATTGCTCAGTTCCCCCACCCGGTAGAAGTAATCAATTTCATTAATTTCTGGTTCACCATTTTCGAGTTTATTTTTGCCAAGATAAGCAGGAAAAAAAAAAGGGGGACTTTGCAAGAGCATGGTTTCTGTGCAAGGATGATATGTAATCTTCTCTGTATAGTTCCAGTTTTAGTGTATGTGCTGCTGAAGCGAGTATTTGATATGCTTTTAGCAGTGGCTGGAAGTTGGGTAGTTGAAGTCAGAGTAGGAGAGTGTGGTAGGGCCTCAGACAAGGGGAAGATCAGGAGGGAGGATTCCATGCCTAGGAAGGCAGTGCGTAGGAACATGACTTACAGTCAGATAGGCCTGCTTCTAGTTTATTTTTAACCACTCATTAACTTGCTGTGTGACTTTGGACAAGTCATTAAACCTCTCTATGCCTTCTCTCAAATGGGAATATTAGCATCTACTTTATAGGATTATTTAAGTATAAAATGATGACACATATGAGATGTTTTGCATACTTATAATTGATTAGAGGCCTGATGCACGAAAATTGTGTAAGAGTAGGCCTTCCTTCCTCTGGCTGCCAGCACCAGACTTCCCTTGCAGACCCGGCTTCATAGGGAAGGTTGTCCCAAAGGATATCCAGTCTAATTAGCATATTATGCTTTTATTATTATAGATAGCTAGTACCTGAATAGTAGTAATAATAAAAAATTATCACATAATTAAGGGGTGAGATCGATGCAGATAAATGTATTGAATAGTGCTCTTCAGGTGAAAAGACAACAGATTTAAACATTTATGATTTTAGTACTGAAGTCTCAATATTTCCCAGGAAAAATTCTCTATACTTATAATAGAGTAATGTGCAAATTGGTCAGGATGCTGTCATGTAAGGACCAATCAGCAGGAGGACAGGTCAATGGCAGAGAGCTATAGGAGGGTGGGACAGCAAGCTACATGCGGTGGAGGGCTATGAGTGGCGTTGGGTGCGGCGGCCAGCTGAGGCAAGTGGCAGCGAGCTACTTGTGCATGGATTTGTGCACAAGGCCACTAGTGTGTGTGTGTGTGTATAATTCAGAAAATTTAGTATATTTAAAAAACAAAATCTTTATATTCCTATAACATTTTAAGACTGGATTTGGCAAACATTTTCTATAAAGGGCAAGATAGTAAATATTTTAAGGTTCATTATACTTTAGGGTCACACACTCTCTGTTGCAGCTACTCAGCTCAGCCATTGCAGCACAGAAGCAGTTATATACAACGCTTAAATGATGAGCATAGATATATTCTAAATAAGTGCAACTTTATCTATAGGCACTGTAATTTAAATTTAGTATAATTTTCACATGTCACCATTATTCTCCCCCCCCCCACAACCATTTAAAATGTAAGAATCACTCATATCTCATGAGCTATATAAAAACAAGTGGCTATATGAGCCATTGTTAGCTGCTTCCCTAGTTTAAGAGAAGACTCATACTTTAATTCAAAACAGAAATAAGGGCTTATACCAGGTAATTAAGGAATGAGGCTAAATTAACTTAAGAAAACTAAATTTCTTTTGAATTAAGTGATTTATAAACAACCACAAAATGGTCATTATAGAATATCCTCTTGTAGAAATCTTTATGATTTGGGGTACTTTTACTTTAGTAGAATTAAGTTAATCACATTTTATTTAGCATGATCATTATTTTGAGAAATATGGTATTTATATATTTCTAACTTTTTGATCACTTAATTACGCAGAACTAACAGTCAGCAAGGTTGGAAATGTGCAAGTTCAAGGGACCAGAGGATTCTAGGATGGAAGTTAGAACATGTGAGAAGAGGCATGTAAAGCCAGAAGAGAAGTGGTGATCTGAGGAAATAGCTAATATTTGAGATCCGGAAGCTCTGATATGGATGAAGAGCAGCTTTAGGAGAAGTAAGCAAAAGTGAAGTGGAAAATGGGGCTGTCAAAAAAGAGATTTCAGAGTTCAAAGGTGATAGGTCATTTTCTCCCCCAGCTTTATTGAGATAAAATTGACATGTGTAACATTATGTAAGTTTAATCTGTACAGCATATTGATTTGATACATTTATGTATTGCAAAATGATTACCAAAGTGATAGATCATTTTGGACAGCTATAACCCAAAACTCTGCTCTTGGGGTCATCTCATCTGACTTTTTTTTTTTTTTTAAAGTAGATATTTGATCTTGGGTTAGTTAGATCTGTCTGATTCTTAGTGGTTTGTCAAAAGAGCATGGCGTTTTATAATTATACCACCTCCATTTGAAACCCAGTTCTGTTGTTTATTAGCTGTGTTATTTTGGGTAAGCCATGTTTCATTGTGCTTTGATTTCCTCATCCACTGATGGGATATTAAATATTCCCCTCCTAGATTTGTTGTGAGGACTAAATGAAATAATTATTTCCAAATGTGAATAAGGTTTGAGAACAGTGTTGGAAGTGTCAGCAGCTCAGATCTCAAAGTTGCTGACCGTGGCTGTGGGGCATGCAGCTCAAACAGCTTTGAATCTGGTGCTTCAGACTTTGGGGAGGGTGGGAAGCTGCCTTAGAGTTCTGCGGATGCCTGTGATGAGAAGACAGAGTTCTGTAAATATCTGGGGTGTAATAATGGAAGATACTATCATAATGTCTGAAATGGTTGGGAACCTCTAAGTTTAATAATGTTGTAAATTCCTATATTAAAAAATTTTTTTTTCATGTCTTCTTTGCTTTTTTCAGCAACAACCTCCATAGTCAGGTGAAGGAAAGTTCTGAGTGTTATAGTGAATGATATTAAGTGATGCAGTAAATATAAGTATAGAATTAATGCCTCTATTTACCCTTTCCTAGTCTTTTGTGCCTGAGTAGCACTTTTAGCAATATTATTAATCTCTATCAAATTATGGTTATGATTATCGAAGTATATTAGATTTCAGAAGTTTGTCTCAATTGTCACTTCCTTCTTTATCTACTTAGGAAGCTAAGGCTCAGGTACATGTAATTGATGGCTCCCACTTTGCTTTTGTTTTTGGTTCACCTTATGGTACTCTTCCTCCAACTTCCTTATGTTGACTTTCCTGTCTCTTCAGCTCAGATCCGTATCTGCTGCCCATGATGATTACATATGCTTTGACTTTTCTCTTGCTCACCAGGATTCTCACCTGCTGACTTCTGTAACTGCTGCTCTTCCCTCTGTATGGGCACTCTTCTGGTGGCTTCCGTGCCTACTCACAGGGCCAGCTGACCCTGGATTTCTGTTACTATGCCCATTAATTTACCAGTAAGATTCATGCAGGTCTTTAAAGACTTTTATTTAGTTAGTTTTATATAACTGCTTATTTTTAACAAAATTATAACCATGTCTTAAATGAAAAATTATATGTGAAACTGAAATCTGTATGGTACAGGTGATTGAGAAAAATAGGTTCAGAAGGTATCAAGAAATAACTTAGAATAAAAATTAAGAAGAAAGTCAAGAGTTACAGATTTTCACATTCTCTAGTGCTTTTAGAATGGTTAGGTGACAGAATATTAGGGATTTCTTTGGTTGAGAGTATTTCAGTTGTCCCCCATTTCTCCCCTTTTCCCCCCCTCCACCCATTTCCCACCTCATCCAAGGCCTTTTACTCACCATTGTCTGTGTTTATGGGCTACGGAGAGTTTTTGTTTGTCTGTTTCTTTGGATTCTAGGGTTCTGTTTAATCTGGTTTATGTTTCTGAGAGTGGTGTGTTGTAGTTACCCTTCGTTGTTTCCATAGCTTCTAAGGGTAATGTGCACTTATCATAAGACAATGCTAGTTAGATTATGATATTTCTGGTTTCTTTGCTTTATAATGAACTATTGTGATAATATTGATAAGCTCTGTTTGAATCAGCATTATTGTGTCATTGGCCTAAAGCATAGTAACTATTACAATGAACATAGCAGTGCTTTTAAAATTTCAGGGTAAAAAAGAAACTTGTGAGTTTTGGAATATTAGTAATAAAATTAAAAAATTAAAAATGCCCAACCTGCCCTAGCTGTTTTGGCTCAGTGGATAGAGCATCAGCCTGCAGAGTGAAGGGTCCTGGGTTCAATTCTGATCAAGGGCACATGCCCAAGGTTGCAAGCTTGCTCCCCAGTGCAGGAGGCAGCCAATCAATGATTCTCTCTCATCATTGATGTTTCTATCTCTCTCCTTTTTCCTTCTTCTCTGAAATCAATAAAAATATATTAAAAAAATAAAAATGCCCAACCTTCCCAGGTTAGTCTTTTACAACTTTTTTTTTCTTCTTTTGGCAATATTATGGAGATGCTGGGATACATTAGATAAATTTCTCTCTTAACTATTGGACACAGCGATCCATTAGCCCACTGATTCAGATGTTATTCTTCCACCTGGTGAGAATGAAGAATACTCATACTGTTATCACATAACTAGGGTCCTGGTGCATGAAATTTGTGCACCAGGGAGGTGGGATCCCTCAGCCTGGCCTGTGCCCTCTTGCAGTCCAGGAGCCCTTGGGGGATGTCTGACTGATGGCTTAGGCCCGCTCCCCCTGTGAGTATCTGCCCCCTGATGGTCAGTGTGTGTCATAGCAACCAGTCATTCTATCGTTCAGCTGATTTGCATATTAGCTTTTTATGCCTGAGGGATCAGGCCAAAACCAGCTCTCTGACATTCCCCCAGGGGTCCCAGATTATGAGAGGTTGCAGGCCAGTTCGAGGGACCCCACCAGTGCACAATCAGGGCCTGCAAGGGACACAGGAAGTTGGCCACCTGGAGAGGGACTGCGGGAAGGCTCCAGGGCATGTCCAGCATGTCTTGCTCAGTCCCGATCAGCCAGACCTCAGCAGCAAGCTAATCTACCAGTTGGAGGGTCTGCCCCCTGGTGATCAGTGCACATCATAGTGAGTGGTTCAGCAGCCTTAGCATATCATTAGCATATTATGCTTTTATTGGTTAAACAGATGAACAGATGACCAGACACTTAGCATATTAGGCTTTTATTATATAGGATAGCAGCAGCCCTTGCTATTCCTATCCTATTATTCCAAGGAAGGATTTGTGACACCTGAGGCTAATTATGGCCTTCATTTTGCTCCATTCCTTATCTCCATGGAGGAACTTGTCCACCCTTTACAGTGTTGTCATTTGTGCTGTTTTCTGGAGTTCCTATTCCTAAAATTCCTTCAGAAATTCTTAGTGCTCTCTTAGGGAGTCTTAACTCTTGTTTTGAGGCTGAAGTATTGTATCCAGGTAAGATAGATTTAAGAATAATCAATTTGAAATTTCTCTTTGACTCATAAGTTCTCCTCACCTGAAATATATAAGTGGAAAATGATGCTATAAAAATCATTCTTATTGGCTCTCCAAATGGTAAACACACCTGTCTTTTATTAAGTGTCAATTTTCTTAGCTAAGGTTGTATGAAGTCTTGAGTCACGGCATTTGTAGCGAAGGTTTAAAAAATATAGCCAGTAGAAAAAGCTCAAGCTCTATTCCTATGTAATGGGCTTCATGTTGAAATGATTTAATAATCATTTATGGAGGGACTCTTCTCTGCAGGCATTGTGCTAGCTACAGGGCATGCAAATGGTGAATAAGACCATCTCCATCCTTTGCAGGGCTGTCATTTGTGCAGTTTTCTGGAGTTCCTGTTCCTATTATATATTGTATGTTGTGCCTCAAGAACATGAAAAGTAATCTTACAAAATTTTAATTTACATTAAGCAATATCCTTATCTTTTTTCCAGAGAATTAAAGAGGGCAGCATAATTGACTCAGTTAAAACAATCTGTGTGGGAGATCACATTGAATCCATAAATGGAGAGAATATTGTTGGGTGGCGTCATTTTGATGTTGCTAAGAAGTTAAAGGAATTAAAAAAAGAGGAACTCTTTACCATGAAGTTAATAGAACCTAAGAAGGCATTTGGTAAGTTGGTTTTATGTGTGTGTGAATATTCCTTACCTCTGACATCTTTCTTTTTTAAAATCACTTTATTACCACCTATTTATATCCTACTTATACTTCTCTCTTTGTGCTGAATTGTTTTTTCTTTTTTACATTTTCTATTTATAAGTGTTTTCAATTACAGTTCATATTTAATATTATTTTGTATTAGTTTCAGATGTACAGTATAATGGGTAGATACTTGTCCCCCCACCCTGAAATTTCCAGTTTCCCTAGACTTCACTCTCTAAGGGAAATGAGTACTTGTGGTGTGGTGCCACATGCTTCTGGAGTATCATTTAAGAACATAGGAAATAATAGATAGTACTGCTTACAAGGAAATCAAACATTGAAGGGCAAAAAAAACAACAACACACACACACACACAAAAAAAAAACGGCTTAGAAGGACATTTTCTAAAAAAGGCGTTTGGAATTACCGAGTCTTTGAGGTTTTTTTTTTTTTTTTTTTTTTAATATATTTTATTGATTTTGTATAGAGAGGAAGGGAGAGAGATAGAGAGTTAGAAACATCGATGAAAGAGAGTCATCGACCAGCTGCCTCTTGCACACCCCCTACTGGGGATATGCCCGCAACCAAGGTACATGCCCTTGACCGGAATCGAACCCGGGACCCTTCAGTCCCCAAGCCGATGCTCTATCCATTGAGCCAAACCGGTCTCGGCGAGTCTTTGAGTTTGATGTGATTGTTTCAAGCCAAGAACAGCACGTTGTGTGGTGTTCATCCTCCTAAGCGGTTCGATTTTTATAAAGCTCTCTAAACTGTACTAACTGTCATTCCTGGACCACAACAGAAAAACTTCAGTTACACACAGAAGTGGCATTTCAAATAGCTGTCTGGTCTATTTTAAAGACTTCCTTCAATACTTTCCCTCCTTTGGCATTCTGAATTGGCAGGGTGGGATGGTATGAAATTACTTTGGGGTGACATCTGTACTTGCTTGGTTTTAGCCATGGCAGCTGTGTTCCAGCGCTTGTGCAAACCCCCAGGGCCACCTCATCCCCAGGAAGAGGTGCCAGCTTCCCTCAGTACCCAGCACTATTTTAATAAGCCCAATGACGGCCGAGTGTTCATCAGGGTGGAAATATCTTCAGAATTATTCTGGGCCTGCCCTTCCTCATCCATGACCCCACCCACTTGATGCTCTTCCCTTTGCTCAGAGAACAGAAATATTCCTTGTGGCTTCACTAATGGCTCTTTCCTCAGGGTAGTTAATGACCCTGATGGGAGGATGCAGTGAGTCTGGGGAATTACACTTCTTCCTTGAGCAAGAAAGTGGCAGGTTCTACCCATCTGGAATTGGAAAATGTTTTCTGCTTCCGTGTGGTTCTGTGTCATTTAATAGAAATACAGTATAGGTCACATTACAGATAGAGATCCAAGAAGATGTAAGGAAAGAGTGCTTTCTGCCAGTGCTGCTCTAGAGGGACCGCTCTGGAAACCACGGCCATGGATAAGGTGATGCTGCGCGGTGCATTGCAGCATCTGAGCTCGCTTCTCACAGAGGAAGGGGGGCCAGCACTTGGATTTCTATCCAGCAGCTCCTTTTGAAAGGGCTTTGCTTGGTAACCAACTTCCCAGGTGTCAGAATATATAAATTGATAGCACGTAGACAGGTTGAGAGAAATAGTATTTGATTGATTTATTATTTAATTTTTTTTAATTTTTTTTTTTTTATTTCAGAGAGGAAGGGAGAGGGAGAGATAGAAACATCAATGATGAGAGAGAATTATTGTTCAACTGCCTCCTGCATGCCCCACACTGGGGATTGAGTACATAACCCAGGCATATGCCATGACCAGGAATGGAACTGTGACCTGATTTATAGGTCGATGCTCAACCACTGAGCCATGCTGGCTGGGCAGAGATAGTATTTGAGTTAGACTCTGTAAGTCAAAATCATTCTCACAGTACAGCCCAAGGATTATAATTTTCTTTCTACCAAGAATATAATTTATCTCTGTCTCATAATCTTGTTTTCCAGAATCAACGTTTTCCTATTTTTTCTTTGTTGCCTCATAAGAATTCCATGAATAGATTTGAGAAGAACACTGGGTACAATTTTCCTAAAGAAGATATATTATTTCAGCATCCCAAATTCTGGTGATGCTGTGGGTTAGGTAGGATATCTGGAGGTTGATATTGGAGCAGTGACAGATTTTTATTTTCCAAGGATTCTATGGCAGTTTATTTTAACACAACATAAGTCTGCTGGTTTACATGCATTTTCCACTCTGTGGGTTGGTCCTTGCCTCTGGGCACCAGCCTGGGGACTTTTCTCTTAGATGTAGACCTTACTGCCATGCCATTCTTTAGCCTTTAATTTTACAGTTTATCTTTTTGCCTCTGAGATAAAGGCAACACTACACCTTTGTTCCACATCCTCTGGCTTCATCCCAGCACGTCACTCTTTGCCAGGGAGAGTGTATACTGGCATATACATCTGGAGGTACTTGGGTGACTAGGCTTCCCCCAATTCTCTTGGTCCTAATCTTACTTTTTGCTATGTTTTCTTCCTTCCTTTGTTTTTCTAGCATTATCCTGGATGCATTGACTCAAATTTCATATTTTGTTTTTATTTTAAATGATTATTTGACTCTCTGCCATCTTGGATTTCTACCAGGAGAAAGGGCCAGTCTAGGTGAGGTAGAATTTTTCTCTTCAGATTCAAATAGGCCATATTGGCTGAAGCTAAGTCCTTTCTGGAATTTTACCCAAAGCTGACAGAAATGGCCATACACTCCAGTGTTTTCCTACCAATTTCCGTAAAGAGTTAGTCTCAGAAGCATGTGGACTGTGTGTGTCCCAAAATACAGGAGGGAGTAGTGTAGTTAGCTGCCTTGTAATGGAGTAACATGGATGATGAACACAACTCAGCTATGAAGAGGGGCCTCCTCCCTACCTGCTCCCATTTCCATAGTTAGGTTTACCACTAGTCATATCCCACTTCTAGGGGCCATTATATGCGACAAGATTTTTTGAGGACTATAGACTAAACACTATGTAACTTAAGGAAATACGTTTTTCTCTAAAGTTTAACAGGTAGATCTCAGAAACAAAGACTGTTGATCAAGCTGTGGGAAGCTTAGGAAACAAGGTTGTTTCAGGGATATCTGAACCAGAGACCCATCATTGTATCTGCTTAATTGATCCCTTCCAATTATTTTCTGCCTTCATGTCCCTCTGCTCATGATTCAAATTCCTGGGATAGAGGAGGTCACATGCCCATCTTGATAGTGGGAAGGCAAGTTATATAATTGACAGGCTCACCAAAATCACACAGAACAGTGAAGGGGAAGTTTCCTTTTGGCTAGGAAAAAGGCAGATGCTCATATTACCATTTCTCCTAAGCTGTTACCTTTTGGCAGAGCAGTGTTAGTTTTCTCTTGACTTTGAATCTGACTCCACTCATACATGGTATAATCAGTCTGGGTGTATCAGAATGAATCTGGAGGGATGAGTTGGCTTTGGGTGACTGGTCTTAAAGGTTTTTCTGCTAGGTGTTGGGTACTATAAAAATGGTTGTCTGATAATGGGCTATCTAGAGACCATGATAGCATCAAAGCATTTTTTCAAGGGAAAGGGAAAGCCATATTCTTCTTTATATTGGCCACCAGATTTAGGAGGGGCTGTGCCCTACAGATATGGACTATACGTCTGGGAAGGTCCTTCATTTATGTATCACACAAATAATTTGAGAAGCTGCTTTAGGTACTCTGCTAGTCATAACAGATGCTAAGAAAGAAGACTAACTTATAGATTTTGTCTTTTGAGGGCCTCACAGGAGGCTGTTATATACTGAATTGTGTCCCCCTAAAATCCCCGTGTTAAAATCCCAATTTCCAGTACCTCAGAATGTGGCTGTATTTAGAGATAGGGTCTCTAAAGATGTAATTAAGTTTAACTGAGGTCTTTAGGGTGAGCCCTGATCAAATGGACTGATGTACTTATATGAAGAGGAAATTTGAACCTGGAGACATAGAAGAAGAAAGCCATGTGAACATGAAGATAGTCATCTGCAAGCCAAGGAGAGAGGTCTCAGAAGAAAGAAACTCTGGTGACACCTTGATCTTGGACTTCCAGCCTCCAGAAGTATAAGAAAATAAGTTTCTGTTGTTTAATCCAGGTGTTACTTTGTTGTGGCAGTCCTAAGAAAGTAATACAGGGGTCAGTAAGCAAAAAAAGCAGATACGGTGCAATTTCTTTGACTATGACAGTAGATCATGGGCTCCCTATCAATCTGAGAGGTACAGGTTGGTAGTTTTGCAGTCCTTTTGCCTTGGTAGATGGCAAAAACATACTACTGATATATTTTCATTCAATAGATATTTGAGTAGTTAGTATATGTTGGTTTTAGGGTGCTAGTTGTTGGGATAATAGTCACTGTTGCTGAGAGCCTACTCTATTCCATTGCCATACTACATGCTTGGTATATTCATGAATGAGATCCAGTTCTTGCCTACAGGAAGTTCCTGGCTAGTGGGAAGAGATGGATATAAAAAGAAATAAATTCAATGAAGCTCTTAGAGGTGCTGAAATGTATTGGAGGTATAAAACACTTAGGAAACACTTTCTGGAGAAGGGATTTGAGCTGAATCTCTTATTTTTAAATATATTTTATTGATTATTTTACAGAAAGGAAGGGAAAGGGATAGAGAGTTAGAAATATAGACGAGAGAGAAACATTGACCAGCTGCCTCCTGCACATCCCCTACGAGGGATGTGCCCGCAACCAAGGTACATGCCTTGACCAGAATTGAACCTGGGACCCTTCAGTCTGCAAACTGACGCTCTATCCACTGAGCCAAACTGGTTAGGGCTGAGCTGAATCCTAAGAGAGTCTTGCTCAATGAACAAATTAAGGAAGGTTGTTCTAGGGGGTAGGAACCAAAAATCAAATATGCAAAGGTATGGAGAAGTATATATCTGGGAATATGATATATAATATTTGGCCATTCGGTCAATTTGCATATTATGCTTTTATTATTGTAGATAAAGAGTAGGTAATGGAAAACTAGTGAAGGGTTTTAGGTAGGGGAGTACCATATGAGACTTGCATTTTAGAAATACTTTGAAGACTGTGTGCAACAGTGGGGTGGGCTATGAGAGAGAGATTAGGAAATCCATAAAGATTCAATTGTGTTACTTGAGAAGAAAATAAAATTCTGAATTTAGACATAGAGATAAAAAATGGTTCAGAGGAATAGACAATGGTTTGCTGGCACCATTTGTGCATACCTCTTCAGCTTCATGTTCAGTGACATCAAGTTGGTTGTTTAAAATTGGCTATGGTGGGGTGTTTACACATCACAGAAATAAGAAAGTGCTATAAATTGGAGCTTTGTCGCCTGGAGAGGTGATTGTTAAATATTTACCTGCATACCACTCAGTGTTAAGAAGGTAGAATTAGTTACTCATTGGATGTAGAAGTAAAGGAAAAGAAATTGCAAATGATGACTCACAGATTTGTGGCTTGTGTGAGGGATTGGCATGGTGCTATTCTTTGAAATGAAGGATTCTTTAAAAAAAGATTTGAGTGAGGAGATAGAGAAGAGGTTAAACTTATAGTACAATTTTGGATCATAAAAATTTTAAATCTGTATGGTAATTCTGTTGGATGTTGAGAACAGAGGTCTAGGGAATGGGATTTATGAATATAGTTGTATGCTGTTTAACAACAGGAATACATTTTGAGAAGTGTTATTACAGTATTTTCCAGCGTATAAGACGACCCCCTAATTTTACAGTTAAAACATAGTTTTAGGCCTATATTCGCTGTATAAGACTCCCCCCCCCCCCCCCCCCCACTTCAAAGAAAAGATTTATTTTGCCATCAAGATCTGCAGGTAATTTTTGTGCAATTTTGGTCTTTTGCCCCCGATTTTCGGTTGACTTTTTTTCATTTCAAAAGTCGTCTTATACGCCAGAAAATACGGGGTGACTTTGTGGTTATGCAAACATCGGAATGCACTTGCACAAACCTAGATGGTATAGCCTACTACACACCTAAGCTACATTTTATGGCCTATTTCTCTATAGGTGAGGAAAAATAAACTCTCCTTTACTCTTTAAGTTGGTGGATTTTAGGTAGGAAGCCCTGATTACCCCTCAGGAGCAGGGGGAGTGGAGAAGCTGTGAGGGTCAATCGGGGCTAGCAGCAGGTGTGAGTCCTGGGCAAGACTGTGGTGTGGGGAAGCAAAGAATTTTCAGTAACCAGCAGAGGCTTGCCCTGATGACAGTCACTGGCGTCTACCTTTGTCTGGTGCCCCTGCTCACCTGCTCCACCATCCCACTGAGGCCAATGCCTGCCATGTTCCACACTCTGCCACTTGCTGCCAACACCTACCATGTTCCACATGCGCCCCCTGGTGGCCAGTGCATGTCATAGCAACCGGTTGTTTGGTGTATTTGGTTGTTCTGCTGTTTGGTCTATTTGTATATTAGGGTTATATCTATCTATCTATCTATCTATCTATATCTACATATCTATATCTATATCTATATATCTATATATCTATATATCTATATATCTATATATCTATATATCTATATATCTATATATCTATATATCTATATATCTAGATACCTAGATATATAGATATAGATATAGATATGTGTATCTATATCTATTTATCTATATATAGATATTATATACTTATGGGTCATGATATAATACACATATTTCTCACTCTGTGCCATTGCAAAAAAACATTTGAAAACCACTGGTTTAAATGACTCCCTTATTGAAAGTCTGTAGTTTAATGGGAAATCTCCCCTATCCAGCATGGTTTCTCTTGGTCAGCTGCTTTCTGACCCAAATTTTCCTTCTTCTAGCCATGAGTTGATGGCAACTGTCCCAGTCCTTATCAAGTAGCGGCTGGAATGTCTCTGGTGCTATTTTTTTCTTTTTCTTTTTTTTTTTTTTTTTTAAGGGCATGGCTCACTTCCTTCCCTCTTTTGCCAATGAAAAGGAACATGTCTCCACAATGAGCTCAACCCTGCAGAGTTTGCCCTGTAAACCCAGATTTTCCCAAAGCTATGAAAATTCACTCTTCCATTTAACTGGCTTTGGGACCAGACTGGCTCAACTGGTTTGTTTTCCTATGAGGCCTTTTAATGGCAGAGAGATAATTATTAAATGTATGAGGCTTTGATTCCATTGTACTTAGAGGAATCTCTGTATGGTTTATCCTGGAGCCTTTTTAAAACTTGCAGTTGTTGCTCTTCATGGAAAGAGGTTTGTGGAAAGAGGTCTGAAATGTTTCTGTAAAGTGTTTTGAAAGTGAGAAAGGGAATTGAAAGAAAGTTTGCTTCCTAAAGCGCGGGTAGTCTTTATTTTGGGGCTAGATTTTGTAACAGCCCTCTGGCCTCTGTCTTCTTTTAGAGGCTTCATTTCTGGGCTATGTGTCCATCGGAATAGGATGTTCAGTATGTGAATTATGTCTGAGTCCTTTGAGTCACTCACAGCTGGAACACTCGGACCTCAGCTTGGTGATTCAGCTTAATGGATGCACTTGTTTTTAAAGATTAAATACACTGGATTTGAAAGAGAAACTCTGGCTTTTAAGTTTTGTATGACTTTTTAGATATCTCACACATTTAGATATTTCAAACTTTCTATTATTCATGCTATTTCAAACAACAAGTGTTTGTGGTACCTTTTCACATATATTGATCTCTATCAGATATCCTGGGGAATATGGACAAAGTTACGAAAGAGACAACAAAAGTGCAAGTCATTACGTACATACACTCTGCCACATATGGCTGATAATGTGGCATCAGGTGAATTAAGGTAACCTTTCTTTGCTTTGGTTACCACACACATAAAACTGAAGATGAGGATAGTATCTGCTACACTGGGCTGTTGTGCGTTTTATTTATTTATTTATTTATTTATTTATTAACATTTTTTTTTTATTAAGGTATTATATGTGTACATATGTTACCATTTCCCCCACCACCATTCCCATACATGCCCTCCCTCCCCTGTTGTGCATTTTAAAATGACAAACATCTGTAAAAAGTCATAGAACAGTCCTTAATGCAGAGTAAGTCCAATAAATGTTAGCTGATGTTACTACTGTTATTATGAAGGTATAACCTTTTCTTTAAGTAGTGAATTTAGAATCAGGATGAACCCATATGAAACAGGGAAACCAATGTGGGTGAGTTGCTGATTAGCAAGTGTTGATTGAGAATTCTGGTACTCTTCCAGATCCTGGAAAGACAGATGGTAATATCACATCTCATATCAAACAGTGAATATATCAGTCTATCATTGTCATGGCTGCGATTTACTTTTCCAAGTACTTGCTAAGTAGGAAATCATTTAATCCTCACAACCATTCTAGAAGGGTAAGCAATTTATTCCAGGTTTTGTGGCCAGTGAGGGAGGCAGGCTTCTAACCTAGGCAGTGAGTCTCTGGAGCCAGCTCTCTCAGAACTATGTGTTGTCAGCACATTCGTTGTCCTCCAGGAGCTTGTAATTTACATAAAGGAGCGGGTGTGTTAAGAGTCAAGTAATCAAAAGAGGGGGCATCTGTAATTAAGAGTCAAGTAATCAAAAGAGGGGGCATCTGTAATACTTTCAGCAATAAACATAGATTAAAAAGAAAAATCAAGTAATTGCCCTGGCTCAGGTAGCTCAGTTGATTAAAAATGTCCCCATACATCAAGGCTGTGGGTTTGATCCCCGATCAGGGGACAATACAAAAATCAACCTGTAATTGCATTAGTAAGTGGGACAACAAATCTCTCTCTCTCCCTCTCTCTCTCTCTCTCTCTCTCTCTCTCTCTCTCTCTCTCTCTCTCTCACCAATAAAAAAAGAATTAAGCAATTCTATTAATAGCAGTGATAGCTATCATTTATTGAATGCTTATTAGAAGCAATATGGTGTTGTGGTCTAGAGCATAGACTCTGGGTTTAATTCTGTCTCTGCTGCTGATTACCTGTGTGATCTTGGACTAGTAACTTACTCCCTCTATGCCTGTTAATCCATAAAGTGTTGTGAGGATTAAATGAGTTACTGTATGTAAAGTACTCAGGATAGTGCTTGGCACATAGTGCTGCATAAATATTAGTCATTGCTACAAGGACCACTACTCTTAGGGCTTGATTTAATCCTCATGCCATTCCTATGAAGTTTTCCAGATAAGTGACTGAGGCTTTGGGCAATGAAATACCTCACTGAGGTCACTCAGTGGTGGGCGGGAAGTGCAAGGTCAACACTCCGGTCCTCTTTGCTCCCCAGGCTGGTGCCCTTAATGTTATGTGTTACTGCCTTTTTAGAACTATAATATGTGCTGTAATGCAGATTTAAGCAAAGTGGAATTCTGTCGACCTGTCCATGATTGGGAGGGGTTCTAAAGCTTAGAGTGTGAGGGAGGCTGGGATAAGTGGTAATATTGGGAAGGACTTCCCCAAAGAGAAAGCCATGGGACACAGGATGTTTGGCAGGTCCCACTCTTATCAGGGACCAGTGTCCCATTCCCATGTAACTTCCCTTTCGAGGTGACAGGACGTTAGTTGCATGGGGTTGTTAGAGCTGTAAGAGCCGTGGCCTTGCAACCTGAGGTGAAAGACTCCTTGGGTTTGGCACACTGACTTTGACAGAGAGCTTCAGGGTAGAATCTGTGTACACTCTGAGCCTAAGATCAGCCCTCCAGATCTTTTTTTTTTTCATTAAAAAAAAAAATTTATTGATCCTTCACAGAGAGGAAGAGAGAGGAATAGAGAGTTAGAAACATCGATGAGAGAGAATCATTGATCAGCTGTCTCTTGCACACCCCCTACTGGGGATGTGCCTGCAACCAAGGTACATGCCTTTGACTGGAATCGAACCTGGGACCTTTCAGTCTGCGGGCGGGCTGATGCTCCATCCACTGAGCCAAACCGGTTTCAGCACCTCCCCCTCCCCCCCCCCCCCCTACCTGCCCCAGATCTTGAGAAGGGGAGAGACTTCTCAAGCATAACTAAGACTCAATTTCTTACCAAACCTGTGGTGCAGGGAGCTTAAAGTCAGGTTCAGTCTGACATTTTTTTCCCCCCCCAGGATTGTGGAGTAAAATTTAAATCCACTACAGAAATTTAAATGGGTATTCAGAAAAGGGAAAGATACCAGCAGGCTGGACTAGGTGAGAAAGATTCCTAGAGAAGATTGCACCTGAACTTGGCCGTGGAAGGATGGTTTCCTATGGGAAGTGTTCAGGACAGTAAAGAGTCTAGCCTTGGAGGGACTGCGCCAAATCAGGCTGCAGAAGTAGCTCCAGGCCACAGTCAGAGGAGCTCGGAAAACTAGGAAGGGGACCTGAGCTTGTCTTAGAGGATAACAGGGAGTCATTTTGATATTAGAACTAAAGAATGACATGATTTTAAGGAATTAAGCCCAGAGGAACAATGAAGCCATATTTGGTTAGAGGAGATACCATGTAAGAGGTCACTGCAACAGTTCAGGGGTAAATGATAAGGGCCGGGATTAGGGGCAGCAGTGGGATTTCAAAGAAAAGAAAAAGTCCTGGGTAATACTGTAAAGGCAGAAATGGGGGTTGAGGTACACTGATGCTCTTTAGCTAAAGCAGACAGGAAAGTTGAGAAGAACCAAATGTGACTCCCAAGATTTCTACCCCGAGAGCCTGTGATAAAAGTGATAACTGGAAATGAGGCAGTTGGGTGTAGAAATGGTTTGGGGAATGTCAGGCAGAAAAGTTCAGTTTGAGATGTTTTGCATTTTATCTGACATTGGCACTCTTTTTCATGTATTTTTGTTGTTGTTGTTGTTTTTTTGGCAAAGGTTTAAAGTGTTCACAATGACAAATTTTGCCAGTTAATCTTTTTATGTCAGAGTTTGTTCTGCCCTTCTTATATCTAGTTAGACATGCCTTTGGCATCTACCACAAAGACTGTATGGAAAGAGATAAATGAAGAGCAAATTCTTTTGTGGGGTGTGGCAGATGTGTTAGATGAATTCTGAGAGTAACTGATACATGTGTTTCCAATGTAAAGACCCAGCTGGACAAATACCCTGGCTAAATATACACTCTTTTCTACTCTAAGAATATCCAAACTTGTAGAGAATTTTTATAAAAACTTATTTGAGCAAAGCAGAGAGTACAATGTGTTTAAAAGCAAGATCTCAACAGACTGAGAAAGATGCTTCTCAGGATGACCATTGCACCTTCTTTTCTGCATTCGGAATTAAGGAGGGAACAAAAAGAAGGTTACTGAAGATGAAAGAAAACAAGGTGGGGATTGGATTACACTTGCAGTGTTTCCCAAACTTTTGACATGTGTGTACCCCTTCTATAATTTTCGTAATGCTGAGTACCCCTCGTACTCATGAGAACGTAGAATTAGGCGCAGCTAAGCACGGTGCAGTGCATATCCCCACCAAACTCTTCCCGTACCCCTGGGGGTACGTGTACCACACTTTGGGAAACACTGGATTACAGGATAGTTAACAGGGTTATGTGCACTTTCGAGGGTGGTTTCTCTTCTGAGGGGTCTGATGAGAGGCATTTTAAAGGTGTGTTCACCTGCCTATGCTGGTTTGGCTCAGTGGTAGAGCATCGGTCTGCAGACTGAAAGGTCCCAGGTTCGATTCCAGTCAAGGGCATGTGCATTGGTTGCGGTCACATCCCCGGTGGGGGGTGTGCAGGAGGCAGCTGGTCTATGTTTCTCTCTCGACGTTTCTAGCTCTCTGTTTCTCTCTGTAAAAAATCAATAAAATATATTTAAAAAAAAAAAATAAAGGTGTATTCACCTAGATGCATGGAAACAATGGACTTGCTTAAGGCAAAGATAAACCTTTTATCAAAGAAGTTATTTGTCTGGGGCATGACCTGCCCATTTAGGAACTTTTGATCACATTACTCTATGAGGTTATTTTCTGCACAACCTCTTTTCATCCACATTGTAAACTCTCATTAATAGAAAATTTAGTAAATGCTCACGTTTTTAATCTGAGAAAAGTGCAATTATCATAATTTATAATACTAAAATCATTGTAATCTGTATTTCCCAAGACACCCTAAACAGTGATTGACTTCTTAGAATGATGTTTAAGGAGCATTTAGAATGAATATCAACTATAGAGTAGAAGGTAGACAACAGCAGTCAGCTGGTTGTTTTTTTAAAAAAAATATATTTTATTGATTTTTTACAGAGAGGAAGGGAGAGAGATAGAGAGCTAGAAATGTCGATGAGAGGGAAACATTGACCAGCTGCCTCCTGCACAACCCCCACCGGGGATATACCTGCAACTAATGTACATGCCCTTGACCGGAATTGAACCCGGGACCTTTTGGTCCGCAGACCTACGCTCTACTGCTGAGCCAAACTGGTTTCGGTGGCAGTCAGCTGTTTTTAAGTTTAGCAATTAAAATAGGAATGTAGTATGAAGAAATAAAAAATGATGCTAAAATGTAAGTGGCTTCCTTAATTTGTTGAATAGTATGAGTATAATATAACTTATTATAAAAACAGCAATGATACCAATAATACATATTTTATCAGAAAGTATTTGTAAAGTGGTAGTTATATAATTGTAGGAAAATGGATTTAAGAAATTATGCTCAAGCTCTGGCTGGAGGCTCAGTTGGTTTGAGTGTCATCCTGATATGTCCAGGTTTTGGGTTTAATCCTTAGTCAGGGCACATATAAGAATAAACCTGTGAACAATGGCTGGGTAGCTCAGTTGACTAGAGGATCGCACCCTGCCCCTCAACTCCCTCCCCGCCCGTGCCTGATATACCAACGTTGTGTGTTGATTCCAGGTCAGGGCACATATAAGAATCAAGCAATGAATACATAAATAAGTGGAACAACAAGTATCTTTCTCTCCTCTCTAAAAAAAATTAAAAAAAGAAAAGAAAAGAATCAACCAATGAATGATTAAAATAAGTGGAACAACAAATTGATCTGTCTCCTCCTCTCTTCTCTTCCTCTCTCCTCTCTCTCTCTCTCAAGTCAATAAATTAAAGAGAGGAGAAATTATGCTCAAAATTGTGGTTGGAGTATGTTTTCAGAAAATGTTAAGTGGAGGATAAGCAATTCTTGTTATGTATGAAAAAAAAGTTTGATATATTAAGTGAAAAGGCAGATTATAAAACAATGTATAGTACTATCCCATTTGTAAAAGCTATCTTTAAATGTAGAAGAAAAATGACTTACAGTGTATGCATGTTGAAATGTTAGTATTTATCTTTACATGTTGAGCTTATTATTAATTTCTTTCTTTCTTCAGGCTTCTTGTGATTTTTACATTTTAAATATAAAATGAACAGATTAATTTTCATAACCAGAAAACAATTATAGCATTTGCTAAGAAGTAGAGAAACTGAATCATTCCACTTTCAGTGGCTTTATAATTTCTAACTATATGATTATTCTCATTTTAAACAGTTTTCTTTAATATTATTATAAATGGGTCCCATATTAGAAATGTGGTAGAATATTACATTGTATTATCTCTTTAAATTGCCAGGATTGTTTTTGTAGTACTTTTAACTTTTGAAAGGCCAGGGGGAAATATGTGTAATAAATCATAATAAAAGTTAAATTCAATTTATTAGTTTTGAATTCCCATGATAAAATCATACTGTGGAATAAAAGAAGTATAAAAGGGTAAAAAGAAAATATTTTAGCCATCACTCTTTAAAAAAAACACTTCCATATATTAAAATTTATAGATCTAGAATCTGTTTTTTAACATAGTTCCCTCTGAGTTAAAGATATGCACCTTCTTCCTAGACATACACATTAACTGTTTGCCTGTAGTTTCAGGGAGTTATAAAAACACAGCTAAGTGTTTCTCAAATGACACTTTAACCAAAGAACAAAGAGATTTTGGGTACAGTTATTCTACTTCTGACACTTGTCCTACAGTGTTCATCTCACCAAAGGAACAGTGAAGAGCAACTTGGTGTGTTTTTTGTGGGGTTGGTTCGTGTGTTGTCAGACCTCATGATCCAACAGACAACTGATGCCTTGCACACGTGGCTTCCTCTTGCTTCCTTTTTCTTGCTTTTTATCTGTCCCAGTACCGCTTTAAAACTCGACATACCAAAAATCCATAGCTATTCTAAAGAAATCTGAGAAATTTTGGAGAGAGGAAGGACACATGAACAAAGGGAATGTACAGTTAAAATGTTGAATTCTGGGATGTAAGTGAGGTTTTGTCAAACTGTTCTGAGAAAATGTGTGTGTGTGTGTATGTATTGTATGTATGTTGGTGGTGAAAGTAGGGTAGGAAGCACATGAGCTGTCTATAGATAGAGCCATTTGTGAGTGTCTAAGCTCATAGTATTGAATATGCCAGTCTCCAAGAGAAACTTAGAATGTGAGTTTTTTTTATGAGAAATCTTTTAAATTAGATATGCATTAAGGCTGTGATTATATATGGAGGATAATAGAACTCTGATTTGTGTCCAACTTTTAAAAGTTGGCAACTAATTAAAAAACCAGAGAACAATGCATATGTCACAAACATGACTAGGGACCACATGTAACTATGGACTCCTTGTTTGCAGCCTTGGCCTAAGACAATTGTCTTTCATTCCCGAGTCCTTTGCTCTGGTGGCATCTGTGCACACTAAGCTCCTCAGGTATTCAGAATGAAGAAGGTTTCAAGTGAATCATTCCCAGGAGGAGCAGAGGCCTAGTGAGCCAAAAGTCAACCCACTGGGAGTGACTCTGAACCATAAGCCCTCCATTCCTTGCTTTTGGAGTCTTTGCATCCATGGCCTGGAAACTTTTTCCTTCTCCTTCCTTTTCCCGCTTAGTTTTGCTACCTTAATCCTGGATGTTTGGGTTTCTGCTTGGACATCACTTCCTCCAAGACGTTTCAGGCTCATGAGAATGAAGCATGAAAGCCCACTGCGACCTTTGACACCATCCCTCCTATGGATTACTAAATTGAGATGATGACATCTGTTCCTTGTGAATTTCATGAATGTGAATCAACCTCCGAGACTCAGGTCTGCTTTGGGAACACTGGGAAAAAAGGAAAAGACAAGAAAAGTAAAGCATCCCTGAGCCTGTGATGCTGAGGAACATTGGTGGCCACAAGATCTGCCCCGAGTTGCTATTTGGCCACTCTTTTGATGTTTCTCGTGACATGTAACTCCAGAGGTGGAAGTTACAGACGTGGATGAGTGAATTTGGTGAGGTAGCTTAGTTCACCCTATATGGGTGGCTAAGGGAGGGGGCTGCATGCTTCCTTTTCTATAATGGAGCAGTGATATGTGTGGGCACTTGCTCACGTGATGTCATGTAAGCCTAGTGGGATTTTGTGTGTGGGGGGCCTCCAGGGCTGAGGGCCCCCAGAATGAGCCACTTGGTGGAGTCTGAGAAGAGCAAGGGGAGGGTTATCGAATACAAAGGTCTCTTTGTATCAAATAGAGACCTTTGTATTTGAAGTGACAGTTTTCTGAATAACGGAAGAGAGACCTTTGCATGTTTCTCACTCTAAGAGGGAAAACCAGCGCGTGTGGTGTGGATGGGGGAGTGGGAAGAGCAGATGGCTCTCTCCAGCAGCTCTGTCTAACACCAGCCAGGCCAGTGGGCTGAGCACCTTTCGAGCATTAGCCCGTGGAATGCTTAAAACAATACTGTACTCAAGTGCTTTTCTCCTTTTACTGAAAAGGACTGATTCCTCAAGTTCACACAATTTGTAAATGGAGGAGCTGAGGTTTTAAGCTCAGGTTCTCTGATTCTCAAGTCCAGCTCTTGTTCCCTGAGCAACTGTTGGCATAGCTGTGCCCGTCTGTGCCCACCTCCTCTTAAAATCGTGGCTCTGCCCTGCTATGAAAGCTGTGCTCTGTGCTCCAGGCCAACGGGGGCCCTCGTGGGACCAGAGCAAGACCTTGTGCAGAAGCTTCCCCCCTTGTCATCCTGTGTGAGCTGGGGATCTAAGCCATGTTGCATGTGCTCCTCTTGAACATAGGGATTTGGCTTCTGTCAGTCCTTCTTCTTCCCCTGGCTTTCACGGAAGGACTAGAAACATATATTTTTGTCTCCTCCATTTTCCCGTCTCTCTGATATAGCAGAGACTGGGGTTGGTCTGTTTACTGAAAATGCTATTTGAAATGGGGTGTTATAAACAATGAAACAGGTGTTTATCAACGTTTTAAGACCTATAACTATACATTCTTTTACCACTTATGATATAAAAGACCCTTTCTTTGAGTAGAAGATGCAAATCGGAGCTCCATTTATCCTCCTTATGTAATCACAACCTTCATGCATGTCTATGGGTTCTGTTTCATTAAAAAAAACCCCACAGATATGTGAAATGAATGTTGAAAGATTTTTTTTTCCTAATCTCCTAGTGTCATCATGCCTACACCTAATTTTTTATTTTTTTATTTTATTTTTTGCAACTCACTCTTATGGCGTCTTTCCAAAGCAGTTAACCTAGTTTTCCTAGCAATAATAACTTTCTGTTTCACACCTACCAGCTCATGTACTTTTAAATTAAATTACATAATTAGAGTAGCGGATATAATTGCCACAAAAGGGCTTGGGAGCACACAGTATTGCATCTTGTGCCCGGGAGCAGCTATGAGTGTCCTGTGCCCCAAGTGACCCACTGCAGGCACTCAGCAGGCTGGGGGGTGGGGTGAGGGGTGAGGGGGTGCGCAGCCTGGAGGGGGGGGAAGCCCCAGGGGAATCTAGGGGGTCCAGCTACTGCAGGCCCCTTCCTAGTGTCTCATGTGCGAACTGCACCCCTATGATTGTCCAGTCCCTAGAGAGGCCCCTTGTGGATGCATTAATGAGAAGTGAAGTGGCTGATTGGCTGATTTAGGGCTTGGCCTGGTTGGTGAGACATGCTTAGGCAGGCCAACAACCCCAAAGTAGGCCGACTAAAAATCTTCACAATCTTAACAAAATTAAAAAACCCCCACAGAACTTATTTTACCCCTACCCCCTGTGGGCAAATAGAAGTATCCTGCCTGTTTTCATGTATAAACTGGTTGATATATATTCCTGAATCATAGGATCATAAAGATGGCTTCTATTACCTCAGCGGTGAAAACTGCCTTTTTGGTGGCCTCCAAGCCATAGCTTGAAATTTAACTTCTGCTTTGGTGCCACCAAGTGGTTGGTTGTGAGATACCACTCTCGAAGAGAAAGCCGAATAAACACTATGATAACAAGAAATCTGAGCTGAATAGACAGAACACAGATGCTTTTTAGGGCAGTGAAACTATTTTGGATGAGATTACAATATTGGATACATGCCATTATTTATTTGTTCAAATCTACAGAATGTACACCATCAAGAGTGAACCCTATTCTAAACTGTGAACTCTAGGTGATAAAGTGTCAATATAGATTTGATTGTTAACAGTGTGCCACTATGGTGGGGATGTTGATAATGGGGGAGGTGATGCATATATGGGGGTAGGGAGAGTATGGAAACATCTGTACTTTATACTCACTTCTGCTGTGAACCTAAAACTGCTTAAAAAAACCACCTTATTGCCCCAGCTGGATGGCTCATTTTGTTGGAGTGTCTTCCTATACAACCAATTTCTCTCTCTCTCTCTCTCTCTCTCTCTCTCTCTCTCTCTCTCTCTCTCTCTCTCTCTCTCTCTCTCTCTCTCTCTCCTTGCCTCCCCTCTCTCCAAAATCAATAAACATATCCTTAGGCGAGGATTTAAAAAAAGCTTATTAATTTTAAAAATATTTTATTCTACATATTTTCCCCCTTGAGCAACTGGTGTTGCAGGTAAGAGCAAGGTAAGATAGAGACACCCTCTGAGAGGCTGGCTGGCTTCTCAGGCATGAATGAAAATGCCTTCATGAACCTCCCATATTCCAGAGTCTGGGTCCTTAGCTCTGTGAATCCCAGAAAGTTGATTTTTTCATTGTATCCCGAATTGTTCAGTTTTCCAGGGTTACATCATCCTCATCAAACTTACAGGAGACTTGTTGCTATGTCAGAACGCCAGGGTATCACTATACAACTGGAAATGTAGTTGTAGCGGTATACCAAAACACGTTAACTGAGCAATTCATTTCCTGCCCAGCAGCAAATTTCTATGGGAAGACAAATTATACCAGGTTGGTCATTTGGTGAAGTCTCAGTGGCATGATGGATATGTGGTCAGGGGGGTGGGGAGCATAAGGTTGTTTTTTAAGTTGACTCTGACTTGACCACTGTAGGTCTGTATGTAATTCAGACACTCACATGGCTGGGTGTACAGAATCCTGGACAGAGCAGAGGACAGGCTGACCTTGTCTGTTTCTTTGGGTTCCTTTTTAGAAAGCCTGTGCAGGACATTTTGCTTCTGTTAATCCATTCTCCTCAAATGGGACACAGTGTACCCGACAATATTAATGCTGTAGAGTCACTGATGTAGCTTCAGGCTCCTTAGAATTTGGTCTCCTGAGAATTTGGTCACCAGGATTAGCATTAGCATCATCAGTCACCATTTATAGGTTTTTGCTTAGGGGATCTGTTCTTTATGTCATGATAGTTTTTAGTTCTTTTATTCTCAGAGAAAAACTTATGTTTTTGGTGATTCTGTCCCTGAATGCAGGTTAAAATTTCTATATATAAAAGCCTAAGCGACCAAACAACTGAATGACTGAATGACCAGTTGACCAGTTGCTATGACACACACTGACCACCAGGGGGAAGACACTCAATGCAGGAGCTGCCCTCTGGTGGTCAGTGCGCTTCTACAGCCAACCTCCCATGGTCCCTCCCCCTGGCTGGCCAACCTCCTGTGATCCCTCCCCCTGGCTGGCCAGCCCTTCTGATCTGCCCAATCACTAGCCAGGCTGAGGAACCCCATCCATGTACGATTTTGTGCATCAGGTCTCTAGTTAAAAAATAAAATCCTTAATCACTTTGGAGTAGAATCTCAATGGCAAAACAGTACTTGTTGACAATGGGAATTATTCTAGGTTCTGAGTCAGTAAGAAGGCATTTGTGCAGTGGACCTCACTACACTGCTTGCATTTACGAGCCTTGCTTTGCGATTCCTCATTGGAGCTCAGGTATCTCAGGTTCTTGCTGCAGCACCTCCCCTCCCTCTGTTCTTGCCCCAAATGGCTGCCACTTAGGTCCTCAGTCAAGGGGACTTGGAGGATATTTGTAGAATTGATAAATTGCTGGCTTGTGGTTGGAATCTGATCCACAGATATTGTTTGTTTGTTTGTTTATTTATTTAATCTTTACTTGAGCAGTGAAGATGTTTTTTCCATTGATTTTTAGAGGGTGGAAGGGAGATGGGAGGGAAACACACAAACATACACACACACACACACACACACACACACACACACACACACACCTACACACACTAATTGGTTGCCTCCTGCTTGCATCCTGACTGGGGCCAGGGATCGAACCTGTAGCAACCCAGGTACATGCCCTTGACTGGGAATGGAACCCATGACCCTTCAGTTCAAGGACTGATGCTCTAACTACTGAGCAAAACTACCCAGGGAAGATCTTCATTTTTGCCAAAATGTTTTTTAAAGTTTGACTTAATGGCCAAAACTTTAAATCAGGAGATTCATAAAATATTCTAGAGTATACAGTTTCTTTGCAAACAAGTAGGTCTGGCTATGAAGGGCCTACGTTCCCACAGGGAATAAGTTATTGGAGTAGCCTAGGTAGGGCATGTCTCTCCCAGCTATCCTCAGTCTCCACCCTACCCTTTCACTCATTTATGTTACTGCTTGGTATTGGGGAGGGTGGGACTTTTTGTGACTTGGAAAATCAAAACAAAAAATAAAACATACACAAACCAAGCATAAGGAAAGCAGTAGCTGCTCCCTGTCTCTTGCCTGCCTCCTGAGGGGATGCCTTCCTTGGATCCTGTTCCCAGCCTCTTTTTCTTTAGAACCTCCTTCTCTCATTATGCCACCTCTGAACCTATCCCTCATGCCTCCAAGAGGTGTGATGCTGGAGTGTCGTTGAGGAAAGCATACAGACTTTGGGATCTAGAGACTTGGGTTTGAATCCCAGCTCTGTGCCTCAGTGAGCTTAGTTACCGTCTCTGTAAAGTGAGGGCTGTACCTCGCCTCATAGATTGGTTTGGGTACCACATGGGATTTTGTGTATGAAACATCAAACAGAAGGTGGGTACTCATGTAAGAGTGTCTCTGCTCCTCTCTCTCTCTCTCTCTCTCTCTCTCTCTCTCTCTCTCTCTCTCTCTCTCTCTCTCTCATCAAGATATGGCTCTTTCTCTGCTTCGTGACCTTGGAGAAGTCAGCTGTACCTCTCTGCTTTCCCACCGCACACATCTCTTTAGTCTCACGATAAAGCCAACTATTTTATTTATTCCTCATAACTTCCAGTCTTTCCCATCTATTCAATTCAAATATTTTCCTTTCCCTTTTGTAGCCAGACCTCTCTTAGTGACTCCCACCTGAGATGCCTGAATGGCAGGTGAATTTGTTTGGGGAACTTCTGTAAGGATGCATAACTTTTATCAAACCTCTACAAAGCATTGTACATAGTTTTGTGATGGTAAATACTTTAACTTTTACAGAAGTCTGTTGGAATTCTTTATAAATATATGCACCTTCCCCCATCTATTTTATCTCTACAGAAGTAGAGCCAAGGTCAAAAGCTGGACATACCTCAACAGGAAAAATTGGTACTGGAAGGGGGACACTCCGCCTGAGGTCAAAAGGTCCTGCCACTGTGGAAGAAGTGGTAAGTTATGTTCCTTTTATCCTCGTTCTGCTTGGACATGTATGGTTATTAGAGCTGAAAAGAAAGGTAAAGAAAGGTAAAACCATGAGGTTAATTAAAGTGCTATCCAGTCCAATTAAAGCACAGACTTTAATTCATTGCCTACTTACCAATACTAAAGGTTTAAGAAGGAACATGGAAACCGAGTGTATGAGAAGAGACTGTGATCCAAAGCAATCCTCAGCTACCTGCAGACAATTTTTTTTTTCTGGAGCCTGTGGACATCTGACTGTCTCAAAATGTTTAAGATATCAGCCAAAGCTCTGAGAGCCAAGAAAAGCCTCAGAGCCACCTGTAGGAGTAAATATACTTATGATTTTGATAATCTATCTAATAATAGGATAATATGCAAATTGGTCGGGAAGCCATCATGTAATGACCGATCAGTAGGCTGCGTCCCTGCCCCCTGTGCTGGCCTGGAGCCATGAGGCTCACATCCCCCACCCCGGCAACGGGCCCTGGGATGTAAGGCTTGCATCCCCTCCCCCTGCACTGGCCGGGGGTTCGCAGGCTTTCCGAGAGGCTCCTCCGCTGTGGGCCTGGCTGGGGGTCCACAGGCATGTGGAGGTATGCAGGCCTCTGCGATGGCTCAGCCTGGGTATCCATAGGCTTCCCCCGGCTCCGGCCTACCTCTTTGGGGCAATCCATTGAGGAGCCCCAAATGTGTGGGCGGGGCCTATCTCTTTGGGGTGATGGATCATGGGCTCCCACACTGTGACAGGGCACAGGGCAGGCTGGGGGACCCTGCACCCCCCCCCCCCCCCCAAATGCATGAATTTTGTGCACTGGGCCACTAGTAAAAAATAATATGCATGAATTCCATTCTCAGGTGAAACATTTTGTTCTCTGTCATGTCCCACATCCCTCCCATCAGCAAATCCTGGTAGATCTACATCCACAATAGGCCAGAATCCAACCACAGCTCACCACCTCTACTCCCACCACTTGGGTCCAAGGCACCAAGTCTTATCTTGAACATTACAATCACCTGGTCAGTATTCTGTGTTCATTCTGGCCCTCTTTCCCTCTGTGCTCAGCACAGAAGCCAGAATTTTCATTTAAAAACATCAATGAGGTTAAATTTCTTTTCTTCTGTTCAGAACCCTCCATTAGCTTCCCATGTTACTCTGGATAAAAGCCGAAGTCCTCAGCATGACTGACATAATTCAACTCTGCATTGTTTCTCTGATCTCATTTCCCACCACTGCTCCTGTCTTCCTGTGTCAGCCACCTGAGCCTCCTTGCTGTCTCCAGACAGGCCAGACATATGCTGCCATCATAAAGTCTTTGTACTGCTCTTTCCTCTACCTGAATGCTTTGCCCACTTTTGAGCCTGGCTCCCTCTTTGGCCTTCTTCAGGTTTCTGCCCACATATGACCTTCTCTGAAAGGATGCTTCTGAGTATCTTGTATAAAGAGCTATTCCTGCCACCACTTTCCCGGCCTAATTTTTCTTCCTTTAATTTTCTTCAAAGCAGGAAACACAATGGGACTCATTGTCTCGTAGTTTCCTTTTTGTCTATTGTCTGGATTCTTTGCTCACATGTCTTGTTCACTGTGGTGTCCCAGCACCTAGAATAATAGGACCTGACACATCACAGGAGCTCAAATCTTGGCTGAATTAATGAATTAACAAATGATCCACTTAAGCTTGAGCAGAGGAAGGGTTGCACGGATTAATTGGGTCAGCATTTGAGTGAAAATACCAGAAGTAGAAGAGACAAAGGGAAGGAAGAAGGGTGGACAAGGAGGGCAGCAGGGGTGAGGGGCAGGATTCGAAGTGGCAAGTGGCAGGTCAGGCCCACCCACCACAGCGAAGACAGCAATGATGTGACGGTTGCCCTGTGGGCACAGGGGACATGAGGCAGGTGTCTGAGGCCAGGGGGCTCCTGAAGGCAGGGGCCCAGGCACTGGGCCCGTCTAGTCCTTCTGTGTGCGCATATTGTCCGAGGACCCCCCAGGTGTTTGAAGAGCAGAAGAGTGAGACAGATGAGCCACTAGAAGGCTCTTCCCACAGACCAGGATCCCAGAGCTTGTGGGGTGACCATGGTCAGAGTCAGCCATGGGGGTGGCTTGATGGGGCAGATACTTGAGGAACCATGAGGCCAAGATTATCCTTCTGAATGTTTGCTGTGAGTTTTGGGGAACATAGGGCAAAATTTTGAGTCAGGTGTCTTGGTCCTTAATGTAGGAAAGGACTGATTTGGAGGCAAAGGGCAATGAAGAGATTTGGAGGGTCACAGGCATTTTGAAAGTGAGATATGATGAGGTATGTAAAAAACAAAACCAAAACCCAGGGCAGTGACTTCTGGGTCATTCCGAGTCTTTACCTTTCCTGTGCCCAGCACACTTTGGGCATATTACTGAAGTCTATTAAGCACATAATGAATGAATGAACAAACCTCAGAGGGAGAAAGAAATGTGTAGGAGAATGGAAAAATAGCGGGAGGGAGCTGGCCGTGAGCAGTTAGGGGGATGAGGCTGGTCTGCAAAGGAAACAGGGGAGGCAGGGGGAGCTGCAGGTTACTGCGGGAGAAGTGTCTTCTGATAGGTCGTGGGTGTTTCTCTCTTTTCTGGGTCCAGCACGGAAAAGAACTGGGTCTGGTTTCTAAGTAGAGGAGGCCAAGGGTTAAGAAATAAAAGCAAGCAAGCAAGCAAAGATGCAGAGATAGAAGCAAAGCTGGGAGTCCGGTGGAAAGCTGCCCGCTTTTGATGGAGGGACAGGGACCCAGAGCCGACTCAGCAAGTTTATTTTATACCCCCAAATACCAGGGGGTTTCACCAAAAGTTAGGATCAAAGGAGATTATTTGCATTCTTGAGTAGGCCCGAGCATTCCTGGGGCTTGACTGGATTTACATATCAAAGTCACACTCCCTGACACCTGGGCAGAGTTAAGAGTCAGTACTGACAACACCTCCACCTTTTTGGGGAAGCATGTTCCCAGGGCGTGGCTCTGCCCTTTGCCCTGAGTTCAGCTGACAATAAAGAAATGCACATGTGCCTTCCCAGGAGCCCTCTACAATAGTTAACATGGCTAATATTTTTGAACACCTGCTCTGTATGAGCTGCTGGAATGAAGAGAAGCTGAAGATCCATGTGGGGAGGCAGGAAAGATTTATTCAAAGATAAACATCTAAAACCCCATTCCTATTTGCATAGCCTGTTTCATTAAATAGGGCAATTAAAATAGCTCATAATGGAAGGGAAAAGCTAGTTTGGTGCTAACGTTAAATTTGGTACAAATAACTTGCAAGGTTAAAAAACATCCCCTCGCTGAAACCGGTTTGGCTCAGTGGATAGAGCGTCGGTCTGCTGACTAAAAGTTCCCGGGGGTTCCATTCCGGTCAAGGGCAAGTACATTGGCTGCGGGCACATCCCCAGTAGGGGGTATGCAAGAGGCAGCTGATCGATGACTCTCTCTCATCGATGTTTCTAGCTCTCTATCCCTCCCCCTTCCTCTCTGTAAAAAATCAATGAAAAAAAATCCCCTCATAACCTTGCACCACTTCTGATGTTAGCTAGATGTATTCGGATGATGATTTTGTGGACAATACTCCACCTACATACCTCCTAATTTATTCAATATATGTTGTTGAGACAGGCATGGTCCAAGGGCTGGTGATAGGATACCAAGATGAACAAAGACCGTGCTTTCCTTTAAAAGAAGAGAGAGGCATGAAAAGAAGCGAGTACACACCAGAGCGATAGGATGAATGTCCCAAAGCAGAGGCTGATCAGCTGCTGTCAGGGATGGAGAGAGAGGGGAGGTCAGAGAGAGTTACCTCCAGAAGAGATGATCGGTTCAAGGTTGTGAGGAGAGTGTTCCAGGCATGAAGCAGTGAGGGGGTGGGGGCCTTATAGCGTCCATGGGATTGGAGTGTGAGTGCTGGAAGTATGCGGTGGGGTTGGTGAGGCTGGAGGTATAGATCTGGGTCAGGATGTGAGGGTCCATGGATCATGGGGGAGCCATTTGGGAACGATGACAGGAGCAGCACAATTTTGAATTAAAAAAAAAATCTCTTGGTTCTGGGGATGGATATTTGAGCAGGGAAGGTTTGAGAGGGAAAATAGTAGGCAGAGAGACAAAGGAGGAAACCCTTGCAAATAAGAAAAGATGGAGAATATTATTCAACCTCAAAAAAGAAGGAAATCCTGCCTTTTGTGACAGCATGGATGCAGCCTGAGGACATTATGCTAAATTAAATAAATCAGACAAAGAAATGCCACGTGCTCTCACTTCTATGTTGATTCTAAAGAAAAAGAAAACAAACCTAAACTCATAGAGGACAGAATGGTGGTTATTAGAGGCAGCGTGGGGATGGGAAAAATGGGTAAAGGTGGTCAAAAAGAACAAACTTCCAATTACAAATATGTCCTGGGGATGCAATGCACAGCATGCTGGCCGTGGTTAATAATACTGCGCTGTATATTTGAAAGTTGCTAAGAGAGTAGATCTTAAAAGTTCTCATCACAAGAAATAAAAATTTGTTACTATGTGTGGTGATGCATGTTAATTAGATTTATTGTGGTGACCATTTTGCAATACCTACATACATCCCATCATTGAGTTGTACACCTGAAACTAATGTAGTGTTATGTCAAGTATATCTCAATAAGAAAAGAAAAGGAAAGAAAAGGGAAGAAAAGGGGAAAAACGATGAGCTCTATCCAGGCAATCGGAATGTGAATGGAAGAAAGGGGATGAGATAAAGAACTTTTTGGAACAGTAATACCCTGTGGCTATTTTGTATGGGAAGGTCTGTAATACTTGGTGCAGTAACTTACACAATGGCTGGACAGGGACAAAGGTAAATACCTAAGTTACTTTGCACAGCCTGTTGCTTTACACCGACCATTCAGAAGACACTGTAAAGAAAGCAAGAGTGAGGTATGTGGTCTGTCATTGTTTTAAAGGCTTAGTGAGTATAATGAAAATATGAGAAAGTTGTAACAACATCCTCAAGGAAATAAAAATAAAATTTTATTTGCAATGAATGTTTTGAGACTACAATGCAACATACATTTATGACAATATTAAAAGTATTTTACAATGTAATCATGAATTTAGCACTTGCATTTAGAGTTATTTAACATCTTTGGGCATTTCTTTTTCAGCTGTGAAGCCTTTTAAAATCAAGTATTGGAACAAACAGCATAGGACAAGACTTTATCAAATATAAAACTAAGATTATAGAAGAAGAATAAAACAAGAGGGGGGCAAAAGTAGGTTTACAGTTATAAGTATGCAAAACAGTTCATTCTTATATTAATATTTATTAATTACTAGAGGCCTAGTGCAAGAATTTGTGCATGGGTGGGGTCCCTAGGCCTGGATGGTGATCAGGGCTGATTGGGGGCATCTTGCCCAGTTTGGGGGGGGAATGAAGGAAGGGGACCGCAGGAGGTTGGCCAGCCATGGGAGGTTGGCTGTGGGAGTGCACTGACCACCAGGGAGCAGCTCCTGCATTGAGCATCTGCCCCCTGGAGGTCAATGCATGTCACAGTGACTAGTTGACTGGTCGTTCTGGTTGTTTGGTCTATATATACAGACTAGAGGCCTAGTGCATGAAATTTGTGCACGGGAGAGAGGTCCCTCAGACCGGCCTATCCCCTCTCCAATCCAAGACCCCTCGGGGGATGTCAGACTGCCTCTTGCAATCTGAGACTGCTGGCTCCTAACTGCTCACCTGCCTGCCTGCCTGATTGCCCCTAACCCTTCTGCCTGCCTGATCACCCCTAACCACCTCTGCCTGCCTGTCTGATCACCCCTAACCACCTCTGCCTGCCTGTCTTATCACCCCTAACTGCTCTCCTACTGGCCTGATTGCCCCTAACCATTTCTACCTAACCCCACACCCAGAACCCAGGATTCCCTCCTCTGGTCAGTCACAGGCATCCAGGACCCAAGCTTCCCTCCCTCTAGCCAGCTGGCTTTGCCTGGCCTGCATCCACAGGCACCTGGGATTGTGGGGTGGGCAGCTTGTCCCTCTCCAGGGCTGTAGGCACAGGTAAAGCCATTGGCACCCAGGACTGCAGGGTGGGCGGCTTGCCCCTCTCCTGGGCTGCAGCCCCAGCTGGTGGCACCTGAGACTGTGGGGTGAGCAGCTTATCCCTCTCCCAGGCTGAAGGCCTAGCCACTGGCACCTGGGACCATGGGGAGGGTGGATTGTCCCTCTCCCAGGCTGGGCCACAGGTACAGGTGCAACCGCTGGTGCCCAGGACTGCTGGGTATGTGGCTTGTTCCTCTCCTGGGCTACAGGCGCAGTCGCTGCACCTGGTGGGATTGGGCCTAAATGGGCAGTCAGACATTCCTCTCACAATCCAGGACTGCTGGCTTCCAACCGCTTGCCTGCCTGTCTGCCTGCCTGATTTCCCCTAACTGCTTCTGCCTGCCAGCCTGATCACCCCCTAACCACTCCCCTGCTATCCTGATCGACGCCTAACTGCTCCCCTGCCAGTCCATTTGCCCCTAACTTCCCTCCCTTGCCAGCCTGGTTGCCCCCAATTGCTCTCCCCTGCAGGGCTGGTTTCCCCAACTGCCCTCCACTACAGGTCTGGGTCCCCCACAAATGTCCTCCCCTGCAGGCCTGGTTGCCCCCAACTACCTTCCTCTGCTGGTCCGGTCACCCATCATTGCCCCAACTGCCCTCCCTTGATCACAGCCAACTGCCCTCCCTTACAGGCCTGATTCCTCCCAACTGCCCTCTCCTGCTGGCCATCTTGTGTCCACATAGGGGCATCAATGTTTGAGCACATGGGGTTGGCCATCTTGTGTGTTGGAGTGATGGTCAATTTGCATATTACCTATTTATTATATAGGATTGCATTTTCTGTACAAACAACTCTACACCTACTTTTGCCCCACCCTGTATATCCAACCATATTTTTCACTGAAACTTTTTTAAAACATTAAGTTGTATCATTCTATTAGTTTGAGAAGTCCAACATAATGATTTGATATTTGTATATACTGTAATTCACTGAAACTTTGAATAACAATTTTAGGAAAAACAGAAATGTTTTGGTAGCATTAAAACAAGACAAAAGTTACTTTAAAAATATTTCATTATGACCTTATCCTTAAACATTTTTTTAAAAAAATATATTTTTATTGATTTCAGAGAGGAAGAGAGAAGGAGAGAAAGATAGAAATGTCAATGATAAGAGAGAATCGTTGATCAGCTGGGTCTTGCACACCTCTACTGGGGATGAAGCCCACAAACTGGGCATGTGCCCTTGACTGGAATCAAACTCAGGACCTTTCAGTATGCAGGCTGATGCTCTATCCACTGAACTAAACTGGTTAGGGCCTTATAAGTTTTTTTGTGTGCATATTTTATAATGTCCATAATAGGTTAATATGGTAATACATGTGTATAATTTATAAAAACTTCAAATAACACAGTTAAATAAAAAGTAACCAATAAGGGTATGTGTTCAGAAATGTTTTATCTTGGGGTGAGCTATTAAAAGGTTTGGAGACTCTGGCCTGGAGGACAAAGACCAGGGCCCTTTTCATGGCACCCAGGACCCCTTAGGATCCAGTCATATGCCTGCCAGTGTGTTTCTCTTCACAGTGGACTTTTTGAAGTTCCTGTGACAGGATCTTTTATCAAACCCCACGACCTCAAACAGACTTTGCATAGTTAGCCCCTTCCACATGCAGCACCCTCTCCAGCTGATCTGACACCAGTTAACTTCGAAAAACACAATCCTGTTACCTTCTTTCTGAAGTCTTCCATGACTCTTAGAGATTTAAATTTACTTCCCCCATGATACCTCTGTACCTTAAATATCATTAAAAATTATATTTATTGCCAAGACCAGTTTGGCTCAGTGGATGGAGTGTAGGCCTGCAGACCAGAGGGTCCCGGGTTCAGTTCTGGTCAGGGGCATGTGCCGTGGCTGTGGGCACATCCTGGTGGGGTGTGTGCAGGAGGCAGCTGATCGATGTTTCTCTCTCATTGATGTTTCTGACTCTCTATCCCTCTCCCTCCATCTCTGTAAAAAGTCAATAAAAATATAAAAAAATTATCTTTATTATTGCCATATAGCTATTCCTTTTCACATTTTTATCTCCTTCTAGATTGTTAGTTACTTGGAGACTGTGTTCTTAACCTTTTTTTTGAATCCATGACACTTAACACTGATGCTAAAAATAAGTATTTATTGTAAAGATTTGTATTGAGTTGCAGAGCACACTCTAGATATATTTCCATTCAAATTAGCTGAAGTAAACAACCATGAACTGGCTCCACCTCAGCTTTCCCCCTATGTGTGCCCTGACATGTAAGAGATTTCATATACAAGTGTAATAGCTTATTTCTCTTTTCTTTGATAAAGCCCTCTGAAGCTAATACAAAGGCAATTGAAAAGGTCGATGATCTTCTTGAGATGTACATGGGAATTCGAGATATTGAATTAGGTAAGATTATACTATTTTTAAAAGTCTATTTTTTAATTTGATGGAACTTAATGCTTATTTGTATCTTTCTTGCACTGATAATCAATGATAACTTTTCAAGATGAAAAGTAATCATATAGTAATGAAAAGCATAATGAAAATAGAAATAATGAAGAATAACGGAAAGAAGGTCTGGTCTTTACCACCTACCAAGATTTTTCACCTGCAGTAATGCTGTATGTCTAAAGTTCTGTTCAAGTATTTAAGAACTTAGTGGAAAATACAGATTGATCAGTATCACCTAAATAAGTGTCATTAATAATGTAAAAGTTGTTCAGTATTGGTAATGATATAAAGATATCCTTGAAATAGCCACAAGAGGTCAGCACTTAGCTGTTACATGTGGTATAACAAGTCTACTTTTAGTGGAGTATTTTTCCCCCAAATTGTATTCAGATGTTAAATATTATTGCAGTGTATTGCAAATGCATTATAGTTAACAGATGAGAAGCATTTTATTTGCTGTTGTGATGTTAATGTTTTCCTAGTTCCTTTGCATTTCTTTTAAATCAGAGATAGAGTCTTTTATGAAAAAGAATAAAATCATGCCAGTTTATTTCTCCTGTAAGGATGTTTCAAATCTATGTTTATATTTTATGTATTAGCAAAAATTTATAACATGTTCAATGCATGCTGCATTCTCAATTTCTGTTAAAAATTTTGTAGCAAATTTGATTTTCAAAAAGATTTATGGAGCACTGTATTACACACAATATTTCCAACACAATTACCATGCTGCCTAATTAGTATTTTTATTGCTTCTACAAGATCAGGAGTTTCTTGAAGGCATATACCATATCTTACTCAGGTTTTAAACCCAGCTTCTACCATAGTACTACTTCCATAGTAAATACTTGCTGGTTATTTGTTGATCAAATGTCCGATGAGGGGCACCAAAATGAGTTGAGCAAATTACTAAGCTTTGAGTCTTAATTTCCTACATCTATAAAATGGTTACAATAAAAACTTCACAGGGTTGTCAAAGCATTCTAATACGTATAAAGTTTCTCTCACATCATAATTAATAGACACAGCTATTATCACCCATAGCAATGGTCATTCCTAATTATTCCTAGGAATAATGGTCATGGAGTGAGAACATGTAGGGACGCATAACTGGAGGTGGACCAACTCTGGGACTATATTGTGCATAGGAGTTTTTCTTCACTTTTCTCCTCTGTGTGCCAGCATCAGTGTATGAGTGAGATTATACAGCTTGGGCTGTCAGGGTATATAATATGGGGATTTTAAATAATAATTTTTCTCATTTTTGTGACCAAGGAACCCAAATCAGAGATTACAAATGAAAGCAAACCAGGTACTGAGCATGCTGTTCCTGGGCTCAGTACACCAGGCAGTGCTACAAGCTTCCTGAGGTACAGAAAACCATGTGCCAAGCATTTCCTCACAGCTGCGCGCGCGTGTGTGTGTGTGTGTGTGTGTGTGTGTGTGTGTGTGTGTGTAGAGAGAGAGAGAGAGAAGAGAGAGAGAGAGAAAGAGAGAGAGAGAGAGAGAGAGAGAGAGAGAGAGAGAGAGAGAGAGAGAGAGAGAGAGAGGGGAGGGAAGGGAGAAGGAAGGGAGAAGGAGGTGGAGAGAGAAAGGGAGAGAGATGGGTTGATTCATTGTCCATCAGTGATCTTGTTTTCCTCACTGTTCAAGAACATCAGTCATCTGCACTGTTAGCCCTGGCCGGGTAGCTCAGTTGGTTAGAGCATCGTTCTGACATACCAAGGTTATGGGTTTGATCCCCAGTCAGGGCATGTACAAGGAGCAAACCAATGAATGTTTAGATGAGTGGAACAACAAATCCTTTAAAAAATATATATATTTATTGATTTTTTACAGAGAGGATGGGAGAGAGATAGAGAGTTAGTCATCAATCAGCCGCCTCTTGCACACCCCCCACTGAGGATATGCCCGCAACCAAGGTTCCGATCAATGCCCTTGATCGGAATTGAACCTGGGACCCCTCAGTCCCCAGGCTTGACACTCTATCCATTGAGCCAAACCGGTTTCAGCAACAACAAATCTTGATGGCTCTGAGGTGGAGGAGAGGCCAGCAGTAGCAGCTGCAAACCTGGGTATAGTGGGTAGATGGTTTAAAAAATATCTTTGCTACTTGTATTTGTACTAGAAATATGTGATATCTAAGCATGTTCCTTTTAGAAAGTACATTTTCTGGTGCTATTTTTTTTAGTTCTCTGTTGCTGTCTCAATAATTTTTAAAATCTATTTTTGGTAGCTACCACAATATTTGAAGCTGGAAAGGACAAAGGTAATCCAGATGAGTTCGCCGTGGAACTTGACAAAACTCTTGGAGACTTTGCATTCCCAGATGAATTTGTCTTTGATGTTTGGGGAGCCGTTGGTGATGCCAAACGAGGAGGATTATGATGTGGCTGGTCCATCACTGGAGAAATGAACCATTCATTGTTCCTGTGTGTATGTGTGTGTTTTTTTAAAAGACAAAACAAAACTATAAGATCTGCTTTTAGACAGTTTGGTTTTATGTGAATGGAATACATTCTTTTAAAAAAAATATATAATTATGATATCTGGATACTTATTAATGCGGTTGAATATATAGGATGCTTAAGATAAATTACCTAAATTTTGATCAATTTTAATATTCATTTAAAAGTTATTTTTGAAGCAAGTTTTAGGGAGTGTTTCTGGATAGATATTTTGTCCCCCATTGGTTTTCTACATGTAAGTAGTTGATTGCAATAGCTTTGTAATTCTTTTGCAAAATCTTAATGCAGTGAAAATTAGGATTGGAGTATGATTTGCTTCATAGCATGTTCATCTTGTTATGTTAGCTTGAATAGGATATGTTCAGGAAATAACATGTGAATTACACCTACTGTAGGTCTAGAAGCATTGTTTTAATTTTCTATCCACTGCGTAAGGGAGGAGGATTTCTGTAGCCTGTTGATGTCAATGACCTACTTTCTCTCTTTGTAAAACAAGGCTTGATTGACTTTTATATTTTGCTTCTTTGTAAATTGCTGCTTTGGTTCTTAAAGCCTATTGTTGACATCTATTGTGCTGTGCATTTGTTTGCATGTGTGGAAGAAGGGTGAAGAGGGCAGATAGGGTAGAAATTGCTTATACTTGATTTTTGCAAAACACTTCTTGAAACATTAATTCTTTTCCACCCGTACCTGCTTTTTACGTTACCCTTTATAAGCACTCCAGGGAAAGTTTTTATCGTATTTGTAGAACTTTTCCTTTGAAAGAGATGTACTCAGAAAATAACTATGTTTGAGAACACTTTTTTGGTGAAAGAGCAAGGCTTTTAAGCCCCCTAAACTTTAGAGGAGAGGGTGTCAGAAATAGACCTCCCCCAGTGGAAATAAAGGAGGAAGGGAGCATTGAGAAAATATGTGAACCTATTATTTTAGAGTTCTAACAGACTCTCTCTAAAACCTTACATTACTGAGAAAATTGAGGGTAAATGATCATCTTATCACTTTTATGGGACATTTTACAGAGGTAAGGGAAATGGAAATGAATGGCTCCAACTTAGATCCGTAATAAGGAAGAGCCTGGTGTGACCGAGCGTTCTGCTAAAGTGTTAGGTGGAAAATGCTGTGCGCTGCCATGGGAATCAGAAACCATAGCCTGTGAGACCTGCATTCTAGGAAATCAGAAGTAGTTCCCTTTTCATGCTGGGTTAATGATTAGATAACGCTTGTTTTCTGGTGCAACTTGATCATATAATGACCCACTTACACTCTGATACATCTAAAAATACGTGGAGACCAATAGCATTTCTGTTAGTCTGATGGAAGTATTAGGTTAGAAGCTATGAGTGAATAAAGAGGGAGGAGATGCTGTTCAATTCATAGTCTCAAGTATTAGTGTTCTGTGTAAAATGTGCATTTATTATCTTCTTGACACACATTGAAAGAGATATCAGAGTAATTACATGTCCTTACACATATGATGGTTATAAAATGTTTCTGAGATTGTGAAGTGTACAAATGGCACAGCTTGTCCCTTCCTATTTACCTGAAGACCTAATTCTAAGAAATGACTCATGGTTATTATCAGTTAGGAGAGTGAAAATTGGATATGACATCTTTATTTCAATTGGAGACATTAAGTCTCTATCAGACTTAACGTAGCCATAGATATTTTTAAAGCTGTATTAAAGAAAGACATTTTAAAGTTCTGAAAGATGGGTTTAAGTAAACATTTAATATTTTTAACTGTTTGTGCCATGCAAGAATTTTGGTTATATATAGGTAAAATATTCCACATTTTTTGGGAAAAAAGTTTTTCTCTTTTATAAAAACCATAGCATATACTTTAAAATGTTTTTCTGAGATTGAATTTTAGAAATCTGTTAAGCAATACATGAAATTGTAAGTTATATTTTGATATTGTTTAAAAATATATTACTATTTTTCTACTTATCAATGTATAAATCTTCATGTATCAATAAAAAGTAAATTACTTGTAAAGCTATAATAATTTTATATTTTATATATTTAAAATGACTTCTTAAAATAAAAATCTTTTCATTAAAAATGTGATGTTTTTAAAATGAAAAATAATAAATATTTGAGGTTTTTCAGAGGGAAGGTGGGGGTAAGGGAGAGAGATCGACCAAACGACTTGTATGCATGCATATAAGCCTAACCAGTGGACACAGACCAGGGGAGTGAGAGCATGAGTCTGTGTGTGGCGGGGTTGGGGAGGTAATGGGGGGATGAGGACAAATATGTAATACCTTAATCAATAAAGAAATTAAAATTCAAAAAAACCTTTATTAAAAAAAGATTTGAGGTTTTAAATATTAGACTTGTAGTTTTGTTTAAATAAATGATGGGAATAACATCAGGCCTGTGATTGTTCAGACGTTTGGTTTTTTAACATATCTTTGGTATATTTCTTTCTCAGCTTATTTTATACAAAGCATAACTTCTAAGGTTTCTTAATTTTAAAATCCCCCAATTTTTGCTTTGATTCAATGAAAATACATGAATGTACATTGCCACAGTACTTCAGGATAAAATAGTCATAATCTGTTTCTGATATGAGATGGAGATTTAGCCAGAGTGACATCTCCCCCTTTGTTCAATCAGTTTTATGGATAATATTGTAGGTAGAAGGAATATCAGCCTATAGCTCTTAGGTAGTTATGGATTACTTTGGACTCATTAGTTTCTTGATACAGTTTGAAGGCCCTATCTGGGCTGATACAAATATCATGTTTCCTTACAAGTATCATGCTAATTCCATATGTTTGGGGTGCAGTACAGGAACCCCCATTTTGACACATCCTCCAGATGGATTCCAGTGAAAGTAAATTATGGACCTTTATTCTGAGGTCCCTGAAGGTCCTGGCCTAGCACTAGGGTGGGATTATAGATGTGACTTCAAGAATTCTAAACAGAGATATAAAGACATCTCTAACACAGTTAGATAAATGGAAAAATGGCTGTAAAGTAATATGGAAAAAAGCTGTATATGACTAGGAATTCTTTTAATTTCACTTAAGTGGGTGATTTTCTAAATGAAACTTGGTATTCTAGAAGTATTTATCTTAGAGAAATAGACTTCCCAGAAAATATTCACCAATGATACATCTGAAAAAAGGTTAAGATCCAAAATTTATAAAGAGCTCATAAAACTCAACACCAAAAAACCAAACAATCCAATTAAAAAATGGGCAGAGGACCTGAACAAGCATGTCTCCAAAGGGGACATACAGATGGCCAAGACTTAGGAAAAAATAGCATCACTAATCATCAGAGAGATGCAAATTAAAATCACAATGAGATATCACCTCTCCCCTGTCAAAATGGCTACCATCAATAAACCAACAAACAACAAGTGCTGGTGAGGATGTGGAGAAAAGGGAACCCATGTGCACTGTTAGTAGGAATGCAGATTCTTGCAGCCAATGTAGAAAATAGTTTGGAGTTTACTAAAAAAATTAAAAATGGAGCTGCCTTATGACCCAGCGATTCCACTTTTGGGAACTTATCTGAAGGAATACAGAACACTAATTCAAAAGAATATATGCATTCATATGTTCATTGCAGCATTACTTACAATAGCCAAGTTATGGAAGCAACTCAAGTGCCCATCAATAAGATGAGTGGATAAAAAGTGGTGGTACGTATATACAATGGAATATCATTTGGCCATAAAAATGAATGAAGCCCTACTATTTGTAACAGCATGGATAGACCTAAAAAGTATTATGCTAAGTGAAACAAGTCAGCCAGAGGAAGACAGATACCATATGATTTCACTTGCATGTGGATCTAAAGAACTAAATAAATAAAATTGAAAAGAATCACAGACACAGAGAACATTTTGATGGTTGCCAGGTGGGAGGGGAATTGAGGGGATGGGCGCGAAAAAGATGAAAGGATTAAGAAATAAATTTGTAGTTGCAAAATAGTTACAGGTATGTGAAGTACAGCATAGAATATGGTCAATAATATTGTACTAACTCTATATGGTGCTGGGTGGGTACTGGAAATATTGGGGGTGAGAACCTTTTGTAGAGTATCTGATTGTCTGACCACTAGGCTAGCTACCTGACACAAACACAAAAATAATATTGAATGTCAACTGTAATGGGGGGGGGGAAAAAGAAGAAATAGACTTCTCAGCTGACATGCCATGTGGTGGTTTTGTTTTAGTTTACATCTATATTTCATGCTTAATGCCTATAAATACTGGCTTCTTATATTACCCATATTAGGTGTGTTATCCTCTTCCAGTTTTGTAGATGAGGATCCTCTGAAACAATGGCTTCTAAAGAAAATTTTTGCTTTTAGTGGAATGGAGTTGACATGCGTAAAGAGAAGAGTGACTTGTCCCAGTGGGAGTAACTAAAGTGGGCTTTGTGGTTTTGATTATAGAAAGGCTAAGTTTGTAAATATGCTGCTTGAATTCTCCTCGTATAGATGTTCCTCTTACCCAGGTCCCTTCATGTACGGGTAGAGTGTTGAACATGATTTTCTGTGTTGTCTTATGCATCATCTAAAACTATGGGGGAAATAATGCTTATGATTTTAAAATATATTATAGAGCCAATGAATTAATTTAGCCTAGAAAAAGTGGTTTCTCTAAAAGTTAGAATTTCTACTTCCTTATTATTCAGATAGGTTATTGTAAAAATAACTTGATTTGTTTTCGTTTTAATAGCTTTCCATTGAAAAGTCAACAGAAAATTAAAATGAAATAAACCAAAGACTTTCTTCTGCATGAAACAAAAAGAAAACTTTCTCTTCTGCACTGAGGGAAAAAAAAAAAAAAGAGGAAATAGAATCCTGCACATTTAAGGATGGTGGAAGAACAGTAGCATACGTTAGCTTTGGGAGAAGGATAATGGGAGCATTGTAACCACCTTCCTTCACTGTCCTTCCCTCCTCTCCACTCCTTCCATTCCTGGCTCTTTCGATTCTACCCAACCTCCCTTCATGGGTTTCCTCAGGCCTTAAACTTACCCGCCACTCCACGCTCTCTGTAGGTGACTCATCCATTCCCATGGATTTAAACATCTTTATGTTTACAACTCATATATTTATCCAGTTGGGATCTCACTTCTGAGCTAGTCTAGACTTAGATGTTTAATTGCTTTCTTGACATCCCCACTTGGTGTGTCAAAACTTGAACACTTCAGACTTTTCTTCGAAGTCTTATTTTCCTCAGTTTTTTTTTCTAACTGTGGCATCATAATTCACCTGGTTGCTGCTTCACCTACCGCTTCTAATTTAGCAGCAAGTCCTTTTTATTGTATCTCCCGAAATGCCTCCCAAGTACTAGTATATCCACTTCTTTCCAGTTTCCTGTCACCTGTTTACTCCACACCTCATTTCTCATCTGGGCCAACCGCCACAGGCTCTCGGCATTGCTCCCCCTTCTTTCACTCCTGCTCCGCTCTAATTTATATTACATGGTAATGTGTGCTCTAAAATGTTTATTGAAGGACATAGTGTTCAGCTTTCTCTGAAATGAACATGTTAGGACCTCAGTTTTTCTCCCCTGGAAAGGTTGACATTAAGTTCTTTTTTGTCTTTTAGGGGAGGGGTACTAATTTGGGGATGATTTGGCTTCTACTGTGAAAGAACGAGGAGCTAAGAGGAGGCAAGAGGAAGAACTCTCACGGGTGCAGACTAAAGGCTGTGAAGCGTGTGTGTGTGTGTGTGTGTGTGTGTGTGTGTGTGTGTGTGTGGTGTGTGTGTGTGTTTTGGAAGGGGATAGGGAGAAATACCTTTAGAGGCCCACACAGAGGAAGATTGTGCCTTGTTGTCCTACAGGCACACTGTGGCTAGGTGGAGTGTTGTTAGACCTACAGGAACCAAGGCCTTCTAAAGATCCCTGATCCTTCATTATGGTCCAGAAGCTGTAAGGCCCAAAGTGAGAGATGGTGTTTGATCACCCAAGGCCCTTGTGGGAGCCTGACCCATTGACCAGAGCCTGCCAGCTGCCGCAGAACCAGCACCTCCCACCCCTATTTGTTTCTATCACCAGTGCTTGGAGAGGGTTTTGTTTGCCAGCAGTCTTGCCTATTGTTGTCCAGCGGGAGTGTCACCCTCATCAGCCCAAACCTCTGGCTTATTTTGGTGACTACTCCAAGGTTCTTTTTTTTTTTTTTTTTTTTTTTTTTTGTAATGATCCAACCTACATACATAAAGCTTAGAAAAGAGAAGTGGTCCTTAAATGCCTGGTGGAAAGATGGGGGAAACCTTGGCTTCTGTACTTGGAGGTTGAAGTGAACCAGTTTTGACCCTGACTGAGACATGGGCACAAATGGCCCTTTGTGCTTCTTGTTAATGGGATAACATCACTTCCCCTGAAACTCCTTACAGTGGCTTTCAAAGCCTTGCCTGACTCATTGCCATATCCCCCCTAGCTCTGTGCTCTATTTACACCAAACTTTCTTTTCACTTCCAAACTCTTACCTTTCTCAGAGCTTTTTTTCATTTGCTTCCCCCCCCCTCCCCCACCTCCTTGAACACCCTTCCTCTTGGCTGGTCAGGTCCTTGTCGTCCTTCAGTTATTAGTTTAAATGCCACTTCTTTGAAGAAAACTTTTGTGAACTTCTCCCTCCCTTACTGTGTGCTCGATTTCAGCCCTTGTTTGTTTCCACCTTACACATCATTATTTGTAATTCCTTTATTAGTTTTGCTTTTATTCTATATTCTTCACTTGCCTATAGGCTTTTTTGGGGGCCAGATTGCTTATATCTTTCTTACCATTGTGTCCCCAGCATGTAGCATGGGGCCCAAGATACATTAAGCACTAAAAATAATTATTGATGGTGAACTTCAATAAGTATTTGTTATGCTTACGGTGTGCGCAGTTGCAGGATCACCTCACCTAATCCTCAGCCACCTCTGAGGTGGGCAATAATTATTCCCATTTCAAAGATGAAGAATCAGTCCGGAGAAATCAAATAGCTTGCACTGAGGCACATATTGGTTAGTGGCAAAGACAAGATTTGAGTCCAGTTTTGCATTTAAGTCCTGAAATCTCTTCAAAATCGATCCTGTTAATACTTTACCAGAGCAATGTTCTGAGTCAGTCAACTGAAGAAAGTTGTGTTGGGGACTGAAGCCCAGAGAACGGGGTTAGAGATTCAGTTAACTGCCCTTTTCAGCCGGAGTGAAGGGAACAGCCATGCAAGGTCAGGCCAACAAGTCGACTGAAGTGACTAAGTGACAGATATTAGGTCAGAAACCATATGCTGAAGGATTTCAGTGGTTCTCTAGGTTAAACATTTTCAATTGCTAATAATTATCTGGATTTTAAAAAAATGTAATCACTGGTATAATAAGGTTTTGCTAGATTTAGGAAAAGGTTTAGAAAAAAAAAAGGTGTTGACCATTTTTTTTGAGAATGAAGGCTTTCAAAGCTTCTTCTGGTTAAAGTGATTTCATGGTTTAATTGTTTTGACGTGGGCTGTGGGTATTTTGCTTCTGGAGTCATTATTGGGTAGTTTATGTTTCAGAAAATTATTAGAGGAGGATTGCTGTGTTCTTTACATTTAAAAAAAAATAGTGTGAAACACATTTTTAAAAGTAACAGCTTGTTATCAAATGCTCTGTGTGTCATTTACTGTTTGAAAATGTCATTAGCATTTGAAGTTTCATGGACCATAAAGTTTTATCATTTACCATTTTTAAGCCTCTAAGCCTTAGAGTCTAAGGTCTTGAGTCCTGAGAAACGACTTGGGAAGTTAATTGCCTCAGAAGGCCCATTTCTGGACTATAACTCTAATCTATATTCTGAAGAGGTGAGTTTATAGAGATGATTATAAATTCCCTGAATATATTCCCTCCTCACTTTGTTTCTATACATAAGCATGGTCAGTTTCAACATATTATAATAAATCATGCATTGATGAATAGGGAATATTTGTGATGTTTCCCTCAATATTAAACCCAAAGTAACCTTATTTGCAACTGTGAGATTTAAAAATGAAATCAATCATGTTCCTTTCCAGAGAATCAAATATGCATTGTAATCAGGACATTTAAAAAAATACTGAATTTATTGGGGTGACATTGGTTAATAAAATTATATAGGTTTTAGCTATACAATTCTACAATACCTCATCTATATATTGTATTTTATGTTTAGCATAGCAAATCAAGTCTCCTTCCATCTTCTTTACCTCCACTCCTTCCCTCCCCTTCTCTCTGGCAATCACCATACCGTTCTCTCTATCTCCTCCCTCCCCTCCAGTGAACTCTTCTCATGGAGCCCCCAATCCCTAGGACATGTGTTGTCCATTCCTATTTCAATGACATCCAAAGAAATTCTGAGGTAAGATGTTATACTGACTAGCATAGAGACAGGCTACATTTTCAAGAGTGATCGTTCTAAAATTCTATGGAGTATGTCTTCGATTGTCTTTTTTTTTTTTTTTTTTTTTTTTTTACTTTCTTGATAAACACTATTAATCACCTTGATTTTATCTTTCAAATTTTTTTTTAAAATATTTTTTTATTGATTTTGTACAGAGAGGAAGGGAGAGAGATAGAGAGCTAGAAACATCAATGAGGGAGAGTCATCGATCAGCTGCCTCTTGCACACCCTCTACTGGGGATATGCCCGCAACCAAGGTACATGCCCTTGACTGGAATCGAACCCGGGACCCTTCAGTCCCCAAGCCGACGCTCTATCCATTGAGCCAAACCGATCTGGGCCTATCTTTTAAATTTATTTAATTAGCTTTCAGAAAGCTCCTCCAGGTTTCAATGATTGAAGATGTCCCAGCTATCCACCACCTCATCACCCAATATGACAGAAGTGAGTTCACTAGGCAATTAAAAAAACTGCCTTGGCTGACCAATGGTAGTGTTGCCTGCTCTGGCTGCAATTCAGGTCGGTCAGAAACTGAGTAGCAAGTCAGGTATTTTTTTATACTCTTGTATTGTTTCTTGTCCAGTCTGATTTTTGAGCTCATCTGTGATCTCATTAGGGATAGCCCTTGACAGCCAAAGTGTCTTTGGTATCCCAGGTAGCTTCTCTTCAGAATCCTTAGGATGATATCATGTGGTTTTGGAGAGTATTAGTAATTCTGCAAAACCAACCAAAGTTGCTCTAGAGCTGAGAGACAAAGGAATGACTGAGCACTGAAGTATTGCCAAGGTGATTATGGTTAATAACCGGTGAAAGTTATATATGGCTTCATACCAAGCGTTAAATTAAATGGGTACGTTAAAAATCTCATTCTGACTTCAAAGCTTTTAAATAAGTTTTAAGCAAGCAGTTAATTTTGAATTTATTGTTCTTTGCCTGAATAAATAAAAGAAATTGAGCTTTTTTGTATTTAGTAATTAATATCATGTGGATGATACTGATTCATATATTACTGTTTCAACAGGTGTCACTTGAGCTAACCTTTCTTCTCTGATATTTTTCACATTTCAGTAATTGACCCACATCTTTGAGGTACAATATTTTGTACTTACCATAGGATATTTTCCTTTCGTTTATTGTACATTAGCTCTATTATCACCTGATGTTACTTGGGAGAATCATTAGCTATAGTTAAGTGACATTTATTAGAAACAAGAATTTTTCAAGTTGGAATTGCAACATTTTAAAAATTAATTATAATAACATAGAACTGCTTCCTCATAGACTCTACTTGTCAATTTATGTCCGGGGTCTATATGAATGATTTTCTGTTACTGTATGAAGTAGAGATGCCCATGAGAGAAGCAGCTGAATCATAAATCAACACCTTCAATTCAAACTTTTTTCTCTGAGCTTTATATTGGGTCGGCAACTAAGTAATTGCGGGTTTCACACATATATGGCTTCAGTTGAATTTTTAGGTTTGCAGACATAGTACAAATGTAAAACACATTTTGTATTTGATAGTTGGCTATTCAGCTGTTAATCAGTAAAAAAAGTTTTTTGATCTGTTTTGTAGTTTTTATTTGGCGTTCGTTGAAAAATGGAAAATCAAAAGGAACATTTTCGTCATATTTTGCTTTTTTATTTCCGCAAGGGAAAAACGCATCACAAGCTCATAAAAAGTTATGTGCTGTTTATGGTGACGAAGCCTTAAAAGAACGGCAGTGTCAAAATTGGTTTGCCAAATTTCGTTCTGGTAATTTTTCACTCAAAGATGAAAGACGCTCTGGTCGTCCAGTTGAAGTTGATGACGCCCTAATCAAAGCAATAATCAATTCGGACTGTCACAGTACAACACGTGAGATTGCAGAGAAGCTTCATGTATCACATACATGCATTGAAAATCACTTAAAACAACTTGGCTATGTTCAAAAACTCGATACATGGGTTCCTCACGAACTGAAAGAATCACAGTTAACGCAACGCATTAGCAGCTGCGATTTGCTAAAGAAATGTAATGAAAATGATCCATTTTTAAAACGACTGATAACTGGCGATGAAAAATGGGTTGTTTACAACAATATCAAGCGGAAAAGATCGTGGAGCAGGCCAGGTGAACCAACTCAAACAACATCAAAAGCTGATATTCATCAAAAGAAGGTTTTGTTATCAGTTTGGTGGGATTACAAAGGAATTGTCTACTTTGAACTCTTACCACCCAACCGAACGATCAATTCTGATGTCTACATTGAACAACTAACGAAATTAAACAATGCAGTTGAAGAAAAGTGGCCCGAATTGACAAATCGAAAAGGTGTTGTATTCCATCATGACAATGCAAGGCCACACACATCTTTGGTCACTCGGCAAAAATTAATGGAGCTTGGTTGGGATGTTTTGCCACATCCACCATATAGTCCAGACCTTGCACCATCTGATTACTTTTTGTTTCGATCTTTACAAAACTCCTTGAATGGTAAAAATTTCAATAATGATGATGATGTCAAATCGTACCTGATTCAGTTTTTTGCTAATAAAAAACAGAAGTTTTTTGAACGTGGGATTATGATGCTGCCTGAAAGATGGCAAAAGGTCATTGATCAAAATGGGCAATACATTAAAGAATAAAGTTATTTAGTTCCATGAAAAAATTGGCTTTGATTTTCTTTAAAAAATTCGCAATTACTTAGCTGCCGACCCAATAACTGGTCTCATTCTCTCTCTCTCTTTCTTTCTTTCTTTCTTTCTTTCTTTCTTTCTTTCTTTCTTTCTTTCTTTCTTTCTTTCTTTCTTTCTTTCTTTTTTTTTTGTAAAATATATTTTATTGATTTTGTACAGAGAGGAAGGGAGAGAGATAGAGAGTTAGAAACATCGATGAGAGAGAGTCATCGATCAGTTGCCTCTTGCACACCCCCTACTGGGGATATGCCCGCAACCAAGGTACATGCCCTTGACCGGAATCGAACCCGGGTCCCTTCAGTCCCCAAGCCGACGCTCTATCCATTGAGCTAAACCGGTCCCGGCTCTTTCTTTCTTTCTTTCTTTCTTTCTTTCTTTCTTTCTTTCTTTCTTTCTTTCTTTCTTTCTTTCTTTCTTTCTTTCTTTCTTTCTTTCTTTCTTTCTTTCTTTCTTTCTTTCTTTCTTCTTCTTCTTCTTCTTCTTCTTCTTCTTCTTCTTCTTCTTCTTCTTCTTCTTCTTCTCTCTCTCTCTCTTTTTTTTTTTTTTAAATCCTTCCTTCCTATGCATAAGGTGGTTTTCACTTGAAAGAATTTTACTAGGCTTGTTTCATTATTATAGAGCATCTCAGTGCAAAGAATATAGGCAAATCATATTAAGGAACTAATTGCTATTAATTGATCTAAATGAGCAAATGGCTTTTTTGCCTCTCCCTGGTTCAAGCTAAAGTATCTTCTCAATGAATTACATATTTACTTTCCTAATTGAATTTTACAAGCAATGCTTAATGGTAGTGATATTTTCCTTTATTTGTGCTAAGAACTGATCAAAGCCAATGCTTATTTTCCTTTAATTATTTTAGACTGACTCTTAATTCGTATAATTTCATCTTTGATTATTTGATTGTGGAGGAACTAGTTCAGTCATTCTCATAATAGGTATCTTCACTTTAGTTTTAAAAATTGCAGATAATTAATGTTTTAAATGTTCTGTACCCTGAAAAATTCATTCTGCTGCAAATCTCCTGGCTCTAAGATAAAAAGAAATAAAAATATCATTGCTATATCATTTAATGTACTACAGACCAAGCCCTGCACTTAGAATTTCATTTAGACAAGAAGATGTAGAATGTGTAACATTTTTAGTTTTTAGAAAAGTCTGGAATTTTTCTAAGCCCATCCCTCTTGTAACATGGTGATGAAGTTTTTATATCTAATAGCATTAGATTGTCTTCCTTGTTTTTCAGCTTATATTCTTTCATCATCTGCAACAGGCAAGAGAAATAGTTAATGTTTATAAACATATCAAATTAAGAAGTACATTAAAGAACATACTGATGAAGCAAGCTGCAAGTAGGAGAGGCACACATGGCAAGAAAATGAGGGAAACCTCTGGACAACAGTCAGCAAAGAATCAAGGTCTTTAGTCCAACAGCCTATGCAGAGTGAATACTGCTAACAACCACTGAGCGAACTTGGGAAGCCAGTTCTTCCCCAGTCGAACCTCCAGATGAGACTATAGATTATGGACCAACCCCTTGGCTGAGAGACCGTGAAGCAAAGGATCCAGATAAGCTGTGCAAATTCTTATGCAGCAATAGAAAGTAAGACAGATTTAACTAGAAACAAGGGGCAAGAATGAATTCAAAGATGATTGAAAAGATGCTTATATGAAACATCAGAGAAAAAAATGGCAACTTTACTTTTTCAGGTATCTTCTGCTGAGTGGATGAGAGTGGCTGCATTTTTTAAAAAAAAACAATTATTATTTTTTAAAAATATATTTTATTGATTTTTTACAGAGAGGAGGGGGAGGGATAGGGAATTAGAAACATTGATGAGAAACATCCATCAGCTGCCTCCTGCACACTCCTCACTGGGGATGTGCCTGCAACCAAGGTACATGCCCTTGACCAGAATCGAACCTGGGACCCTTCAGTCTGCAGGCCGACACTCTATCTACTGAGCCAAACTGGTCAGGCTAAACAATTATTTTTAATTTATTTGATAAAATAACATTTTCTATAGAACAGTTAGAAATATAGGAATGTTAAAAGAAAAGATAAAAATCACACATTATTTTATCCCAATATAACTACAATTATTATTTTGGTATACAAAATCAGGATTAATAGTGTTTTATAACCTGGCTTTTACCTAAACATGTCTTACATTTTTCATTTCATATTCTTCCAAACATCATTTAAATGATTGTATAGTTGCCCATTGTATGATGTATTACAACTTATTTAACAAAACTTCTATTATTTGACACTTAATACTATATTTTAATATATAAAATTTGAATTATTCCTAACAATCAAGGTCACATGGATGACATATGTGGTTTTTTATTTTCATGCTTTGCTTTATCTCAAAGATGTAAATGACACATTTTTAGAGCTAAAGGAGCACGTAATTTTCAAAGCCCATTTTCCCAGGCCAATAGTACATTATTCTCCAGAAAATCTCATCAGTGGCCTTTCTGTCCAGTATTAAATGAAAGGACTTAGAAAACTGAATTAAGTTAATAACTAGTGGAAATAAGCTTGGGAAGTGTTAAGCATCTATGACCTTATTGAAACAAAGTCTTGGACTCCAGGGGAAAAGTAAATAAATCATCTTTGAAACAGAGCTAATATAAAGAAATACAGACATTTTATAATAAAATGCCTGCCTCTGTTGGCCCTAGTAGAGCCTGAAGGAGAAGCAGCTGACCTATGTCAGTGAAACAGGGATCCATTGTGGGCCCTAGAGCCAACAGGGCCGTGGGCTGTGATCATGGTTTTCACATTTGATAGAGAAATAATGCCCATAAACGCTTATCAGAATTTTCCAAATAACCACCCTCCTAAATGTTTCTTAGTTTCCTACTATACTTTATTGCTTTTTGGCAAGCTTTTTTTTTTTTTTTTTTTTTTTTTTTTTTTTTTTTTAAGTTCAAGTTGGAAGTAAAATTGCCAATAACTTTACAATCAAGCTTTTATTTTTTGTTCTTTTTTTGCTTGTCTCCAAATACATTTCATTAAGCATAAGAAATGAATTAATAAAATATGGATAGTCACGAGTTTAATGCAGTATTTTGCTCTGGAATCTAGATGATATGTTAATACCTCCTCCAATCCTAAGATTCTATGATTTAGTTAGTTAAGAGTGATTAGAAAATCACTGGATAACGTCTAACGCTGAGGTTAATGATTTTCATTCCTCTCTGACCACACCTCAATTCTAATGAATTCTTTTTAGTCTATATCTACTTTCTGGTGAGCTGATTCTGTCCACACAATTGGCTGTGCTTATTCTTCCTGACAGAATATTGGAGTCCGAAGGCTCTCAGGCACTTTTCTCAGATGTAGAGGTCCTAGGCCAGAAGTTTTGCTCTTGCTGGGAAAGCTTTGCGATGACAGTTTTATTTAAATGGTGTTTTATGTATATTGATTATGAAACTTCTGGGTTTCTTCTCAGGAAAGGTACTATATTAAGTGAGAAGGTTTTTGAGTTGCTATATATGTATCTACGAGAGAGTTCTGTGGTTTTGAAGGAGCATCTGATCTCTGATTGCATCAGAATTCCCGTAATGCTGTACATGAAGTAAAGCTGACCTTGCATTTCTACTTAGAACTGAGATTGACAAACAACTCTGAATGTATGTGTTACAAAAAATGAAAAGGTGAAAAACAAAGCTCAAACATTTGGAGGTGGTAAAAAGAAAAATTACAAAAAAAATTAGATATAAACTATCTTTCTCCCTAATTAACCTAGAAAAGGTATTAGCTTTGTAGGGAAAAAACAAAACAAAACACCCAGATGAGTGGAGGGAGGATAGAGTGAAGTTTCTTAAGTAACAAATTTTTTATATGTTCTATTGCCACATTTAACAAATATTTAATGCTTGCCATAGAAATGTAAGCAGAGCCATGATTTGGGGACTTGCCTTCATATACACGCTACTTCTTTAAATAATCCAAAGAGGTCTTGAAGTCAGCCTCAGTATCTAATAATCCTGTAACAAAGCCACCTCACATACTGAGACATCACATAAGTTTTTGTTGTTGTTGTTGTTCTGTTCCCTTCTACTAAATTATTTTTCTCCAGATACCCATTCTTTCTTAACTTCAAAACTTATGGAGCACCTGTCATGTAAGGCCTGTCTTATACCATGGCCTACGTGGCATTCACAGCTCTGCAGAGGACTACGCTCAGCCTATCTTGTCTGCTGAAGCTGACAATGTGTGATCCTCTTGACATAATTCATAACAGGCCAATGCTCTGAAAATAGTAGTCTGAATTCTTGTAGTATCGATTGATTTTTTAAAAATGTAAAACTTATTTTTGCATGTTTCCATCAACCAAGGAAACACATATGACAAAAACTTCTGAGGAATCAGGAACACTTTTAAGTGAATTTATATAAGAAACTCACTTATTGCCCTAACCGGTTTGGCTCAGTGGATAGAGCGTCAGCCTGCAGACTGAAGGGTCCCAGGTTCAATTCTGGTCAAGGGCATGTACCTTGGTTGCAGGCCATCCCCAGTAGGGGGGTGCAGAAGGCAGCTGATTGATGTTTCTTTCTCATCAATGTTTCTAACTCTCTATCCCTCTCTTTTCCTCTCTGCGAAAAGTCAATAAAATATATTTAAAAAGAAAAAAAAAAAAAGAAAAAAGAAAAAAAAGAAACTCACTTATTCCCCAAAGCTCCTAAGTCCGTCAAGATCAGATTAAATAGGAGAGACCATCATTTCCAGGGCCTGTAACAGGCAATGTGCTGCTCATGTTTCCTTGAGTTTCCCTCATTTAAATTCCTCATGTTTCCCTTATTCTCACTTTCTTGCTGTTTGAGATGAACCTTAGGTCAAATCCAGAAGCTCAGTCTCTTAAACATTTCCCATAAAAATTAATCAGACATAGGATTTTATGTATGTGGTAATTTTTCTGAGAGATCCTACTGTTCACATCATAGCCTTATGCCATCTTGCTGGCTGCATCCCTCAGGTCCTTTCAAAGCCCAGTCTCCTGCCATGACCCCTTTCACTGATCATGTATTTCTCTCCCCGCGCTCAGTGAGTTTTCTCCCTCTCTCTGACAGCTCTTCCCAAGTCAGCCTGCCTGGCTTCCCAAACATGTCTGATCATTCTGTTACTCATCTATGTATTTATGTCGAATGGAAATGCATATACAATGAGTGACCACATTATTATGATCTCTGAATGCATAATAATCTGGCCACTCAGTGTATATCCTATGTAATAAAAGGGTAATATGCCAATTGTCCCCTCAATCAGGAATTCAACCAGCAGGCAGGCTGGCCAACTACCCGTGTCCCCTCCTCCTGGCCAGGCTGGCCAGACCCCATCCATGTATGAATTCATGCTCCAGGCCTCTAATATATATATACTGAGTTTATTATTATGCGTTCAGAGATCATAATAATCTAGCCACTTAGTGTATGTTAGGCATACAATTTGCATATCATAGATAAGGTTTTTTTGTGTGAATGTAGTTAAAGTCTCCTTATAATAATTACAGTGGTTAAGGGGCCCCAGAATCCAACAGGTTGGGAACTAGTTCCACAAAAATCTCTCTACTTTAATCAATGGAAGTATTGTTCATTGATTTATTTATATTTTCATTCTTATGTGTCTTTGTTTCTTAAGTTAACAAAAACCTAAAGTTTACCCTCTTAAAAACTTGTACATATTTCTACTTACCCTAAATTTGTCCTTACTTAGACTTTAAGCATATATCTCCTTTATTATATTTCCAATTTTAGTGGACACATTCAGTACACTTCAGTATTTTATTGACATTGATCTGTTCTACTTTAGGCTTTGACATTCCATACTGAATAATGATGATTTATCCCCATATTTTAGCTTCCAGTTCTCTTACATCATCAATGTGGGAATATTACAGATAATCAATACTTCCTCCTCACCCAGCTACTAATGGTATAGCCCTGGTGTGTCAATACCATTTGCTAATGGTATTGATATTAGAAGGGAGGCAACTGCCCATTTTCTCCTCACTGGATTGTTTAAGAGAAATGTTGATATGCTACTTTCAAAATTAAAGTTTCTTCTATAAATTTTTTTTTTTTTTTAGTAAAGACCTTGCAAAAATTGGATTTTAATTTCTTTTAATCAACAATCTAAGATATTTGCTCATGGGACAGTTTTAATTTTTATGATACATCTAGGCACTATTTTTACTTTTTCTGTTCATTATCACTAAATCCTCTTACAAAATTTTCTTCCTCCCATGAGAAAACATCAGATGTTACCCAGCAGTTAAGCTCTGTACCAAAGACCACAATGTCTATTGGTGTATTCAGAGTCAGCATCCAGGGAGTGGGTTTTGGGCTTAAAATTCTAACATTCAGAAAATGCTTATTGAGCATTCACTGTGTAAATACAAAGAGCTATACCTGATAAGGGGAATATAAAAAGAGGTAGAAATATTCCTGATTTTCAGGGGTATCACAATTTAGAGGGGAGATCAGATAAGACCAGCAAGTCAGAAAATAGCAGAGTGGTAGCTTCCTGAGTGACAGGGAGAGCTGACGGACTTCAGAGAAGGTAGGGATCCCACCCCACTGGAATCAGGGAAGATTTCACAGGAGGAATCTTAGTAGCACCTCACTTAGTTGCTGTTTTTGGTAACATTAACAAGAAAACACATTTATACTTTTATACTGCAATTATCTGTCAAGAAAGTTGGGTAGAAAAATATTCACACATATGTGTAATTGAATATTACATATTTTAAAAAACACTGTGTTCTTTTATTCAATTTCTGCTTGCAAAGTAGCCTGTCTGGGGAATTCTGTTTAATTCTAGCTACCGTATCATGAATCTCGTTGGACTGCACACCTGATCCACCCCCTCCATCCAACTTTTTAAAAAATAAGGCTGATATTTTTACTTCTATCTTTTGGATGCCTCTTTATTGCTCAGTTACTATTGAAATATGGTTCCTGATATAACAGCAATAAAAATAACAAGAAATAACAGCAATAAAAAAAATAAAATTTGGATATCCAAAACCATGGGATTGATAAAAAAGTTATGTTTATAAAATTGAAAATGATGCAACAATTCAAATTGATCCCATTGATGTATATATTGGTAAGTGATTCTAACATGCATTTTGCATATGAACAAACTTAATATGTATTTATATAGACACTTAATATATATATATATATTTATACAGTCTGCTCTTTTCCTTTTTTTCTTACCTTACCTATATTTTCTAAAGCTCTGTAACTATATATAAAAAAAGGTAAATTATATTTTTGCCTCATCTAGGCTGTATTTATGGCTTTACTATGTTAATGGTAACTGATGGGAGCTTTCTTTAATTCTTTTTGCTTCTTAAGCAGTTTCTTAAAGGTGTAAACAGGGTCTTGGTCACTGATAGGAGATCTGGAATTGGGTTAGCTTTCCCCAGCTTGCCGTCTTCTCCTCCTCCTCTCCTCCTGCTCCTCCTCCTCCTCTTCCTCCTCCTCCCCCTCTTCCTCCTCCTTCTCTTTCTCCTCCTCTTCTTCCTCTTTCTTCTTCTCCTCCTTCCCTCTCCTCCTCCTTCCTCCTCCTCCTCCTCCTTTCTTTGACATACCAGGCCTAACAAGAACTTTTTATTTCTTTTAACAAATTTTTACTGAATTTATTGGGATGACATTGGTAAATAAAATTATATAGGTTTCAATTGTACAATTCTGTAAGATAGCATTTGTATATTGTATTATATGCTCATTATGCAAAGTCAAGTCTCCTGCTGTCACCATTTATCCTCCCTTTGTCCTCTTCCACCTCCTTCCCCAATCTCCCTTTCCCTCTGGTATTCACTACACTGTTGTCTATGTCTGTGAGTTTTTTTCTTAATCCATTCACCTTTTCACCCAGCTGAGCAACCCACCTCCCCTCTGACAGCTGTCCATCTATTCTCTATGTCTATGAGTCAGTTTCTATTTTGTTTGTTAGTTTATTTGGTTTATTAGATTCCACATATAACTGAAATCTTATGGTGTTTGTTTTTCTTTGACTGGCTTATTTCAATTAGCATAATACCCCCTCAGTCATCCTAGGGCTGTTGAAGGCTGGGAGAATTCTCCCACTCAGGAGAATAAGACCATAAGAAATAAACTCAGAGAGAGGAGGTACACAGAGTTACCTCTAATTCATGGTGATGCCAAAATCATCATTATTTTGCAATGGCTTCTGGGAAATATAATTTTTTTTTTTACATTAGTGAAGTTTCTAGTTACCACTTTAAGAGCCTATACTATTTTTCTTAGTCATTGTTAATGAAAAAAAAAAATTTAAGGGCTTTCAACTTATTTCATAAACATTCTTCATTTTCTTGGTGACTCAGCCTCCTCCTTATGAAGAATATATGTTATTGTGCTGTGGAATGGTGATGTCCTTTGAGTGTATTAATGCATGTAGACCTGAAGAGCAGCTCCTGGTTGCACTTTCAAGGTCATGTCAGTGTTTGTTAGATTGTCGGCCCTGTTTCCCCTGCTGGAAAATGTCCACTTGACATTCTGTGAGCTCCGGCTGAGACTCTGCTATATTGAATTAGCATTTGGTTGGAATGGCTCCGATTAGCATAAAAATTCAGTATCTTGTGGCAGACACATTTCTGCCACGGTGAGGCCATTTCCCTGTTTGTGGCTGGGTTTCGGCTGTTCTGGTTATAGTTGTCATCAATCTGACTTTGGTTTGAACGGACTATTCTTATACTTTGCAGAAAGGTATCTATTTACCTTTTTGACGACCAAATTAAAATTTACATTTTCCTTACAGACTTTCCTATATGTTAATGATCATTTATGTTATAATTTTAGGAACTGTGGTTAGCCAAATGAAGTCATTTTTAAAATCTTCTTCACAATGAAACGTTTATGAATTCAGGGTCTGTTCCTGAGGCTATCAGTCTGGAAATCACAAGCTACTCCAAGGGGACAACTGAGTGATTATGCTCTCATCCATTTAATAACTCCATTCAACTAAAGAAATTAATTCTTATATTGATTTTCTATTACCTAAAGTATAAAGTGCAATTGCTTATAACATTCTATGAGGCTGCCTAAAAGCACCCAAAACATAGTGGTTTAAAATGTACAAAGTTTCATGCCGAAACCCGTTTGGCTCAGTGGTAGATCGTTCGGTCTGTGAACTGAAAGGTCCCAGGTTCGATTCCGGTATGTTTTATGATTTGCGGATTAGTGAGTGGACAGCTCTTTTGGTCTGTTTTGGCTTGGATGGAATTAGATGGTCTCGGCTGGCCTCATGCACGTGCCTGGGATAGCTGGGACCTCTCTCCACAAGGTCTTTCATCTTCTAGGGGGCAGAAGCTGTTTCACGGGGGGGCAGAAGCTGTTTCCAGCAGCAAGATAGGACAAACCCCAGAGTATCTGTAGTTTTCAAGCCTCTGCATGTGTCACATTTACCAATGCTCCTTTGGCCAAAGAAAATCACATTGGCGCCGAAGCCGGTTTGGCTCAGTGGTAGAGCGTTGGTCTGCGGACTGAAAGGTCCCAGGTTCGATTCCGGTCAAGGGCATGTACATTGGCTGCAGGCACATCCCCGGTAGGGGGTGTGCAAGAGGCAGCTGGTCGATGTTTCTCTCTCATCGATGTTTCTACCTCTCTATCTCTCTCCCTTCCTCTCTGTAAAAAATCAATAAAATATATTAAAAAAAAAAAAAAAAAAGAAAAAGAAAAAAAGAAAATCACATTGGCTCCAGTGCATGGGTACAGAGAGGCCTGATTCATGGGGGGTCATTATTATAATGATCTATCGCAGCATGCTCTGAACTATCATTCTTACCCTGCAGTTCCCAAACTTCAGCTGAGGTGCCCTGGGATGCCACTATGAATTCACAGGGGGTGTTGTGGGATGTCTTTTAAATTTTGAGGGAAACAGAATTATACTCTGTGACTGTTGGACATCATGAAAACTACTAGCTTGATGTAGATTACAGTGTCAACATTAGAGCAATACATTCCTCTTGGTGCTGCTGCATCCTTGCAAAGCTGGATTTTTGGTGGTTGTGTGATAAAAAGTAAGTATTGCACAAGAGTCATTGAGGAGCTGGAAATGAGGGTGGAGGTGTCCAATTTGATTCCAAGATTGCAAAGTTGTGCAGAGCCCACCAAGTGCATATATGCCATTATTAAGTAAGCGTGCTTTAAGAATAAAAGAAAATATTATTTAAAATATATATGTATTATTTTAAAATGTATTTAAGTTACTAGGACATACACACTTACAAAGCTGTTTGGCTTTAATTACTTAATAAAATGGAATTAATTAATTTATTTTGTTTTGGAAGTACTATGAAATATTTAGCAAGACACTAAGAATGCTGTGAACCAGAAAAGTCTTGAAACTACTGTTCTAACATCATTTTCAATTGCTGATAAAAGAAGAAAAGCAAAAAGGGAGGCTAGTTTGATGGAATGGTGAATGAATTCAATTTTGGATACAGTGAGGAACAAGTGGGATTAAAGTAGGAGGTTTGGAGTGGAGCTAATTCCAAATTCAGGCTCCCTTTCCTATTGCTTTAGATATTGCATATACTCTAGAATTAACTGTAAGAAAAAAAAAAAAGGGAGGGTTGCTGAAGGAGAAGGAAGCTAGAAACCCAAACTCAAAACCAATCTGCAAAACAAATGTTCTTGGCTTAATATTTTTGCAAATGCTAAATGGGTACATTTTAATTTTCTTCTTATGTTATATCTTGTTGCAAAGGGTAGATCTCTGAAGGGGAGCCATGAGCTTTAGTATTCTAGAGAAAGAGAAGATGGACTCTTGACCTCATAGCCAGGTGTTGTGGAGACAGAAGGTTTGCTAAATTACTTCATTTTCCATTTCACTCATTACTAGCTGGGCTCAGGAAACTCAGGTCATAGAGGGGGTCCCCATTGTATAGAGAAGACACTCCTGCACACAATTTAGGCTTAAAAGGATCAGCATCGGGAAGCAGGACATTTGGCCAAGGAGAGTGTGAAAAAGAATGAGAAGAGAAAATAGAGGTTTGTGCCTCGTAATTTCCCCCGTGGCTTGGAAAGGAGCTGTGTTACAAAAAATTAGAGTAACAGTAAACACAAAGAGGGAAGACTGACTGTTACCAAGTTGGAGACCCTTGAAAGTTCATCTCTTGTCCTGTTCACTCGTACCAACTTGAGGGTCTGACCATAACAACTTGGCCATGCACCAAAGACAGACAGAGATCTTCTGGTTTTCCTATACTGCTCCTCATTCCTATGTTTTATGAATGAGATGACCATTGCCAGTAGATCTTCCAAGTCATCATCTACCCATCCTGCCCTGACAAGGAAGGGTGAACTTCCAGGCCAGTAGCCTGGGTGTGGGGAGTAGTCATTCTACAGTCTGAAGCCAGCATAGCTGGGGTGAGGCTGAGCCATACAGAGGTGTAACTTGCTTCCTGTCCAAGCAGGAAGTCCCCAGAGAGTAATAGTCATTGTCTTGAGACTTGCATTAACTTTCCAATGCATGCCAGTGACCCCCAGGAGGCCTGAAGGCCCTTCCCTCAGGGTCCTCAGGACCCATCAACACCTCTCTCCCTCTGCTATCTAGGTGTCATCTTGGGGAGAGAAGTAGGGGTGGAGGGCAGCTGTGTGAGAGCCTGCATTGGCTACATACTTTTCTGGCTCCAGTGCAAAATGAAAATATAAGTCCCTTGCTCAAAAATGAAGAATTGAAACACTTATAGTAGAGCATTTAGCCAGGTGTGGGGCCTTTTTAATGCAGGGCCTTGGGCAGCAGCACAGGAGTCAGACCCATGAAGCTGGCCCTGCTAGGAGCACAACTAGGTTTGCTCTCCTAGAGATTCTCAACATTACCCAAAGGGGTTGTTTAAGTGATAAGATTGGATTAAATGTAAACTGCATTATTTTCCCTTCAACCAGTGAATGGGAGCCTGGGAGAAATGCCAGATTAGCTTATGGACAATTAAGACATTGCTGAGCTGTGTGTGAGTTAAATTTGTGGTCCTGCTGCAAAGATATCATTGTTCCCTTGTTACAGAAGAACTGGTGATCAGAGAGGCTGAGGGATTGCTCCAGGGCACCCAGGTCATTGGTGGTGAAAGATGCTTCTACTCTTCTGATGCAGATGGTAGTCAAAGCGAAGTCTGAAAAGTTGAATTTTAAAGTGAGATTTCTTTTAAACTGTGATTATTATACTGCTCCCTAGCGTTTTGGAATATTGGGAGATATTTGGTTCTGGGGGGATGCTATCAGCAATTTATGAGCAAAGGTTAGGGATACAAGAAAACTACAATTCACTGGATAGCCTGCACAAGGAAGAATTGTGTGATGTTCTGCATAATTTCTGAATCCCTCACCAGTCACTCAGGTATGTGAATAACTTGTTTATTATTATGAGTCTAGGACCTAATAACATTTTATATATCAACTCATAATATTTTTTGCAAGATTTAAAAACAGACTGAAGTTTTCATGACTACAACGATTGTGTAAATTGGAGAAAGGAAATACTTGATTTGTTTTCAACTTTACCAAGAGTTGTTCCCCATTTAGGGGAAGGACATTACCAAAGGCCCAGCTGCTTTTGGAATTTGAGTCAGCAAAATAACACACCCAAATCAGCCTATGTTAGTGGATGTCAAATTCCCATGAATTCCACATGTAGATGCATTGATTACTTCACTAGTCTTCTGGTATAGTTGGGCCTGAGCCTACCGGCATACACATTATCTATAATAATAAAAGGGTTAAATGCTAATTAGGCCGGACATCCTAGGTGCCTGCCGGCAGCCGAAGGAAAGCCTGGGTCCTGGGTGCCAGAGGGAAGCCCGTGCCAGCAGCTGGGGGAAGGAAGGCCTACTCTTGCATGAATTTTCGTGCATCGGGCCTCTAGTTTCGTCCATTCTTTTTATTTCTCCTCTGTGTGGTAGTCAGGGCATTATGCTGTTTTGTTAAAAAGTTGCATTTTCCCTTGTTTGGGTCTGAGGGCTGTACCTAGCAGTGACTTTGAGAAACCCTCTACTTTCCTGAAAGGCATTCTGTAGAGGCTGTCTTGGCTTGGGGAAAGAGGGAAGGTCTCTCCCACTTGGAGCACAGGTTTCCTGTGGAGCTGCCTGGCCTGCCCTGTCCTGCTGGGTTCGCAGCACAGGGCAGCATCAGAGTCTGAGAGTCTGGCCTGTACTGTGGAGTATAGCTGGGAATTTCAGCCTCTGCTCTGCCGAGACCAACTGTGAGGAAAGATTGAAGTTCTGTGCATGGCTTATTTTCTACCCACTTCTGCTGGGTTCTGTGGTATAAGGGAAAAGGTACCACACAGATGTGGAGTTTTTTTAACTACCTCCCCTTGGGGAAGCTCAGTTGGGGAGACAGATGGGTGAGTGCTGGGCTCTGGGGTTGCATTGTGGGGATGCTGATTTGAATTTCATGTGAATTCCACTGAAGGGGGATATAAAACATTTTTGGGGGCTAGCAATCTGAATCTGTGCCAGGAACCAGTATTCTGCCACACATTCTTGCTAGTATAATTAAGTTCCATCCTTCTTATCTGTAATGCTTGTACAGAGGCCATAAACCATGAACCAGACACTGTGGAGGGGGTTGGCAGTGCTGGCACCAGACAGGCCAAGCCTCTGAGTATAATCACTCCCCTCATCCCAACCCACAGGGGGGAGGGGGAGGCTGAAATCCCTGTGAAAGATCCTGAAGCCTAATCCATATTTGGGGAGAAAGGAACTAAAGGGTATAAAGGGAAAGCTTCGTCCATATTCACTCACTCAGGCTTTGGAGAACTGACTGCCCTGAGTCACTGTGCTAGTACATCTGCAAATAAAGGGTTTTTCCTGGAAAAAAAAGTTTCATGTGTTTTGGTATGTTATAACTTTGTTTGAATTCCATTTTTGGACAGTAGTTGGGATCAGTAAAAGGCAGATTTCTTTTTGCAAGAAAATCCCCAAGTTATTGACTTTTCCCAAAGGACTTATTGGCTCCACGGGCAATATTACTGGGCCTGGTGTGAAAGAGTTATTAAGTCCTTCAAGGGACTATATTCTGTGTGTGAGGCGCAAGATGTCTGACCTGATTTACCCAAGGAATCAGGCTTTTCAGGTGACCTTGTTTTTTCTTTTTGCAAAGTTAATTTTTTGTCCTCTTGGCTGAGCACAGTTGTGTTTTTCATTTCAAGGACCAAGCTTGACAGGAAAAAAAGAAAAAGAAAAAAAAAAGAAAAAAAGAAAAAAAAGGAGGAAATCTCTTTCAATTTAGGTTTTTCTTTCTTTCTTTTTTTTTTTCCTTTTGGGAAAATATCCCTTAGGAAGTAAGATAATTGTGTGAGACATTCACATGGCAACTCAAAAGACTTCCTATTACTGTTATGAGGAAGCTGGAATCAGGAGGGTTTTGGGCAAAATGTCCCAATCTGCTGAGCTTCTTTATATAACTATAGGACTGCCCTTTTGTGGAAGGAAATGTCTTACTGCCTATTAGAGCAATGTTACTTTTGCCAGTCAATCTTATAAAATATTTTTTGTGGCCTGGCCAATGTGGTTCAGTGGTTGAACATCAACCTATGAACCAGGAGGTCACTGTTCAACTCCTGGTCAGGGCTTAATCCCCAGTGTGGGGTGTGCAGGAGGCAGCCGATCAATGATTCTCATCAATGATATTTGTATCTCCCTCTCCCTTTCTCTTCCTCTTAGAAATCAATAAAAATATTAAAAAAAATAAAGAAAATTGTTGTGAAGGTAAAAGTATACTTTACTTTGAGTTTGAATCTTATCTTCCAACCAGGGGGCTGGTCCAGCTCTGGAATGGCAGCTCTATTTTATTTGACTTACTCTGCTTCTAAGAAAAGAGTGAGTTCTTTGTTCTAGACACTTGGGATCACTCCTTGTCATGATGTCTATTATGGTTATTAGAGGAAAATCTTCCTCTCCCTCCTTTGGGTCCTCTTTCTTCTTGAAACCTCTCCTCCATCCCTTTCTCGCCTCAGTGGGATAAGTGCTTCCTCAGAAATTTGCCTCTAAGTCTGCTCAGTCTCTGGTCTGGGTGGGTGGAGGAGAGGATGAGACAGGAAAGTCCCTGTGCATTGTTCAGGCAGGATAGCTACCCCTTCATGTAAGGAGTTTATTGGAATGTTTAAGAGCCCAGTCACTGGAACCAGATGGCCAGGATTTCACTTCTGGCTATATGATCAATAGTTGTGTAACTTGGATTCTCTGTGCCTCAGTTTCCTCATCTATAAAATAGAAATTATAATAAAATCTAACCCTCAGGGTTGGTGTGATGATTAAATATGTTAATATATATGAATGGAAAGAGGGTATTAGGGAGAATCTTTTCGCCATATTAAACAAAAGAATGCTCTGTTTGCCTGTTTCCTCGTTGGTGTTTTACTGCAAATTGGTTGAGCTTAATTGACTTCTTTAATCATTTGGATGGTGGGACTAGGAGAAAAACTGGATAAAAGCAAACTTGAGCCATCATCTTGGGCTTTGGATTTAGCACCCCAGGTAGATCCATCTTAGCCCAGACAGATTAGTGACTGATAGGAAATGACTGCCTTAGTGAACATTTGTTTTAATGGTGAGCACCTACAACATTTCAAGCACCATGGATACACTGGTGACTAAGACATAAACAAATACATAAAAACTAAACAAGATAACTTCATGTGCTAGGAATACTTTGAAGATGATAGAACCAAATTGCTACTTTAGTTGGAGGTGGTCAGAGAAGCCCTAATCACCCTTGAACTGTATAATGAATTTAAAAATCTGGAGGGAAAACATTGGAGGTACAATGAACAGCAAATATAGATAAAAGTCCTGTAAATGTAGGACTAGTCAGGTTATCTATTTTTTCTTGAGTGAGCTTTGGCAGTGTGACTTTCAAGGAATTTCCTTAGTTTATTCACATGTGTAGAGTTTTTCCATAATATTCTTTTACTATTTGTAGAATCTATAATGACATCTTCTCGTTTGTTCCTGATATTTTAAAATTTGTGACTTTTCTTGATCAACCTGACCAAGAGTTTATAAATGTTATTGATCTTAAGAATCATCCTTTTTTTTTTCTTTGCTTTTCTTTCCTAAACCTTCTTCTTTTGCTCTTTCTGCTTGCTTTGCTTTCTTTCTTTCTTTCTTTCTTTTTTTTTTTTTGTCTGTCAAGGCAGAAACTTAGATAATTAATTTGAGAATTTTCTTATTTCTTAACATAATAATTTAATGCTCCAAATTTCCTTCCAAGGAGCATTCTGTGTTAGCTGCATCCCACAAATTTGACAGGCTGTGTTTTCACTCTCGGTTAGAATTTTTGATTGAAAGCCAGACATCTGGAAACAAGTATTCTTACTCTTTTGCTAGGACTTTATTGGGGGGACTTGAGTTCATCACAAGCTTTCCCATCATCTCCTAACCTCTATATCAGACAGATAAGCATAAGGACCAGAGCAGGGCTTTGTTCCTTTTCTACCTCACTAGTGTTTCTTCTTAATCTCCCGTGGTTGTTCCTTTTCTTCTCCCTGACCTCTTTAGTTGGCAAGCTCTTTTAGCAGTCCATTTTCTTCAGTCCTCTATCTACATTCATCCTTGGAGATCTCTTCAAGTCATGTCATTTAAAATACCATCTATATGGCAATGGTGCCACCATTTTTATCTTTAGCCCAGATCTCTCACCCAGTTTATTTCTAATAGTGAACTCTTGGTGTTCCTTCATAAATTTGGTCCAGCCTCAGCTGCCTTCTCAGTTGATGAATAATTCATATTTGAATGGTTAGACTAAAAATTTGGAGGTGCCTTTAGATTTTTTAAAAAAATGCTCTGCATCCAACCCATAAGCGAATCCTATTGGCTTTATCTCTAAAATACATCCAACTAACTACCTATTATTAACTGCCTCCACTGCTACATTATGGTACAGAACTCATCATCTTTGCTTTGGGTCACTGTAATAGCTTCCACATTGGTCTTTTTATGTCTGACTATCTACTTTACAGTCATTTTCAGCATAGAGTCAGAGTAATCCTTTCACAATTGAAGTTATATATATGTTACTTTTCTGTGCAAAAGCTATTGAAGACTCCCCATTTTTCTCAGAGTAAAAATGAAAGACTTTCCAATGCCTACAAGGTCTTGCATCATCTGGACCCTTGTGACTTTTCTGACCTTGTCATCAACTGCTTTCCCCTTTGTACACTCCACTCCAGTCATACTGGCCTTCTTGCTATATCTCTGACATGCCAAGTACTCTCCTACCTTATGGCTTTTGCTCTAGCTATACCCCATGTCTGGAACGCTTTCCTCTTTGCCACCAGCATTGCTCGCTCTCTCTCTCTCTCTCTCTCTCTCTCTCTCTCTCTCTCTCTCTCTTAAAAATAAATTTTTATTGATTTCAGAGAGGAAGGGAGAGAAAAAGAGAGATAGAAACAACAACGATGAGAGAGAATCATTGATCGGCTGCCTCTTGCACACCCAACACTGGGGACTGAGACCACAACTCAGGCATGTGCCCTGACTGGGAAATTGAACTGTGACCTCCTGGTTCATAGTTCGATGCTCACCCACTGAGCCACACTGGCCAGGCAGCATGGCTCTCTCTTACACTTCTTTCAAGTCTTTGCTTAAACCTCACTTTCTCTCAATTTTAAGATTGCAACCTGCTTCTTACCTCTACCACTGGCACTTCCATTCCTTTTCCTCTGCTCCATTTTTTTGCTTATGTCATTGATCTTCTAATATACCATATAATTTACTTAGGTATTATATTTGTTGTTTCTGACCTGTTTTTCTCCATTAGAATAGAAACTACAAAAGGATATGAGATTGTCTGCTTTTTCACTTGTATCCTTAGTCTTGAGTGTTCGCACATAGGGAGGTACTCAATATATTTTATACAATAGAATGAATGTATGATTCACCCACTGAATCTGAGCACATTGCTAACCTAATCAGATCAGGGTTCTCCATCAAGAAAGAAGGGAGAATAGCTGTTGGGTGGGCGGTTAACAATACCTAACATGGATTCTAAGATTCCCAGCTACACTTGGGGAAAATTGGATTATGGACCGATTGAGTAGTTATGTGAGCCTTTCCCCAAATCTGGTATGCAAATTAAATAAGAGCTAGATTTTATTTCCTGAATTTGTTTTATTAACAAGAAGAAAACTACATTTCATCTTATGGATCATATGAAAGAGTGGTAGCATTGAAATGGCTTGTCTTAAAGAGATGCAACATTACCAAGGATGGAGTGATGTAAGGAACATGTATAAAGGCATGTGGTCCTGGCACATAGGGAACACAATAGATATCTGTTGAGTTTGTCCTAGGGATATTTTTACCAGTAAAAGTAATCAGAGATAAAATAATATAACATATTGAATGTATCAGAGAATCTCACTGTTGGAAAGGATTGGAGTCATGTACATCATCTTCAGTGTCCTTCACAGATAAGTAAAAATGAGTTGAGCACAAAAATGAGCACAGATGAGCTGAAATCTGCCTTCTTTTAAATTTTACCCTCTGGCATGCCAAACAAATCTATTCACTAAAAAATATATATATATTTTTATTGATTTCAGAGAGGAAGGGAGAGGGAGAGAGAGATAGAAACATCAATGATGAGAGAGAATCATTGATCAGCTTCCTCCTGTCACCCCGCACTGGGGATTGAGCCCACAACCCAACTGGGAATCTAACCGTGACCTTCTGAGTCACAGATCAATGCTCAACCACTGAGCCATCTATTCACTTTTATACATGAGATCCCTTCAAGTATTTGAAGGTGACAATCGTGTTTTCTCTTATGTAGTGTAAACTCCTTCAGTTTCTTATATAACTTAGTTTTAAGAATCTTCACTATCTTGGTCACCTTGTTTTGGATGAAACACAATTTCCCAGTGTAGTTTTAAAAAGTTAGTGGCCAAAGTGGTTCACAGTGTTCCTAACCAAGTCTAGTAAAATGAAGTGCTTTTAATGAGCCATTATGCTGAATGTATTACCAAGGACTCTTGGTCATGAATTACAAAAGATCCAGTTTAAATAAGTTCACAAAAATAAATAAATAGATGAATAAATAAATACATAAGTAAATAAATTTAGAAAGTAGGTAAGTAAGTTAGAGGAAGAAGTGTATTGACTAACAATGAAAAAGTCAGAGGTATGGCTGGAGATTCAGGGGCTCAGATATCTCTGAACTCTGTCTTCATTGCTTAGCTCTGTGTGTTTTTCCTGTGTGTTTTCTTCCTGTGTGTTTTCTTCACTCCCAGGCAGACTTTCTCCAAATATTTTTTCTTAGAAGCTCTAGGTTTACAACTTACCAAATTAGCAACTCTCCTCAGTGCTGAGAACAGAATTCTGGAGAAAAGCCAGTATTTAATGGATGAGAAAGACACTTTGCTGATCTTCCAGAATGTAAATTCTGTCATAAAGGAAATGATTTCAGAGTAGTGTGACTTGCTATAACCGGCTCCATGTTGGCTTCTAGTGACAGCTACTTCCTCTTGAATGCACTCACAGTGCTTCTTTGTTTTGTGCCTTTCGGAATTCTTTCTGGAGTTGTCATCAAATTCATGATTTGACAATTGTAGAATCTGTCCTTTGCACATTTGGGAAATTAAGATGTTTTTTTCTCCTGTCTTTCATCTTTTGATTCTTCCCAGTTTATACAGATTTTTCAGAGATTCATGGTAGTTCAACAAACATTTATTGAATACTACATAACAGCATATTCATCATTCGCATTTGCAAGTTCTTGCCCTCTGAAACAGAAATTCATTTAGGCTTAGAAAACTGAATCCCTTTAAATCAACTCTTTAAATCATACATCTCATAATCTACCAACCTGACTTGACATTCTAGTTTCACATCAAAGCCCTTTTTTGGTTTTAAGAAATAAAGAGTCAAAGAGTCAATGAAGAAAGCTTTACTATGAGGTTACATGCAGCAATGAGGAAGAAAGGGAGCTCATAGAACAGAAGAATAGATGTCAAGGAGGTTAGTGTCTAAGAGGCAAGCCCTAAGCAGCAGGAATATGTGAATCTTCCCTCTAGTATTGTATCAGTTTTTGATTCAGTCAATTGTAACTGTGATCTGTGACTCACTGTGTTTCTTTTGATGTGTCTTTTTTAAAAAAAAGTTTTATTGAACTATTACTGACATACAATAAACTATACATATTTAAAATATACAATTTAATAACCTTTAACATGTTACATGTATAAACCATGTGATCCTACTGTGAACAAAGTCTCTTTCGTTGTACTAAACTTTTTTAGTTTTCTTATGATTATATGCCATTCCTACTTTTTATGACTTTACACAGTAAATTTAACCTTAGGAGATGATTATTTTGCCACCTAAAAGAAGATAAAGAGGTTGGCATTTAGAGGAAGACTTTTGAGAAGCCTTTAGCCCTGATCCACTTATTTGAAGTGTATTGGAGTATGTCTTTGCGTTGTGGTGCTCATGTCCTTTTAAAGTGCTATTCTATGCTAATCTGTAAATTCTAAGCAACATTGGCCCATGTGGCTCATTGATTGAGTGCAACAAAGGGTTGACAGTTTGACTTTAGGTCAGGTTTTGTGCTGGAGGTGGGTGAGTGAGTCACATTGATACTTTTCTCCCTCTCCCTCCCTTCTTCTAACATCAATAAAAATGTATAGTTTTAAAAAAATTGTGAAATGACCTGTGGGATAAACCTTAGCCTGTGGGATAAACCTTAGCCTAAATTTGTTCTTAGTAGGTATAAATAACCTCTGATTCTAAACACTTTAAGCATAGCCTGTGGAATAGCCACATCTCTCCTATCTTATCTAATAAAAGAGTAATATGCAGATTGACCATCACTCCAACACAAAAGATCAAGATAGCTGCCCTCATATGGTGAAAGATCCTGCCCCCATGTGGACACAAGATGGTCACCACAAGATGGCCAGCAGGGGAGGGCAGTTGGGAGGCACCAGGTCTGTAAGGAAGGGCAGTTAGGGGCAATCATGACTGCAGGGAGGTCAATTAGGGGTGACCAGGCTGGCAGAGGAGGGAATTTAGGGGCAAACAGGCTGGGAGGGGAGCAGTTAGACATCAGTCAGGCTGGCAGGGCAGTGGTTAGGGGGTGATCAGGCTGGCAGGCAGAAGCAGTTGGGGGCAATCAGGAAGGCAGACAGGCAAGCAATTGGGAGCCAGCAGTCCTGGATTGTGAGAGGGATGTCTGACTGCCTAAATTTTGTGCACCGGGCCTCTAGTTATTCTTATAATAAAGAAGGCAAACCTTATTGAGTACCTATGTGCAACATGTCACAGCAAACATAGCAAACATTTTACTCACAATGCCTCTTTTAGTTTCCACCACAACCTTGCAATGTAGTTATTTTATATATGAGCATTTATAAGCTCAGGCAGGTTCAGGAGTGGATCCAAGTTCACTCAGCCACTATGTGTTTGTTTTCTTTGCTATGTAATAAATCACTACAAACTTAGCAGCTTAAAACAATATCTGTTTATTAGCTTACAATTCTGTAGGTCAGAATCCTGGTCATTGTGAAGCTGGGTGTTCTGCTCAAGTTCTTACAAGGCTAAAATCTCGGCATTGGCCAGGATTTTGTTTCCTTGCTGGAGGCTCTTGGGAAGAATCTTCTTACAAGCTCATTCTTGTTATTGGCCTCAATTCCCTGTGGCTGTAGGATTGAAGTCACTGTGTTTTTGCTAGATGTCAGCTGGAGCCACTATATTCCTTGCCACATGGCTTCCTCCATCTTCAAAGACAGTAATAGAGACTCTCCCTTGTGTTGAACCCCTCTCATACTTTTCTCTTTTGCAGAAAAAGTCCCATCTCTTTAAATGTTTATATTAGGCCAAGCCCACTGAGGCTCTGTTTAAGGTCAACTATTGCATCCTATCTAATAGAGGGAATATGCTAATTGACTATCATGTCCTCACAAAGATGGCAGTGTCCTCAGCCAGTAAGGAAGGAATATGTTAATTGACTGTCACACCCTCAAAGATGGTGGCACCCATAGTCATAAGATGGTGGCACCCTGTCCCCTCAGCCCCGCCAGGGCAGCAGGCACGAGGCAAGGCTGGTCCTGCCCTCAGGCGCCTGGCCTCTCCACATGCCTGCCTCCAGAGTCCTTCAGTTCCCTCAGTCCCCCAGACGCCCAGGGCTGACACAAGGTGCAGTCAAGCCTCAGATGTCAGCTGTTCAGTTGCCCAGGGCTGGCCGGAGGCACAGGCAAGCCTCAGATGGTGGCTACCCAGCTTCCCAGGACTGGCCTGAGGTGCAGGCAAGCCTTGGATGGTAGCTGTCCAGCCAATGCCCAAGGCACAGGCAAGCCTCAGATTGTGGCTGCTCAGCTGCCCAGGGTCACCTGAGGCTCAGGTAACCAGGGCCAGCCGAAATTTGTGCTGCCGGCAGTGGCAACAGCAAAGGTGTGATGGGGATGTCACCTTTCTTGATCACTGGGTTGCCTCCTACCCCTGAGGGCTCCTGGACTGTGAGATGGGACAGACCAGGCTGAGGGACCCCCATCCAGTGCATGAATTTTCATGCACCAGGCCTCCAGTATAATATAAACCAATTAAGGGAGTAATATCCCATCATATTCACAGATCAAGGGGAGGAAATTTTGTAAGGACATGAGCCACTGGGCATATGGTAGAATTCTGCTTATCTCAAAGGGGTAAAGTCAGGCTTGAAGCCATATATATTGGATTCCAAGGCCTGTGATCTTTGTACTAGGCCAGTTTGCATGCAAAGACAAAGATCCTTGTTTCTTCCAACAGGCATTGTGCTCAGAGAACAGTTCAGGGCCCTATGTGCTGCTGAAGGCCATGTGTATTGTTTGATATGCTGGATCTTCTGGTTCGTGTGGGGCAGGCTCTGTGTCCGCAGCTCCTGCGGCTCTTGCCAGATCTCCTCCTCCAACTTCTCTAAGTGCTCGGCCAGGAATGAGTGCATTCCCTGGCAAAGTTTCTTCCACATGGCTCCTGCACTGTTCGTTAGAGACAGGTGCTGGTTCCAGTTAGTCTTTGTAGGCTCCAGGTTTTCCTCACAGGTTCCTGTTTATCTTCAGGGTCTTGTGTTTCCTGATTTATGTGCAGCTTTCCCCTCTCACCTGCCAGCTCAGCTGACCCACAGTGATTTCAGACTGACCACCAGACCCAGGTAACTGCTTTCATTTCTTTCTCTGCCAGCTCCCATGTTTGTGGTCTCTGGCTAGTGACTTTTCTCTGACCCTTTATCCTTCCCTTTCTAGGCTTTTACTCTCATGACTTTTCCTACAGTTGTGTAAGGTTTAATCTCTACAGAGTCACCAGTCACTGGGTAGCTTGACCCTTGATTGACCCCTGACTAATAGAACATCTCTAAGCCTTTGTATAAGCTGTTTCTTCCATCTGGAAAGCTTTATTCCCCTTTCTTTATTGTTTCAATTCATCCTTTGGGGACGAGCTCAAATATTACCTCTTTTATTAGTGTGTCCCTGGTCATTTGTCCCTGAACATGATGCTCCTTCTGAGATGCTGCAGGACCCTGACCACCTACCTCTCTGTTAGGAACTCTGCTGTTTTATAATAGCTTTATTAGTGTCACTGCCTCTCTGGAGCAGGACACAACATTAGGCTCATAAAAAGAACCTAAAATCTGTAGGATGAGTAGTAATAGTCTTAGTCTCAGCATTTTAAAGTAAAGAAGAATGCATACACAGATTTACAGACTTTTATTCATTTTATTTTGTTTTTAACTTTTACTAAATAAATACAGTATGCAAATACGTTATTCTCATGATATGAGGTGAAGAATGTACTGGCCCAGGGAACAGCCTGGGTGAAGGGCCTGTGATGGGAGGGAGCATCGCAGTGTCTGAGTGACTGTGAAGTCAGTGTGGTTGCAGTAGAAAGAGCAGGCACGAGAGGCAGACTGGCATGGCCTGGTGGGGCCAGAAGGAGCAGAGTGTGTAAAGAACGTTCTGGCTGTGGACAGTGGAGGGAGGGGTCCAAAGAGGGGGTTGTAGTGTAGATAGACCAGTGAGGAACTGACAGTACTCTCCATCCAGAAGAGGATGGGGTCATGGTGGAAACGGAAGAGATGAAGTACAGCGACTGGGTTCAAGAGGTATTTAGGAGAAAAATCTCAGGAGTTGGTGATGAATTGGATGGAGGCATGGAGGGGACCACAGTTCCCTGCAATCCCCTTGTGAGTGAATGAGATGGCTCTAAAACATCAAACAGTGTAACAAAATGTGGCAGACATGGTTGCACAGCCTACACCTTCATTTACTCTCTGACAAGTAAGACACATAATCAGGGATCACGAGGCTTTCCTGACGGATGCAGCAGCAATAGCAAAACATCATCTACCTTATCACAAGCTCCCTGGATGCAAAGGGGAATGCTGAGACTAGAGGTGAGGATTCCTTTAACTAAACTACACATAACTTTTCCTTTGAAGATGTCTGGAAAAGAATGAATAGGACATAGAAAGACACTGAGTTTTCTGATATAACTGCAAAATTAATTTTAAAAACACAGTAAATTTTAACTTCAAAGTATGCAAAACACCAGTTTAAAAAGTTCCATGTGAATTAGTCATTTATTGCTATCAGAATTATTAATATCTTTATCTAATGATAGTTTATATGAGTGGGAATAATGAATTGAAGTGAGATTTCTGAAACTACTTGATTTAAATAAAATCCACCTTTATTGAAACTCACTGTGCAAGATGGTAAAGAGATGGTTTGTTCAGAATCAGTCATGACATAATGGAAGAGTTATGTTTGAGGACAATGTATTTTATTTTATTTTATTTTAAATATATTTTTATTGATTTTTTACAGAGAGGAAGGGAGAGAGATAGAGAGCTAGAAACGTCGATGAGAGAGAAACATCGACCAGCTGCCTCCTGCACACCCCCTACTGGAGATGTGCCTGCAACCAATGTACATGCTCCTGACCAGAATCGAACCCGGGACCTTTCAGTCCGAAGACCGACGCTCTACCACTGAGCCAAACCGGTTTCCGCAGGACAATGTATTTTAAAAAGAGAACTTACTTGATAAAAGACATAGGGATATTATGAATTTTGATTCCCTTAGCAAAACATATATTAATTTAATTATGACTTTATTCATCTGGTAGAACTGCACTTGAAATGAAGTAATACTAACACTAGACCAAGAGATATACTCAAAATATAAAATATACAGTAATTTTCTTTGTAATATAACTCACAACAGCTTTGAAAATAACAAGATGGGGACATCTGTAATACTGTCAACTACTATATATATATATTTAGCCAAGCCAGTGTTGCTCAGTGGTTGAGTATTGACCTATGAACCAGGAGGTCACAGTTTGATTCCTGGTCAGGGCACATGCCTGGGTTGCGGGCTCAATTCCCAATGTGTAGCATGCAGGAAACAGCCGATCCATGATTCTTATCATTGATGCTTCGATCTCTCTATCCCTCTCCCTTTCTTTCTGAAATCAATAAATATATATATAATAAAAAACCCACAAAAAGAAAAATAACAAAACAAACCACCACATCAGTCTCTCTTCCCACCATGTACATTTTGTCTGTACTATTATCTTTCACTTGATCAAGGAAACAGTTAAATACTTGAAGATTATCTGAAAGTAAAAATGCTTTCTCCAATTAATCTTGCTCAGTCATCTGATTGTAGGAGAACATTTTGTGTTGTACAGTTATTTGTGTGCTAGAAACTTCTGACCTGGGTTATTTAATATTCACAACTACTAAAATAGTTTGTGTGCTTGGAAAAGCAGAGTGTAAAAACTATTACAATTTTATAACTAACTCTCAGTTCTTGTGTAGTGTTCTCTTTGTTTGACTAGTGTCATTAAAAAAATCAAAGATTCTTATAAAAGCAAGTGTGATTTTCCTAATTATTTAAAAATCTTACTATAATTCATTAACATGTTACACCATCCAGACTTAGAACGTTTTGCATTGCTATGTCTATCTTAACTGTAATCAAATTCCTTTGACCAAAGGATTTCTCCCACCCACCCCCCTTATTTACTAGGCCTTACTTTTTCTTCGTCTAAGTGTCTTCTATTTTGAAGATACGTTTTTCATTGTTTCAACAATATTAGATACTCATGATAGAGCTCAATTTTTAAGGCCAGTATAGTATGACTTAGCAGTATAGTGGAAAGAGCATTGGTATTGGTGTTGAAGTTGGACAGACTTGGGCATGAATCCCAACCTCACTATTTACTTAGCTAGGTCATCCTTGATTAGTTACATAAATTTTTGAACCTTACTTTTCTCATCTGTACTATGGAGATCATAACCTCTTCTTTATAGGGTTGACAAGATTAAATGAGGTGATGTATGTAAAGCATAGCATAGTGCCTATCACTTGGTCTTTGGCAGGTCAGTATTGTATCGCAAATAGTGGGAGAGATTTGCACTGGTTCTTCTATATTCTCCCACGCAGTTCTTTTGTGTCCAAGGACACATTTATTTCTCACTAGGGATGGAGGAAAGGTTTGCTGGGTGGCACAAGGAGTGAGGAACAGAACACCACACTTCCTTGATCTGGAGACTGTGTAGCTGGGGTGGGCTGCTAAGGAAAGACCAGGCCAGTGTTTAAGTAAAATGTCCCAACCTTGCGGGGAAAAAATGGTGGTTGGAAGCTAAATTCAGAAGTGCGAAATAGCCACAAAACCAGGCCATTCGTTCAGAAAACATGGATTGAGAAAAGGCCATGTGTCAGGCCCTATACTAAGCACATAGCTCAAAGTGAACAAAGCATGGTGCCTAAGGGGCTCAGGGTGCAGGGGGGTGGGGGTGGGGAGGAAACCCGTAATTACAACATAGTGCAGTAAGTGCCATCATAATGACACCACAGGGAAAGGGTCCAGGGAGGTTGAAGGAACAAGGACCATTTTATATTTCTGGGGGATAGATGGGAGACAAAGAGATTCAGAAACACACACCAAAGCCAAGAATGAAACAAATAATTTACCAATCAGTAACAAGGATAGAAAGGTAAGTTGGGGGGTTAAGTAGTGAAGAGTTGGCTTTATTATATGTGGAACTTAATGAACAAACTGAGCTACCAAGCAAAATAGAGACAGACTCATGGAGAGCAGGCAGACAGCTCTGGTGTGTGAGGAGGCCTTGAGGGTGGGTTGGAGGGATTGAGCAAAAAAGAAAAATAGAGAGTGAGGACTCATGGACATGATGTGATTGTGTGTGTGTGTGTGTGGGGGGGGGGGGGGGAAACAGGTGGAGAGGAAGTGGAGGTGGAAGAGGGTATAGAGGGGATAAATGGTCATGGAAGAAAAAAAGAATTGGTTTCACATCACTCAGTTTTAGGTCCTTAAAGAGGCCAGACAAGGAGCCAAGCAAGCAAGGTAATCAGATTGGTTCTGACAGTACCTGTGGGATGCTCTCTGGAGGGTTGGACATTGTTCTAAGGACAGAGAGATGCTGCATGCCCCTCCCACAGGCCCTTCACACATGCTCTTCCCTGGGCCAGTGCATTCTTCACCTCCTTGTCTAACTCTGTTTCCTTCGGATTTCAGCTCAAGCTTCAATTCACTACCTCAGGGAAGGTTCTCTGGCCACCTAACTCAGCCAAATCCCTGTGTTTCAGGCCAGGAGAAAACCACGGACCTCTACTCTAGAGCACTCATCACAGTTGCACAGTGACGTTACTGTCCCTAACCCCAACTTGGATGTAAGTCCATGAGACAAGGAACGTACCTGCGTTTGTCTACCTTCCTACCCAAAGCACTTAGCCTTTCTTATTTTGTGGGAGCTCTTATTACCCTTATTTTACATTGTTTTCATTGACTTGTAGCAGAAATGATTGGAACAGCTCCAGGGACCTGAAATAGCTCATATGTAATGTCCATAGGATGTATTGCAGAGAAGGATAAGATTTATCTACGGATTGTAAAAAATTCTGATTTTATCGGAGGGAGAAATAGCAGTGGAAATTCTAGTGGACTTTGTGTTTGGGAACATTTTGAAACTTGGCTAAGTATACCAGCTGGAAATCTCCTCACTGAAGATTTTCTGTTGCTGGTTGGGGGTAGTCAGAGGGGGTCGAAATTGGTTTATTCCCTTCACCTTGTCTGGCAGCGTCCAGCTGCACAGATGCAGAGTGATGATCCTCCTGATGCGGATCTACAAGACAAAAGCTCATCCGTGGGAGCCAGGAGACCAATCATTTGTTCAGTTCTGGTTATTGTCATTCTATTTGTCTCTTTTTCTTTAAAATGCACTCTCAGGAGACGCGTGTGGAGAGATTAGAAGTATTAACCATCTTTCTCTGCAGCCAAGGTTTGTCAGGTTGATTTCCTAGTGAGAATTCACTTGAGAATAAACAGCAACACTAACTTGGGTTTACATTATGATCTCAGAATAACTGTGTTCCAAAATTTTCTCAAGTATTGCAATTCTGGGAAAGTGAGGATTTTATATAGGAAGTATTTTATTTTTTACTATAGTTTATTCCCACTGTTTTCCATTTCTTCAGTTCACAGACATAACTAAGTCAGTAAAAATCTGGAAGTTATTTGCAATGAGGTAGAAGTTACTCTCTGGTGGAATTATTGAAATCTGTGAATGTCATTTAAACATCGTCGGGGGGTTTAAAAATTACCATTTGAGTCTATTTCTCCTTTCTGATTGTTACACAGAGAACTCTGTTACCTGACTTGTTGGGTAAGCCGCTTTGTTTTGGGATGATTTGTGGGCGCTCTTATTACCCTTAGCAATAGGTAACTAGTGTAACAGTAGACCTATAGCACCTGGTTAATAATGGGCAGCTGGGGTCTTGTGGCAGCGTTTAGTCTCAGCTGGGCCCAGTAACAAGCTTAGGAATTGTTTCTTAAAAGGTACGTAGGTATTAGAAGAGGACCCCAGGGTTCTTTGCTGTGAGTCTTTCATTGGTGCTTCCATGTCTTCATTTACTACTCTGTTTCCCCGAAAATAAGACAGTGTCTTATATTAATTTTTTTCTCCCAAAGTTGTGCTAGGTCTTATTTTCAGGGGATGTCTTATCTTTCCATGAGCTAGGTTTTATTTTCGGAGGATGTTTAATTTTCGGGGAAACACAGTATAGCCACTTGGATTCCCCTGGCTCTACTATAGATCATGAGCAGGGAATGGAAGGTGAGAGAGCATGAAAGCTTGGACTTCCTACGGGACTCCTTTTTTCTAAACTGTAGTCACCATGCCACACATTACAGCCCCAGGACTTATTTATCTTATAATTAGCACAATGCTCTCTAGGTCCATTCATGATATCTCAAATGGCAGAATTTCATTTTTTATGCCTGAATAATATTCCATTATATACACCTGGTGGGACAAAGTAGGTTATTCATATCAAAAAGAACACAAGAATTAATAAATAATAATACAAGAATAAACCCTGTGTTTCATGCACTCACAGCTATAAACCTATTTTTGCTCCCCCCATGTATGACATTTCTTTACTCATTAATCCACTGATGGACACCATGTCTTGGCTATTATAAACCAGTGGTCGGCAAACTCATTAGTTAACAGAGCCAAATATCAACAGTACAACTATTGAAATTTCTTTTGAGAGCCAAATTTTTTAAACTTAAACTTCTTCTAACGCCAATTCTTCAAAATAGACTACCCAGGCTGTGGTATTTTGCGGAAGAGCCACACTCAAGGGGCCAAAGAGCAGCATGTGGCTTGAGAGCCGCAGTTTGCCGACCATGGTTGTAAATAATGCTTCAGTGAATATATCTGAATGGGGGTGGATATATCGTTTCAGTTTAGTGTTTTTCTTTTCTTTGGATAAACATCCAAAAGTGAAATTGCTGGATCATATGGTCGTTTTAATTCTTTGAGGAGCCTCCACCTGGTTTCCATAGTGGCTGCAGCAGAGACTTTTTTGCTCAGGGCCCCACTCAAAATTAGTGCAAACCCAAATGCACTATCAGTTCCTCCAACCCCATAAATACTGAATTGCTCTCCAGGGCTTATATATACTCCCACTAGCAGTTTATGGGAATCCCCATTCCTTCACATCCTTTACCACGCTTGTTATTGCTAGGCCTTTTAATGTTAACCAATCTGTTTGGTGTAAAATAAAATATCATTGTGGTGTTAATGCATTTTTACATACTTATAATTTTTGTTTCCTCTCTTTTGAGGTGGAATTCATTTCCTGGTGGTCATATGTCTGAGGTCCTCATTTTCTTTCTAGCTGTCAGCCAGGAGCCAATCAGCTTCTAGGGAAACCCTCATCTCCTGGCCATGTGGTCCTCTCACAGGCCCTCATCACAACTAGGGTGTTTGCTTCTTCAAGGCCAATAGAGGCAACTACCGTGTTTCCCTGAAAATAAGTCATCCTCCGAAAATAAGACCTACTTACAGGTTTCCTTCTGAGTGAAATATAAGGCATTCTCTCCAAAATAAAGCCCCCCCCCCCCCCTAGGCTAAACATGAGAGATTTGGTCCACTGATTCTGAAAGAAATGGAGTCATAAGAAATTCACCAGGAAATTTAGGAATTGGATTGTTATGATGATGTTCTAGAAGATGATGGCATGATTGCCATTGAATAAATGAGTAAATTCTTGATACTGTAGGATTCACAGATTGTCTGGTTTGTGTTGACAACTACCGTACTACTGTACCGTATACAGGTAATAAATTTCCCTTATTTTCATTTAACAATAAATTGTACCTTATTCTTCTTCATGGAAAAATAAGACATCCCCCGAAAATAAGACCTAGCGCATCTTTGGGAGCAAAAATTAATATAAGACACTGTCTTATTTTCGGGGAAACAGGGTACTTTACTTCTAATCTCTCCCTACAGGGAAGACCTTCGAAAGACCAGCTCACACAGGGTAATCTTTCTCTTGATTAATGCAAAGTCAACTGATTAGGCCTCTTAATCCCATCTTTACATTCCCTACACCTTGTTATATAACATAACCTAATCACAGTTGTAAAATCTCTGGTAATTTTCATAAATGCTATCCAACTCAAGGGGAGGGGAGTATACAGGGCAGACACAAGTTGGGGGAACATCTCAGAACACTGCAGGACTCTCAGGGCTTGTGGTTCTCTCTGCTAACTTCTGCGTCTCTCTTGGAGTCTGGGGCAAGTGGATTTCAGACACTCTGCTGGGTCTCTCAGGGACTGAGAGGAAACTCAGGGCTCTTTCCAGCCCTGCCAAGCAGTCCACCATTCCTCTCTGTGGCTGAGGGCCAGCAGGGCTGTGGGCTTCTCACTGAGGGCTGTCTGGGATTCCTAAGCTTAAAGGGAGAACCACCTCCCTTTCATCTTTCAGGTCTTTGGCTAGAGACACAAAGAACAGGACCCTCAAATACCTTCTAATTCCATTGATATTTTTCCAAATTCTTGCTTTCCCCTCCAATCCACAAAGATTTTATTTGCCCTCTCCATTGCGGGGCTGGGGAAGGGATGGAAGAGATGGCTGGTTCAGTCGTCTTCCAAATCTATTGCTTATGTAAGGATCTCAGCCCTGGAAGCTTAAAGGCTAAACATTAACTTCTTTTGTTCCTATTTGCATTTCAAATATGGCTTAGATTTTCTGGGGGCAGTAGGGGCCAGGATTAGTTTAAAGAAGGGATGGGAGCCACAGGCTAAACAAAGGGATTGCAGGCTATCTCAGGACTCCCCTCCCCCTGGTATATATGGGTTACTATTTCATATACAACCTGCCACAATAATTTCCAAAACAGTCCAGGTTTTCTGAATCATCCTGAGAATTGGATTAGTTTCCTGTTAATTTTTATACCTCACCTACTGAATTCTTTATGAACATTTCACCCCCTTCTCTGAGGGGGTGGAAACCTCACAGAAGGACAAACTGAAACAGTTTTAGAAATTAACAAAATGTTAATGAAGTTTCCTCTGGCTGGGGGGAAAGCTGAACTTGGCAGTGTTTCCGATAACATAAAGGACTCGTGCTCATACTGATGAGTAGTGTTACCCCGAGTGAAATGAGTGGAAGCCACTATAAACCCCAAAGCTTAGTACTATAAATATAAAGAGTGGTTCTGGGTTGGAATAAAAGTAAATGGGTAAAAGGATGTGTCAAAAAAGCAGTATTTCTCACCAGAACAGTTATGTTAGGAAAATTTTACACTCAGCTGCTAACCACCCTTCCCCTCTATCCCTAACCCTCAATACACAGGCTTGATTGTCATGTAAACAGTCTGCTAATCTTGTGGCATTAATGCAACTCATGGAAAAATCTCTAAGGAAAACACAGTGACCTTGGCTGGCCTGCTTCCTCAGAGCCAGATGGGGACACTGTCAGGGTGCTAACTCACCAGGCAGAGCGTCCGGGTATTGCTTGTCTTTCCTTCGTATTTTCTGTCTTCCCGACTCACCTTCTTCACCCCATTTCTAAAGGCACAGGGTTATCCCAGATCTCACTTCCACGCAGCTAATTTCAGAATGCTCATTTCCTTCTGACTTTGGAACCACTTTTTCTTTTGAATTGATCTTTGCTTTGCATGGATAGTGTTACCATTTTGGTGAAGAGTTGATTTTTATGTTTGCATCCCCAGCAGCTAATCTGAACACCTGGAACGTAACAGCTGCTCATGTTGTTGATAATGTGAACACATCCTTACCTGTCTATCTTCCCACTAGACAGTGACCACTTTGAAGGTAAGAACTTGATTGATCCATTTTTGAATTCCTAGGATCCAACACACTGCCGGGCACATAGTAGATTCTCAGGCAAATTTTACTGGATAAATAAATAGTAGCCAGAGATCTACTGATATATACTGTAAAAGAATAATAAGCTCTGATGTCCTAATTTTAGGATATATTACCATAAGCAAAGATTGCCGAGTGGGCCTTCAAACAATGACTGGGAAATTGAATGGAAGAGGAATAATTTTTAAGAGATTTCAGGTGAATGTTCACTCCATGCAATCTGTTCAAAGTCACATTTCTGATTTGAAGCAGAGAACAAATGCATCCTTTCTTTTCTTAAGGTGAAATACAAACTTTAAATACTCTCTTGAAAATTATAATGAAATCCTTTCAACCAAATGACCAGAGGGAGATGAAATCTCAGATGACGTCTGAGTCAGACAGCTGGAATAATTTTCTTCAGCAGTACTGCTTGTGCCTCTGTTGATTTGCTAACTACCTCAGAGTGCATCCCATTTATCCCAGAGTAGATGAACTTAATTTGCTTCAGCCAAAAATGAACTAAGCAATGATGAACAGGGCCTGTTTCTTTCTCAGTGGGAGGCTCAGGTTTGAAAATAAGAGGAGATGATGATCTTATTTTTTCCTGGTTCCCTCAAAAATTTCCAACTTTCTTACTTTTCCTCTGCTTTGGCCCATAGTTTCCTACACATTTTAATTACCTGGGTATAGTCTTTTCCCCTGAGATGTTAACCTTACAGAGTCTAATGTTCTCTGATATAATTTAGGATGTAATTAGTTTGACTCCACATATGCCATATTTTTCTTCTTGTCAATGCAAACTTCCATATTGATAATGCATATCCAAACTTGAAACATATTTCAATTTCTTTGAGGTAGTGTTATGCACTGGGAAGACCACAGGTTTTGGAAGTAGACATATCTGTTTCACATTCCCCACTATTACTTAATCCAAAGTGTGTGAACTTGAATATATTTCTTAATATCTCCTGACTAGCAACATCTGGAAAAAAACAACTACATCATAGGGATTGCTTGAGATTTAAATAAATTAAAAAAAGCCTCCTTTATAAATGGCAATTCTATTTTTCCAAGAAAATATTTTAACTAACATTGTTCATCATTGATTCTCTAATTTTACTTTTAAGGGGCCTAGTTAATGATGGTCAGCATCAGCAAGTGCAGGAATATTTAGCAATAGGAATTAAAATGTTGTGAAATTTAAAATTAATATTTTGGTGATATTACTATCATCTGTTAATTACTTCAAGAGTAGTTAACAAGAAAATGGCAATTCATAGTTGATACAACATTTTTTTTTTTTTTAATGAGGAAAGTGTAATTGACCAGGAGTTGATTAACTTGGCAAAGATCACACAGACAGGTAAATGTGTCTTTCCTATTCATGAATTTCCAAGCAGGGTTTCCTGCAACCACTTCTGTCTTCAATTGTCGGTACAGTTTCAGTCCTACTCCACAATCTCACTACTTTTTATTGGCATTAGATCAAGAGCAGTAGGGGTGAGGATACTGGCTGACCTCTTGGTCCCCCCCAACCCCGCCTATCAGGCTCCAATCCCACGATGGCAAACTGGGAACCTGGGTGGGTGGTGGCAGGGGGAGGGTCCGGCTGCTGGCAGCCAGGGAAAATGGCCCTGATTGCAGGCTAGGCCTAGGGGCTGTACCTGTGCATGAATTTCGTGTGCCAGGCCTCTAATTGAAATATAAAGAACTTTCTAGAAATGATATTGCCCTAGCTGGTTTGGCTCAGTGGCTAAAGGGTTGGCCTGTGGACTAAAGGGTTCCAGGTTCATTTCGAATCAAGGACACATGCCCAGGTTGCAGGCTGGATCCCCAGTTGGGAGTGTGCAGGAGGCAGCTGATCAATGGTTCTCTCCAATCATTGATGTTTCTATGTCTCTTCCTCTCCCTTCCTCTCAGGAATCAATAAAGTATATATAAAGGAAAGAAATGGTATTACTGTGTTTGTTGTTTCATTTTTCATTTGGACATGTCTCATTTTCTTTGGATACACACTTCCTCTGTTGTTATTGACACTATTACAGACGTCCCCCATTTCCTCTTCCCCTCTTCCCTTTGTCCCCTCCACCTGGTCCCTCCCAGCCCCGCCTGGCCTTCGGCACACTGTTGTTGTGCCCATGGGCTATACAAATATGCATATGTGCTCTTTGGCCAATCTCTTCCAGCCCCTCCTCCCCCCTTCCCCTTTTCTCCTCTGAGATCTGTCAGTCTGTTCCATGTGTCCATGCCTCTGGTCCCATTTTGCTCATCAGTTTATTTTGTTTCAGGAGGAAGACACCATTATGTTTGAAACAACATTTATAAAGTGAAACAAAATTGCCAATAGTTGACATATTTTAAGACAGTGATGATGACATGGGGGCATATTTTTCTGTGGCATAAATTTTCACAAAAGAAAAGGACACTATATAGGACTGTATTCATCACCTATTCATTCATCTCACAAATATTTAGTACAGATCAACCACATGCCCAGCACTGTGATAGATACTAGGAAACAGTGGTGAGCAATAGGTCCTGTCCTTATGGCATGTACAGCCTAGAAGAGGAAGATAGACGAAGAAGTAATAACTGTACAATAGGACTGCTTGATGCTGGAGCAGATAGCGATAGGAGTTCTCCAGGGAGACATTAAATCTAGTTACAGTTTTTATGGAGCTCTCACATTACAAATACCTCATCTGAGCCTCACAAATACCTCTTTAATAAATAGTGCAGGGATTATTCTTCTCATTTACAGCTGAGGGATTAGTCTCATAGAGATTAGCAAGATCCACGGTCCCATAGACCCAGATCTGGGCCTGTGACTCCAACCCCAATGCTCTCATCACTGCTCCTCACAGCAGCAGAGTGCCAGGAAGTGCGAGGTTTGTGGTTGGGCTGTGTCTACTTCCAGCCTTTGTGGTGTCCTCATTCCAAGCATTCAACTCCCATTGGCATTGATTAATTAATTCTTGGGATCCTTCACAGTTGCCTGGAAGCCCTGCTGATGTTTTGGCCAGCATGGCCCTAAGTACTGTTTAATGAGGGCTGGTAATCAACTGCCTACTCTGGGAGCAGTCCTTGCAATGAAGAAAAGGGCCAGGAGGAGATCTTGCAAGCAGAGGCAGAAACTAGGGAAGCTCAGCCATAAGGCCTTGTCTTATTAAATAGAACTGAGATTCTCCAAAGAGAAAACGCCATTAAAATACCCAGAGGTCATACTGCTTTCTGTTTAGTACCTTCGAGTTGAACAGAGGAATGAACACTGCTGATGGGCAGAAAAATTCTCCTAACAGCTCTCCCTACACACCCATCGGTACCCCATTCCCTGATGACTCCAGAAAAACTTCTTTCTTGAAAATTTTTGAATCCATTGGAAATTTCCAAGTGATATGAACACCTTTCAGGAAATAGTGTGCTCTAGTAACAGCTCTGGCAAAACTGAGGATGTGGTGATCAGTATTTCCTGGGTTTGCAGTCCACTCCGATATCTCAACTCCTCCACTTTCCAGCTGTGTCAGTTTGGGAAAGTTCCTGGACTTGCTTGAGCTTCAGTTTCTTCAAAGGATGATTGTGAGGATTAGGAGAAAGACATAAAACTAATACAGTGTTCGGCACATAATCGGTGCTTAATAAGTGGGAAATATTATTATGATGGTTAAAACACCCTTTCCCCCATGAAAACTTGAGCAAACTTTTGCATTTCTTGTAAGCCTCATAAAAAACCTTTTTAATCTTGGAAGAGACACAGTGTTTGCTTTATTTATTTCATTTATGTAAAGGTGCAAAACAATTATTCAGAAGTGAGCAAATGTCCGTTCATACTTGTGAGGAAGGTGGTGAAGGACGTTCCAGGTAGAGAAAAGGGCCAGAGCGAGGGCAGGCCTGAGAGTGAAGGTGGCTTGGGAGGCGGCCTCAGTGGTCGGGTGGGAGAGAACACAGGACACATTGTGGACCTCGTGGATCATGTTAACAAGGCAGGGTTTAGTCTGCAAAAACATTTGGATTTGTCAAACGTTTAAAGCAGTGGAATTACACAATTCAACTTATGTTTAGAAAGTGAATTTGGACCACAGGACAGAGGGAGGCTGGAGGAGGGAGGGAGGTTGGGAGGAATCTGGGCAAGGGAGCAGAGTGAGCAAAAGTTTAATTAAATTAATGCCTGCTGAGCTACTAATGATAGATAATGGTTCAAGATAAACACCCTCTGAGTGGGCGGTTCACATGGGCTCTCATACCTAGAGGAGGTGTGAACACTAATGGGAGACCTGCCAGGCCCTGGGAGGGCACGTTTGGTTGCCTATTATCCAGTCTTTTCACACCCTCCGCCAGCCCTCCAAAGCTGGTCTGCCCTGGAAAATGAAATTTAGTCCTGTGCCCTGGAGGAGAGTGCACAGCCCTCAGAGCACACGCTGTTCTTTGATTATTAACAATGGACCAGAGGGAGCTCTTTCTCTTTACCCTAAAGAGTCCTTTCTCAAGTCACAGCCATTGCAAATGAGCATTACCTGGCAGGCCTGACACACCACTGTCCTTTCCCCAAACGACATGCAGCCCCACGTGGGACCAGCACTTAGAAGCCTATTTGTTGTTCCTACATCCAGTCTTATTAGCGAAGCCCAGTGTCACATTTTCTCAGCTCCGAGGAAAGTCCCTGTTTTTTAGAATCAATACCTGTGTTAGCAAGTTGTGTGAGTTAAAAAAAAATGTAAAATTTATTAAATTGTTCCTCTCTTTCCATTCTTTTACTCTTTCTTACCCACCCCCTTCCTCACAAACCCAACAAACATACCCTCTCTGCAAATAAACTCTGTGTTTAGAGAATAACAGAAGTGACGCATCACCTGGTCTGATTTTGCCCTGGTTGTGTAGCATTGACATACGAGAAGGAATGTTAGATCAAAAATAAAAACACCTGGGTTATGTTTCTTTTCTACCCCCCCCCCCCCCCAGTGCCATTAACTACAAGTGTAGTCTGGGGCAGCTTTCTTCATGTTTCCCAGCCTTACTTGTTCTCATACGAGGGAGTTGGCCAGGCTCTATCTCTCTAACTCCTTCTTACCTAAGACTTGGTGACTCCATGAGCTGCGCTGGAGTGATGGCATAGTTTTATGAGGTGGGAAAACTAGAGTGCTGCTTTGGAAAAGTTGGCTCACCTGTCTCATGGGCATTTGCTGATTGCTTCTTTGGTATCATTTTTTTTTTTTTCATTTCTCCAATAGCCTTTGGCTTCCCTCCTTTAGGGATATGTTCTACTTTGCTCAGTTCGCAGCCAGCATGGAATGGGCACCATTTCTGGTTCCAAAGGTAGATTCGGACTGGTTTGAACCAACCCGTGTGTCCCACTTCTTGGCTGAGGCAACTGGTTCCAGAATGGGTACTGGCCCAATCCGGGCCACTGAGAGGAGGGAAGTTCCTTTTGCTGGGGCCTCGTGGGAAGAAGGAGGCCCCCTTTGTGTTTTGTGAGAGGTGGCCGACGAGCTTCTCTTCCGGTGCAGCTGAAGAGAGATGTGGAATCACTGCCGCCGTGAGGGAAGTCGAGTAGAGCCCAGAGAACCCCTCAGAAGCCAGGGACCGGGGGCTCTGGTGCTCTGGAACAAACCTCTGACTTTCACAAAAACTTTTGAGCCAATGAAGTCATGTTGTTTAAACCAATTCAAGTTTGTTTTTCTATTACCGTCAACTCAAAGATTCCTAACTTTTTTTTTTTTTTGAGGTTTCACTAAATATATTTCTGACTATCAATCTTTTTACCCCTGAGATTAAAAAAAAAAAAAAATCTTCCTTATTTTTGCATTTTGACTATAGTCACTTCCCAAATCATCAACTGCAAAATATTGAAAACAAAAATTTTAAAGAGTCAGTGCCTGGCACATAGGAGTTGCTTTGTAATTGTTTGTTGGATGAATGAAAGGGAGAAGAAATTAAAAAAGAGGAAAGATAATATTTTATAGGTGCAAGGGGGCAGCTGGCAGAGAGAAAAGTAGTTGTACAGGACATTTCTTGTGATGTTGGTGGTGGTGGTGGTGGGGGACATACTAATGAGGAAAGGCCTGGGAGGATCCTAAAGCCTAAGCTGCTGGGCCACACGGGCAAGAATTGTCCTTTCTCTTCTCTCTTGAGATGTTGCCTAATGTTCCTTTTCTTGCAAGTTAGAATTCAAGAAGAAAGAAGGTCCTAGAATCACACAACATATTTTGATTCAATTCAATCAATTGGTTAATTAAACAGGTAGGTGTTTTATGAGCACCTACAAAAGTCTCTGCTCTCAGGAGGTTTACTATTTAGCAGGGAAGATTGGTAGATAAATCAATTCTAATTATAGAGCTGAGGAGTATTATGAGAGAGAAAATATAGGGAGTTATGAGAACGGAGCAAGGGGATCTAACCTAGACCAGGGAAAGGAAAGCCTCTATGAGGAAATGATGTTTAAGCCGAGAGCTGAAGAACGAGTAGGTGCCAGTCAAAGATGGGGAGAAGGGGAAGTGTGTTTCATGCAGTGACTCAATGGCTACAGGAAACTGAGCACCTGCGAGGTCTTGAGAGAAGTTCTGTATGGATGAAGGGATGAGGTGGATGGTCAGATAAAGCGAAGGAAAGGACCAGATTTTGCATGTTTTGGGGCCAGGTGAAGGAGTTTGGGCTTTATTTAAAGAAGAGTGGGGGATCAATGCAGGGTTTAAGCAGAGGTGCAACACTGTCAGGTTAGCATTCAAACTCAGGCCATGTCTGACACAGGGTCGTATGGCCCCTTCCCTCCAATTCTTGTTCCTCCGCGAGTCTCCACTTCCTCTCTAATTGCTGCCTCTTCCCTGTAAAGAGGAAAAGAGTATGAAGTGGGCACTGATTGTTCCCAGAACTGGTCACAGCACTACCTTTGAAGACATTTGTTTTTCTTGGTAAAGCAAATCCTCTTTTTCTTAATTAAGGCGTGGGTTTTCAGTAGCTGCAGCCTTCTGTAAATTAGTGCCGCTTTTCAGCTCTTAAATCTTCAAAATGGGATCCAGCAGGGCAGGCGTGGGCTCTGCAGGCCTTGTCTCCTGGCTTTCCCTTGGTAGGCAGCTGCCGAAGGTGCTCATGCTGCATAGCTGTCCATTCTGGTCCGCAGGCATCGCTCTCTGTCCTCACTCTTTTCAATGGTTCTCAGGGAAGAGAAATTAGCCTCCCAATGTATCAATCAAAGTCTTCAGTTCCCTCTTTGCCCCTGTTGTCTGCACCCTAGGGCAAGTGCATTGCTTACTCCCCCCCCCCCCCCCCCCCCCGGAAGGGTTGATCCTTCTTTCTGGGTCTGTTTGTAAACTCCTGGAGTGCAGACTCCTCTCAATGCCTCTCGAACTTTGGACACAGGGAATGCGGTGACTCCAAGAGAATGACCGAAAGGGGAAAGACATTCAGATGTTGTGAGTCTGGACTGGAGGGTTATCCGAAACAGTGCTTTGCCAAGAAGAGACTGGCAGCTCAGTGGAAAGATGTGAGCATCTGTGTCTGACAATTTGAAGAGCATTGATTGATTGGTAATTAGAAGAACTGCTCTGAAGTGTACTCAGGACTCAGTTCATCGGCTGGTAGGGATGCACTTCCCAACAGGAAAGGGCACTACTCAACCCAGGAGACTTCCACAGGTTTTTTACTGGCCAATTCCTCCCTTGAGGCTCCAACATTGTTGAAAGGTTCAAATGATAGCCCACATAAAGTGCTTAGGAGGAGGCCACATATGGGTGAGCAATCAGGAATGTATTATCTTATTATAAAGGTTATGATCATTATAGAGCCACCTGGCTTTGTGGATGGAGCTGTAATCATTCTTCCCCAAAGTCTGGAGTCCTTTTACTTATTTGCTGAGCCATTGATTTATGCAACAAATATTAAGTGTTTAAATGTACCAGATATTATTACCAGTTAGTTGAAACAGGTGCATAAAGGTTGTTTAATTTTCTAAGATTTTGGTTTCCTATTGAGGCAGGGCATTCATTCAGGAAATAGTTACTGAGTATTAAGTAAAGGTGTGGTCACCCGCTTCAATTGTGGAGCTAGGGTGGAGGGGAGATGATATTGATGAAGTAATGCATAGACCTTTCTGCTGTATCTTCACAAACGTATCCCCTCCAGCTCTCTGTGTTCTCATTCTTCACTTTATTTTCTTTATATTTCACCATTAGAGACAGTGTATATTTTATATTTTACTAATTTAGTTGCTTATTGTCTGCTTCCATGCACTATGAGCTCCACAGGGAAGAGTTTTTACCCATTGGTCCCCATGCTCTTGGCTTTGAACAGTAAACAGATCTATATGGCACATATATCCCAAAACTATTTGTTGAGTGATTCTGTCCCACCTTTGGAGGCTCCATATCATCCTTTCCTTAGACGCTTCCCGAGGCCAGGAGTTGTCTGGTTGTTTGGTCTTGCTCAGTGGTGCTTTGCAGAACACACTATTGAAGTATTCATGTATCTGAAAAGAAGGCCAATGGTATCTGACCAGTAACTCATTAATCACCTTGAAGACTTTATTCACAGAACTATTTGGTTTATTTTAGAATTTACCAGGAATAATTTTCATGTGGGAATAATAGCTTTTAAAATATTTATTTATTTATTTTTGACAGTATTACATAACTTTTCCAATTTTCCTTCCCTTTCCCCCGCCACTCCTGCTCCTCCTAGCCTCTGCCCCACCCCAGGCCTTTACCATACTATTGTCTGTGTTTTCTGTGGGCTATACATATATGCATATATGTTCTTTGATTAATCTCTTCCTACCCGCCTTCTTCCCTCCCCCCCCTCCCCCCCCAGGTCTGTAAGTCTGTTCGATGCATCCATGCTTCTGGACCAATTTTGTTTGTCAGATTATCTTGCTCTTATGGGCTTATCTAGTCCTCTGTTTTTATTACTCCAAGGTTAAATTGTTTGTCCTCATTGACCTAGCAAGAGGCAGATGTGGGAGCTGAACCCAGGAAAACTTCAGAGCAGCGTGCATTCTGCTGTATTAAATAGCTTCTCCCCATGCCTCAGTGCCTGTTAGCTTTTCCTATTCCAGATGTGTAGATTTTGCCGGCGACATCCTGGCCAGCTGCTTCTCAAGCACATGCCATATTAATTGTTAGGGTAAGGGAACAGGTTACTACAGACCTCCACTTGGAAAATGACTCTATGGGAACTCCTTTGTTCATGCCAGACCTATAGAAGTTATTTAAGACATGTTTACTTGAATGAAAGATGAAATACTCTTGTTTGTAATGGCTCGAGGAAAACATCTTTGAGTATGTGCACTTGAACAAGTCATTCTAATGACAAAAGCCAGACACTGTTCATGAACATAAGCTGAATTGCTTAGTGCAGGATGGTAAATGAAGCATTTACTATCACAGGAAAAGAATGTGTCTTTGAAAAAAATAAAAACAAAACTCAAGCAATCTTTTTATTGAAGTCCAAACCCCAAAAGTCCAGACCCCTCATATTATCCTATTCCTCAGCTCAGCTAGGATCTGATTTGTAAAGAAACCCAACACTCCTCTGATTGGCCTTAGTACATTAATTTGGTTCATTGTGAACTATTAATGTACTAATATTATTCTCTGTCCTTGAAGAACTTAAGTTTCATTGATCAGAGGGGAGCTGTTAACTCACTTTTGTTGATTCTCAGAGCTTCCCAATACCATTTTTCCTTTTCTTTTTGCTAATGAAAATAAGCCTAGCCTGTGTGGTTCAGTGGTTAAGCATCAATCTCCGAACCATGAGGTGGTGGCTTGATTCCCAGTCAGGGCGCATGCCCGTGGGCTCGATCCCCAGTGTGGAGTGTGCAGAAGGCAGCTGATCAATGATTCTCTAACATCACTCATGCTTCTTTCTCTCTCACTCTCCCTTCACCTCTGAAATAAATAAAGATAGAATAAAGTAAGAAGAAATTAAGATGAAAAAATCCATGGGGCCTAGGAAAGTGGTTTGCTTTCTGAAAGTTAAGCCAACAGCCAAGAACCAGCCCTCAGAAGATGGGAGGAAAAAGCAGATGTCTGAATGAGTGTAAGCAGTGCAGATTCCTGCAGCCCTAGCCACTTGTCTCCTCCCTCTGACAATTCTCTCGCCCACACTGAGGAGACTTCCATCTCTCCGCTGTCTTAGGGCCACCCCCCCCCCCTTTTCTGCACTGGGCTCCACAGGGAAGACAGCTATAGCGTGTTTATTGGAAGTGTCTTTTTGCAGTGTGCCTATTTAACAGCATCATTAAATAAGAGACTTAGATTGCATCAGGAGAGTGATTGCAGTTTCTTGAATAGAAAACAGATCTGGGTACAACTATCAGGAGGATTAGAGAAAGTGTTTTCTGTCATCAAAATCAGTTTTTAAAAAGATGTCAGAAAACAGAAACAAATCTGTAGCAAGATAAATAACTGTGCTGGATTCCTCAACGGAATGAGCTAGTAAACCCACTCAATGTCATGTACTATGTCAGGGGCACACGTGGTTTCCCAGTGGTTTCTTGGCACTTTGACCTTCAACTGGCCTTCTTATTTTCCACTGAGGAGCGTCTGACTGTCTCCACCAGAGCCTGGAGTCTAAGCAAAAACCCATGGGGAGACCAACTGGTGCTCCTGCTGCCCTGGGGAGTGGACACGCTGGAGGGATGGGGGGTTTGCGGGGGGTGGGGAAGGTTCTCATGAACACTTCGTTTATTGGAACAGCTCTGAATGGGGCCTCTAACCATGAAAAGAGGATGGTTTTCAAACAGACGAGAGAGAAGGAGTATGTGAGCGTGTAGTGGGAGCATACTCCCAACATGTGGTGCTGCTTTGCATCATTTTTACCCTTGTGTCTGGAAATAGAAACTATTTATCAGGGTTTGCTGATTCATGTTGCTGATGAGCTCTGGCAACACTGAAAGAATGGGAGAGCTTCTAGATAGGTGTGGCAACTCAGCCTTTTCCTTTTTCAGAAGTTCTTTCCTTTTCCACCTTGATTTGGACAAGACTGGCAAAGAGTTTGTTGAGAGATAAGTAAATCTTTACGGGCTCTCCCCGTGCTCAGAGGACCATATTGTAAGTTATCTTCTTAGTAATACTAAGTTATAATATACAACTTATATATTAAATATATAAGCTGCTGTACATTTTTTATTGACTTCAAAAAGGAAGGGAGAAGGAGAGAGAGATAGAAACATCAATGATGAGAGAAAGTCATTGAACGGCGGCATCCTGCACACCCCACCCACACCAGGGATCGAGCCTGCAACCCAGAGCACATGCCCTGACTGGGAATCGAATCATGACCTCTTGGTTCATAGGTAGACACTCAATCCCTGAGCCATGCTGGTAGGGTAGTAGCTGCTCTTTCTATTACAAGAAACTTTGCATAATAACACTAAATTTTAAAAAATGTCTCATTTTGAAAGGAAAAGAAGAAATAGCTACTTGGTAAAAGGAAATACCAGGTGGCCATTCTGGCTACATCCACTAGGGCAGCAAAAATATTCACCTAATGAATTGAATTGGATGAATGAACGAATATTGAAACCTTAAAAGGCAATGCATTCCTGCCACCAGAAATATTTAAACAAAGACTAGACAATTGCTTGGCAGAGACATACAGAGAGGATTGAAGCGTCTGATAATGACCAGCTGACGACCAAATGAGACCTTCCAAAACTGAGAGTCCTTGGGGCTAAGTGAAGAAAAATAGCAATCACCACGTCCAGGGGAAGGAAAGCCCCTGTGTTCAGGGACTAGCAAGTGGCTCCGTTTGCCTGGGCAAGAGAGGGCAGGATGGAGATCATCAGGATCCCAGCAAGAAAGAGGCGACACACCCAGCCTGAGGATGATTAATTTGGTGGCTTTAATCAGAGTGAACTCTGAATGGGGAGAGGGACATGGAAGCAGGAAAGCAAGCTAGGAAATTGTTGAAATGCTTCAGGCGAGAGGGGAGGAGCTCGGCTAGGGGATGCTCTTTTATGCACATCAGCCACGTGGGGGGCTCCTGATGCCCCAACAGATTGTGCAATCCCTGAGCCAACAACAGAAAGTGAGCTTGGAAGTGGGTTTCCCCCCAGAGTTCCAGACTGGGTGGCTGACATCTTGATGTCAGCCTCCCAGTATCGGGAGTAGAGAACCGGTCGCTTCTGATTTACACCGCTGTGCACAAATATTCGGTGTTTTTCTCAACTGCCAAGTTTGTCATCGTCTGTTTTCAGCAATAGCAAAGTAATGCAGTTGCCCAACTCTTCGCTAGTTTGTGGGTAGTAACCTCATCAAACACACTGCTTCATTTTATAAACATCTGCAGCTATTTTATCCTAAGCTCTCCTCAGGAAGTGATGCTCCTGAAGAGTAGGCATTGTGTGAAGGCTTTACTGAGATTGCTTTCTGGCCAAGATGAGTTTTTGACTATCCCAGCTTTATCAGGTTTCAAGATCATAGCAGTATGGATTTTTCATTCAGCATATTAACTCAATTGATTTTCAAAAGATCTGTATACACTTGGCAATTTTAAATGCTGAATTCTGGGCACCCATCCGTGAGTTTGACACCTGGCTCTGTAAATTATTAGTTGTGTGCCAGGGACAAATTGCTTACTCACTTCTAAACCTCTAGTTCTTCATTTGTAAAATGGGCACAGAAGGCCCTACTTCTGAGACTTGGACATGGGTATAAAGTGCTATTTTACTTCTTTACACCCTCTCCTTCATTGGTTCTTTCTCCCTTTCTTTTTAAAAAATGTGATTTTACAAAAAGACCCTAAAAATAAACAAAGGAAGAGAAACAGCGAGGAAGGCATTTTGTGTTTCATTACTGGTTTCTTTTGTATGTCCCCTTGTCTGTAAAGGGCCCGTGGCACCATAAGGAACACGAAGAACTGTTGTCTGCTCTCAGCAGGCTAACATGTAAAAGGAATCTGGAGGGACACACACATATCATTTAAAAATGTCTGTGCTTCTCAGTATTCTCTTTTTCTGATGACAAGGGTGTGGTTCCTTGAGGAAGTGGGATTGTCCTAGTGTGTTTTGTAAGAACAGTGAAGTAATCTTTCCACTGCAAGTTATCTTTGGAAGGGAGAATGGGAATGGGAGGAAGGAATATTAATTTTTTTTCAAGGTAGTGGTACTTGAGTGACAGCCCCTACTGCTTGTGATGTACAGGAATGTGTCTGTAACAGAAGATATAAACCCAGAATTCATGACTACATCTGTAGAACGGAAAAACCAATGACTAGACTAGGAAGGAAACTGTCACAATGAACAAGTACCATGGCTGGGATTGATGGCATAGAAGGACCAAAGGCTTGATGTAGGGGCTGTTGAAGATATCTCAAATTATTAAAAGCCTAAAAAAAAATCACTTTTAATTTTTTTAATCATTTCCCAAAACACACAGATAAAAGATATAGCTATGTGTAGTTGAATTTGGCTGCTGTTACACAAAATTTTACTAAACTTAGGAGATCTTTCTTCCTTTTTCTTTTTTCTTTTGCTATAAAAACAGTGAAATTCTAACACTTCACTTGGGAATTGTGTTTGAATTCCAAATACAGATGTGTGTGTATGTCTTAATTTCCCATCAACGCAGATGTTTATTTCAGAAAGAAAAATCATTCTAGATGCTTCCTGGACTCCCATCAAAAATTTTCACAAGATTATTGTCTTGTATTATTACAAAACAGAGCAGCTGCTAGTATCTTTTACACTTGTTGGAAAATTCTTTAACTTTTTTTTTTTTTTTTTTTTTTAAATGAGATGATTTTGTTTTAGTGTAGAATCTTTTCCTCTGTGAACTGAGGGTAGGATAGAAAGAATAGAAGCAGAAGTAACATAGCTGATATTGGGGATATAGATTGCTGTCATGGTAAAATGGGGAGAAAACTGAGAAAATAAAACTTTCTAATTTCACATTAGCAAGAAGAAGGTTAGACTTCTGACAATGGACCTGGTTTCCAGTATTAGACGGACACAAATTTTATACCATAATTAATCCACAATAAGTGACACATAATTTTACTCCTTACTGGAAGAGTTTGTTAAATGCTAAGTCAAGCCAGGTAAACTGGGCACTCCATACTAGTCTTAAAGCCTTTGACTCAATATAATACGGATATTTTTTTATCTTTCTTATTCCTCTGCTCCTCTCTTTGCATCAAATTAGAATGAGAGAAAAGTCTTCATCTCAAGTGTGGAGTGTTTTGCAGTGAGACCTGGTAGACATTTTTGAGAAAGGTTTTTATAAAGATGGGAACAGCTTAAATTATTTTTTGGAAAATTCATCCTGGGCTACTTGTTTTTGTGCTCCTCTTTCCCACCTATAAATTTTCCTGTGAGAATTTATTGGACTTTCTGATGTAAAGTTGACTAGAAGGTGTATCTGTATGCCAGTTGCTCTGAGCAATTTAAGAAGTAGCATAGGTGTGCCTGGAAGGGTGTCTTGTAATCAGAATCCCTTTTGATTGAGGACACCAGAAAGACTAAATTGAGAGTTGAAGTTTGAATTAACAACCCAAGATACATATTTTTCCTCCAATGCTCTCTACACTGGAACAAAAAGAAACCCTTTATATAACTTGAAAAAATTATTTAAGGATAATGCTGCCCTCTCAGAGGATGGTAAATTATGAAACATTAGAGGCCTGGTGCACAAAATTCGTGCACTTAGGGGGAGTCCCTCAGCCCGGCTTATGCCCTCTCACAGTCTGGAAGTCCTCGGGGATGTCCAACGGATGGTTTAGGCTTAGGCTGGAGCAGGGAGCAGGCTTAAGCCGTCAGTGGGGCATTCTTAGTGCTGCCACAGAGGCTGAAGAGGCTCCTGCCACTATTGCTGCACTTGTCAGCTGTGAGTCTGGCTCAGGTCTTCTGGCTGAGTGGTGCTCCGCCTATGGCAGTGCACTGACCACCAGGGGGCAGCTCCTACATTGAGTGTCTGCTCCCTGGTGGTCAGTGCATGTCATAGTGAACAGTTGTTCACTATAGAACTAGAGGCCTGTGCACGAAATTCATGCAGGGGAGTGGGTTAAGGGGGGGCGGAAAGGGTACCTCTCAGTCCAGCCTTCACCCTCTCTAATCTGGGACATCCCTCTCATAATCCAGGACTGCTGGCTTCCAACTGCTTGCCTGCCTGACTGCCTGATTGCCCCTAACCACTTCTACCTGCCAGTCTGATCACCCCCTAACCACTCTCCTGCCAGCCTGATTGATGCCCAACTGCTCCCCTGCCAGCCTGTTTGCCCCCAACTTCCCTCCTCTGCCAGCCTGGTCACCCCTAACTGCCCTCCCTGCAGGGTTGATCTCCTCCAACTGCCCTCCCCTGCATCCCTGATCCCCCTCAACTGCTTTCCCCTGCAGGCTTGATCACTCCCAACTGCCCTCCCTTTCAGGCCTGGTCCCTCCCAATAACCCAGCCCTGCTGGCCATCTTGTGGTGGCCATCTTGTGTCCACATGGGACAGCCATCTTTGACCACATGGGGGCAGCCATCTTGTGTGTTGGAGTGATGGTCAATTTGCATAGTATTCTTTTATTAGATGGGATAGAGGCCTGGTGCATGGGTGGGGGCCAGTTGGTTTGCCCTGAAGGGTGTCCCGGATCAGAGTGGGGGTTCCCTTGGGGCGTGTGGTGGTTTGCAGGTGACCCAAGTGGAGGCCCTGGTGTCTGGGATTTATTTATATTCTATAATTGAAACTTTGTAGCTGGATTGGAGTCAAGCTTCTGCTCACTCTTTGGTGGCAGCCATTTCTGCTGAGATTTATTTATCTACCAAAATTGAAACTTTGTAGCCTGGAATGAAGGCCTAGGCTGGCCAGGGCTGCAGAAGCTTGGCTTCCTCCATCACTGGGAGCAACCCTTGCCTCCTGCTCTCTCCAGCTCTGTGGCTGCCACCATTTTTGTTGGGATTTATTTATTTTATATCATTGAAACTTTGTAGCATTGAGTGGAGGCATAGGTTGGCAAGGGCAGGCAGAAAGCTTGGCTTCCTCCATTGCCAGGGAAACCAAAGCCTCCCTCCTGCTCTCTGTGGCTGCAGCCATTTTGGTTGGGTTTATTTTTATATTTGTTCCTGATTGGCTTGTGGGTGTGGCTTGTGAGTGTAATAGAGATATGGTCAATTTGCATATTGCTCTTTTAATATATAGGATTATTTCATAGTTGAATATTGCTAAGAAGCCCTAATGAAATTATTGAGGGAAGTAGATGGTTTGAGATAAATCTCAAAGCTTCTGAAGTTGGTACTATGAAGAGTGATCTCTAGATTATGGCAGGTATTATTGTCGGCAAAAGTCTTACAGGGCAGACTACTAGTCTTAAGCACCTGGGAATTTTTTAAAATGGAAATTTTTTGCCCTGGTGAATGGCAGCTTAGTTGGCTAGAGTGTTGTCCTGATATGGGTTTGATCTCTGGTAGGGCACATACAAGAAGTAACCAATGAATGCATAAATAAGTGGAACAACAAATCTCTCTCTCTTCTTCCTCTTTCTCTCTCTAAACAAATCAATTTAAAAAAGGCAACTTTATGATTTATGATGCATCCCTGATTCTAAATATAAATAGGAAATGAGACTGTGAAATATGTAGAAGGCTTATGTCATGTCAGCATTTTTGAAGAAGGGAAGTATGTGGTTAGATTGGCTACTCAAATGTGCCAAACTATTAGCATCTTGAGATTTTTCTCTACATCTTGATGACTGTATTAATGACGTTTTCAGAGGAAGTAACCCCATCTGGTTCTTGGCTCTGTGCAGCTTATATTGATTCCATTTAGTTCCGTTGATAGAAGCCCATTTTTAATACAAATATTTCCAAAACAATTTTTGGTTTCTTGCTTTGCTTCAGCAACTTTCAGAATTTAGACACCAATGGTGATTAGGAGCCAGTACTCTCAGTGCTGCAGATAAGTTTTGATGGCCAATCAGAGGTGCTGTAATCTTAAAGACAATGGGTCATGGTAAAAAACTGAATAGTGACTGAATTGAAGCAGTTCAAGGCTAAAACCTGGCTTTGTTTCTTATTATCTATATCAGTCAAGGTTCTCCAGAGAACAGAACCAATAGAATCTATCTTATTTTATCTTATCTATCTTTGAGGAACTGGCTCATAATCTGCCATCTGTGAGCTGGAGACCTGGGAAAGCTAGTGGTATAATTTCAGTCTGGGTCCAAAAGCTTGAGAACCAGGAGAGTAAATGGTATATCTCTGTCCAAGGACAGAAGAAGACAGATGTCCCAGCCAAAGCAGGCAGGCAGGAAACAGGCAAAATCTTTTTGTACTTTTTGGTCTAGGTATCCTACCTTATAAATGAGTAATATGCAAATTAACCATCACTCTGCTCAAGCCACACCCACCAGCCACACCCACCAACCAGTCAGAGTGAGTATGCAAATTAATCCCAACCAAGGTGGCTGCAGCCACAGAAGGCAGTTGAGAGGCTTGGGTTTCCCCAGCAATAGTGGAAGCCAAACTTTCCACCTGCCCTGGCTGGCCTAGGCCTCCACTCAAGGATATAAAGTTTCAATTATAGAAGGTAAACAAATTCAAACAGAAATGGCTGCAGCCATTGAGCAAGTAGGAGGCTTGGCTCCACTCCAGTTTACAAAGTTTCAATTGTAGAAGGTAAATAAATCCCAGATTCCAGGGCCTCTGCTTGGGTCGCTGGGGGTCATGGCCGGCCTGCAAACCGCCACAGGCCCCTTGCTCAGGCCACCCCACACCCCAAGGAACCTCCACCCTGATCCGGGTCACCCTTCAGGCCAAACCAGCTGGCCCCCATTCATGCACCAGGCCTTTATCCTATCTAATAAAAGAGTAATATGTAGATTGACCATCACTCCAACACATAAGATGGCTGCCCCCATGTGGTCAAAGATCCTACCCCTATGTGAACACAAGATGGCCACTACAAGATGGCCAACAAAGGAGGGCAGTTGGGAGGCACCAGGCCTGCAATGGAGGGCAGTTGAGAGGGACCAGGTCTGCAAGGGAGGGCAGTTGGAGGCAATCAACCCTGCAGGGGAGGACAGTTAGGAGTAACCAGGCCGGCAGAGGAGGGAAGTTGGGGGCAAACAGGCTGGCAGGGGAGCAGTTAGACATCAATCAGGCTGGCATGGGAGTGGTTAGGGGGTGATCAGGCTGGCAGGCAGAAGCGGTTAGGGGCAATCAGGAAGACAGGCAGGCAAGCAGTTGAGAGCCAGTAGTCCTGGATTGTGCTCGGGTCTAAACGGGCAGTTTAACATCCCTCAAGGGGTCCCAGATTGGAGAGGGTGCAGGCTGGGTTGAGGGACAACCCCCCACCCCATGGGCCTCTAGCCTTTATTATAATTGACCAGAGGCTCAGTGCACAAAATTTGTGCACTTGAAGGGGAGGGGTGTCTTCCTCAGCCTGACCTGTGCCCTCTCATAGTCTGCTAGTCCTCAAGGGATGTTTGACTGATAGCTCATCCTTAGCACTGCAGTGGCTGCTGTGCTTGCCAGCTGTGAGCCTGGCTTCTGGCTGAGTAGTGCCCTCCCTGTGAGAGTGCACAGATCACCAGGGGGCAGCTCATATGTTGAGAGTCTGCTTTCTGGTGGTCAGTGCATGTCATAGCAACTGGTTGTTTGGCTGTTCTATTTGCATATTAGTCTTTTATTATATGGATGAACCTACATCTACTAGTATACATCATATTGGCCTAGGTTCACTCTTGGTGTTGTATATTTTACAGGTTTGAACAAATGTATAATGTACCCTCCATTATAATTTCATCTATATATAAAAACCTAAGTGATTGTTCTACTGTTTGGCTAGTAGCTATGATGTGTACGGACCACCAGAGGACAGATGCTCAATGCACAGGCATGGAAACATGGAACAGACTTATGAATCTCAGAAGGAAGGGAGAAAGGGGGAAGTTGGGGAGATATTAATCAAATATTTTATATGCATACTAGAAGCCTGGTGCATGGATTCGTGTACCGGTGGGGTTCCTTGGCTTGGTCCGTGGGCTGAAACAGGCAGTCTGACATCCCTCAAGGGCTCCTGGATTGCAAGAAGGCTCAGGCCAGGCCAAGGGACTCCACTGGTGCATGAATCAGTGCACCGAGCCTCTAGTATAGAATATTTTCACTGTCCTTAAAAATCCTCTGTTGTCTGCCTTTTTATCATCTCCTGATTCCTGGCAATCACTGATTTTTTTTACTGTCTCCTTAAATTGGCTTTTTACAGAGTATCATATAACTGGAATCATATAATATGTAGCCTTTTCTGGTTGGCTTTCTTTTTCACTTAATAAAACATTTCTCCATGTCTTTTCACGGCTTCACAGTTCATTCACCTACCGAAGGACATCTTGGTTTTGCAATTATGAATAAATTTTGTAATTATGAATAAAGTTGATATAAACATCTGAGTGCAGATTTTTGTGTGCATATAAGTTTTAAACTCCTTAGGGTAAATACCAATGATTGCAATTGCTGGATTTCATGGTAAGAGTATGTTTAATTTTGTAATAAACTGCCAAACTGTTTTCCAGTGTACTACTTTGCATTCCCACCAGCAATGTATGGGAGTTCCTGTTGCTCTATATTCTCACCAGCATTTTTTGTAGTTAGTGTTATAATAGGTGTGTAGTCATTTCTCATTATGTTTGAATTTGCATTTTCCTGATGATATATGATTAGAGAATTTTTTATATGTTTACTTTTTTACATATCTTCTTTGATGATGAGATGCTTATTAGGTCTTTGGCTCATTTTTAAAAAAATTAAGTTTATTGGGGTGATATTGGTGAATAAAATTATATAAGTTTCAGTGTTCAATTCTAGAATACATCATCTGTATATTGCATTGTGTAACCTCCACCCAAAGTCAAATCTTCTTCCATCACCATATATTTGACTCCCTTTACCCTTTACTCTCCCCCACCTTTCTTCTCTCTGGTAAGCAACGTACTGATGTCTCTGTGTATGAGTTTTTGTTTGTTTTTATTGTTTGTTCATTTGTTGCTTTCAGTCTGATATCCCATAGATGAGTGAAATCATATGGTTCTTGACTTTATCTGTTTGTCTTATTTTGCTTAGCATAATTCTCAGGATTCATTAATGTTGTTGCAAATGGCACTATTTCATTTCATCTTTTCTTATGGCTGACCAGGATTCCTTTATATATGTGCCATATCTTCTTTTCCCAGTAATCTATCAAAGGACACTTTGGTTGTTCCCATGTCTTGGCCACCATGAATAATGCTGCAATAAACAATAGGGGTGCACATATCTTTGCAAATAAGTGTTTTCAAATTTTTCAAGTAGATATCCAGAAGAGGGGTTGCTGGGTCATATGGTAACTCTAACCTTAATTATTTGAGGAACCTCCATATTGTTTTCTATAGTGGCTGTACCAGTTTACATTCCCATTAGCAGTGAATGAGGTTTCCTTTATCTGCATAATCTCTCCAACACTTGCTATTACTTGACTTGTTGATAATAGCCATTCTAAGAGTTGTGAGGTGGTATCTCACAGTTTTAATGTGATTATCCCTAATAGCTAGTAAAGTTGAGCATCTTTTCATACTTCTGTTGGCCATTTGCATGTCTTCTTAGAAGTGTCTGTTCAGGTCCTCTGCCCATTTTTAAAAATTGTATTGTTTGTTTGCTTGATAGGAGTTCTTTATATATTTTGGATATGAAACCCTGTCTTCTGCTATTTTTTATTGGTTTATTTTATTATTGTTGAGAGTGAAGAGATCTTTGAATATATTGAGGAACAGTACTCTATCAAATGTGTCTGTTTTGCAAGTATTTATCTGAGTCTGTGGCTTGTCTTCTAATTCTCTTGACATGACATTGTCTTTTGTAGAGCAGAAGATGAAGTCCAGCTTATTAATTATTTTATGGGTTGTGCTTTTGGTATTGTATCTAAAAAGTCATAAACATATCCAAGATCATTGAGGTTTTCTCCTATATCATCTTCTAGTTTTATAATTTTTATTTTAAATTTAAGTTTGTCATCCATTTTGAGTTAATTTCTGTAAAGGGTGTAAAGTCTGTATCTAGATTTTTGTTGTTGTTGCTGTTGTTGCATGAAGATGTCCAGTTATTCCAGCACTATTTGCTGAAGAGATTATCTTTGCTTCATTGTATTACCTTTGTTCTTTGGCCAAAGATATTTATGGGGATATATGTCTTAGTTGTTTATGCTTTCCTATTGATCTATATGTTTATTCTTTTGCCAATACCACAGTTTTGATTACTGTACCTTTATAGCAAGTCTTGAAGTCAGATAAAAATCAGTCTTTCAACTTTTTTCTTCTTTAATATTTTCTTGGCTATTATGGGTCTTCTGCTACTCCATATAAACTTGAGAATTAGTTTGTCTATATCCACAAAATAACTTTTTGGTATTTTGATTGGAGTTGCATTAAATCTATAGATCAAGTTGGGAAGAACTGACATCTTGACAATAATAAATATTTCTATCCATGAAAATTCTTCATTTTTCTGATGCCATATTTGTACTTTTTTGTTTTAAATTTTGGAATATCTTTTTATATCTTAAACATACTGATCTTTTGTGTGGCTTTTCCCTCTCTTACATTAATTGAGTTTTTGATTATGTAGACATTTTACATTGATTTTAGGCCAGAACTTTCAAATTAAAAAATACTTTTAAATAAACTTTCCCACTGAGAATAGTTAAATAGCTACATTTATTTTTTTTCTAGTTGGGAGTTAAAGGATGCTTGGTCACAATGTAGTCATTTCTTTAAATATACAACTGGATTTGATTTGCCAGTGTCATATCATTTGCAGCTTTTGAAATCCCAGTTAACACTTTTCTTTGTTGTCATTTACTTCTTTTTCTAAATGATGAAAAGAAATACATCTGTTCTCTTTCTTTCCTCTAGCATATTCTCCCTGTCACCTCCTTAAAAAATCCAGAAAGAAGTATATTAATACTCAGAAGAGTAATTTTAAAATATGTGCATTTGATTCTCTTGCTCTTTTAAAATATATGGCAGCTGGTACCATAGCAGAGAAGCAATTAAGAATGTGGCTCTTTCAAGATTAACATCTGTCACCTATAAAATAGAACTTATTATCATATCTGATGATAACTGTGAGGATTAACTGACATGACTATCTGTCAAGATTTCAGCACTCTATCTGGAACACAGTACTAGTAACAATAATAATAGTAATTGCAATTAATATTAATTAGTCATTTCTCCTGGAGAACACAATTGATGGATCTTTATTTTCCCAGAACTTGCATAGTATTAAGAACAAGATAAGGTCCCCATAATTGGTTAAGCCATGGCACTCTTCCAGAATGCCTCATTCTTATTTCCTGGAGATGTTGCATTCTTCTCTTAGGCCTCCTTGGCTTGCTCCATGCTTCATGGCACTTCCTCTGGTTCTTCACCCTTCTCCATGGTCTTCTTCTGCTGGAGATCTTGCCCCAGCCCATCAGAGGCCCCACCAGTAACTCAGAGCATGCTGGACTACAGCCATGTGAGCAAGAGGGAGCAACAATTGTGAGGAGACATGTTTACATGACTCAAGTTTTAGCATTGAGTATGCTTTGCATCTGTGCTTTTGCACAGCCTTTCCTTGAACAGACTTTCCTCCTTTAGGTGTGTCAGCACTAGATGTCCCTCTCCTTCATCACCTCCACCAATGCTCCTTCTATCCTATCCATGTTACTGTGGCAGCACTGGCTGCTCTCTGCTGGATTTGATGTTCTTCTGTCTGTACCCCTTCCTATAAGATCATTGAGGGCAAGGACTATATTCTCTGTGCTCTGTAACTCTTAAAACCCTGGTGCAAGCCCATAGCCAGTGTTCTTAATACTCACTAAATCAACAGAAACAAGGTTCTCACGCTGGTAGGCCCCAGAGTACTGTTTTTATGGAGTGTTTTAGGGACAGTATGAATTAAACAAACTTTTGGGGGCTGATCTGGGAATCTAACCTTCAGGTACAATATGTTTCTAGGGGAAAGGATGCTGGGATTCTCATGTTTATTTTCAGCACTGAAATGTTTGTTCTGCTCTCAAATTCTGAAGAATCAATTGTACTTCTCAGATTGACACACTTTTTCTGGCAGTGTAGGACCTCAGTGGAAATCATATACTCATGGGAGAAAATCTGGCTGCACTTGAATAGAAGATGTGGAGAAACGTTAATAAATCTCAGAGTGAATATAATTTGCATGCGCAATAGCTTATTCTCGTAATTCAGTTTTCTGAATGACAGAGAAGCTCCAAAGCCGAGTAGAATATATCCCTCAGTCATTTATGAACAGTGCTGAGTTGTTTGACCCTTTAAATGTCTCATACAACACCCAGAGTTCAGAAACAAACCCTAATCAACTTACTAATATCAAAACATTAGTAGCTTGTTATTCTTGATGTATGGGGCATATTGAGAATATGCAGTTAGTTCAAAGTCTCATGAAGAATACTCTTAATTATTTTTCCTCCTGTGTGAATTTTTCAGTAATGATATGGCACTGGTGGTTCAAATTAATCAAAGTTTTCCAGGATCTTTCTTATTGAGGAGTGAATCACTGGATTTCTGGTGAATTATGGGAGGGCCATATGTATCTTTTCAAGTTTGTAGTGTGCAATGCAAATGTAGTAAGACAATCAAGTGAGATTTTTCAGAAGTACAATAGTTTAGCTTCTCTTCTAGTTTTCAACAATCTGTCTTCAATTTATATTTTTAACCTCATTTCTTGTACTCTCTTTTTTATTTTGTACATCAGTGTCATAGGATTTGAGAATCCCTGGAAGCATTGTACACAGTGACTACATCAAAATTATTACATAGCCCAGTTGGTGTGGCTCAAGGGTTGAGTGTCAACCAATGAACCAGGAGGTCTTGTTTTAATTCCTGGTCAGGACACATGCCCAGTTTTCAGACTCTTCCATTGTACAGCCAAAATAATCAAAACTCAGTCTGACCTGGTCCTTTTCAGGGTTAAATTTTTCTAATTGCTTTGTTCAGCACAGATTCTCTCTTCTGCTACAGCTTTAGTACTTGTTCAGCCTGGGCTCTGTCCTCCACCGCACACTTTAAAAACAAAACAAAACAAAACAAAACAAAACAAAACAAAACAAAACAAAAAACAACTTTACTTGTCCTGCAAAACATCAAACTTATATAATTGCAGCCATGCACTTTTTCTACTTCTACATTTTGCATATTGAAAAAATGTATATAGTTGCGTGGATTTTTGTCTCTAAATTTGTGGTTCTCAATCTCAGATGGGCCTTTGAAACTGTTCAATAATCTGGTCAGCTTCCTCTCCTAACAGTTCTCTGTGACTATACCAAAACATCATCATTGCTCTCAGGTACATTCTACTTTGTTTTATTTTTCCCCTGTCCTCCCACCCCCTGCAAATTAATGGATTAGCTTTTTTTTTTTTTTTTTTTTTTTTTTTAAATAATTTCTTTATTGATTAAAGTATCCCTTTTTTTATCCTCATCCCCCCATTCTCATCCCAAACCCCTCCCCACACATGCCTCCTCCCCCCTGTTGTCCATGACCACTGGTTAGGCTTATATGCATGCATACAAGTTCTTTGGTTGATTTCTCCCCCTAATCCCCACCCTCCCCTACTTTCACTCTAAGGTTTGACAGTCTGATTGATGCTTCCCTGTCTCTGGACCTGTTTTTGTTAATCAGTTTATGTTGATGGATTAGCTTTTTCTGCCCTCCATGAGAGACAACAACTCCCTGCCTTTGCAGTCCTGACTTACTCAACACTCACTCCTGCTTGCACCATCTGCAATTACCTACTAATGAGGCTATAAATCACCTTTGTCCAAACTGGTCAGAAAATGTGTACTCTCACCATCATATGCTACTGCAAATATATTCTATTTTCATATTCAATAATTTATAGATTAAAAAATTTATAGAATATTCATAACTTTGATAAAAACTGGAGGTTCCTTTTAAACATTTTCTGTAGTGTGTGTGTGTTCTTTAAAAAAAATAACAAAGTGATCCTCCACTGTGATCAGCCAGTCCTGCAGATGATCAGCCTTGTGGTAAATACCTCCCATTGATGTGCCAATAGCAATCAAGTCTCAACTACAACAGTAGGGTCTATAGCCCACATAGGAGGAGGCACACCTGGAGTGCCCAACTTGGGTGATTGGGGAGGTTGTGCTCCTGGAACTTACAGAACTCCTACTACTAAAGCCATTCTATCAAGCTTGGAAGATGTAAAGCTCTACCTAATACATAGAAACAAACCCAGGGAGGCTGGCAAAATGAGGAGACAAAGAAACATAGCCCAGATGAAATAATAGAACAAAACTTCAGAAAAAAGAACTAAACAAAATGGATATAAGTAATCTACTAGATACAGAGTTTAAGAAACTGGTTATAAGGATGTTCAATGAACTTAAAACTTCAACAGCATTAAAAAATTAGTCAGAAATGAAGGATATACTAACTGAAATGAAGAATAATTTATAAGGAATCAATAGTAAAGAAGATGAAGCTGAGAATCAAATCAGTGATTTGGAGTATAAGAAAGCAAAAACCACCCAGAGCAGCAAAAAGAAGAAGAAGAAAAAGAAGATAACATAAGGAGCCTCTGGGACAACTTCAAACATACCAATATTTACATCATGGGGGTGCTGGAAGGAGAAGAGAGAAAGCAATATATTTAAAACTTATTTTAAAAGATAATAACAGAAAACTTACCTAACCTGGTGAAGGAAATAGACATACAAATTCAGGAAGCGCTGAGAATCCCAATCAAGATGAACCCAAAGAGGCCTAAACCAAGACACATCAGAATTAAATTGCCAAAGGTTAAAGACAGAATTTTAAAAACAGCAAGAGAAAAACAGTTAGTTACCTACAAGGGAAGTCCCATAATACTGTCAGCTGATTTTTCAACAGAAACTTTGTAGGCTAGAAGGGAGTGGCAAGATTTATTCAAAGTGATGAAAATCAAGGACCTACAACCAAGATTACTCTACCCAGCAAAGCTATCATTTAGATTCAAAGGGCAAATAAAGAGCTTTTCATCATCACCAAACCAGTATTACATGAAATGTTAAAGGGCCTTTTTTAAGAAAAAAAAAAAGAAAAAGATAAGAAATACGAACAATAAAATGGCAATAAATACATACCCACAACAATTAAATCTAAAAAACAAATGAGCAAGCAGAACAGAAACAGACTCATAGATACAAAAAACATTTTGATGGTTGCCAGATGGGAGGGAGTTGAGGAGGTTGGTGAAAAAGTGAAAGGAATAAGTAATAAAATTGGTTGTTGCAGAATAATCATGGGGATGTAAAGTACAGGATACGGAGTATAAACAATAATCTCTCTATATAAAAGACCATTTTAATGAAACCAGAATGACTGGTTGCTATGACACTCAGTGACCACCAGAGGGCAGATGCTCAATGCAGGATCTGCTCCAGCCTGCAGGCCCAGATCACTGATGGGGCCTGCTGGCCAACCTCCTGGTCTATCCCCCTGGTGGCAGGCTCTGATCACCTGATTGGGCCAGGCCCCCGGGCTGGGCTGGGGAACCGGGGGTGGGTGGCGGTGGACGTAGCCCCTTTCCCAGGGTGGCTGAGGGCTGCCTCCCTCCTTGGGGCTGGCAGCCAACCTCCTGGGTCCCTTTCCTATCTATTCCTCTCCCTGGCCAGCAAATCCTAATCACCTCATCAGGGCTAGGCCCTGGGCTGGGTTGAGGAACCGGGGGTGGGGGGTGGGGAAGGGGGGGTGCTGAGTGGTGGCAGATGCAGGAAGCGAGGGAAGGAGGAGGGAGGAAGAAGGGGAGGCAGGGAACCATGTTGTGGCAGTGAATGGGTAGTGAGGGAAGGAGGGAGGAAGCTGGGAGGTGGCAAACCTGATGGATTGCCAACCAGGCCTAGGGATCCCACTAGTGCACGAATTTCATGCACTGGGCCTTTAGTATTCTAATAACTATGTATATTGTCAGATTTATCAGAATGATCACTTACTTATATACTGTCTAATCACTGGGGTGTACACCTGAAACTAATATAATAATACAGGTCAACTGTATTTAAAAAAAACACAATTAAAAAAAGACCTGATTCAGTTTTTAAAATAATTTTTCTATGGATGAATATGATAGGTAGAATAATGGTCACCTTGTAATGTTCATGTCCTAATTTAGGAAACTATAAGTATGTTGCTACCTTACATGACAAAAGGCACTTCACAAATCTGATTATGTTAAGATTTTGATTTTGGGAGATTATCATGGGTTATCTAGGTGGGTCCAATGTAATCATAAGGATTCTTATAAGAGGGAGGCAGGAGGATTAGAGTGAGAGAGTCAGAGAAGATGATGGAAGCAGAGGTCAGCATAATGCTATTGCTGGAAAAGGACATGAACCAAAGAATGAGGATAGTCTTTGGAAGCTGGAAAGCAAGGAGCAGATTCTCCCAGAATTCCTCGTGAAGGAACATATACCGTCTAATACTTAGTCCTATATGACCCTTTTATAGACTTCTACAGAACTGCAAGATAATAAATTTGTAATGTTTTAAGCCTCTAACTTTGTGGTAATTTGTTAAAGCAGCAATAGGAAACCAACACATTAGACTTTTAGTTAAAAACACAATATGATTTACATCCTTCACATCCAAAGAGCACTGGCATTTTTATTTTCAAGAGGAGCTCACCAAAGTAAAGGGCCTGCTCACCCAGAAGCCACTGTGACTGATTCATTATATTACAAACTTTCTCTTGGACCCTCTCTATCCCCACCTTCTTTGCTTACCTCCATGTGGATTAAATACCATGTTGCTCGGCCAGTTGGCATGAACTGCATTGAGGGTTATGAGTTATTTTCTTGCCATAGCTTAGTTAATGAGTCTTAGAATTCTCAGCTTCTTTGAAAAGTCAGAACATATTGGTCCTTTGTGGCTTAACGCTTCTTTAAAATCTGATAAGGTGGCTGGCTTTATGCATAGAGACTTTCAATTCTTGGTGCCCATTGGGGTCAACCAATCCAATCACCAGTTCGGGAGTGTAAGATGCACTGTTTAGGTTCACAATTGTGCCGGAGCATTGACTCTGTTTATTTGCTTATTCACCCATTAAAGAGTAATTTGTTGAATTAGTTAACCTGTGCCAAGAACTGAGATGAGAGCCAGGTATCAACAGCTGAGTAAGATATGGCCCACATCCTCAAGGAGTTCACATCCGAAGGTGGAAGACCAACAACGAGAGAGATAATTATTAAAATAACATGGTAAGGGGAAAACAATGAAAATATGCACAGGCTACCACTGATCCTAGAAAGAAGGAGCTTTTCTGGGGTAATGGGAGTGGGGAAGAGTCCTGCAAGGAGGAGATGTCTCAGCAGAATCTGAAAATGGAAGAGAAGAAATTGTCCAGACAGTAACTGGAAGGTGTGTAAGGACGAAAGTGTTCTACCACATAGTGCTAGGTGTTCAAAATAAGAAGGGAAATTTAAACAAAAGAACAGGAAATTAAGAGAATGTTCAAGAAACAACACAATTGAATGTTACTGGAGTATTGAGGGTATAAGAGAATTGGGGAGGGGAAGGCTGGATAGGTAGACAGGGCCAGAACTTGGAACACCTTGCATGCTCTGCACAGGAGCTTCCACCCTAGCATCTGGCTGCCCACATTTAGAATGCATAAGACTTTGTTTGTTCAATTCATCAGCACTGTTCAAAGCTCTGGGATCAGCAGTAAACAAGATGACAAAACTGCTGCCTTGTTGAACCCACCATAGCAGGGGAAACAGATAAATATGGGAAACACAGCAAGAGGAGATATTGTGGCAGCTCACAAGCTCGAACAAGGGTTCAAAAAGTCTTCCTTAAAGATATAATTTCAGAGCTGAGTTTTGATGATGGAATTACCCTAGGAGCTTGTTAAGAAAGAATATCTCTAGCCCCTAACTTCAGAGAATCTTATTCACTAGATCTGGGGTAGAGTCAAATATAATAGGTGATCCTACTGCAGGGCTCAATATTTTTGCTTTCACTAAATGGATCTCAGATGTTGGATTTCTCTACATCCTGATCCAGGAGGCTCAAACCATGAATAGCTTCATTGAGATGTTACAACACACATGATACTTAAGAAAAACACTATTACAATAACAGTGCTGTTCTATCACATTGCATGGTTCTTGAATGACTCAGAGAGCTACTTTGGATGGGCTATGGTTAGAAGCAGTTTGGGAAGTTCCTGTCAAAAAGTTGAATAATATAGAACGTGCTTCCATAGATTACTGAAGAATGAGTGAAGCTTTCCCTCCTCAACTTCTCTACCAGTTCCATCAACTTCCTGCCCTTAACCCCCTCTGCTTTCTGAGAATATGGGGCTCAACTACTTAATCCTTGTGCAGAAATTTGGGTTGAGGATACTTTTAATTCCTGTGTAGAACTAGCTTCTCCGCAAAACTAGGTGCTAAATGATGGGAAATTTGTTTAGATCTTTTTACTACAGGTTGCACATACTATAGCAGAAATAGCATAACATTTGAAGACTTTCTTATCAGTGAAAATTTACCTGCTTTGCAAAGTGCTCAAAAAACAAAGAATAAGACCTTGACCTTGACCTCCAGAAGTGGGAGTGAAGTGATACAGATCTTACAGGATACTGTGGACAGAAAATGAGGTAGCCAAACCCAGAGAGAGAGAGCTCACAGAGATAAGCCATTAGCTGGGACTTAACAGTTGAGATGAAATTAACTGGGAAAGGAAAGTGAAGTTAGGGCACATTTTATTTCCATCTTTTATACTCTGTTTCATCGTGTGTGTGTGTGTGTGTGTGTGTGTGTGTGTGTGTGTGTGTGTTCCCACAGGGTGTCTTTATGGTCTATACATAGCAGATTTGTCTTCTGATAGAATCATTATTTATATATCTTCATTAACTTTGTATTTGATCGAATGAAAAGTCACTGATTTCTGGATTAGATGACCTAAAATCAGCAATTTACTCGGGTTTCCTAATGGATCATGTTCAAAGCAGAAAACATTTACTTAAAAGAGCCTTGTCCTTTGAGGCAGCACCAAGCCACTCCATTAGCTTTGTTTAAAGTCTCATTAGTGCACCGTTGGTTGTTTTGGGTTGCAATATGGGCAAAGTGGACAACCACAGATGTGATGGCTTATTTATGGACCAGTCTGAGTGTTCAGAGAAGGATCAGATGGCCTTTCTCCGTTCCTAGAGAACCACAGTCTCTCCCTTTCCTCCACCCCCTCTCCTAGGAGCCCAGCTCTCTCTCTCTTTTGTTTGATAGCTATTGAAATACTCAACAACCCCTTTGAGGATCTAATGAAAACCAGGACTCTTTATTTAAGAAAAATGTGTGAAAGCAGATGAAAAGGATTAATATGGAAAGGCTCAAGATATCTCTCACCACCTTCCTGCCTCACAAACAGAATCCGCAGTCTAAGAGAAGCTTTTTTTTTTTTCCTCTCTCTCTCCAAAGATTTCTTTTTGCAGAAAAGAAGCTAAGTTGATCCTCTTAAAAAGGGAAGGAGTGGGGAGAAAAGCTTTTGCCTGTGGGGGTTAATGGAGGAGTATTTTTCCTGGGAGTTTTGTGCAGTAAGATCCTGGAATAACTGTAGGAAAGTAGTAAAATGGGCAAGAGAGCAAAAGATATTTCAGTAAGTGCTTCTATGCACTCTGTGTTTGAATACCTTGGAGCAGTAGGAGTGAAACATGGGGTTTCTTAATTTTTATTTATTTATTTTTGCCCTTACATTGTGCTTCTTGGATGTGACAGGACTTTGAGACTAAATCATATTATGGTTACATATGGATCCTCAGGTGATTTTGTAAATATGGACTTGGAGAAATTGGAGATCACCCCTCACCCAAACCTACCTGTATACTTCAGTTTAATAATATCTGTCTTGGGGTCTGGATTACTAAAATTATCTCCAAACTTGTCTTCCTATCACCACTTTTCCTTTTCTGCAGTCTTTTATGCACACGATAGCCACACAGCTCTTAAAATGAAAATTAGATTATGCTATTTTCTTGCTTAAGTCCTTTTAATTGCTTCCCAATTTGCATGTTTCATGGGTTGAACTGTGTTCCTCAAAATTCATATGTTGTCCTGATCCCTAGTACCTCAAATGTGACTGCATTTGGGATAGGGTCTTTAAAGAAGTAATTAATTAAAACGCATTGATTAATGTGGGCTCTAATCCAACATGATTGGTGTCCTTAGAAGAAGAGCAGGTTAGGACATGGGAACAGAAAGAAGACCATGTAAAAAGATTGGAGAAGACAGTCTTTTCAAGTCAAGGAGAGGAGACAGAGGGTATAATCTCACCATGAACTTGGAAAGAGGAAAGGTGGCAATATTGTGTGAACAATATTAGTGACCACCACAGCAAACCTCCAGGCACACAGAAAGATATTTCTATGTGTCTAGGCCCACTGCCCCAGCCCAGCTGGACTCTTGGAAGCCTGTATAGACTCAGTTCTGGAAGGGCAGGGGCTGGGAGTGTTTTGGTCATCTTTGTACTCACAGCGCAGAGTGTCTGACGTGTAGTAGGCAGTTACTAAACATTCATTGACTGAGTGAGCAAATGAATAAATAAGAACATCTATTAATTACTGTATTAGTGCTTCTCAGGCATTCCCCCCTTTAATACTTATGAAATGCTCCAAGACAGATTTTATTATCTTATGTATGTGCAAGCTGAGGTAGTTCATCTAAGAAAATACACTAAATGTCAATAATCACTGTATTCTCTTCATTTGGAGTGAAGAAGTAGGTGATTACATGTCTTGCCCTCTTTCACTCTTTTCATTGTGTGTTTTGAATGAGACATTTTGTGAGGAGAGGGCATTATCAAGATTACCTGCACTATTTTTATTTTATTTTATTTTATTTGTGGATTCTTTACTTATGCAGTCTGAACATATTTTAAACTATTTTCTATTTGATTAAAAAGCATTCTTTCTCAAACAAAGTTCTGTCTTTTTCTGTGTTGATAGGATTTGAATCAATTCTTTTTTTTCCAGAAGGTTGCTTCTATTTGAATTTTAAATGTAATCCAGATTCTGAAACAAACTTGTTAAAATTAATATTTCCTTTATTATCAGAGGCCAGGGTTAGAAGAAAAAGATGAGAGAAATATAGTTTTCTGAAATATTATTTACCATAGTGATCATATTTATTGAACGAGCTTCTTTTAGATATTGTCAAGTTGAAATGTCAAGGAGAACTGGGTGAATAGCCCAAGGAAGAGTGATGATGGAGGTCTTAACCCTTTGCCAGGCCAAGTATTGTCCTAGGCCAGAGCTTACTAGTAAATGGGGCTCGCATGTTGGAGTCCCTTAACTTTTAGTTTCTTGATAAAACACTAATATTATTTTTATTTTTTTAAAAAAATATTTTATTGATTTTATACAGAGAGGGAGAGAGATAGAGAGTTAGAAACATCAATGAGAGAGAGTCATCGATCAGCTGCCTCTTTCACACCCCCCACCGGGGTCATGCCTGCAACCAAGGTACATGCCCTTGACCGGAATCGAACCCGGGACCCTTCAGTCCCCAAGCCAACGCTCTATCCATTGAGCCAAACCAGTCCTGGCAGATAAAACACTAATATTATTGGTGTGATCAAGAGAGGGAGTCTAGCTCTGCATCAAGCATTAACTCTTTTGGATCAACTGAAAGGAAAAAGTCTAGATAGCTGATGACTTCATTGGCAGTTACTGAGTGCTCCCTCTCCCCCCCACCTCCCGAGTTTGGTCTGACTTTATTACTTAATTCCAATGGCACATCTATAACCTTGTGGTTAGGCAGTTACTGTACCTTAGTAAATCGTAAAGCTCAGCAGAAAACAATTTAATTAAGACAAAAGCAATAAATATATTGTTGTTCTATTTGTCTTGCCTAAAAAGACCATAATTAAGGAATTATAAAATAGGCTCTTTGGAAAGAAGCTGATTTCCTAAACGGAACTACTGCTGAGCAATTCAGTGCAGTAAGAAAATCCAGCTGAGCTGTCATTCTCATGTTCCCATTTGTTCTGAGGACTACAATTTTGATTGTGAATTTTCAACTTGGAAGTATCCTGAGACTTTCCCTCCTGATGTGCTCAAGTTAACTCTCAACACTATTTTATGGGCTATTAGTGCTACGTACAGGGGATAACATTCTAGTTTCTGGCACTTATCTGGTATTAGGGGTATTTGGTTAGACCGATAATAAGCTCATATCTCTTTGTGTTATAATGAATTGCTTTCTTGTTTGTCCTTCCCACTGATTGAGAGATCGTTGAGGGTAAGGATTATATCTTCTGCATTTTCCAATTAGTTTTATATTGCATCTTGAAATGCTACACTGCAGCTGGGACTTTGTTGCTGAGTAGCAATGATGCAATGGGACTGACCCTGTTAGAGATGTTGGAATTAGCTGGTCCAAGTGCACCAGCCCCTCATACACACTGCAAACCTGGGCTCTTGGGCTTCTCTCAGGTGTGTTAGAAATATCTTGGTCTGCAGTGTCTTCATTTTCATTATTTCTGTAACCCATTGCTTCCTGACTATTCTTAACCCACTGTGCATGCTGGATATATGTTTAGTGAGTGGATACTGCCATTAACCTCTGTGCTGGTCTTGCAAAATTCCCATCATAATAGACTCTTCTTTTGGATTTGAGTGTTATCTAAGAAGACCTAAATGCAAACCCCTCACCTGAGAATTATCACTATCTTTCATATCACAAAGGCAGGTTTTATAAAGGGTGATACAATTTGGAACAGAAACAGATTGATGGGAGAAAGGAGGAAGAGGAACTAGAAAGGACACCAGGACACCAGGACGCCAAGCTGGAATGGGTTGTTGGTGGGGGTCTCTGGGTATGAGGACCCTGAGCACAGGGGAATATAGAATATTATTAAAAGAAGGAGAGTTAAATGGAAAGGAGGAGCTGCCAAAGACCGATTACCTGCTCTTGGGTTTTACATAGGGAGCCCTATTTATCCTGCCTACAGCAAAACTTGTGTATAATGAGATCATGAGGACAATGAAAACAAAGCCATTAAATGCAGGGTTTCTGAGTGGCCTAAGAGAGTCCCAACTGTCTAATTTACTCCTTATCTTAGAAAAGTGTATAAAACAAAAATTAAGGTAATTTTGGAATTAATGAATCGAACAAAAAAACACACCAGGAAATACCCCCAATAGCTAATTGTTAGCTTATAGGACACTGATAAACTAAAAGCTTATTTGCTTTATTGAGTATGGAGCAGAAACCATTCTACATAATAAAACCCTAATATGCACATTGACTGAAAGGTAGAACGACTGGTCGCTATTATACATGCACTGACCACCAGGGGCCAGAAGCTCAATGCAGGAGCTGCCCCCTGGTGGTCAGTGTGCTCCCACAGGGGGAGTGCCGCTCAGCCAGAAGCCCTGAGTCAGACTCACGGCTGGCGAGGACAGCGGACATCTCCTTTAGGGGTTCTCGAACTGCGAGAGGGGGCAGGCTGGGCTGAGGGGCGGCCCCAGTGCACAAATGTCGTGTACCGGGCCTCTAGTAAATAAAAATAATAGCTTACACATGCACTTCATAGTTTATAAAGCACCTTCATATGCATCTTTTCAGTGTTCCAGTAGAGCAGGTAATCCAGTTGTTATTACCCATGTACAGTTATAGGTGCTGAGGCTTGGAGAAGGTGCTTGTACATCTTTACGTGGCCGGTAAGTGGTGAAGGTTAGATCAGAGCCCAGGCCCTCCAGCTGGAACATGTGGATCTCAATAAAGTGAAGATCATGATGCTTATTTACAGGCTCATTTTCAGAGTTAGAGATAACGTATGTATGGTGTGCACACCGTGTCTGGCACAGAGATGGCATTCCATAAGTGGAACTGAATATTAATAATTAATAATAATTATTTGATGTAAGCAGAGCTGACCCTATGCTTGAGACAGTGGCGAGGGCCACCTGCATATATTGCGGAGTGCCGTAGAGGGCCTGCTGGAAACAGCCAACTAGCAGCCTGCGGGGGCCATATACTTTCATGAGCAACTTCTCTTTCTAAGAACACAGGGACCCAAGAAGCACAACATGGCCACATGTTTTTGTGAGCTACATAAATACTTTATAGCACTATTATGTGCTTCTGCCCCCACACTAAAACACTATAAATATCATAACCTCAGCTACAGCCAGGAAAACCTTAATAAACACCCGAGCTGAGAAATAAAAGCCATCATTTACTTATTCTGTATCAGCTCACACCCTCACAAGTCTTTATTTAAACGACCAACTTTACCAAGGTCAAAGCTGAATGCAAAAAAGCACTCCTGGAAATGTTTAGATTAGGATGGCCAGGAAGCGGAGGCTCCGGATGATTAAACCTGAGCTGCTCTCCAGGAAAATGGAGGAGGCAGGTGCCCATCATATAAAGTAGGCATCATGATCTTCATTTTACTGGTAATGGGATCAGTGAGGGTGATTTATATACATCCTAAAATTAAGTCGGTTTAAACGTGATCAGTTTCATGCTTATATCCAAAAATGTTAGTAATGGATGATTCCATAAGAAGTTAAAAATGTACAGAATTTTATTATTTCTTCTCGTACACCACAGTTAGTTAAGTCCTGTCTTAGGGAATGCAATTATGCGACCTAATTATGCGACCTCTCTGAGCGTGTTTTTATTCCTCAGGCCTCTGCTCCAGGTCGTAGGTAAACTTAGAGTCTTTTCTTGGGGGGAGGGGTGGATGCTGCTATGTTGGGGGTGAGCAGGACAGTCTGTGCAGCTCTGACATCACATGCGTCCCTTTGAGCATCCCATTTTGATTGGTTGAAGTTTTCATTTCCTACATCACTTCTAGATCACTGAATGAAAAGGCTTCATGCTTCTGCTAAAAGGTAGACTCAATCCAAAGGATTTATTTAACTTAGAGAATGGCCTTCAGGAAAGCACACAGGCTCTTTAAACCAGTGTCTTAGAGTGTTAGCAATAACTACTAGCCTGCTCTCTAATATGAGTAATTTCTCTCAGGAAGTGACTTGAGTCTTTGGGGACATCTGGCTCAATACACCATCCGCACAGCTGGGCTGAGGAAGAGTTGCATTGGTGAGGCAACTGTGGTGGAGTGGACTTGACCTGGGGTTAGAAGACTGAGCTGAAGCCTCAGCTTTACTAGGCAATCAGCTGTATGCCTTTGGCAAGTTATCCTTATCTTATTAGCACCTCAATTTCCTTAATTTGAATTTACATTTATAATCAAAGATTTAGCTGCTTAGATAATGGACCACAAATCAGTTAGTGCTGTGGAATGATCCTTAAAAAATGTTTACATAAAATATCTTAGTTTCCTAACCCATACACTGTGAGCTTGTCGTAACCAGTGTTTTTAGTTGACTTTTTTTTTGTTTTGTTTTGTTGTTTTTGTTGAAGGCAATGGGAGAGCTTAGGTTAATTTATTTTTTAAATTTCTTTATTGATTATGGTATCACATAATTGCCCTCATCCCCCCATTTCCATCCCAAACCCCTCCCCACGTATACCCCACCCCCCTGTTGTACATGACCATTGGTTAGGCTTATGTGCGTGCATATAAGTCCTTTGGTTGATCTCTCCCCCCTTCCCCTACCCTCCCTTACCTTCCCTCTGAGGTTTGACAGTGAGATCAATGCTTCTCTGTCTCCGGGTCTGTTTTTGTTCATCAGTTTATGTTGTTCATTATTTCCCCTAGATGCATGAGATCATGTGATACAAGAAATACACTTATAGGAACCGAAAATGAGACAAGAGCTTAGGTTTCTTCTCATGCAGGTTACAGTGAAGACTGCTCCCCTCTTTAAAAAATTTCCAAAAACCACATGGACAACAAACAGTCCTGTGTAACAGATATATTTCATGACTATTTGGAGGTAATGGAGAGAGGAGAGAGTGTGCTGTATTGTTACATTTAAACACAGAGGAGTAAACTGCTTGAAGTGGAATATTAGACATCATTATGTTCGAATTCTCTGGCCACCTCCACCCTCTGGTGTCTTCTCATAGCCTTGCCAGTGGCTCAGGCCTGCGGCTCCTTGAGAATGTCCTTCTTTATCCCATAGCAGTGCAGCCCAAATCTGTGTCTGACTCGTCTTGCATGGGAATATCAAACATTTCTGTCAATTTATTATAAGGGCTAATTTAATTAACTCTTCTCTGTTTAAATATCTCCTTTGTAGGTTCTGCCCAAGGTGAGAGTGGTGGGAATTACCTTTAATAACCAACAAAGTTTATTTAGGTATTTTCACAAATGAAAAAGAATTTACTGTGTGGAAGAAGGTTGTGTGTGTGTGTTTGTGTGTATGTGTATGTGTTTTGGATAGTTTGTTTTCATAGCACGTGGTTTACTCTGTGAATATATTTATCTTGTTCTCCCTATAGTCCATGCTCCATTATAAGCACAAGTTAGATTGTGTCTCCTTTCCTTCAAACTTCACACAGTTCAGAGTAAAATTCAAAGTTCCTGATGTGGCCTTCAGGGCCCAAAGTGCTTTTGTCTTTGACCTCTGAACTCTGACCTGCCATGACCCTTCCCTTCATTGAGCTCCAGTCACAATGGCTTTTTGGGACCAGCCAAGCTCCTTAGCATGACAGGGCCTTTGCTCAAATAGCCAGCCCTCAGCTTCCCCTCATTTCTTCCAGGCCTCTGGTAAATGTCTCAGGATCCGGGAAGCCTTCAGTGACTGCTTGGTAGAATTGCACCTCCACTGTTTCTTTACTTGTTATTATTTAATTACTTGTATAATTGTATATTTATTTTTTGTTTCCCACACTAGAATAAATGTTCTAAGAGTAGAGTGTTGTTACATTTTCTGTCTCTGTGCTCTTTCCAAATCTCCTATACCATTGTCTTGTATAAATTAATCCCTTATAATGAATGAATGAATGAATGAATGTATTCAGCCAACAGATTTTTCTTTTTGTTGTTGTTGTTAATCCTCACCTGATATTTTTCCACAGATTTTTTAAAAGAGAGTGGAAGGGAGGGGTAGACAGAGAGAGAGAAAGAGAAATTGTTGTTTTTGATTTATTTTTCATGGCTTTCTTTACCAGGAAAAGCTGTCTGTGGTGAACATGCTTGATAACTGTTGAATTTCTGGATCTACAGACTGGCTTCAAACTGTGTGGTCCACAGAAGAAATTGTACGAATGTAATTGCTAGATTATAGGTAAGATGCTGTGTTGCATATGTTCACTGTCTTATGTCAGCTCTGTTAATTTGAAACATACTGATATCTGGCAAGGCCAGAACACATTTTTGGCTACTCAATATGTATGTGCATACGTGTAGTGTTTCTTTTACAAAAAAATACTAAGGAGAAAAAGAGCTGATGAGTCAATGTATTTCACAAAGTGGAGTTTCCACATATAGGTTGCAGAGAAAATGTACCTCATTAGTAAGATGTTATTATATTCTGGTAACCAAAATTAAAAACATATGTAGGAAATGTTTCATTGCCTTTTCAGGATCGAAGTTCAGTCTGGATTGTGGGTTGGTATTTAAATTTTAGTGTTTATTCTTCTTGAGTGATAATCAGCTTTTAAGATGGTGTTTCCTGATGAAACTTAAACAGTAATGTAATGCCGCTGTAGAGATTTGGTTTCTTGGGTTTGATACAGAATGGATTTAAAAAAAACAAAAAAAACGCTGAATGAAACACACACTTGGTAAGAAACAGGGAGACCAGCAGGGCTGTGCCAGAAAGGAAAATTTATTTTGGAATATTGTCCTGTCCAGTGAGAGGAGAAAATGGGGAAAGATGGAGAGGGTATTTTATGGAAAAAATGACTTTCTTAGGTTAAATAATAATAATACGTTATCCAAAGAGTTACAAGGATATCTGTTGATCTGGAATTTTTTCTTTGGCTTGTTGCATGTAATTCTTTACCAAGAGGAAACATATTTTCAATTTTATTGCCCAGGAAAGAAATTTCTATGTATTTCTGATGACAATATTACAAATATATGCACTTCAAACAGGATCAGACCGATCACACACATCTCAAATTTCTTTTATTTTTCTTTACCCTTCAGTACCTTTCCCTTCTCCTGTCTTTCTTCACCTTCTTTTTGCTTGAATCTGGTATAAAAAATAGTGACATGAGGCAAATAATTAGTTTTAAAGTGATATTTCATGGAACTAGACACTTCACGTAATGTGGACATTAAATGCAAAGCCAAGTAGTTTTGTTATCATGACCACAAGCCCTTCCTATTTCTAGAACAAGATGCATTATGTAAAACGCTGATTGTTTTCCCCTTTTGCTTCCAAGTTAGCTCTATTATGTTAGTATTAGCAGATGGGTTTCATTTGAGTAATTTTTCACTTTGGACCACCTCATGCCTTTTCCTGAGAGCCAAAAATGTGAGCTCATAGAAGGAATTGCATAAATGATACTCCTCAGGATTGTCTGAGAACTTGAGTGGTTCTACCTAGTTGATAATAAAATAAAAAAATAAGCAATAATGAAACAGTATCACAAACTCCACCAAAGCTCTTCTCCATCTCTGGATATTATGAGAGCTACATCAGATATTTTGACTAATCTGTTAACTGGAATTTAAATTTAGAGTATATTTGTTTAATTGAAGTCGAACATTGAAAATTATGCATATTTTAAATAATATAATACTTTTCATTTTGATTTAAAGATTTAACAGCATTTTCATCTTCATTATTTAATTGACTTATCGTGCCAGCAGAATTTTATGAGATAGGCATAGTGTCTCCAGTTTACTAGAATAACAGCTCCTACAGGTAAACCCGGTCACTGGCTAGTGGGAATAGAATAGACCTGAAAATAAGACAGATATTGACAGTCAAATGTGACTACAACATTGTGACATCGGGCATATGCTGTGTGAATTTTTGTGTTTTATTTCAGAATGAACCCAAGGTGGTAGCTTCTCTAATCTAGATTTAATTTAATGAAAACATTGGAAATAGCTAAAATTTTACATTCCTCATAGCCAGATTCCTACCATAACACTATTAAAAGCTGCAATTAGAAAAAATGACATATCATCTTCCCTACTTGGACAAAACAACGAAAATGTGTTTCAGTTAAACTTTCCACATCGACAACTCCTTGTGGAATCAGGTTGTTTGTAAGTTTGAAGCTGTGCATGGTAGGCACTGCTTCTTCGCACTGGCAGCCCATTCTTACCTTTCCCCTCTGGCCATCTGGGAGGGACAGTTCTCTGTCTCTGTCTCTAGGTGTGGCCATGTGACCTGCCATTGCCAATGAAACATGAGGAGAGGGACATCTGGATGGAAACTTTAGGAACCGGGTGTTCCCTGTGCTCTGCCTTTCCCTTTGGCGGTCATGGAGGCACATGTTGAGATGAAGATGCTATTACACTGAAGCAGCCAGGAATGCCCAGCCAACATATGGAGGACAGCTGCCTGGAGAGCATCTGGGACCAGCAACCCAGCAATGGACTCTTTGAACAAGAAATAAACTTTTGTGTTTTAAGTCACTGAGATTTTTGGTTACCATAGCAACCTAGACTCTCCTGATCAATTAAAAATGAAACTGAATGTACTGAGCTAACACAGCTTTTTAATTTCCAAAAGGATCCCTCTGGGCCATGGAACACTATTACCTCTTTTAAACACGCTCTTACCCCTGCAGGCCCCTAAGAAATAATATTTTTGAGCACCATGCAGCCATAATATCATAGAGTTATTGAATAATAAATTGGTAGAATCTAGAATCATGAAGGAAAACTTGTTCAAAACTTTTTAAAATTATTTTTCTAATGAGGTCAAGTTTATATTTTGAGAATTTAAAACCTATTTAACTAAACAATCAATCACAATTTATCATTAATTACCAATAGCATCTCTTTGAAGATATGTCAACGAATCAACTCAAAGCTTATTAACTATGTATAATACATGTATGTATGTATATGTATGCATACACATATATTTAAATAGTAAAAGTTATCGTAAATATTTTAACTTTTCTTATAATATGCAGAGTGCCATAGAACAAGTGACCACTCCAGAGATTTGCTGCCTTTCAGAGGAGAGTAATAACTAGAGTATAAGCTCCACGCTCCAGGCCAGGCACATAGAGGGGGACTTAATTTAGAATAAATAAGCCAATGGCAAGAATTCACGAAGTTGTGTCCCCAGAAAGTAGAAGGTGCAGTGTGGATGCCTGCAGGAAACTCCGTCTTTCTAAAGCACCCTGAGAAGTGAGATGGTGGATGAGCCAATCTATGGATATATTTGTGGAGAACAGAGATAACTCCCTAAGGGTGGTAGGAAAAACATTGCATTTGGAGATCCAGGATCTGGGCTTACACTTCTAATTAATTCACTACTTGAGAAAATCAGTTGACTCCTTTGAGACTCAGTTTTCTCATATAAGAAGGGATCTAGTACACTATCTCAAAGGATCCTGAACTTGGGGTTTACCTGGAATCCCTTAGAATTATATGCAGTCTTGGAGTGTGATATGCATGTATGGTCTTTTCCAGAGTTGAGAGTCAATAGCTTGCCTCATTCTCCAAGGGGTTAAGAGGCCAAATGGTTAATAATAAGTGGCACATATCTGTGTTTTCCGATGGTCTCAGGCGACCCTGCTAGCGGTTCTCAACTGTAGGTCGCAACCCACAGGTTAAGAAACACTGCTGTAGAGCCTAAGACCATCGGAAAACACAGATATTTACATTAGGATTCATAACAGTAGCAAAATAACAGTTACAAAGTAGCAACGGAAATAATTTTATGGTTGGGGTCACCACAACATGAGGAACTCTATTAAAGGGAGGTGGCATTAGAGAGATTGAGAACCATTGCTAGAGAATCATTCAGAGCTGTGTGACTTGGATCAGTAGGCCAAGAGCTCCCTCCTCCCTCAGTGTCAGTGGCTGTTTCTGACTTCAGGGTCCCTCAGCATCAGGTCCTGCAAGGTTTCCAGGTTTGGGCAGCTCTTGTTTCCCCACACTCCTACCCAGCCGGCATCCATGCTGTCTGGCAGCTGGGCCAGGTGTTCATGTCCCCTGTAAAGATGCACTCATGCTTCTCCCGTAAAAAGAGAGTGTTGTTTGGAGCTCCACACCAGAAGCACAGCTCCAGGGCACACCCAGCCCTGCTCCAGCCCCTGAGTGTCACAGGAAACTGCAAGAAAGGGGACCCTGAGCCCCACTGATCCTGGACCTATGAGTGACAACTGCTGATATTTGCCCGAGCCTATTGCCTGGCACCTGTCTCCATTAAAAATGTAACCCTAGTAACAAAACTGGGAGGTCGACAAACGTCTTCTTTCTCCAGGAAAGGGGGCTCAGCGTAACTAAGTGTTCACAGGTTGTAACTGCAGGGTTTTGCTAGAAATCAAAAGCTGAGATTCTCTGCCCTGAAGTCTGGTTCCTTCCTCGTGCAATAATTTTGGACCTTGTCCTTTACTTGCAAAATCGTAAAAACAGTAACAATAATGTCCATGTCACCAACTGTTGTGGGGGTTAGCTGTTAGATGTATGAAAGGGCTTTGTGAAGGGGAGATCTCATCTCCACAGAAGAGTTAACCTGGTACCTGTCCATGTCACCATGGGATTTATTCCAACAGCCATCTAGGAACAAAAATGGGAACCTGGAGGAATAGGAGCACTTGGGACAAAGATGCAGATACTAGAAAGAAGGAAAAGGATGCTTTTGGGGGAGGGAGGGTAGGAGGGAGAGGTTTTCAGACTTTCCCTAAATAGCAATGGTCTCCAGGCTTAGCACTGATGGGAAACAAGAAGAATCAGTTCAATTGCTAGTTGGACTCAAGGCTCACTCCTCCTGCCCACGTGCATGGGCCTCAGCCACGTGAGTCGGGAAGACCACAGAGTGCCTGAGTGGGGTCGGAAAACATGTCCTCCCACTGCGGGGCGAACATCCGGGCGCTTGGCAGAGCCGGTGGCTCCCTCACACGCAGGCTTGTCAGTGCCTCCTTTCCCACTGAGCCGCGTTCCTGCCACCTCACCACATCTGCTTTTCCGCTGGGGGCTAAGTCTTGTTAGAATCCAAAACATTTTTTTTTTTTTTTTTTTTTTTTACCAATGTTTTGCCTGGACTGTTGGGCAAAGCGAAGGCCCCAGAGTGCTGACTGGATGGCAGAAAGCAAACAATAAACCTCGCCTGACCTCAGAAAACACTCCCTGTCTCCACTTAGACCTGTGTGGTCAGAGGTGCTGAAACTGTGAGTGTGAGAATGTTTCCAGGCTCCCTCCCTGCCCTTGTCCCTCCGTGCTCCCCGGTCTAGTCTAGACTTGTTCCTAGATTTTTGTGATTTAGAACCAAAGCGTTGGCAGAGAGGGCAAATGGGAAGGGGGGGGGGGGGGGAAGAGCAGAGACATGGAGCACCTGGGCTTGGGGTCGATGAGGAGGGTTGGGGGAGAACTGGTGTGAAATAATTAGAGGACCAAGAAGAAAGGGATATATATGAGAGGTGTTGCCAGAATCAGATTCCTTTAATATTTTTCAAGAGATCTAAGTAAACAATGGGATTTCTTTTAAAGCTAATTTTTCAGCTGTAAGACTTTTTTTGAATGCAACTTGACTTGGAGACTGATCCATGCAGGTTATTGGTGCCATAGGGTCACAGAAGGATGTCATGTATCAGAGTTGTCACCCACACCCCAAATCCAAGTCCTTCCAGTCATCTCTGGCGCTTCAACATTCATCCTAACTGCTGGGTGTTTTCTGCACCTAGTTCATACCTAGCCAGCTCCCTTCTCTGGGTAACTTTTCCGAGGTGCCTTTTAGGAATATCTTTCTTCTACCAAGTCTCTGCTCTGTCTCAAACATCTCTAAGAATCCTCTCTCTAGTTCCCATTTTCACAGAGAACAGCCTTTCTGATAGGGACATTGCCTTTCCTTCAGGGCCTCTCAGCTCAGGCTGAGTATCTTCCTCTGAAGAAAACAGAAGTGTGTGTGTGTGTGTGTGTGTGTGTGTGTGTGTGTGTGAGAGAGAGAGAGAGAGAGAGAGAGAGAGAGAGAGAGGGGAGTAGGTTAACTGTTATAACAAATAGGCACCCAATAGATGGCTCAAATGAAATAAAAATTTATTTTTTGCTCCCATTACAATACTGGGTGGATGAAAAATGTTGTGATGGGAATTTTGATATTTTAAGGGAAAAAAATGATTATAGGAGGAAGTTTCCTTTTGCTTTTGCCAAATCCTTGACCTACTGAACATACCAGCCCTGCTGAATTCTTGGTCCTGACCCACTGAATGTGCCAACTGTACTGGCTGAACCCTCCACGCCGGCCTTGCTGAACACAGCGGTTGTGTTGGCCTCTTTCACAGCCCCGACCCCATGCACCACTCTGGCTGCCTGGGCCTCATCAATCACACAGACTGCTCTGACCTTCATGGTCATACTGGCTGGATCCCTGGCTCTAGGCTTACCTCCAACAAGCTGGCTGTAACCTGCCTGGTCCCTACACACAGCCCCTCCGACCACACCACTTGTGTTGCACACTGGGCTGTAACCTCTGTTGCAACGCTTGGACTGCTGCTACAGACGGTAGTTCTATTTGTAACCAATGGATCTGTGCCCTACAAAGATAGGAATTCTAACACATTTTCTTTTGGATATGGAGCTATAATTATGCAGGGTGCCTTATAGAATAGATTTTTAACAGGAGAGAATTTCTTTCTAGATTAGGCATTGCTGAGAACTAAATCCTCTGTTTATAATTTAACTTAACTGATACCTAGAATCATTTACCACAAAACGACTTCTGGCTATGTATAATATATATTTTTTTCTTTGTTGATTAGGGTATTTCATATGTGTCTTTATTCCCCTTCCCCCCAACATGCTCATACCCTCACCCCCCCTAGTGTCTGTGTCCAATGGTTAGGCTTATATGCATGCATACAAGTCCTTTGGTTAATCTCTCCCCCTTACTCCCACCCCTCACCCCCCACTTCCTCTCTGAGGTTTGACGGTCTGATCAATGTGTCTCTGTCTCTGGATCTGCTGTTATTCATTAGTTTATGTTGTTCATTATATTCCACAAATAAGTGAAATCATGTGATGTTTATCTTTCTACGACTTATTTCGCTTAGCATAATGCTCTCCAGGTCCATCCATGCTGTTGCAAATGGTAGGAGTTCCTTCTGTACATTTTAAACCTTATTTTCCCTTCATCGGCACATACTTCTGGGGCTGGGAGGTGTTCACATCTCAATGTGGTGTCTGGCCCTGCACTGGAGAGTCGCGATGCTGGCACAGTGGGTGTTCCTGCTCCGATGATGAGCAATAACTCGTGATACGTGCACGTGGTTGTGAACCACATAAATACATCCCTTTAAATCTGGACTACATACATCGCCAACTCAACGTCTCTTGGACTTCAAAATGCAGTGAATATAACTTTTATACATTTTAATACATTTTATAAAAATACCTGACTCTGGGCCTTGGTAAGGGCCTTGAAGCTAAAACTTTCTTAGCTTAAATCACTTCCCTGAGCCTCAGCAAGGGGGCGGGGGAGACAGAGAGGGAATGGTAGGAGAGAAGGGGAGAAATGGTGAAAAACCAAGGATGGGGCAAGTTTCAGGGAAGAAATATTACTGGGAGCACATTCCACAGAGAACCTAAGCGAGATAAGAACCTGGATAGAATTCTGGGAGACACAAGGCCATTGCTGACCTCACTGGACATGGGCAGATATTCTATTTGTTTTTCCTCTTTTTCTTTTCTAGAATGGCTCCTAAAACTCCAGGAATTGGGAAGCTGATGCTATTAGCTAACAACATGATTAGGTGCTTTAAGATGAAAGAAGCTTCATGAATTCGGAGAATGTGTTCTAAGAGAGTTTGGGAAACAATTCTCTTACAAAGAAGGAGGTTATGTTGTTGATTAGAGAGCCCTGATAGCAACAATCTACATAACAGCCCCACCTGTTAATGTGTGGGGCCAGCATTTTTGTGGATGTTACCTCATAACAAGTTTCCTTGAGTATGTTGATTTTTTTTTTTTCTTTCTCAAGTGTATTTATCATCTCTAGAAGTGTCATTTGGGTCTTTAAAAAAATCTTTCATTTTTTTCTCTGCCTCATGTTCATGTTTTCCTCTCCCTTTCGAACTTAAAAAATTATAGCTATACCAATTATTTTAATGTCCTTTTCTGATAATTCCGTCATCTCTCTGATTTTTGAATCTGTTCCCATTGTTTGATTTTCTTCCTGATTGTGGATCACCGATTACTGGCATTTTTTGGTTGGGTGCCAGACTTCGTGAATTTTATGTTATTGGGTGCTAGACTTAGTCCTATTTCTGTCTTTTTTTTTGTTTGTTTGTTAATCCTTACCTGAGCATACTTTTCCCATTAATTTTTAGAGAGTGTAGAAGGGAAGAAAGAAGAAGAGAGGGAGGGAGGGAAAGGGAGAGAAAGAGAGAGGAAGAGAAAGAGAGAGACACATTGATGTGAGAGACCTTGGTTGCCTCCCAAGGCACCAGGACTGGGCCAGGGATCAAACCTGCAACCCAGGTACATGCCCTTGACAGGAAATCAACCCAAGATCATTTGGTGCATGTTCAAATGTTCTAACCACTTAACAACACAGGCCAGAGTGACTTGGTCATATTTCTTTCAGTGGTGCCAGACTTTGTTCTAGTATGCAATTAAGTTACTTAAAATCAACTTGATCCTTTTGAGGCTTGCTGTTAAGCTTTATTAGGGCAGGTCGTGAGCAGTCTTTAGTCTAGGGCAATGGTCGGCAAACTCATTAGTCAACAGAGCCAAATATTAACAATACAACAATTGAAATGTCTTTTGAGAGCCAAATTTTTTAAACTTAACGCCACTTCTTCAAAATTGGAATGCCCAGGCCATGGTATTTTGTGGAAAAGCCACACTCGAGCGGCCAAAGAGCAGCATGTGGCTCGCAAGCCGCAGTTTGCTGACCACTGGTCTAGGGCTAATTTAGCCTCAGTCCTAAGATGATACCCTTATGAAGATTCTACCCAGTGTTTTATGGGCATTAGGACATTTTCCCATTCTGGCTGGTGGGAACACAAAATATTCCCAGCACTGTGTGAGTTCAGGGAATTATTTGGTCTATTGGTTCTTTGCCTCGCCCAGGGCAGTTTCCTCTCATGCATGCTAAGCTAGTCACACTATAACCCGCGAGATTGGAGGGGACCCTCTGCATTCTCTCTGTGCAGCTCCCTCTTAGGTATTCTTTCCCACAGATTCTAGCTTCCTTGGCCTCCCTGTACCTGACGACTGTCTCCTCAACCCAGGGGATACTACCCTGATCTCTGTTCAGGTCACCCCTGCTCTTTGCTACAGCCCTGGAAATTCTTCTAGGCAGTAAATAGGACTCATCTGTTTCTATTTTCCCAGGGATCAAGTTTCACATGGCTTGCTATCCAATGCCTGAAACCCCCCCCCCCCCCCTTATAATTTGTTTGGTTTTCCAGTTTAAGGTGGAAGGGTAAACTGGTCCTTGTTATTCCATCCTGGCCAGAAGGGAAAGTTTATGAGATGTTGATTTTTGATTGATGGCTAAGAGTAATGTGTTTCTCCGCAAATATTCTTAGAATTTATTGTTTCTTAAACATATAAACAAAGAGCTGTCATGAACATAACTTGTTTTCTAATTCTTCCCAGGTCTAAACCTCCCACAGTGGAACATTTTTCTTCTCATTATGTGGACTGATTTTTAAAAATTTTTTATTTTCTTTTGGTAAAGAATGAGTTTTCAGGAAGACCTACAGAAAAGCAGATTGAAAGGGTAGGAATCCAGTTCGGACTGTCCTTGGTTTCTTGAAAGAAATATCTCGAACTCATAATTAGTTTTTGCCATAGAGCAGTTTTCCTGAAAGATCTGCATTGATTAAAAAAAAATATATTGAACAAATGCAGGCCCCTCACGTACCTCTTAGTTTATCCAGATTTGCTTTCCTGGGTTACTATAATCTATTAGAAACAAACAACCTAACCAGTCACATGTGAAAGTATTCATTTTATGTGTTCACTGACTAAGAACAAACCGAACTGTAAATTGCAAACCAGTAGCTTTCTAATGCCTACTAGAGGCCTGGTGCCTGGGAGGGCGGAGGGGGGCGCGGGGGTCCCTCAGCCCAGCCTGTGCCCTTTTGCAGTTCAGGAGCCCTTTCGGATGTCAGACTGCCTCGGAGGAGGGAGAGGCTGCTGCCATCGCAGCGCAGCTGGGGTTGCCAGCTGTGAGCCTGGCTTCTGGCTGAGCGGCAGTCCCCCCTGTGGGAGCACACTGACCACCAGAGGACAGCTCCTGCATTGAGCGTCTGCTTCCTGGTAGTCAGCACGCATCCTAGTGACCGGTGGTTCTGCCATCCAGTTGATTTGCATATTAGCCTTTTATTATATAGGAAGGATAATTCCATTGCAACTATTAATTGTACAAGTGATTCCACCTCTGTTGATTCTAGAATAAGGAGCAACGGAGTGAGAGGTTCTGAGGCAGCAATCCCTGCCCAAGGTGTGAACACGGTGGATGTATATCCTAAATCTGGGATGAAACATTTCCAAAGATTTAGTATCCCTGTGGTACATTTCTTTTTATATTGAACCATTTTAGAAACAGATTTCATACAGTTCAATTTTTCTGCCCTACTTGTTTTTATATGAAAATTTTGAGTGAAAATTTTATTTTATAGTACAGCTTTGAAGGAATTTCAGATTAGAAAGAGATTATAATTTTCACTATGGAATCAGGACAAAGGAATGCTATATTGGGCAGACACGCAAAATCATCCTTCATTTATTTGTCAAATATGTATTGAGGGTCCACTCTGTGTGATGCACAGTGCTAACAACACGGGGTATTGAAAGCAACCAAATAACATTACTTTCTCAAAGCAAAGTGACCTGAATTTGATTCTTTTGAGTTACCTATTTAATATTATACAGTGCATTTCTCCCTTAATGTATGTAAATAAATAAATAAATTTACTTATTTATTTTTTTGCCTCCCCACAAAGAGGGATTCTTTTCAATGATCTGCACTTGTTAAATATTTAGGACTACTTTTAGTATTCAAACAAAAGCTGCTATATGTAACGATACTTTTTTGATTTGAAATGTATGAGGTGTCCTTGGCCTGTTGTTGGGCATGGTTCTAATGGGTTGTGTTAAGTCCAATTTCTAGATTGCCCTTAACTTTTTTGTATCTTGATCTCAACTCTGATTGCCCAGTTTTGACCTACACTCCTTTTTCTCTGGCTTTCTGTCTGCTTGGCTGTTCCAATTTGAGTTCCAGCTCAAACTCTTTTGGCTCTTGAACCTTCTGCATCACTTCCCAATCAATGATTGGCTCACTCCTGGCACAGACTTTTCTTGGGATGGCTGTTCTGTAGTGGAGACTTATTCCCCTATTCCACTCATCACTGGTCTTTGGCACAAACTTGAGACAATGTAGCTGTGCCCCTTGGGCGAGTCTGTAGCCAGAATCAGGTAAATGCCTCTAGCTACTTTCTTATAAAAAGGATTTGCTACTTTCACAATTTTTGTGTTGCTCAAGCTTTTATTTTGCATTACTACTTATGAAAACCTTTGGGCCACATGTATATTGGATTTATCCAGGTGCTCACAACTTGGTCCTGAAGAGTACAGGATGAAATCTCAACACACTATCAACGATCTCATAAATTATTTGGTCAGTGTAGCTCCACCACTTTCAAACCATTATATTCCATTCAATGGTCTTTCTTGTTTTGAACACATTTTTTTTTTACATCATGTTAATTTAAGTATTTCATTAATTAGAACAGTGAAAACCTTGCTAGTTTAGATGCCTTATTTATTTTCTTAGAACCCCCCCTTTTTTTTCAAACCAGCAGAACCATGCCAATTCTTCATGATATGATAAAAATTGATCTTCAAGGTTCTGTTTAAAATAATTCTGGAGGATTGAGTCATAAATGAGCTTATTAGGATAAATATCAGCAATGATATTATTAACTAGTGTCCCGATGCACAGATTCATGCAAATTGAAAGGAAATTAATTAGAAGAAATATTTTAATATAGCTATTTGCCCTTTCTCTATAATAGAAGTGTTAAGCAAATTCACCATTGACAATGATAGATAGGTGAAACACATACCAGCGTTTGGCACCAATGAAAGCTTTATTTGTATTATGCATGTGTGAGTCAATTTAGCTTTTTATACATATAGATAAACTTGCTTAATTAGACCTGCTTTTTGATTTAGCTAAACTTCTTCCAGCCCAGTGAAACATCCAACTTCTCTTTCAGGTAATTGTCAACAACACAGCAATAATAATAATAAAAAAAGCAGATTATTATTGTAGATCATGCTGGAGAAAAAAAGGTAAAATATATTTTGTGCAGTGAGAAAACATGAAGTCATTTTCAAGTTCCACCATGTCTTACTTCTTTTCAGGTCAAGTTTATAAACTTTCTAAATCTCCATTGTCTTGCTAAAAAAATAGGATTCTACCCAGTCTTCTCCAGGACTTCTGTGAGGATCAAATGAGATGAGGCACTGGAAACCGCCTCAAAGACATTTGGTTACAGTGTGGAATGTTTGCACCTAGCTATAAAGCAAATTGTGTTCCTGGGCTGAAGAAGCTGCAAGGAGGCTAGTCGCTAGGGAGAGGAAGCCAAGTGTTGCTTTGTGATGTCATTACCTGGTGCCCACAGCTACCATTTCCGGGCTGGACTGGGCTGTGGTCTGCATTTTGTGCCATGGGGTCTTGGCAGGTTGGCTGTGATTTGGTGGGGTGTCGCTCTGGGGTGGTGGTGGGGTCTGTGTCCCACTTGGGGGAAGCCAAGTGTTGGTTTGTTGGTGCCAGGTCCGCAGTGCCATTTATTTTTAAACGGCCAGTGTGTGTCATGGCAGCTCTTGCATTAGCATTTGCCCCTTGGTGGTCAGTGCGCAACATAACTACTGGTTGGAAGGGAAGGATGGATGCTTAGCCATATATATATATATATATATATATATATATATATATATATATATATATATATAAATATATATATATATATTAATATATCTAAATTGAGTAAAGTAAGACACATATATACTTATTGAATATCTACTCTATGACCAGCACTGTTAGGGTGCTGGGGATGTAATCATGAGTAAGACAAGGACTTTGCCCTCTTGTGACTCACAGGCTAAATAGGCTGGTTGATTAACAGCAGACAATTTCAAGAAGATGTAGGAAGTGCAGTGATAGTACTAGCAGTGCCCAGCACACTATGGGAAAGGGCAGAGGGACATCCGATTTAGTCTCTGGTTACAGGGGCAGATGAGCAAGAAAGGATCCCAGAAAAGGTGGTGATTGAATTGAGTCCTGAGATGGAGAAGAGTTTTCTAGGTAAAGAAAGAAGGAGGGCAGGAGATTATAGGAGAGGCACAAATAACCTGCCTTGAGTAAGAAAGACTTGATTCCTCACCTCCTAGAGTTAAATAACTATTATTGTCTTATGATTTAATCTTATACATGTGCTTGGATTTTGTGAAACATGTTATGGTATATCCAGGTTAGTATTAAATATGTCCAAAATTATTTCCAATTTAATACAATTGTCATTCCAGGAAAATACTCCATGTGGACACCATGTTGTTGTTTTTTTTTTTTTTTATAGCCACTGCATAACATTGGGTACTTTTGTGAAAATTAGAATCTCAGTTTGAGAAACTTTGGCAAACACTTAAGAATTTTTGATTATGGATTTAGACAGACCTGGCTTGAATCCCGACTCCACATGTTCTCTAAGTGGGCATGTTACTTATTTTTTCTTAAATTTTAGTTCCTTACTATAAAATGGAGATTATGGGAAATGGAAATGAGAGGCTGTATAACAGGTACCTTAAAGAGAGGACTGAATAGAATGTTGGATGTTTAAACCCAAAAATAATTCTATATCAACACTGTGGTACCCGTGCTCTCTCTGTACTGTGAGAAATGCCTAAAAAATACTAGTGCAGAAAACTCACACAAAACAAATGTATAGATTAATAAGTGAAGACCCTCATAACCACCACCCTGGTCAAGAAGCCTCTTCAGAAGCCTCTTTGTGTGTCACATCTCAATCACAGTTCCCTTCTCTCCCCCAAAGCAGCCACTGATTTTTATAGTAATCATTTCCTTACAATTACTTTGGGTCCTGTCATCTAAAGTTTTGGTAAATAAGTTGCCCTCTTAGCACAGTAAGCAGTGCGTCAGTCTCATAAAGTCTTGGTAAATAAAAGAAAAATGGATATGTTTTTGAGTCTCTTTCAACTTATAAATTCCTTGTTCATCCCTATCTTTCTCTTACCAATTATCTTTTGAAGGATCTGAACTGTTTTATTTGACCTCTACAGTTTCCCATCATCAGGAGTTTACTTATTGAACAGGCATGGTGCAGTTCAACTTGCTGAAAATTGGCAGCTGTACCAAGATAAATGATCAGACTGAGGTTCCAACCTGTGAACAAGACTATAGTTGGTGCTGTTTTCTTTCATCAGAAGGCACATCCTGTTTTGATTTTCATCTGGTTTTGATTTCCTTTGACAGCAGCTGTTAATGCCTTAAATTATTAATTCAATGGAAGGAGATATTCTAATTCTAAAATTCATTTTTTATCTCATAATTGGAATACTTTTATAAACAAATGCTTTCTCTCTTCATTTATTTGGTTGCCCATTGTTCAATATATAGAAGAAAGGGAAAATAAATCCTTTGATCCCTCATCAAGGCTGAGTATTTGTAACCATTATTTAAGATAATAAATTGGTTCTTTACCATCTTCTGTAATAAAAATGTATTATAATGAACTCAATTTTTAAAAAATTGAAGCTCAGCTTTCCCCATCTTTGACCAGTGGTATTCTTTTCAAGTTGGCTCTTGAGTCCTGCTTATAGCATCCTTGCTGTCTGATATGTCAAGATATTCTAGGCTCTTTCTGTAAATTTTCTATCCTAGACTTGAAATCAACACTCTCTCCTGGAAATTCTAGCTTTTTGAAATGGGAATTAATTGCCTTAATGGAAATTCTGCTACTGTGTTGATCAGTTTCTATGCTTCTTCAATTGACAGTTAGGAATACACATATACTGTGTATGTGTGTGTGTGTTTGTATATATATACTTGGATATGTTTTTTATTAAAATAAAATATCTCATGGAACTGTTTCAAGTTCAGTGCATGTTTTCTGTACACAAGCATATTTAGGTAGAGTAAAGAAGCTGGTTAATAACATGCCAGCTGAATCTGGAGCCACTTATTAAATAATGAATCCCAAAGGGTTTCAAATATTTTGTGTGAGAACACATAATTACCTCTAATATGTGCATAACGCTGTTAACAGGATATCATTTTCACACACTTGTAACTTCCACATGCTCAAGCAGAAAATGTAGAACGACTACAAGGATTATTTATTGTAGGCTCTGCTTCAGTTTTGCAGTTCAGATTAACCTATCTCATAACAGTTCTATACAGGGTGGGGAAAAAGCAGGCTTACATTTATGAGTACATGAAACACAAAGTTTATTCTTGTATTATTACTTATTAATTACTAGAGGCCTAGTGCATGAAATTTGTGCACTTGTGGTGGGGGGCAGCAGGAGCGTGGGTCGGGGGGTGGCGGGTGGCCTGTGCCCTCTCGCAGTCCTGGAGCCTTTGGAGGATGTCTGACAGCTTAGGCCTGGTCCAGGCCTAAGCTCTCAGGTGGACATCCTTAGTGCTCCTGAGGTGTGCCCTGACCACCAGGGGGCAGCTCCTGCATTGAGTGTCTGCCCCCTGGTGGTCAGTGCATGTCATAGCAACCAGTCATTCTGCCTTTGGGCCAAAACTGGCTCTCCGAACTGGATTGTGAGAGGGCACAGGCTGAGAGACCCCACCAGTGCATGATCAGGATAGGGGAGGGACATAGGAAATTGGCTAGCTGGGGAGGGACTGTGGGAGGACTCCAGGGTGTGTCCCGCCCATCTTGCTCAGTCCTGATTGGCTGGACCCCAGCAGCAAGCTAACCTAACAGTCAGATCATCTGCTCCCTGGTGGTCAGTGCATGTCATAGTGAGCAGTTGAGCCATCCTTAGCATACATTAGCATATTACACTTTGATTGGTTGAACGGCCAATCGGCTGACCAGGCATTTAGCATGTTAGGCTTTTTATATAGGATGGCAATTATTTTCCAAATGAACAATTGTAAGCCTACTTTTGTCACACTCTGTATATGGTATAGAGCTCAATAAATACAAATTCTGAAAGATCTCTGCATGCTTGTTTATCATTTTTTCCCAGTACCTATTAAAGTGGGCTGCGCAGGCACATAGTATGTGCCTTACTAACATTTGTGGAATGATTTAAGCGTGGTGGCAGGTAATGAAGTTAACCCTTGAACAACTCAGGTGTTAGGGGCACTGCTCCATCCTTGCAATGGGGATTCAATTAACCTCTGATAGAAAACAGTATTTTCAATGGGTGGTGGGGAATCTGTGGTTAGAAAACTGTGACTAGGAATGCAAAAATACATTTTGTAGGGTAGCTGGTTGAATTTGTAGATGCTAAATCTGCTTCTAGGAAGGGCCAATTTTATTTATATTAAAAAAAGCTGCTAGTTGCTCAGTTGTTAGATAGTAGGCCCACAGATTGAAGGGTTGCGGGTTTGATTCTGATTAAGGGCATGCTAGCTCCATCCTCAGCCCCCGTTGGGGTTGGAGTAGGGGAGGAGGGCACATGCTGGAGACAACTAGTTGATGTGTCTCTCTCACATCAGTGTTTCTCTCTCTGTTCCCCCCCCCCCCCAACTCTCTCTAAAAACCAATGAATTAACAACAACAAAAAAGCTGCATATAAGTATACCCACACAATTCAAACTCATGTTATTCAAGGGTCAACTATATGCCAATGAGTAAGTTGGTGGGACAAAATATTATTCACAGGCATTAACATTAGTTTTACATATTTTATTGGATCTGTCTGACCTACAATAGCAAGTCAATTAAGAACTTTTAAAGCTCATGGGAGGGCCTTAGCCTAAGAAACAATGTTAAGAGGCTCTTAATATTATCATCGGTGTCTGTAAATTTCCTAATGAAGTCTGTCTGTGATTTATACCTTATACTTTTTCTTAGTATCATAAAAGTTAATTTGGTAAAACATGATAGAAATGTGTTTTAAAGTTAACACTAATTAAACATTAAAGGACATAATCTTGCTGAATAAATTCTGTAAATTTCGATGAAGTTGGATCTGGAATTGGAGATAATGTTAACATCTTAAAATTTCCATTAAATGGGTTTTAACGAACTACTAAAAGGGTAGTCATTCTTCAAAAAATATGCACAATTCGATGATCAGTCACACAATTTTTTTTCAGAAATGATTTTATTTTGCTGCTTTTTCAAATAGAGTTTTTGTTAAACTTTTAAGACTGAATTATTGAATTTAAACATGAGTTAAATTAACTACTTTTTATATCCCTTATGGCTTGGACAATATGTATTTCCTTGTTTTCACCTGATTTCAGACATTCTGATACTTTTGCTATTGGAAAGCCATAAAATGACACGAAATAACACACTTTCAGATTTGATAAAGCAGAAAAAGGGGAGGAAAAGGGGAAGAATGGTAACCTCACTGAGTTAAAGATTGAAGGAAAAAAAGGTAATTTGGCCTTTTTCATTTCCCTTTCCCTTTAAATACTGCCAAGGTGAACTTGCATTGGCAGAGGACCAGAGATTTGTGGTTTTTCTGCTTAACGTGGAGTACAGGTATTTTTTTGCAGAGTTTTGGAACCCAGACTTTAACTACTTGCCACCATAGTCCTGTGTTTCCTTGGGAGCCTTTTCAGTGTATCTTAAAATACCTTTGATTTGATAAGATCACATCAACAATTGAAACAACAAAACCTTTATTGGCATCTTAAACAGACCTACTATGGGTTACACCTGCCAGTGGTGCATTTTATCTGAGCTGTACAATGTGTAGAAACAATTTAATTATTTGCCAACATTAAAAAGTATGTGCTTTGCCCAGCAGTTGAGCATCGACCAACAAGCCAGGAGGTCAGGGTTTGACTACCAATCAGGGCACATGCCTTGCTTGTGGGATCTGTCCCTAGCAATGGGCATGCAGGAGGCAGCCAATCAATGATTATCTCTCATCATTGATGTTTCTATCCCTCTCTCCTTTTCCCTTCCTCTCCAAAATCAATAAAAAATATACTTTAAAAAAGTATGATTTTAAAAAACAAAACAAAACATTAAGTGTGCATTTCTGGTACTTCTTGAAACATCAAGATATTTGACAATGGTAAACCCACATTCCCTCATCACAACTATTGGCTGAAGGTAAAGACTAGAGTCGCTCCAGGCCCTGCCGCATTATATAATCCCTCTGATATTGATACTGAGCATTAATCACCATTTAATAAGAGAGAAGTGAAATATTTCTTGTATCTTTGTCTCTAGCAAAAGAGGCAAAGTAAAAGACCAAGAAGGCTGCACATGTCAAGAAAAATGGGAAAGAGAAAATATTTTGTGTCTATATATATATGTAAGAGAAAAATATGTCATGCATTTAATATTTAAAGTATGTCTGTTTTAAAATAATTCAACTTAAGAAGGACATTAGGAGACAAAACCACCTTAAGACTATGATTGAGCCCATACCAGTTTGGCTCAATGGATAGAGTATCTGCCTGCGGACGGAAGGGTCCCAGGTTTGATTCTAGTCAAGGGCATGTACCTTGGTTGGGGGCACATCCCCAGCAGAGGTGTGCAGGAGGCAGCTGTTCAATGTTTCTCTCTCATTGATGTTTCTAACTCTCTATCCCTCTCTCTTCCTCTCTGTAAAAAATCAATAAAAATACATACATATATTTGAAAAAAGACTATGATTGACATAAATATTCTGTTGGTTTGGAGATAAAAGGAAGATTTATTTAAAAACAACACTTTAAAAGTAATTAAAAATTTTCTATTTTCTTCTTGACTAAATATCAAACTACTAATTTTAAACTTTATTGTTTTTTTATTTTTAATTATCTTAATTAAGGAAAAGGTCAAGGTAGGATAATTTTAAAATAACCAAATTCTATGAGTAAATGATAAATTCTGGCAAAATTTTCCTTTTTCTTAGGAAAATTACACCCTTACTCAATTTCAAAATTAACTATTTTTCATTTCTAATAGTTTTATGTCTTCTCTCTACTAATCATTCAAATTTAGGATCACTTTTATGTTTTACTTTTTTCCACTTAATGTTGATGATTGGCAGACATTCAAAAGTGTGGCTGAACATCTTCAAAGCTGGAGATAATACTGATTTTGTTTTTCTATTTCTTCATGCCTCTATGTACACACATATACATATTATGTAGATCTGGTAAGTGAATAATACTTTAAAATAATTCACACAATAAGATTAGACATCACTATTTTTAAAAAAGAGAAAGCACAGGCAAGGTATCTTAGAGTTCTCCCATGAATCAGGGTTTGCAGAACACTGACTTTCTTTTTTTAGCCTATTAGCTAGTTTTAGCTATCTTGGGACCAACTGTGCTCAACTTCCATAAATATTCTGGTAATAACAATGTCAACACCAGGAATTTCTAGCAAAAGAGCTGTATCTTCCAACAAAGACTGCAACTGATTGATCTGTGTTTTATATTTTTTAAAAATGATTTAATTCACTTGCAAACTTATCCAGCTGCTTTTGATGCTGCAGATTCAAAACTGTTGGCGCGTAAGTTCTTGATTCTTTTTGAGTGCTAAAGGGATGAGAGATGAGAATAAAAATTCATACATTTTGGACTTTGAAATTTTCAAGTAACCTTTCCCCCCCACTTCTTCCCTGAATTCTGGCTCTTTTCTTCCTTTTTTTTTTTTAAAAAAAATTTTTTATTGATTTTTTACAGAGAGGAAGGGAGAGAGATAGAGAGCTAGAAATGTCGATGAGAGAGAAACATGGACCAGCTGCCTCCTGCACACCCCTTACCGGGGATGTGCCCGCAACTAAGGTACATGCCCTTAACCGAAATTGAACACAGGACCTTTCAGTCTGCAGACCGATGCTCTACCACTGAGCCAAACCGGTTTCGGCAAATTCTGGCTCTTTTCATTTTAAACTATGTGACTGACCTTGGAGAAGTTACCTAAAGTCTCAAAACTTCAGTTTCTCATTTGGGAAATTGATACAATTCATAATGGTACATAATTCATAGTGATGCTATTAGCGTTAAATATGACAGTCACATAAAATACCAAGGATCCTTCCTAGCAAATAGTACTTAATAAATGGACAAGATCTTTGCTATTATTAATACTGGAATAGTAATTGCAGTGGCTTAGAGTTGAAGGCATTGGAATATAGGAATCAAAGGTATTGAAAGGACAGTGATGAATGGGTTATCCAAGTAGATGACGAAGTCACTCAGGAGAGGGGTAGAAAGTCTGAGTTGTCCGCCAAGGTCTTTGGGTAATCAGGCAGGTGTGGTTGGGGCTGGTAAACAATAGTAGCGTGGAATATGAGAGGTATGATCCTGAAAGGAGCAGACAGTTTCATCTGAAGGAGGAGGAGAAAAGATCTGGAGAGCATTGGTAGGGAATAAGGAAAAGGCTGACCCAGTACTTACACCTGGCGTGTATGGAAGAATGAGCACTGGCCCCTGATTGAGCTGTGGGGAAGGGCTGCTTTTGGGTTTGAGCAACTAGTTGGAAGAAAGTGAGGATGTTGTAAAGCTATATTTACTCTAAGATGAGTTTCTCCTGAGACATAATAAATAACTTTTAGAGGGAGACAAGCATTATGATTGGTTTAGAGGAAAGAAGCCCAAAGCAAAATGGCAATGAAACCGTGGGAGAGGAGAGCTGACTATTGGAATTGTACTTTGGATGATGATCAAGAGTAACATAGGTATGAGGCATGAGGTTTCCAGAAAGAATTAAAACTGTTTTTTTCGGTTCCTGTAAAGATGAAGAAATCAACCTGAAGCAACTACAAAATGGGGCTAAGGTTATGCTGAACTGGTGGATGGGGTGGCTGCAGTTCCAGGCTGCAGGCTGCTAGAGGCAGTGAGAGGATGGAGGGAAGTTTTCAAGTTATGTTCTTACCTCTTCCCCATTTCCTTGGGAAAGTAAATGCCTATCCTATTAACCACAGAAATTGATAGCAACTTCACATGGGTAATCGAGAGTAGCACAAAAGCTCTGCTGGAGTTAGATATGGCTAAAAGCAGCCAATGAGAGATCATGGACCCTCTTTCCTCCATCCTTTCCTTCTTAAAGGTCCAGGGATGATGGGTTTATCATGTAGGAAAACTGCTGATAACTGGAAAGGTGAGCTGAGGTTTCTCCCCTCCCCCCCACCCCAAGGTGGTGTCTTGCAAAGCCAAAGAATAGCACCATGGACCATAAGATTTAAGCAAAAGCATGACAAATTTATTACAAGTAGATTTAGACTCCTTGCATGGGGAGGGGGCCCCAATAATGGGTTTCTGTAGTCTAGGGGTATATATTTGCTACAAGCCTGCTCTGTATCTACTTATGTTGCCACCTGATTGACTCCCCAATTGTTCTTGCCCAGCAGCTAGACCTGAACTTTCCTTATTCCTATGTGTCAGTTCACCTTATTATTGCAGACCCTCCCTTGTTTCACATGCCTCCTGCTCTGAGTCCAAAAACATTCTATGATTTCTACATGGTTGGTTCCTGTGGTGAGGCTGGCTCAAACTGCCATGTCTGCCCCTGCCTATATTCCACCTGCCTTTGTTTTCCACTGGACCCTGTCCTGTCTGCCTGCATGTCAAGCTAACTCCTCTCACTGCCTCCTTCCAGTGGTGGTTTTTCATAAGTAGTTAAGGGTGATATCCTATTGAGAAAATTGGCCTGTGGAGGAGCAGCAAAGGGGAGTGTCAATAGTGGATTATGTAGTGCCTGGGGCTCTCTACCCTCTCTCCTTTCATCTCCTGCACTCTCATTTAACTCACTAGGACTGACAACTACGGCCTGGCCTTCAAGCCATTCTTTTTTTTTTTTTTTTAATATATTTTATTGATATTTTACAGAGAGGAAGAAAGAGGGATAGAGAGTTATAAACATCGATGAGAGAGAAGCATCGATCAGCTGCCTCCTGCACACCTCCTACTGGGGATGTGCCTGCAACCAAGGTACATGCCCTTGACTGGAATCGAACCCGGGACCTTTCAGTACGAAGGCCGACGCTCTATCTACTGAGCCAAACTGGTTAGGGCCCCAAGCCATTCTTATTACACAACACCAGATGGAACAGCTAATGCTCTCCTGTTCAAAAGCCCACAGTATAAAAAAACACTAAACTTATGAACATATATCATCTGAAGCAGTATTATTGAAACAGAACGTAATAAGAACTTAAAATATGCATGATAAACATACTTATTTAGTAATATGAAGCAAGAAGAAATGATAAATAGTAATCAAAGGAAACTATCCAGAATGAAGGATGTGATATTAAAACAGAGTATATGCATTTGGGTAAGTATCAGCAAGGAGGTAGCAGAAGAATGAATTAGTAAACAAGATAAAATTGAGGAATTTACTGAGAGGAAGCAAGATAGTATGAAGAAAATAAAATACAGACTAAGAAATATGACACCAGAAGTGTAAACATCCAGTTGATAGGATTCATAGAGGGAGAAAAGAAAAAAAGGAACAAAATTTAAATGAATAATAAGGATTAATTTTCCACTAGTAAAGATAGAAAAAATTCAGCTTTAAGAGTTCACACAGAATCAAAAGGAGAGAGAAGGAAATATCTACACCTAGAAATTTAATAGCAAAATTTAGGAACATTGAAGACAAATAAATATTTCTATAAGCTTCCAGAAAGTGATTCCCCACCAAAGAAAATAAACCAGATTTGCACTACATTTCTCAGCACCAATATTGGATATAAGAAAACAATGAAGTGATATTTTTAAGGTATTGAAGAAAAGTAACTGAACTAGAATTTTTAAAAATCCAGCTAAATTGTCATTCAAATGGGGCAATATAATAAAAAATATTGTCAGCCTGTAAGGCCTTGTCCTACAAACCACCACCAAATAATCTTGGAGAAAGTCATCAGTCAGAAGAGATTTGGGGGTTAAGGTTAATAAAATAGCATATAAGTTTATTGTAAAAAAATAAAATTCAGTGTCAAAGAGTTAAAAAAAAAAAAAAAGGAAAGTATCAATACAAAGAGAGTGAACCAGAACACCTAAATATTAACAATGGGCTGTGTATAGGGAATTAAAGGGATATCAGAGGATGCTAAAAGATCTTTGTTGATTTGGAAAGATATCCATGTTGATAACTTTAAGAAATCAATATGGATAAATAATTAAGTCTTCCATTAAGAGCACCTACTATAGGCACAAAAATAAAATCTTTTCCTTTTAAACCAACAGAAAAAAGTATTCTATCTAAATGAAAATCATGGAAGAGAAAAAAAATACAATATGAAATAAGATGGCTGAAATATATATAAATATAAAATACATAGAAATGATTTAAACTCATCAATTAAAAATCTAGAATTTCTGATTGGATTAAGAAAACAAAGTTCCACCCAAACCGGTTTGGCTCAGTGGATAGAGAGTTGGTCTGCAGACTGGAATGTCCCAGGTTCAATTCCGATCAAGGGCATGTACATTGATTGCAGGCACATCCCTGATAGGCGGGGGGGGGGGGGAGGGGGGAGATGCAGGAGGCAGCTGGTCAATATTTCTCTCTCATCAATGTTTCTAGCTCTCTATCCCTCTCCCTTCCTCTCTGTAAAAAGTCAATAAAACATAAAAAAAAGAAAACAAAGTTCCAAGAACATATAATCTTCATCAGACACACTTAAAAAAAAAAAAAAAAAAAAAGAAGACAGAGAAAGATAAGAGAATGAAAAAAGATAGGCCAGCCAACCATAGGTCATAATAAATCTGGGGTAAGAGGTTAATAGCTGACAAAATAGAATTAATGGTAATAAAATACCATATTCATAATAATATACCTTACATATAGGTAAAAGGGAAATTAGAGCAAGAAGATATAACTACCATGAACACATATGTACTTAAAATGTCATGTCAAAATGTACAGAGCCCTGGCTGAGGGGCTCAGTTGGTTGGAGCATCATCCTGTACACCAAAAGGTTGCAGGTTTGATTTCTGGTTAGGGCACATATCTAGGTTGATCCCTGGTTAGGGAGTGTATGGGAGGCAACCAAACTATGTTTCTCTCTCTCTTTTTTTTCTCTCTGAAAATCAATAGAAACAAAAGAAAAATATATATGGAAAGAGAGAGAGAACAGTAAGTGGCATAACTTTAGGGAAATAAACCAACAATTGGAATTGAATATTTTAATACACTCCTTTTGGAAACCAACAGTTAAAGCAGTAAAACAAAAATAAAACAAAACAAAACAAAAACAAAAAAACCCCCCAAAAAACCCAACCACCTTGATATATTAGAAAATGCAATTAATAAGCTTATTGTTTTAGATTTGTTGAAGACTACACTTTATTAAGAGTACATATTCTTTTAAAAAATATATATTTTTATTGATTTCAGAGAGGAAGGGAGAGGGAAAGAGAAATAGAAACATCAATAATGAAAGAGAACCATTGACTGGCTGCCTCCTGCAAGCCCTCCAGTGGGGATCAAACTTGCAATCTGGGCATGTGCTCTTGACAAGAATTGAATCCAGGACCCTCTAATCCACAGGCCAATGCTCTATCCACTGAGCCAAACCAGCTAGGGCAAGAGTACATATTCTTGAGCAATCAAGAACATTACAAAAATGTAACTTCAACCAGTCATACATGATGTTTTAACTATGTTCTCTAATCTCAATGCAATAAGATGAGAAATTATTATCAAAAGGATAGCTCAAACAAACAAATGGAAAGATCCACCATATTTTTGAAAACTAACTGTATATAGTACAAAATAATTATTAGATAAGGAAGGAAATGAATAAATACTTAGGACTGAATGATAATGAAAAATCTGTATGTTAAGATTTGTGAAGAAACACTAACATTGAGAAAAGTTATACCTTTCAATAGAGACAGAAGGAAGTAAGTTAAAAACAGATACTTCTCCCAAGAAGACATACAAATGGTCAACAGATATATGAAAACTTCCCTAGCTAATAGGAAAATGCAAATCAAAACTACAATACAATGCCAACTCTCATCTGTTAGAATGGTTATTATCAATGAGACAAATAAGAACAGTGTTGGAGAGGTTGTTGAGGAAAAGGAAATCTCATTCACTGTTGGTGGAAAAGTAAACTGGTACAGCCACTATGGAGGCATCTCAAAAAATTAAGAATATTGTTAGCATATGACCTGGCAAACCCTCTTCTGGGTATCTACCTGAAAAATTCCAAAGCATTTATTTGCAAAGGTATATGCATCCCTATGTTCATTGCAGCATTATTCACAGTGGCCAAGACACGGAAACAACCAAATTTTGTTTGTTTGGACAGAAGACTGGATAAAGAAGATGTGGTACATATATATTGTACAATAGAATACTACTCAGCCATAAGAAAAGATATGATAAAATTTTCTAAAACAAAAGCTGATTTTCAAATGTTAACAATATAGTTAACATTCAGATGTGACTTATGAAGAAAAAATTTAAATAAGCACAAATCAAAAAGGCCTTACAAACTTTCATCTCTTTTTTTATGTGGAGGCAAGAGATTGCCCCAGATTCTCAGAATGGGTCCTCTTGCCCACCTAATTATTATATTATGAAATGATCACCATAATTAGTCTGGTTAACATTCATTACCATATATAGTTACAATTTTTTTGACAAGAACTTTTAAGATTTACTCCCTTACCAATTTTAAAAAATATAATACAGTGTCATTAACTATAGTCACCATGCTGTACATAACATACCATGACATTTTAAAATTTTAAGTTTGTACTTATTGACCACCTTCATCCATTTCATTCCCCAGTCCCCCCCGAAAACTGCTTCTGATGGTCTATATAAACAGGCTTAGAGAAAAAAGAAAGGACAGATCAATAGCTGTATACTAGGAGGATGTGTTGATTTGCTTCCATAAAGAAACAATATCTGGAATAGCAATTGAATTTGGAAACACTATCTGAGTAAGAAAATCTACTGTTATTTTCCAGTATATACCTATCCTCTTTAGAAGCTACATAGATGGGGAGATTAAGGAAATCACTACCTCTTCATCCTTCAAGTCCTTAATGATGCAACAAATCTTTAATTCCTCCAGAAACACAATATCAAAGATTAATATAGCAATTGCTAGTTTCCGCCGCCCCACCCCCCTCAGAGTTACCTTAGTATCTCAGTTTCTTTGTGTGGTCATTCAACATTTGTGTGTTGAATGCCTTCCATGTGAGCAGTGTAACTTTTGCTTTGAACTGCAATTAGAAATTGGAGAAAAAGCCTTTATCAGGTTCTTGCTATCTTCTTGTAGGAGGGGACCTCACAGCTCTATTCACATTGGTCTTGTCAAAGGCAGGGAACCTAAGAATTTTCCACTCACCAGATCTTCAACCTTCTGATGTAATTCAGTTTGGTGAGTTATAGCAAGTTCCAAACAAATACTCACAAAATGAAATGCATATTAAAATCCCACTCCAGAAATTTTTGTGAACTGAGGTAACAGTGTGGTGCAGTTTATACACAGAAATGCTTCCAAGACTTGAATATGAGTCCAGGCAGGAATAATGAGCACAAAATTTGAAGAATTTCTTTCCACAGGCCAGTCCAGGTTAGTCCAGGGCAATCCAGTATGGTTTTCTTAAACATCCATGCTTGCCTTTTTCTTCCTCACTCTTCAAATGTCATATAAAATGGACAAATTCTGTTTAAAGACAAAAATCCCAAATCATTTTAATCTATTGCACTTCTTATTTTACCACACTTTTTAAAAAAATCTATTTTATTGATTTACAGAGAGGAAGAGAGAGGGATAGAGAGTTAGAAACATCGATGAGAGAGAATCATCGATCAGTTGCCTCTTGCACACCCCCTACTGGGGATGTGCCTGCAACCAAGGTACATGCTGTTGGCCAGAATCGAACCTGGGACCTTTCAGTCTGCAGGCCGACGCTCTATCCACTGAGCCAAACCGGTTTTGGCCACACTTCTCTTTTGAATATTGAGGACAACAACCTCTTTCCTTGTTTCAATTTTGAGTTAGCCTATAATGCCATCTTCCCTAATGGGATTATGGTTGCTCTTGACTATGAACTCCTCTTGCATCCTGGGAATACATCTTTAAGTCATCTCAAATGATGCCCCACTGGTCTCAGCCTCTTCCCCATTACCCACTCCCGTGCATTCCATCTGACTTTTCACACTATTAGATTGCTAGAAGAATAGAAACCAACCCTATTTGTTTCTTATCTTTGCTTCCTTAACATCACAAGGTGCTACAAGTCTTAAGAAGAGAAAGGAACTTCTAGCATATAAAATTGTGAGAACACGGAGACTTCTATTACTCTGTCAGAGCCGTTTGTTCTAAAGATACGTCTATGTCAGGATTTCCTGCTATTAATATTTATGGTTTCAAGTTCATGACATTATTTTTAAACTAATGAGACAAAATCAGATAAGCACTCTAATGATTAATTAGTATTTATTCCAAGTCATAAAACTGTTACTGACTTGATAGAAGTTAATTAGAGACCTTTAGAAATGAGTTTGGATTTTAGTGTTTGAACACATCAAATACAAAATGTAATAAATCTATTACCATTATCTCATTCTTCAGATGATAATCACTTTGGTAGTTAAAATATGGCTTATAAAATTATATTTGTATCAATGCTAATTCACTTTTAAGTTTTTTAGAGGGTGTACCTCCAGAGGATTAACAAATTGGAGTTTATAAATGTAGAAGATGTAAACCAAGTGGATCAATCTAAGCCCCTAAAGTAGAATTTTGAATGATGGTGTCTGGAACTCTTAATGAAAGTGTCTAGAACTTTTAATGACAGTATCTAGAATTTCAATCACACAGTGTCTAGGACTTCATATGACATTCCAGGCATGAATCTTTCAGTGTCTTAAGATACTGTGCAAAAATGCATGCTCTCACCAAAACTGGTTTGGCTCAGTGGAGAGAGCGTCGGCCTGCGGACTGAAGGGTCCGGGTTCGATTCCGGTCAAGGGCATGTACCTTGGTTACGGGCACATCCCCAGTGGGGAGTGTGCAGAAGGCAGCTGATCAATGTTTCTCTCACATCGATGTTTCTAACTGTTTCCCTTCCTCTCTGCAAAAAGTCAATAAAATATATATTTTTTAAAAAATGCATGCTCTCCCAAAAGGTGATTGTGGATTAACAGGTACCTTCTTATGGGAATGGAGGCAAATGTGATGACATAATTGTGGGTCTTAAAATGTTTTCAAACATGCTAACAGAGCACATAGCTGGAATAGCTAGGTTAGAGCTACAAAAACTGGGTCCTTACTCCACCCAACATAATTCATGGAATTCCTTGTGAGCAATTAGTCCCTGTGGCTAGAAACAGGATCAATTTAGGCTTTAGTCAGTGTTTATCAGGGAAGCCAAACCACTATTAATATTATGGGAATAAGGGTTTTATTTTAGGAATTAGACACACAAATATGGGAAAGCTAAGGAAGTGAAGGTCTGAAAAGGAGTTAGAGAAACACAAAATAAATCACTATGCTTTTTCTTTCTGAAGCATTGGAGTGGGTAGAGAACAACTTGCGAAAACATCTAAGAGGCCAGTACATTCAGCTGTTGAAGTGGGATCTCAAAGTGGGAGCTTGTGGTGAGATCTATTGGAAACAGTTGCCTCTGTAGGCCCACAGCCAAGATTCTGGTGTTAGGCCTGGGGCTGCAGCTGGTCAGCAGGGCCAGTAGTTTGGAAGGCAAACTGAATGAGGAGTGGATGAGAGAGATTTATATGCTGTGCACCTCTGCCTATGTCCCTCACTATGTCTGTGAGGAACTTCCACGAATAGTAACTCCTGCTTCTCTTCTACCTTCAAATTCTCACACATGTTTCCTTTTCCATTCTGTGCTGGGAAGAAGATTATGGGAGTTTTAATTTGCATTTTAACCAAATCAGCAATAGCATAATTCAACACAGTTTATGTCTTATTAACTTGGCATTTATACCTCATTTGACCACGTTTAGCATCCAACAAAACTTAATAGTAGAATTATTCTTCCAGTTAACATAATGTGGTCATTCCCTATAAAACCTAAAGTATGTTTTCTTCTTCCCAACGGAGTTTACACGAAGACCCACTTTATCCCCCCTTAGATGATGTTCACTCCTCATCTATCTGAGTTACACTTCCCTTTTGGTAGCCTGTATCTCAAATACTGCAATATAAAATCAATCACCACTAAGACATTGCATGTTCCGTAATAGGGAAATGGGAAAGGGAAAAATATAAACAAAAATAACTTATAGTATACACAATAAAATACTTTGCTGCTATAAAAAAGAAGGAATTCTTACCATTTGCAACAGCATAGATGGACCTGGAGAGCATTATGTTAAGTGAAATAAGCCAGGCAATGAAAGAAAAATGCCACATGCCAAAACCGGATTGGCTCAGTGGACAGAGCAATCGGTCTGCGGACTGAAAGGTCCCAGGTTCGATTCTGGTCAAGGGCATGTACATTGGTTGTGGGCACATTCCTGGAAGGGGGTGTGCCAGAGGCTGCTGGTCGATGTTTCTCTCTCACCGATGTTTCTAACTCTTTATCCTTCTCACTTCCTCTCTGTAAAAAAATCAATAAGATATATTAAAAAAAATGCCACCTGATCTCATTTATTTATGGAAAATAAAGAACATTATAACTGATGAATAAAAAGATAGATACAGAGGCAGTAAGGCACCGAACAGACTGTCAAATTACAGCGGGAAGGCTGGGTGTTGTGGGGTCGAATCCTGGGTTCAGAATAAGACCACCAGAGGCTGATGATTAATTAAAAAAGCAGGCAAAGAATTTATTAAAATATCTGGCCAGGACAGATGTGGGAGCACCACATGCAGGTGGTCTCCACACGACTGTGCCGCTTTAGGGGCAGGTAGTTATTTTTAAAGGTTCTGAGAAGGAAAACCCCCATTCTATAACAAACTGTTGTTTGGAATTCTCTGCTGTTCTTCCTAGATAAAATGCTGCTTTCTAGTTTGCTTTAGCCCATTTGAAGAATGATGAAGATAAACTTAGCTGTCTGACCTTGCAGGCCAGAGACCAGATATACCCACAGTCTCAATACCATGCCAGGTGAATTTTTTTTTTTAATTGGATAGAACAGCATTGTTTTCGAGGCCAGCATCGAGATAACCACTAAGTGTACATAGGGCTGGCTGGCTCTTTAATGAAAAAGAAAGTTCTGCCTGTAACCTTGCTCAGAACTTGAACTCATCCTCCCTAAGCCCATCGTGCGATGAACAAAGCAAGTCTCTTCAAATTTTCCCCCTGCACCAACCACTCGGGAACTCTACAACAGTTCAAACCACAGGAATTTTCCTTTGTTCTAAATTCTGAATCCTAAAGACTATATTCTAAAAACTGGGGTCCGCCCCTAGGGTCATTTCCAGTCACATCCTGCTGGACATTGGAATGTGGGCCTATCTTGCAGAAGCAGAACTCAGTGGTTAATCTCCAAAGGTTATGGTCCCAGGCACAGGAAAATTGCCTTAGCAGGATTTAAAATTCAAACAGCAGTCTTTACATGAGTTGTATATTCTTAATTTCTTATTTCACTGGGGAGTGTTGGGGAGGGAGGGAAATAGATCAACCAAAGGACTTGTATGCGTGCATATAAGCACAACCAATGGACATAAGACACTGGGAGAGTGGGATGAGGGCATGCAACAGGGGGAAGGAAAGACTGGGGGAAGGTCAATGGGAACAAAAAGGGAGATATTTGTACTAACATATGTAATATTTTAAAGAATAAAATATACTTAAAAATAATTTATAGTATTTCAGCTGGACATACTTCTTTGTCTGTTGGGATGACCCAAATCTTCCCAATTGAAAGGTCTGGGCCATCAGCAGTCCTCTCTGCACTGAGTTGTAGTTTTTCTATTGTCTTAAATCACAGCTCTTGCAATTACTAAGATGTACTCCAGGGAAACGCCTACGTTTTAGACATACTCTTTCCTGCTGCCATTTTATAGTAGCAAAACATTTTTTGTTTCGATAAGCTAAGATCATTCACTCTGATTATCTCCATTTTCTGTTCATTTGTTGGTACGAGGAACCCAATGTGGTCAGGAGGTAGTCTCAGCTTCTTCAAAGAAACCTTGTATTCATTGGCAGCAACTCCTCATTACCCCTTCTTACCTCCCACCTTCACCTCCCCAGCACTAGGCAACCACTAATTTATATTTTGTCTCCATATATATTTGCTGATTTCAGACATTTTGTAATCATAGAGAGGATTGTGGCTTCACAAATCTAAAAGGACACCCTTTTGCTCAGTGGATAGAGTGTCGGCCTGTAGACTGAAAGGTCCCAGGTTCGATTCCGATCAAGGGCATGTACCTTGGTTGCTGACACATTCCCAGTAGGAGGTGTGCAGGAGGCAGCTGATTGATGTTTCTGACTCTCTATCCCTCTCCCTTCATCTCTGTAAAAAATTAATAAAATGTATTTTAAAAAATAAATAAAAGGCACCCTTGTGGACATTTTAAATATCTATGATGATACAATATGTGGCCTCTTTTGATTTGTTTCTTTCACTAAGGGTAATACTTTTGAGATTCATCAATGTTGCAATTTTTTATTGCCAAATAATATTCCATTGTATGGATGTACCACATTTTGTTTATTCAACCAATGTCAGAAGGACATTGGGTTCTTTTTACTTTTTGGCTATTTTGAATAATAATACTTTGAACATTCATGTACATGTTTTCATATGTGTGTGTGTGTTTGTGTGTAGTGTGTATATGCTTCATTGTACTTCAAAGGACATAATCAGATATTGAAAATATAACCCACACATGGGATAAAATATTTGAAAATTGTGTATTTGATGAAGTACTTATATACAGACTAGAAAAAGAACTCTTACAATTCAATAATAGAAAGATAATTCAATTTGAAAATGGGCAAACGAGTTGAATTAGACATTTCTCCAAAGAAGAAATATGAATGGCTAATAAGCCCATGAGAAGATGATCAATAGTAATCATATTAGGGAAATGGAAATTAAAACCACAAAATACCACTTTATAGCCACTCTAATGGGTGCAATATAGACAAGTAATGATGTGGATAAATTAGCACCTTGATGTATTGCTGGTGGAAATGCAAAATGGTTCAGCCACCTTAGAAAACAGTTCGGCATTTCTTAAAATGGTAAACATAGGGTTACCATCTGATCCAGAAATTTTACTCCTAAATATTTAGTCGAGCACAATAATTCGTTGCGTGATCTATGTAAAGTCTTGTAAAGTTTTGACAAAATATTAATAAAAAGATGAAGACATTTTTGAAAAACATAATTGTTTTTCATTTTCACTTCAAAGAGAAATGGGATAGTATAATCTGAATATTCTCTGGCACTTGAATCTAACTTAGAAGTCAAAACTACACAATAGCAATTTAGCTAAGTGATGTCATTATGGAAAACAGTCTATCTCTTTTGGGGAAAAAGCACACACAAAACACCTCTGAAAAAGAGAAGTAACTTTTAAGATTTCTTTATGGGCTTGCCAGTGTTTTCTTTGACATTGCTATTTGTTTCATTGGTTGTCATAACTTTCTTTGTTGTTGGAGATAGGATTTCATAACATCACTAAATATTTTTCATGTTTGAAAAATTAGAGTCAAATAGTTATAATTATTTTGTTCTTTTGAAGAAAATATTAGTTTGAGGCAAAATAATCAGATTTAGAGTGCCATTTATTAAAAGTCAGGTTTTTAATTTCAGGCCCCCAACTTTCCTTTGAAATAGAGTAGAAAGGTAAATTGTTTTTGAATTAATGAAAATAATGATCTGATTTAACACATTTTTTTAGAAATAACTGACATAATCAGTGTATGAGTTTAAGGCATACAGGATGATGATTTCACTTCCATATATTGTGAAATGATTATTATAATAGGTTGTTTTTTTAATTTCATTCATTTCTGCTCTAATTTGTATTATTTCCTTTCTTCAGCTACCTTTGAGCTTAGTTTGTTCTTCTTTTTCTAGTTCCTTGAGGCATAGAATTGGGTTGTTTATTTGGGATCTTTCTTGCTTTTTAATGCAGGTGTTATTGCTATGAACTTCCCTCTTAGAATTGCTTTTGCTGTATCTCATAAATACTGGTATGTTGTGTGTCCATTTTCATTTGTCTTAAGAGACTTTTTAATTTTCATTTTAATTTCTTCTTTGATCCTTTGGTCCTTCAGGAGAGTATTGTTAACTTTTCATGTATTTGTAAATTTTTCAGTTTTCCTGCTGTTGATTTCTAGTTTTATGCCAGAGAAGACACTTCATATAATTTAAATCTTCAATTTGCTAAGATTTATTTTATGATCTTATTTATAGTCTATCTTAGAAAATGTTCCATGTGTGCTTGAGAACAATGTGTATTCATGTTGTTATTGGATAGATTGTTCTGTTGTTAGGTTCATGCGGTTTATAGTTTTTCTTTTCTTTTCTTTTCTTTTTTTCCCCCTCTCAAATCTGCTGTTTCCTTATTGCTTGTCTGGATGATCTACACATTGTTGTGAGTGATGTGGGCAAACCAGGCTCTAGGCAATGTTTGAGGATCCAAATCAGGCAGATTTTCATCCTTCTTAGTTCCCTGTTCAGAGTGTTCCTCAGATTTGGTTCTGCAAATGAGCAAAGCTGCTGGTTGTTATTACTAATGGGGCACCGCTGGTATTAAGTTCGACTTGCTAAGATCCACATGCTGGTTGTTGCCAACTTCTCCCCCCTTCTCTATCATAGTCAGGTTCCCAGAGGTTGAGCCCTGCAGATTCCCTTGCAATCCCATGAGGTAAGATTAGAGTAAGAGGTCCCAGTGCTATGGGGATGGTTGTTCCCCAGGTTTCTCTGGCCGGCTGGGGGAGGGGCAATGTGGTTGCTGTGTAGCTGCTTCTCTCATTCTTTTCATACAATCTGTCTTGGTGTCTGTGGTGCAGGCAGGTGATTCAGCTTCACTCCGTGTTCTAGGATTCTCTCGGTGTATTGTTTGTGGATAGTTGTTAGTTGTTCTTCTTGTGAGGAGGAGCAAAATGAGGAATGACCAATTTTGCCATCTTGGTGATGTCACTTCTTTGTCACTTGGTGATGTAACCTTTATTGATGATGATTTAGTAGTAGGACTAACATTTGAGTTTCATATTGGATCCAGTTACTAGTGAATATAAAACATTTGTGTAACTTACAATGTTTAGCACACTTTCTAGCTTTAGTTCCTAGATGCTTACATGTGAAGGCTGTGCTCTAGCTTGGAGATAGATTTTAAGTGAAATGTAGCACAATGACTCTACATTAATTATAATTGGACATGTTTTTCTTTACTGAATTAATAAAACAACATATTTTGCAATGATATGCTAGTTCATTGTTATCTCTTTAGATTGCTTGCTGGTAGAGATTAGTTAATAATGAATAACCACACAAAAAGATTAGCCACATCAGCATGTAGACTTTTTGAACATGCTGTCTAGAAAAAGTTAAAGTTTTATAAATCCCAAGTGCATCATGAGAAATTGTTGAAACAAAATGCAAGAAGAATAAACCTATTCCAAAGTCAATCTATGACAAAAACATTTCCTGTGATATCCTTTGGAATAGAACTCTAGAAATGTTTTTCTTAAAGAAGGGCATAAAGAGAAAATGTAAGCCAAAGAAAAGATTAATGTATGCTACCAAACTAAAATATGTTAACATTAAAAATGCATTTTAAAAAGTAATGCCCAAAGAATATAATATTAAACATTTAATTTTCTTAGCAAGTGAATCCCAAAGCTTTCTAGATTCTATTAAATTAAAACTATTCACACAAATCTTATATACACGGTAGGGCAAAAGTAGGTTTACAGTTGTTCATATGGAAAATACTACAATAATTAAAAAATAATGCAAGAATAAATTTTGTGACTCATATGTTTATACCTGTAAAACTAGTTTTGCCCCACCCTGTATAGAAATGTATTTATTCCAAAGATAAATTTACCAGTCTTCATCAGGTTAATTTTTAACTCTTTTTTTCTTCCTATGTCTTTTTGGTCTTCTGTCTCTTTCGTTCTTTTTTTCTTCCTTTCCCTTCCCTCTCTCTCTGTTTCTTCTAATCTCTTATTTTTTCCTTCCTCTTTTACTCTCTCTTCCCTTTCATTTGCTCTCTTCCTTTCTCCTGTCTTCTTTTTTCTTTCTTTCTTTATCTCTCCCTTTCATCTCCTGTCTGCCTTTCTTCTTCACTTCCCTACTTCTTTTTATTTAAAATATGTTTTTATTAATTTCTGAGAGAGGGGAGGGAGAAAGGGCTAGAAACATTAGTGATGAGAGAGAATCATTGAGTGGCTGCCTTCTGCACACCCCCTGCTAGTGATTGAGCCCACAATCCTGGCATGTTCCAACCAATTCATGGATCGATGCTCAACCACTGAGCCATACAGCCATACTTTTCCACCCTCTCTTCTTCCCTATCTTTCCCTTCTTTTCTCTTCAATTCTCTATAATGTTTGGGTTAGATGTGCTGATAACATTGCTAGGAAAATTCTGCATAAGGAACCAAGTGACCCTGATATAACCATTTGTAGAAGCTTAACTATAAAACCTGGAGGAAGAGCCCAGTAGGGATTTACTTTCTTGAAGAATAGTGGTGCTACCTTGGGAAAAGATATTTTTCCCAAGGAAAATACGAATTGATTTAATCCAGTGTATATAACATGTTTATGGAGGGCTGTGTTATTCTTAGTATACTTAAAAAATGAAAATTCAGAATATTTACATAATCATAAAATGACTATGGGAGAAACCATAAAAAAGTGAGTTATAATTACCAACATTTTTTCATTCACTTTCACCAATATAGAAGAAAGCCCAAATTCTCTGTATCCATTAGTGAGGTATTATTGCTCCTAATTCATCAAGCTTTTTAAATCCCTTATTTGTGTTTTTCTTTTACCTGGTTTCCCCTTTGTCCATCTGATCTCTTTACTCTTCATTGCTCAAGTCTAAATTCTTCTCTTGAATCCCACGTTAGCCCCACCAGATAAATTAATTTCTTCTGGCTTTGTAATTCTACAACTACTTTCACATACATTTTTGTACAGTGCTTATTTTAATTAGTCTCTCAAAGATGTAATCTGCCTCATATTCTTTTCATACTCAGCTGGGCTTCTGCTTAGCAATTCTTTTATTAATTCACCGCAGGGTCCCTTTTCTAGTCATATATGGATTTTGTTCCTTTTCTCAATTCTTAGCTCATCTTTGTCCCTTACTTTGAGGGGACAGTGGTTCCACCTTGACTCAGACTAGCAAGAGCATCAGGTGAGCATTTCTTTAATATTTCACCAATCACTTGTAACATTAAATATACTTGCCTTAGAGGAAGCATGGGAGTGGTCAAAAGCAGGGGCTCTGATCAGACTGAGCTCCTCAGCTCTTCAATCTGATAGGTGTGACTTTAGGCAGATTACTTACTCACTTTGTGCTTAAGTTTTCTGTATCATGGGGTAATTACAGACTTTACCACACAAGCTTGATATGAGGAGAAATGAGGTCATGTACACAAAGTACATGGTGTTTGGCACAAAGTAAGTACATGAATTATCAAGACTGGTTCTTGTTGTTATTATGATGGCCTAGGAAAGAAATTATTATACTTTTCCACAGTTAACCCTATCCACCTCCCTAGGATTTTGAGCTATATTTTATATCCCATCTCTCTTTAATCCATGTCTCCCCATGTCTTCTTCTCTTAAGTTTAAAAGAATGTTGAAGAATTTAATTTCATAAAAATATCAGTAATGAGATTCTGCCTATTTAACTTTAACCCTTATCTTGACCTATTCTTGTCCTTCTAGTATCATATAGTGCTGACAACTCTCAGGAGTTTCTGAGCTTCCACTGGAACTCATGGTTGACCTAACTACATTCTTAGTCATAAAATCATGGCATATTTCAATACACATAAATGAATAAATGTGATAAAACATGAACAGAATGAAAGGTAAAAATTACATGTGCATTTCATTAGATGTAGAAAAATTACAAAACTCAACACCATTAGGAATAGAAGAAAATTGCCTCAACATAATTAATTCATATAGAAAAGCCCATAACTAACATCATATTCAACAGTGAAACAGTGAAAGCTTTTCCTCTAAGATCAGGAATAAGGCAAAATTTTTCTCTCTTTCCACTTCTATTCAACATAGTACTAGAAAACGTAACCAGAGCAATTAGATAAGAAAAAATAAAAACATCTAAATCAGAAAGGAAGAAATAAAATGATTTATCTTCACATATGACATAATCTTTAATGTAGAATTCTAAAGTTATTGTACCAAAACAAAACAAACTTGATAGAACTAGTCAATGAACTCAGTAAAGCGGTAGGATACATAATCAACATACAAAAATTAGTTGCATTTGTATACACTAGCAATATACTATCTACAAAGGTAATTAGGAAAATAATACCATTTATAACAGCATAAAAAATATCTAGGAATAAACTAACCAAGGAGCCAAAAGATTGAAAACTACAAAAAACTGATGAAAAAGTATCAACAAAGACACAAACAAAAGAAATTTATTCCATCTTCCTTTTACTGGAGAATAGTATTTAAAGGCAAGACCTGGGCATTAGGCATACTCATTACTATTACAGTGTTGCTGCCAGGCCTTATTAGTGGACAAGGCTAGGTGATATATATACATATATATAAATACACACATATATACACACATGCACATCCCCATATAGATGTGTATATATGTACACAAAATGCATATATGCATATACATTGATATCGATATTTTGATATAGATCTATATAACGAAAATCAAGAATTGACAATGTGCCACGCCAGCACAGCCAAGGGTTCAGCGAGGGCTGGCAAAGGATGAAGAAAAGACAAAAAGAATAAGCTGGATCTAGGTGGATATTCTGTGCATGACTGAGACCACAGAACAGATCCAGACTGTAAGCTTTATTTTATAATCAGAGATAAACAAGGTAATTTACAACATTCTTGTAAGTTTCACTTGTTTTGGCAGCACTTGCTGCACCTCTCACAGCCCATTAGCTACCCAGGAAAGATCTAGGGAGCAGTCACAAGATCAAGCTTAATTATGTTAAGAGGGCTGTGCCCTCTAAGCTGGGACTTGTTTGCGGCTTTGCCAGCAGGTCAGTCTGAGGCTTAACCCTATAACCGCTCCCTACATGACACAGATTTCTTTAATTCCAACTCAATACCATGGATCATTCTATTTTTCTCTTTTCCATATTTGTACCTCCTTTTTCTGACAGTGAGATACCTGGCTCCCTTTAATGCTAATATTTTTACTTATGTGATAGGTTCCCCTGAATATAACTAACCTCCTACTTCAGATGTCACCCTTTCCCCTGCAGGGTTGTCCTCTGGGTCCACACAGATTTTGACACCACATATCAGGCTCTCCTTCTACCTTTCCATGGACTTTAATATTTCATGTAGGCTACCATTCCCTATCACCCCCTTCATTTGGATGCCCTCTCTACACTGCCTTACAGTGTGTCACCACAGTGGGTCATTTTGCATAGATACCCTCCTTACCCTGCTTGGGCCCCAACATCTCATGCCAATTTGCCCTTTTTGTGGATGTCTTCAGCATATTGTTTGGGCTTTGAAACCCCACTCTGATCAGTGCAGATGCTTTTCTAATCCAATTTCCCTTTCACATGGTTGTCCTCCTTAATCTGTCCAGATAATGATACCCTACAGGAGTCTGCCCCTCTGGGTAGATGTCTTTCTTAACCTGGCTGTGCTTGCTTTAACATCCTTTTCAGGGTCATCAAGGCTACCTCCAACTTTCAGCATAAATGACTCTATTATTATGCCCTCACTAACGACTTTAGAATGGCATTGTTTTGGAAAAGAAGAGAAGGAAAATGGAAATGGACAATTATTTGCACTGAAATTTGCCCCTAATCTCGGTTTCTGTCTCCAGTGCTGACTAACCTTAGTCAATTTGCCTGCTCATTGAATCTTGCCAGGCCATCATGATTTCTTACTAATTCCTGCTGTGGTTTGCTTGGCCCTCTTTGTGCCCAGTAAACATGTGCCTGGCTTAAACTCTTCCAGTACCACATCCCCATCTCACCACTAGGCTGCTAGACAGCAGCTCAGGGTCAGTTCCATAGTCATTCAACCTGCTTCTACAGCAACCACAACTCTTTTTCTCTTCATCCCTAAAAGGTGGGTGTTGAAACAATAGCCGTGGAGGAGGTTGAAAGTGAGGAAAAAGAAGAGGAAAATAGATAATAACTTGGGAAGAGTGTTCATGTGTTTATATTTAGGGGTCTGAAAAAGGAAGAAAAGGAATTAGAGAGACCTTTGACTAATCTGCAGCATGGAAAACATGGAAGTAATTGCCTAAGTGACTAATTTCATTGAGAACTTGACTCAATTCTGTGTCCTCAATTTAAATTGGAACAATAGTGGTATTATTACAGACCTGGGGTAAACTAAGAAGTATGACATTGAAAAATGACTTGTTACCGTAAGAATGACTCAATAGATTGAGTCAAACCAAGTGATTCATCTATACAGCCTGTCAAATCATCTGACTACCATTTTGCCTGAATTTGGAGTTTATGGTAGGTTAAAGGTAGGCTTGTCTCTTCTGTTTTAGTTAACTTTTTGGATGGATAGTTTATTCTGACAATAGTAGTGTTAGGGGATTTTTACAAAGACTGTGGGAAAGGACCTTTGGAAAACACAGAGCTGTCACTTGGATTGCTAAATACTTAAAATTGAAATTATTTTCTGAGAGAAACTTTCTGAGGAGGTGGCCTTGTTTAGATTGGCAAATTCTCTGAACATGTGGATAGCATATATGTTTATTTTATTCAGCACTTATCCTTGGCACTGTGTTTGACATATTTTGGACTTTAAAAAATATATATATTTTATTGATTTTTTTTACAGAGAGGAAGGGAGAAGGATAGAGAGTTAGAAACATTGATGAGAGAGAAACATTGATTAGTTGCCTCCTGCACACCCTCTACTGGGGATGTGCCCACAACCAAGGTATATGTCCTTGACTGGAATCAAACCTGGGACCCTTCTGTCTGCAGGCCAACGCTCTATCCACTGAGCCAAAGTGATTAGGAATATTTTAGACTTTTAATAAGTATTCTTGAGATGAATGAATGAAGGAAGACAGTTCTAAACTTTTTTCAGAAGTCATTATCAGTCAGTGAAAGACATTGCAGATTTTTTTTTTTCTTCATAACCTGGAAAGGTGTTCATGTCTTAAAACATTTCCAAGATAATTCTCAAGGAGCATCATTCTGTGATATGTCAAATATTTTATCTGCAACAATCTTTATTAATTGTGCACTCCCTCTATAGAAATAGACACTATTCTTTATTGTGATTATAATTCAAACCTTTCTGGTTGGTGAAACAGTAAATCACCTAAGAAACAGATAGCTGGATGGCAGTACAAAACTTTGAAGTCCTTTTAGAAGCAAGAAGATGCAAGTGGATGATGCCTCACAGGACAATTTTGCTGACTGGATATCTTCTTTTCTCACCCACATAAGTAAAATTCAAATAACTATGGTGATAAAACACAGCCATTTATAAGAAAGCTAGAGGCCAGGTACACGGATTCATGCACCAGTGGGGTCCCTTGGCCTGACCTGCATCATCTTGCAATCCGGGACCCCTCTGGGGATGCTGGAGAGCCAGTTTCAGCCCAATCCCTGCAGGCCAGGCCGAAGTACCTCACTGGTGCATGAATCCATGAACCAGGCCTCTAGTATGCATATAAAATCTTTGGTTAATCTATTCCTGCCCTCCTCCTTCTCCCCTTCCCTCTGAGATTTATCAGTCTGTTCCATGTTTCGATGACTGTGGTTTCTGCTCCTGCATTGTCTGCCCCCTGGTGGTCAATGCACATAATAGCTACCAGTCAAATAGGTTGCTTAGGCTTTTATATATATATAGAAGATTGTTGCAGTGATTAAGTAGTTCAATAATATGCCTTCCAGATGACTAAATGAGGATTATTATAAGAGGATATTTTGCATCATAATTTTGTTTTTACCCCTATTATTACATCTACAAGTCAACTACTTTATCAATTATTTGGGACTTAGCTTTTTATGAAAAAAAAATATTTAAACAAATATTTCCTAAATGGGAAGGAATCTACTATTTATGTAGCTTATACTATATTTCTAGAAGTATTTATCTTCCTGTTAAGTGAAACAGGTAATAATAAGGAGATGTGTTTTATTAACGGGAATTAATTATTAAAAAAACAAAACACCCTAATGGTTAAGAGCTAAGGCTCAAGAATAGACTGATCTGGGTTTAAATTCTGACTTCTTTTTTCTTTTGTAGCTAGACTTTTGGGCTTTTGAACCTAAATTTCTCCATCAACAAACTGTATTTAATAATATTTCTTACTTTATTGAGGTTTCAATGAGATAATGCATATAAAAAACACCTAGCTTCATAATATCTGGCATTTAATAAGTGATCAGTAAGTATCAATATTATTTATTATAAAGAGGTTTGCCACAGATTTCCTTTAAATGCTGTGCTCATTTAAATGAATCAATTTACACAGAACTTTCTAGAAATTCTTATGTTAGATAAGGCAAGCAATGTGTAAGAATGAATTATACATTTTTCTTAAGTTTAACCCATGGATATGTCCTTCTCAATGCAAGTAGAATGGGGAAGAGGGTACTCTTTCCAGGAAGATGAGTTTTCGAAATGTGTAGGCTGCTTGAGGTCTTCACAAACCAGATAAAGATATCTGGGTGAATGATGTTTACCTTACACACTCTCTGCAAAGAACAGTTTTAGTTAGCATTACCCTTATAAAATGTGTAGCATGATAATAAATTTCATAAATGACAGCAATGCTCATTTCCACTTAGACATTTAGAGTGAGACATTGATAAGATTTGGGATATATGTTGTCATATAGTTGCTATTTTTATTCACCAAAATTATTTGGAATGATGTCTAATGAAATAAGTAGTTGACCAGAAGATTAATGATGAGTTGGTTTCCCAATAGGAGAAGGAAATAATGTTTCCAAGATTGTTACCAATAAGATTCAGTTTGTTCATTTTTTTTCCTCACACATCCATTCAACAAACATTTATTGAGAATCTGTTAAGGTTATTTTGCTTTGCACACTCAGCATCTAATTCAATGATTGGCATACACTTGGTGCTTAATGAAGGTGGTTTGCATGATGGGTTGAGGAATGAGTGGTAAGTGAAAAATACATGGTCTACGCCTTCTAGGAGTTTATACATCAGTGGGTCAAATAAATAGGTTGGAGGACACATATAAAGGTTTCTTTGAGAACCTCTTTTATGCCTATTGACTTTGCTTTAAACTTTAGTATGTAATAGTTTGGCCTATGAAGTACAGCAAGTAGGCAAATTCTAGAATCTGATATACAGAGATCTCATTCGTAGACCTGGGGCAAAGCCCAGAAATCTACATTATGAGCAAGTATCCCAGGTAATTCTTATGTATGTACTAGACTTTGAGACATATAATACATTAATTAGTCTTTGTGTTAGATCCAGAGAAAAATATTAAATTATTGTTAATTATCTTTGCATTTTTCTTTTCATTATTGCCAACAATAACAGCAACCACAACAGCAACAAAGAAAAGCATAACAAAGCACCCTTACAGTGCCTCTGGAAAGGCAGAGAGGGAGGAAGCAGCGAAAGCAATTCGGCTGGCAGTGTGGATGTCTTTCTGAATTCAGGAGAATACAGCTCCTCATCTCCTCAGTTGGACCCTCTGGTGATGAGCATGGTGACATTTAGGCAAGCCTCATTACTCAGCCATTTCTGCACTCTTTGTTGTATTTTCTCCATTTTGGGGAAATAACTTATTAGTTTTATTAATTCTTTTTTTTTTTAAATATATTTTATTGATTTTTCACAGAGAGGAAGAGAGAGGGATAGAGAGTCAGAAACATCGATGAGAGAGAATCATCGATCAGCTGCCTCTTGCACACCCCCCACTGGGGATGCGCCCGCAACCAAGGTACAGTGGTGCCTCGCATAAAGAACGCTTCGCACAGCGAACGCTGCACACAACGAACTTCATTTCATGATTCATACAACGAACTTCGTTTCACACAACGAAGTCGCCCGAGCTTCCACGACCGCTTTGCCCGAGCTTCCACGACTGCTTCGCCCGAGCTTCCATGATCGCTGCCGATGTATTGCATCCTTCCGCACAGGCACTGCAGGCAGTCGTTAGTCACTGCGCTTAACTTAAGCACGTATCGTGGCAGTTGTTCTTCATTACGAATTAAATCACGCACGTATCACGGCAGTCGTCCTTTTAAGTTAAACTCAATATTTTTTTTATATCATGGCTTCTAAAAATTAAAAAAATTATGTTTTTAGATGTATCTAAATAAAAATAATAACAAAAAATTTATCTTTTTTTATGTCATCTTAGCATATTTTATGCTACAGAACGAATTATTTTTTTTAACATGTATTGTTATGGGAAAACGCGTTTCACATAACGAACTTTTCGCATAACAAACTTGCTCCTGGAACGAATTAAGTTCGTTGTGTGAGGCACCACTGTACATGCCCTTGACCGGAATCGAACCCGGGACCCTTCAGTCCCCAGGCCGACGCTCCATCCACTTGAGCCAAACCGGTCCCGGCTAGTTTTATTAATTCTTATAGGACTGATGACAAAGGGCACAAAAGCACTGAAGGCTTACGTGACCTATTTCTGACTTTCTGTTTTTTCTAGTTGTGGTTAACATTAGGGTAACTTAACCTTGATGATCGCAGATGCCACAAAGCAACACACGTAAGCAACACACGTAAGATGTGATGTTCTCATACACGGTTTCAGCAAAATGAAAAATAAATGCTTACACAAAGTGGCAAGCTCAACTGTTTGGGGAACTGATAGCAAACGAGTCCTCTCCTGTCACTTGGCGTCACTCTACACAGTGTAAGCATAACAATTTCAGTTAATAGAGTGTAAAAGCTAGAGTACCCCACCTGTCAGAAAGAGGATGAAATCCCCAAATCTAGTTTATGCAGGGCCCCCTTGTACTTTTTTAGTATCTTGGAGGAAACTCCATACTGTTTTCCATAGTGGCTGTACCAGTCTGCATTTTCACCAGCAGCATACCAGGGTTCCCTTTTGTCAACATCCTCACCAGCACTTATTGTTTGTTGATTTGTTGTTGATGATAGCTATTCTGACAGGTGTGAGATGGTACCTCATTGTTGTTTTGATTTGCATCTCTCAGATGATTAGTGATTTTGAGCATTTTTTCATATGTTTCTTGGTCATCTGTATACCCTCTTTGGAGAAGTGTCTATTTAAGTCCTTTTTTTAATTGGATTGCTTGTATTCTTTTTGTTAAGTTCCATGAGTTTCTTAGTATATATTTTGGATATTAACCCTTTATCAGTATTAGCTTGAAGGACTCTCACTAGTATTTTTTGTAGGGAAGTTTTACTGTTAATGAATTTCCTTAGATTTTGTTTTTCTTAGAATGTTTTAAAATCTCATTCATTCTTAAAGGATAGTTTTGCAATATATAGAAGTCTAAAGTGACAGTTTTTTTTTCTTTCAGCAATCAAAAATATCACCCAGTTTCTTCTGATCTCCATGCTTTCTAATGAGAAACAGATTGTTATTGTAATATTATTGAGACTTCCTGTATGTGATGAATTCTTTTCCTCTTGTTGCTTTCAAGATTCTCTTTTATGTCTTTTGATTATAATGTGCCTGGCTGGGGATCTCTTTGAATTTACCCAACTTGGAACCCATTGAGTTTCTTAGGTGTGCAGATTCACATCTTTAATTAAAGTTTGGAATTTTAGATCATTATTTCTTCAAATATTCAAATTTTACCTTCCATTCCTGGGACTACCATTGTGTATATGTTGGTATGCTTAATGGTGCCCTACAGCTCTCTTAGGCTCTGTTTATTTTTGTATGTTTATTCTTTTTTCTTCTCAATCTGATAATGTCAATTGACCCATCTTCAGTTTTGTTAATTCTTTTGCATGCTCAAATCTTTGTTTAACCCCTGTAGTGAATATTTCATTTCAGTTATTGTACAATACTTTTTATAACCAGAAATTTCTTTTGGTACCATTTTATAATTTCATTTTTTTATTGATATTCTTTTTTTGATAAGACATTGTTCACTTGGTTTTCTTTATATCCTTGAGTCCGTTTAAAACAGTTGACTTAAATTCTTTCTCCAATGTCTGGGCTTCCTCATGGACAATTCTATTAATTTATTTTTTCCTACGAGTGAGCTATACTTTCTTGATTCTTGCATGACTTGCAAATGTTACTGAAAAAAGAACATTTTATTGTTATAATGTGGCAACTATGGAATTCAAATTATACTCTTTCATCTGTGAGGTTGTTAATGTTTGTTTGTTTAGGGACTTTTCTAAACAATTTTTGAAAATTCCATATTCTTTGATTTGTATAGCCACTGAAGCCTTTGTTTCATCAGTTAGTGATTTTAACAAAGACTTCTTAAACACTGAAGAAGCATCTTTTTTCATTTAGCAAATTTCTGGATGCTGTAAGTTTTTTATTACAGAGTTCCAAACAAGATAATTATAACAGTTTTTATAAACTTATTCATTACACTGTGGAAGGACAAAAATTAGGATTTTTTTCTTCTGCCATTTTTGTTGACAACACCTGTTCCTGCTTTCTTCTTAATAAGCAAAAGTTGTTTTTTAAAGCATACTTATTTGACTGAATAAGGGCCACCAACAAAATCCCTAGTACCTGCAAATGTTACCTTATAAGAAAAAAAGTTCTTTGCAGGTGTGATTAAATTAAAAATTTGGACAAATGAAGATAATTTTCTGGATTATGTAGAATTATATAATAAAATAAAAAGAAGGGGATACTTCAAGGTTACATCCAGAAGTCATTCTGACCACAAGAGCAATGATTGGAATGATGTAATCAGAGGCAAGTCATGCCAGTAGCTACCAGTTGCTGAAAGAGGTGGAAAAGCATATTCTCCTCTAAGCCTGTGGAGGGAGTGCTGCTCTGCTAACACCTTGATTTAGGGCTCAGTGAAACTGATTTCAGACCTCTGGACTTCAAAACTGTGAGAAAATAAATTTCTGTTGTGTTAAGTTACCAAGTTTGAGGTAAGTTTTTTTTTTGCAGTAGACCTTGAAAGGAATACATACCCTTCCCCAGATTACCAAACTATTCCCACTATGCCTACCCTCCAAAGGAAGCTGCCTTTAGTGATATTTAAAAAAATATATTTTATTCATTTTTTTACAGAGAGGAAGGGAGGGAAAGAGAGCTAGAAACATCAATGAGAGAGCAACATTGATCAGCTGCCTCCTGCACACCCCCTACCAGGGATATGCCCGCAACCAATGTACATGCCCTTGACCAGAATCGAACCTAGGACCTTTCAGTCTGCAGGCCGATACTCTATCTACTGAGCCAAACTGGTTTCAGCTTTAGTGATATTTTGACATATATGTAATTTACACACACACACACACACACACACCCCACACGGTAGCTATAACTGGAACTTGCTTTACTAAAAAAGTGAAAAAGAAACACAAATTTAATCTTTGGCTTGGCATTCTTTCATGAGGCCATTCCATATTCTATATATTCTGTACAACTAGAGGTAAGCTGTAAAATACTTAATAATCATTTGGTATTTAGTCCAAGTGAAAGGGATCTCAGTTCAAGTCAAGGTTTTATTTTTCTGTATTTCATTAAGACAATATGTAAAAGGACAATTATAATTTGATGTGTTAACTACCATAACAGTATTAACAAAACCTGTGGGATCACAGAGAAGGGATTTGATACTTAGGGAAACTAGAGATATTCTTCTCAAAGATGTCTCATTTGAGTCAAATCTAAAAGGATGCCAGGATTTTGCCAAACAGGTCATGTATGAATATGAAGCACTATGTGTAGAAGCACCAAGGTGTGGAAGGATGCTACTTATTTGAGGGATTTAATGGGAAGTTTTACTTGGTTGGAGGGAGGAGGTAAGGAAAAATGAATGCTGCTGCTAGGAAAGCAGATTGACACCAAATTGTAGAAGTTTTACATGCTTCCATAAAGAATTTGGTGATTAATTTATAGGAAAGTTGTAACCAATAGAAATTTCAAAGCAGAGAAGAAAGGTGATTTCGAGTTGGTATGGGTGATTGACTCAATCAGAAGTTTAGAGGTAAAAGAAAACAGCTTGAACTAAAACATTGATAATGGGATGAACTTGGGGAATAGATTTGAGAAACAATGCTGACTTAAATTGAGGATGACAGGGTTTTGGGTGCAGGTAGAATAGTGAGGAAGCTGATAATTCTGTTGGCTAGTATATTGCTGTGGTCTGAATGTTTATGCTTCCCCTCCTCACATGTTGGAATTTTAATACTTAATGTGATGGGGTTAGGAGGTGAGGTCCTTGGGAGGTGACTAGGACTTGAGGGTGGAGTCCTTATGAATAGTTTTAATGGTCTTATAAAGGAGATCTCACAGACCTCCCTAACTCCTTCTGCTATGTAAATATATAACAGAAAGTCTGCAACCCAAAAGATAGCCTTTACCCAACTATGCTGATAATTTGTTCTCAGACTTACAGCCTTTTAACTGTGAGAAATAAATTGTTGTTGTATATAAGCTACCAAGTCTGTGGTATTTATTATATTAGCCCAAATGGGCTAAGACATTTGCATAACTGAAATATCATATATTAGTGGTTTTTGACATATTTGGAAGACGAGGGTTGAGTATGAATATCTCTTTAATCAAGATAACTTGAACTTTAGAATTCAGATCATGGAAATCAAAGTAATTACCATTATTGACTGATCTAATTCCAGAGAGTGATGGATGTATGTTGGCTGTCAATTATTCTTATTATTTATAATCTCAATAATTATATATTTCAATGTGGATCAGGAGCTGTGAAATACCGTAGATTGAGGAGCCAAGGCCAAAACTTTCCTATTAAAGAAAAATTAGTTATGTCTGCATTTGTAAATTAAAAGAAATAATAGTATGTTATTTTAACAGGATGGTAACATACTCTCAAAAAGTTTTGGAGACAATTTTTACAACACTGGCCATGGAAGCAGAAATATATATATAATAAGTACAGAGGTTGTTTGGGTTTTCTTTATTGTATTTTTTAATATATACATGTAGAAAAATCTATGAAAATGATCATATCAGAGTAACTCACATTAGAACATAGTTTCTTTCTTTATAGATTAAGATACATATCATTAATAAAAAGGCGATCTTCTATAGTGCTCCTTTTACTAACCAATCTTCACACCTCATAATTATTCCTAAAAATTGTTTCCCTTTTCATGTCTACATAGATTTATTAGTAGAGTTGCTTAGTGATACCTGATACTATTGACATTTTTGATAGCTCATCCCTTCCCCGAAGTGATGGGTGGAGTAATGGTAATCATGATGCAGCCTGCGGCCTGCAGCCCAATTCTGTACCTTATATGGACTATATATTGAATCACTTATCAGTGCCCGTCGAGTACCCTAAGACCTCATTCTTTCTTCATTTCTCACTTCTGCCAGGGCCACTTCTCTCTGGTTGCAATACAGCCTGGCAAGTCTTTCTCCTAATAAAGCCTGTAATACCTGGTTCTTGGCTCCCAACTGATCTTTCAATTTTAATAGTTTTATAAGCTACCCCTCATCAGGGAAATCAGGGCAATGCCACAAAAAAGTAAAATTCTGTTGATAAATATTTGTCAAAAAATTAAAGAATAAAATTATCATAGTGATTTGTGAAATATGGTAATTCAAAAAGTGCTGGTTATCTTTACTCAGATTTGGAAAGACCTATATGCACAATTGCATTTACTTCGCTAAATTCTCATCTTATAATTTAATATTGCTGCTGGGGATTAGGATATGTAATACATCTTTGGGAGACATTATTGTGTCTATTATATATACCAAAATAGTTTTTAATGTAAATTTGGAATAGAAATTATGTAAATGTAAAGAGACATGAGCATACTATTGCTCAAATTTATATTCTTTTAAGAATGTGGTTGGTTACCTTATTTTAAAAATAGTCACTGTGTTCTGATGTTAAAGTATGAAAATAAAGAAAATAGACAAACAAGGAGAAAAGGTTTTGAAATTAATTAGTTTTGTAGAGTTTTACATGTTTAACACCAATATTACAAATGCTTGCAGTTTACCTCCACTAATATGAGCTCCTATGGGGAGGGTCAATGTATTTCCTTTTTTCATATGTTGCATAAATAAATGAGTTTTATTTATTTATTTTTGCATTTTAAATGTTAATTGTAATGATATTAAAATGTGTCTCTATCATCAAGATTAACTCACTTTGTGATCCTTGTTACATAAGCAGCAGGGTTTGAAGTACTAGGGAAGAGGTAGAGGGTGGGTAGAACAAAGAACAGTTAGTAAGAATCTCAGACTTTCGGAGTTCATGATTGAGTTGGAGATGTAGATGTCTAAAACCTGCAGGAGGGACACTATGGAGGATGCGCAGAGCACAAAAGGAGAACTGAGGAAGCTTACTCTTCCTGGGGCACTCAAGGAAGGCTGCACAGAGACTCTGACATGTGACCTGGGTCTTTGTGAGGAAGGGACTTGACCAGAAAAAGAACAGGGTCAATGACATTCCCGGCAGATGAAAAATCATAGGCAAGACAGGAAAGTGGCAGAGTGTGTTGCATGTAGTATTTGAATAAGAGTAGATGTCTCCACAACGAAATGTAATTTCTTGTTTATTTAAAGTGTCAATAGGTTAAGAAAAGGTTTATTTAGATCACATCAGATTAACTATTAGTTTTATACAAATAACAAATGAAAAAATAACCAAATAGTACAAATACATCACATAGATATGATAAAAATATAGTGGAATATAGAATGTTCATTTCATTTTGACACTACCGGATTATGAGGCTTTGGCCAAGTTAATTACTTAGTAAAATAATAGGGCTTGGCAGGTGAATTTTAAGATTCTTTCTAGTCTAACGTCTATGAAACAAAACAAACCAGCAACTCACTCCAGTTTCTCTTCTTGACTGAGAAGTCTGGTAAAGTTAATTCATTTAGATGGTTCATGCATGTGACAGCAAACATGGACACTTTGTTCATCATTTCCACGTGGCCTGTTGGTAGCCATTATGGGTGTTTTGCCTGGAAATGTCTCCTAAAATATTGCAAAGAATGAGAATCGAAACAGCATGTTGCAATGAAATATTTGTTAGGATGGTTTCGTGTGTGTGTGTGTGTGTGTGTGTGTGTGAAAAATCTAATTTATCATCTCCTCTGTCATCTCCTCTACTTTTTTCTTAAGGATCTGTATGCCTTCACACAGGTGACTGCTTTGTCAATTATATTTTATCTTAGTTGGGCTTGGTTTTTGGTATATTTTTCCCAGGAGTACATGAGACAGGTAGACAAGTTTTTTTTTTTTTTTTTTTTTTTTTTTTTTTTTTAATTTGGAAGATATTCACATGTGAGCTTTCTTATATCTGAGCTTTTAGCTACTTCCTTTTTCCTGAGCCTCTTGCAGGTTTCTTTTTTCTTTTTTATTTATTTTTATTTATTTATTTTTAAATTATTATCTGTGTACATATTTTAACATCACCCCCCGATACATACCCTTCCTCCCCAGAGTTTTGTGTCCATTGGTTGTAGTTATATGTATGTATACAAGTCCTTTGGTTGATCTCTTATCTACCCCAGATATCCCTACCCTTCCAACTGTAATTTGACAGTCTGCTTGTTGCTTTACTGTCTTTATTTTTGTCTTTTGGTTCATCAGTTTATAATGTTCTTTAATATCCATAAATGAGTGAGGTCATGTGGTATTTCTCTTTCATTGATTGGCTTATTTCACTCAGCATGATGTTCTCTAATTCTATCCAGGTTGCTGCAAATGATGAGAATTCCTTCTTTTTTATGGCAGCATAGTATTCCATAGTGTAGATGTACCATAGTTTTTGGATCCAAACCTCTGCTGACGGGCACCTAGGCTGTTTCCAAATTCTAGCTATTGTAGATTGTGCTGCTATGAACATAGGAGTGCATATATCCTTTCTGATTGGTGTTTCTAGTTTCTTGGGATATATTCCTAGGAGTGGGATTACTGGGTCAAATGGGAGTTCCATTTTCAGTTTTTTGAGGAAACTCCATACTGTCCTCCACAGTGGTTGCACCAGTCTGTCTTGCAGGTTTTTTGACAAACATTTTGGCTTTTAGACTTTATGGTAGTCTAACATTCACATTGCTAACCAACAAGCCTGAATTTTAACAATAAAATCCTCTTTTTGACGTGATATATTTTAATACATAAAACATCTGTTGATAATCAGTGAAGCTGGTAACAGAAGCACTGTAATAGCTACCTCTGGAGTATGGCCTTAAGTTGTATTAAGCCAGCTGACCTCGTCTGAGGTACAAATTCCTGATTATAACATCTAATTGTCCTTGGCTTGAAACTCAGGTAATAATGTGATATCACGCCATCTATTCTGATGTCCTTTAAGGAAAATCTTAAAGGACATCAGAATAGATGTCCTTACTGGTAAATGTACTGTGTGTATTAGTTTTCTATTGATGTTATAAGTTACCACAAACTTAGTGGCTTAAACAATACAAAATTATTATCTTACAATTCTGAAGAATAAAATTATCTCACCAAGATAAAAGCAAGGAGTTGTTGGCAGGGCTTTGCTCTTTCTACAGCTGTAGGGGAGAGTCTATTTCCTTGCTTTTATCAGTGTCTGCCCTTATTCCTTGGCTTATGGACCCATTCCCCCAACTTCAAAGCCAGGAATGGTGGTCGAGTCTGGTTCTCACCTTTCATCATGACATTCTCCCTCTGACTCTTCTGCCCCACTCTTCATTTACAAAGACCCTTTTGATTATTGGAACCCACCTTGACAATCTAGGATAATCTTCCCATCTTAAGTCCATTAACTTAATCACATCTTTTAGGTCCCTTTCACATATCCTGGGGATTAGGATATGCACATTTTTAGGGAGTCATTAGTCTGCCTGTCACATCCTGCTAATATTCTAAGTAATTTTCTTGTAAATAATTTTAATTTAACCTCAATTATAGGGTCCTATAGCGAGAATAGAAAATATATAAGCTTTGGATTTGACAGATTGTGGCGGACATCCTGGCTCCTTACCTAACAAACTGTAAACCTTGGGAAAGGAAAATGGGATAATAAATGTGTACCTTGCAGAGTTGCCTTGAGGATTAAATAAAATAATGAAAAAAGAGGATCTAGTCCAGTGCCTGTCAAAAAGGAGACACTAAATAAATGATAGTTAAAGGTAGCCAATATGATAATTAAGTGAATTTTGAAGCTAAGACAAACCCCAGAGATGACTGTATCCAGTGCTTTATTATACTATATTCAGCAGCAGAACCTCATGCATATAGTCCCCCATAAAATTTAATTAGAATATCATGAAAACCTCAATCTACAAAAAAAGATAAAAGCAATAGATAGGTCTCTTGGGTGGAATAAGTTTCCTTCTTCTCCTTGTCTTCATTGTCCTTCTCCTTCCCTTCCTCTCCCTTTTCTTTTTTTTCACAGACAATCCATAGCTGTTTCCAGACCCTGGTCTCTATAGTCCAGGGAGAACAACTTGAAGACCATCTATCTTGTCTGACCTCTGATTTTGCAGTGAAAGAAAAAGAGGCACAGAGAGGTTAAGTGACATCCATGGTTGCACAACTACTCAATATAAGAAGCAGTATCAGTGTTTTAAATTCTATTCTTAGGCCAGTGGTCTCTTTCCATCATGATGGAGGTGGGGAACTATGGAGAGTGACTAGGAAGCTGTTGGAGAACTGAAGGAGTTTAGGAAATTAATTTAAGGCAAAATACCCTTAATGATGGCAAGAATAAGCTTGTCTCTTGCTACAGATTCTGTGCATTGCATCAACAGTACTCAGAAGTACAGAATTTGGCACATCATCAGCACCACATAAAAGGAATGTTGTTTGTAAGATGCACTAGATGAGAAACAGCTTCCCTTCAGCACACAGTGTTAGGAATTTTGTTTGAAGCCTAGGGTTCTCCAAAAAGATTTAGAATTTAGATTCCAGAGAGCCAGGGCACTGAGGAAAAGCTCAGGACACACTGGTGGGACAAGGCAAGTACCAGCAAAGCAGAGTGTGATTGTCTTCTGCTGCCCAGCTATATGCAGAAAGACCAGATGTCTTTGTTTTCAACTTCCCTTTCATCTCTGGGGTCAGAGTGCGCTCTCTAGTAGGTGATCTGAATAAGAGACAGAATCAACTGCTGGCCAAATTATGCTATAAAAATAATTGTAGGTTAGCCCAGCTCTGAAACACAGAATTTCATCCTTAGTGGCACTTTAAAAATCAACAGTCCAATGCAACAGTGTACGCCTTGTCCAAAATTAGTGCAGAACCAATAGGTTACTAGTCTTAAAATCAGTCACTTGACTCTAGGATAAATGATATTTAATTGTTGCATGAATAAGCATAAAAGTAAACACTTAATTATGTTTTCATGGTCACACGCAATGTGATATCTTGGAGTGATACTTGAGGTATACAAACAAGAGTGTGTTTATTACCTGGACAATAAATTCTGCCCACAGTGAAGACTCTTTCACAGTGAAAGTGCTTAGCTCAGGTTATCCAAGGGCATAAATATTATAGATGACTGTTGAAATCTTTGGGAGCACATAAAATGATGAATTAATATTTTTGTCAAAAGACTGGTTCATTTAGCAAACAATGAAAACAACAAAAAACAATGACAACAACAACAACAACAAAAGCATCCAAAATCTACCCACGTGGTGGTTTGTTTACTTTCCATTCTGATTGATTGCATAATTTGTGTCACCTACTACTAATGAATTATTTGGGAGAGGTGGTTGGTAGAAAACTTGGGACTAGATGTTTTTTGTTTTTTAAAAAATATTTATTAATTTATTACTATTGCTTTTTTTAAAGGGCAGTCTTGTATAGTGATATAATCACATAAACAGGGTTAATTTAGTTTGGATTAGAGTTTTATCTAGCTTTAGTACTAAATAGCCTTAGCAACATAAAAACTCTAAGAAAGCTACCTGCAAGATAGTATGTTCCTTGTCCAGTTTTTAAGAGTCTTAAGTAAAATATTTATGTTAAAGTTTTTGTGTGAAAAACTATAGGATATTAGTTTTTATTTCCCTACTATATGTGAAATAACTGTTCCAATAAAACTTGAGCTGGTGACATGATGTTTCCTTTATTCCTTGTGTGTGCAATCTGTTTCATGTTTCATGTAGAACTGACCATTGCCTCTTATTTAGAAAGTGTAATTAGTCTTTCATGGGCAATATTTTACTCATATTCAATTATTCCAACATTACGTCCCTTCTTTTAACTTGCCATGAAAATTTTTACTCATACCCTGACTTGACTTTTGTTTGCCTTCTTCTAATCTTTTTTTTCTTTTTTGAATGATTTTCTCCATCCTAAGAAAGAGCAATTCAAGATGCAGAAGGAGAAAGCCATCCATGTAAAGCTATACAACAGCTTATTATAGAAATAAAAACAGCAGTAGGAAATGTTTGTGGTAATCCACCTAAAAAATAATTTCTAGGAAATGCATAAAAATAGTTATGCCTCCAATATCTCTAAAGGCACAGTTAATTATGAAATATACTTGACTTATAACACAAGGTAGTAAGTAGAAGAAAATGATATACAGTGATATGGAACATAAAATGAAGAATTTATATAATGATTCTACACACAATTTCAATGTGAGGAGGTGGTGTTCCCACACTTGCAAGCAATTCTTGGACCCCAGGTGGGTGTCCTACAATTTAACTCAATTTTGACACATCCAAAGGTTAAGGGCTCCATTCAGTCCCACAAAAGTGCCCCCTTCCCCTTCAGATGCCAATCAAAATCCAGGTTGTCACCTATGCTACTGACCTAACAGCTATAGATTGAAGGTTCAGTGATTGCCATTCCCAGCAGCTTTGTATTCAATTAATTTACAAGAGCAGCTCACATAACTCAGAAAAAATATTTTAGATTATGAGTTTATTATAAAAAGACATTAACTCAGGAACAGCCATGTGGAAGAGATGCATAGGACAAGATATGGGGAAAAGGAGTGGAGCTTCCATGCCCTCTCTAAACATGACACTTCAACCTGAAAGCTCTTTAAACCTGGTCTTTTTCTTTTTTTAAACGGAGGCTTCATTATATAGACATGATTGATTAAAAAATCATTGGTCATTGGTAACTGAACTCTGACTCCAGCCCCTCTTCCTTTTTTGGAAGATAGGGGCATGGGACTGAAAATTCAACTCTGTAATTATGAGATTGGTTCCTTTATTGACCAGCCCCCATTCTTTCCAAAACCTCATTAATGTAACAAAATACATTCCAATCATTTTAATCACAAGACCTTCCAAGGTTTTAGGAGTTCTGTGACAGAAACATAAGACCAATTATACATTTCTTATTATGAATTTTGGTATTATATTGTGTTGGAAAATATACAGATTTAATAAAAAATAGAGAAGAAATAGTCTATACATAAAGTTCCTAGGTGGAAATCCATGGTAGAGTTTACACATGCTTTGAAAATTATAAGTTAGATAAAAGTGAGAACATCATAGAAGAACTACCATTTTGAGATTTTATTAGGGACAATATAAGCAGACAGAAAAAGTGATTAATATTCCTCTAATACAAAATATAAGATTGGGTGTCAAGAGTTGGGGGCACTTTGACTGTCAAGACATACACTGAACATACACTGAAAATCTTATTCAGCTAAACCAAGAACATCTATTGAAGAATATTGGACTTATGTTGGTGACAGTTTCATTTCTCAATAGATATGAGAATTGACCTGATTGATGAAGTGGTAATAATAAGAACTGTATGACAAAGTGACTGTCATCTTAGTGCCCAGATCTCTGGTTCATAAAATAAACATTAGCTATAAGAGAACTGAGTGTTTGATGATACATTAAATAAGATTATGGCCCTAACTGGTTTGGCTCAGCAGACAGAGCATTGGCCTGCGGACTGAAGTGTCCCAGGTTTGATTCCGGTCAAAAGCATGTACCTTGGTTGCAGGAGGCAGCTGATCAATGTTTCTTTCTCATCGATGTTTCTAACTCTATATCTCTCCCTTCCTCTCTGTAAAAAATCAATAAATGTATTTCTAAAAATAAAATAAATAAGATTATGCATGCCAAATACTTTGTATAGATTTTAGGTAGATATTCAATTTCTTCTTAGAGTTTCATTGTATAGCAGTGTATGTGGGAATGTAAGTGCTTCTAGATCTTTGACTTTTGAAAGGACAAAATGTTTTGAATTTAACAAAATACTGTTCTAATTTGTTAACTATAAATATTTTGCTTAGATTTTAATTTATTTGATTACTAATAAAGAAGACCATCTGTTTGGCTCCTTTCTTTGATTTTTTTTTTTCTTGAACTTTATTGTTGTGTCTATATTTTCCAGCTGAGTTGTAAAAACTTTATATAAAATTATTAAATATCCATGAAAATATGAACATGTAAACATTTAAAAATTTGTCATTTTCTTGAAAATTTTGTGTATATGACATTTTCTGGTGCACAGTGATTTTGAGTTTTAAGTATGCAGGTTAATTTCTTTATTTTTGCCTTTGGTGCCAGTATCGTGTTTGGGAAGGCCTGCCTTCCATCATCTTTTGAGTGAATATTTACTTACTGAAGTGTAATGCTTATGGGTGTTATATGAAACAGAATTTCTCAATGATCTTTTTGTTTTTAACATCAATGTCAAGGAAAGCAAACTTTGGACTAGAAATATAAAGTGTACACTAGAGAAACAAATTTTCAGGAAGAGTAAAGAAACTGGTTGGCTTCTAATGTTTTTTTCTGTCTTGAATTAGCTAGCATTCTGAGACAACCAGTTAAAGACTAGAAAATGCCTAGAAAAAACTCTTAACTTTAGTTTTTCTTGACTAGTTGTCGAAGTAGTAGAGCAAATAGAGTGGCAATAAGTAAACATGGTTTTGCTTTTCAAAAAGGGCCAGGGGGAGATTTTGCAGATGTTAGACTGAGGGGTTGGTTCAGGAAAATTTCTATGTGTTATTAAAAGGGTGCTTGTGATCAGTAGGAACCAGTGTGGTTTTGTTGGCTTACATTAATTCTTTCTTTTATTAAGCATTAGAATAGAGAAATGGTGGTTTGGATATTTGTTAAATTATATAAATGTGTAATTGTCAGACAATATCCAAAGTTACTATAAATGAATTAATTTGAGCTTTAAGGCAAATAGTGGCAAAATTCTCCCGCTGGTTTAAACTGTTCAAATTTTATCAATGACCTCAGAATAGGTATTTGATACTTATTCAATTTGCCTTAGATAAGTAATAGAAATAAACTGTGTGAGAGACTTTATATAAAAATATAACAAGATCTGCTATGATAAAGTTTGATGAAAATAAATGTAAATTATATATTTTTTTCACTAACTAAATAGCATAACTGGTAGTTTGAAGCCCATCTAAAAATTATCTAGAAGATGTCAGTAACTTCAGTGTGAATCAACACATGGCTACCAAGAAAATAAACTCTATTAGTTGTTACATTAGGAATATTACAGTGTCCAGAATGAGGGAAGTAGTAGTCATTTAATATTTGTCAAGTTACACATGATGTATTGTAGTGACAAGTATTAAACACAAATAAAGATTGATGCACAGTAAGAGAGAAAGTGTCTGGGTGGGGGAAAAGGAACCATGAGAGTTGAGATGAGAGTTGTCCTCAGACGTTTGAAGAACTATAATGTAGTGAATGTTGTGTTAGGTTCAGTGGTGGACCTAATGTGATGATAGGTTTCAGCTCGACACAAAGAAGAATTCTATAGAAGCAAATATTTAAGAATGGGTTAGCCCGTTACTCAGGCAGTCATGCTATAGAGAATGAGTAGTTTGCCCAATTGACCCTTTTAAATCTGAGACTCCAACTTAATGAACTTCTCAGGTTTTTCAACACAAACATTGAAAGGCATTCCTTAAACCTCTGGTTTCATCTAATAAGAAGGCAGGCTGCGTTTACAGCACTGGTCACCTTGGGCAGGGGATGCTAAGTAAACGATGCAGAGCAGGCCTCTGGAACCAGCCCAAGGCGCCCAGATCTCTGGGTCACAAGATAAACTTTATCTTTTTGTGGCTGATTCTGTAACCACATTCTTTTGAAATTATGAGCAATAGAGGCCAATAGTCAAGTTTCTGCAAGTGTGGTTAAATATAACAAGCATGGCAAGTTTGGAAAATAGCTTGAGCTTGAAATAACAAGCTTATATTCTGAAATACTTGAATTAACTGCAGCCTGAAACAATCTTAATTTCTGTTTACAGCTTTAGTCACCACCTCTTTAACATTTACACTATTAATCATTTCAATTACCTTAATATCACATCTGCTCTGGTGCTTTCAATTGAAAAATTGAATCCATAATGACTAGGAAAGACTATTGCTTGTCCATATTAGCCTTCTAAGATCACTGCATTGGGGAAGGCTGGATGGGAGCATGGCTCATCTCTCAAGGTTTTACACTGGACACCTCTATGTATGGGGATGGAAATGGGGACAAAAAAATGACAGCAACACTGTGAATGGGAGGAATAAACAAAAACTAGCAGTGCAGCTCTAGCTGGTTTGGCTCAGTGGATAGAGTGTCGGACTGCAGACTGAAGGGTCCCAGGTTCGATTCCAGTCAAGGGCATGTATCTTGGTTGCGGGCACATCCCCAGTATGGGGTGTGCAGGAGGCAGCTGATCGATGTTTCTCTCTCATCAATGTTCCTAACTTTCTCTCTTCCTTCCTGTCTGTAAAAATCAATAAGATATAAAAAACAAAACAAACAAACAAACAAAAATCTAGCAGTGCATTCTCTCCCCCGCTGACCCCCACCTATGGGAGAAATGGATAGGAGATATTGCAATGTGAGAGTTAAGGATCATTTGTGAGGGCTGAATGAAATAATGTATGTAACACAAGACTTAGCAAATGCTTGATACACAGTGAGCATTCAGTAAACGATGGTTATTATTAGGATTGTGATTGTCACTACTAAGCAGATGGTGTAGGGTCGCAACCTCTTAGGATGACTTAGCTGTTGGGGGTGGGGTGGGGAGACCTTATTTGGAGAGCACAATGTGGCTGGGTTAGAGCTCAAGGCTAATCAGCTTTCTAAGAAGTTAGGACAATTCTCCTACCAGAATCTCTAGTCCCCATCCATCCTGCCATTCTAATCCTTTCAGCTCCAACCATGTAGGAGAAGCTCATAGACTAGATTGGAGTTATGCTGCCACAAACCAAGGAAGCTGGGCCTATTAGAAGCTGGAAGAGGTAAGGGAGGATTAGCTGTAGAGCTTTTAAAGGGACCATAGCCTTGCTGACACTTTGATGTCCTATTTCTAGCCTCCAGAATTGCAAGAGAGCAAGTTTGTTTTAAGTCACCTAGTTTGTTTATGATATTTAGTTACGGCCACCCTAGGGAACTAATACAGGCAGGAAATACAAAAGGTACAGAGAACAAAGAGGCAGAAATGGAAAGCCATAACTACTGAAAATGAATATTGAATATTGGCGCTGAAGGTATTATTATTATCAGGCTAAAAGGTATTGCTTGTGGGTGTTGGGAGCTTTAATAATAAAGGTAGAATAAAGGAATTAATATGACTCAGTGTCTTTGAATTTTGGATTCTTTTGCATTAGAATAGTGTTCTAAAGAGACTAATTACAAGGTTTTCTGTGCTTCAGAGTAGGACTTTAGTGTTCCAGGAAATAGATGTCCACAGAATTTATGTAATTGCTGCTTAACAGAAAGAAGCATGATGACAAAGCTGAAGTTAGCCCAATTCAACATTCCTTGCACCAAAATTTGGTGATGATTAGTTAGAACACACCTTCACTTGACAGTGGAATGGAAAAACTTCAATTGATTGGGTCCTGAGTAAGGAGCTTTGTCAAAGGAGATACATTTAAAACATATATATTTTTTCCCCTACATCTTTTTGGTAATGGCTTATTTGTATATAAAAAGGTGTGGATATTTCTGAATGAAGGGGAGGTGCACTCACAAGAGTTCTCACCTGCTGTGACTGGAAAAGAGACATCACCAGGAACAGAGAGTCTGATTTTCCTTTGCAGAGTGCTGGCACCTTCTATTTCCAGACTCCAGATACTACATTTCTCATTGCCCTCAGTTGAGTAATGAAGCTAAGCCACTGTGACATGGTGTTTGGATTGAAATCCAATCACTGACATTTTGCTCTAATTTGCAAATTTCAGTTAATGGCCTAGAATTTGACCTAGAAACAATCTGAGAAAATAGCTTGTTCAACATCTTAGTTTTACAAATTAGTAAACTTAGGCCCAGGACATGATTTGGCCAAGTTTTATGTTGTTACAGTGCTGTTTTGAAGCTGGGTTTCATAATTTTCAGTTCAAGCTTTATCCATAATATAGTGCTGACTTTGTATTCATGATTACAATGTCTTTATATTTTCTTAATTAACCATATCATGTTGAATAGAAGCAAATGTGAAAATTTATCATATTTTTTCTATTTTTAAAATTTTATCATGTTATATTGTATATGCCACATCCTTAATTATTAATCACTAGAGGCACAGTGCACGAACTTGTGCACCAGTGGGGTCCCTTGGCCTGGCCTGTGGAATCTGGGCTAAAACCGGCTCTCTGACATCCCCCAAGGGGTCCCAGATTTCGAGAAGGTGCAGGCCAGGCTGAAGGATCCCCACTAGTGTATGATCAGGGCTGGGGAGGGACAAAGGAGGTTGGTCAGCTAGGGAGAGACTGCGGGAGGGCTCAAGGGCATGTCTGGCCCATCTTGTTCAGTCCCTATTGGCCAGACCCAAGCAGCAAGCTAACCTACTGGTCTCAGCATCTGCCCTCTGGTGATCAGTGCATATCATAGCAAGCCGTTGAGCAGTCTTAGCATATCATTAGCATATTACACTTTGATTGGTTGAATGACCAACTGGTTGACTGGATACTTAGCATATTAGGCTTTTATTATATAGGATGATTGAAATTGAATGAGAAAATTAATTCCAGTTTACTACTACTTATTTATGTGACCTTAATTCAAATTATTTCTACCATATTTGAATAAAGTTATGAGAATTTCTGTTTCATCCATACATTATCAAAAATAAAATTGCAGCCGAAACCGGTTTGGCTCAGTGGATAGAGTGTTGGCCTGTGGACTGAAAGGTCCCGGGTTCAATTCCGGTCCAGGGCATGTACCTCTGTTGCAGGCCCATCCCCAATAGGGGGTGTGCAAGAGGTGGCTGATTGATGACTCTCTCTCATCGATGTTTCTAACCCTCCATCCCTCTCTCTTCCTCTCTGTAAAAAAATCAATAAAATATATTAAAAAAATAAAAATAAAATAAAATAGCATATAAAATTACTAAGTATGATACTGTTTGCTATCTAATAGGTAGTCAAATATATTGATTGAATCTGACAGTTGTGGTCAATTTTTTTGTTTAATTTTCTTCTTTTTTTTTAATTTAATATATTTTATTGATTTTCCACAGAGAGGAAGGAAGAGGGATAGAGAGCTAGAGCTAGAAACATAGATGAGAGAGAAACATCAATCAGCTGCCTCCTGCACACCCCCTGCCAGGGATGTGCCCACAACCAATGTACATGCCCTTGACCAGAATCGAACCTGGGACCCTTCAGTCCGCAGACCGACGCTCTATCCACTGAGCCAAACCGGTTTTGGTTTTCTTCTTCTTCTTCTCCTTCTTCTTCTTCTTCTTCTTCTTCTTCTTCTTCTTCTTCTTCTTCTTCTTCTTCTTCTTCTTCTTCTTCTTCTTCTTCTTCTTCTTTTTCTTCTTCTTCTTCTTCTTCTTCTTCTTCTTCTTCTTCTTCTTCTTCTTCTTCTTTTTCTTCTTCTTCTTCTTCTTCTTCTTCTTCTTCTTCTTCTTCTTCTTTTTCTTTTTAAAGTATTCAATTATTTTAGAGAGAGAAAGGGAGACAGTGATATATATATATATATATATATATATATATATATATATATATATATATATATATATAGAGAGAGAGAGAGAGAGAGAGAGAGAGAGAGATTGATTTGTTGTTGTTGCACTTATTTATGCATTCATTGGTTACTACTTATATGTGCCCTGACCGGAGATCCTTCAATCTTGGCATATGGGGATGACATTCTAATCAAGTGAGCTACTTGTTGAGGGTTACTTTCTTCTTATAAATGATAAATTTCATGGTGTCTATTGGGCTGATATGCACTTTCTTTTATGATGATAATTCAAAAGATGGGCACCATGTAAACATTTAATATGTGATGCCTCATTTAACACTCATCACAATATGTACACACATGGTAAGGAACTGTTTTAAAAATGATGTCATTGAGATTTAGAAAAGTTTTAAATAAATTTTCCAAGAATTTAGAGATTGTATGATGGATTCAGAATTAAACCCACACTACACTCCAGAGTTCTTGATGGTAACTACTCTCCCATATTTTCTACTCATGGATAAAAAAATTGGATTAGTTGAATATAAAATTTTTTTCTTTTTTAACATTTAACATAATGACTTATTTTAAAAAAATATATATTTTATTGATTATTTTGCAGTGAGGAAGGGAGAAGGATAGAGAGTTAGAAACATTGATCAGACTGCAACCAAAGTACATGTCCTTGCCCGGAATCGAACCCGGGACCGTTGAGCCCACAGACCAACACTCTATCCACTGATCCAAACCAGTTAGGGTCATGGTCGGCAAATTGAGGCTCTTGAGCCACATGCAGCTCTTTGGCCCCTTGAGGGTGGCTCTTCCACAAAATACTAAGGCCTGGGCGAGTCTATTTTGAAGAAGTGGCATTAGAAGAAGTTTAAGTTAAAAAAATTTGGCTCTCAAAAAAAATTTCAATAGTTGTACTGTTGATGTTTGGCTTTGTTGACTAATGAGTTTGCCGACCACTGGGTTAGGGCAACATGATGACTTTTAAATTAAATTGTTCACTACTGAGAAGTGATCCATAGGAATAAGTTGATATGATTCTTAAGTCATTTCAATTCTGGATTCACTTTCTAATAAAGTTATTTTTAAAGATTCTTCTAGGTACACACATGCATACCCATGTATATTCATTCAAAACAAACTTTAAAACATTTTTATAGGTTCATTATCTTAGTCACCTATTGTAAAGCAAAGTAACAGAGACATTAAATGTGTTTTTATGTGCAAAATACTTTTATCTTTAAAAAATTCAAGGGAAACATTTTGTTGAAAAATAGCTGTTTTGGATCATGCAAATAGATGTGACCTTTGTGTGTTTTGTGCAGTGTGTGTGTGTGTGTGTGTGTGTGTGTGTGTGTGTGTGTTAAAGCTTAAGAGGGCTTGGGCAAATATTTTTGTAGTGCAATATTTTTGGAGTGTCCCTTTGGAGAACAAAACCTGTCAATCTCACTGTATAGTTTTAAATTGAAATCTGACTACGATAAAAACCACTTTATTCCCTGAATTTTTAGTTTCTGGTTCTAAGGTGAACAACTTGTGGTTGTTTCATCAAAACCTTGCCTACTTTATCAGAGGACCTTCCCTCTTTTATGTGATTTCCCTCGCACACTTTCCTTTTTGACATCAGAATTTTATTCATTTGTTTCTTTTACATTGTTTTCTTTCAGCCTATCTTTAGATCTCATGTAAGGAAAAGCAGTCTTTTGTTTTCTGATTGCCTTGTGGTTAGAATATTTTTCATCTTCAGAACAATGCAAGTTGAGAACTGACAATCCTGGAAATGACCCAGTAAATACGGTATCTGATTTAATTATTTATCATTTAGATGCCTTTAAAACGTTTTCTTCTGACTGAGTTGCTTCTTTTTTCTTTTTTTAAAATCTCCTTGAAGATAATATTTTTGCCATATACTTAAAAAATATTTTTATTGATTTCAGAGAGGAAGGGAGAGAGAGAGAAACATCAGTGATGAAAGAGAATCATTGATTTGTTGCCTCCTGCAAGCTCCAAATTGGGGATCTAGCCCACAACCAGGGTAAGTGCCCTGACAGGAAATTGAACCTTAACTTCCTGGTTCAGAGGTCATTGCTCAATGGCTGGGCTATGCTGGCAGGACTTGACATATACTTTTTCTACCAGATGTCAAGAACTTAATTTGATATATCATTAAAAAATTATTTGTTAATTTTGGGTGAATAACCATGTAATTTAAAAAGTTTTATTGTTAACATATATTTTTGAGAATATGGAAATATCAAATGTTTTTAAAATGAAATCCTAAAAATGATGCTTTTTAGAGTTATAAATATTCTCTATATATCTTGCTATCAAGACCTTTCTGTGCATTAAAGCTCACCCAAACTTGAGCAAGCCCTGGACAAGAATATGTATAATAGACAGAAATTGGTTCACTATAGTGAATTTGAATTTCATATAAATCCCAAAATAATATCATTGGTGAGTTGGGAACATAAAACCAGAGGATGTGATGGAGAGTAAAATGGGAAGTACTTTAGATGGTCAATGAAGAAGGTGCCAGATAAAATACAGCATTCCCAATTAAAGTTGAATTTCAGATAATTGATAAATTTTAAAAAGTATAAGTAGATATCAAACTTTTCACAGGGCATACTAAATTTTTATACTGAAATTTTTTGTTGTTTATCTGAAATTCAAATTTACTGGGGAGATCTGTACTTTTGTGTTTTTTTTTAATCCTTACCCAAAGATATTTTCCCATTGATTTTTAGAGAAAGTGGAAGAGAGACAGAGAGAAATATTGAAGGGAGAGAAACAGATTGATTGGTTGCCTCCTGCATGAGGAGCCTGAAACTAAGGAGGAGCCTGAAACCAAGGTACGTGCCCATGACAGGAATCAAACCCCAAGTCAACGCGCTATCCACTTAGTTAAACTGGCAAGGGTGAGACCTGTACTTTTTCTAAGTCTGGCAATTCTATAAGAAAGATCTCTATGAGGAAGTGATGTTTGATCTGATAGTTGGATGATGAGAGAGAGCCAACTATTAAAAGATGAACAGAGAAAGAATTCCAGGCACAGAGAACAGGTGGGCAAATAATGGAGGCAGAAAGAACTTAGTTTATTTAAGGAAGACGACGTTTATTGAAGTTAGGTAACTGGCATGGGGTTAGGGGAATGTAGCATGAGATAAAGTTAGACAACTAAGTGAGAGCTAGATTAAGTCAGACTTTCTAAACCAGGGAAAGTTTAGATTTTATTCAAAGTGCTATAATTAGCCATTTGGTCTTGTGTGGGTGTGATTGGGTTGTGTATGTGTGTATGAAGGATTGGGATTATGTGCATGGTATAATATTATTTATGGTATAAAAATGTACTATAAAGAATAAATTGTAGGGCATCCAGTGTGGAAGCAGAAAGAATAATTAAGAGGTTATCATAATGATCCAGGCAGGAAAGGATGGTGGCTGGAGCTTGAGTGCTAAAGTGAAGATAGGTAGAAATGAACTCAGTATATATTGTGGATAGATCCCACAGAACTTGCTAATAGACATGTTGTTAGAAGTAAGGGAAAGAGAGAATTTCGTATAACTCTTACTTAGTATGAAAGCCCATGGTTCAATGTCTGGCTCTTATAAGCACTTAATAAATGTCAGCTTTATTAGACTTTTTGTATAATGGAAATTAAACTTATTTGTGCTAAAATCCACAATAGGAATGTCATGACTCTTTAAGATGTTTTGGCAATTTTAGGCTAAGAGAAAAAAATCAGAATTTTTTTGTTTTTAGAATTCTTTGTGTAACCTCATTTTATAGTCTCACATTTCTAAAGCTTTAAGGAAAATTCATAAAGTAATGTATTTTAATGGCACAACAACATTATTTACTCTGTCTTTCTGAGCAGTGATTCTGTCATGGAACAATAACATTAGACTCTGTTGTGAGATGCATGTATAGCTTGAAAACTACATTCAGTACATAAGTTTATTTCTGAAAATGAAACCTATTGTTTTAATGACACAAATTAAAAAAGTAAAATTCAACAGAATCTTAGTTGGTGTTGTTATAGAGACATCAGTGATTCTCAGTTGGGGCACTTGCTTCCAAGAGAGATCATTGTCACAATCTCTGGAGATGGGGATGAAAATATTTCATCAGCTCTGCTCTAGGGGCCCTCAAGGCATTCCTTTTTCTTTATACCTCAAAATAGAGAAGCTCTGGCCTGGTCAAGGACAAAATGGAGTTATCAAGGTCACATTAGGGGTCTTCAATGCAAAAGGGTAAAATACAGTGGAGTTAAAATACTAACATTTGTATGATTTATTCTGTGGCTTTTCTTCTCTCTCATGCTCTTAGCATTTGGGGAGCCTACAGGTTCCTCTTGCTTGGGATGATCAAAGTGAAGTCTTAGGAGGAAGGGTAGCTTCTCTTTTTGTCCTTCCTTCCTTTCTTCCTTCCTTCCTTCCTTCCTTCCTTCCTTCCTTCCTTCCTTCCTTCCTCCCTCCCTTCCTTCCTTCCTTCCTTTCTTCCTCCCTCCCTCCCTTCCTTCCTTCCTTCCTTCCTTCCTTCCTTCCTTCCTTCCTTCCTTCCTTCCTTTCACATTAGAGTGGAAAGATCCTGACAGCTAAGAACTACCAGATGTATGTTTAATCTACATCTTATTCTAAACTAGAGGCCTGGTGCACGAAATTTGTGCACTGGGGATGAAGGGGTGTCCCTCAGCCCAGCCTGCACCCTCTCCAATCTGGGATATCCTTCTTATATCTGGGACTGCTGACTTCCAACTGCTCGCCTGCCTGCCTGACCGATTGCCCCTAACTGCTTCTGCCTATCAGCCTGATCACCCCCTAACTACTCCCCTGCCATCCAAATTGCCCCAACTGCCCTCCCCTGCCAGCCAAATTATCCCTAACTGCCCTCTCCTGCTGACCTGGTCACCTCTTTCTGTCCTCCCCTGCTGGCCCAGTTGCCCTCAACTACCCTCCCTTGCTGGCCTGATGGCCCACAACTGCCCTCCCCTGCTGGCCATCCTGTGACTACATGGGAGCAGACATCTTTGACCATATTGGGGAGGCCATTTTGTGTGAAGGCATGAGGTCAATTTACATATTACCTCTTTATTATATAAGATGTGCCAGACCAGTGGTGGGCAAACTCATTAGTCAACAGAGCCAAATATCAACAGTACAACAATTGAAATTACTTTTGAGAGCAAAATTTTTTTAAACTTAAGCTATATAGTATGTTATTAACTTAATTAGGGTACTCCTAAGCTGGCCTTTGCTTAAAACTCAATGGCCCAAAGAGCCGCATGTGGCTCGTGAGTTGCAGTTTGCTGACCACTGTGTCAGGCGGATATTTGAAATCCACAATGCTCAGCTTAGTTCAACAAAGAAAAGAAGCTGATAGTAATTTGGAGTTGAAATCTTAGCTAATAAGACCATCATTTACCTAGAAAGTTCATGAGCAGTTTGTAAAGTAAACTTTATGATTTAGAACAGTATTGATTTTGAGTTCCAGATTTGCCATATATAACTAGGGCATTGAAAAAATTTCCTAAGCTTCCTGAACCTTAGTTGTTCATTTGTGAAATGAGAATAAAAGTGAGCATCCTGAGGACTACTGAGATAATTCAATGAGAAAATGACTGTGATAGCTCTTAGCACAGCTGTGCCTACTTCGGAATGGGCTCTTAATAAATTGTCGCTATTATGATTATAATTTAACTGAGTTCCTGGTTACCAGTAAAATTCTTCCTGGGAGTCATAAAGATATGAGACTTTCAGAAACTAATTAGAAGCAATAAGTAATTTTAGAAATAACATATAAGATCTTACAGAGAACACATACATAGAAAAAAGAAATAGGAGACCTCAATCCAAAAATGTATCTTGGGGAGCCTTTCTTTTGGATCAACTCTTCTGGTTTCATTTCATGATGGATGGAGGGAGTATTAGGAAAACAACATTAGGATCAGGCATTTGAACAACATATCTGGTTTTATGTAAACATTTCATGATCTTAAGAATAAGCATAAAATTATCCTAGGGGACACTTTATTACTTTAAAATAGGAAATTAAAATGTACATTTGAGACCTGGATGGCATTATTCAGTGGTTAGAGTTTTGGTCCACACACTGAAGGGTTGCAGGTTTGATTCCCCGTCAAAGATATGTACCTCAGTTGCAGGTTCCATCCCTGCTTCAGTTGGGCAGATGCAGGAGGCAACTAGGCAACCAATCCATGTGTCACTCTCACATCCATGTTATCTCTCTCTCTGACTCTTTTTCCTTTTCTCCCTCCCTTCCACTCTATCCAAAATCAATGTAAAGATAGCACATGGTGAGGATTAACAACAACAACAAAAAGTATATTTGAATGTACATACGAATACACAGACACTATACTCAAAAATATACTTGAATTGCTTTTATTTTAAGGACCTGGAGAGTGTTAGAAGAAATCATTTAAGTAATGCTTAGTACACTTTGCAGATGGATGGCTCTTTGGATATTGTAGCAGAATCTATTTAATGGCTAGTAAAAGTTGTTTCACTTCTATTAGCAAGACATAGAGCTGCACAGCTACCCTGTGTTTTTAGCTTCCCTTTCAGCCTGTGGTTAGGATGGTCATATAACCATGCTGTCCCCAATAGGATACGAGTAGAAATAAGGCGTGATACTTCCAAGCCTGGCCAAAAAACCTTTTTTGTGTGGTCCTCCATGGGCTTTCCCATTGAACCACTCGGGAGGGCAACATCCAGAGTGATTATGGAAGCCATATGCTGAGGATTGCAGTACTTCTGAAAGCCAGGTCTCTGAATGATTGGATAGAAAAGACCTACCGCCTTCCTGATCCTTGCCAACATGTCACACCTATACTTGAGAAAACAAAGAACAGTGACAAAAGTCCCACTGTGTTTGAATCATTATACTCTGAATTTACTTTTTTTTTTTTTTTTTTTTTTTTCACTTTGGCCTCTGTAGACCTTTGGTCAAAACAGGGTTTCAAATTCATTCTTTGAAGTTCACTATCTGATTCAAATATATAACAAAGAGAGAAAATATATTTAAAACATTATATTGACACAGAACATGTAATTTTGTTTCATTCTTTTTAACAATGGCAAAATATTTCGTTCTGTGAATAGAAGTAATCCATGTAACTGGTCTCTGTTGCAATGTTTGAATCTGTGTTTTTTCCTATTCAACATTATGTCTCATGTGTGAGAATATTTGTAGAATAAATGCTTGACATGGATGTGCAAAAACAACAATACAATGACAAAAAGACATACCTTGAAATAAAGCAGGCAAAAATGAAAAAAGAAGAATGGGTAAATGTGAGAAGAACCAACTAAGAATCTTAGAAATAAAAAATGTAATTATTGAAATGAAAACTCAACAAAGAGAACAAAGTCTACATTGGTCTTAATTGACAAGAGAATAAATGAGTTGGAACATAACTGATCAGTATAAGGAATTCAACTGGAATGCATTACAGACAAACAATGGGTTAAAAACATATAAAAATCAGTTTAAGAGAAAGATTGGCTTCGACATACATCTAATGAGAATTTCAGAAGAAATAGGGTAGACAGTGGGGAAGCATAATTAGAAAAAAAATATGGCAGAAAATTATTAAGATTTAAAGAAATACACAAATCTCTATTAAAAAGTGCACTATGAATACTTAATAGGATAATAAGAATAAGCCCATACTTGGAAACACCGTGATGAAACTGTAGAACATCAAATACACAAAGAAAACCTAAAGAATTATCAAAGAAAAACAACAGTTTACTTACAAAGGAACAACAGTTAGATCACTAGCGGATTTCTCATCAGTCACAACAGATTGTCAGATGACAATAGACTATCTCTAAAGAACTGAGAAGCAAAACAGGCTATTCAATGAATTTACCAGATTACCTTGATTCTTTCTCTTGTTGCTGATTTTCAAATTGATAACAATAAAGAAAACCAAGTAGGCCTTGCACAAATGTCTAGGAAGGTGCTCATAGAAATGTTTTGGACTAGCTGTTTAGAATAAAAATAATGTCAGTTTAAACATCCTCTAGGGACACCTCGATCGGGAAGGCTTGTCTGAAGACTACAGCGACAAATGGCAAACAGGCACACTGGGAACAAACTGACTAGTACATGTGAGCCTCTATTTACTTGCCTAGCTTAGTCATTCTTTCTAATGTTTTGAGGTCTCAGAGAGCCATGTGAGTCAATAAACCACATGTAACCAGAAGGTTCTGGTTACAGGCTATTGTGTGTGTGTGTGTGTGTGTGTGTGTGTGTGTGTGTGTTTCACAATATGAAAACAAAAGACTAAAGGACAGGACCTTAAAGATAGAGAGAGAAAAATAGAGAATGAGAAAAAATTTCTTCACTTTATCTAGATACTGAAATGTCCCTTATCCGTCAACTTTATTCAACTTCAAAAATGCTTTGTTAACATATAAAATGTACTTATTTTGTTGGATGGCTATTCCAGTTATTTATTACTGTGTAATAAACCACACCAAAACACAGTGGTTTGAACAATGCTATTGATTTTGCTTACAAATATGCAACTTGGACAGAGCTTAGCAGTTTGGCTGTGGCTGGTGTATCCACTTCCAAGATGCTCATTCTATGGCTAATACACTGATGCTGTTAGCTGGTAGCTGATCTGGGGAACAAGGCTGGTGGCTTTTTTTTTTTTTTTCATTTGGATCTCTTCCTTGGGATGTGGTCTCTGGGTTCTAAGAATAAATGTTCCAAGACACAGGAAATAGAACTATTAGTGTATTAAGATTGAGGCCCAGAAGCTGTCAGCATTACTTCCATAATCTATTGATCAAAGTAGATCAAGAGCCCACCCACACTCAAGGGCGTGGACCATAGACCCCACCTTCCTATGGGAAGAGTGTCAAAGTACTTGTGGACATCTTTAATCAGCCACATGACAAAGTCCAGTCTTATTCCTGTCATGGTTAAGCATGATGAGAGTCTTGGGGCCAAATACTGTTGGAAGGGAAAGTCATACTAAGGAATAGATGGGTGAGAATCAATCCAGATACAGTAGGCTTTTGCATCTATAAATGACTTTTGCTGCATTTGATCAGCACTATCCTCCCGGAGGAATGCTACTAGTTTTGCTGTTGCAGGGATATAGGGACAGAGGTAAGGGGTAGGAGAGATTCCTCTCAGGTCAGTTTCAGTGAACTTTTCATTCTAGAACTTGCTACTTTTTCTGGTGTTTTTATGCTTTCATTTTTGCTAACTCCAGATTCTATTGTTTCCTCTTATTTGTTGCTTGCTCTTTGCTCATTTCATTATCAGACTGATAATCCCCCTATTTATTTAGTTAATACAACCAACTCTATCCTTTCCTCTTTTAAAAAAATCTTACCTCATATCTTTTTTTTTTTGTAATTTAAATAAAATTGCAGGTGTGAAAATATTTGGCTACCTAATTTGACGCTCAAAAAACACATTGAAAGACAAATGATTGATTTAAAATGCTTTATCATAAGAAAACAATCACAACAGCAACCATAACAAACAAATGAAAATATCTTAGCATTGTGAGTCAAAAAAGCATTTCTTGTTAGAATCATTTATTTTACGAGGCCACCTGATACTACCGTATACCAAATACATTACACATACTTTCAATTGTTTATTTGCATCTTGGAGAACCTTATCAGTTTTAATGCCTTAAAGAGTTTTTTTGTTATTTGCATCAGAGCTCTTGCCCATTTGGAGATCTAAAATTATTCTAAACATAAAATTAGGCTGATCTTAAATTAGTCTAAACATTAAAAAACACACGCCATACTTTAAAACATTGAATAATTATATTAAAGCTTTTTATTGATGATACATTAACTTTTGAATACTTTGGTCTTAATTTATCAAAATGACTTCATGATTAATTTCCAAAGAAGATAAAAGTAATTTTCTTCCTGTCTCCATTTTCCTCCCATTTTTTCTTACATAACAAATAACACAATAGCAAAAATGATAAAATAACAAGGTTATTTCACAGTGTTACTTGCTCAAGTGAGGTTCTAGAAGGACCTGTTCCTAGCTTCTATCTACGAAGTTCAAAGTGGAAACCCTTAGATTAGAATCTCACAATAGAGCCAAGGTTCCTATTAGCTAAAAACACACATATTATCTTTTGCTGAACAGCAAGCTTATTTTCTGGCAGCACATGAGACTACATTCACTGGCTGAGCAGGGGAACAGCTATCCCTGTTGAAGTCTATTCCACAGGCCAAATACTGAGACTGGACAGAGGTGTTAATTAGACTTAGCACTGAGCACTTGCTATGCAACTTAATGTGACAGGCAAAGTTCAACACTCTCTTTGACTAAATAAAACTATTAAGTTGAAATATAGCAAAAAATGTATGTCTTAAGCCATGTAGTTTTTAAAATATAATAAGCAGGTTATTTTTGCAAATATATAGAAGTTGTGATTGGTGACAGAATCACTCATTCATTCATTTATTAAATATCTACTTGAAGCAGTTTTGGGAACTCTGATGAGGATCGATAAGGAGTACCTCCTCTCTTGACCAAGATTTAAGCAAATTAATTCAACAAACAGTCAAATATTTACTGAATGTCTACTATGACCTAGGCACTGTTCTAGAAACTGGGATATAATTATACAGAATTTTTGGACTGGAACCTGGATTCTTTGTCCACCGGAGTTGAAGAATGAATCCACAGACAGAAAGTAGTATAGCAAAGGTGGAGATTTATTGAATAACAAGTACAGACTCCCACGTGGGGAGAGGGAAAAGGTCCCACTGAGTTCTTTTTTCCTATGGCTTATAAAGGCTGCAGATCCTGGTGCCTTGATATTCCCTCTGATTGGTCACTATTCTCTTAGACTGGTTACTATAGTAACTCATGAGCTCAAAGGTCAAACCTCAAGTGGGTTTGTGAGGTTCTCCCCCCTCCTTCCTTATTGTTTTTCTATTCCTTTGGGCTTTCTTCTCCTCCTTCTGGATGAAGTTGCTTCCTTCTCTTTATTTTGTAAATATAGACCCTTTGCTGTTCCCAGCTCCCTCATTCTATGGAAATATACCTTCTTCTGCTCTGTGGGCCCTGTGTTTCTTCCTTGGTCCCCTTAATTTCTAAAATTTCCTAAAACCTGTCTTTTTCACTGCCCAAAATTCTTGTTTTGTTATGCCCAGATTACACAATCCCCAAGGACCACCAGGGAGCCGAGTCGGATGCAATAGCAGAAAGCCTGTATTCCATGCTAGCATGGGCTCTGTCCCACTTACACCGGCGGCAGCGGAGTGACAGAAGAGCATGAGCTTCAACAGATCAAAGGGTTTTATAGGGGTGGTGGTGTCACTGCTTTGGCTGACCCTGATTGGTTGGGTGAGGGTTAGGGTCCAGTTACACAAAATGGAGGATCAGTAGTTCTGCCCTGCCCTCTCATTGTAAGGAGTTACTCCTGCCCTGCCCTTTCAGTTTCATAATCATTGAACAAAGCAGACAAATTCCTGGACATGTGGTAGATATATCCTATTAAAATAGATTGAATACAAAGAGTGATTTTTATGAATAATAAAATTGGAAGAAACAGTTTAGTGTGAAGTTGAAGTTGCCTGTAAATCTAATCCTGGGATTAGTCAGATTTTCCCATCCAACATTCCCAAGTCATGTTAGACTAAGACAGACCATGTGGGGGCAGGTCTGTGCCAACAGCTAGCTCCCTACAGGAAAGCATGGGGAGAATGCCCAATTATTCTCCAGTTCATTCATCTGGTAGTTTATTTTATCTCCCCTGTGGTGACGTGAGTCAAGGAGAGAAACCAGATGAGTTTTAGGGAGTGTTAAACGTATAGGGCAACCATATTTGTACTCTTCTACATCTAGAAGTTGGAGATTGTGTTCTTAATTGCTCAGGAGATACTGTGAGAACTCCAAGGCCAGAGAAAACAAGGGGGAGAAAGCTTTCTTTCCAGGGAATCACATAGACAATAGCAATATTCAACAAAACATCTCATGTTCAGGTCAGATCAAATCTACAGTGCTTACTAAGTCACTGTGGTCAGGAAGGTATTGTGCTGGGCATCAACAGGGGTAATAAGAAATACCACAAGGACACACTCGAGCTCTCAAGGAGCCTTCCTCTACTAGGAGGACGGAGAGATGTTTACTAATGACAAAACTGCATTAGAATTTGAATAAAGTCGAAACCAGTTTGGCTCAGTGGATAGAGCGTCGGTCTGCGGACTGAAGGGTCTCGGGTTCAATTCCAGTCAAGGGCATGTACATTGGTTGCAGGCACATCCCCAGTATGGGGTGTGCAGGAGGCAGCTGGTCGATGATTCTCTTTCATCGATGTTTCTAACTATATCTATCCTTCTCCCTTCCTCTCTGTGAAAAAATCAATAAAATATATTAAAAAATAAAATAAAATAGAATTTGAATAAAGTATTATACTTCTGGAAAGTATGTTGACAATAAGAATCGTGAATGCCTCCTTCAGGAATGCATTTGACCTTGGCCTGGAAGCTTCAGATCAAATGTTATCTTTTCCCTGGAGCCTGGTTTAATTCCCACAGCAGGAATCAATCTCTCTTCTAAATTTCCATGGAAACCTATCTCATTATTATGTTTTATTTATTTTTTTTAATTCTTTTACCCTTTCTACTAGGTAATCGTCATGAATCTATTACTTCTCCTTTATGCCATAAGTTCATTGAAGCCAGAAATATGTCTCTCACACATAGAAAGTATTTGGGAAATGTTTCTCAAGCGAATACACAGTAAACTTGTAATGGAGACAATCTATTGAAATGGTTACTAATATCTCCCTCCCAACATTTTTTTCCTAATGGAAATTGGGGTGGTGACATCATGTTGTGTCTGATCATGGCCACATTAGAAGAGGTTATTCCAATCAATGGTTTATCTGCTAATCCATGCATTTGAATGTTCACACACGTATTCTGGTTGTCTGTTTTCCGGGTTACTATCGCTTGTAACCCTTCAGATAGGATAGAGAGAACTTCTATTGGAATAAATATATAGGCCTTGATCCAGAGGGAGACAAAAACTGTTTTTGCAGCTGCCTTCTATGAACAATTTGGGAATATGCTTTTTCAACTCCTGCTATTTTATTTGTGTCTATTTCTGAGATTTTATGGGCTGTGTATAATTTGAATAGCCAAATATAATAAGAAACAGATTATAATAGTGCAACTAAATTTTTTTTTTTGGAGAAATATTGTCTGTAGCTGTTCCCTCAAAATTCTCAAGTCTAAATCCATTAATTTAACTGTGAAAGATTTGCTGTAGTGTTTACTCAGCGGCCCATAATAACAGACAAACAATATACGAATAGCACTCGAGTCCCAAAGGATACTAAGTTTACAAGCTCTTGATGTAAGACTGAAGGCCTGGCAAGACCAATACCCAATTCTGGCAAGTGGGGAAATGCTGAAAACCCCATTTCCACCCCAGCTGTCTTACTAATCTGGCCATCTTTGTAAGCGTGGCTCCAGTCTGAGCTGGCAAAACTTCTCTGGGTTTCACTTTACTTTAGAAGTCCAATGTTTCAGTTGTGTGGTTTGGCTCCTGTTAAACTGCATTGAGAGCTCTGCATGAAACTCTTGATGTTTGAGGCGATGTGAATCAAAATCTGATGAAAAGGCGTATTTACAGTACTTAGCTGATTTCTTTTCAAGTTCCCCAGCCCCTATGGTCACTGTCATTCCTCCTGCTCTGGGTGTAGTCTTCTATTCTTGTTTTTATTCACCACTCTGGAGTTATTGTTTAAGAGATTTTTAATTGATGATATATGTGCAGCCTCTTCTAAAGATGCCTTAGTTAGGGACTCTATGTCCTCATGGCATGGCACTTCAATACCACTTTCCAATGCAAAGTGAACATTTCCCAGGATAGCCTGGCATCCTGGACGACTCTGTGGGACGCAGGAAAACTCACTAGTGTGGAAGTGATCAACTGGAGAGTAAACTTAGGAGGCCTGTGGTTTGATTCAGTGAAGCTGCTCCAAATAACAAATACAAGGAAAGGCACAACAGGGTTCTCAGGCTTCTAAAAAATGCTCAGGTCTTCCTGGCGTTCATGACATTACTCAGTGTGAATCGTGTGCCTGTAGTTTGCTGTGCTCTGGAGCAGTGGGTCTCGATCATGGGACATTTGCAATGTCTGGAAACATTTTGGGTTGTCACAACCAGTGGGATCATCTCAGTGTATCCCAAAGTGTGGTACGCGTACCCCCAAGGGTACGGGAAGAGTTTGGTGGGGGTACGCGTTGCACCGGAGTTTGGTGGGGATATGCACTGCACCGTGCTTAGCTGCGCCTAATTCTACATTCTCATGAGTACGAGGGGTACTCAGCATTATGAAAATTATAGAAGGGGTACACATATGTCAAAAGTTTGGGAAATTTCTAGATGAAAGTGTATCTAGGGGGTAAAGGCCTGAGATGTTGCTAACCATTCTATAGTGCACAGAACAGCAACCTTCATGCCAGCTGTCATATTCCCAAAAGATTTATCTGACCCCAAATGTCACCATTGCCTTGTGGAGTAAGCCTGGCCTAGAGATAATAAATAATCCTAATTCTTGTTCTTATTTTTTTAAAAAAATATATTTTATTGATTTTTCACAGAGAGGAAGAGAGAGGGACAGAGATTTAGAAACATCGATGAGAGAGAATCATCGATCAGCTGCCTCTTGCACACCCCTTACTGGGGATGTGCCCACAACCAAGGCACATGCCCTTGACCGGAATCCAACCTCTCAGTCTGCAGGCTGACGCTCTATCCACTGAGCCAAACCAGTTTTGGCCTAATTCTTATTCTTAATGACTTTTTGTATTATAAGAGGGAAGGAGGGAGAGAGGAGAGAGTGAAAGGTTGGTGGGAGGCAGGGAAAGATAGATATTTTGAGGTGTAGTAACTGCAGTTAAGATAGTATTTCTCTGAGAGAGAGTGAGGATGCTAGCTACTTGGGTCTGCACCTTAGTGGGGTCATAATGAGTTCAGGCTAGTCCTCAAGGTTGTAAGTTTAAAAAATTAAACTTTACCATTTTACTAAGGATGGTCAGACATTAATAAGAGCTTCTACTTTGCTACAGTAGTCAATTACTTAAGCTTGACAATTTTTAATGTAAATTTATATTGCTATGTTAATTTTGAATTAAATGCCATTTTGACTGAGAAAAACCAAGAAAATCTACCAAATGTGACAGTCACCAAGTTGAGAATCTATTTTTCAGACCTTGGCTCTCAGGGAACATATGACTTGTTGCCTGATATTCAGCTTATATTCAGCAATATTTCACACAAATTTGGGGGCATTTATAATGGGTCAGACACTGCAGGGGCTCTGTTGGATTTTAAGTGTTTATGTTTTAATGATGGAACTTCTGTAAGTTTCTGCCTACATATAGCCTGTGGCATTAATAAGTGGGTGCTAAAGGGGGTATGCAGTCTGAAGAGCTCATCCTGTTAGCTGCATGGGCTTAAAGGTTACCAGAGATGTCTCTTAAATCTTTGATCTCTTTATTCCCACTGCTATCCTCCCCTTCTCTCCCCCTCTTCCCCCCCCCCCTCCACACAGGTTTTTTTCTCTACTGCCTTACACCTACTATTAGAATTCTAGTTTCCTTTTTGGTCTTCCACCCCTATTTCTGCATCCTAGTATAAATTAACCTTCTTAAAGGTTAATTTTTGAGTCTGTCAGTTCTCTGCTCAGAATCCTTCAATTGTAGGGCACTCCCTACACAAGAAAGCCCTACTTCCAGTTAGCCAATAATTACCCAATCCTGTCCCTAATCTTTCTTTCAAGCACATATTTCCATTGTTCTCCACACACCCCTGTGCTCCAGGTAGCTGGAAACACCGCCTATTTTCATACATGTTCTACACTTTCCTGCCTTGGGTCTTTTCATTGACCTGTCCCCTGTGGAAGGTACACCCCAGGTCGCCTCTTCCTGTGTGTATGTATCCTACCCCGTTTTCAAAGGTCAGGTTGAATGCATTGTCTCTAAATCTCTTCAGCTGGAGGTTATTTACCTCCTCTGAACTCCGTCCTCTGAGCTTCTCTCTTTTTTCTCCATGATGCAAAGTATTTTTGCTCTTGTTTTACAAGTTATGTGTTATTTCTTCATGAGAAAAAAAAAACTTGTGTGAAGAGATAGCATGGGAGAGAATAATGCTTCTTAGTCTTCAGTGTACATATAGATCACTTGGGAATCTTGCTAAATGCAGTTTCTGATTCAGTAGATCTGGACTGAGGCCTGAGGTTCATTTTTTTTACAAATTTCCAGATTGATGCTGCTGCAGCTCCATGGGCCACACTGTGAGTAGCAAGGGTGAATGGGATTTGAAACAACATCTATGAACAGAAAGAACAGTCATTGTTTAAGCCTGCTGCAGTTTAGCTGCAAGTAATTAGCAGGTTCCATTATGCTAAACAAATCTAGAATTTGAATACAGTATTAGGTTACATTTTGGTCCCATCATTTCCTGGCTGTGTGGTCTTATGTAAGTCAGTTAATTTCACTAAGTTTTCACTTCATCATCTGAAAAATGAGGGTAATAACATGCTTTGTAAGCCCATGCTGTCTCTAGCTTGAGTCAGCTGCCATTAGTAATTTGCTCTCTGCTAGCTCAGCACCCCCTAAAGCCACTAGCCAGTTAGAAGTAATTCTAGATTTTGGTTTGGAGTCCCCTCTCAGTTCTTAAAAATGGCTTGTCAATAGTGCTTTGTGGTTACCATGACTAGTGTCTGAGCTGGTGGAATCTTGGGACAAGGGGCACTTGAATGAGTTTTGGACCCTAGCCTTTCTACTGGACCACTATCATGGGTGGTCATGTTTCAGATAGTCTTCTGGCCTACCACCTGGTTTTCACTGGCTCACCTGCTGGGACTCTAGCCTGACTTCTAGTTTCTGTTACTTATTTGTGGCCAATCTTTGACCTCCAGGACTGTCCCCTATTCCTGCTGGTTGGATTACCTGAAATGGACCTCTCTGCTCTGATGCTGAGGCCTTAGTGGCTTACACTCACCCACCACTCAGCCCTTTCTCAGGTGAATGTCTGTATCGGTGTTAGGTCCCAGTAGGATTGGAGAGTATTAATTCATTATTTCAACATGTACTTGAGAGTTTACTATGCACCAGAACTATATTCTTTTGAGCCTCAATTGATTTATCCATTCCCTTATTAAACTCCTTATTTCCTGCTGAGAACTTTATGATGAGGTTCATACGGATTATAGCATTATTTATGTTACAAAGTTTTAATGATTGTGAGGTTTCAAAGGGGTACTGATTGTGAAAGCTCTCTTTGGCTGTGAAGTCTATTTCTTGACTTCATGTAAGCCTAATACAGTGTTTCCCAACCTTCTCTCATGATGAGAATCACCTGGTGGAGTTGTTAAAACACAGATTCCTGAATCCCAACTAAGAAGTGCTAAACTAGAATTTTTGGGAACATATAGGTAAAATTGCATACCTAACTTAGTGCTCTTCAGAGCACTAACAACTCCACCAGGTGATTCTCATCATGAGAGAAGGTTGGGAAACACAGGCCTAATAGACTCTTTGTTACAGGTGATAAAGATTCAAAGGATGAAAACTTTCAGCCCCACATTTTAAATCTAGAAATATCAGTACAGTTAAAGTTGGCTTCGTCCATAGATGAAGCATAATTTGATGAACCTCTTTATGTATTATTATGCAGTCATGTCTTCCCAGATAAGCTGTTATAATACCTGAAGTATCCACCATTAGGGTGTCTTTTCCAGGATGTCCAATGATAGCCATCCCTGGGCATCTTGGAAAAGAAACAGGAGGTTTATTACCAGGACACATTTATCAGGCAGGTTGCTATCATTTCGAAAAGTACCAAGTAGGATCCTAAAGAGAAGGTTAGAATATGATGCAAGGAGGTCTTCATGTAAGAAAGACAGAAAAAAGGTCTTAGAGGATGAGCCTCAGCATTCTGGTTGATGGGAGCAGCAGGGGCCACCTTCAAAGCTGTGCCTGACACAGCAGATGAAGTAGGTCTGTGGTTTTGGAGGGAGGAAACAAAAACGGGGGCATCCTTTGGAAAAGTATTGTCTTAGCTCAAGTTGCCATAACAAAATTCCATGAACCAAGTAGCTTAAGCAACTGACAGTCTTATTCTTCCCGTTCTGGAGGCTGCTAGTCTGCACGATTAAGTTTGTATGGGAGCTCTCTTTCTGGTTTGTGGATGGATGTCTTCTCCCCGTGTCCTCACATGGTGCAGAGGGAAAGAGAGCATGCTCTCTGATGTCTCCTCTCTTACGTGCACTAATCCCATTATGAGGACCCTCACTTATAACCTCATCTACACTAATCGCATCAAAGGTTTTATCTCCAAATGTCATTGAAGATTAGGGCTTCCGCATCTGAATTCTGGGGAGACACAATCCCTAGTAAATCTAATCATGGGAAATGCAAACAGATTTTGTCCTGATTCCTTTTATAGTTTCTATATACTTCTAAACTTTCCTCCAAATATTGAAATACTGCTAAGCTCATGACTCAGAATCCTTTAACTCTTCTAGATTACCTCTAAGTGTGGAACTCTGAGTAGCCAACCAAACAAATCTATCCTAAATATTCAAACCCATCATGTGCCTCCAAATGTCTTGCATTGTTATGCCATTGATCACTGAGAATGATGGGACTTGTCTCACCTCTCAGAAAGGTACCATCTTCCTTCTTCACTTCACATACTTGGTGTTTCCTGGGTAGGGAAGGAATTTTGACTTAACCTGCTATTAGCATATTTAAAACATTGTTTAGAAGCTATAAAATTTAAATGTTGATAAAATTGTTCCTGTGTCAGCAGCTTCAGAAACTTTCCTCTCATTAGAAGGAATACCTTATCAGAGTCATACTGTGGCTGAGTCATAAAACTCAATGAAGCAATATTAATTCTCTATGTAGGAGGCTTCGTGTGAAGGTTGTTTAGATGTAAAAACCATGCATTTGGTAGTTATGCAAGGTTCTGTTCAGCTAAAATTCTGCCTCTTAATTTGATTTGAGGACTCTGTTAAATTTTCAGTTACAGACTTTGCATGGGTAGGTGTGATTATACAACTTAAAGCACAATAAATATACATCAGATTCACTAAGTAAGAGAATGATATAGGGTAAATTGTTTTACAAAAGGCTTCTTTAAAAAACAACAGCAGCAAAATCATCTAGGTCTTCAGATAAAAATAATTGCTTGTCTTGTATATCCATAATCTTGACAACAGAGAAATTTTCTAACCAGTGAAAATATTTATTATCAACTAGAGTCCTGGTTGCATGAAATTCATACACAGGGGAGGGTGGTCCCTCAGCCCAGCCTGCACCCTCTCCAATCTTGGACCCCTTGGGGGATGTCTGACTGCTGGTTTAAGCCCAATTCCTGCGGTATGGGGCCTAAATGGCAGTCAGACATCCGTCTCACAATCCGGGACTGCTGGCTCCTAACCGCTTGCCTGCCTGGCTGCCTGATCATCCCTAACCACTCTACCTGCTTGCCTGATCACCCCTAACCACCTGCCTACCTGCCTGGTCATCCCTAACTGCCTCTGCTTGCTGGCCTGATCTCCTTCCAACTGATCCCCTGCTGGCTTGGTCACCCCCTAACTGGTCCCCTGTCATCCTGGTTGCCCTCTAACTGCCCCCTGCCAGCCTGGTCACCCCCTAACTGTCTGGAAGGAAGTCAGATGTCCAGAAGATGTCCTGTCGACCCAGTCTAATTAGCATATTACCTTTTTATTAGTATAGATGACAACTGCTAAAACATATTAAGCATTCACTATAAGCTTCTGTACATTTTCTAGAATTCTTATATAAACTTTGCAAAGTAGTTCTTTTTTTTTTTTTTTTGTAAATATATTTTATTGATTTTTTACAAAGAGGAAGAGAGCTAGAAACGTCGATGAGAGAGAAACATCTACCAGCTGCCTCTTGTGCACCCCCTACCGGGGATGTGCCCGCAACCAATGTATATGCCCTTGGCCAGAATCGAACCTGGGACCTTTCAGTCTGCAGACTGACGACCTACCAATGAGCCAAACCGGCTTCGGCGCAAAGTACGATAGTTCTTGTTATCTGTACTTTTATATAAAGAATTACAATCAGAGATGTTATAAAAAAAAACTCTCTTACATCATAGGTACTAAGACACAGATGAAATTTGAACTACAATTTCCTCATTCAGATATCTTAATTTCTATTTGTTTCATTATTCCATACTGCCTTTGTCTATGCAAAATGGGAGAAATTGAAATAATCTTGGATAATAGTTATTTTTTAAGGCACGTGTTTCAGAGGAGAAAAATACTTTGTAGACATGTAGTTACAGACAGCTGTAGGTGAATAAGAGTGAATCTGAGAAGTGGCTAGTGACGTTTCTGAAAGCAAGCAAGGCAAATATATTAAAGAAATTCAATATTTCAATGTCTATCGTGCCCTAAAACAGTTAATTGCTTTGATTTACTTAAAAATCTTCATTGGCTTTGAGTGAAGTCAGCCTTAAAAGAAGTCACTTTGAGAATGGAAATGCTAATGGTGATAGCAGTAATAGTCAATATGTAATTAGTGCTTACTAGATGTCAGGCAGCGAGTTGGAGTCTGAACTCTTATGTTCACTTCTCACAACAATCTGGGAGGTGGATTGATCTCTCTAGGTGTAGAATGGAAAAGGGATTTGAGGCCCCAAATATTAACTCTCCAGTTTTCTCCTATGTTAGGTTACTCAGGATGGGAAAGCAGGCTAGGCTAGCACACAGTTTTAACATATGATCATGGTTTTGGCCCAAAATTCATCAACCATCTTTCTTTCTTGTTGGCTGGGTTGGATAGTGTGGAAACTAAAGCATAATTTTACCCTTCTCCCCTATAGCCTAAAGATAGCAACTCTTATGTTTGCCAACTTTCATTAGTCAAGATACATTCATTTTGTTTGCTGAGGATAGAAGTGTTGACTAAGACTAATGTACAATAAGTCCTCTAAGCTGCAGAAACAGCTAATGGCTGGAGACCTGCTATTGGGTGTATTTATGAAATGATCCTATTAGTCTGGTCATTTCTCTGAGGCAGAAAGAGTTTCTGTCTCTCAGATAACTGTCTAAAGAACTAGATGTTTGTGTATGCATATCAAGTGGTGAGACAATTTACCCTTCTGTTGGCTCTCTCACTGATGGCTGGAGAAGTTGGTTTACACGGATTCCATATTGATTTTCCTTAAGTATTTTGGGTTCTTTGTTGATGATATTGTTAATATTCCCATTAAATGGAAATTTGTCTTGACAGGTGAATACAATGTTATTGCCATTGAGCTATTTATGGTCTTTCAAGATTGTCTTTTTTGAGCTTTTTCAGAAATGTTGAATTTTTAGCAAAGTTAAAGGATTCCTAGCTACCCATACTACTTGACTGTTCAAAATAATTCAAGACAGTTCAAGTACATTGAGGGAAGAGAGGAGGCTGTTATATTCCTTGATAAGTTGATGATTGTCTACATAATATTAAAGCTTCTATTAGTGCTATTCCATTAGTTTAGGCAGTACACATACCCTATCTATTCTTTAAAAAAAATTTTTTTTATTGACTTCAGAGAGGAAGGTCGGGTGAGACAGAGACAGAAACAACAATGATGAAAGAGAATCATTGATTGGCTGCCTCCTTCATGCCCTCCATTGGGGATAGAAACCTTGACCAGAATTGAACCTGGGACGCTTCAGTCCTCAGGCTGATGCTCTATCCACTGAGCTAAACCAGCCATGGCCTATCTATTTTTTTTTTTTTTAAAGTTTACCATACATTTTCTCTAGGACTTTTTCAGAATTTTTTATTCTCACCGATTCCTGACCATTTCTACCCTCATAGCACCTGATTTAACTATTATGTTCTCAAGGACTCTGTATAGAGAGGATTTATTTTTCTTTTATTGCTTTATGTCTGAGCCTTGTATCCTCAGTGAAGGATAATAAATACTCCTTGGAAACAGCATTTTTACTTTAATACCTCACCATGAATAGCATGGTACAAAGCATAAAATACACTCTCAGTAAATACTTGCTGAATTGATTCATTCATTTGGGCACAGAGCCAAACATTTAGTCACACATGAGATTTATGACAATAAAACACCTCTTTAAAATTTTAATTTTATTGAAGGAATCTTGGAGGACAGGTATTAAAAGAATAAGGCCTCAGTTAATTTGGATTTTTGAGAGATAGAAGGCTTTGGTAACCCTGGATAATCTACTAAAAACATTTGTTAAACATTTAAAAAACATATTTGCTTTTCCAACTTAACAATTGTAATAATATGTAGATCTATTTTTTGATCATTGATTTTTTCCCCTTAGAATTCAGTTAGTCAAAAGCCCATGAGAATACTGAGGTTTTATAGAAATTAAATTCAGCTACATATCCACACTAATAAAAGGGTAATATGCTAATTAGAACAGATGTCTTCAGGACATCCTTCTGGACAAAGCCACAGTAGCTGGGCTGAGGCAGAGGTAGTTAGGGGCAGTCAGGCCGGCAGGGGAGAGCAGTTAGGGGTGATCAGGCAGGCAGGTAAAGTGGTTAGGGGTGATCAGGCAGGCAGGCATGTGAGTGATTAGGAACCAGCAATCCCAGATTGTGAGAGGGATGTCCGACTGCTGATTTAGGCCCCATCCTGCAGGAATTGGGCCCAAACCGGCAATTGGACATCCCACAAGGGGTCCCAGATTGGAGAGGGTGCAGGCTGGACTGAGGGACCTCCCAACCCTGTGCATTAATTTTGTAATATATATATTAATGTGTGATATATATCAATAGTTATATATCACATATTAAACGTATGTAAATCACTATTAAAAAAATCGCCAATGTATCCTTCAGTGCTTTATACTAAGAGACTGAGAAAAGTTTTCATTCATCATTTAACAAATATTTATTGAGCATCTACTCTGAGCTGGCCTTTGCCATCTTTTCTGAGTCTTGTATTTTTGTAGAGGAAAACAAACCATAAATAATAAGCATAATAAATAAGTAAGTACATAAGTATAATCTTACATCAGAAGGTGATAATAATTTTAAAAAGACAGAAAAAGAAATATAAAATAATATTTTTACCTCAAGGGGTAAGGTACAATGCTAAATCAGTAGTTGGGTGCAGAAAATATTTGGCTATAGTTTCAGGATATAGGCAAATATATATTCATTTATCCATTAACTTAATCAATATTTATTGACCACCTACTATATTTACTAAATAACTGTCTCAGGAATTAGGAAAAAGGGACTAAGGCCCTGGGTTGTGTGGACCTTGCATTTTAATGTGGGAGATAGATTTAAACCCAAAGGTACAGTATAGACTTACTCTTTGTGTTACATGCTGTAAGAAGGAATAAGTAGAGGAAAACATTTTATACTGGGGTTTGATAAAGCCAAGCTTGGGCTTGTAGAACGTAGAATGTGGAGGAGAACTAGAGGGGTAATCTCACAGAGCACTATAGACATAGACATGAAAAAATGAAGGAGAATTCAGAAGGGTTGCTTGTTTGCATTTGTGAAAGATTTGAATAATAACTTAATTTGCAGTTTATTCATTCATTGCAGGGAGAAGTCTGCCCATTTGGCTCTTCACTTTGTCTCCTTCCACCCAGAATTCCTTCGCTGTGAGGCGTGGCGTATGCTTCTCCCTATGGCCTGGAGGTCAGCCCCAAGGGAGAGCGAACCATATGGCATCCTCCAGCTTCAGTGAAGGGGAGCCTGTCTGATGCTGAGGCAGGTGAGGGCTGGGATGCCAGTGCTGGGACTCAATCCCTGCCACTTTGGGCTGAATCCTTGACTCCTCTGAACTGTAGTCTTCTCTTTAGAAAATGGGGCAGTAACACTGCCCAGTGATTAGATAAAGACTGTTTTCTACTGTATTCCCAGAAGTTATCATAGTGTCTGGTATACAGCAGGTGCTTAACAAATAGCCCTCAAGTTAATAAGTATATCTGTGAAGCCCAGCTGGTGTGGCTTAGTAGGTGAGCATTGACCTATGAATCAAGAGGTCATGGTTTGCTTCCCTGTCAGGGCACATGCCTGGGATGTGGGCTCAAGCCGCAGTGCGGGGCTTGCAGGAGGCAGCCGTTCAGTGATTCTCTCTCATCATTGATGTTTCTATCTCTCCCTTTCCCTTCTTCTCTGAAATCAATAAAAACATATTTAAAAAATAAATATATTTGTGAAGAGTGATGAGGAGAGCAGTCGGTTTTATATTTTACCCCCAAATGCAATGAGCTCGGCGCCTTCCTGTCCTTAAAAGCAACCATGCTGAGAAATGGTGGCTCTGTCTGATGCTTTGTCTGGCTTTGTCTTGGCCTTTGGTGAGGTCTCATAAAAAAAGGCAAAGAACTGTTTGCTTTTCTTTCCACTGGAAGTCTACTAGATGAACTTGAAAAAAAATCTAAGTCCTTGGTCTCTTAGGATCTTATAAAGAATCCAAGTGGCTTAACAGATGTGAAAAGCTCTGGAAAATTTTAGGCACTTAAGTCAGATGGTATGTCTTGACTTTCTTTCTCAACACCTTCCTCTGACTGTATCTGCCTCATGTACCACGACGGCCTCGCCTTCCTAGCCAGTGAAATCTAGGCCCAAAGCCCCCTTCTATCTCAACTCTTACTAAAACCAAGGAGGTTTTGTGTTTAAACATTTATTTTTAAAATGTCAAACAGTTTTTGCTGGCCCACTTGAGATTTGTAAACGATATAGAAAAGTGTGGCTGGCTATGCTCGATCCTGTTTTTGCTTATATAATTCATAAGGGACATCCTGTTGCAGTTTGGCATAGTTTTGTATTATTGTCAGCCACTATTTATATAGCACTTTGCAGTGGAAAAGTACTTCCCAACAATTATTACGGAAGCCTCTGTTATCAGTGACAAATAGTTCCAGGTCATACAGATCTATCTGCTTTATTTTTTCAGGTAGAACACGAGAGTTTCCCAATACTTTCTAAAAGGCATATTCAGTACAATAACTTTTTTTTTTTTAAATGATCATGGGATTTTCAAAACTTGGTTCTTTTAGATACATTTTGGTATTGGACACAGAAATGATATGGAGGTAATATTAGAAGATTTGATCAACTCTAGATAGGAAAATGGTGGAAGCTCTTTTAAAGAAATATCTGGTAGACTCTGGAAGTTCCTAGAATAGTTTAGGGCAGGGGTCTTCAAACTACGGCCCGCGGGCCACATGCAGCCCCCAGGGGAGTCTGATCCTGCCCGCCAGGTTTTTTGGGCAGTGAGCGCAGCCAAGGTGTTACAGTAGGAATTAGTAGTTCATATAGTCTGGCCCTCCAGCTCTCTGAGGGACCGTGATCTGGCCCCCACTTTAAAAAGTTTGAGGACCCCTGGAGGGTAATTGTTTCCCAAAGCAGCCCATGGTGGTTCATCAGAATAGCATAGGATTTAAGCTTCTGAGTCAGAAAAACCTGAGGTAAAATCTTATTCTAGTCAGTTTTTTGATGGGCCAAGTAAGAAGGAAGCAGTCAAATTACTGACATTGGACTTCACACTGTGACTTTAGGAGGTTAACCTACTTAAAGGCTCCTGAACCTGCATTTCCTCAGCTTTAAAAGAGGGACAGTGAAGAGTGATCCTGATGGGAATTAAATTAAGTCCAGGACAGTGCCTGCCTGGTATACATAGTCCCAGTGTTTCCTCTTTTTTCTTCTCTTTTTCTTCTTTTACTGTCTGCCATCTCCCAAAGAAATAGCAATAACAAAGAGGTTATATGGTGAAGGTGGCCAAAGGTTAACAAATATTCTCCTGGCTAGAAATCTTCCCAGGCATTTTTTTCTTTTTTCCTTGAAAATCAGTACAGGAGAAGGTATCCCTAATTATAAACCATATAAACCCCATTCTTGTGGGAAGTGTAGAGTGATCAAAATTCACACAGAACTTTCTAAATGCTTGGTATGTATGGAGCATCGTGCTGGGGTCCTAGGGATGGAATGAGTAGGACTTGTCCTCCATGCTCAGAGGACAAGTAAACTGGCTAGGAATTCCCTTGTGTCAAGACTTGGGAAGGATTCCTGATAGGGCTCGTAGGGTTTTCCACAGGAAATAGTGGGATTGGAGCTGCATCTTGAGAAGCCATGTGCCCATTCCTTAGTCAACCCCCCTTCTCTCCTCACTGATCAATATTACACAGGACTTGGGCCATTTCTACCCGGAGAAAGCAGAATTGGCCTTCTCTTTTGGGTCAATGACTCAGACCTCAGGAATATGTTCATTGTTTTAATAAATACTTCAAGCACCTATAACACAGCAGTCTTGTTCTGGGCCCTGGATATGGAACTCTAAACTGGATATTGGCCCTGCCTCCCTAAGATGCTTCCACTGTGGAGGAGACAGACTATGTGGTGGGAGTTGAGGTCAGAACTTGGAAAGCTTTGTGGGCCTTGCTAAAGGGTCTGTTCTTCATTCAGTCTACCGGAGAGTATTGAGAAGAAGAATGGTTTGCTTGGGTTTTCATTTTCAAAAGGACTCTCAAAAGGGGTTGTGAAGAAGTTGGTTGACTTGAACTCATCATGAAGGTTCAAGTCTCCCTTGACCCACGAGTACCACTTCTCCCCACTCTCCCCAGCTGGACTGGGTGCATCTGCCATGAGCTCACCTTGCTGCACCTAGACTTCCCCTGATACAGTACTCACTTGGAATATTAGTGTGCCTGTTCTATGGTGTCCCTCACTAGAGTGACCGGCATTATGTCATGCTCCTCATTATATCCCCAGTGGCTATCACAGAGCTTGGAACACTGCTGGAATTCATTAAATATATATACATATACCTGTATCCCTATTTTTAATGAAAAATTTGGCACTATTGCAATGTGCAGGAGAGAGAAAACCAGGGTCTCCTGGCAACCTGCAGGGCAGTGGCAAGGATGCAGCTTCCTATTTATCTCCTGCTTTTCTCATCTGTAAACTGGGTGTTTTAAAACACACTTATAGAGATATCGAGGAGATGCAATAACAGTGTAAAATGACAGCTCACTTCGAGGTTGACTGCTGGCTGCAGGCTGCCTCAGTTTCACTGGTATGATTTGTTTCTGGACTACTGGGAATTGAGCAAGAGGGAGAAGCACAATTTGAAGGAGGCAAACTTTGTTTAAGAAAGTAGCCACTTTCCTGGGGAAACCATGTCAACAAAACAGATGTTCTTTCCTCTCACAAGCTCCTGAGTCCTCTGACCTCAGTCTTTTATAAAAGATGACAGATCTATACCAAAATAAATTCTGAAAAATTCTTCTCATGCTATATGAATGAATGAATGAATGAATGAATGAAGTGGTCTATAACCTGAGTTCTGCCACCCTCCTTGTCTGAGCTTCAGTTTCCTGATTATGTTCTGCACTGGTTTGTTTCAAGAATTTAATTAAATAATTCATGTGTGAGCACCTTCAAAATTCTAATGTGCAATAGAAGTGTCTTTTTATCATTATATATCATATCCCCTGAAGGTGCCAGCATAGAGTACAGCTAGAGGAGGTCTTTGGCTGAATGTTGAAAGGATAAATGGTGTCTATTTGAATTATTTATTGTCCTGTATCTTTGTATATAAAGAATTTTTATACCAACAGGTACCCAAGAGGTGTCGGGTCCCAACATGGTAGGTGGGGTTACTGGTTCCCCTGTGCCTCCTTTCGGCCTGTTTTTGACCTTCATTGGTTTTCACCAGTTTGGATCCTGACACTGCTCCTACTTAAGGTGGTATCTTCCCCCAGCTTCCCCATCCTACATGACAGAGCTGAGATTTCACAGTGGATATTGAAGGCTTTCAGATAGAAAAATAAAATGTTATTGTCTCTAGAATAGCTTTGTCTTCTTCCTAGTATCAATTGAGTAACCATATTGATGGATGGTGTGTGGTTGCCCTATTGTGTTTATTATCTTGTATTTATGTACTGTGAATTTCAAAGCTTGGTTGGCACAATTTCCCTACCATTATGAAGACCTTGAAGTGGTTTGTGGTCTTTTGAAAGGGCAAGATTTCCCAGAAAAAATAGTGGATAGATTCCTAGATTTGGAAAGTACTAGGCATGCATTTTTTTTTCTTTCTTTCTGGTTTTGAGTGATTCTTTTTAGTCAACTGACTGATCTGGGAAGATGGCTGTTATTCTATCCTGTGTTTTAGACTCTTCTATTTGAACTTTACCTTGCACTAGGTCATGTCTTAGGATTTATTACTTCTTTTCAAGTCAAAGAAAACAAGATCTCGCATTACGTTTATCAAGAGCATGCCTTTATTTATTTATTTTACCCCAAATGAACTAAGGGGCAGGGTAATGTTTCTTTTTAAAAATATATTCCTATAGAAAATGGAAAGTTCTACAACTTTCAATACACACAAATACTTAAGGTATCTTTATGTATTAAAGAACATAAAATTGGGAAATAAATAAAATGGAAAAATATAACAAATATGATAAAATAATAAAATAATATTATTCTTAATATGTACAGGTTATATAGAAATCAATAATAGAAGTTCTGAGATCTTAGATGGCTAAAGAACATGCACATAAAAAGCTCCTAAAAAGAAAAAAAAAAAAACATGGCCCCAGTTGGTTTGGCTTAGTAGATAAGAGCATCAGCCTGCAGACGAAAGGGTCCCTGGTTCGATTCTGGTAAGAACCACATGCCAGGTTGCAGACTTAATTCCCAGTAGGAGACATGTAGGAAGCAGCCAATCAATGATTCTCTCTCATCATTGATGTTTATATCTCTATCTCTCTCCCTTCCTCTCTGAAATAATAAAAATATGTTTTTAAAAAAAGAAGAAAAGGAATGACTAAGAGATATATGATATAATATTTGAGACAACTAATAATCAAATAAATAAAAATTAGGACAAGAATGAGGTTTCATTTTCACCTTTAAAATTAGTAAAGATTTAAAAAATGATAATATTCTAATACCAGGGAAGGAGTAAAAGATGCAATTGCTTACACTTTTTAAAAAAAATATATTTCATTGATTTTGTACAGAGAGGAAGGGAGAGAGATAGAGAGTTAGAAACATCGATGAGAGAGAGAGTCATCGATCAGCTGCCTCTTGCACACCCCCTACTGGGGATATGCCCGCAACCAAGGTACATGCCCTTGACCAGAATCGAACCCGGGACCTTTCAGTCCCCAAGCCGACGCTCTATCCATTGAGCTAAACCTTTTCGGCATGCTTACACTTTTGAAAGACAAATTGGTAATATACGCCATGTACTATATTTTTGACCAATTCCTTATTGAAGGCTCACTCCTGGCCTTATATTCTCCCTCTTCTGAAAATGTAGCCTTAGAAAATAATATTTAAAGACCACCACCACCACCAACAACAACAAAAAAAACAGGAATAAAAGAGTCACATATATAGCTATCTAAATGTTACTTGATTTTAGAGTTAGAAAAATCTGAACTAATATTATATTTAAACAAGAGGCCCATTGCATGAAAATTCATGCACTTGCTTGGGTAGGGGAGGGTGCGGGTCCCTCAGCCCAGCCTGCAGCTTCTCACAGCATGGGACCCCTTGGGGTTGTCCACCTGTCAGCTTAGGCTCACTCCAGGAGGCTAAGTCAGACACCCCTTAGCACTGCTGTGGAGGCAGGAGAGGCTCCTGCCACTGCCGCTGTGCTGGCCAGCCATGAACTGGCTTCTGGCTGAGCGGCGCTCCCCCTGTGGAAGCGCACTAACCACCAGGGGGCAGCTCCTGTGGTCTGTGTGCCCCTTGGTGGTATGTGTACATCATAATTCTTGGTCTTTCCGCCTTTAGGGTCAGTTTGCATATTACTCTTTTATTATATAGTATTATAAATAAGGAGGACTTCCAGCCAAAATGGTAACGTTGGTAACCTTATTGCTTGCCTCCTCCCACAACCACATAAAAATTACGACTACAGAATAACTATTATTCAGAACTGCCTGAAACTGAGCTGAGTAGAAGTCCTGCAATGTTGGGAAGCACAAAAGACTTGGTTGGAAAGTTGTAAGGAGGACATTTTAAGAAAACTGGTTATGAAGATGCTCAAGAAACTTACTGAGGACCACAACAGCATAATAAAGAACCAGTTAGAAATGAAGGCTACACTAACTAAAATAAAGAATAACATACAGGGAATCAACAGTAGAGTAGATGAAGCTGAAAATCAAATCAGCAACTTGGAATATAAGAAAGCAAAAACCACCCAATCAAAACAGCAAAAAGAGAAAAATATTTTAAAAAATGAGGATGGTATAAGGAGCCTCTGGGACAACTTCAAATGTATCAACATTTGCATCATGGAGGTTCTGGGAGAAGAAGAAAGAGAATAAGAAATTTAAAACCAACTAAAAAAATAATGTGGCTAAGGAAACAGGCAGTGCAGAGTCCCAAACAAGATGAACCCAAAGAGGCCCATACTAAAACACATTGTAATTAAAATACAAAAGGTTAAAGACAAACATAAAATCTTAAAAGCAGCGATTGAAAAACAGTTAGTTACATACAAAGGAGCTTCCATAAGACTGTCAGCTGATTTCTCAAAAGAAACTTTGCAGGCTAGAAGGCCATGGCAAGAAAGTGATGAAAAGCAAGGACTTTAACCAAGATTACTCTATCACACAGAGTTATCATTTAGAATCAAATGATAGATAAAGAGCTTCCCAGATAAGAAAAAGCTAAAGGAGTTCATTGCCACCAAACCAGTATTACATGAAAGGTTAAAATGTCTATTTAAGAAGAAGAAAAGAAGATAAACATATGAACAATAAAATGGCAATAAATACATATTTATCAACAATTGAATCTACAAACAAAATGAACAAGCAGAACAGAAACAGATTTATTGATTCAGGGAACTTTTTGTTGGTTTCCAGATGGGAGAGGAATTGTGGGGAAGAGAGGTGGCAAAAAAGGTGAAGGGATTAAGAATTACAAATTGGTTGTTACAGAATAGTTATGGGGATGTAAAGTACAGCATAGGGAACATAGTCAATAATATTCTAATGACTAGGCATGATGCTGGATGGATACAGGATTTATTGGGATGATCACATATTATGTAATGTCTTGTCACAGGGGTGTGCAAAATATTAAAATAATATATAATAAAAAAGAAATACCAGATTATCTGAGAAGTATTAACTTCCTGGAGCAGGAAAACAAAAGTTGTAATTCAGTTTCACTGATAGCAAAGGTGACATTGAACTTCTTGCTGAAAAGGAGAAAGATTACTTGAATTTTTGTCCAGACTGCCTTCTGGATTGTGATTAATTTCATAGGCAGCTTGATCTTGGACTTCCCACGCTCCAGAGAAATAAATGTTTGTTGTTTAAGCCACACAGTCTCAGGTATTTATTATAGTAGCCTGAGGAGACTAAGACCTGTTGGCTAGGGTCCTTCCCGCTTTTCTTTTGTTCCATGAGACTTGTGTACTGTTTGTCTGCTCTTATTTTCTCAAATTTACTATGTTTCTTCTTCATTATTGGAAACACTTCCCGTAACCAACCAAAGTCCTCTTTCTTTGGCATTGTGTTTATATTTTTCTACTGGTGAGTTGTTCTTTGTTCAAGCAACAATTCTTGGACTGCTAAGCTCTATTTGTTTATAAATTATCTAATTTGTTTGCCAAGTCTATTGTGCTCTGGGGAAAGCCATTTTAGGATGTAATAAGTCTTAATATAATTTGCAAGTCTTTCTCACAATGTGGTTGTATCCACACATACAAATGTATTTGACTGAAATCTGCAAAAACAAACAAACATTGTTTTGCTATTCTATGTAATGATGAATAATTGGTTTAATGGCATTTTCAAATTTTGGATTTATTCCTGTGTAGATATGACCTACAAGAATTATTAGCTTATATAAAAATTTTATTGAAAGTTTTCAAAATCTTTTCTACAAAGTAAATAAAATTTGGCTCAACACCTTAATTTTCCTAACATTGCTAATAAATTTTAGAATTTAATCTGTAATAAGCTTTCTGAAATTGTCAATTTTATTTTATACATATAGCAAGAAAGAGTAGTGTCTATTTTTTTTCCTTTGAATTCATTTGGACACATTGTAATGAAGAATTTTCAAAAGCATAGCAGACTTATATTGACTAAACATTAGCTTGGTTTATGTGAAATTGCTATTAGGCCAAAAATGGCAACTATTATTACTCATATTTATTTTCAAACTCACTGATTTTCCCCCCCCCTGCCCCCTTCTAAATGTAATGTTTTCATTAAAACTTGGAAATTAAAATACTGTGCTCATTTACTTCTGGAAAGAAGTCCATCGGGTCAATAATGGACCTGTGCTATTGTCTGGTTAACTGAGTTGTCACAATCTTGTACCTCACAGTGCATATTCCAGTGAAAACAGATTTTGGAGGGTGGTTATTTTTACTTTCAGGAGTAGGCCTACCTGTTTTGCAAATTCATTTCAAGGTGAAATGTGTCAGCACTGATTTGGACACTTTTATTTTGCTAAAGCTCAATAGTAGTACCACATTCCTGTGTCCATTTGGGCAGGTCTTGTGAATGCTTCTGTGTTCAGTCCGGTTCATAAGAATTTATTGGGCTCCTATTATTTATTAGAGAGGGAGCCAGGTATTGGGAATATTAAAATGACTAGGATATAAATATGTGAGAATAGTGCCACATATTGTAGCATTAAGGGTTAAATAAGATTAAGGTACATCTGAAAATATTTTCCACAATCGTTCCAGTATCAATGAATGAACTCAATAAGAATTCGTGCCAGGACCGGTTTGGCTCAATGGATAGAGCGTCGGCTTGGGGACTGAAGGGTCCTGGGTTCGATTCCGGTCAAGGGCATATACCTTGGTTGCGGGCATATCCCCAGTAGAGGGTGTGCAAGAGGCAGCTGATCGATGACTCTCTCTCTCATCGATGTTTCTAACTCTCTATCTCTCTCCCTTCCTCTCTATACAAAATCAATAAAATATATTAAAAAAAAAAAAAAAGAATTCGTGAAACCCGGACATAAACAAGATACTGTGTTAGGCCCTGTGTCCCCAGCGAAATACAGCGGTGGACAAAACACACTCTCTTCCTGGCCTCCTGGAGCAAAGCACTTAAGTGACACATATTTGGCAATGAATGTAAAGCCCTTTGCAATGGTCTTCAGTTTGTTTTGCTCACTGCTGCTGGGGCGAGCTCTCTGAAACGGGAATTTGTTTTTGTCACTTTCCTTGCTTAATAACCTTGAGTGATGTGTTTGTTGCCTAATGAAGAAAGGTCACATTCCTTTGTATGGCTTTAAACTCTGCTCCTAGATGAATTTTCCAGTCTCTACCTACTCCTTCTCATGTATCTTAGGCTGTGGCCAAACAAGAATACTTGCTGATCCCCAAACATCATGTATTTTCATGCCTCTGTGCCTTTACTCACATGGTCCCTTTTACCCCTCCTACTTGCACTCAGATGTCTTCCGCATTCATTCTTTTGGCAAACTTCTACATCCTCATATGCCACCTCTTCAATGATCTCTCAAATGTAATTCAGTGTGTTTCTGTAGCATTTTTTTTTTATCATTTAAGCATAATTTATGATAGTTTTTTTTTTTTTTATGTCAGTCCATTGGACTAGAAAACAAGGACTCTGAGTGTTCTAAAGTGGATGCATTTAAGCTTAAATAATCTCTAGAGCTGAAGCTTCCTCAATACTATTTTCTCAGAGATTGCTTTTCTTTCCTCCCCAAATAAGAACAAAACTGGGTCCCACCTTTCGGAGAATTTCTAAGTACACAATCTCTTTACACGTTAGAACTACCTTGTGGAACTTTCAGGGAAAGTAGAATTGCATCCAATTCACAGTCAAGGAATCTGATGCTCAGATCTGTGAAATGTTTGTTTCAAAGTAAGAAAGTGTTGGGATTATGATTGCTTTATATTCTCGCCTCTGTTCATTCGCATCAATTTGGCTGTCTACACCAAAATTCCATATAATCACACCTCTTTCCATAAAACTCATAGTCGTATCAGAAATGAAACCCGAACCATGGCTTTTACCCTGGACTGAATAATTGGCTGGATAGAATAGATTCCTCTCTGTAGTCCTTGTTACCAAGTTAATCAAGGGCATGGGTCGTCATGGTGACAGTTTGTGCTCTGACTTCACCAGGTGGTATTACTGGTCTCTCTTTGGCTCTAGCTTTTGGGTGCTGAGGACTCTTAGCTGTGAGCTGTGGTTTCAACTCTTGCTGCCTTGACCCCAGGGCTGCCTTTTGTCAGTGTGTAGACTTTGGCCACTGCTCTTTAAGCAGTGTTGGTAGACCAGTTCTTAGAACTGGGGAATATGATTTCACAGGAAATGAAATTTTGTGTCCGCAGAAAGGAACCCAAGGACATTGGCTGGGCCTCATCCTGAGAAGTGAGTCTTCACTCTCTGGCAGTGATCAAGTTAGGGCTGCGCCTGAGTCTTTTCACATCCTATGTTAGCGTGAGTTTCTTACAGTTTTTTAGTGGGTATTTTATGCTCTGTTTGGGACAACTCTTTGTTATGCTTAGTGTACCAATCTTGAACATTATTCCTTAGTGCTCTTCATTGCTTTTTTACAAGGGACTTTATGAGCCCAATACAGGTAGATTTTCCATTCAATTTTCTTTCAACCAACACTTATTGAGTACCTAGTATATCTTAGGAAATATGCTAGAATGTGTGTAGCATGTTCCATTTAATAGTCTCAAAATTGCAACTTTACCCCAAATTAGCCCTCTGTTACAAATGAGAGAACCTTGGATCTGAGTCTCCAACAATTCGCCTGAGGTAACAAAACCAGTAAGTGGCAGTGCTAGGATTGAAATAGGCCTGTCTGTCGGACACTGGGGGTGGGAGTGGCCGGGGAGGGGGTCAATGGGGGAAAAAGGAGACATATGCAATACTTTAAAAAAGAAAATGAGCCGAAACCGGTTTGGCTCGGTGGTAGAACGTCGGTCTGCGGACTGAAAAGTCCCAGTTCGATTCCGGTAAAGGGCATGTACCTTGGTTGCGGGCACATCCCCGGTGGGGGGGGGGGGGGGGGGGTTTCTGCAAGAGGCAGCTGGTCGATGTTTCTCTCGCATCAACGTTTCTAGCTCTCTATCCCTCTCCCTTCCTCTCTGTAAAAAAAAAAAATTAATAAAATATATATTTAAATAAAGAAAAGAAAATGAGAAAAGAAATAGGCCTGTCTGAACCTAAAGTCTTTGTTCTTTTTGCTGCTTCATGCTGCTTCCTAATAAGGACACTATCATGGTCTATAGTCACTTAAGATTCAGAGGATTTAACAAGGAAGAACGACATTGCCCTGAAGTTAGCATTTAAGAATTTACTGGGAGAATACTCCTGCTGAGGCTGCAAGTGCCAGGAGAATATATAAGATTTGTAAGACATCGTAAATGCCAATAAAAGGCAGCTCCCTGTACATATTTAATTTTTGCTCTCCCTCTTTAACTACAAATGTAGGGGAAAGAAAGACTACTATTTTTTTTTTTATCCACTTAACTGTCTAAGTGACTTAGACATCCTGGAGGAATTCTTATTTTCTCTACTCTCATGAGCCCTCTAAGGACCAACATGCTAAAAATTATGATTATTCTTTCCAGATGTTGGAGTTTTGATTGCAAGTAGAATTGGAGTAGCTAAGTGGTGGTGGAGCTGGCATTGGTTAATGGAAAATGTTCAGACAACACATGAAGACCTGCCAAGTCTCTTGCAATTTTATTTGTATTGATAAGTGTTTGGCTCAATTAGTTGTACTTGAGGTTGTGTGGCTGACTTGAATGCACAGGCAAAAGAACTCTCAGGGTATTTCTCACCATTCCACTAGAATTCCTGAGCATTAAGCAGATTAAAGATATCAATTCTGCATGTAGGTAAGACATTGAACAAAAAATATACCATAAATGCATATGTTAAGTATCTTTTTAAAAATTGCTTAAGTCAGAAAGGAAATGATAAATCACACTGGATGGAAATTCAGAGTATTTAAATGAATATTTGCCTCTAAAATTACCTCTATGTGATTTAAGAAAGTATTAAAATTACCTCTATGTGATTTAAGAAAGTATTAAACTATTTAATTACGTTAATTTGATTTCACCTCTTAAATACAAGTACCTTAAATCGTTTTGTTTTTGTACTTCATGGAGATTCCTTGCCTGTGCTAAGAATATGCTTTTATTTATTTCCAGGGTAATTGCTCAGTTTGCCTTTCCATCACTCTTGGATTTCCTAATGGGAATCAACACTTGACCCATCAAAATTTCCCATGCAGAATTATCTTGTCAGTCTAAAAGCTGACATGTATCAGTAAATCTGGTGGCAATTTTGACCATGACTATATTCCCCTTTTGAACTAAAAGGTGTTTCATACTCTCCATGTGCTGTGGGAACATGTTTGTTGCCCACTTTTGGCTTGGTGTGTAAATTTGCCAACGTCTTCTCAACACTGAGAAATGACAGCAGGTATCACACGGTCCCGTGGCTGTGTTCACTTCAGTGAGAAAACCTCCACCCGAGAATCCTGCATGTTGTCTGTTGGTTTCTGTTGAAAAGAGACACAGTGGGAGGTGGGAAGGAGCTGTGTATCACCAGGCCAAACCTTCAGCTGCCCAGGTGATGCTTTTGTCACTCTAAAATCACCTTTGGTTTCTCTGATATTGGGAAATTATTGTGTAACAAAATCAAACTGTAGAAACATTTTCTTTGTGTATAGTTTTGTTGAAATAGTGGTTAGCCAGTTCCAGACATCTCTTTGGAGTTAGGAATTCTGGGCTCAAGAAGAAAGAACAGTTTGGAAAACAATCTTATAAGTTCAATTTTATTAACAAAAGTTTTCCAATAGAGGCAGCATGACAAATGGGAAGACTCTGGGGACAGACAAGTCTAGGTTTGAATCCTGTTTCTGCGGCTTAATAACTATGTCAATTTGGCAAGATTATAGAACTCTGAAAACCTCAGTTTCTTCCTTTGTAAAATGATGAATATATAGGAATTATTATGAAAAATCGATGTATGAAAACTGAGACTAGAGAAGTCCTCTTAATAATTGGAAAATATTTAAAATTATAATGTGAAAGTTATTATTACATGGGTTAAATTTGCACTGGGAACCATACTAGCCACACAAAACAAAAGATTAATGCTATGTAGACTAAAATGTGGATGTGAATCTTCCTATTGCTGTAGCTCTAAATAATAATAACTAATAGCTGTCATTTATTGTGTTTTTACACTGTACTAAGTGTTGTATAAATGTTGTCATTTAATTTTCAAAACTGCCCTATAAGGCAGTTTATGTGATTTTAAGCAGTGAGCTTACTGAAATTGAAAATTTAAAGGTAATGTACTTGTCATCATGTAGACAGAGAAATTGGATTTTTATGAAAATAAGGTAGGCTAAATCAACTCTCTTCATAGACCTTAGACATCGGGGTTCTAGTCATGTGGGGAAACTCCAAGAAAAATAAAGATGTAAATAAAATCGGAATGTTTTAATTATTCATTTTTAAAGCAGGTATAAAAGCATCTCACATTTAAATCTTATAAATAAGTATATAAATACTGTAATTTAAAAAGTTTTATATCTTGAATAGCCAAAGAAGAGAAATGGTAAAATTTGAAACAGTCCAATGAACTTAAATTTGGAAAACAATCCAGTTCCTCTGCTTTCTGTGAACGTTTCTGGATTACAGAGAGTACATTAAAAGGATAATACACATAGCTAAAATGTTACAGTGCATATAATGTCCTAAACCCTGCATCATGTGCATTATGTTTCCTAATCCTCACAATACCCCGTCAGGCAAGTATTACTATTCTTTTCATTTTACATCCAAAAATACTGAGGCATGGAGTTTAAATAACTTGTGAAGGTCACACAGCCAGCAAGTGGAATAAAGAGTTTGGAGCACAGGTCTCTCTGACTCCACATTTCACAGTTCTGCGGGTCTGTTATGCCCAGAGCTCAGCAAGAGCTTGGTGGGTACAACTCCTGCAGGAACTGGTTCCCACAGTGTGCAGAGATGGGGACATCGATCAAAATACTGAGTCCAACTAACAAATAACTTGTTGTTCCTAAAGTACCCCAAATTATTTGCTCTGGCAAAAGAAATATCCACATTACTTCTAAAATGATCTGATGAGGGAACTCCAGGTTAAAAAGGAATGGATGTGTACAAGAATAAAAGGTCCATTTTGAAACTAAAATGATTTTTTTTTTAGATATTACAGAGTCAAGCTGAATAGTGAGGAACCTTATAAACTATAAAGTGTGATTCCTGATTTAATATTATTGCTCAGGCTAGGAGTTCTGAAGAAATGCAACTGTTTGGGTATAGCCCCCCCCCCCCCCCCCGCCCCCGTTGCCCCCCTGGTGTTAGACCAAACTATTTTGCAGACCTAGTTTGGAATGTGTAATAGCAGATGAAAACCATTCACGAAACATCATTCTTTTAGGCTAATTAATGAAAAATTATGATTCTTTGTACTTTATTCCAAGTGGATATTCTGTAGTAGTAAAGAAATTTAAATGCAAAAATGATTTTTATGTAACATTACGTTGGTATTTTCATTACAATAAAATAAATATTAAAGTTAAAAGAACTGAATACTAATCCTATCTAATAAAAGAGCAATATGCAAATTGACCATCACTCTCATACATAAGATGGCTGCCCTCATGTGGTCAAAGATGGCTGCCCCCATGTGGACACAAAGATGGCTACCACAAGATGGCCAGCAGGGGAGGGCAGTTGGGAGAGACCAGGCCTGCAGGGGAGGGCATTTAGGGGCAATCAGGCTGGCAGGGGAGCAGTTAGGCATTAATTAGGCTGGCATGGGAGTGGTTAGGAAGTGATCAGACTAGTAGGCAGAAGCAGTTAGGGGCAGTCAGGCAAGCAGTTGGGAGCCAGCAGTCCTGGATTGTGAGAGGTAGGATTGGGCCTAAATGGGTAGTTGGAGATCCCTCAAGGGGTCCCAGATTGGAGAAGGTACAGGCTGGGCTGAGGGATATTCCCCTCCCCCCATGCATGAATTTCGTGCACCAGGCCTCTAGTCCTATATAAAAGGCTAATATACAAATCAACTGAACAGAACGACTGGTCTCTATGACACGCACTGACCACCAGGAGGCAGATGCTCAATGCAGGAGCTATCCCCTCATGGTCAGTGTGCTCCCACAGGGAGAGTGCCACTCCAAAAGCCAGGCTCATGGTTGGCTAGCGTAGCAGTGGTGGTGGGAGCCTTTTCCGCCTCTACAGCAGTGATAAGGATGTCCAACTGATGGTTTAGGCCTTCTCCTTAATCGGATATCCCCTGAGGGCTCCCAGACTGCGAGAGGATGCAGTCTGGGCTGAGGAACCCTTCCCCCCAGCCTCTGAGTGCACGAATTTCATGCACCAGGCCTCTAGTAGGAATATAAGAATTTCCCCTCCTCACTTAATTTACAATGTCTTTTTACTACATTACCTTTTATACTATAAGATATTTTAAATAAAAATAACAATTGGATGTTAAAGAGAGGAATTTTTACTTGGCAACATGAAAAAGATTAATTTTGAAAAGCCCAAATAAATGTTAGATGTCAGCTCACATACATTTAAGTACACTTTTCTCTAAATATATTTAACTAGCTAAACCCAATTGTCTTATATTTTATGTGTTTCATATAGTAGTGCTTCAGAAAGCCAAAACCAAGTAGAATAATCAGAAGAATGTACAGTATTTTAGTAACTATGTTGTCAATAGTGGCACCTATATTTATTTGGCTATCCACTCCTCAGAAAAAAATAAATGGATTTACAAATTTTCTAAAACAAGTTCAAACAAAAAACAAAAAACAAAAACAAACAAACAAACAAAAACACACACACACACAGAAAAAAAGAAGAAAAAGAAAAAGAAAAATCTCTACCTCCAGGCTTAGCAAAAAGCATGAGACGCCCAGCCTAATAGGTAATTGGTAATTGTTTTGGAAAGTTGTTTCTAAAAAGGGGAGGGGTGGGGGCAGCAAATGCAAACACCATCTCAACTGTAGCTAATTAAAAACAGTTGGTGAGTGAGCTGATTTTGGCAAAAAGAAATGAGTTGTAATACTTGAGGTGACTGGTGTTGAACCGGGAAAGAAATCCAAGAAAAGTATTTCTTTGCCTTGTGGGCAGTTGACTTCAGTCAACCATCTCTGGGAACTACAGTAGTATCCAAGAGGTACTACTGAGAAAAGTAGATAACCAGCCTTTCAAGGCAAAAGTGTTCTAACAAACAAAAACTCCCTGGTGCTCAAAATTGACTCCCTAAGCAATATATATTTTTCAAGGAGTGATCTACCTAAGTAGGCATAATTATTTAATTATTTAATAATTCAATTCATTTCACTGAAATATGATAATATTCAGTGCTCGCAATGGGGAGAGGAAATGCTCATGGGAGAACAAACTGTTAAAACCTTTTTGGAGAGCAATGTGTTAATACTACTAGAAATCATAATGTGTGTACACATTTTGCCTTGTCTTCCAACTTTTAGGGAATTATCCAAAAGAAATAATCAGAGATTTAGATGAAAAGAGTAGACTGTTTGTCAATTAATAAGGAAATAGTTAAAGAAAAATAGATACATCTATTCAAGGGAATTCTATGAATTCAAGTTCTGAAAATGTTTCTTGACATAAGAAATAATTATTATATAAAATAAAAGCCTAATATGCTAAGTGTCCCATTGTCTGGTCAGCTGTTCAACCAATCAAAGTGTAATATGCTAATGATATGCTAAGGCCACTCAACAGCTCACTGTGAAATGCACTGACCACCAGAGGGCAGATGCTCTGACCAGTAGGTTAGCTTGCTGCTGGGGTCTGGCTGATCAGGACTGAATGAAATGGCCCAGACATGCTCTGGAGCCCTCCCACGGTCCCTTCCCAGCTGGTCAACCTCCTGTGTCCCTCTTCAGCCCCAATCATGCACCAATGGGGTACTTTGGCTTGGCCTGCATCCTTTCAGAATCTGGGACCCCTAGGGGGATGTCAGAGAGCCAGTTTTGGCCTAAGGGGAGAACGACTGGTTGCTATGATGCATACTGACCATCAGGGGGCAGATGCTCAATGCAGGAACTGCCCTCTGGTGGTAAGTGCATTCCCATAGGAGCTGGGCTCATGGCTGGCGAGTGCAGCAGTGGTGGCAGGAGCCTCTCCTGCCTCAGTGGCAGTTGGACATCCCCCGAAGGCACCCAGACTGAGAGAGGGTGCAGGCCAGGCTGAGGGAACCCTGGAGTGTATGAATTTTATGCAAACGGGCCTCTAGTATTTTAATATGTTGGTAAGGGAAGAAAAAGACAGACTAAAATAAATATATAGAATATATATACCATTTAACTAAAAATAAAATGAATATATTTCCTGGCTTGGGGGAACTTGATAAGATGCAAACCACAATAGGAAAAAAAAAATTAATTTTGAAAATGACTGAGATTGCATGACCTATGATGTGTCAACTCCCTGCTGGAGGTGGGAGCTGTGCTGGAGCAGCAGAACCTTCTGAGATGCCTTAAAGATATGAACACATCTGTGTGGTTATTAGCTATAGTTTCATATCTGCAATGGCCCAGACCTAGATAATGTTGGAGAAATACGTTTTGTATAAGATCATGGATTAATTTAGAACACATATATATAATATTTGAAAATTCTCAAATGATTGTTAATCACCAGAGACATTAAGACCAAGGTTGTTGTTTGTTTTCTTACATTGTGGGATTTCACACTCTATAAATCATGTCACCAGTGCTGTCCATTACATACCTCCTTAGGCTGTTTATTTACTGCTCTTGGCCATTAACCTGAAAGCCATTTTGGTTCAGGGTACTTGCCACCTCTTTAATGACATATTCTTATAACCACACATGTCACAAACTGTCTGTCTGGTACTGAAATAGACCCATTGGGGTGCCAATTTTGGTTTTAAAAAATTAGCTTGCATATGAAATCATGATAGTAAGAAAGAGTTCCTATGCTAGTAGGTAAACAAAGATGTGGGTTGCCATGATGGATCTTGAGATTCAAAGTTGTCATGCTCTACTTGAAAAGCATTGGTGGTGGCAACAAGACACCCAGAATGAAATGCTACAAACAATAAAAGACCATTTTATTCTACAAACCTTTACATAAAACTTTCCTGGTAGCTTGTAGCAACTACTGACTTGTTTCAAAAGTTCTGTTTCTATCTTTTCCTGATGTATTAAAAGTTCTTGTACTTCAGTGAATCTATATCAGTGTGTTTTATCAAAAGGTGTTTTATATGAAAGCAAACTCAAAAACTCAAATTTACAAAAATATTGAAAGTACAAAATCTCCCCCCCGACCACCCCCTGCAAATATTTGAGAGAAGTTGCCATCACCCTTGGGTAACTTTGGTGCATTTTCTAATATTGCCAACAGTTTGCCCATTTAATGAACCACAATAAAACCATACAATTAGGAAATTAACACTGACACTTTATTGCCATCTGTTTTTAAAACACCATGCAGGTTTCATGAATTATCTTGGAAATGCCCTTCTTAGCAAAGGATCCAAGTCATAATCTCTTATTACTTTCAGTTCTCATGTGTGCCTCTTTAGTCTACTTCAACTTTCCTCACTTTTTTTCCTTTCATGACCTTGTACATCATAGAGCAGTTATTTTGTGGTGTTTCCTCAATATATACTTTTCTTGTTCTCTAGTGATTAGATTCAGTTATGTGTCTTTGGCAGGAATACCATGGAAGTGGTTCAGGGTTTTTCTCATTGTATTCCATCATAATGTCTATTTGTCCCATTATTGATATACTAGAGGCCTGATGCACGAAATTTGTGCGAGGGACTTGGTCCCCGCTGCTGTGGCGACTGCCTCTGCCTCAGTTCCCCCCACCACAGCTTCGTCCGGAAGGTCATCAGGTCTAATTAGCATATTATGCTTCTATTATTTTAGATTCATTTTGATCATTTGATTAAGGTGGTTTTTGTGAACTAATCTTTGTAATTAGTTACTTTTTGTAATTAATAAATGTTCTCTAAAGATATATTTTGAGACTAGTAGATATCCCATTCCTTATCAAATTTACTGTCTGTCTATCAATCTCTATCTCAGTATGGACTTATGAATTTTATGTTTAGAGCCATGAATCAATCAATCTGTATGTGGAGAATATTCATGTCCAACATGAAAGTTGTAGAAAGAATGACCTAATAAATATATTTGTATTATTGCCTTGTTTTATTTGATTCCAAAGGTCCTTCCTCCCTTTTAACTTCTTTTGAGCAGGAACCAAGTGAGATCATGATCATTTCAACAAATATTTATGACTCAAGTTAGGTGATATTGAAAATTGCTTTGTTGTCAGTATTCTTTCTATATCTGCATTGAACCAGAGTAGTATCAAATCATTCTAGTGACTGGCCAGTGTTGCTTAGTGGTTGAGCATTGACCTATGAATCAGGAAGTCACAGTTTGATTCCTGGTCAGGGCATATGCCTGGGTTGTGGGCTAGATCCCCAGTGGAGGGCGTGCGGGAATCAGCTGATCAATGATTCTCATCATTGATGTCTCTGTCTCTCTCTCCCTTCTTCTCTGAAATCAATAAAAATATATTTTTATATTGCATATGATTGCAGACTCCCTGCCAGTTGTTTAGACACCAGAATCATAATGGGAAAACATACTTCAATTTCTAGGATCTTTCTTTAGTCTGGTGTTGGCACCTGTTGTAAATATTCTATTGGTATGTTTCAATCATTCTATAATAAATAGAATATAGTTTTGGTTTTATAGTTTCCTTCTGAGGAACAAAAGTAAAAAAATAATGATATATGCAAAAAAGAAGTTTATAGCTCTCTTTCCTCCAATAATTAAGAATTAAGATTTAGCAGATTTGGCTCAGTGGGCTCAGTGAATAGACTGTCAGCTTGTAGACTGCAGGGTCCTGGGTTCAATTCCATTGCAGCTTTATCCCTGATCTTGGTCAGGGCTTGTGTGGGAGGCAACCAATCAATGTGTCTCTCTCACAATGGTGTTTTTCTCTCTCTCTCTGATTCTCCTCCTCCCTTCCACTCTCTCTAAAAAACAACAACAACAAAAAACCCCAATTCAATGGAAAATATCCTCAGGTGAGGATTAATAAAAAATGAAGACTTTGTGAAAGAAAATATGAGCCTGACCCAGAGCTACAAATTGAATTCCACCAGACAGCCTAGCCCGTAAAATTATGAAGCTTTGTAGGGTCTTACAAAATGCTTGGATCAAGAAGCATAGTAGGGGAGGGCCAGCGTGAATTTGGCTCAAGGGGGAGGGAGTAAAATCTACTGGCAGGCTCTCAAGGTCTCTTTTCATTTGTTGTGTTCCCTCAAGCAACCATTATTCTGATGATATCATGTTAGTTGGTATTTACATTATCTTTCTATATGAGTCACTCACTGCTTTTAACACCAACTCATAAATTTTCACTCTATGCTTGGGTAGGTGAGCAACAAATAGCACTGCAGATATTGTGCAGATGGAGAATTGGTCCTTGTCTCTCTGAAAAGATGTGGAAAATTGAACAATTAAAAGGTCTTTCAAGTTAGAAAGTTAAAATGCTCATCTCATAAAACAAGCTAGGGCTATGTATTTAAAGAACTATTTTAAATTTTCTGTAAATCATAAAGTTTTAATATGGTTATTGCTTTTGCCAGAGAGCTAGACCCTGCTATGAAAATAATTTAAATTTTATGATTAAACTTCATATTGGTAATAAACTATTAGACTATTTAATGTTAAACATAAAAACAAGTTACTTAAGCTGCTTGAAGAAAATAGGATGACTGAATGTTGAAAGCAGGTACTTATTAGGTAATTACAATATATTCTACACAAGTGGGAGGTAGGACCACAACTTTAAAAGAAATAAGGTTATGTCCACATTTTGCTGTTTAGTTTACCAAACTAACTTGTATCCTAGATACAGGGATAGAATATTAAAGAGTTAAACTAAAATATTGCAGGGGTAGAGAGGATTTTGGAATATTAAGGTTTTAAAAAGTATTAATGCAAGAGAAAAATAATTAATATATTACTAGTGGCCTGGTGCACAAAACTCGTGCATGGGGACAGGTGGTGTTCCACAGCCCGGTCTGCACCCTCTCCAATCTGGGACCCCTAAGTGGATGTCTGATTGCTGGTCAGACATCTCTCTCACAATCAAGGACCACTGGCTCCTAACCACTCGTCTGTCTGCCTGCCTGATTGCCTTTTACTGCTTCTGCCTGCCAGCCTGATAGCCCCCTAACCACTCCCCTGCCAGCTTGATTGATGCCTAACTGCTCCCCTGCTGGCCTGATTGCCCCCAACTGCCCTCCCCTGCTGGCCTAATCACCCCCAAGCCTTTTATTAGTATAGACTAGTAGCCCAGCACACAAATCCATGTGCCAGTAGCTCTCTGCGGGGTCTAGCCACTCCATGCCCTCTGCCCAGAGGCTCTCTGCAGCCCAGAGGCCCTTTGAAGCCGGGGCATGACTCTTGCCTTGTCTCTGTGGCAATGATGCAAGCATCCTGCTCCAGCTGCTCCATGCATATGTGTGTGGGGGGCCCAGAGGCCCTCCTTGGCTGGGGTGGAATGCTTGCCTCATTGCCACGGTGATGAAGCAAGCATTCTGCCAGGCTGCTCAGGCTTCCCGCTAGCTCTCAGGGGCCACCCCCCAGGACTGGGAAACTGACAGGGCTGAGGGGACTGGGCACTGCCATCTTGTGGCTATGGGCACCGCCATCTTAGTGACGGAGTGACAGTGAATTTGCATATTACCCTTTTATTAGATAGGTAGGCAATTATATTTTTAAGTGATCATAGAGAGTCTACCTTCGCTGCTATGTATAATACATGGTCATTTCTTTTTCTTTTAAAAAAATATATATTTTATTGATTTTTTTTACAGAGAGGAAGAGAGAGGGATAGTTAGAAACATCGATGAGAGAGAATCATCGATCAGCTGCTTCTTGCACACCCCCTACTGGGGATGTGCCCGCAACCAAGGTACATGCCCTTGACTGGAATCGAACCCGGGACCTTTCAGTTCGCAGGCTGATGCTCTATCCACTGAGCCAAACCGGTTTCGGCTACATGGTCATTTCTGCAATTACTTTGATTTAAATCTCAGACATGTTATTATATTTTAGAACCTAACATAGTGCTGTGTACAGATAGAAGCTTAATGTTTTTTAAAGTTTTAATAAATATATATCAGTAACTCAGCAACTCTTTAGACAACTTAAGGCCAAAATTTGAAAACATATGTTAAAAGCTTGCTCACTGTAAGTCAGTAGTTCACTTTTAATTATTATTAACAAGTTTGAAATATCAAATATGAAGTAAGCATAAAGGTAGAGGACCCACCTTATGCTAATGAATTAGAAGTTCATATGGATCTTAAGAAATAAAAATGTTTATAAATATGAAGACAACTCTTTACAGAAAAGGAGAGTTTTCCAGACAAATAAGTTGCCAAACGAAGGGTTTGAACTTAGAATACAAGTATGATAGTATAACCAGTGAAACCATCTAACCTAAGAGTATTGTAATTATGGCAGGAAAGACCTGCAGAAAAGGGAAACCATTAGGTGATCCTCAAGCATCAGGGAGCTCAGAGTGAAAGCAGTACCCAAGACTTAACCTTCAGAGCACCAATGAGCCAAGTGCAGAGAGTTGTTACTTGGCTGTTTGCCTTAACATTCTGATTCTTCAGGGATGCTCAGTGGGCACACTTGTTTAGGTTGTGAGTCAATGACTAAGAATTCAGTGTTGTATGGAGATGAAACAATAAGAAGAGCAACAATGAAATAACATGGACATTTTCATTAGTGTCCTCCCAGGTCCTTTCAGGAAAGCTCTGGTCTGCTGGCCAGGGGAGGATTCTTTTGTTTCCTCTCTGGGTATTTTTCTTCCACCCTAACCACCTAAAAACTATTGCGTACATTTCCCCTCTGTATTAAAAAAAAACACAAATAAGTAGACAGTCACTCATCCTCTTTAAAGCTTTTTACCACAATGAACTATACAAAATTATTGAAGGGGAGAAGGAAAGGGGAATGTGAGGGAAAACAAGCCCACCCACCTTTCTTTATGAAAGATGGCCCTTCCCCTCCAACCCTCCCGGAGACTGTAAAAAGAATCTACTGGAATGTGAGATGACTAAGCTGATGAGTCTTTAATCTTTACAATAAGCCTTGTTTTTGACTTGTGAAAGGACAGAAGAAGCTACTTTGAAGTAGGAGAAAGTTAGGGACTTCACAACCATCTTTTTTGTGATGCAAACTGATTGAAAAAGGATAAATAGTGTTTATTAAGTCCATGACAAGAATTAAGTAACTAGACAGCTGCATATACACTTATTCTCCTTATGCATACAAGGCACTTGAACATTTAAATATCTTATGAATGTGTATTATGTGCCAGGTAGTACTTTGGTGGACATTTTATTTAAATCATTTTTTTTAACTCTAAAATACCTATTAAATTATTGCAGGATGTTACTCATTGAATTATTACAGGATTGTTATGAGGATTAAATGAGATAAAATAGGTAGTATCTAGTACACTAAATTCTCACAACAACCCTATAAATCTTAATAAGGTTAAGGTGACCCAGCCAATATCACACAGCGAGAAAGTGGTCAAGATGGTGTTTTAATCTGGACTGACCCCACAGCCCTCACTCCTGCTGCTGCACTCAATGACTACAAAACAGATAATTGCCTACAACATATGTGATAAGATGTCAGGCCAGAAATCCCAAGCAAAAAACATACTATTGTTCAATTCTAGTTGGAGTAATAATTTGTAGTTACTGGGAGGAGTGAGTGTACTTTTATGCCTCTTCTTTTGAAGTACAATGTTTTGCAAATTTCTCCATTTCCTTCTTATAAACAGAGTACTATAGGCAAGCTATGTTTTCTAATGACAATGTATTTCTAAACCCATATATAAAGAATAAATTTGAGGAAATTTGATATTCCAAACTTTGTATAATGAAATAAATGTGATACCTATTTGATAATTTTGTGTGCTTGTGATGATAATTTATTTTTTCTAAGCCTTCATAGATGGCATCCTTTAAATAGTTTCTTGATCTGATATAATGATACGAAATACAAGCAAATATTTAATACTCATAGAGATGTCAGGAATATGTTTTTTGTCCTCATAATTACTCATGATATTTTTTGGACGCAAACATTAGAAAGGTGAACAAATATGTGAAATTATAAAGAGCTTAAGCATGAAATACTTTTGAGTACAAAAGTTATAGTTAGTTAATCCACTTAAGTACATCCTTAAATGTAACATTTAATTTTAAGTGATTTACTATTACTTATCCTTTCTGTCTAGTTAATTTTATAATAACATTTTGGAACATAAGCTCCAAAAAGACAGAAAAAAATTTTGGCCAATTTTGGTTACATCTGTATTCTTAGAACCACTAAATTTATTTTTAAAAAAGAATGAACAACTTAAGCAAAGGAATCGAAGGTTAAGGAATTAAACTCTAGGAATGTAGGAATATAAAGAATTCTCTGAAGAATAGAATATTAAAGGATAAATTAAAGTAGACATAAATAATTGTACAGAAATAAATTTTCAAATAAATTATAAACTTTTTATTATTGTTGATATTTTTATTACAGAGAGATAAAGAGCCTATTGAGGAGAGTTTGTATAAATTCTTTAGGTTTTTCAGAAGAGAAGATTAAAAGGATCATACTATGATGTCAAATGTTAAATTCTGAGGTCTTACGTGGACTATAGTGAGGTGATTATGGAGCTGGAGGCAGTGGATGAAGGTGAAAAAAAGCATGGAGGGGATAAAAAGTGATGGAAAAAAGAAAATAAAATTTAAAACAAATTCTGAGATCTCATTTTTAAGGAGTGTGTGTGTGTGTGTGTGTGTGTGTGTGTGTGTGTGAGAGAGAGAGAGAGAGAGAGAGAGAGAGAGAGAGAGAAAGGTGAAAGAGAAAATGAAATGGTAAAGTTTGCATAAAAATATTTTAATTAAGTCTTGATTACATATTATTTTAGAGAACCAGCAAACAACAAGGGCTTTTCATCAATTTTGCCTGCTGTCTTTTTGGGTTTAGCATTAGCAGTGATAATATGATGCTGCAGTGTTACTTCTCTATTTAATTACTAGAGGCCCTGTGCACAGATTTGTGCACCAGTGGGGTCCCTCAGCCTGGCCTGCACCCTCTTGCAATCTGGAACCCCTCAAAGGATGTCAGATAGCCATTTTTGGCCTAATCCCCTCAGGCCTGATCCAGATAGGAGGGAGCCTGATCCTGTGTGTTGAGCGTCTTTCTCCTGGTGGTCAGTGTGCATCATAGTGACCTGTTGACCGGTTGTTTGGTAGTTCGATTGTTAGTTGCTTAGGCTTTTATATATATAGATTGTTTGTCTTTGGCTTTGCTACACAGACTTTACCAAAGTTCCTATTTTGTTTTCTATGAGATTAAATCCCTTGCATTAAATTTTTTAAAACACACATAATATTTTCTTTCACTAATGATATGTAGAAAAAAGGAAGTGAAAAGATAGCAAAAAAAATAAAATGTTTTAGTTTTCTTTATTCATAGTACTAGAAAAAAAACAGAATGTTTTTCATTTCTAATTTAAAAAAATGCTAGCTTTTATATTATAGTTACTTTGAGGTCTAAATTGGTAGGGAAAGGAAAAGGTTTAACTGAATTCAAGAAAAAAAGCTGTCTATTTCCAGGGAAAAACGGCTTTAAAAGGTTATTAATGTAATTTTTACAGTCTACAATATATGTCTGTTTGACATCAAATAGTTCTTAGAAAACAAAATTTTATTTGTTTATAAATATATCAGAAACATATGAATTAAATTTCACATAAAATACACTTAACTTAAAAAATTAAATGTAAAAAAGTACTTGGCAAAATCTTATTTGAGATTTAGTAAAGCACAAAACGTGTTTTGGATTTGGAAAAGCCACAGACATTTGAAAAATATCTTGAAATAATCCCCAAGCCCCAAGTGTTCTGAAGTTAGCCCATTCCTTAGAAACTTTTATTGTGATGGTGTCTGATGATTAATCATTTATTTCTTTTATTAAAGAAAAAAACCCATTATGGAAAATTCAAGGAAAAGAACATTTCTTTTTTCATCAAGTTGTTAGAGTTTAAAAACCCAATAATTTAATAGGCATGTTGTTTTTAAAAATCTGCAGTAACACTCTCCCCCCCCCCCCCCCCCCGCTCTTTTTACAGTTGAACTATCATATAGCATATGAATATAGAGAGAACTGGCATCTCTATATTCACAGCTCATGTTTCCTCTTGCAGTTTGAAGAGAACTTGGGAGTTTATCTAATTTATCTCTTGATCATTCTTCTCCTGTTCCTCCTCCTCCAGTTCCTCCTCCTTCTCAATTTTTACCTCCTATTCTTGCTCTTCCTTTTGTGTTTCATTGCTTTTATTGAGTATATCTCAATAATAGTATCCTTGGTTTGATGTTGGTAATTGTGAAGTAGACAAGTACAGAATTAACTTTAGTCCCCTTCCATTTCAGAAAGCCTGTTCCTCCATTATAATTCTTAGCATTTCTTGAGGTGCCTGGTGTCCCTATTCTTTTTAGTCTCCGGCACACACAGATCTATTTATACCTAACACTGTGGAATCCCCAAACTATCTTCTCATCAAAGTTAATCTCGTGGCTAGCCAGCACCACAATGGGGAGAAAAGTGTTGTAAATGGGTTGTATTATTTAATGACTAAAGGCTGGTGCATGAACTCATGCATGGGTGGGGTCTGGCCGGCCCACCCTGATGGGGGCCCACTGGGCTGGGCCAATGAGGGGAGGGGCCGAGGGTGGTTGGCCAGCCACCTCACCCCGGATCAGGGAGTTGGGACTGATCGAAGGTGAGGCTGGTGGGGGATGGGGTGGGCTTATTGGGGCCTGAATCAATTCAGTTGGCTGCCACAGTGCGTTTCATAGCCACCAGTCATTCTGGCTGTTCCACCTTTGTGGTAGCTGGGCTTTTATATATATAGATAGTTGCTCACATTACTTTGCTGAAGAACGGCATTAAGATATTTAGTTGGAAAGTTTCAAATAAAATTCTCTTGTGACTTTTTTGGTACAAGCATCAAAATTTCATTTGAGCTAGATTAAAGCATTCAGAGGATGCATGGCTATCTCCTGGCACTCAAGGATTGAGCAGTAGTTATATCCAGAACCAGGTGTTACAATATCATCAGACTCTCTGGTTCACTTATTAACTACTCTGGATGAGTTTGTATCATTTTTCTCTCCTTTAGACAAATTTCTTCTACTTCTTTGGTTTACATGGAAGAACACTATTCATCTCCTTTCCAAGTTTACTTGGAACAAGTTCAACCATGAGAAGAGAGATAGGGGCACTCCACTGAAGAAAGAAGAGTCAGTGAAGTACAACCTCAGCTGTTATTGTTGAGAGTTGGGAGATTAAGAATCAGACAGCCAGGAAGGGGCTAGGGGCAGGGGAGAGGTTGGAAGTCTGAGGAACTTAGAATCCTGGCTTCCCACAGTCTCTTACTGGAGGACCATAAGTTTATGACAGCTCTATAAAGATGTAAAAGAAAAATATCTTAGAAAAAATATCTTGGTTAATAGATACATTTGACAAATTTGGAAAAAAATTTGAATTTAAAATATTGATCATTAGACAATTTAAATTTGTCTAATGTGTCTATTAGACACCAACACCTTCCTCTCTCTATAATACTCTAAACAAAGTAGCTTTTGGCAAGTGTTGCTATAAAGGTTCAGAATACTATATCATAGATTCCAAGATATGAAGACTTAAACTAAACTGAAATGGAATCTCTTTTCTTTACCACTCTGAGCCCAATATTAATAGAGCAGTTCCTCGATACTGAACTTAGGCTCTGCCATCCCAAGGTATTGGCCTTGTCCAAATGGTCAAAGAACATCCAAACCACAGTCACTACATCCACATCACAACCAGTGGGCAGACAGAGCAGGACAAAGGAGGGCACATTTATCCATTACCAGGACATGATGCAAAAATTGCACATTATATTTAGTTGCACATCATTATCCATTACCACTGACCAGTAAGACAGAGTGTCTTAATATCCCAGGGAAATACATTCTGAAAGAGAGTTTATTGGGGAGTACACTAATGTATTCCTGTAGGAAAGTGGAGGAGGAGAACTGGGCAGTGGAAGAAGTTGAACTGTTACCATACAGTCTTCCCAGGAGATCTGGATCAGGGGAGGCATTTCCCAGTTGTCTCACTTTGAAACAAGGGGGTCTTTGTAGTCCACCTTTTTTTATTGACTAATGATGAAATCTTAGCTGCCCTATGCAAAAAGGTTCATTTTAACCAAGGACAATTTCCCAGCGTTCGGCTGGGATTCAGTGCCTCAGTTTTGAGGTGGGGATCTGAATAGCACACAGTACAGTGTGGTAGGTATTATGACTCAGTGGTGGAATGGTGTTGCAATACTATGGAGAATGATAAAGGCATTGTGTGTGTGTGTGTGTGTGTGTGTGTGTGTGTGTGTGTGTGTTTCTGTCTGTTGATGCCAATGAAAACTTTCATAGAAGAGATGATGCTTGGGATGCCCGGCAAGATGGAGCTTTACCAGGTAGAACAGAAGGAATGGTATTCTGGGCAGAGAGAGTTCCATAAGCGAAGCCAGGTTCTTTCAAGGAAATGCATGTCTCTTAATGTGGCTGGGAATGTAGGATCCAGGAAGAGGGGAGGAAGAGGAGGATGGTGAGGTGATGAGAAAGGATGAAGCTGCAGAAGCAGCAGGGCCTAGATTTGGTGGGTTTGGGGCATGCTCACCAGTTTTCATTTTATTCCAATAGCAATGCAGGCTTCAAAGCAAAGGAGGGTCTTGATGAGATCTGGCTTTTTAGAAAGATCATCCAGGCTCCTGGGTGGATTGAAAGGCAGTAAAACTAGAGGCAAAGAATTGTCAGACACAATTGCAGTAGCCTGTGTTTTATTCTTCTCTAGATTTTGAGCATCTTGAAAGCAGGGCCCATGAATAACTAACTAAATAAATGATTTTATATACATAAATATGTGTAATTCTATGTTATAGACTTTATGATTTTATTATGTATAAATATGCATGATTATATAGAAATATATGATTATATAAATGAAATATGTATGATTACATATTTATATGTAAGTATATGTATACATAATACATACTTTAAAAATACATATCCTTTCTTAAGGTACATATCCTCCTTGGTGCTTGTGAAATAGATTAATTATTTTTACACTTGAAAGTAGTAAAGCTGTAATTCAGAGTATGTTTGAATGCTCCAGGTTAGTGGTCGGCAAACTCATTAGTCAACAGAGCCAAATATCAACAGTACAACGATAGAAATTTCTTTTGAGAGCCAAATTTTTTAAACTTAAACTTCTAATACCACTTCTTCAAAATAGACTCGCCCAGGCCGTAGTATTTTGTGGAAGAGCCTCACTCAAGGGGCCAAAGAGCCATATGTGGCTCGCAAGCCGCAGTTTGCTGACCACAGCTCCAGGTGATTGAATGGAGGGGAGAGAGTGACAAGGCAGAACAGGGAGGTAACTGCAGAAAAAAAAATTGGGGACAATTCCTGTGTTCTTAATCTCCCAGTTATAAAATTATCTCAGGAAACTGTTGGCAACTCAGAACGTTACTTTGTGGAGTCACCTTCCTATACACAAAAGTGTCTCAGTAACTGAGAGTCAAGGGCTTGAGGGTGAGAGAGGACTGCTCTGCTTTTTCCTCCTTCCTCTTCCACTGGCTATCACCCAAGCCTTTGCTCACAGATGTGCCTGTGGTATAGTATTTTTTCAGCTTTTATCATACTTGAATGTGACCACATTTTCCTCAATCCTGTATTTTAATTTTATAGTTTTTTTCCCTTTGGTCTACCTATTTTAATACCGTAAGTCTTCTTGTATGACTAACTAGGTTTTATAGGCCTGTAGGGATGATATATATACTTTTGTTTGCTTTTGTTGGAACTTTTTGCAAAAAATATTCTGTTACTAGTGATCTTTATAAATCTTTGGGGCTAAGGGATTTCTTATTAACAGTGGGCCTCATTCTTAGTCTCTCATCTCCCGAATAGGTAGAACAATTCTTTTTGTTGACTCCTTACCCAGTAGATGGAATTATTATGAGATTTCTTGAACAACAGGAAAAAATTGGTGATGAAGAATGCAGTATTTTGCTACTTGAAAAGCTTTCAGGCTGTTACTTACCCTATCCCCAGCATAGACATTTGATAGGCAGGCATTGAATATTTAAAAAAACAGATCAATAATTTGAACAATTTATTTAAGAAACATTGCTATTTTAAATTAGCAAAGGCTGTGTCTTCTGACAACTTTAGCTGTTATTTCTGACTACACATAAGTCTGTCTGGACAAATTATGAACTCATTGACAGTAGAAATCAGTTTACACACATACTTATTTTATATCTAGCAATTTATCTGTTATTGTCTTTTTTGAGGTTTTAATTATATATCTTGATCTTGAATTTTTTTTATGTAGGCAATCATATAATTTACAAATAGCATTTTTTTCCCTTTTCAATATTTACCTCTTATTCTTTTCCTCTTATTGCATTGGTTAGGTCATCTAAGAGCAGCAATTTTTAACTGGTGTACTGAGGCACACTAGCGCGCCACAAGAATTTAAAAACATGCAATACCTGACTATTTAATCAAGGGAACTGATGTCTTTTTTTTTTTTTGGATTGTCAAATAAAAAAATGATGACAGCTAACACAATAACTGTCAATGAATCAAAATTATACCTATTTTTTTTGTCAGATCGGCAAAAATATGCTGCAGAATTTTAGTAATTAGTTGATGTGTGCCATGAGTTGAAAAAGGTTGAAAATCACTTGTCTAAAGTAATGGTGAGTAGTAGCTGTCAGAGTAGGAATCCTTATTTGTTAATATTTAAAAAATATATATATATATATATTTTGATTTTTATAGAGAGAGGAAGGGGGAGAGAGAGAAACTCCTTCTGCATGCTCCCACTAGGGATCAAGCCCACAACCCAGGCCTGTGCCCAGACCAGGAACTAAACCAATGACCTTTTGGTGCATGGGATATCACCCAACCAATTGAGCCACACCAGCCATATTTGTTGGTAATTTAGTGCAGATGCCTTCAGTGTTGCAGAGCAGCCTTTCTAAACTGTGTGTTGAAATGCTCTCAGAAGGGAGAACCAAGGTTGGTAGCCACAGAAGCTTGGGAAACAGCACGTTAAATGCCCTTACAGAGGAGCTGCAGAACAAACCCATTGGCACAGTAAAGCCCCTGAGGAATCCCCCAGGATAAAAGAAACCCGGTTAACTTGCTTAACAGCTAAACAAACACACTTATTTGTTCTGTGAAAGGCTATTTTTTTTAAACACATTTGTGGACATCTCTTCCCTTAATGCTAGGACTGCTGCTCAACAACATTCTGTTTGTGTAGAGACACTACGTTCTCTGGCATTTATTTGGAGATAACCAATATTTTTGGAAAATAAACCCAAAATATAGAATTGATGAAAGTCTAAAATCTAAATCAAGAGAGAGCAATACAATACAATTGCTATATTCTATTAGCGGTATATGATACAATATAATGATTAATTTAATTAAAAGTAAATATTATTATATAAAGATATAAATATATACAAATATAAAAAATCAATAAAATATATTAAAAAATAAATAAATATATACAAATATATATTTATACTATACAATTATATACACTATTTGTATATATATAATATATTGTTATATATAATATAATATATATATATGAGAAGGCCCAATGCACAAAATATGTGCAAGAGTAGGCCTTTGCAGCCCTGGCTGCCTCAGCTGCCTTCGCAGCCCAGCTTCATCTGGAAGGTCATCCAGAAGGTCATCCAAATGGTGTGTTTGGTCAATTTGCATATTATACTTTTATTATTATAGATAATGCAATATTTAATGTATTATGCATGACATATCATACAATGTATATAATATATATTACATATAATAAAATATGTAGTATATAAGTTTATTAAAATATATAATTATATATTATAATTATTTAAATATACAATATTAATAAAGTACATATAATTATATATACTATAAATATATATTGTTGGTGGAATATAGCAATTGTATTATTCTAACTTGATTTAGAATCTTAGCAATTCTATATTTTGGATTATTTTCCAAAAATATTTGTTATCTCCAAATAAGTGAAAGAGAACATAGCACTGTTATTATTAGTAATAATATATTATCAATTGGTGGTGGAGTTGAATGCACACTGTATATTGCATAGAATATTTATATGTACATATTCATTTCTAGAGGATTTTCTGTTAGTCAGTAAATCACTCACAGAGCATTTGGGAAGCAATACAATATAAAAACCAAGCACAACTTTAGGAATTTGGCTGAAGATAACTCATGGAAAAGTCCTGTGATAGAATTAAAAGGTCTGGAAAAACATTAGAGTGATGCAAGAAAGAATGTAAAAATTTATGAATTTATTTAATAAAGAAATTTTATGTTATGATTACTGGAATAACCTATTCCTGAAAGAAATTCTTCTCAAGAACATAGGAATGGAATAAAATAGTTAACGATCACCTCTTGCAATCCAAATTGAAATGTCAAGACATAAGAATCATTGTTCTCTTAACAACAAATTCTACATAGTATTTTATATCCACATTTCTTGTAAGGTGTAGGAAGATAGCCCAAGATGTATGATTTTGAAATAAACAGATGATAAAAGAGAAAAATGGGTAAAGAGTGTTATACAATTAACCTTTCATAGTTTTAAAATTACCTGGAAAATAAATGACAATTGAGCATTTTAAAATCAATACGTAATAGCCTTGTAGATATCTCTTTCCATTGCACCACATAGGAATATCTAAAACTTACCCTATCTGCAGCTGAATTCCTACCTTTCTCACCAAATCTTCTCTACCCCTCACGTTACCCTTCTTAGCTAAGATAAACTTTGACTCTCTTTCTTTCCTCCCCTATTGTCTTTACCTTCAAAATATGTTCAACCACTTTTTATATTTCTACAACCTGGTCCAAGCATCTATCATGTCCTTTCTGGACTAGTATAGTGTCTGACAATGATCATTTTTCATCACTTGCATCACTGACTTTGTACAGGGATTCTTTAAGGTAGATATTGTTATCCGTGTTCAATTGCTTTGCATGTATCAAATAATTTACTATTTACAATAAGATGATAAACTAGATTTTTTAAATATCTATTAACAGGTGAGAAAACTGAGGGGCTGGTTTTTAACCCAGATGTTTGTGACTGTAGTGTTCTTAGTCATCATTGCATATTATATGTCAGTATCGTGATTTGCACATTTCATCATCATATCTTTCACTCATATGCTAAGAACAACTTTTGCTCCCTAAAAGAACTGACATTTCCCCTTTCCTTCTCTCTTTGCAACAACCACATGGCTATTTCTTCCTTTATATAAATATCTGTTCAGAAGCTTAGATCCAAATATGAGGCTCAGATACAGAAATTCTATTATGCTGATAAAATATGCGTTTAAGCTTCCCTGGTATTGATATCCTGATCTCTTATTTGTATTTTTCCCAGTCTTGATTTTGAATTCTAAACTTGTATTTTCATTTAACCATCTGTTTATTAAAACAGCACCTTTTAAGCCACAGTCAGATTTTTGTGTGGAATAAAACAAATGAATAAATAAATAAAGCCTATATTCATAACTTGATACATTGCTCAACATGGTGGTTTAAAGACCTAATAGCTGACCATTGCTTTAAGTTGTTATTTGATTGTTTATGACTCCCAAACAATCAAGTGACAAAATAAACATTTTTGAAAGTTAATATTGTAGAGTATTATCTGAAGTTGTAATTCTTTTCTGGGAGCATGCGAGACCAATAGGTCATTCAACAACTGTTGACTGGCTAGCTAAACATTCTGATTTAGTAACTCCAAATGTATGTATCTCAAGAATTAGTCATTCATATATATTTTATAGTGTATAGACAAAACAGAAAGTTAAAATAAAAATAAAAAGAGAAAATAGAAGGGAAGCTCATATTTCGATCTCATCATTTAGTCAATTTTCAATTGAGGAGAGAACTCATTTCTTGCAGAGAAAAAATATTCTAAGATGTGGCAGAGATAAAAGGATTAGGTAACACTAGGCTGGATGGCTTATTTGGATGCATCTAGCAGTTTGTGGAATTCTCTGTGAATGATTCTTAAAATTGCATATGATTCGTTCAAGCTGCGACCTAAATATTTAAACTACTTCTATGATTCTACTTTATTCAATAGTTTAACATTACTAATCCAATAGATACTTATTGAGTCCCTACTGTGTTCCAGGTTTTAGTTTGAGATACCTGAGGGAACAAAATAGACAAATTCCTGTTCTCATGGTAGGCTAAATAATATCCACCAAAGATGTCCATCATGATCCCTGAGCCTGTGACTATGTTATTTTACATGGCAGAAACGACTTTGCAGATATGGTTAAGTTAAAAATCTAGAGAAGATGGAAGACTATCCTAGACTATCCAGGTGAACCCTAAATCTAATTATAAGTGTATTTACAAGAAGGAGGCAGAGCAAGATTTTCCTTCAGAAAAGGAAAGGGCAATGTGATGATGTAACAGAGATTGGAGTGATGTGCTCTGAAGTCATGGAAAGGGCCCAGGACCCAAGTAATGTGGGTGGCTATGAGAAGAAGAAAAAGAGAAAAACAGACCGTCCCCTGAGCTTCCCTGCCCACACGTTGACTTTAATCCAGTGAAACCAATTTGCCCCCAAGAATTGTAAGAGGACAAATTTGTTATTTTAAGCTCCCAAATGTGTGGTAATTTGTTATAAAGGCCATGGAAAACAAAAGCATTCCTGGAGATTTAATTCTAGAGAAGGAGACAGACAGTAAACAATTACAATAAGAAATAAATCAGATAATAAGTGCTGTGTGAAAAGAAAAATGGAAGCTCAGGGTAAGAGGGACAGAGAGGGCCTGGTTCATGTAGAGGGGCTGGTGAGGCATGGGGGGCAGTTTATGGTATAAGTAGGATTCGGTGGAATAGACCTCACTGACCATGAGATTTGAACAAAGACAGGAAGTTGGTGAAGAGACAGACAAGTGGATATATATCTGTGGAAAACTATTCCAGGATGAGGGAACAATAGTACAAATCCCCTAAAGTAGGAGTGTGCCTGATTGTCTAATGAAAAAGGCCGGGGGGATTAAACAGAAGGGACAGTAGAAGGAGGAATAGATAGTGGCAGTGCAAAAGCCTACCATCAGGAAGAGAAACTATTTCACAGATTTGCTAGCAGTTATTTTCTACAAGATAATACATATCTGGCCAATTCAGTTAAATCATTTTGAATGGAAATAAACCTTGGATAGGGTAAATATAAACTCAGAGACACCTTCTAAATTAGGAATAGAGCACCAAACAGTTTGGAAGAATAATGCCGATTATTATGTATGCAAGAAAAGGTTTGTCATTGATTTTTGTTTTCAATTTATTCATTCTTTTTTCTTTAAATATATATATATATATATATATATATATATATATATATATATATATATTTTACTTTTCAGTTGACATAGAATATTATATTAATTTCAGGTATACTACATTGTATAATCCCTTGTAAGGACTCAAGGCCAACTGAATTTCAACTGATATCACTGCCTTCTTTTATTTTATAAATTTTTGATTGGTTATTTTAAGGTCAAACTCACTAAGAATGATAAGCAGCAGGACTCCCGTGCACACTGTGGTTGGATTCACGGGGTTGTGCAGGGACGGGTGGCTATCTTAGAATATCCTTTTGTGGTTACCAGGGGTCATCTTGAGTCCTTGACTGTATTAGTACTTGTCCATGATTTTCACTTGAACTTTGCTTTAGTGAAGCTTCAAAACATCCGCATCCAAAGCCAAAGCGAATCTGAAACCACCATGAAGAATAATGAGATCACCCTTGGAAAAGTAAAGAAAATCAACCATTTTAAAAAACACACACACACACACTGACAATTAATCTTGAATGACAAGTCAAGTTGAGATTGGCGAGGGACATACTGGTAGGCTCAGTGTTCCTCTAACTCAGCACAAAAAGAAAACCGCTTTCCCTAAAAGAGGAGCCTTCACAGCCGTGGAAACAGTACAAAGAGCTGAACTTCTTGGGCATGCAGCCAGTGCAATCTTGAAATCCTGAAGAATTTTATCTTTGACTTTGGGACAATGCAGCATACTCCAGGGCTTAAAACCTCTGATTCCTTCCTGCACAACCCCACCTCGCTGGGATGGGCCTTTCGGGGATGGGTTCTCAGCCACCCATTCCCCAAGTCCTGGATCCCAGCCAGTCTCCCTTCCCCCATTCCACCCCAAAGTTGCTGCCATTCTTCCTCTAGGAAGGGGCCTGGCTTGGGTAGGATTGGGGTCAGGCACACACCCTGTGGCATCTCAGCAGCAGGCATATCTGCTGCCATTCCCACTCCGGGTGAGACTTGTCTGGGCCAGGGCAGGCCACACCTCTCATCCATCCTCATCCAGGTGTTGAAAGTATCCTGGCTTAAGATCTTTAGGGGTCACTTGTCTACAGTTGAGTTGATCAGACCTGGGACTGAATTCCTCCTCTACTGTTTTGTAAGTTAACCCCTTAATCTTTCTGTGCCTCAGTTACTGCATGTGCAAAATGAGGATCATGGTTTTGCCCCCCCCCCTTTTATTTATTTATTAGCATTCTTGTGAAAGTTAATTAAAAAATACACATGTAAAGTGTTTAGCTTGGTCCTAGAGACATAGTTCTCAATAGATATAAATTCTATATATTTTCATATGCAAGCAGGAACAAAAACGTGAAAGAGGCAAAGTGTCTTTGCCTAACTCTCCTTTTTTGTCCCACTGTGCTGGGATCCTTAGTGCCTTCAGGCATTTCTGTGATGCTGTATCTGGTCCATTCCCTTCCATGCAACAAACTGTTGCTTGTTACTTTCACTCTTGTCAAACACTATGTGTTGGGCCCATCCACTCAAGGCCATGCAAAGCAATAGTTTACTAGGTAGATTAAATTTGTTTTTGTTTTTTTACTGAATCCTAGATAGCTGTATCAAATATTGAAATCAGATAAGTCAGGAAGAAAAGTTCCAAAAGTGCAAAAGGATGAAGGCAAATTGGAAATAAATTTGGGGTTATTAATAAGAACTAGCATGCCACTCCAGGGCAGAAACATGATATCTGCACTTTAAGAGCCTTAGCATCATGCTTGCTCACTTTAAGAGTCCAATAAATTCGTAGAATAAATAACAAATAGTGATTGGCACCCTGGCTCTGGAAGGAGTGGCCAGGAGCAGGGTCCCGCTGAAGGGTAGGTATGGAGATAGACAGGAGTTGTAAGAGGGTCTCATTCCCCGAATGCTCTCAAGAGCAGAGCATATGATATCAGGTTTGTGTTGTATCTCGCTTTCAGCATAGCTTTGTGATCTTAGGCAAATAATTTATGCATTTTGGGCTCGGTTTTCTCACCTGTTCTCTGTACAATGAGGATAAAAATAACCACCTGGGGTGTTAATGTGTGCATGAAAAAACCCTGTCACAGTGCTGGGCACCGGGCAGGAAATCAATGAATTTTATCAATCCAACCTTTCCCTCCTTTCCACCTCACAGACTTTCTGTTCTGCTCTTGTCATGAAGAGTTAACAAGAACATTAGCGCTTAGCAGTGCCACTGTTGGCTTTGAATGTTGTGAAAGAGGGTAGATGGATTGTTGCAAAACTTATTGCACTAAAAGAAAAACAACACAGGCATCTGTTTTTTTCTGGTGGTAGGATTAGTAGAAACAAACCCTCTGTGTAAAGGACAGGACTTGGTGATTTATTAAGCCCAGAGGCAATTGGAAAAGTTGGTAAGTATACGGGTTTGTAGTAAAACAAGACTTGGTTTTGTCCCACGTGTTTGCCATTCTAATCAGGCAAGTTACTTAACGTTTTGCACTTAGGTTTCCATATCTGTGGCATGCCTACTTGTGTTCATTCATTCATTCATTCATTCATTCCTGAGTACCTCCACAGTATGTGCAGGGCGCAGGAAACATAGTGGTAATGCAGACATACAGATAGCATGGTGTACAGAAAGCACACAAATGTGTGGGGAGCTAGCCATGAAGCCTGAATAGGAGCCAGGCATTGCATGAAGGGCTGAAGAAAAATTGTTCAAAATAGGGGGTGAGTGAAAGCCAACAGGCAGGTTTCAGGAGCTGAGAATGTTAGTGCTGCTGAGGCATAGAGTTGTAGGGGCAAGGAATGAGGGTTAAGCTCCAGTGAAAGGGATAGCTGGGGTGATTAGGAAGGGCCTTGAAAAACACGTGAAGGCATTCAGAGTTGATCGTTAGGGTGACAATAGCACTTCCTAAGCAATGCTTTCCAGTGGGACCCACTCCAGTGGGGCCTACTGAGCATCTTCTCCCTTCTACAAGATTCACAGGGCACATGAGTATCTATTCTTTGGTGAAGAATTCTGTTTAATATTTGTTTAACAGTTTTTCCAAAGCTAACTTATATTTAAAAAAATTAACCTCTTCTGAACTGAGGCCTCTGAGAATCTCCTTGGGGAAAATGATGAGTAAAGGAAAGCCACTTTATGGTTGTAAGTTGTGGCCCAACAGAACCCTTTTGCATGTTATAAAGAAATGATCATTTCTACCGCAAATGATACACCAGGTACTCTCCAAAGCACTGAAATTAACTTTATTTCATAACAAGCCCGTGAGGAGGGTATTAGTATTCTTTTATGCACTGTTGAAATGAGAAAAACCAAAGCATAAAAGAATTCAGTAATTTCCTAAAATTATAAAACTATTGTAGTTATAAGTGGAGGATCTTGAATATGAGCTTGACCAGTCTGGTCTTGGAGCTTATACTTAGATCATTCTGACTGCAAGATAAAACGTATTCTCCCTCATAGCCCTTAGAAGGAACCAACCCTGCCAACACCTTGTTTTTAAACTGCTAGTCTCCAGACTGTAAAAAAAAAAAAAAATTATTTTTTTGTTTAATCCACCCAGTTTGTGGTACTTTGCTTCAGCAATCCTTACACTAGGTAGTAGATACATGGGTGTTTATTTTATATTATGGTTTATGACTTCTAAATGTGTTACATGTTACTTTTTATGTACCAAATGTTTAAATAATAAAAATAAAAGACAAAAGGAGTTATTATTCTTTTCATTACTATCAAACTGGGGCATGTTTCTGCTATTAATCTTTATGGCGAATTCAGGAAAAGCTTTTCTTGACATTTTTATTAAAACTATAAAAATCAACTTCCAACAGTTCCTCTGATTTTTATAAGGTTCTCATTTCAACCTCAGTGTCACATCTTCTGAGCAAAGCATCCTGTATCTCCTGAATGAGAGTGATTGCCACACACACACCTGTCTTGGTATGCTGTCTTCCATGGACAGGCTGACATTTAACACAAGGAGTCCTGGACATATAAAATCACATGAAGATTTTGAGCATGCATGCACACTCCGAAGTTAAGTGCCTTCCTCTGGCTTAGAAGCCATGCAGAGCTGGGGCTGCTATGCTTTGTTCGCACAGCTGTACCCCTGCCTCCTACAAACAGTGCCAGACACAAAGGAGGTCCTCAAGAAATTTGAAGGTATAAATGAATAGTTTAACGTGAGTGTCCACTTCTCAGAAATAACAATACCAACTACTGCTTTTCAGAAGACTTTTTCAGCCTTCCCCCAACATCTACTAACTTTTGATCTGCTTATTTCCCTGATCTGCTGATTAACTAGCTCTTCTCCCTAACTTGAGCACGTGTGTGAGTGTGTGTGTGTGTGTGTGTGTGTGTGTGTGTGTCTGTATTTTTCTTTTAAGGATATTTAGTTGTTTAATTTCCCATATTACTACTAATGATAACATATTCTTTCTATCTTGAGGAGAAGAGGTGTGAGTGCTTTAGAATCTTTTACAGATATCCAGATTAAATGGATCTTGACAAAGGAATTGATTCTAAAAACGGAACTCTAAGAATATATGCAAAATAAATATCCATTTAAAAAATGGAATTTATCTAGTACTCTGAAAACCAAATCAATATTTTTAATATATTACATAATGAATGTTATGATTTGACATTGCACGAATAAATTTTTTTCTTTTTTCACCCAGTAGATAAAGCCTCTGATGTTAGTGAAGTGTCCCAGTGAAAGATATCAAACTACAATATATATACTGGAATGCTGACTGTAACATTGATGAACTCAAACAACATTTGATAAGTGACCAGGCATAGTCCTAGGTGAGGATGGAGAGATAAACAAGATCTCTGCAGAAATTTGCTTCGGTGTGGGAGACAAAAGTAAACAGATAATTGCAATGTAAACTGATTAAGTGCTATTAATCATTAAAAAGAAAGAATAGTGCTCTATGCCATTCACATTTTTTTTACTGTGGCTTATTACATATTCTTTTCTTTTTTGGATACTAGCCATCTCGATAAAATATTACTCTGCTAAACAAAATATTTGATTACTCAAATTGTCTAATTTCCCAACCATACACGAGTAATGATTTATTTTACAAGTTACAATCATATCATTAAAAAAATTTCAATATCTATTACAGGGGAAAACTGTGCAATTGTTCTTTTCTACAGTTAATGGCTAATTTATGTTATCTTGCTTAAGCATTTTATTATCCTTTTCAATTTACAGGAATTTAGAGGTCCCTTCTGGCTTTAGAATGGAGAAAAGAGGGTTTATTTCCATGTGGCACTGATTTTTGCCATAGGTAGTGGCAATACTGCTCTAAAATAAAAAGAGCAAAGGTCAGTGATAGATGCCCTCAGTGTTTATCTGGAAAATGAGGCCTACTTAATAGGTATGGGTCAAAACGATATCAACAAAAAGCAGTTATAGAATTAAAATGGCTAAAATTGTAATTTCTAACCAAGTAGTGGATACTTATTGATCAGAAAATGATCCCCACAATATCTGCTAGGTTCACATCTCTTTGGGTAAACACATCACTTTTTAAACATATTCTTTTTAAATAATTAAAACGTTTCTAATCCCTTATCTGCAGGTGCCCTTTAAGAATACCCCACATCCCTTCCTTTCCCCACATTACTTAGTAGCTTGAAATGCAGTCCAGTCCTCTAAGTGACAGCGAACCTAAGCAGTGACTGTTTCCATTCACAACATGTGGCTTGAATCCCCGTTTTTAACTCCCTGAGGCTATCAGCCCCAAAGCCCTTCCTCACATACCCCATCACCGGCTCCATCTTTCTACCTGGTTTCCCTACCCTATTCGAGCTGGATGTGGGGTCAGTTCAGTCTGCAAACAAATTACAATCTGACAGTCCAACACGCTGTTACCACAGCTGTTTGTAAGCTGTCCTCACCTCCCCCGATTCCCATTTTGCAGCCTTCGAGATGGCGCCTTGAGCTTGAAAACGAGTTTGTAACAAAACTTTTCTTCGCCAAGTGGTCAGGCTAGGAGAGCAGCTTTGATGCTGGGGGAGTGGTGGTGGTGGTGGTGGTGGTGGTGGTGGTGGGGGCATAGCCTGGGAGCGCGATGCCCTCATCTCCATCTCTCAGTCCATCTCTGGGCTCACGGAAAAGGGGGCGGAGAGGAGAGAGAAGAGAAAGGGGCGGAGGTCACCCTTGTCCTCCATCCCTCCCAGGCTGCGAGCGCCGCTAGGTGCCGAGGGATCCGAGGGATCCGAGGAAACGAGCAGGACCCGCAGGTTCCGCGCAGGGGGAGCGTTCGGCGGGGCCGGCAGCGGGACTCAGCTGGAGCCCGAGCCGGAGCCGGGAGCGCAGCGCTGCGCCGGGCACCGTGGCGATGGCGCACGGAGCGGCGCGCTCCTCTGCTCCGCCGTGAGCCCTCCGGAGCCCGGGATGCCAGGTAACCACCCCTCCAGCCGCCGGATTCCCAAGCATTGGCCTCCGGATGCTCAACTGCCACCGAGCTGTAGCCACCCCAGCCCTGGACGCCCAGGAGGGCGCCTAAGCCTGCGTGTGGCCACAAGTTTGGACCAGATGCCCGCGGTGGGGAGACCCATAGACAGAAGGGTACTCGGGCGGATCCGTTCCCATTCTCAGCAGCGGCTGGAGGAGCAGGTAGACAGGATCTCAGAAGAGGGAAAACAGGCAAGAAGGAGATGATCCCCTTTGCGCCTGTGGTTCCCTGCCCCCGCCCCGGCAGACCCTGAGTCCGGCACCTTGGCCAGCGCTGGCCTTTGGGGCCCCGAGCCCCTCGGGGTGGGAGGAAAACCGGCCTTTGGCGCCCCCCCGAGGGTGGGTGGGAGGAAATCTGGCTTTTGGCGTCCCCCAGGGTGGTGGGAGGAAAACCGGCCCGCTGCTGTTTGAGCGATTGCAGAAAGTTTCAGCAAGGAAGGAGGTTTGGGAAGGATGTTGCAAACAGACACACGGGGGCGGAGAGGGGCAGTAATGTGAGAAAGGCGGGCGGTGAGTAAGATTTGAAGGAGGCAGCCTGGGCAGACCCAGTCGGGCGGGTCCCCGGGCAGGCTGGTTCCAAGCATTCCCAGCCTCCGGGAAAAGCTGCTTGGGAAAAGGCCAATGGGACTACCTCGGGGGCGGGGTGGGTCTGGTCGTGGGTATTGAGGGTCTGTGACTCAGGCCTCAAGGCATGAAGCAAAGAGCGACGAAACATACTTCGCATTGGACGTTGCTACGTGGCTATGCTTAAGCTGTAGCTTAACCAACATCCTCTGGGCAGATGTGCGCCTCGCACGCAGCTCGCCTCCCTTCCTGGGATTTCTGCGCAGGTGGCAGCTGCCCCAGAAAGCCTTCCTAGAGACTCACCGCTCTGCCTTCTGGTGCGTGCGGTGAGCTGTTATTTGATCTCAATCAAAATAGTTTCAGAACTTAATTGAGGAAAGCCCCATGTAGCACCAGTGACCTTGCTGCCTCCTCCCAAGGTTTGGGGAAGCTTGTTTTGTCTGCCTGGCAAACAGGTCGTTTATCCAAGCAATAATCTGCAGTTTGGGGACAAAGCCCATTTGGGAACCCCCCTCCCCCCAAAAAAAACACAACCAAACAAAAGCAAACAAACAAAAAACCCTAGAAACTTTAGAAGGTCATCTAGTTATTTACATAGACTCTGGGGCTTTTTCACACTTTACTGGGTTTCAATCTCATCTTGTTAGTGACTTTGCAAACCCATCAGGAGGTTAATCAAGGGAGCCCCAGTCTCGGCAGCTTCTTTTCCTGGAAAATGAGACAGGGGACCACGGGCAGAGGTGTGCTGCCTTCAGGATGATGCAACCCTGCTTAGGATAGGTCGGCTGCATCTGATGCCTACCACAAGGGACTGGGGCCCTTCGGCCTTCTGCGCTGGAGGAGCAGTTCTGCAGTGCTCTCATTCCTCTGTCTTTATGCCACAGATGCCGGGAGGACAAGCCTGCACTCTTCTCAGAGGGAGATGACTTGAGCAGCCCCCGTCTATCTCCACAACCATGTCCATGAACACTTCCAAACAGCCAGTGTCTCCCGCAGCTGGGCTCCTTTCCAATACAACGTGCCAGACGGGCAACCGGCTCTCTGTCTTTTTCTCCATAATCTTCATGACGGTGGGGATCTTATCAAACAGCCTCGCCATCGCCATACTCATGAAGGCCTATCAGAGATTCAGGCAGAAGTCCAAAGCGTCCTTTCTGCTCTTGGCTAGTGGCCTGGTAATCACAGACTTCTTTGGCCACCTCGTCAACGGGACGATAGCCGTGTTCGTATATGCCTCCGACAAAGACTGGATCCGCTTCGACCAGTCAAACATCCTGTGCAGTATTTTTGGCATCTCCATGGTGTTTTCTGGCCTGTGCCCCCTTTTCCTAGGCAGCGCGATGGCCATCGAGAGGTGCATCGGAGTCACCAAACCGATATTCCATTCTACAAAAATCACGTCCAAGCACGTGAAAGTGATGCTGGCCGGGGTGTGCTTGTTTGCTGTTTTCGTGGCTTTGCTGCCCATCCTCGGGCACCGAGACTATCAGATTCAAGCCTCGAGGACCTGGTGTTTCTACAAAACAGAACATATCCAAGACTGGGAAGATAGGTTTTACCTTCTCCTCTTTTCTTTCCTGGGGCTCTTAGCCCTCGGGGTTTCCTTCGTGTGCAATGCCGTCACAGGAGTTACCCTCTTAAGAGTGAAGTTTAGAAGTCAGCAGCACAGACAAGGCAGGTCTCACCATTTCGAAATGATCATCCAGCTCCTGGCTATCATGTGCGTCTCCTGCATCTGCTGGAGCCCGTTTCTGGTAAGAGCCTGTGCCGAACCTCTGGACGAGTGTTGCTTTCTTCTGTGTTTCCGTGTTCAGAACAAGATTTGCTGTCTTTTGCAAAGTTATTAGTCTTGGTGGGTGACGCTGCTCAATCTTTTAAATGCTGTGGTTTGTGCCTCCTTAAAACGTATGTCAGCACTCGGCCCTGGCTGTGAATGGAGCTATTGGTGAAACACAGTGTCCCTTCCCCACAAGCCCCGAGGTGAAAGTGATGTCTTTGCTAAGTAATTCTAACAGTATAGTTGCAGTGCAGTTTAAAGTAATTTTAACAGAAGTAACATCATTTTAATGTACTGAATATGATTAGTTTCTAAAATGTGTGTGTGTGTGGGGGGAAATGACCAACTCTAAAATACAATATTGGAGTGGACTCCAGTCAGTCTTGTTAGAAAATCACACAGACTTTTAATTTATAGAAAAGGCATATTAGCCACTGGGTTCTTCTAAACACACAATGACCAGCTCTCAGCTGGCCAAGGGTGGTGATGAGTGGAGATAGCTGGATAGTTCAGGTGAACTGTACACCTAGATCAGGTGAAGAAATCTCTCGTTCACAAAGCCAGTAGTGCAAGGAGAGATATGATCGACAGGAGAGTGGAGAAATTCCACCCTTGTCATTCATTCTTTTAAAAAAAAATTATCCAAAAGCTGTGTTTAACAGCTTGTTGTTTTTAGAAGTGAAGGCTTAGGTTAAGGAATGGGCAACACATATAAGTCATTTATGTTATTTTGCAAGTAGAGGAAAAAAATATTTATGTTTGACAAGTGTGACCTTAATGCCCTTCAACGTTTTCTTTTAGGATAGAAAGAGTGACCACACGCCATGAAAGAAAAAAAAATCCACCTGTCCATAGCTACTGATGGCAGCAAAGATAGTTTTCATTCATTTTTCTGTACCAACGGGGAAATAGGCTGGTATCCAGACAGTGATACAGGTGACATACAGGTAGAGGTGAGGCAAAGGGTAAGACCAAGGTAGACATAACACGCAGGGCATGGTCAGACCCTGCACGGTAGTATGAAGGGGTTTGTTACTCATACAGTTTTCCCAAGGCTCCAACAGGTCCATTGTCCAAGAACTGTTGCCAGTGGAGTTTAATAAACAATCCCTGATGCACAGAAAAGTGTGTGAGAGCTGCTGACACAGACAGATCCTGTGACACCTAATTTTATTTTATAGAAGGATTTCAACTTTTGAATACTTTTTTATTTCTGTTCATATTATTTTCTCATAATTTGAATTTAGCCTGTTGAATAGTATTTCTTTTTATGTTGTTCCTGAATCTGTCCTAGGAACCCAGCCAAGGTGAGGCTAAACTGGGTCTGTCAGTGGTAAGGCAAAATTTTGAGGCCTGCTTGTTATCAATGTCGGAGGCCTTAAGTGAACTCAAACCCGGATCTGATCTGTGCTTGTGGTCATGGTATAGTTAGTTGAGTCTTAGCTGAGAACAGTTCTGTCAACCCTTGGAATCACTTCAGTGTTCATTCCTGAAGAGCTTAATTTATGCCGCTTGACTCAGGAAATTTCCTTAGAATAATACTTCTTTTCTTCTTCTTCTTCTTCTTCTTCTTCTTCTTCTTCTTCTTCTTCTTCTTCTTCTTCTTAACTTAACTTTGAAATGCAGTAGGTTTTCAAAATAGAAAGTGAGTTTGAATAGAACTGAAATTGATTTGGAAGTTGGAAAGGGAATACCAAGAAGGTGAGAAAAGAGGTAGTTGAAAATATTTAAAGATTTTTTTTTAATTTTATTTATTTTTTAAGTAAGGTCCTAGTTCTGGAGAAAAACCTTAAAAAGTAAAATATGAACTCAGAGAGAGACAGATAATATGGACACCTGAGGTAATCACTAATATTTTAGTTTTTATTTGTTCTGAGTTACCTTTAAAATTCTGCTTAGTTCTGGCTCTGATTTTGATAAAGCAGAGTGATAGGTTAACTATTGTAAGACTATGGGAGGTAGGAAATATCATTTTTGCCATGGATATTTTGGTTTTAAGTTTTTCTCTAATGTATTTTTCTGAATTCTTGGATTCCTTCACTATTAAAATGGACATTACCATTTCACTCACATTTTTAATATATTTCCTAGTGAAAACAATTTTATTTTCATGAAACATTTTCTGAGGTCAACATTGTATTTAGCTATGAATTATTGAGACATCTATGACACCACGGTATTAATACTTCTAAAATGCTTTATATTATGAAAATTATTTCTGTGTTAGATGCCTAGTAGGTATACCACAGGAACTCCTTGGTAGATTGATATTTTATTTCAAGCATTCTTTACATTCCTGGTTTCTCTTGTGCAGAATGGGTCTTCCTGGCAAGTTCAGGCTAAAGGGCTTATACAGTTAGTGGTCTGGACATAAGTGCCTTGGGCATTAGGTGAAGGCCATTCAGACAGCTCTAAATCGAACCCTAATAAAAAGTCAGGCTTGGGAATGCCAAAATAACAGCCAACATGAATATCTCTCAGTTGAAACATTTCTCCTTTTTTTCCTTAAATGCCCAGGAGGAGTTGTATAGTTGTTAATGACGGAGCCATCTTTCTCTACCCTGTATTTTAAAAGCTTCTTAAGTTTTACAAATACCTCTGAAACCAGAATCCCATACAGGTATGATAATGATCGCTTCTAGGCCAATGCTCTAATTTATACCACTGCCTTCTGTCTTAATGGATAAATAGGAATTGTTGGATTTGTAATTTGAATGAATGTCTCTACACACTCTTCCACCTGTTGTCACTGTCACTTTCAATCTGGAAACTGGACAGAAGGTACAGGTTCACACACCAAGAGGAGCAAATTTAGATGATAGAATCTGTGTTTAATAGGACTTACTGCACAAAATTTATCAATAGTGGCATCATTTTTAAAATGATTTAAATTTGTAGCTGATGACAAAGGGTATACTTTATTAATTTTGATGACTGAGTTTAACCAATACAAAGGCAAGATGGTCATGATGTTTGACTTCTCTCTCTCTCTCTCCCTCTCTCTCTCTATCTCATCTCTGTGTTTTTAAAAGGCTTTGTTTTTCTTGATTAGTTTTAGATTTACTGTAAAACAAAATGGAAAGCACAGAGTTCACATTTACCCCCTCATATCTCCATCTAACCCCCAGTCATCCTTATTAACATCTTGCATTGGTGACATACATTTGTTACAATTTATGAGTAAGTACTGAATACATTTTTATTGATTAAAGTCTCTAGTTTACATTAGGGTTTTCTTTAGTATTTTACATTGTGTGGCTGTTGAAAATATATATTGCCATATTTCCACCATTATGTGCCCTAAAAATCCCCTGTGGTGTTTTTCTTTTTAATTTGTGTCATTTTTCCTAAGGGAAAAATATATGTGTGTGGATTGAGATCAGTAGTACAATCATAGTATTAATTTAAAATATATATTGTTAATGACTTTTTATAGTATTTTTATAATATCTGGGTTTTATAATTTTAAACGTGGTTAACACATATCAATTATCCTAATTATAATCCCAACTGAAAAATACAGAAAAGCACAATAGGCATTTATTAGCTGATAATTCCATTTAGTAATAAGTTAATACAAAAATCTTTCAGAGTCTAATAGTAATAATAAATTGTGTTGTGTGCATATGAGGTGAATCACTTTCCCTAATAAATAACTCTTCAAGACATTCAATGTTTCTTAAGTGAGGGGAAAAAGACATTTACTAGTGCTATCAAGTAATATTTCCTTAATATTATTTGTTTCTGTTTTTATACAGGTAATGATTCTTTTAAAAGTTTCATTTCTAGGATATATAGCTCTAAAAGGAATTTATTATTATTGCTATGCTTATTTCACCAGCTTGGTAGAGCAATAAATACTTGTTGACTGGCTGACTGTAACCTAAGTAGTATGAATGTCAAGAGATTGCAAATGATTGACCAGAATGTGGATTCTGAGTTTTGTAGGTAGCAGTTAATAAAACAAATACTGTAACCAAATGGTAGTTTTTCATCTGTTCCCTAAGTTAGCAACTATACACTTCTGACACTATTAAACTTCTTTTACCTTCTCTTCTGAGATAGAGGATCATTTTGAATTGGGAAAGGAAGTATAAAGTATATGAAGAACCAAATGGTTTCTTATGTAGGTGAGTTTTACCTCAGAAATATGTTTTATTACAGCTGTAGAGTTTGAATATGATTTTTCTAAGAGTTTATGTTAGTATTTCTAGTCAATGTAGTTAAACATTTGGTCACTAAGATGTTTGTCAATATAAATCAAAGTCTTAGGTGGTTAACTGAACTTTGACTGAATTACCAAAGGTATTGGCAGCATAATGACCAGGTCTGAGAGGGACAATGGCAAATGATGGAGCCAAGCAACGTCATAGCACATCTTGACTCACAGTGAGGATTGTTTTCTTTGAAAGGTGGGCCCTCATTTTCGTATTTAATAGCTGTGTCATGGAAACCTGTGTAGTGTCTGTGCATTTGCCACTACGCCGAAAGAAATGGTTAGTGGATTACACATTTAAGTATAAAGGAAATGTGAAAATGTATACACATGCACATATATAACATGTCCATATGCAAATGATTTACCCAGTTAAGAAAATTAATTGAACAATCAATCCACCATTACATCTAAATGACCCAAAAGGAAGGGCTGCTAAAGGATTTCATTCTAAAGTTAAAAACAAAATGGATTCTTTTGTAGTTTTGTGTCAGAACCTGGAAGGTATGTCTTTTTGATTTATTCCTGGGCTGCTGCTGACTTTAGAGGCATTACTGTCATACCTTGTTTCAGGGGGTTTCCTTCGGAAGCGGCATGTGTTCCCATGTTTGGAATTTGGAAGCAGCCATGATGTTGTCTGGATAAAGGACTGATGATGACATTTGGGTTCTTTTCTATTCTAGAAAATTCTTAAAACAACCCAGACCCTTAGAACTCAAAATTCATATCAAGAAGAACAAGTATATTTTAGAACTATATTAACATAGTGTACATGATGGGAATTCAGGCTGCTTTTGTGTTTGGGTGGGGATAGAATAAATGGCGTGAGGTCGATGACAGTCACTGGCAGAGGACTAGCTCTAGGCCAGGGGTCGGCAAACTCATTAGTCAACGGAGACAAATATCAATAGTACAGCGATTGAAATTTCTTTTGAGAGCCAAATTTTTGAAACTTAAACTTCTTCTGACACCGCTTCTTCAAATAGACTCGCCCAGGCCATGGTATTTTGTGGAAGAGCCACACTCCAGGGGCCAAAGAGCCGCATGTGGCTCACGAGCTGCAGTTTGGTTACCACGACTCTAGACTATTTGGGAGCACATTCCTGTCCCTGAGCTTTGGTGTCCTCTTCCTGACTCCTCTCTTAAATGTCACCTGCTCTATCTAGGCTATCTTAAAGTGCACCCTCTCTCTCCTTTCTTCCCTCCCTCTGCTTTATATCTCTCCTAGCACTTATTAGTAGTTTCTGATGACATAGGCTACCTTTCTTGGCTTCTGTCTGTAGGGTTGGGAGCTCCTTGAGCGGAGGGACCTTGTTTATTGCTATCCTCAGTTCCTGGACCAATGCTAGGCACATCCTTGGGGTCAGGGAGAATTTGTTAAATGAATTTTGTGTAAGGAAGGGCTCACTCAGTCCGTGGCAGTACTCGTCTCCACTCGGGAGCCACTCTCCAATAAGGGCACGACTCAGTTGGTCAGCCTCAGGGACACTTCTACCTCCAGTTGGAATTTGCACTGGAAGGGTCAGAGACAGGCAAATGTGACCTGAGGTCCCCAGTAGTATTAGCTGGGAGTGGAGTTCTGGAGAATCCTAAACATTCCACTGTTTGAATTTGGTGCTAGAATCTAGGAATTTTGTCAGCACCCAGAGGAATTTCATGGATCAACTATGATCATGTTATTCTATTATGGTAATACTAGAGGCCCGGTGCATGGATTTGTGCACACTGAAAATAAATTAATTAGAAGAACTATTTTAGAGACTGGGGAGGGACCTCAGGAGGTTGGCCAGCCTGGGAGGGACTGCAGGAGGGTTCCAGGGTATGTCCAGCCTGTCTCACCGAGTCCCAATCGGCCAGATCCCAGCAGCAAACTAACCTACCAATCGGAGCATCTGCCCCCCTGATGGTCAGTGCACATCATAGCAACCAGTCAAATGGTTGAATGGTTGGACACTTAGCATATTAGGTATATATATATTTGTTTACAAGCGATTTGTTTACAAGCGATTCCCTCTGTTAGTCTTGGTCCTTGGTGGCTAGGTTCTGCATTATTGGTTTGTGTTTTAGTTTCTACAAACAGTAGGCCATAAACCAATGTTTGTTGAATGAATAAACTAGGAATCAAGTATAGAATGAGAAGTGTTACACTAGGTTATATGACTTACTCTAAGTTATTTTTGTCCCATCATCTTTAGCATTGCTTCTCTCTGTGGATGCACACATTTCTCCGCCCAAATGTATTTTTTTTTTTTTATTGATGCTTTATCTTTGAGGGCATCCTGTCAGGAGACAAAATTTCTTTGAGTAAAGATCTACAAATATTTCTCTCTCATTGTCATAAATACAATCTCTATAGGAAGTGTTGAATGTTTTCTATAAAACAGGTTTGCTTACCCCAAGTCTCTACCAGCTGGCTCAGTGAACCGATGGCTCATTTTGTATTGCTAATGGTAGGTTTTATATTCACAGAGGAGTAATTCTCAGAAAACTCCAACAGACCTATTTAGTGGACACTGTGGTGCCCCACCCAGCTACCTTTTGGGTGAGTCTTGCTCTTGGAGAAATTACCCTCCACCAAGGGGAGCTGCCTTCCCCATGGTTTGCTCCCTTCTCTTTGGTCGCTCTGTGGGCAGTGACAGATGGATATAGGGATACAGAGAATGTACCCCCTTGCCTCATTTGGGACATTTCAGAAGGGTCCTCCATGCTACAGAGCTTTCTGGGGCCTTTCTTGCACCTGGATTGCAATTTTGCTTTTCTCTATGCCAAATCCTGCCCCCATCACCGCCTCACACTCCCCAAAAAACTTTCTACATGAGATTTCTGTTTCAGAGTCTATTTCCTGCAGAGTTTTGCTCAGGACAATCTTCCAGAAGTCCATTGTTCATACAGTATCAAAATATGAAATACAGACTTTATTGCACATAGGTTTTCAGTGACTTAATCAATATACTGAGGTATGTATGAGCCTTTGGAATTAAACTCATTTGAGAATATTATCCCCTTTCATGGAGATGTATGGTGTAAGAGTGGATCAGCAAAGGCCAATCTATTAAAACAAGACAGCCCTAGGTTGAGAATTTACCCTAAAATCTGTTGCTCCTGATATGCACAGTGGTCTAGAATATTTTGGTATTTAAATTCATTTACTTTTGGCAAAGCATGACTTCCTGTTTTTATGGAGAAAGTCTTATAAAAATCCCAAAGAGACTGTAGACACTGAGACAGTACTTATAAACCATCACTTGAGTGATTCAAGTCTAAATAAATCAGAAACATGTGGATTAAATTTATAACCTCCTGGGTATAAAGATCTTGTCGATATATGTGTTTTGGGGTTTTTATTAGGCTCCCAAACATTTGAAGAACAATTCAAGACATTGATAAGCCTAAAATATCTTTGCATTACCAATTTTAATTTTATTTGCTTAGTCTTATCCTTACAGGAGGTATATAAAATGTATTCCATTTGTGTCTGCTTTGCAAGGCATTTCTAATCACACCCAATTTTACCTAGTATATCAGTGCTATTTACCTATATTTAGAGGGGACTTTTTTTCTAATAGGAGAAATGTGTCTCTTCTGTGTGCAAATATTACCTTTCAAAACTTGTGTAAATTTGTCATTCGGTGTGTCCTCTGTCCTGGAAATAAGGATGCTGCCACAGAGGAGTGGATGCACTTGTGGCTTTGTGCAAAGAGGGAGGTGACTCTTCTCACTTTTCCTGCTATTGAACCCCCAAATACAATTCAGACTGTGGAATGCCAAATACAATTCAGGCTGTGGTGTGGCTGTGGTGTGATGGTGAAGGAGGCAGAGATAGTCAGGTTATGTAAGAGGATTTATTTTAGCTTTTTGTGCATGGTCCCCAGTTAAGCCTTCCCTTTAGAATACTACAGGTATCCAAGTGCAGGCAAAAGACAGGGTCCCAGCCCCACCACCTCTTCGCTGTGACCTGGTGTCACTCTAAGCCAATTTTGTATATCTGTGAACTTATTATAAGGGTAGTACTTTAAAGTACTAACAAAAAAAAATGCGACCTTTTTACAATCTTATAACATAGCCATTGGCACATAGTAAATGCTCAATAAAATCCAAGAATCCTCAGAAAGCCTATTGCTATTGTTGCCACCCACCATCTCAATTAGAAACAGTTATCTATGTTACTTTAGATGTTTTCTATTTGCTCCTCTATTAGGAGGGTTTGGTTGTAGTGGAAAGGAACAGAGGGAGCCCGTAGCTTCAGAAAACTTTCTTGGACATTTCCAATCAAGTTACTTCACTATCTCACCAGAAGTGAAGATGTCATCCACTCATCTTTCACATGTTATTCAAACTTAAATAAACTAGTAATTTATGATGATAACGATGTATAAGGTATTAATTTATACATTATTGGAATCCAGTTAAAAGGAGCAAACAAAAAATTATTGAGAGCATTATATATAAGGCACTACTCTTGGGGTCATATTTGCAAGGATTTAAATATAAAGTTCTTTCCTAAAAGAACTTATAATTCAGTTGGAGTAAGCAACATACCCATTCTAATAGTTAAGATATTAGCTCGTGGAGAGGCAATATAATGTAGTAGTTGAGTATGGGTACATCCAGCCAGTGTGGCTCAGTTGATTGAGCATCATCCCATGCCCGAGGAGGTCAGATTCCCAGTCAGGGCACATGGCTGGGTTGATCCCCAGTAGGGGGCATGCAGGAGGCAACCAATCAATGTTACTCTCTCATCAGGGTTTCTATCTCTACCTCTCCCTTCCTCTCTTGGAATCAGTAAAAACAAATTTTTTTTTCCTCTCAAGAGTTTGGGTTCAAGTCCTATTTCTCCTACTTCCTGGCTATGTGACTATAACCACTCTGCCTCAATCTCCTCCTTTGTGAAATAGATATAGTAATAGTACCTGCCTCACTGGGTTGTTGTCAAGACTAAATGAGTTAATATATGTAATTTGAATAGTGCCTGACCTAGAAAGTACCATATCCTTCAGTTATTATACTATTACTAGAGGCCCAGTGCACAGATTCGTGCACCGGTGGGGTCCCTCAGCTTGGCCTGCAGGGATCGGACTGAAACTGGCTCTCTGATATCCCTCGAGAGGTCTTGTATTGTGAGAGGGTGATTCTCAGATGACACACCCCCAAATCAGGCTCCCTCCTCCCTGGTTCTGGGTGTGTCATCTGAGAACCACAGCTGCCAAGTCACCGCAGCTCTGCAGCTCCTGGGTTGAACATCTGCCCCCCCTGGTGGTCTTTTTGCGTCATAGTTACCAGTTGGATGGTCAAATGGTTAGATGGTTACTTAGGCTTTTATATATAGATAGAGATCTATACCTATATCTATATCTATATCTATATCTATATCTATATCTATATCTATATCTATCTATACCTATACCTATACCTATACCTATACCTATACCTATACCTATACCTATACCTATACCTATACCTATACATATACCTATACCTATACCTATACTTATACCTATATCTATCTATATCTATATCTATCTATATATCTATATATTTATCTCATTATTGTTGATGTGACTATTAAATATTGATGCTGCCAGCCAATAATTTTGTTAATAAGATAATCAAAAGCACTTTTAAATTAGATATTAAATGAATAATGGATGCTCTAATAGGGAGCTTTCACTTCCAATTTGGTGCTCCACAAGTAATTATATGTATATTTATTTGACAAATATTTATTACCATGTGCCAGGCAGTGTTCTAGATACTAGAATAACAATCTCTGTGATTTAACTTTTCACAGTACCTAGGGCTTTAAACAGCAGTACTTCCAGAAAATGAAAAGAGAGGACATGTGTAGGAAATTGAAATATGAAGATGTTCAATTATATTTCCTGTTAGAATAGCAGGTATTCTGTTGTGAATGTATATGGATGAGATTATTTTTGATTACTTATAAAAGGGAAAACATTCTATAGTACATCATTTAGAAGGAAAAATTACTGGAAATAAATGTGATCCTAAGTTAAATAATGTAAATTGTAAAAACCAAAAAAAAAAAGAGATATTGTATATGTGTCCCAGTGCTACAAAAATCAGTGAATAAGAAACTCTTTAGTATTTGAGATAGGCTTGGGCAAAATTAGAATACAGTAGGTTGTAATAAATTAATATTAAATACTAGGAAATTTTTCTAATGAAATGAAACATGAGCTTCATTAATTCAGATCATGAAAAATTAATAATTCAAATTAGTATTTTATTCAGCCTTTTGATAACAAAAGTGACTCCAGACTAGAACAGAAATAAATGGTGAAATAGAACATTACAAAAATCACCAACTCTTTCTAAGAATTTAGGTTAAGGAAGTGTTAGAGGGCTGAATATAAGGAAGAAAATTGCTGTGAATATTAATAATACTGTATCAATGAATAAAATTTAAAAATTCATGTATGCTTTAATTTACTTGTTAATTTGATTTATTCTTTCAGCAGGCCTTTGCTGACAAAAAGCTGGGTGTCTCTCCAGTTGAAAATGAATCAGAGATACAGAAACCTGACCTGGGAAAATAATTCAGGGGCAAATTCTAACAATAATACTTTCTAGCTCCTTTATTTTAACCACCATCTTTGAACTCTCTTCTCCAATCACCAACTCTTACACATATCCTTCTTTTTATTTCTTTCCACTTTTACTATAGAACAAAAATAACTATCATATTTTCCTGGCCTTGCCTGGGAGCAAGGCAGAGGGTTAATTGCATTAGTAATAGTGGAGAAATCTTTGGGCCCCAAGGTACATCGATAAATCTTAAATAATAGTGCTGCTGTAGCAGCTGCAGCAACAGTAGTTATTACTGTTATTACCTTGATTAGATATTCCCTTAGTTTTCTTCTTGCATTTATATTCATGGCAGCAGCAGACCAGAAAGCAAGGAAAATAAAAAGCACACGAATGATGAGAGACAATGCAGGGGACGGGAGAGGAGCATGGAGAAGGCTATGCAGGAGCAGCAAGCTGGCCGCATGCAGGTGGAAGGGCCGAGAGAGGCACTTGCATGTTTTAGGAAAGCGATTGGAAAGATTAGCTCTCCCTTTTCCCCATAGACTTATTCTCTGTATTGAGGAATATTAAATTTTGTGTATTATATTTCCTCAAACTACTTTTAACAAGGCATTGTTTTCTTTATAACATCTTATAGTAAAAATAAAATATGGTAAGCTATAAATTAAAATTAAAAAAAAATCTTTCAAAGCACACAGGTAACCACTATTAGCATTCTTTTCCTCAGCCAAGAAGGAAAAGTTATTAGTTTAATTTCTTTGATTAATAAAGTAGCTAAACTTTATATTCTTATATTACTGGGTACTATCTTCTTTCTTCTGTGAATGTGTTGGAATTTTTAAATGATTTTCAAGTACTGTCTGGATAACAAAAAACTGATATTATCCTATATAATAAAACCCTAATATGCAAATTGATTGAACAGTGGAATAACTGGTCACTATGATGTGCACTGACCACCAGGGGGCAGATGGCTCAATGCAGGAGCTGCCCCTTCGTGGTGAGTGTGCTCCCATGGGGGAGCACCGCTTAGCCAGAAGCTGGGCTCATGGCTAGGGAGTGCAACAGTGATGGCAGGAGCCTTTCCCGCCTCCTCTGCAGGCGGGCAGTAGGAGCGAGGGGTCCCAGACTGCGGACTGCGAGCTTCTGGCTGAGTGTGCTCACCCTGAGGGAGTGCACTGACCACCAACGGGGAAGCTCCTACGTTGGTCATTACACCTTTCAGGCCTAAGCTGGCAGGTGGACATCCCCTGAGGGGTCACAGACTGTGAGAGAGCACAGGCTGGGCTGAGTGATCGCCTCTGAGTAAACGAATTTCATGCATCAGGCTTCTAGTTCCAATATAAAAGCAATTGTTTCCCCAGGCTCATGGTTAGCCTTTTCATTTAGTATTTTAATTTATAAAAGTAATGAATCAATCAATAATTTCTTTTGTGGTTACGGCTTTCTGTTTCATGTTAGGAGATACTTTTCTCAGGCTAAGGCGATATCAGTATTCATCTTTTTAATCGTATAGCACTTATGCCATTTCATTTTTTGTGCTCTTGGTTTTAGTACATTTATAGTTTATTTTGGTTTAGTTTGCAAGTTAATAATATGAATTTTCTTTTGAATGGTTAACTAGTTGTCTCAAAATTACTTATTGAATGATCTGCCTGCAATTGTTTTAAATGTCTACCTTTATTATATCTGAAATTCTTAAGTGTGTTTGGATCTTTCTGGACTCTGTATTACATCTTACTGAGCTATCTTTAACTTTATATACAACTGCCATCTTCAGATTTTATTGAGACTTGTGTGCAGTGTATCAATTACAATGTAGAGTACTCCCATTTGATATCATTATCTACCTGCCCTATTAGTAAAGTCATGTTTTGAATACTAATTCAGCAGTTTCTTCATAACAGTATATAAGAAAGCACTGACTTAACACTTCTATTTTTTTTTTTTTTAATATATTTTATTGATTTTTTTTTTTGCCCCCCACCCTCCCTCCCACACATCCCCTCCCTCCCCAGAGTTTTGTGTCCATTGGTTATACTTATATGCATGTATAAAAGTCCTTCGGTTGATCTATTATCTCCCCCAGATCTTCCTCCCCTCCCCGCTGTAATTTGACAGTCTACTTGTTGATTTACTGTCTCTATATCTATCTTTTGGTTCATCAGTTTATAATGCTCTTTGTTATCCACAAATGAGTGAGGTCATGTGGTGTTTCTCTTTCATTGATTGGCTTATTTCACTCAGCATGATGTTCTCCAGTTCCATCCAGTTTGCTGCAAATGATGAGAATTCCTTATTTTTTATGGCCGCATAGTATTCCATTGTGTAGATGTACCAAAGTTTTTGGATCCAATCATCTGCTGACGGACACTTAGGCTGTTTCCAAATTCTGGCTATTGTAGATTGTGCTGCTATGAACATAGGGGTGCATATATCCTTTCTGATTGGTGTTTCTAGTTTCTTGGGATATATTCCTAGAAGTGGGATTACTGGGTCAAATGGGAGTTCCATTTTCAGTTTTTTGAGGAAACTCCACACTGTTCTCCACAGTGGTTGCACCAGTCTACATTCCCACCAGCAGTGCACGAGGGTTCCTTTTTCTCCGCAACCTCGCCAACACTTGTCGTTTGTTGATTTGTTGATGTTGGCCATTCTGACAGGTGTGAGATGGTACCGCATTGTTGTTTTGATTTGCATCTCTCGGACAATTAGTGACTTTGAGCATGTTTTCATGTGCCTTTTGGCCTTCCTTCTGTCTTCTTTTGAAAATGTTCTATTTAGGTCCATTGCCCATTTTTTAATTGGATTATTTATCTTCCTTTTATTTAGTTGTATAAGCTGTTTGTAGATGTTGGAGATTAAACCTTTATCAGTGGTATCATTTGCAAATATGTTCTCCCACACTGTGGGATTTCTTGTTGTTTTGTTGATGGTTTCTTTTGCTGTAAAAAAGCTTTTTATTTTGCTGTAGTCCCATTTGTTTATTTTCTCTTTAGCTTCCATTGCCCTAGGGGTAGTATCAGTGAAGAAGTTCTTTTGGCATACGTCTGAGATTTTGCTGCCTGTGGATGCTTCTAGTATTTTTATGGTTTCCCGTCTGATGTTTAAGTCCTGTATCCATTTTGAGTTTATTTTTGTGAATGGTGTAAGTTGGTGATCTAGTTTCATTCTTTTGCATGTGTCTGTCCAATTTTCCCAACACCATTTATTGAAGAAACTGTCTTGACTCCATTGTATATTCGTGCCTCCTTTGTCAAATATTAGTTGAGCATAGTGATTTGGGTTGATATCTGGGTTCTCAATTCGATTCCATTGATCTATATGTCTGTTCTTGTGCCAGTACCAGGCTGTTTTGAGAACAGTGGCTTTGTAATATAGTTTGAAGTCTGGTATTGAGATCCCTCCTACTTTACTCTTCTTTCTCAGGATTGCTGTGGCTATTCGGGGTCTTTTATTGTTCCAAATGAACTTTTGGAGAGTTCTTTCTAGGTCGGTGAAATATGTCGTTGGTATTTTAATGGGGAGTGCATTGAACCTATAGATTGCTTTAGGAAGTATGGACATTTTGATGATGTTGATCCTACCAATCCATGAACATGGTATGTTCTTCCATCTCCTTACATCTTCCTCTATCTCTTTTTTCAGTGTCGTGTAGTTTTCCCCATATAGGTCCTTTACTTCCTTAGTTAAAGTTATTCCTAGATATCTTAATTTTTTTGGTGCGATGGTAAATGGAATTGCTTTTTTAGTCTCTGTTTCTGCAGTTTCTCTGTTGGTGTATAGAAAAGCCATGGATTTCTTGGCATTAATTTTGTATCCTGCTACATTACCAAATTCATTTATTAAGTCAATTAGTTTTTTAATGGAGTCTTTTGGGTTTTTTATGTACAATATCATGTCATCGGCAAATAAGGATAACTTTACTTCTTCTTTTCCAATTTGGATGCCTTTTATTTCCTCCTCTTGTCTAATTGCAATGGCTAGTACTTCCAGTACTATGTCAAACAGGAGTGGCGAGAGTGGGCATCCCTGTCTTGTTCCTGTTCTTAGAGGGAATGGTTTTAGTTTTTGCCCATTGAGTATAATGTTGGCTGTGGGTTTATCATATATAGCTTTTATTATGTTGAGGTATGATCCTTGTACTCCCACCTTGTTAAGAGTTTTTATCAGAAAAGGGTGTTGGATTTTATCGAATGCTTTTTCTGCATCAATTGATATGACTATATGATTTTTTATCTTTCAATTTGTTTATGTGATGTATCACGTTTATTGATTTGCGGATATTGTACCATCCTTGCATTCCTGGAATAAATCCTACTTGGTCGTGGTGTATGATCTTTGTGATGCTCTTCCGGAGTCGATTTGCTAGAATTTTGTTGAGGATTTTAGCATCTATGTTCATGAGGGATATTGGTCTGTAATTCTCTTTCATTGAGTTGTCTTTATCTGGTTTTGGTATTAGGGTGATGCTGGCTTCATAGAAGGAATTTGGAAGTGTTCCTTCCTCTTGGATTTTTTGGAATAGTCTGAGGAGGATAGTTTTTAGTTCTTCCTTGAATGTTTGGTAAAACTCTCCTGTGAAGCCATCTGGCCCTGGGCTTTTGTTTGCTGGAAGCTTTTTGATGACTGTTTCAATTTCTTCCCAAGTCACTGGTTTATTGAGATTTTTAGATTCTTCCTGATTGAGTTTTGGAAGATTATATTTTTCTAGGAATATGTCCATTTCCTCCAGGTTGTTCAGTTTGTTGGAGTAGAGTTGTTCATAGTATTTTGTAACAATCCGTTGTATTTCGGTGGGGTCTGTTGTTATTTCACCTCTTTCATTTCTGATTTTGTTTATTTGGGTCCTCTCTCTTTGTTTCTTGGTTAGTCTGGCTAGAGGTCCATCTATCTTGTTTATCCTTTCAAAGAACCAGCTCTTGGTTTTGTTGATCTTATGTATTGTTTCTTTGGTCTCTATGTCGTTTATCTGTGCTCTGATTTTTGTTATTTCCTTCCTTCTACTTACACTGGGCTTTTCTTGTTGCTCTTTTTCTAACTCTTTGAGTTGTAGAGTTAGATCATTTGTTACACTTTTTTCTAGTTTTTTGCAATAGGCTTGTAAGGATATGAACTTCCCTCTCAAAACTGCTTTTGCTGTGTCCCATAGATTTTGGATTGTTGTGTTTTCATTGTCATTTGTTTCCAGGATGTTTTTAATTTCTTCCTTGATTTCTCTGGTAACCCAGTCCTTGTTTAATAGCATGCTGTTTAGTCTCCATGTGTTTGATTTCTTTGGATTATTTTTATTGTAGTTAATTTCCAGTTTTATGCCATTATGGTCTGAGAAGATGCTTGATATGATTTCTATCTTCTTGAATTTGAAGAGACTTTGCCTATGTCCCAAAATGTGGTCTATCTTTGAGAATGTCCCATGTGCATTTGAGAAGAATGTATATTCTGTGGCTTTGGGGTGGAATGTTCTGAAGATGTCAATTAATTCCATCTGGTCTAGTGAGTCATTTAGGATTGATATTTCTTTGCTGATTTTTTGTTTGGATGATTTGTCGAAGGGTGACAGTGGGGTATTAAAATCTCCTACTATGATTGTATTGCTGTTAATCTCTCCCTTAATGTCCTCCAGCAGTTTTTTTATGTATTTGGGTGCTCCCGTATTGGGTGCATATATATTTACCAGGGTTATTTCTTCTTGTTTGATTGCTCCCTTTAGTATTATGAAGTGGCCTTCATTGTCTCTTGTTATGTCCTTCACTCTGAGATCTAATTTGTCAGATATAAGTATTGCTACCCCAGCTTTCTTTTCATTTCCATTTGCCTGGAAAACCTTTTTCCATCCCTTCACCCTCAGTCTGCGTGCATCTCTTTTTCTGAGGTGGGTTTCTTGTAGACAGCAGATGTATGGGTCTTGTTTTCTTATCCAATCTGTTACCCTATGTCTTTTGATTGGAGCATTTAAACCATTTACATTTAATGTTATTAATGATAGGTACTCATTTGATGCCATTTTTATTCTATACCCCTGTGTTCGTTCTTCGCTTCCTATTTATTTATTTTTACAGTAGACCTTTGAGCATTTCTTGCATTGCTGGTTTGGAGGAGATAAATTCCTTTAGTCTTTTTTTGTCTGTGAAGCTCCTGATTTCCCCTTCAATTTTGATTGATAGTCTTGCTGGGTACAGTATTCTTGGATTCAGACCCTTTCTTTGCATGACTTTGTATATTTCATCCCATTCCCTTCTGGCCTGATAAGTTTCTGTTGAGAAATCAGTTGTTAGTCTGATGGGGGTTCCTTTATATGTAACTTTCTGTCTCTCTCTGGCTGCTTTTAAGATTCTAACTTTGTCATTGGTGTTTGCCAATTTAATTATAATATGTCTTGGCGTCGGTCTTCTGGGATCCATTTTGCTTGGGACTCTGCGAGCATCTTGGATTTGTGTGGGTTTTTTCTTCTCTATCTCAGGAAAATTTTCTGTCATTATTTCTTGAAATACATTTTCCATGTCTACCTCGGTTTTCTTTCCTTCCGGAACCCCTATTATTCGAATATTGTTTTGTTTTGCATTGTCCCAAAGCTCCCGTAGGCTCTCCTCCTGCTTTTTAATTTTTTTTTCTAGAAGCTGCTCTAATTGGGTATTTTTTTCCATCTTGTCTTCTAGCTCACTGATGCGATCCTCTGCTTCTTCTAGTCTGCTCTTGATGCTATCTATTGAGTTCTTCATAGTAGTGATGTCATTTTTCATTTCATCTTGAGTCATCTTCATTTCCTCTTGGGTTTTTTTCATTTCCTCTTGGGTCTTACTCAAATTGTCAAATTTGTCTTCCATTCTTTTTAGCCATCTTAAGATTGTTACTCTGAATTCTTGCTCTGGTAGGTTGCTTGCCTCTATATCGTTTACTTCCTTTTCTGGTGAAGCCTGCTTTTCTTTCATATGCGGGCTGTTTTTTGGTCTCCCCATGATCTATGATGTCTGGTTGTGTAGTTCTCTCTCTCCTGCTTTGATTTAAAGGCACAAAATACAACACAACCAGGTACAACACACAAGGCACTGAATCGAAATGTGTTTGCGATATTAATAACCACCAATAAGGGTGACTAGAACCCAGCTAACAAAAACATGCAATCAAACAAAAAGCATAGGCAAATCAATCTTATAAAAGAAAAGCATACAACTTCAGTAAAGTTAACATTCAACATACAACTTCAGAGTTAGAGAGTAAGACTGTTTTGTTTTTTTTGTTTTTTTTTTGTTTTTAGGACAACTGCGAGGGAGGTGTGAATGGGTTTGGAGCAGGTAGTTGGAAATTAGATATATACAAGTAGGGTGAAATTTTAGGAGGGGGTAGACAGATGGAATGGGGGAAATCTAGAGCAGGAAAGGGTTAAGATAAACAGGGTATCAAAGGAAAAGATTGGAAAGAGGGTGAGGGCATAAAGGTAGGGTTGAGATAGAATAAAGCGTTGGAGAAAGAAGGATAGATAAAGACTGTAGAACAGTAATCCTTTTCGCTGAGCAGTGGGGCAATCCTGTGAGGGCAAGTGTTCGCGCCGCTTGGGATCCGCGTTCTGGGGGTCACAGATGCTTGGTGGTCGCTGCGGCTGTGGATATTCAGGCCTCTGACACGATCCTATCTTCCTCTCAAGATGGCGAGGTTTCCCCGTCCAAGCCGGTAGGTAGCTCCGGGCAGGGACACAGCCCGCGTGGGTGCTTCCCTGTGAGGGGCACCTCTGTCAGCAGCCCCCCAGCAGTTTCTTCTGGTGTTCGCTGTCTCCCAGCTTGCCAATAAACACTCACAGCACAAGACCCTCAGTTGCTCTCTCTTTCTGCTTCGGGAGAGGGCTCAGAATCCGCCCATCTATTCTTCCGCCATCTTACCTCCTCTTTTTAGGAAATACTTCAAGAATTTGAATCCTAAATGTGGGTCCTGGGTGAAGAAATGCCTTGATCAGGAAGGTGCTTCTCCCATGACCAGGTTTAACTCTTGTACTCTGTAGAAATGACTTCCTCTGTTTCTCCAAATATGAGAAAAGCAGCTGCTGAGTGCCCTGAGCGCCGCTGTCTGCCTGCCTCCGGAGGCGGTGGGTGCGTGCCTCTTGCGCCCCAGCTCCACGGCTTTTCGTCCTGATTTTTCAGGCTTTATGGGAGCATTTCTTTGTCTGGACTGGGTCTTGAACCTGGCGTTGGCCAACACTTCTATTTTTATTGTGACAAAATTCACATAAAATTTTACTATTTTAACCACTTTAAATGGTATGATTTATTTTCAATGAGCACATTCACAGTGTTGTGCAACCACCACCACTATCTTGTCCAGAATATTTTTATCTCTCCAGAAGGAAATCCCATAGACGTACAGAGCATTGTATAGTTTAATAACTTAACAATTTCTTATACTAACTTTTAAAACTTACAGTTTTCAAATTAGTCAACTTCTTATCAGATTTCATAAATATTTTTATGGGCTTATGAAAGAATCCACATTTTCTCTCTCTCTCTCTCTCTCTTTTTTAAGTTACAAAGTACAATCCATAGCTGTTAAATCAAGGATATTTTATAAGGTCCCATTTCCTTATTTTTAACTATCGTAACAAATAATGAGAACTTAGAATTTCATAACATTTGTGTTTTCTCAGTTTATATATTTATTTCTAATAGGTTTCAGTGGTTTTGGATTTCAGTGTAATGTCACCAGAGATCAAACATTCATGTCTGTTCTATCTTTGTTGGGAATTTACTCCTTTTATAAATATCAGGTAACCTTCCCTCTCCACTTTAAACCATTTTGCCTTGAATTCTTCTTTATCTTATACTGAAGGTAAGTATTATTATTGAAATTATAACATAGACTTTTTGAGTATGTTGCATTTTCTTGTGCATTTACTATTACTGGTATCGTCTACAAAACTTCTAATGCCATTTTTGTTGTTGTTGTTGTTGTTGTTAATCCTTACCCGAGGATATTTTTTTTTTTATTGATTTTTAGGGAGATTGGGCGAGGGAAAGACAGAGAGAAACATTGATGTGAGAGAAACACATTGATTGTCTCCTGCATGAACCCTGACCATACCTGCAACCAAGGTATGTGCCCTTGACAGGAATTGAACCCTGACCCTTTGGTCTGCAGGCTCTATCCACCGAGGTAAACCGGCTAAGGCTCTAATGCCATTCTTATTAATGCAATACAGAATCATGATAATATTCAAACTGAATAAGTAGAGCATTTCTTTGCCACTGTCATGCCCCCACTACCTCTGGGCTTAGTCCCAGTTATCTGATAGTAAAAACAACAACAACAACAACAACAACAACAACAAAATACCGTCAGGAGTCAATTTCCTCTATTATATTGCCTGTATTCTAGTAACTGCGTTGGTTCATTAACTTGGGAAATATGAAGTTAAATCAGTAGGGAGTGAAATAATCGAAGACCATGGCTATATTTTCAGTTTAGAAAACAGGTCAGTTCTGCCTCAACCCAGGAAAATTCCACTGCAGACTCCACCTGTAATTGGACTGGCCCTTTCCCAGTTCTGCTCAGGCAGGGTTTTTAGTTTGGAATTGGCCAAGACTAGGAAGGAACTTCTGAGAACATTTCTCCCACCTCGCATTTCCTTTGGATCTGCTTCAATTAGAATGCGCTTTTGGGGAAAACGTGGGTTAGAACTGCATATAGGAAGCAAGAACTGCGTGCATGCCTTCTGACTCCTCATTTCCAAATTGCAGCACAGAAGTAGCAACAGGCTTCTCTGTCAGTATTCCTGTGCTCATTGCCGTGGACAGAAGATCAGTTTCTGATACAGTTTAACCTTTCCATGCTTCTCTAATGACATTTTGTGACTGACAATGTCAATATTTCTCTCATGTACTATTTCTGAACAAAAAAAAACTGCCCTATATACCCAAGAATTTTTTAAAAATTCTATAGTCTTTATAAACTTTGATAGTACCAGGTGGTTTTAAAGCTGTTATAGAGCACGTGGTGATATTTTTCTCCACTGAAAGTCTAAAGCAGACTGTACCTTATTTCAAGGGAATATAAAGAACTGCTGTTTTCAGTCAATAAAATATAGCAAGCAGTTCTAAATTCATGGCACTTAGAGGAGATCTTTGCCTTTTCCCTTCATCTCTCTAAGCTCATAGCAGGCTGACCTATGGATACAGATGCTGAAGCCAGCTTGCGGAAAGCTTTTTTGGATGGTGGGAAAGACAGCAGTGTGTCTAGGATTAATTTCCATTGTGTGCTGCTTACCTTCTCCCTATTGCCCACTTTAGGTTTGTGTGTCTAAGGCAAATAGTAGTAATATAAAAGCCAGTCTGCTTACTTAGACAATTTTAGATTGATGTGGATTTCTACATTGTCTGTTTAGCAAACCATTTTGTACTTGGTCATAAAGATGAATGGATAACCTGTTCTGCCTGTATTGCTGCCCTTGTCTCTAACACCTCCCTTAAGTACGAATTGACAGTAATATGTGACCGCTGCACTGATGCCACTTTTCTCTTGGACCTCTTGGTTTGTATTACATGGTTGCCTAACTCACGTTGAAATCCATTCAACTCACTCAGAGATTATTTATCTAGTAAGCAGCATAAACAGACAAGGAAGCTATGAGTCAAGAATCATGCTTCAGAGTGATTTCTGAATGATGCACTGTGTAATCAGGTACCAAGCAAAGCATAGAAACCGATGAGTTCTGAGATATTTGTCTGTTACCATCCCTCCCCCCATCTCCATATGAATCCTACAATAAGGCCAAGACACTAAAAAACTATTTTAACTTTAAGAATAAAGGTCAATATACTGTATATATATATATATATTTTAATCCTCATCTGAGGATATGTTTTATTGATTTTTAGAGAGAGAGAGAGGAAGGGAGCAGGAGAGAAACATCGATGTGAGAAACATCGGTCAGTTGCCTCCTGTACATGCCTAACTGGGAATCGAATCACAACCCTCTGGGTCTGAGAATGACGCTCCAATCAACTGAGCCATACTGGCCTGGGATGGTCAGTATCTGGGAAGACCACCTGGATTGGTGGGAAACAGTCAGGATCCTTCCCTGCGGTGGGTAGAGGGAGAACCCCAGTCGTAGGCCTCCCTACTCAGTGACAGACCTACCCACCAGAAGTGGGGAGGGAAGAATGAATGTGCTGCCATGACTCTAAGAACAGGTAAAAGTGGTTCCTTAAATAAGGCTTTTATAATTAAAATAAGTAAAACCGAACACTCATATATAAATGCTCATTAAGTAAGATATCAGGTATTTTTTTCTTCTAAAATTGCTAGAAGGAAGCCCATTGTTTCATAAGTATAATGCCAATATTTCATAGTTTAGCATGGAGTGTAGTCAAAAGTATATGTGACTGGCGGCTAAAAATCATGTTTCTAAGAAGAATGTGTTATTTCAGCACATTACATGGATCCAAATCTGAGTTTACTAGTTCAGAAAAATCTTGATTTGTTTTTATTTAAGTTATAATGATTTTCCTTAGGAAACCTGCTTTGCTTATTTTAGTGCACATTTTAAATCTCTCTTTCTATGGATAAAATACATCTAATTCTATATAATCAGGACAGAATAAAGGTCACATTCTCCTACTCTATTTCCTGCAGTGCCCAGAAGGCTCTAGGAATATGCAGCTCATATGTTAGAATCCTTTAATCATAAATGAAATTAGTAACAACATTCTTATAGCTCTGGCATATAATTGCATATGATATCACATAAGGATTTTATTTGTAAGATATTATTTTTGAAAGAAAAGAGTAAAGTTTTTGAAATATTACTTATATTTGTGATGACCATTTTAAATGTAAAGTTCTTGCTTAAAATGTGATTTTAGAATGTCAGAATCAATTAGTTAAAATTCCCCATCACCTCCCCCTTCCACTCTCTCTAAAAAAAATCAATGGAAAAAATATCCTTAGGTGAGGATTAAGAACAAAATATTTGCTTTGCTTCTTCCTTCCAGAGCATTGACAATGCACTTAGCCACCTACCTTTCTCTGTCCCCTACCTAAATGGGTCTCAATTAATCTGGACAAATTTAAAAAATCAAATGAAAAATAACATGGCAGCTTTGTTAGTTGGTTTTGAGTATTAAAAGTAACCTAGATTTTGTGCAGAATTTTTTTTACCCTCTGAGACATCTTTTTTTCTCCTCTTTTGTCATCGAAAGGTTAAAGCCCCATCTAGAGGAGAAAAGTCCTTGCTGGGTGTTGTGGGGGACCAGTGAGGCTTTGATTAAAACCAGAGTGCCATGAGGAGCCAGTTTCAGAATTCTGATTACAACAAAACAAAGTTTTATCTTGAAAATGTGTTCATGTCTTACTGAACAGCTTGTTTATTTCAAACGTCTTGCAAAATCTGACAGTTTTGCCATCAAGACACTACTGTTTGCAGACAGACCCAGGCATGTTGGCAGCTGGAGGATGCCATTGCCTTTGACTTTTAAAGAGAACGGAAGATGTGACCTTAGTGAGAAGTCACTGCAAAAAAGTAATTAAATCCATAAATATAATACGTTTAGAAATGCTCATTCTTCTATTCATTAAACATCTTTCTCAGTGCCCTCTGTGTATCAAATAGTTCCAGGTGCTAAAGCTATGGTGCTGATGAGAAGGGCAGCATACCCTCTTCCAAAGAGGTTACATTCTCCCAGGGGAGGGGTAAGGAGAGGGAACGCCAGGGGTTGGAGCTCTTTGGAGAGAGATAAGTAAACAAATAACAGGATGTTTTCAAATAGTGGAAAGTTCTGTTCCTGAGGGTGGAGATAGAGCTCTTTTAGGTTGGATGGTCAAAGAAGACCTTCTCATGAGGACAGCCCTCGATGACAAAAGGAGCTAGCAATGAGACAGGGTGGGCAGGCAGAGGGAAAAATTAGCACAAAAACCAGTGCTGGGGCCCTGGCCAGGTAGCTCAGTGGGTTAGAGCATCTTCCTGATATGCCAATGTTTGGGGTTTGATCTCCAGTCAGGGCACATACAAGAATCAAAAGTGAATGCATAAATAAGTGAACAACAAGTTGATCTCCGCCGCCCCCCCCCCTTATAAAAATTTTAAAATCTTGTAGTGAGGGACAAAAGAAAGGCTATTAACTAGAACAAAGGGATCTTAGGTCAAGGTGGTAGGACTTGAGGATAGAGAGGAAGAAAGGGAGGGCCAGATTGTCTAGAACTTTGTAGGCCTTGGAGAGTTTGGGTTAAAATTTGGTGGGAAACTATTTGAGGGTTTCTTAACAAGTGAAATATATAACCTGATGCATGGCTTAAGAAGAGCTTGTTGGTTGCTGGACAGAAAATGGGTTACAATGGAGCAGAAATATAGCAGAAAGTTGTTTGCTTAAAATTTCATTTGACACAGGAACAGTGAATTAATTACTTTGCTAGAACTTATATTGGGAAGCAAAGCAAATAATAAATCATTGTTAAATTAGGATTAGCTTTTGGGTAACAAGGAAAATACTTTCAAAATGATTCTCATGAAATAAAATTCTATTTTGTGGCAAAAATTTTAAAGAGAACATATTTAGCTATACTTTATTCTACTTGCTTGATAATCTCAATATATTTTTCTGCTGGTTTAGCAAAGGGCATTTTGACTATCTTTCATTTAGTTAAGAATATGAAATTATCAATTTGCATTTTGCTTTTGAGATAAAGTTATTTGGCTCTCTTTTAATCACCCACACGTGTGAACACATACAAATTAGATCATTCCATGTTTTAGTTATAAAATGATTTTGTTTCTTGCCGAAACCGGTTTGGCTCAGTGGCCAAAACCGGTTTGGCTCAGTGGAAGAGTGTTGGTCTGGAGATTGAGAGGTCCCGGATTCAATTCCAGTCAAGGGCATGTACCTTGGTTGCGGGCACATCCCGGTAGCGGGTGTGCAAGAGGCAGCTGATCGATGTTTCTCTCTCATTGATGTTTCTAGTTTTCTATCTCTCTCCCTTCCTCTCTAAAAAATCAATAAAATATATTTTAAAATGATTTTGTTTCTTGACCCCAGAGAAATGCCCTAATAATTATTTACTGCAAAAGAGAAATTTTCAGCCTTTGCTGCATTTGTGATTTTAGTATGAGGATGTACATGCACAGACTCTTATAGGAGAGTGTATCTTACATGTCAGATGGGCTATGGGTATGGAGTTTCCATTTCCCTTGCTTGGAATTTATTTAGGCTTTGAATCTGGAATTTAAAAATACCATTGGCTTTAATGTCAAAGTTCTCACTGTTTAAGCTGCGTAAAACATGAACACAGAATATCAATTTATTTTGCAGAACTTTTCTCTAGGACCTTGGAATATTCTAAAATTTCCCCACAGAAGTGAATCTTCCTGGGCATAGAAAGAGAAATGGCCCCACCTAATGAGCCTCAGCAAATTCTGACTCAAGAAGAGGCTGTGCTTCTGAGTCAAGGTGCTTAACGATTCTCTAGCTTCTGTTATTGGAAAGAAAGGACCAGTGGTTATTTCATTGTTAGGACCTTCATCGGTCTGACTTGGAAAAGTAATTGAATTTCCCACTTCAGTTCTGCATTCACTTCCAAATATTTAACAGGCATTGGCTATATGCAAAGACATATCAATTTATGTTGCCTGATTCAATGGGTATCTTCATATCTTCCTTAGTGTTGACTCTACATCATATGATGACACTGAATCACCTGAGCTTATACTTGAATGTCTACTTCTTTCTTTCTTTTTTAAAAAAATAAATATTTTATTGATTCTTGTACAGAGAGGAAGGGAGAGATAGAGTTAGAAACATCAATGAGAGAGAGTCATCGATCAGCTGCACACCCCCTACTGGGGATATGCCGGCAACCAAGGTACATGCCCTTGACTGGAATCGAACCCGGGGCCCCTCAGTCCCCAAGCCAACGCTCTATCCATTGAGCCAAACCGGTCCCAGCTTGAATGTCTAATTCTAATTAGGTGAGCTTCTAGAGCCTATTGTAGGTGCAGAAAATTTTCAGCACCTGAGTGTGGACATACTGTCCACATATCCTTTGGAAATTTATTAAGGATCTTTGTGAGCTTCAATTTTAAGTTTTTAAAGCTATGGATAATAATAACGACTACGGTATATCACCCTTTTAATTACATAACTTGAGTTTTCACATGATGCCTACTTGGTAAGCGTCTAGTGAGAGGTGCTGTGTGATGGTTGTTATTACTGTCCTAACCATTATTCCATTTGGTACTGAGTTTCACTAAACGCAGTTGTAATTAAAAAAAACATTCATTCAGTGACTACCATGGACATTTGCGCATGTGTTACATGGGCATATAAACATACTAAAATGGGATACTAACTTCAAAGGGATTTGTAGTTTATTTGGAAAGACATCAGCAGAACCACTCTATTACCAAAGAACCCTGTGGGGAAGTGCCCACGGCCTTCGAAGGAACAGCTGTGATGAGGAACTTCATCTGTGTTTAGTCTATGCCAAACGACTAAGGGTAGAGAATTCTCGACCAAAGTTTCCTTGCTTTGAGGTTCACTGTTGTCTCTGGTGGTCTTCGGGCTCAGTGAAGTACTGAGTTCTCTTCTAGAAATGAAATTCTTATCTTTTGATTTACAAACTTTCTTTTCTTTTCTTCACTGGGTGAAATTACTTCACCTTTTCTTCACACCGATTTCTTTTCCATTAACTTGTAGCAAATGTCATTTTAGGTGAGTACCACCTTTTTTTTCTTTTCTGTGCTTCTGGATATAAATGTTTTTAATAAGATCAATTCTTCTCTAAGAAGCCAACCATAATCCATTTTAACTTTTGGGATTTGGGACTTTTGCAATTTGAGATTAGGGTAGTTTTGATTCTTGTATCTTTTTCTATTTAACCCCTCTGGGAAAATTTGAAGGCTAGTTCAGTCCACCGTTTTTAGCAAATCTTTTACCTGAATGCAAAGCCTAATTTCTTGTGAATTACTTATGTTTATCGCCTCTTGTTTATTCTGGGAAAAGTCATGTTTTTTTGTAAGGCCATTTTTTGTGGTATTATTTGCAAAACCTCTTGAGAGTACAATATCTTCTATATAACCACAGAAGAAGGGCTTGGTTTTCTGGTATTGCAAATAATACCACAAAACTTGATAGCTTGATGGAAAAAATTACAGAGAATTTATATAATGGAGAGAAGGGAGTTGGAATTGGAGCCCAATTTTACAGTAGTATAAGGATGAAATTTTGCTGACAATTCTCTAAGGGAAGAAGAACCATAAAGATGCTTTTGGTGGTCATTTTCAGACCTACTTGTTAGATTATTTAGACCTTTCTTAGTCATATGAGTGAATCATTAGTGTGGTTTGGTGATGATTCGTCTTCAGTTTAGGATCAATCATAATTACAGTATATAGAAGGTGTCTCAGTAGCTTAGTTATAAATGTGTTTATAAAGTAAAAGCAAGTTGACCTCATAAGCTGCTCTTTGTGTTAAATATACTTACTAATCTGGTGGATTTTGTAAAAGTACTTATAAAATATGTTGATGTGCTTTAATTACTATCTTTTGATGACTCCCTGGGTCTGAGAATCAAGCTCCATGAGGAATTTTTAACCTTATCATTTCATAATTTGAAAACAGGTAATGGCAAGGTCTGCAGCATTCACATTCTTGGAGCAACTGAGCTCATGCGAGGAGATGTAGTCTGAGCTACACTTTTTAACTCTGTCCCCTCAGTCTGGATAGGATGGGTAGCCTGCTGGTCAGGTGCAGGCCACGTGATACTCCCCTTGCTTATTTTCCTGTTCTCCAGCTCCTTAGACACGTTCTTCTCCCTCTATGCCAGCTCTAGATTTTGTTCCCTGCAATCCTTTAAATAAGCCACCTTGCCTTATTGCTCTCAATGTATTTGTTCTATTCCCTTTGTCCTGAGTACAGGAAAAAATCTTGAGAGAAATTCTTCAGAGAAAGTAGAAGGCTAAAGCTTGTCCTTCCCAGCCAGTTCTGGGATATATATATATATAATTCGCGTAACTTACTCAAATAATTAATTAATAAGGTGCAAGGTTTTTTCATCAGGCACAGGCCTGTGTGGCTGAACTACCTATTAATTGCCTGTGCTGTTCTGATTGGTGCCAATGTTCTAAATATGTCGAACGTCACAATTGATATGGTATATTTTCATTAGCAAAATAATATATGTTCATAATATGAAGTTTGAAAAATAGAGAACAGAAGTTAAAATTGTGTCTTTAAAGGTGTTTATTTCTTAAGTAAATTCTAAGTACTTTATAATTTCTATGCTCTCTTTTTGGTATTTTTATTATAGTTTATAGTTAATAATGTTAGTGTAGAGAAGCGTTTTTGGTTTTCTAAGTTGGTCATGTACTGCTGAACTCTCTTATTGGTTTTATGTATATATTTATTCTAATCACTTCCAGATAACTAAAGTTTGTCTCTTTTCTTTAAATTCTCATATACTTCATTTTTTCCTTATAGCATTAACCAGGAATTTTGATACTACGTCAAGCAGTGGTAGCAATAATGGGCACCCTTCTCTATCAGATCTTAAAACATCTATGTTTTTTGCATTGAGTGTAATGATTGTTGTAGATTTTTGTATATAAATTTTACGGTTTCCTAATTTAAGTCCCTCATAAGTACTGTATTAGTTTTCAATGGCCATGTAACAAATCCCCACAGACTTAGCAGTGTGAGGTAGTGCCCACTTTATCATCTCCCAGTTTTGTGGTCAGAAGTCTGGTTTGCTCAGGGAAGCAAGTCAAGGTAAGACATGTATCTTAAATGATGAAAACTACATGGAAGAGGGTAAATTTGATCAGAGTTAGGCCAGTAGGCTGTTATCAAGTGGATAGTAGCATATATATTGAATAACTAGAGGCCTGGTGCATAAAATTTGTACACAGGAGATAGGGGGAGAGGGTGTCCCTCAACCCAACTTGCACCCTCACCCATCTGGGACCCCTCTGGGGACAATCCATGACTGCTGGCTCCTAACTGCTCCCCTGCCAGCCTGATCACCCCAACTGCCCTCCCCTGCCAGCCTGATCACCCCAACTGCCCTCCCCTGCCAGCCTGATCACCCCAACTGCCCTCCCCTGCCAGCCTGATGGCCCACAACTGCCCTCCCCTGCTGGCCTTATTGCCCCCAACTGCTCTCCCCTGCAGGCCTGGTTCCCCCAAATGTCTATCCTGTAGGCCTAGTCTCCCTTAACTTCTTCCCCCTACGGTTGTCTTGAATTGCTCTCCCTGCCTGCCTGGTCGCTCACAAATGCCCTCCCCTGTTGGCCTGTTTGACCCCAACTACTCTTCCCTGCTGGCCTGTTGCCTCTAACTGCCCTCCTCTGCTGGCCTGATCACCCACAATTGCTCTCCCCTGCTAGCCATCTTGTGGTGGCCATCTTTGACCACATGGGGGTGGCCATCTTGCGCAAGGGTGCGAGGGTCAATTTGCATATTACCTCTTTATTATATAGGATTTTCCCCCTTAACTCACCACATGCCACATGACATATACATTTTATTTATTTTTAATGTTTATTATTTTGGTATTCTGGGATAAATGACTATATTTTATTCCCTTGAAAAGTGTCATAGAAAGAAATTGCAATAGTATTTTGTAAGGATTAGCAGCAGAGAACCATGGACAGTTATTCCAAGGAGTTGTGGCATAAGGCTTTCCAATAAACAGACTCAAAAATAGTGCAGGTCTGGGAGAAGGGACTGGAATAGCAAATGAAAATATTGTACATGGATCCTATGCATGAACCTTTTCTAGAAAGATTAACTTTTTTTTTCAGGTATTATACATCTTTTCCCCCTATGTACTGTTCAGTTTATTTATTTATTTATTGTATACACCATTTTCTCATTATCATGAAGGGGTGAAGAGGAATATAAAGTGTTAGATTTGGGAATGTCCCATTTTGAAGAGAGCAGTTTACTCACTGCATGTCCTCTTTTCTTGTTTCTTTGCAACTTTCAAAGTCTTTGGGCAGAGTCAGGAGTGTGTTGTCATTTTGGTTATTGGTTAAGCCTCTACCAACAAATCCAGCTGGAAAAAGTTTATTTGCACAACTGTTTATATTTTGGAACACTGAGGTATAGTTTGGGGTGGGCAACATTTCCCAGCTGTTAAAAAGTTGTGGAATAAGAATTACCATACCCCTTTGTTCTTTTATTCCTCCTTATTGTAATATTTCTGTCTTAACTCTGAATCATTCATCATGTGCAAAATAATTAGTTTTAATGAGTATCCAATAAGTGGTAAATGACTGAAATGTTATTGCCTTCTATATTCAACAATGTAGCCATGAATATAATTTAGGTCTGAATAAAGCTCATAATTGAAAAGATATATTCTATGAGAGCCTCTGAGTTTCAGTTTGTTACCTGTTTTCTTTTCTAAACCTATTATTCTGGAGTTGCACAAGAGTATGTGTTTTTTTCTTTTTATTTTTTTCTGAAGATTCTTGTAATCACTATGGCAGAAATGAAATAATATTTTGCAAAAATAAACACGATTAAGTTAAATTAGCACAAATATGTTTAAGTCTAAGAGTCATGTGCTGAACACAGGTGGATTTAGTGATTTGTCTGAGCTGCCTTTTCCAAAATTGCCATTGAGGTTAAAATAAAATGACATTTCTCATTTGCTAATACTCAGAGGTGCTGTGACAGTAGTTATCCAATTAACACAAAGATTAAACTTCTCACATGGAGATGTAATAGAATGGCCTTTTGGCAAAGCTTCCAAATGGACCATTTTGATGATTCAGGAAGACTGTAATGTAATCACACAATTAGTCCCCATTTCTGTGATTATTCAAGTGCCAAACCTAAAGAGCAGTCTCTGGATGACAATGTTATAAGGGGCTATCACTTGTAAACCAGTGAATTATACTTCAGGGTGCTCTTTTAGTCCCCAAATAACAGTCCCTGAATTAGTCTTCTATGATGACAGAAAGGAGGAAAGGAATGGTCTGGCTCTTGGAATAAGATAACTACATGTGAAAATACCTGCTTCACTGACTAGGTGAGACCATGTATAATTGTCATAGAAATTGTTTGTGTGAAAATATATGTTAATAACCTAAATAATGGTTTTGTACCTAAACAAGTTGGACATTCCACCAGATATGGTTTTGATTATATATTCATTTAAATTTCCATAAAAATAATGCTAAGGGGAAATTCAGAAAATCTGCAGTTAGAATTGCCAGAAATTAAAAATTAGTCAAATCTGAATAACTGAAGTTTTGATCTACTAGAAAAATTGCAAAAAAGCACACCTTTTAATAACCACATAGGGATCATGTGCCAATAAATAGCCCTGCTTGTGATATATTTGACATGCCTTTATTATTTACAACATCATAATTTTGCTTTTGCCTCCTAGGGCCTTTGTTCATTCAACAGATATCAACTTCCCTACTGTCTGCACATTGCTGGGGCTGCAGAGAAACAGACAAAAATATGCTTTCAAGAGTATATTTTAGTGTGAGAGACTGAAATGAGAACTAGATACATAAGCAAAATATATCATATGTTATATAGGATTTCTTAAATATTAATTCCAGCATCACTAGCATCCAGCATGGTACCTGGACACAGTAGACACTCAAAAAGGACTCCCTGCTGTATTGGTTTGATTTTATGACTACGCAAATGGACAGAAGCATAATTCTTGATTTACCATTGCTTTTCATTGTGAGAAGGCTCTGGAGTCCTGATACGGACTACAAGATATTCAGATGTAGGGGGAAGGGATGATGGAATAACTTCCAGAAGGATTCCTTAGTGCACATAAGCTCTGTTATCTGTGAGTAAAGTAGCCTGGCAGATTCACAGATTCATTCATATTGCAACCTTAACCATTGACATATTGTATTATATGGCCTAAAAGACTGTAGATTTTATTGCAAGTGTTATCTATTTCATTCTTTGCAGTTGGCAATGAACATAAACGTTTCTTTCCATGCATTTCTTTGACCCTCACATATTTGCAGGGAGATTGGATTGTAGATGTGCACTTCAGATGCATAATCAGGGAACCAGTTAAAGAGTAGCTTGTACTTTGTTGTGTAAATAATGGTGTTGACAAGGGACATTTATCCTTCAACCATTAGTATCATCAGGCCCAAGTAAGACGTTTCCTTCTGATAGATGTCCATTAAGAAGACCAAGAAGACTTACTTTTCTTCTTATTTGGGTTTTAGATTTTGTTACATCCTCTCTTTAACCTGGTGGTATAATAGTCTAAGCCCCCCTTAGTTTTTCAGTTTCACCTTTTGTTCATTTATCTGTTTTTATAGCCAAATTCTTTTCAACGATTGTGCTGCAGATGTTTAATTAGAAGCCAAAGCTGAGCTCAGTGATTAGACCAGATCTAACATATAGTGGGGACTGTTTATGGAATTTATTCCACAAAATGGTCTCTTTTTCATTATGGGCAGTCAGAAAATGGATACGAGACCAAAATCTACATCAAATCTGAGTGGTAGTTACAGAGGGGAACTCATTTTCTCAAAGCCCTTAGAAAATTCCATGATATACCTTGGAATGTTTTAGCAAAGTTAAGGTTATGAGAGATGTAGAAAAGGCAAAACAAAATAGAAGACATTGGTACCATTGTAGTTACAGAAAATTCTAAAAGTAACATTTCAGAAAAATATGATAGGCCAGGTACAAATTAATATAAAATACTTTAAATTTATTTTTTAAAATTCCTATGTTTAGCTTATCTATACTTTTACTTAATTACACTTTATTTATACAAATACATTTTAATTTTTTTCTTTGAAATATACAAATGTGTGTTGGCTTTTGAACTTACTATTCTCAGAACCGCCAGTTACTAGTATCGGTGTTTGCCCTCTAGGGTCTTTCTATTTGTGTACATTTGACTTACCATATAAATTATAATTTTTGTAGTTCTGATGTCAATTTCAATTCAAAGGGTTCAGATGTATGCATCAATGTTTCTGCTGTTGTTCATTTCTTTTTGTCAGTATTTTGTAAAATAACATCCCATTGTGGAAGATGAAATGAATAGCATGTAACATAGCTGGTTAACTTAAAAATAAACACAAGAAAACTGCAGGACTGAGAACATGTCTATCAACTGATTTCCCTTGTTTGTTTTGCAGCTGACAATGGCCAACATTGGAATAAATGGAAATCATTCCATGGAGACCTGTGAAACAACACTCTTTGCTCTTCGAATGGCAACGTGGAATCAAATTTTAGATCCGTGGGTGTACATTCTTCTACGGAAGGCAGTCCTTAAGAATCTCTACAAGCTTGCCCGCCGCTGCTGTGGAGTGCATGTCATCAGCTTACATATGTGGGAACTTAGCTCCATAAAAAATTCCTTAAAGGTTGCTGCGATTTCTGAGTCACCAGTTGCAGAAAAAGTAAATCAGCAATCACCCAGTTTAATAGGACAGCAAGTCAGCATAGGTATGGGACAAACTTAAGAAAAGTTTTGGCAATATTTTAATTATTTGGATAACTATTTAAAGCCTAACTGGAATATTCAGGCTTCAGCAAATAGTTTGGGGGGGGCACTTTGGTCAGATTCAGTGTTTGAAATTTGTGAAATTAACTGTTTAATTGCACCTTTTCACTTGTTTTGCCAACTGCAGATAAACATATGAAATAATGCCATGGAAGGCAAGTTGAAAACAATTTTATTTTCTGCTTTTGGAATGAGTGACTCTGTTGAGTCCTAAAGCATTCACTTGGCCTATTTGCCAAAGAGCATCTGAAAACTACCACCACCATGAAATGGCTATTTGGGGTCCCTGCTCCGTAGCTGTTCCTTATAGACTAGGCTTTATGAAATGAAGCGCTCTCACATTTTGATCTGGCCTGATCCTGTAGCCTCAGCCAATATAGGTATGGTCATGCCACGTGGGAATCATTGTGGCTTATTATAATGACCTCAATAGAGACCAGGTGTGGCTGTCAGTTTGCCTGATCTTGTGAACCTGTTAGAATGAGCCTATCTTTGTCATATTTGTCACAAATGTGACTGCTTGCATTGGTTATTATGAAGGTGAGTGGTTTCTTGGTAAGTTGTAGATTTGCCTAGTTTACAAATAATCCCCCTTTCCTCTGAAAATTCTAGTGCAAAAAATAATTTTTAGAGAAACAAAGGCTCTATCTTAGCACATATGGAGGCGATTTGCATTATCACAGTTCCTGAGAAGCTCTGCCATTGATCATGCAAACAGAACTTCAACTAAGTGATAGGTGCAAAGAAGCTTGGCACAGGCACTTTATTTTGAGAAACACAATCTATATGTAAATATGCAAAGGCTATCTATAGGTAATGTGTTTTTGCTTTCCATGTGTACACACACACACACACACACACACCCCAAAGGACATCAAAAATTTCTGTCAAAAGCACCTTCATTAAATCTGTAAGACAGAATCTTCTAAAGCCGGGGCTACCAGTGTTAAAGGGAGGACTGGCAACAAGCCAGACATTTGGAGATTATTATAATGGTTAACCAAGAGATCAAGGGGTAATAAACTTTCCCCAAATTTTTCATGAATACTTTAGACTTTTTCTTCACTTGTTTGTATAATTCAACCCATGGAGTTTTAGTAATCATTCAAAATGTCCTGGGTCCATCAGAGCATAAGCAGGTAGTTCTGCTTTATAATGGAACTGTAAAAGAATTCTTTGTTTTCATTAACTGGGGTATGTTTTAAAATTAATGTTTCCTGTGAGACTGATTTCAAATTCTCCAGGAAATTTGTGCAGTTCAACTAGACTTAAATTATATTCACAGGTTTTTGCTTTTGATTGGTAATGTACATTGGAAGTTATTGTCTACTTTTGTGAATTTTGGAAAATTCTCATGAATAAGTTAAAATAAATTAAGCAAATTGTTTCACTGAAGACTTAAAGGCAAGCATTTTTTTTTCAGTGAATTTAAAGGGAAACATATATATACACACTGACACACATATTCTCAATTTAAGATCAGTAAATAAATAATCATACAAATTTAGTTTTTTCTCATTTATAGAGCACATAGTATATGCTCAATAAATACTTGCCTAATTAAATCACAAGAATTCTTGGTATGAAATAAGCCTGGAATTGCAAAGATTTTGTACATTTTTAATTTAAATTGATAATTACATGTTTACTGTGAGATATATATGCATATATTTGTGTATGTATATATATTTATATATCCAGTGTATATGCTCTTAAAAACCATTGCAATTTATGATTGCTGTTATCTATACATATAAAAGCTCAGCAACCAAATGGTGGAACGACCAGAATGACCACCAGGAGTTGCCCCCCAGGTGGTCAGTACGCTCCCACAGTGGGAGCACCCCTCAGTTGACCAGGATGAGTGGTGCTCCCTCAGTCAGCTGATCCATAGACCATGACCCTCACCAGTGCATGAACCCATGCACCAGGTCTCTAGTATTATATAAATGTTCTTTTGTGTTTCAAGAGTATGTAAAGCCCAGAAGAACTTTGAGATGGTTCAGAGACTATATCTATTTCTTACAGCTGCTTAAGAGTGTGGGTGTCCTGTGAACTGAGGCTAGGGAACCAAAGCTCCATCCTTCTTCCTTATGCTGGGTAGGAGGCTGCAGCAAACACTTCCATGAATCATGACCTGGGAGAGGTGTGAGGGAGAAACTCATCCAGAGTCCCAGTCCTCTTTCCTGGAGCCTTCTCCTAATCGAATGGCACAGTCATTGTTCTATTGCTGTGATGCCCAGGCCACTGTGTACCCATATGGAGAAGATCCTAGGACATGACCACATGAGCATGCAAGGTTTGGGAAGTGACAGGAAACTCACTCTGTGCATATCCTGGAATAATTATCTATATTATTTGAGCACAGGTTCAAGACAACTAAAGTGTTTTATGATGATGCTAAATCCAAGAAATAGACACCAAAAATTGGAAATAAGTTTAGTAAAAGAATACTCGTTTACATTGTTTTAGGCTTTCACCCAAGGAAATGAATACAACCATATGCATATCTGACTTCAGAATTTTATTCCTGCTATTATGCGTATTTCCATGTAGTTAGTACATTTTATTGTATCATGAATAATAGAGTGGAGCATTCACTAATAACTTTCATATAAATGTTCAAAGTAGAAACATATTTGTTCTTATTACTAGACATAAATAGTACAAATAATGTTCAACCAGTTTACCAATTTTGACATTTCAAGCCCTGTTTTAAAATTCATATTTAGACCAGAGTAACTGGATTTCCCTTGTCATTGAGTAAAGTAGTAGCTAAGCAACTTATACTATTTGTCATCTTATTTCTGGGGAATTATATTATTATGGGCAAATCACTTGAAAATGCCAAGCTTTTTCTGAAATTAATGAAGTCTTAAAAAAATAAGACCAAAGAAAGAAAAAGAAAAAAAATCCAATAGAAAATGGGCTTTTATATAATAATTATGAAATCAGAACCAGATAATGCTGACTCATAATTAGCCATGAACCAGACTTTTTACTGGTGGATTTAACTAGGTAATAGAAATATGCTTTAATTTTTTTCCCCTAAAGGCAGAAATTTGCTTCTACTTATCTGTATTGTGGAAGTGGAAGATACTTAAAAGTTCACAAACACAACACACACACATTTATATAACAAATGGTCTTGTTTGCCCATTTTCAGACTTAAAAAGAAAAACCTGCTTTAGTTGTGTGTCTAATTTTATAACCCAAGTAAGAGCACTTGCTTAATACATAGAGTGAACTTTCTGTACAACTTGCTTGCTACATTCACCTGTATCGTCATCATTGCTCAAATTAATAAACTAAGGTCAATCAAATATATAGAATGTAAATATACATTTTCTTTCTTCATCTGGGTGTCAGAATATTTTACCATCTAGTAAATAATGTTGGACTTCAACTTGTTACTGACATAACTTGTTACTCACACAGCTACTAAGAGTAGATGAATGTCTCACGTGAATAAATGTATGTTGTGCTCTTCATACTTGTTGGATGGAGTTGGAGAGTAACTAGGGATATGTATGTTTTGTGGCTTGCATCAGTGTGCCAATCATAATTTTCGTGCTGTGACTAGTTTAAAGCTTCAAACAAATTATTTTATAATAAACTTGGACTGGTGTTTATCAAGAGTGGTTATTTTTTAGGAAAGTCATTTAAAAGTTGCAACTCTTGAACCTAAACTCCCATTTTTATTTGCTATGCCAGCGATTTTTCAACCATTTTCATCTCATAGCACACATAAACTAATTACTAAAATTCTATGGCACACCAAAAACTATTTTTTTTGTGTGTGATGTGACAAAAAATAGGTATAATTTTGATTCATTCACACTGGACAGCTATTGTGTTGGCACTTGTCACTTTTGTTTTCCTAAGGAAAAAGAGTTAAGTGTCCCTGTCTAAGTAGTCAGGTAATATGTTTTCAGAATTCTTGTGGCACACACATGGTTGAGCTGTGCTATGAGATGGAAGAAATTAAACTTGTTTACTGTTATTATCTTTAGCTATGCATCTTCTGCTCACCCCTCTGTGATATCATCTTCTTTTTCCTATCTCACCTGACCCAGATAGGTCATAATTATCATGGGAAACTGGTCATTTCCAGAACACAGTGACCTAGATGTATCAGGATAGCCAAGCTATATTTGTCTCAGTGCCATAAATCCACACATGTTTGTATCTCACCTATGGCCCCTGCCACTCAGAAAGGAAGCTCTGCTCCTTGTAATCCCTCAGAGACCTCAGGAGACAAAGCAGATGCCACCGTGTATGTTGCTGTTTGTCACGCAGCAGGGGACAAGTCGGCATGGTGCATCATGCCCTGGCTCCTAGAGCTTCCACCTGGCGGGAATGCATATTACTTTGCTCACACTTCTTTAGCCAAAGCTAGTAATACGGCCCTGCCACTTCCATGGGGGCAGATAAATGCAATATGATATGCCCAGGAGAAGAGCTGAAAATAATTGGTGGACAGCACTAATGATTTCTACATTAGGTAATTTTTTTTTTTCATTCATGCCTTTCTAATGTAATTCAAACTGGAAGCACATGTGTTTGTCTTTTAAATTTAAAAAAAAATTATTATTTAGGAACATCATTGGAGGAAAACCTTTAGGATTCACTCCTTTTAGGTATCTTGCAATCTATAAAAGAAAAGGCAGAAATAATGCCATATACATGCCTCCTATGCTGTTTGCAGTTAATAGACATTTTAGATGATACAAAAAAAAAAAAACACTGTAAAATAAAGAGCGGAAACCTTGGTTCTTAAAAATGAGAGAAGTGTGCCGAAACCGGTTTGGCTCAGCGGTAGAGCGTTGGTCTATGGACTGAAAGGTCCCGGGTTCGATTCTGGTCAAGGGCATGTACATTGGTTGCAGGCACATCCTCGGTGGGGGTGTGCAAGAGGCAGCTGGTCGATGTTTCTCTCTCATCGACGTTTCTAGCTCTCTATCTCTCTCCCTTCCTCTCTATAAAAAAATCAATAAAATATATATTTAAAAAAATGAGAGAAGTGAAACATTCCCATGTAATGCCAATACACTGCCTAGTTGTAGCATTGCCTGAAATTGTTGCTTTTCTAATAAATAAACATGTCTGAAATATAGTTTTGTCTTTGTACTTTCAGTTTCCTTGTGATAGAAATATGTGTACCTTGATATACCCCATGCCATTGAAGTGAATTAAACTGTCAGAAAACCTGAGGAATAGAAGAGAACTAGAGCAAGATTAAGCTACTTTCCCCCTCTTGTTCTCCCACGTGAGAACAGTTCCTTCATTTTGAACCCAGTCATCACAGTATAGGAAGTAAATCAGAATCGCGGCTAAAATTAGATCTTACTAATCTGGAGCTGTAAATTTATGTCTCGAGCGTTCTGTTTAAAGTTTCCACAGAGAGTTACTGCAAAGAGTTTCTGCAGGGCTGTGTTTCTGCCCTGCAAAAATAGTAACTAAAAGTAAATATGATAAAGACATGACATGCAATTATGCGAAAGTAGTCTGAAGGTCTTGATGCTATAAAAAACAACAACAACTACTTGCTAAAGTATATTATTTAATCTAGATAGTTTATGAAAGAATAACGAAAATACCATTTGCCATACATCTTATTAAGAAACTGAAGGCAGAATTATTGAAAGCTAAAGGAAATATATTTTGGATTTGGAGTATATTTTACCTTTCTACTTATAAAAGAGTATACATTCAGCCTTCGTGTTTGATATTTAATTCAAATTAACAAAATTTACCCTTAATGTCAGCCAAAACATTCAATAAAAATTGAAAAAAAATACTCTTTTGTTATCATGTGAACTTTCCCACATTAAATGAGGCAATGCTACACACTTCTACACACCAATATAATTTTAGTTTAAAAACAATGAGATCATATTGGATGTGCTGTTGTGTTGTGCACGTTTTTAGTTCCCATCAATTAATTCATACAGAATAATATCCTTTTCAACAGCTGAATAGTATTAACAACTTTCTTTGAAGGAGAGTTGCTTTTGTTTCAAGTTACTCGCTACTTTCAAATAATGGTATTCTTCCCCCCCCCCCCCCCCAAGAATACCATTTCAAGATGAACGTCCTGACACCTTTTTTGTGTATGTGTTTTGTGGAATTGGGCAGGGGGGAGGGGTTAAAGTATGCTCATTTTCATTGCTGATATGTGCTGCTAAATTGTGCAATGTGCGCTCCCATTCTCTGCTAAGAGAAAACGCCCTATTTCTGACATCACCCACTTTGTATTTCAGTAATCTTTTCATTGTCACTGATCTGATTGGAAAAAATAAATCATATTTGCGTCATTTGTTGTTATGTTACTTGTATTTCACATCGCTAATGAAGTTGAGCTTCTTTTCATACTTTCGTTAGTCATTTGTTCTTCTTCTGCATATTTCCTGTTCCTGACCTTTATTTCTTCTTAATATGTTCATTTTTTTTTTTTTTACTGACTTACGGGAAGACTGGACATATTTAGGGTATCATCTCAGTCTTTCAGGTTCCTGGACCCAATTCTAATGTGTGTGTGTGTGTGTGTGTGTGTGTGTGTGTGTAGGGGGTTCCCCCAATAAACAATTTTTGGACACCTGCATCAGGTTCCATAGGTTAAGTGTCCAGTCCTCCAGGACTGTTTCTTCTCCCTGGTCTCCCCGCTTGTCAGATGCCAGCTGCAAACCCACGCTCTTACTTGTACTTCTGGCTAACTGGCTATAGATTGGGGGTTCCAGTGATCTCCCAACTCAGAATGCCAATTGAAAGTCCAGGTTGTTATTTGTACTTCTGGCTGTCTGGCTATAAATCTGAGGTTCCCACAACTCCCTCCTTATATTCAATTAATTTGCTGGGAAAACTTGCAGAACTCAGAGAAACAAATTACAAGATTGCTGGCTCATTGTAAGAGGATATAACTCAGTAATCGTCAGATGGAGAAGAGGCAAAAGGCAAGGTGTGTAGGAAGGAGTGTGGCGCTTCTCTTCCTTTCTCTCTGGGCTCACTCCTCATCATGCACCTGCATGTCTATGAACCCAGAAGTTCTCTGAACCCCATCCTTTTGGGTTTTTATGGAGGTTTCATGACCTAGGCATGGTTGATTAAATTGTTGATCGCCAATGATTGAACTCCATCTCTAGCTACTCTCCCCACCCTAGAGATGTGGGGGTGGGACTGAAAGTTCCAACCCTTTTAATAACACGGTTGGCTCCATTAGCAAAAAATACCCCCTTTATAACTCTCAACACTTATGAGAGTCCAAGGAATTTGGAACCTGTGAGCTAGGAATTTTGGAGGAAGACCAAATAGATATGAGAAGTGCTGTATATTTTGGTCATCTGAATGATGACCCAATATATATGACTGATGCATCACAATATTACATTTAGTTTGGGCTGTGATAGCAAAATACCACAGGCTAGGTGGCTTAAATAACAGAACTTTATTTCTTACATTTCTGGAGGCGAGATCTATGACTAGACACTTTGTGAGGCCCCTCTTCCTAGCCTTCTTCTTGCTGTATTGTTATGCTGCAGGGAGTGAGAGACAGTTGTTTCTTCTTATAAGGCACTGATCCCATCATGGAGACCCTGTCCTCATGACCTTATCTAAACCTGATCACCTCCCAACTGTCCCGTTTCCCAGTCCCGTCACATTGTGGAGTACATGAACCTTTTTATACCTTAAACATATGCATGGGGGGGGCATAGGGGAGGGTGCAATTTAGTCTAAAGCAGTTATTCACACTTAATTTCTTATATATGTTACAAATACTCTTCTGCTAGGCTGCCATTTTTTTCTGCATTGAAGGGTCTTTCACCACACAAGGATTTCCGCTTTTTGCTTGGGTGCAGAATTAATCTTTTCTGAATTCATTGTTTTGTTTCTTGTTTAAAGTCACTTTTTGCCGCTGGAAGAAACATTTCTGGAGGCCCCCACAGGAGGATGAGAGGTGGCAGAGAGCTATATATGCATGGAATTACACCCCTCGGTTCTAAAGTCCCATTTCCCTTAATCCACTCCTAGGAGAGGTGCAGCAGGGGATTCAGGAGAACGAGAAGCAAAGCCAGCGTCCAGAGCTTCCATTACATGGCAGAGCTGGGTCTGGTGTAGCCTCAGGCTAGTTATGGTCCATTAGACCATTGCGTGTCTGGTCCACAATGGCTGTGGGGCCACATGTACAAATGTAGGGGAGCCAAGAAAGCACACCCCCCCCCCTGCAACAAGAGTACTAAGAGAACTAAGAGGCAAGAGAGGGGACACCTTTATTTAGGAGCTTAAGTGTCCCAAATGTTTCTGTGCTTTCAGTGGCCATGCCTACTCTGGCTAATGACCTGTTCCCAAGTGTGACTGAGAGGCAAGTTCCTTCCCTACATCACCCAGACTTCCCTGGGCCTGCAGCTCGTATTTGGCCTTCCATTTGCTCCTTTCCAGTTACTCATAACAAGTTTGTCATATAGGTGTCATCGGGACCTGGCCTTTGAATTGTGTTTCTAGTAAAGAATGTACTGTTATGTAATGCTTTTTCCCCCTTTTTTCCTATATGCCTTCTGTGACCAACAACAGTTTCCAGATGGTTAAGTAAATTAATTAGAAGGTGTATTAGTTTGCCAGGGCTGCTATAACCAAATATTATAGACTCGAGTGGCTTAAATAATAGCAGTTTATTTCCTCACATTCTGGAGGTTAGAAGTCTGAGATCAAGGTGTTGGAGGGTTGATTTTTTTTTCTGTCTTTTCTCTTTATCTTCACATGGTCTTTTGTCTGTATCCAATTTCCTCTTTAAACAAGGATACGAGTCATATTGGATTAAAACAACTCTAGTGACCTCATTTAACCCCAGTTACCTCTTTAATAATCCTATCTCTAAATTCAGTCACTTTCTGAGAAACTGGGGTTTGTGACTTAAACATAAGCATTTAGGAAAGGCACAATTTAGCCCACAACAAGAGTACAGACAGTGCCATTAAGGTAAAGGTACAGTAACTGGCCTGTACAAGGATTGAGCCAATTCAGGTTTGTTATCCAGCATTTCTTAAAAATTAGCATGCAGCACTTTTACACGGAAGGCTTACTCAGTCAGATTGTAGGGCCCCAACCCAGTGACTGATTGATTCAGTAGGTCCTGGGTAGGCCCAGAAATTTACATTTCTATTGAGGAAGGTCTCAGGCAATGCTGGTCTGAGGAACACACTTTGAGAAACACTGACCTACTTAACTAGGCTGATCAGCCACAGATGGCACAATATAAAACATACAGAGAATCATAAAGCTTTTTGATAATACAGGATTGTATCACTATGTCAGTACTGGCAACTTAATTTTTTCTAAATGCTCTCTCTCCCCAACCATCCCGAATCCCAAACAAATTGGTCCTGAAAAATGTAAGAGCCATGCAGAAAGGGAATGAATGAATGAACATGGGATGATACAAATTGACAGTGAAAATAATATACAAAAAGGCAAATAAGTGAGGCCACAGTTTAGCTGGTTGCCAACCTCTTACTAGTATGAAAAGGATTTTTGTTGTTATGTGAGCAGGCAAAATTTCCATAGTAGTCTGAAAATATTACTTATATTTTATAATTATAACCAGAAGACCCCTTTCCTAAAAAAAAAAAAAAAAAAGTATAAAGCTATTTGGATAAACTTTACATTTTCCTTCCTACATTAGAATGAAAGTAGTGAATAAGTGGGCCAAAACTAAATAAAAATGCTTGAACACAAAATATCATTCTATGGACATTAAAAATGAAAGACTTTTATGCAAGTCCAAATAAAAGGCATTTTTAAAAATATATATTTTATTGATTTTTTACAGAGAGGAAGGAAGAGAGATAGAGAGCTAGAAACATCGACCAGCTGCCTCCTGCACACCCCCTACTGGGGATGTGCCCGCAATCAATGTACATGCCCTTGACCGGAATTGAACCTGAGACCTTTCAGTCCACAGACCGATGCTCTACCACTGAGCCAAACTGGTTCAATGGCATTTGTAAAGTAAGGGAGGAAAAAACTACAGAAGCAAAAGCCCAGGCTGTTCCTTTTAAAAATACAATTCTACCCAGGAAAGTTCCTCTCCCTTTTAAGTTTCATATATCATTGGTTACTGGGAGACTAACAAAAGCAAGCATAAACACAGATAAGAAATGTTTTAAGTAGTCACTTTAAATACATCATTGTGAAATCTCAGTGCCAAATACACTAAATTATAAAACCTGGATTATTAGAAGAGTTGAAAACAGCAATAAGATACAGTCTCCTGAAGATTATGACAATTTGTCATCACTTTATGATTTTGGTTTTATAAGATTAAAGGTTTCCTCAGAGCAAGTCTCAAAGGAAAATGCAAAACAGAGTTCAAAAATTTACTAAGAATGAAAGGATCTAAAATTAGAAGCACTACATAGGGATCTGCTTTCCAAGTTGTGGTTAGGCACATATTAAAATTGTTTATTAGTGACGCTTTTAGTGATGCCTCAAGAAAAAAATGGCATTTCCCATGAGGTTGAATTCTTCAGGTCGATCTATGGCTCCTGAGGAGCTTATTCTCTTTTGATTTGTGGAACCCACCTCCCAGCCCTAATTGATTGCAATAATCAGAAACTTGTGATGATCAAGAACTCTATGTGCCGAGGCCTTGAGTGAAAAGGAGCTTGGTTTTATGTGGTGGCTGTGGTTTTGTGGAATAAGGAAGTGGTAACAACTGGCCATTGTCTCTAAAAATGTTAGCCTCTAAAGATGTTTCCCTAAACATGTTAGCCCAGTGGTTGGCAAACTCATTAGTCAACAGAGCCAAATATCAACAGTACAATGATAGAAATTTCTTTTGAGAGCCAAATTTTTTAAACTTAAACTTCTAACGCCACTTCTTCAAAATAGACTTGCCCAGGCCGTGGTATTTTATGGAAGAGCCACACTCAAGAGGCCAAAGAGCTGTATGTGGCTCGCGAGCAGCAGTCTGCCCACCACTGTGTCAGCCCATCCTCTATGCCTGTGAACATAAGATTGTTGGTGATATACTTATTTAAGCTCACTACAGTTTATGTTCATCTTAAATAAAAATATATTTTGGACCAGCTTGCCTTTATGTATTAGTGCCCCGACCCGCGGGGCACAGCAACGTGGGGAGAGGGAGGACCTGTGGAGGATGAAAAGAAGGGACAGGGGCACAGAGAAATGGAGGCAAGACAAAGTTCTGATCAAGCCTCAAACTTTATTTTTGGAACAACAGTATATATACAGCAGGAACAAAGGGGGGCAGGGTTGCCTATGCAGCGGGGTCTTTGACAGTGTATAATTGGTTTAGGCACTGAGTGACAAGGTGGTAAGGTACCTGGCAACACAGGATTGGCTAACTGCCAGGGTGGTGTAACATTCCAAGGTGTAACATTCCAAGGCCTGGGCTAGTTATGGGGGAGGATCAGGAAGGGGAGTTGCAGAGATCCTCTGGAGCAAGATGTAAGTGGCAGGTTAATCTTTAGCTTCTGGCCAAACCCGCAGGGCACCGCATAACTTCTGCTAGAAGGAACTTAATTCTAAGATGGAGTTGTATTTTCTTAAGACAGAGTTGCTTGTCTCAACTCTGATGGCTCCCAACATATTAGGAGAACTTATCATGGCTTGTGATTCAACCAAGATTCGAGACAGCAATTCCCTCTGGCCTAATGAAGTAACATCAACCACTTAGCTTAGAGGCTGATATTGCTGTCACTCACCTGTATTTGTACTTAGGAACTTTCCATAATCCTGATTTGTGGGGAGTAAGCATGATGGAGAAAGAATGATTTTACTGTCTTTAGCTTCAGAGAAAAAAATGTCTGCATATTTTAAGAATGGAAGATGATCTACCATTATATTAAAACATTGCTCTTGGAATTCAACTCTCATAATAAGCATTACCAGTAATTGTTTACAAGATTGTTACCATGCCCCGAAATTCAACATTTCAATTGTAATTCTGAGTAAATTTTGCAAGCAGGTAAGTAAGACAGTCTTTGTTAAATTTGTAATGATCAATACCACCTGAGAAAAAGTCTGTGGTCCAACCTCCACTTGCTTGACACGTCCTATATAATAAAAGGCCAGTGACCATAATGGTATAACAACTGGAAGGACTGATCGACTGACTGACCAGTCGCTATGAGGTGCATTGACATCCTCTCAGTCCCGCCCCCAGCCTACAGGCTCCGATCACTGGATGGCCAGTGGGGAACCACGGGGGAACTGGGGTGGCAGTGGGGCAAGACTAGGGACCGGAAAGCGGGCAGAAGGCCCTCCCCCTTGCCAGCAGGTTCCAATCATGGAAAACAGTATAACATTTCTTCAAGAAGAAACAAAAAAATAAATTACCAAATGATCCAGCAATTCCACTTCAGATGTTTATGCAAAGAAATTGAAAACACTAATTCAAAGAGATATATGCACCCAGATAGTCATTCTCTAGACCTCTCTGTGTGAGTGCAGAACTCTCTACGTACCTGACAGCCTTCAGGTCACCGGCCTGCTTTTCAGCATCCTCTGGTGTGATAGGTTTCTGTTTGTTCTTGCAAGTTTCTCAATGGTAGAGGGGTCATCTATGAGAGCAATTTGGGTCCCAACAAGCAAGAAAGGGGTCTTTAGACAGGGGTGAGTTTTCCCAGGCACCCATTTTTCTTTCACATTTTCACGTGAGGATGGAGAGCCCACTGATAAACAGACTAGAAGAACAACTGTTTGTGGGTAACTCTGCGGTCATAATTTGTCACACTCCTCTTGCCCTGCAGTACCAGAAAGTCCAAGAGTATATGGCTCTCCACCAACCATAACTGTGACTGCATAGTTGTCAAAAGCAGTGGGTACACACTCAGACTGAAATTTGTTTGTTATGTAGGATATCGGGAGACATGTTTTACCAACAACACCGTCACCCACACAATGCCACTTACTTGTCTGCATTGCTGAAACAGTTTTCCACCCACTTTATTTCAAATCCGATGATGACCTCAGCTTCTTCACCAGGGTGTTGGCAGCACTGCCTCATTCTGACAGGCATTTAAGAAATCCCTTCTGGCTTGCAGAGAACTTTTGTCTTAGACCAAATTTGTGCTCTCTGTGATCATCTGTCATTCATCTCTAATTCTCACAATTTCTCTTCCTACAGCAAAAATAAGTAAACTTAAGCATGAATTAATAGTAAAAATATGTAGAATTAGTCTATGAAATCAGGTTTCTAGTATAATTCATAACCCAGAATAACCCAGTGGAAAGACACAGTTTTTTTTAAAAATGTGTCCTTTACCAGTAAAATAGAAAATAGAACAAAGAAAATGGAGAAAGTAATTTGGGCATAGTATGTTTCGGGCTAACTGATTGGTTTCTCTTATATGCCTGTTTAATTAAGAAATGTTGGATCTGTCTCTTGCTTCAACAGTGTTTGGGTGGAACAGACCCAGGGATGCCCGTTCTTCCAGCCTCCGACCTCCCTCCTGCGTCTCACCCAGTCACCACCTTCAGAACCACCTCCGGGACCAGCCAACACACTGTTTTTTTGTTTGTTTGTTTGTTTGTTTTTTTCTACCTTAACTCCTTATTGCTGAACAACCATGAGCTTCCAAATTCGTCAGAATTATTCCACCGAGGTGGAGACTGCAGTCAGTCTCTTGGTCAACCTGCATCTGTGGGCCCACTACACCTACCTTTCTCTGGGCTACTATTTTAAAAATATATATTTTATTGATTTTTTACAGAGAGGAAGGGAGAGGGATAGAGAGTTAGAAACATCAATGAGAGAGAAACATTGATCAGCTGCCTCCTGCACACCTCCCACTGGAGATGTGCCCACAACCAAGGTACATGCCCTTGACTGGAATCGAACCTGGGACGTTTCAGTCCCCAGACTGACGCTCTATCTATTGAGGCAAATAGGTTTCTGGTGGGCTACTATTTCGACCGCAATGATGTGGCTTTGGAGGGTGTGGGGCACCTCTTCCGGGATTGGTAGAGAAGAAGCACAAGGGCACTGAGCATCTCTTAAAGATGCAAAACAAGCGAGGCGGACGCATTCTCTCCCAGGACGTGCAGAAACCTTCCCAGGATGACTGGGCAAAGCTCAGGGCCATGGAAGGCGCCCTGGCCTTGGAGAAGAGCCTGAACCAGGCCCTTTTGGAGCTGCAGGTCCTGGCTTCTACCTGTGCAGACCCTCATCTCTGCGACTTCCTGGAGAACCACTTCCTGGGTGAGGAGGTGAAACTGATCAAGAAGATGAGCGGCCACCTGACTAACATCCGCAGGTCCCAGCACCAGACTGGGCTGGGCGAGTGTCTCTTCGAAAGGTTCACCCTCAAGCACGACTAGCAGCCTTTGGAGCCCAGAGCCCTTTCAGAGCACGCCCCCCCGCCCCCTCCGCGCCACCCTCCACCCCCCCCCCCCCCACCTCATCCTCCTGGTGTCTCTGGCTTTTACCCGAGCCTCTTCCCGAAACTACTAGCCATTATTTTAACCAGCCCTCTCCCATGCATTCGACCAGACCAAATGAAACAATAAAGCTTTTTGCAGGGGAAAAAAAAAAAAATGTTTTTCTATAGAAATCCATGGAAATTTTGCAGATTAAATCTTCTAGACTGTCAGACATGTGGACCACTGAAATACTAGTAAAATCTCCATCTTGATTGTAATAGCATAGTTATGGTGCCTTGTTCTTATTGTCAATTACTTGGAGAAGGAGAATGGCTGATTTTAGCCTATTTAGACAATCTGTGATCTTGGAAGGAACAAAGTTCTACACTATCTTCAGAAATGGATGCTGCTCTTTCTGTCCTTTCCCCACCTCCCCATGAAGCTGTAGCAGAAAGAGAAAGAAGGAATGAGTACAATGCCATCATCACATTGATGGTTGAACCTATAGCACTGAGAGTTTCTAATCAGAAGTGGGTCACTCTTCCAGTGACTACCAAAGACGAAGAAAAGTTTACCCTGTCCTTAGGAAATCTCAATTAGCTAACAGAGTAGGCTTCCTTGTGACTTAACTCCAATGGCATTTCTTGCTGCAGCTGTGGTGCCTCTACCAACAACTTCACAGCTTACCTCACGCCGTTGTTGCTCGATACAAAAGTCACAGAGAAGTGTTGAGGAAACAGGGAATCTATTGTCTCACCACAGAAAATTTAAAAACACAACCCTAACCCATGTTTTAAACAAAGTTTTAAACTAGATTTATGTCTAGTTAGTACAGTGCAGTTGCTTTTATAGCAGTAGTTTTGCAGTGGTGCTATTGATTTATAAATTTGCAAGAGAGAACCTGCAGGGGCAAAGTGCCGTGGCTATAATTCAAGATAGTCCTCCTTGGAATAAAAGTTTCTGAGCTAAGATTTTAAGATACTTCTGGAAATATGATTATACGCCATATTGTGCCTACAATTTTACTCTTACCATGCATTCCATTAAGTATAAACAAAGTTAATATCTGTAGAGATAGCAGGGCACTAGCTATCCAAGAAAAGATATTTACATAGACTTAAAAGAAGATTAAGTAATATCAAAAAACTATTGATAGTAGCCCTTTTCTTTTTCTAGAAAGACATAATATGGACCAACTTGTTTACAAAAAATATGAATTCTTAGGAATCAAATATATCATTTAAAAGATAATCATAGTTTTAGGGGGGAAAATCAGAATCTTGTCAAAAACACTGCAAAAAAACAGTGAGAAAGGGTGAGGATGGAATAACAAGTGGAGTGAAAACAAAAAAAGGAGAAAGATTCCAGGTTTTGGAGATTCCAGAATTGAAGCTGGTCTGCCCTGAAACCAACCACAGCTGTTGACCTATCAACCTGACTGCATGAATAGTCAAGTAAGGGGACTGCCACAATGACCTTGGCCTACTCATTGCAGATGCCCATCCTCTCAGCTTTCCTCACTTCCTCTTAATATAGAAGAAAAACAGAAATGCTTTATTGTTCTTTCCGTGTGTCTTTCCTTCTTTGACTCATTTTTTATTTTCCCTAAAATGCCTGTCTTTGATCTTGGTTCAGTTTTCACATAATGCCTATTGCTGGAAGGAAAAAAAAAAAAAAGTGAGTTGTGTGCCTAACTATGTTATTTCTTCTATTCTACAGCTTATTCCTCCTGCAAATAATATTCCAAGAAGCTCTGCTTTGTTCTTAATTTTTTATTATTAGTTTGTAAATCAATTGATTTTATTAAATGCTTTTAGCAAACAGGATTTTTTTTTTTTTTTTTTAACACTGTGTCCTGGAATTAGCTAAATAAAACCCATTATAGAAGATCTTTTGCTAAAGATTTTAAATCATTAATCACACATCTCTTAAATACTTCTGTAAGGTATTTCTGGAATCAATGTGGTTGATATTTTAGAGATATTGACTATGCTTTTGATGTTTTAAATAAGTTTTAAAAATATCAGCGTCCCATGAGGCCTAACCTTTCCAGAATAGTCAAGTACATTAATCACTAATAAAACGAACACAGTCTCTTTGGTGTGTGCCTCTTCAATATTCATTGATCATCACAGTGTATTATGGAATCCACTAGGTGGAGAATATTTTACTGAGTGTTTTAGAAATCAATGTGGAAAATTTTAAAAGTGGAGATGGAGGCAGGGAGAAGTAGATCAAGAGAAAATCCATTTGCAATGTGCTTTTTATTTACAAATCATGAGTCTTGTGTCTTGATAAAATAAATAACAATGATTATTTAACAGATTAGGCCAGATATGTGATTCCATTTGGGATAAACTCAAGCTGCTTTGATGAGCATAAATGTTTATTAATCTTAAATTATGTTTTAGAATTCTGTGTCTCCAAAACTAGAACTGAAACTATTTCTGATGTGAATAAAATCAACTTGGAAATTTATGAAAGTCCATGGAGGATTCTAGAAATGAAACAGATTAAACACTTCAATGTATCCGTTCTCCAGGACAGTTTGGGCCCTGGGCAAGAGTTATCAGGACACTCCCATCAGTACATATTTAAGGTGGGTAGAAGGAATGGAAGCACAGCATGGAAGGAGAGCATTTCTTCCACTTGGATTCCTTATGTTAATCCAAGGGTTTTTATAAGTTTTTGATGTGGAAGACTGACTGCAGTAAAAGGTAAAAATAAGGAAAGTATAAACCAAATAAGGAAAGTATAGGATTGTTCCCCATTTATTAGGGTGCTTATTCTTCTAAATTAGAGCAGAACACTCAAAAGAGAAATGGGAAACAATGACTATCTGATATTTTGATAACAGTCACACCAAGAGTGGCTTGTCAAAGGCTGGTTCGTTTCTGAAGCCAGCACTTAAGTCAATGAGTGAGAACTGTGCTTGACAACCTGAATAGCACCTATGAAGCACAGTATTTAAGCTTTTGTGTATATAATAATATAGAGGAATAGACATATCTAATGAACATAGAAATATGTTCTACACATATTTCTTTATTACTAATTACATACCTTTTACACTTCCTTTTTTTTTTTGCCAAGTATGAGTTCAATTTCAACTTAACTACACAATGATATGACTCCTCTGGAAAAAAAAGTAATAATTATTTTAGTAAAGATTCTATTTAACAGGTGGCCTCACCTTTACCAGAACTGTGCTGATGCTGATGTATATATATATTTTTTCATTTAATCCATACAATATCACTGTAAAATAGGGATTCTTGATCAGTTTTATAAGTCTGATCAGATTATAAATCTGACACTGAGAAAAGTTTATAATCATGTCAACCACGATTGGTGCACAGTTGAGTCTGACTCTGACCCTCACACATTAAGTTAAAGTGCCTGTTCATGTAACATGAAAGTACATGTACATTATATCACACACACATAGTACTGTATATTTCTCCCAGGTTTGCATAATTTCAGTTTAATCAATAAAGTGTTATACTTGGATTCAAACTGCTTTAGTTTTTACATTCTGAATTGCTGACTGAAAATTTGTTGGAGCGAAAAATTGATGTTTTGAACCTCAAAGAAGAATAATGAGGGTCTCAATATATGTAAAATCTAAAACAAAACAAGTGAAAATGGAGTTCATGGGTAAGAGAACAGAATCATAATGTTGTGTACCAATTATACTTCAATAAAAAAAAGAATAATGAGAAAGCCACTGGTTTCATTGAGGATGATATTCCTTAAAACCCACTCTTTTCAGAAGCCTAATTATTGTCTGTAGGTATATATTAAAAGTATAAATACCTAATATTTAATGAGGCTTAATTTACTCCAGTCCTGGTTAATCTATATAATATGATTTCCAGCTAGTTTAGACCATTTCTCGCTCTCCATTACATATCTGGGTAAATGTGTTTAGTTCACTTTTTTTTAAAATTTGCCCTTTAAAAAAAATTGTCATTGCAATTTTGCTCAAGCACTTCCTTTAACTAAAATCCCTTTTTACATTTCCACCTATTGAAATTCTACTTGTCTGGGAAGTTAGACAGCAACTAAAGGACTTTATGTATGTATATTAGCATAACCAATGGACACAGACACTGTGGGGGTGGGGGCTTGCCTGAGGTGGGAATGGCTGGGGGGGTGGGTCAATTGGAGAAAAAGGAGACATATGTAAAATTTAAACAATAAAAAAAAGAAAAGAAAAAAAAAGAAAAAAATTCCAACTTAAATTTTTTTTTTACTTGTCTCAATTGGCACAACCATTGCCTTAAAGTTACCACAATGCCAAATTAAGGTATAATTTCTTTATTCTTTGAATGCTTAGTGTACTTTGTCTTATCATTTTATGGCTTATATACTGTATTTTTTACTCTGGTTATTTATATACATTTTAAAATCTTGTGGAGAAAAAGCTTCTTGCTTTATTTGTCTTTGCATTCTCCATAGGACCTACCTTCCAGAACTCAGTATATATTTACCTTGTAAAGGGTGGTTGAGGAATGAAAATAAAAGCAATAGTCACAGTAATCCCAAATCCAGTAGGGCAAAGAGTAGTTTTTACTAGTCCCAAGTGTTTAGTTCACTTACAGTCAAGGTAAGTGCTTGTTCAAGGTCCCTTGGCTAGTGAGTCATGTAGTTGGTGATTAAGAGATGTCAGGTCTTCTGACCACTTGTCCAGCATGCTTCCTCCACTAACTCATTTTCATGAGTTACATCAGTTTCAGAAAATCATCAACTAGGCCAAATTTTTATTGGTTTCCTACTATAACATGGTTAGGGATATTGCAGAAGATAACCCTTATTTTCTTAAACTACATTTATATTTCTCCCCAAATATTTTTATATTCTACATTTCAAATATTTTTATATTCTACATTCTTTCTTACTGAGTCAAGTTCAGCATTTTAAATTTAGCAAAAGTTATTAATTGGTTTAGGTATTGAATTTTTTAAATTGTAAATATGCATATCCATTTTTTTTATTGTGTGAAGAAATTGATTATGATCTTTAATCTTAAAGATTTTGGATTAATTTGTTCTATGGTTATAGTATGTTACCATAAAAGCAATGTGCACTCCAAAAATACTTATTGAAGATGATTATCCAAGTCTAATGTTATCTTGTTAGTACCTCATTTCACTTTAGAGAAGAGCCATTTACCTAAGAGCTGGTGAAAAACAGAACAAGTATGGGGTGATCAAGTATTGTAGTTTGCAACACGGGGGCTACTTTCTGATTGCTGGGAAGGCAGTGCATTTGTGTAAAAATTTCATATAAAGTTTTATTTTAAAATTTAGATGTGTGGTTAATAAGATAGTAACTTAATTAAAATGATTGGCTTCCAGTTGGAGAAAGAAAAATATCACATGGTCTCACTCATTTGTGGAATATAACAAACATAAACTGATAACAAACAAAAATATATCCAGAGATAGATAAGCATTGAACAGACTGTTTAACCTTAGAAGGAAGGCAGGGGAGGAGAGTGGTAAGAGATCAACCAAAAGATTTGTGTGCATGCGTATAAGCATAACCAATGGACAGACACTAGTGGGGTGAAGGCATGTGCTGGTGGATGGGGTAGTCAGGGAGAGGTCAATGGGGGGGAAAAGACATATGTAATACTATATGTAATACTTTAAACAATGAAGAATTTTTAAAAAATAAAATGATTGGCTGCTTCTTTTTAAAAAAATTATCTTTATGATGAGAGTATTATAGATGTTCAGGCCTACAGGGGAGGGCAGTTATGGGCAAACAGTGGAGGAGCTAGGCATCAATCAGGCTGGCAGGGGAATGTTTAAGGGGTGACCAGGCTGGCAGGCAGAAGCTGTTAGGGACAATCAAGAAGGCAGGCAGGCAAGCAGTTGGGAGCCAGCAGCCCTGAATTGTGAGAGGGATGTCAGACTGCCCACTTAGGTCCAATCCTACAAGGCAGTCAGACATCCTCCCTTGAGGGGTCCCAGATTGGAGAGCAAGCAGGCGGGGCTGAGGGACACATCCCCATGTATGAATTTCGCGCACCGGGCCTCTAGTATATAGATAATAAGTCATGTTTTGGCGAATAAAGATAAGTCTTTTTTATATTCATGCTTTCATTTTTCTTAGCTAAATATGAGTGGAGTTGTATTGAATGTTAAGTATCTTTTTATATTCTATTGACCATTTGTATACATTCTTTTGTAAAGTGTCTAATAAAATCTTTTGCCCATTTTTTATTTGTGCTTTTTTTTGGCTGTTTTATTGTTTTTATAAGAGTTCTTCATGTAATCTATGTATAAATATTCTGTCAACTATATGTATGGAATTTTTTTTTTGCAATCTGTGACTTGCCTATTTATTTTTTTAGTGACACCTTTGGATGAATAAAATTTTTACATTTTGTTGAAGCCCAAGATTGTTTTTTTCTTCTTGTGTACTTACTATTCAGGAAATCTTTGCCTACTTAAAAGAAAATATATATTTTTATATTTTAATCTAAGAGCTTTTGGCTATGATTTTTATGTTAGCTTTATACATTTTATTGAATGATTTTTTTTTGTATATTGGGTATGAAAGGGCCAAAGTTTGTTTATTTCTATATGAATATCTAATTGTTCCCATATCACTTGTTAAAAACACTTTCCAGATCCCATTAAATTGTCTTGACACCTTAGTTGAAAATCAATTGAATGTGTATGTGTGGGTCTATCCCTAGACTCTACTATTTTTTTCCATTGGTTATCCTTTGTCAACACTACATTTTTGTATTACAGTAGTTTTATGATAACTTGCAAAGTGAATTTGAAAGCAGGCAGAAATCCTTCAACTTGGCTTTTCTTTTTTCAAGATTATGTGCAATTTTAAATGCTTTATATTTATATATAAATATTAAATCAGTTCATCAATTTATCCAAAAATCCTGCTGAAATTTAGTAAAGATTATATTGACTATAAGATCATTTTGGGAAAATGGACATCTTAGTCTTGTCTATGATCAGGACTATAATATAGTTCTTTAATTTCTCAGAGCAATGCTTTGTACCTCAGCTATTTTTCTCAAATTGGATAATCTAAGAAAGTATTTTGTCTTTTGGTGGAAACAAACATAATCTAACCCTTAAGTTAATTATCAATTTGGATATTAAAAACAAATGGATCTGTTTAGGGAAATAAATTATTTAATTGTTAGTTAAGGAGTGAGGGACAGGTTCAATTGTCTAAGATGGCTAAAATACAAAGTACACTTCCTTTGGAGCCTCTGCTTTGCAGGGGAAAACTTATGAGAAATATATTCTCTTTCAAAGAAACCACAATAAGCAATCCAAGGCTGACTTAATTGTTTCCATCAGCCAGTAAACAATTAATGGCATAAAATATATACTTCCTAAAATAAAAGGCTGGGTTCTAAGAATAAGATAAATAAAGTACATGAATTTCTGTGCAGGATCTTCTAGTAGAAGAGTAATAGTCACTTAAATAAATAATTCTATATAATAAAAGCCTAGGTGGCACTATGTGATGTCGTCGCATGATGGCAGCTGTGATGTCATCACAAAGATGGCCATCCTCACATTGTCACAAAATGGCCACCACAAGATGGTCACTACAAGATGGCTGGCAGGGATGGCAGTTGTGGGCGACCAGGCCTGCAGAGGAGGGCAGTTGGGAAGACCAAACCTGCAGGGGAGGGCAGTTGGGAGTGATTAGGCCATCAGGGGAGCAGTTAGGGGCAATCAGGCTGGCAGACAGGTGAGCAGTTAGGAGCCAACAGTCTTGGATTGTGAGAGGGATGTGAGATTGGGCCTAACCTGGCAGTTGGACATCCCCCAAGGAGTCCCAGATTAGAGAGGGTGCAGGCTGAGCTGAGGAACACTCCTCTCCCCCCCCCCCACCTTCCATCATGCATGAATTTTGTGCACTGGGCCTCTAGTGATAATATATTGTCATGTATTTTGTTAGAAGAAGCTACAAGGAGCAAGATTTCTTTCTAGAGAAAACGATGAACATGTTCTAAAATTTATATGAAAATGTAATAGATCTAGAATTGCCAATATAATCTTGACAAAGAAAAGCAAAGTTGAAGGATTTACACCACTTGATTTCAAAATTACTATGAGACTTACTGTAAAGCTACCATAATGCAAGAAGTATTGACACAGAACAGAGAAAAATAACTTCTACTTTTAAAGTTCTTTAAAAATTTAAAGTGAGATTATGCTTGAGAAGATTTCAGCATAATGCCTGGCACATATTACACACCTAATTAATGTTAATGACTACCACTAAATTTTTTTTATATGTGGTCACACTTTATCATCATAATAGTTCTGTGGTATTATTATTGTACTTCTGCAATGGAGGCCCAAGGGGATAAAATGACACCAAGTTATTATTAAGGGCCAGAATTGGAACTCAAATACTGTTTTTTATACATTATTAACCCCTGTGCGTTTTATGCTGAAAATGTAAGTAAAAGGATGTAGCAGTTTCTCTGCTCCAGTGCACCAGTTACCTCATAATCAATACCCTTGTTGCCTATCACACTGTGATTTTGAATAAATGCAGTTAAATGAATAAATGAATAAATGAAAAGAAATCCAACCAGCATGGCTCAGTGGTCAAGCCTTGACCTGTGAAGCAGGAAGTAATGGTTCAGTTTTCATTCAGGGCACATGCCTAGATTGCAGGCTCAGTCCCCAGTGTGGGGCATGCAGGAGGCAGAAGATCAATGATTCTCTCTCATCATTGATGTTTTTATTTCTCACTCTCCCTTTCTCTTCAAAATCAATACAAATATATATATTTAAAAAATGGAAAGAAGAATTCATTGAGAAGAGCAATACCAATAGATATGATCATGTTGTCTTAATACATGTTTTCCAAAAGTTTAAAGTGTGAAAAATATCAGCTGTTTCAGACTTTGTGTCCTCTTTTGACTATAAGGTAAAGCAAATCAGATCACACTTTGAGATTCCTATCCCAGTTTGGTGCTAGATAGATAACTTTTCACATGAAGAATAAAGCTGATAGGGAAAATCAATATTATGGTGATCTTCTGGAGATTTTCTAACATTTATTTATTTCACATATTGTTTGAGTACTTACTATAACTGGACTTTATCATCAATTGAATTTGTCTAAATGACACATTTGCCACTTGTTAGATTTTCAGGACTTGGAGTACATTTCAGTTTTATACTTCACTTCTTATATACTCTTGTACTCTGTTTTGTGCCCCCTCCACCCCCCATGTTTAAACTAAAGCAGCAATTTAGAACCAGAAGACAGAAAACACAAAAGATAACTCAGTAGCTAGTATCTTCCTAAGAACAGAAATGAAATTAATTTTGTAAAAATCTTTAAAAACTCTTGGTATCTTATGATCAGGAATGCTACTCATGAAGCCCTGTCTGAAAACAGAGAGGTCCCATCTCTGTATTGGGAAAATCTTTCATTTAGCATTTTGCCGACATTACTATCAGTTTTCTTCATCATGCTGTTTATTTGACTGTTAGAGAAATTTAATGTCCTTTGACTTCAAAATCTAGGGAAGCTCCTAAGGAGGGAATAAGCCAACAAAAAGTCTAATTCACTTTATTGGTTGATGACATGACCAATTACTGTCTTGACTCGCTCTGTTTTGATTCCAGCACCTTCTAAATGGTAATAGATTACATACTGCCTTGTAGAACCAGGAAAGGCCTGCTGTACATCAGGCCTGCTGTACAAAAGGCCTGACATAAATTTTTTTCTTGAAGAATTTTTAATAGAGCATTTCATATCTGGGAAAGAGGAAGGGTTGGCAGATTTTAGCATTACGTTTTTATCCTCAGCCTTGTCCTTTATATTAGTTAATTAAAACAAATTATTCTGTTAGTGAACTGTTAAAAAAAATCTTAACATGTGTTGATATGCTAAGAGTAATAGATATACAACATATGTCGTGCACATTATGAAGAAGAGAAAGAATCCTAAAACTTCATTTGTTGGAGATATTTGTATATTCCCTTTGTTGGCCACTTGAGAATGAAGAAAATTCTCAAAACAGAACAAAACAAAAAATATAACTTGCTAGTCCTTTAGAGTTTGAAACCAAAAACAACATGTAGAAACAAATGCATGTCTATTTTATTAAGTCATACTTAAAAGAGAATTTAACATATTGTAAAAATAGCTTTTTAAAGTGTTTATTTTGTCTAATACTTTAAGCTACGAAAAGAAAATATTAAGCAAGGATAAAAATACATTTTAAACTATTTACTTAAACCTTAATATAATTTCACATCATTGTAGAAGGAGATCTTTTGTAGACTAATGTGAAAGAATTTTTCTTTTTCATTTATTGAGCACTCCCCCTCCCCTGCCACCCAACACACACACACACAAATCCTTATCAATTGCTTGCTGTTATTCTTAATAAGAAGTTTTATTTTTTTCTAAAAGTTTTTATACCTATGAAAATATAAATGTTCCCAAGACTAATAACAATTAACAATATATTTTAAGGTTTAATGAATGCTTATTATGGACCCAGGTTAAAAAAATTTTATGGAATTTATTGAGGTGACATTAGTTAATGAAATTATATAGGTTTCAGGTATAAAATTCTATAATATGTCATATATATTATATTGTATTCATCACTCCATGTCAAGTCCCTTCTATCACCAATTATATGACCAGTTAAACTGAAAGTGAGTTGCTGAGGGAGAAGGAAAATCCTTTAGGTAGTTTCCTTCCAAATTCTCTATAATTTATTCCCATAGCATAATCTAATTAATTCCTATAGTATAAGTGAAGTGCTTTAATTCTTGGCTAAGTTAAGGGAGGCCAGGTCCAGGGGGTACTGGTAACCAACTACCTATAGTCTACTGAGAAGAAGTTAATCATCTCCCATCATTTACCCATTAAAATTATAATTCAACAGGAGATATGAATAACTAGGTTTATGTCAACTTACATTAACAAAAAAAGAGGCAGAAAAGTCCCAGACCATTCAGTTATAAGATACAACTGGGAGTTCTTATAGCAAATTATGGTGGATTATTAGGAAGCTATTTGGTTTAATCACACAAAATAAAGATTTATGTGGACAACTTAAATCTCCAATTGGGTGGTGAACAGTCCAATGATTTTAAAAATTAAATTAAATTAAAATTTGGGTATGAGGGAGGGAACAAAGATTGAAAATTGCTGTTTCATGTACAAATATAAACAAAATCAAGATGAATAGTGCTATATTGAATTAGAGGTAAGAATTGGATGGCAAAGATGCAGATATGTTTACTGGATTTAATCTGCTTTTATATCATTGCTTATTTCCTAAAGAAGAACAAAAGTATATGGATTAAATTCCTGAATGATAGTACATTGGGCACAATTTTTATTTCCATAATGCTGGAAAAATCCTACAGAGATAGAGGCCTATGGAGTATAGTTGGAGGTATACCTATATATAGAAAATTGGAAAGGAAGAAATAAGGATATCATTACTTTCAGATGACATGAATGTCTACACAGAAAAATCCCAAAAACTCTACTAAAAAATTCTTAGAAACAATAAGTGAGTTTTACAAGGTCACAGGGTATAAGGTTTATACACATAAAGTCAGTCATATTTCTATACACCAGCAATGAACAATTGGAATTTGAAAAAAAATAATATATATATATATATATATATCATTTATAATAGTACCAACAAAAATAAAAACTTTATGTAGAAAGCTAAAAAAAAAGTATGAGCAGGATGTATATGCCAAAGACTATAAACATTAAAAAGGGAAAATTTTCCAAAACCGGTTTGGCTCAGTGGATAGAGCATCGGTCTGAAGACTGAGGGGTCCCGGGTTTGATTCCTGTCATGGGTATGTGCATTGGTCGCGGGCACATCCCCGGTGGGGGGTGTGCAGGAGGCAGCTGGTCGATGTTTCTCTCTTATCGAAGTTTCTAGCTCTCTATCCTTCTCCCTCTCTGAGGAAGATCAGTAAAATATATTTTTTTAAAAAGGGAAAATTTAAAATCATGTACATTAATGCAAAGATATACTGTGTTGATGGATTGGAATACTTGATATTGTTTAGATGTCAGTTCTTCCCAATTTGATTTATAGATTCAATGTAAGCCTAATCAAAATCTCAGCCAACTATTTTATAGATATTTATAAACAGATTCAAGAAGTACATGGCAAGGCAAAAGAATAGAATAACCAAAAGGATTCTGGAGAGCAAGATTAAAGGTAAAGAACTCACATAATTTAATTTCAAGATTTGTTAATGTAATTACTGTAAAGTACAGCAACTAAGACAGTGAGGATAGACATGCAGACAGAGCTGGCTTCAAGGGTGGGTAGTCTGTGAAAATAGGACTCTGTCCTCAAAAGCATCCTGTGTATGGTTTATGCTCTGTTGTCACAGTTTGGAAATTCTTAATAATTCTTTAACATGGAGACTTACTGGACAAATAATATAAAATCTCATTTAAATAACTTAGCTGTTTTTTATTGGTATTCTAGAAAAACTTCCCACATAATTAAAAATTTTATTTTCAGTGCTTTTCTACATATTACAGTTAAAGCAGGAGGAGAAACAAAGGAGTCAAAAGGTTGTATGTACACTTAGGGTCCATTGAAATACATACTTAGGCCATAAGCACTTTTCATTTTGGAAATTCCTACAAGGCAAATGCTGCAGTCCTAGATGAGGAGACTTTTAGCAGTTTGCAAACTTTAGTTTTCACTTCCACATTTTTGTTATAATCATTTTCCACCTCTACCATATCTTAAACAATATTTATTTCTTCCTGTTGCAAGAATAACATGAGATTTTCATATTTTGAGGTGCCACTTAGAAAGTGATGGTTGCAATTTTCCCCATCCAGGTTTCTTCACTATTATATCAAGATGTAGATCAAGACATCATAGCAGGACAGGAGGCCCTGGAAAGAGACACTGGTAAAAACAGGGCTATATGTTCATTAAATTCATTTCATTTTGTCCTGGCCATGGAGGAGACTAGATTTTTTCAGGCACTTGCAGTTAGGAGTGTACAAGTTCTGGCCAATGGAATGTAGACTGAAGCAATATATACCTGTCTAGGACTGGCTCCTAAAACCTCTTGCATGATCCTGTGTATCTTTTTTCCCCCCTCAAGTATTGGGGGAATGTCATTGTCTAGGGGCAGCCTTAGGAGCCATGTGTTGAAGATGGTGGAGCCTTTGTCAGCCTGAGTCTCTGACTGACTGTGTGACAGAGGGACTCCTCCCTCCAGTATTGCACTGTTTCATCAGCAAAGAATAAACCTCTTTTGGTTTAATCATTGAGATTTGGGGGAAAGTTTTTTGTAGCTGTGATTTATCATAATTATTATTCAGATTAACTGAAGCTTTTTTTTATAAATAAATCTCAATGAATGAAGCAATTTCAATTCATTAACAAAAAAATACTGTAAATTGGGTTCTGATAATAAGAAAATGACATTGCAGTGCAGATTCCCAAGAGGTAAGTGCAGTGTGTACTATTATCATTTACGTTTTAGAGATGAGAAACCTGAGGCAAAAAGAGTCTCATGGTGCAAGCTTATACCACTGGTAAGGAGGCAGTGTGTATGCATAGGTCATGCCTATAACCCCATGTTGTACTGGTTCTTATGGCTAAAAGGCACTGGTCAGCAGTTGAGGACATCGTAGAGGTATTTCATGCCTATAACCCCATGTTGTACTGGTTCTTATGGCTAAAAGGCACTAGTTAGCAGTTGAGGACATCGTAGAGGTATTGACACATCAACAGCTGCACTCCTGTGGCTGTTAAAACACGCAGGAAGAGCAAGTGACAATAACTCCAATCCTGTGATAAATCATTTTGTGTGAAACATTCTTGCTTCAAATTGCTTTTCAATGATTCATTATGCATGAAGAACTGTGCTAAGAAATTTGAGCTTCAACACACAGCAACTTTCCTGTAGATTCATCTGGAGAAACTGAGTTTTCTTTTCCTGCAGATTGCTTTCGTGCAGCTTGCTCAGCATGGCTCTTTATCCTTAGTACAAATTCCAAACAAAAGCATTTCAGAATTGTCATGCCAAGACTGATGAGCAAAACGTAGCCATTCAAATGCAGTGCATAGGCCTGGCCCAGAAACATGTCAATCATAAACTTTTTTTTTTTTTTTAAGTTCATGTTAAAATCTTGAATGAGGATTTCTGTCTAACTAATTTGGATACAATTAACCAATCTAATCTAATTTGAATATAAATAACCCATCATAGCGGAGCACCTGCCAACTTTCATTTATTCATTAAATATTTATTTTTCCCAGTCTGTGGTAGGTACTATTTTAGGTACTTGGGACATACTGTTGATAAAACAAAGCTTCTAGCTTTCATGAAGAAAATTGAGAATGTTTTCCTCAGTGAACAATCCATTACATGCCACTGGAAGAAGTTTGAGCATATTGACTTTTTATATTTTCTGCAAGAATGCCAAGCATGTGGCATATGCCTGTAATGAGGTGTTAGAGAACATTACACTAGTGCACTCCATTTTGGCTCCAACCAGTAACAGCCCGGTAACCATCTTGTTGCCTTTGGGAGGATAAATCACTTCCAGGCACAAAACTTACTTCTCCCTGGGGGAGAAAGAGTATCAAATGCTTGTGCCTCCCTTGAAAGTGCTCAAGATCTCTTCAGAAAGCTGAAGCAGTAGAAGGGGTGGGTGAATCAACTTTTATGTGTGCGTGAAAATGAAATCTCCCCAGGATGTGTTCTTTCATTCCCCCCAAATCTATGAATAGATATTTTGGTTTCAAAGGTCTGGACTGTATCAGAGGCAAATCTTTTATCCAAGAAGGAAAAATGGAATAAGTTTGTATTTTTTTTTTCTAGATGGAAACATTAAGTAAGCTATTACTGAACTACCCACTGATTTATAAAAGGGAATTGAGCTGTTTTAAATTTATTTTGGAAAAAAAATTCTTAAACAAGTAGGACATCTTGAAATTCCAGGAATTTTGTGGCATTTAAAAAACAATTAATATTTTAAAAGCAGGGGAGAAATCAGTATTTGCTGAATCATTTCCATGTGCAAAATTGATGATTCTTGAGTGCCATTGCCTAACTTATTTTACATTTATCTTCATTTATTTTAAATCCTGATCCAGGATCTATCTGTTCATCCATCCACTCATCCATTCCTCCATCCAACCATTCATCCATATATCTTTTTGTCTATATATAATACATAAATATGTCTATGTAGATAATAGTGTATGCATAGTGCACGTAACTAGATTAGTAACTTTCTCTTTGTTCAATAGTTAGACTTCCAATAACCCAAACCTTCCAGAACATATTCATGGAGCTCAAATTAAATAATTAAAGAAGGCTTTCCTTCCGTAATCCCATTTTAATTCCTGATAAGCTAAGAAGTAATTTATGTGCATTTGAACCCTACTTATACTGTGTAGGTCCAATGTCATTGCTCATTACTAACAGATAAGGATTTATGAGAGAGTTGGCATTAAATTTCAATTCTTTTTAAAAGAGTAATAACACTCACTAATAAGATTCTCCACTTTAGACCCTGTGTCCTCTGACTTCAGGCCATGATATTGAGCAGCACTGGCCTTCTTTCTATTCCTCCAACAAGACAGGCTTGTTACCTGCAAGGGTTCTAATCTCCTCTGAGCTGTAAGTGATGGTTGGATCATTCTCTTAATCAGGTCTCTGATTAATTCTCTCTTTTCAGAGAGGCCTTCCTTGATCACTATGACTAAAATACTGTTCTCTCCCCACTCTCATGCCTCCACTGCAATCAGATATTCTGTTTTTTTTGTGTGTGTTTTTTTAATTTCTTTGACATCTATTACCTTGGTCATTTTGTTTATTAGTTTGCCTGGCTCTTCCTCGTTGGTGCCCCACTCTAAAAGTTAGGTCCCATTAGAAACCTTGTCTGTTCTCTTATAGCCCTGGCATCCAGAATTGGTCTTAGAAGGAGTTAGTATTGCCAAATGAATGAGTCCAGATTACATTTGATAAAAACAGGTCTGAGTGCCACTGAAAAACTAGTTTGCATCATTTCAAAGAGATTGAATTATAGACTTTGTATTAGACAGAAAAGAGTGTCAGGTTACCATCACCTGATTAAGATTGCTGAAAGTATTTTAATATTTAAAACATAGTTTATTTATATGTAAACCCACGCATGCTATATAATAAAGAGCTAATATGCTAATTAGACTGGATGGCAGAATGACCTTCTGTAACGACCAGTGGGTGGGGCTGCGAGGCAATCGGGCTGAATTTTGTGCATCGGGCCTCTAGTACTAACATATTTAGTTAAAGGAATACAAGCACACATATGAAACAATGTATTCAGCTAGAAGTAGTTAGCAGTAGAGATATCTGTGGTAAAAAAAAAATCAGTAGTAGAAATAACCTGAGATTAATAAGTCATGACCTTGAATTGATTCTGTCAAGAAGTGGTTATTGAACAGTAGGTAGCACTTTTGTATCACACAGAGATATGACAGCAAGGGGAGATATTTAGATTTAACTATATGTCCTCAATCTTTGGCAAGTACAGTATTATCACATACTGTTCTGTGAAGTCCTAAACATCTGTACATACACAATGTAGAAGCTGAAGGGTTAATGGACAGCAAACATTTATTGCATTGCCCTCTCTGAGCCAACCTCTTTATCTGCAAGGTGGATGGGTTAATTCTTTCACATGGGATTTTTTGTGAACCTATTATAAAACGAAACGACATCTGTGGCAATGAATATGCAAAGACACAGTAGGTATATTGTAAATATTCACTTATTCAAAAGATAGTGTTTGGTACAATTCTAAAGTTAATACACATAGCTTTTAAAAACTCTATTTTGTTGCACTCAATGGCCTTTCTGATTCTCATTTTTTTTTTCACTACTGAAGGGTGAGTAGCGTCTCCTACACAGTCGCTGTGTGTTTGTGTGTGTGTGCCAATGCAAATGCAGGTGCTAGGGGTGAGCGAGGGTCATGATGAGGAGGAGACTGAGAGAAAGAAACAAACGGGTCTATGATAAGTTAAAATACATGGAAACTGATTATCAGTTTTGTCTATTAGACATTCTGGATGAATATTGACCAGAGATCATACAGCAGCTTGTTATACCTACTGACATCTTTAAAGCTTGTAACGCCATGTGATTTAAGGCACTTTACCATTGGGAAACCACAGTAAATATTTTTGCGGATGTGTTTACTCAACTTTTCAAACTTCATAACTAATGTTCCAATAAACACCATTCAATTTTTTATATTCCAGTAAAATAAATGATATCTCATTTTTATACTCATCCTAAAAGCTTTTATAAATAATATTTATCTCAGTGCTAAAGTGATGTATACAAATAATTCCATTAAATTGGCCTAGATGTCATTTTAAAAGTGTGTATTAAAAACTGCTGACTACCATGAAACATGTAATACTAGTGTTGGTGTCTAAATACTTTCAAGATATCAAGTATATTTCAAATATGTGGGAAGGGAATGAATTTCAAAGCATACTTCTAGATAAATATTTGGTTCTCTTGCAAACTTTGGAGAGGTGATATAATAGCTCTTAGTTATAATAGCTATTAGTAGAAGCTATGTGCTGTGTGTTAAGTTACTTTAGTACTTTAACAAATGTAGGGACAATGTTAAAGGAACCAACAAATGATGCCGAGGTACATGCATCCCAGAAACAGTGGCAAATTATTATGATGAGGAGATTAGAAGGGTCAAGGGGCATCTCACTAGAGTCCAAGGGAAGTTGGAGCCACGGTGGAGGGGGCAGGAACTGCAGGCCTGAGAGATTCAGCCACTGCCTGAATATTATAGTACAGAAGCAGGGAGAGGGGGAAAACAGGGAAGAAATACCGCACTTAACTATCTCCTATTATAACCCTGTGCTAGGCTACACTAGCAAGGGAGTCTATGGATGCAGTCCATTGATGCCAGACTACTAGGCACAGACTAGGGAAGAGAAAGATGGAAAAGGGTCGGTCATCTCCAGGGGTAAGAACTATACTATAAATATGAAGATACTGAACTCAGAGAAGTTAGGAAGGCTGCCAAACTACATAGATTATAAATGGTAAGGTCAGAACTTAAATTTATACTTCTATCCTTTCCATGATAGCATTAGGATTAATTAACTCAGGATAAAAAGAATGAGAAAACTCTAGTTTAGCATGCAATCAAGATGGACAGTGGTGGATAGACTATATAGAATGACAAAAAGAAAGGATGGAAGGTTGAAGAGGAAATTCCAGAAAAGAGAGAAGGTAAATAAAAAATCATCTCTGAGACAAAGTGAGAGTGATTGTATCAAATGAAATTAATCTCCATATTATTGAAAGAACAGTAAAGAAAATTTATAAGCAATTGACATCATATAATACTTTGAGTGGCCAGATTATTATGATCTCTAATAAAGGGCTAATATGCAAATTGTCTCCTCAACCAGGAGTTTGACCAACAGGTAGGCCAGCCAACTGCCCATGTCCCCTCCCCCAGGCTAGGCTGGCCGGATCCCACCCATTCAGGAATTCATGCACCGGGCTTCTAATACACACACACACACACACACACACACACACACACACACACTGAGTGGCCAGATTATTATGTGTTCAGAGATCATAATAATCTGGCCACTCAGTGTAGTTTGATATCAGGTGGTGTGATTCCTGAAGCTATTCGGGGTCTTTTGTGATTCCATATAAATTTTTGGGATATTTGTTTTAATTTTATGAAATACACCATTAGTGTCTCCAACACTACTATTTCTGATTGAGAATAAATTAGTTTTCAGGACAATTAATAAGTATTTGAAAAACTGATGCATTAATTTAAATTAGTTTATAAATAAACCCAAATGATACTGGCTTATTTAAAGATAAAATTATTGTACTTTTACATCAAAGAGAACTGGAAATTGGTAAACCAAGGTTAGTATGTCAGCAACATAGCTTCCATTGGAAGCACAACTCTAATCCCTATGTGTGTGTGTTTATTTAATTTTCTAAAATATATTTTATTATGTTTTTTTTTTTAATTTTAAAAATATATTTTATTTATTTTTTACAGAGAGGAAGGGAAAGGGATAGAGAGCTAGAAACATTAATGAGAGAGAAACATCGATCAGCTGTCTCTTGCACACCTCCTACTGGGGATGTACCCACAACCAAAGTACATGCCCTTGACTGGAAAAGAACCTGGGAACTTTCAGTCTGCAGGTCGACGCTCTATCCACCGAGCCAAACCAGATAGGGCGAATCCCTATGTTTCACCAGTGAGGGGTGTGGTTTCCTTCCTCAGGTCACCATGATCCAGAAAGGCTGAAGGAGCTTCACTAATCATGTCTCTGTTGCAGAAGGAGGAAAGGTATAATGGGGGGGGGGGAATGGCCCCAACTAGTATGGCAACTAGCAACTCCTATCAATCAATTTTTTCAAGTTTTACAAAACACTTCTACCAATATCCACTGACCAGAATTTTGTCATAGAACCTCCAGTTCTTGCCAGGACTTTGGGACAGTACACCCTTATTTCAGATAACAACATGCTCAGCTAAAAAAAACAAATAAAACTATAGCTGAAGAGGAAGGCTAGTCGGTTTAGGAGGAGGATTTGCCGGTTTCTGGTAACTGATCAAGGAATGTTGGAGGGCTTGGACGTAACTGAGTGAAGGATAAGGATGCTCCGTAGTTGGGAAGATTCCATAAGGAGAATACTGCCAACTCCCAATATGATTGACAGCTCCATTTAACTTCAGAGTCTACACTTGGGATCAACATATATTCAAATGCAGACCTGAGTACTCACTGCTGTCATTGGTCATGAAAGTATATGGAAACGATCCTCCAAGAACTGCATAAAAAACTAGCCTTCTTCTGAGAACAGTACTCAGAGTAATACCCACAAAGTGCCCATTGTGTGCCTGTTAAATGAAACTCAAATTTATTATTAAAATAATTACTATAAATTAATGTCAGTAAGTACTACCCCATTGATTTTGAAATGACTGAGAAAGCAATTTATTCTTTTAATGAATCTGTTAGCACATTACTCTCTTGTATTTAGACCCTCTAGAATGACAGGTTTTAAATTTTGTTGAACACTGAGCTTCAACAGTGGAAGGTAGGCCGAACAAGCTAACCATAGATCTTAGTAAGTAGGTTTATTTTATCTTTTTATTTTTTTCTTCATTGATTAAAGTATTACATATGTGTCCTTATTTCCCCCCACTGCGCCCCCCTCCACACACACACACACACACACACACACACACACACACACACTCATGCTCTTAACCCCTGATGTCTGTGTCCATTGGTTAGGCTTATATGCATGCATACAAGTGCTTTGGTTGATCTCTTCCCCTTACCTTCCCTCTGAGGTTTGATGGTCTGATCAATGCTTCTCTGTCTCTGGATCTCTTTTTGTTCATCAGTTTATGTTCATTATATTCCACAAATGAGTGAGATCTTGTGTTTATTTTAAATACTTTAAAGCAGTGAATGACGTTTGACAGTGAGTACTCTTAAAGGTCTTAAAGAGCTGGCATGTCTCTCACTGAAAGCTGAATGGGATAGGTACCATGATAAGGTTAATCATTTAAATGTTCTCTTTACTCTGTCCTCATTACTATTTCAAGTGCCTCTCAATTGAATTCTAGATAGGATTACAGGTAGATGGAGGAAGTTGTTCCTGGGTGTAAAAACTATAGGTAGTTATTTTTCTACTTTTCTGATTCTCATTGTTGACTATCTCTGGTAATGAAAGGCTTTTAGAATTAAAGTAGCAGTGAACATATTTTGTAAATATGATTATATTTAATCATATTATAAATACTAAGACATGGTCTACTTTTCTAGCTTTGTTATTAGAAAAGATAAATAATCAAACTAAGTAAATGCTGATATTTATTTCTTCTTACTCAGGCTGAATTTTGTAATAAAACAAGGGGCGGTGAAGATGAAATTAAATTGGAGAGAGTATTTCCTATGCAAAGGAGACAGAGCAAGTTAAGTCCAGCCAAGTGGCAATTTGTGGGAATAGGACAAATCTCCTGTTTTTCAAAAGAAGTATAAAATGTTAATTAAAATTTTTTAAATAAAAAATATTCAGAATAAGATATCTTGCTTTTAGTCCACATTCAGCCTTTAGATTACCAGTTGCAAAATAAAATTACAGTGTGGCTGTCTTTCCTGTATGGTAGCCAAACCAGTTAGTGTCAAGTGTGTAGGGATAAATTTAATAAAAATGAAAAAAAATTGTATTGAGAGACATAAAAGAATCTTTGAAAATTGTTAAGATGTTAATTATACCTAAGTTAACTTTAAACTTAGCCCAATACTAATGAAAATTACATCATTTAGTATTTTTTTGAAACCTAAAAATTTATATAAAGTCCATTGAGAAAAGCAAATGATTATCTGAAGTTCATTTATATAAAGTCTACTTGGAAAAATAAGCAAAAACAACCATATTGTTTCCAAAGAAAAATAAGAAAAGATACTTGCTAAAGCAGATATTAAATTTATTACTAAATTATAGTAATTAAAACCTTGTGGAATCACAATGAAATATCATTTTATACTTGTAAGATGGCTATCATAAGATTAAAAACCAGTAACAAATGTTGGTAAGGATATAAAGAAATTGGAGTCCTTGTACATAGCTGGTGAGAAAGTAAAATAGAGAATCTGTTGTGGAAAACACTTTGGAGTTTTCTTAACAAGTTAAACAGAGAATTAAGCATATGATCCTGCAATTCCACTTCTAAGACTATACCCAGATGAATTGAAACAGGTATTCAAACAAAAACTTGTACCCAAATGTATTTTCAAAAGGTGGAAACAACCCAGATGTTCATTAATAACAGTTGGAGCCAATATTTACAAAGTTTTGAAGTGAAAACTTTTGATGAAATAAAATTATATTCAATCAAGTTGTTCATATATAATGCTGAATGTATATATTCAGATACATAAGAGTACACCGGCTATATCCTAAAAGTATGCTTCTTGAGAAATATTTTAAGGATTATACAAGTAAACAGAGAAATAAAGGTTTTTAACCTAAGAATGTGGTATTGAAAGAATGTGATGGGCATAGAAAACATTCCAATACAAAATAAATTATAGGCAATTATTTAAAATACTAGCAGCTCCTAAGCACAAAGATTTGTGCTAGAATGAGCTTTCCTTTCCCTGGCTATAGCACTGCCTTTCCACTCTGGCCCAGCCCCTTTCTGCTCAGGCCCTGTCTTCCGATGCTGCCCAGAGGCCCTCAGGAACCAGGGTGTGGCAGAACACCTGCATCATCACTGTGGCAATGATGCAAGCATCCTGCCCCTGTCACTCAGCGCCTATTCATGCAAATTAACTGCCATCTTTGTTGGGTTAGTTAGCATATCACTTCTGATTGGCTGGTGGCATAGCAGAGGTATGGTCAGTTTACATGTTTGTCTATTATTAGGTAAGATGGCTTTAAAACATTGTAAAAATCAAAAGTAATTTATAATAAAAACACATGTAATATTGAAAATAATAAATTTATGTGACTAATATATAGTGAACTCCTGGGGTTACATTTACAAATGTAGTATAGAGAGAAGAAAACCTAAGTAAATTCCCACATTAAATGGAATGGGGTAAGGCAAATTCATTACCAATTTTAATAATCAGAAAATTATAGTGTTTTTACTTCTTAATACTAATGTGATTAGCAACATATTTTAAAACAGGATATATAGCTGTTAAATGACAGGAGTAGGTAAAAACTAAAATTTAGGTTAGATAATAAAATGCAAAAAATTAAGAATTTACAAATATATATATATATATATATATATATATATATATATATATATATATATATATCCATATCCTCACTGGAAGATATGTTTATTGAATTTTAGACAGAGATAAAGGGAGAGTTGCCACAACCTGCGCAGAGGGTTCAGGATGACTTGAAGGAGGGCCAACAACACAATGAGTACACTATACAAGAAATATGAATTTTGAAAGCATTGGGGAGCCAGGTGGAAACTTCTCGCATGTAAAGGGACATGGAGTCCAGATCTTGACTGGGAATTGGACTTGCAATCTAGGTATGTGCCTGACAGGGAATTGAACCCTCAACCTTTTGGTGTATGGGATGATGTTCCAACCTACTGAACCACCTAACCAGGGCTCTTATTTTAAAAAGAGAAAGTGTGAATTTAGAGAATAGTTATATTAATTATGAAAATGAACATAAATAAGTTAATCTCCCCTATTACACAGCAACATTCTCATATTAATTAAAAAAACATATTTCAAAAATATGTTGTTTATAAAAGGTATATCTAAAGTAGTAACATAACCATTAAAAAATGAAGGGATAATAAAACATTATAGGTCAACTAGAAATGAAAAGTAAAGGAAGCAATATTAAATTGCAAAGAAAGGGTAATCCAATACAAATCATTAAACAGAATAATTTTATATCAATAAGTATGCTTCACAATGACAATAATAGCCATGAGTCGTTCTAGCAGAATATATAAGCTTGACTATTTCATGGGAAAAGGTGTTAAAATATACAGATAACTTGATAGAAACAAAAATTGTAAAATATAAAAAACACACGTAATTAATGACACAAATTACAACCAAGGCCGGATATTTCAATAACAAAGTCAACTATTTAGAAATTTGTATAGATTTTAAAAAAATTATTTAATATAATAACCTAAGTTACCATTGGATATAAAATAAAATCCAAATGCAACTTCACATTATTTAGAGAAAATAAAAGTGAAACCATTTCATATTAAAATATGAAGTGCATTCCAAGAGCTAGTCAAGAGCAAATTGAAAACCTTAAATATTTAATTTTTTAAACAGATAACATTTAAAAAATAATTGAATTACACATTTAACCAATGAAACTTGAAAATGAACAACAAAGGACATTACTGAAAGCACTCTGCGGACAAGGGAAAATTCTGCAGGAAAGGTAAAAGTAGTCTCACTTCAAAAGTTCAGAGGAGCACAACACCAGAAACAATGTACTGAAGAGTATAGAGCAAATTAGAAATGGATAACTCAGAAAACAGATAAAGCAAGACAATTAATCAATCTCAAAACTGGTTACTTGTCTGAGGGAGATCAAACCATCCAATGTTCCTGAAAAGTCTAGCAAACATAATTGAGATAAAAAATGGAAACTAATAAAATTGATAATGAGAAATTAGATATAGTAACACATCTAAATTATTTTTTAAAATTAAGATAATACAACATATAATTCCATCCCATCAAGTTTTTTTAAAAACTGGGTAAATTTGACTAATTCTATCCATCTCGGTTTCTCTTATCTCAAGATACATTGTAAAAAAAAAAAAAAGCACCGTATTTTACAGGGCACAAAACCATATTGTTAACTATAGCTTAGCTATGTGGAGCAGATGCCTAGAACTTATTTATCATGTGTAACAGAAACTTTTGCATGTAGCCAGACTCATTTTGTGTTAAATTATACTTCAATAAGGCTAAAAAAAAAATAAACAGGGTTTAACTAGTATTTTATAAAGGCACAGCTGAATTAGACTTCAGCATCTAGAATGTATTACTGTTTTACTGTCGTCAAAACATTGTTTGAAATGTCATTTAATTGTTTGACGTCTAATCCCTTCTCTACTACCGTGTTTCCCCGAAAATAAGACATCCTCCGAAAATAAGACCTACTTACAAATTTCCTTCTGAGTGAAATATAAGGCATTCTCCCCGCCCCCCCCCCCCCCCGGAAAATAAGCCCCCCTCCCCCGCCCCCCCGTCCCTGGCTAAACATGAGAGATTTGGTCCACTGATTCTGAAAGAAATGGAGTCACAAGAAATTCACCAGGAAATTCAGGAATTGGATTGTTATGATGATGTTCCAGAAGATGATGACATGATTGTCATTGAATAAATGAGTAAATTCTTGATACTGTAGGATTCACAGTTTGTCTGGTTTGTGTTGACAACTACCGTATTACCGTACCGTATACAGGTAATAAATTTCCTTTATTTTCGTTTAACAATAAATGTTACCATATTCTTCTTCATGGAAAAATAAGACATCCCCAGAAAATAAGACCTAGTGCATCTTTGGAAGCAAAAATCAATATAAGACACTGTCTTATTTTCGGGGAAACAGGGTAGTAATATTACATCTTTCTACCTATCTAATAATGTACCTGCCTATCATCTGTCTTTAATCCTTTTTTCCCCCATGGACTGTTATACATATAAAACCTCCAATATTTGCAAAGTTCTGTTAAGGTTTCTGGAACCAGTTTACTAGCTCCTAAGGTGAAGGTAAATTGGGATCTCATTGTAAACGCCAAAATATTCTGGTAAGATGCAAAAGCATCAGCATGAATTAGTTTGGTCTTACAGCTTCCTCCAAATGCATTATTTCCCTGTAGTCTCAACTGGATACCAGGGTTAAAATTAAGGACTTCACATAGAAGCCCATGCTTCATTTGATCTCAGTTTTCTTAAGGCCATAAATAATTAAAAGTCAATTGTAACTTCTTAGTATTTCCAGTGCAGTCATCGGGAATAAAGGCAGGGCAGTGGAACAGAGCATTAGGAAATGAGCTCTTGGTACATTAATAGCAACAACATCTGTTGGATCCTGATCTCTGCACTCTGTGTTCTTCAAAACAGGTGCTTAATTTTCCTGTGCTAATAACTGTGTAAATTGTAACATAATATCGTCTTCATGAGAAATACTGATCCTTCCTTCCCTTTGAACAAATATTTGTTAAACTCCTTTCAATATATCCTAATTTTAAAAGGCATTTATAAAACAATATATTAATCATTAAGCTCATGGCAAGTAAGTGGTCAAGGCATAAGACTAAAAAAAAACACGTTGGTAATTTAAATCCCAAATTGGGTATTATTAATTTAGTAACACTTGACAGTTTTAGGGGTAAATGAATTTGTTCTTGGTTTCTTAGAAAACCTGATTAACAAAAGATGAATAAATATATTTTTTAATTTTTTTATTATTTACCCAGGCTTGGACACATCATTTAACTCTTTGGAACATTTTCCCCCCCTCACAATTAAAGTGAGAATAATCTTACTTACCTCCTGAAATTGTTTAATCTATAATAATCTATAATAATAAAAGCATAATATGCTACTTGGCTGGATGAAGCTGGAATGGTAGGGGCCCAGACAGAGCCCCCCCCCCCCCATTCCCCACCGCCCTCTGCTGAGTGATGGCAGAATTTCATGCATCAGACCTCTAGTATTTTATTTATTTATTTATTTATTTATTTATTTTTAATATGTTTTATTGATTTTTTACAGAGAGGAAGAAAGAGAGATAGAGAGCTAGAAATATCGATGAGAAACATCGACCAGCTGCCTCTTGCACACCCCCTGCTAGGGATGTGCCCGCAGCCAATGTACATGCCCTTTACCAGAATCGAACCTGGGACCTTTCAGTCCACAGACCGACACTCTATCCACTGAGCCAAACCAGTTTCAGCAGACTTCTAGTATTTTAATACATAATAATGATATATTAACATTAATAATTCTATTTCCTTTTGTGACATCTAAACAGATTTTTGCAGTTACTTGACAGTTAGTCTGAGAGAAGATGACAATGAACAATAGGGAAAGCTTAACCCAGACACAGGGAAGAGTCCACTCAAACATACACAGATGTGTAAAAGCACAGTGTGCTAGGAATACTATCTTAGCGGAGCTTACGGTGAGAGGAAGTCAAAGGTGAGTCTGGAGGGTCTGGTAGAGCCGGGGCCTCAATGAAGCCTGAAAGCCATGAAGAGCCACCAAACTATTTTATAAGGAAAAATAACATTAGATTTGCATTTTTAGAAAGCTCCCTCCAAGCAAGAAGCAAAATGCATTGGAAGAACTGTAACTCTTGTTTAGTTGCGGGCAGTGACATACCCTTGACCAAGCCCTTAACAAGCTCATTGATGATTCCAAAAGGGACAGTGGCAATGAAGATAGTGAATGACAGAGTATATTTAGGAGGCATCTTATCAGGACTTGGTAACAATGATATTTAGAAGGCAAGGAAGAAGGAGAAATAAAGTTGGATACCAATGACACTTATCTCCACTAGGTGGAAATCTACGTTATTCCCTAAATTACAGAACAGAGGAGGAACAAATTTAGGAAGAAAATAATGAATTTTAAATTCTTTATGTATGTTGTCATAGATGAAGTTCATTTTTCTCAGTTGTCAGCTAAATGCAAGTCTGGAGTTTAGTTGGGAGGTCTGTACTAGTATAACAATAAGCAGCCTCCAATATATATGTCCACTTGAAACCATGGGAATGAATGATATTTCTTAAAGTGAGAGGTCAAGGGATGTGTTCAGAATAGCCATTGTTACTAACAGTTAGGTGAAAGATAAAAACTGAAGTGATTCATTTTAAATAAAATAATGGAGGAGCATAATTTGTCAGAGATAGTATGCTGATATTAGGTGCCAGATGAAATGTTGGACCTATTGCTTTAGGAGAATGTTTCATTCCAGAAGAATCAGGATTTATATTCTGTCTCATAAAACACACACACATAAACACACACACACACACACTAATTAACAGTGATTTAAAGGTAATGAGTAAGTGGGAGAAAGGTTGTTACAGCAGCTCCACTATGTTATTAAGATTATAGCCTTTTGCTTTGCCAGTGTTAGAATGTGTCCTTTCTTCTTGGTTTTGCTTCATGAGCGCAAAGAGTTACCCTGCTACTGGCTGTTTGCCAGTTTTCTAAGAAAAACTTCTCTTGCCCAAGGCTTGGCCAAGGACAGAGTGCCCTTGGTTCACGCCAGGTAACATTATCAGCCATGTGTGATTCCATTGGGATGAACACCTTTAAGATTGGCTTGAAAAGGGTTGATGGTAATTAGCAGATATACCTAGATTCACTTGTTTTCAGAAATTTGATTAGGAAAACATGGAGAAAGTTAGTAAAATGGTAGCATGAGGTGAAATGGACATGGCAACTGAGCCATGTTGGACGCAGAAGACTATAATGGGATGCAGACACTCCCAGTCTAAAAGGGGTAGAAAATTGACCAGATTTTTAGAGAGACTTTCTGATGCCAAAAGGGCCAATAGTACTGTGATATCTCTTCTTCCTGTGGGGTCTGAGTGCTTAATTTTTCTTGAATTTCATTGACAACGAACCATGTGCCTAGGATTCTTACTTTCTTAATTTCCCTGTGCATCCTACCTGTAAGGTTAGGGTCATCCTCATTAATTAAATTAACTTGAGTAAAATTCTGTATTTTGCAAAAAGAGCCTAACACACACACACACACACACACACACATACACACACACACATTTATTCACAAATTGAATTGAATATTCCTCCTAGATTTTAACCAGTGATTTCAGAGATTTAGCCAACAAATCTAAATAAAACATTTAGTCATGAGAGAAGATGACATAAGAGCAATACATCCAAATTTAGGAAAAGTAATAAAATAAAAGTCATTTTAAAAATTGGTGAATGACTCCCAACAAAGTTAATTATTTTATATAGAAGGGGAAAAAGACAATGTTAATATTTCATAAAAAAGTAGTAATAACTATAAAGTATACAAAAGTTAACTTCTAGATACCTTACAATTTTAAATAAAGTGTGTCCAATATAATCAATCACATTTTATATTATATTGGCAAAGATATTAAGAAGCTGGAGAGTATACATATCCATGAAATGGAATTATAAAAGATCTTATGCATCTTTAAATTATTATATTAAAAAAATAAATGTAATGCTTACACAGTATTGAATAAATGGCCTATACACAAAACTAAATTTTGTTTCTGAATAAGCTTTGTCAGAATATAGACATAGGATTGCATGCTGAGTCAGAGAAAGTCTTAGTGAACAGGATTTGAGAAATTTAAGAGATTGAAAGCAAAAAATACTCAGATGCAGTATTTTCACTGCACATTTCTTTAGAGTGCCAAGATCTAAGAGGATATCAGAAAACAGATGTTTTATTTATGCCTCAAAGCCATTGGCTACTATTTGGCCTTAGGTCACTACAATTTAATGATTATGACAATATTGCTTCTCCTCTTTCTCTATTCATTGTTATGTCTGGTCTGATCCCATTATATTAAAACTTGCAAATTTTCCATCCAACAGGATTCAACCTTATAGTTTTGTGACTATGTTGATGCAAACATAAAATAAATAGTTCTATTGGGTAATGGGGAAAAAATGGAGACTTAAGTAGCTATCATTATCATCATATATATAATATATATATTTGTGTGAATGCATTTTCAAGATCTGTGTCCTGCACTAGGTGAAAAACTCTGTGAGGACAGGGCCCTCATATATTCTGTACACCACTCTCTCCCCAGTGATTAGCTCAGGGACAAGGCACATGAGAGATGGTCAATAAAGATATGGTTAATTAGCTGAAACCGGTTTGGCTCAGCGGTAGAGCGTCGGTCTGCGGACTGAAAGGTCCCAGGTTCGATTCCGGTCAGGGGCATGTACCTTGGTTGCGGGCACATCCCCGGTAGGGGGTGTGCAAGAGGCAGCTAGTCGATCTTTCTAGCTCTCTATCTCTCTCCCTTCCTCTCTGTAAGAAAATCAATAAAATATATATTTTTTAAAAGATATGGTTAATTAATAATAATGGGAAATAGCTTTAAAATTTCTCTTCCCAATTCTCTAGTCCTGCTTTTCTGTACCAGCTGTTAATTCTCTATTTTTTGACCCTTAGTGGTATAGTTTAGATTTACTGGAATCTAATGCAAGATAATAGGAACCATATGAATAATACAAATGTAGTATTTTAAAATTTGGCTTCCTAGAACAGTAAAAAAGTAAAGCTTGATCAATACAATTCTCTGAATATTTTATTCAAGTTTCTTGGAACTTTTTCAGGAGATTTAATAAGCTAATACTTTGATTATTTGCTTCAGTAGACATGAGATAGGATTAATACTTGATTAAACTAAACAGAACTAAGTGGAACTAAAGATTCCAATGCAAGTCCTACTGGCTGCAAAGAATTATTTTCAATATACTATGCTGTTTTCTACTACATACTATTTATCACTGAATTGAAAATCAGATTATAATAATAAGAGAAACCACATACACATATTGTTATCTCCATTTTTTAAAACTTTCAGGGAACAATGATTTGCTGATCTTGTGGAATCTGAAACGCTTCTTTTTAATTTTAAACACTAAATGATTTTATAACCATTAAATGGAAAGAAAAGATAATTGTATTTATAGTTCTTTAAACATTTATTTTGTAGATGATTTCCCTGCTAAGAAAATGTATTTGTTGCCTGTGGTATTATCATTAAAATATACTTTCATTATTGACTAAGTATTATTTTTATATTTTATTGAAAAAACCATAAAAGCAAAATAAATATTTTATTTACAGCTGCTCTAAGTTATCAAAACTTTAATTTCCAGCAGACCTATATGTTTATAAACAAACCAATGTATGTATTTATCCATAAACTGTTTCTTTTCTTCTTTCTCTCCCTGACTGTCTCCCTCTCCCTCTGTTCTTTTCTCTCTTAAACTTCTCATTATTTTACATTCTAACTGAAATTAAAACATGGAATTTTAGAAGTGGTTTTCTTTAAATCAGAAAGCAATCATCTGGTGAGAATGATAGTTAAGTGGTGTCAAATTTCAGTTTAGGTAAATCTCTATCTGTTTTTCAAAACTAGTTTGGTTGCTAGGATTGACTTAATTTTTCAGGTTAGTGGAGAAAGTAATTTAAGTAGACAAACAATAAGTATCTGTCTCTTCAAAAAATTCCCAAAGATTTGGTGTTTGAGCTGGCTTAAAATATGTTTTTTGAATTATAACATTTTGTTTATATAATCTCTATTTAAGTAATCTGTTTCACATAAATATTAGCATTTGTTCAGGTAATATAAAATATACAAAAAACAGTTCTTGATTCAAAAGATCTTTCTACTCTTTGGGGAAGGGAATGAGATAAAAACATATAGAACACATAAGGCAGAAGTTTTGCATTCTTCTTTTTAAAAATGGCTATCTGGGGACCTGTTAGGCTGTGAGGGTAGAGGAATGAATTACTGAACATTATCTAAAATCAACCTGGGATAGGCATTCTGCTGGAGTTTTCAAAAAATCAGCTTGCAGATAGAGAGAGGGAAGGGGACGAAAGGATGAACAAATTATGAAGTGACAGGTGCCTTGAGGAGCTCTACTACTCTCCTAATTCTAACAGCCAACTGAAAAAATGCCACACGGCTGTTTAACGTCTAATGTTGTACATCTGAGAAGGGCCTTTTGGACTTCTGTGCCAAATCTGATTTTTCCTTAGTTTCCCTTGGTTCAGAAAATGACGCTTCCATATAGTTAATCGCTTAAGAAAAACATCAGGAATTGCTCTTTGTTTCTCTCTTCCTGCCAGTTCCATATACAACCCATTAGCAAGTTCTCCTGGTTTTACCTCCAAAATATTTTTCTTTTTAAAAAAATATATATTTTATTGATTTTCTTACAGAGAGGAAAGGAGAGGGATAGAGAATTAGAAACATCTATGGGAGAGAAACATCGATCAGCTGCCTCTTGCACACCTCCTATTGGCATGTTCCTGCAACCAAGGTACTTGCCCTTGACCAGAATCGAACCTGGGACCCTTGAGTCTGCAGGCCGAAGCTCTTTTCACTGAGCCAAACCAGACTGGGCTAAAATATTTTTCTTATTTCTTTGTTTTTATCCTGACCACCACCACCCAAGGCCAATCTATAATAACTCTTTTGGATAATCACTCATTTTTGCCACCTTATCTAGAAATCAGTCTATCTTCTTCCTAGCATGCACAGTAAGGATTTTAATCTGTCAATCAGATCATCCATTGCAAACTTTAGTTGGCTCCCTATGACACTTGGAAGTAAACACAGAGTGTCCAGGACATGGCTGGTAAGTCTATATCTGCTCTGGTCTTTGGCAACTTACCTACCTCATCTCATACTTCTGCTCTTACTTCCTTTACATTATTTTGACCTTCCTCCTTTTCCTCATCTTGTTGCACTAGATCCTCTTTCGGTTTTTATTTGTTTGTTCTTAAAACTCTTCTTTTGTTCATTTTCATGGCTAATTCCTCATAATTAAGATCTCAACTTAAAAAAACCTTCTTCAAAGAGCTCGTTCCTAACCACCCTACCTAATGTATCTTTTTTCCCTATAATTCTCCACTACTTGCTTTTATTAGCTTATCAGGACTTACTGCTATGTGACATTAGCTTGCTAACTTATTTTTACGTATTTTCCATTTTACTCCCACTGAAAGCAAAGTTTCTTGAAAGCAGGAACTTTGTCACATTTAAGGTCCCCATCCCCAGCTTCTAGAAGGAACCTAGTGCCTTGCAGACACTTCATAAATGTTTGGTGAATGAATGTTGAATGAGTAAGTGACCAAACTTATAAAGCAAGGTAATGATCATTAGGTACCATAATAAATTATTCAAAATCAGGTCCTTCCAGATTAATCTCATTCTTTTTGTGAAGTAGGTTTGCTAGTCATAAAGACTCAGTTAATTCTGTAGTCATAGGATATATGGATTTTAGGTGGACATTAGGAGAAAAAGGGAAATAAAAATATTATTAAAATATTCTACAACACAACATAGAGAAATTTAAATTAACTCTACAATTATTTGGAATCAATTGCTCTGTTTTTGAATATATTATTTCATCAAATCAATTAAATGAATATTATTGATTTATTGCACAATACTAGGTATGTTATGAGGTATGAAGGTATTCAGTACATTTATGATAATATCAGACTTATAGAATCTAGTTTGATAAGAGAATTAGGTTAAAAATATGGTAGTTGAAATGATTCTCTAAATTAAAAAAATATATATTTCATTTATTATTTTTAGAGAGAAAGGAAGGGGGAAGGAGAATCCAAGATGGCTGCACAAGTAAACACCTAGCCGCAGCCACACACAACAATTTCAATAAAATACAACTAAAATATAAAATGGACATTACCCAGAACTACAGGAAAGTCTACTGACTTGAAATTCTACAATGAGAAGCAAGGAGAAAACCAGAAGGAAGAGTGGAGGAGCTATAAAAGCCTAAGGTACAGAGACACGCGGCGTGCATGGAGAGGACGGAGCTGGAGAGGAGGGGCAGCTGAGTGCCTGGCTGGCGTTCCCTAGCAGGAAGGAGATAAAAGCTCTGACTGTGCTGGGCCCAGTTCCGACTGCTCTGAATCCCAGTTCTAGGCCAGACCCCGGGGACCCAGGCTCAAACAGAGGGAGCTGGGCTGTAAGGCGGAACCCTGGGGAAGTGGCGAAAGGAGGTCCCGGAGGTGCTCACATTGTGCGCAGAGAAGGAACAGTTGGCTGTGCCTCGGGATTGCCTGGCAGGAAGGAGACAAAAGCTCCGGACTGCTCTGAATGCGACCTCCAACTCCACTTCCAACTGAACTGAACCCCAATACCAGGCTCATTGGGGGAGAGCCTAGACTGTTTGGTGGCAGGCGAAAACCGAGGGCACCTCACTCTCAGAGATGCTTGCAGTGAGTACTGAAGAACCCTGGGGATTACTAAGACTCAGGAACCACATAGGGCGGGGCTGACGAAAGCCAGGGCTGTAGGCTCCACCCTGAAACCCCGCCCCATCAGGGAAGCTGCGAAAATGCGGAGACAACGAAATAGATCACAAAGGAAAGAAATGGAGGACAAAAAGTGACTGGATATAGAGTTCAAATCTACGCTTATAAGGTTTTTCAAGAATTTCCTAGAAAAGGTCAAAGGTCAACCTATGAGGATATGAAAAGAGATCAACTAGAATTAATCAGGAATCAACAAGAAATGATAAGGGATCAACAAGAAATAAAGAATACATTGTCTGAAATAAAAAAAAAATATTATACAGACTCCTAAAAACAGAATAGAAGATCGCAAGAATCAAGTCAAAGATTTGGAACATAAAGAGCCAGAAGACACTCCTCCGCAGAAGCAAGAAGGCAAAAGAATCCAGAAAATTGAAGATAATGTAAGAAACCTCTGGGACAACTTCAAGCGAACCAACATCAGAATTATGGGGGTCTCAGAAGATGAGAGAGAGCAAGATATTGAAAACATACTGAAAGAAATAGTGACAGAAAACTTCCCCCACCTGGTGAAAGAATTAGACTTACAAGTCCAGGAAGCGCACAGAACTCCAAACAAAAGGAATCCAAAGAGAACCACACCAGGACAAATCATAATTAAAATTCCAAGAGCAAAAGACAGAGAGAGAATATTAAAAGCAGCAAGAGCAAAGCAAGTAGTTACCTATAAAGGAGCACCTATACGATTGTCAGCTGATTTCTCAACAGAAACCATGCAGGCCAGACGGGAATGGCAAGAAATATTCAAGGTGATGAATAGTAAGAACCTACAGCCAAAGATAATATACCCAGCAAAGCTATCACTCAGAATCGAAGGCCAGATAAAGAGCTTCACTAATAAAAAAAAGCTAAAGGAGTTCATCACCACCAAACCAGAATTATATGAATTGCTGAAGGGGGTTCTTTTGGAAGAGAAAGTAAATAAAGATAAAAATTATGAACAACAAATACATAACTATCAACAAGTGAATCTAAAAACTAAGGAAATTAAAAAAAAATCTGATGAACAATATTAACTGTTGAATATAATAGAATCAGAGGTATGGAAGAGGAGTGAACTGACGATTCTTGGGGAAAAGGAGAGAGGGGGATGTGGGGAGAGACTGAACATAAACTGTGCACCTATGGATGAGGACAATGGGGGGTGGGGAAAGGGCAGAGGGTGGGGTGGGAACCTGGTGGAGGAGAGCAATGGAGAGGGGTGGGGAAAGGAACATTTGTAATAATATGAACAATAAAAATTTATTTTAAAAAAAGGATTGACCTTTGCTACAAAAAAAAAAAAGAAAAGAAAGAAAGAAAGAAAGGAAGGGGGAGAGAGAGAAAGAGGAGAGAGAGAGAAACATCCATCTATTATTCCACTTATTTATGCATTTATTGGTTGCTTCTTGTATGTGCCCTGACCAGTGATTAAACCCACAGCCTTGTTGTGTCAGGACTGCACTCTAACTAACTAAGAAACCTGGTCAGGGCCCGATGGTATAAATTTAACGGAAAGTTAATAAGGATTAACCTAAGGGTTAATGAAGTCCTGCAACATGGTTTAAACGTGACAACACCCAGAATAAAGCCATCTGTGGGTATTCCCCAACTGTCAGTTTAGGAATCATTAGAGATAAGATGTAGTTGATAAAAAAATACCTCAGTTCCTTAATAGAAGTTTATACTCTGTTCAAAAACAGAGACGTTTGGTTCCCCGAGGCAGAACAAGAATAAAGTATAAAAACGACCAGTGGTAAATGTAAACATTAAATTGGGATGTACTTTCTACAATAGCACAATTTTTGGAAGAACTTGTGCAGTACTTTTTTGGATGACTGTTTTCAGAGTAATAATGGAGAGACTTCATGCTTTATATTATATCCTATAGATTTACAGATTTCAGCACAGAGTGCCTGTCTTGTTGAACCCAAGAAATACACGGGTGAAATGCATCAGAACACCAAGAGGATCTATGGAGTGCTGCAAATGGAGGAGTGTAGCAAGAGAACCACCTTGTGGCAGGAGAACATTTATCCGAAGGAGGATTGTAACTAGAACTCGTTAGATTTCTCTTATCACAGACCCCGTACATGTGGGTTGTAAGTTAATTTGGCCACATTCACTGATTTGATGCCATCACGTTTGTTTTTGTTTGCTTTTCTTTCTTAAAAACAATATATGAAATATATAGCTCAATGAATTACAACATATCTGTGAACAAGTTATGTAGCCAGCACCCAGACAAGAAATAAGAATATTACTTGTCCTCAGAGCTTTTCCCTTGTCCCTTGTAGTCACTACCCGTGCAAGGGCAACTGCTCTTCTGATTTTTAAATACCATATGTAGGTTTTGACTGTGCTTGAACTTTGGTAAATCATACACTATACATAAAGTATATATCCTTTTTGTATCTGGTTTATTTTACTTTATGTGATTTATCTATCTATCTATCTATCTATCTATCTATCTATATATATATATATGTTGTGTTGTGCATACAGTTCTTTTGTCCTTACTGCTGTATAGCATTCCATTGCTGAGTATTTATGTGCTCTTTTGTGAATGAGCATTTGAGTAGTTTTCAGTCTAGGACTGTTAGAAACAGTACTGCTATGAACATTGTTGTGCATGGCCTATAATAAATATGAATATGAATATGAAAATGCACAAGTAGTGGAATTGCTGTGTCATGAGGTACACATATGCTCAGCTTTCTTTGAAATTGCCCAGTAGTTTTCAGAGTAGTTGTAGTAATTTATATTTCCACAACCAGAATGGCCATGTGCCACACTCTAGCCAACACTTGGTTGCTCTTTAAAAAAAAAAAAAAAAAAAAAAAAAATATATATATATATATATATATATATATATATATATATATATATATATATATATATATATATATAATTTCAGAGAGGAAGGAAGAGGGAGAGAGAAATAAAAACATCAATGATGAGAGGGAATCATTGATAGGCTTCCTCCTACATGAGCCCTACTGGGAATCAAGCCCACAACCCAGGCATATGCCCTTAGCAGGAATCGAACATGGGACCCTTCAATCTGCAGGCCAACACTCTAGCCACTGAGCCAAACTGGATAGGACTTGGTTGTTCTTTTTCATTTAAAAACATTTTTTTTAATGTATCTTTATTGTTGAAATTAATGCAGATGTATCCTTTTTTCCCCTCCATTGACCTTTTCTAGCCAAACCCCTCTTCCTGCCCCAGGCCTTCACCACTCTATTGTCTGGGTCCAAGGGTTATGTATATCTATAATAATAAAAGCATAATATGCTAATTAGACAGGCTCGTCCTTCTGGATGACCTTCCAGAAGAAGCCGGGGCTGCATGGGAAGCCCGGGTCCTGGGTGCCTGCCAGTGGCAGGAGGGTAGCCTGGTGCCGGCAGCCACGGAAAGGAAGGCCTACTCTTGCATGAATTTCGTGCATCGGGCCTCTAGTATGCATGTAAGTTACCTGCCTCCGCCTTCCCTCTGAGATTCATTAGTCCATGTTTCTGTGTCGCTGGATCTATTTTGTTCTTTAGATTCCACATATGAGTGAAGAAGTGATACTTGTCTTTCTCTGACTGGTTTAGTTCTCTTAGCATAATACTCTCCAGGTCCCTCCATGCTATCTCAAAGGGTAAGAGATCCTTCTTTTTTTATAACTGCACAGTATTCCATGATATAAATGTACCACAGTTTTGTTTTTTTATCCACTCATCTACTGATGGGCACTTGGGCTGTTTCCAGATCTCAGCTATTATAAATTGTGCCGCTATGAATGTAGGGGTGCATACATTCTTTCTGATTGGTTTTTCAGGTTTCTTAGGATATATTTCTAGAAGTGTAATCACTGGGTCAAATGTCAGTTCTGTATTTAACTTTTTGAGGAAAGTTCATACTGTTTTCCCCAGTGGCTGCACCAGTCTGTGGGAACACCAGCAGTGCAGGAGGGTTCCCTTTTCTCCACATCCTCACCTTTCTGTTTTGTTGGTGATAGCCATTCTGACAGGTGTGAGGTGATACATCATTGTTATTTTAATTTGCATTTCTCTGATGATTAGTGACTGTGAGCATTTTTTTTTATATGTCTCTTGGTCATATGTATGTCCACTTTGGAGAAGTGTCTAATTAGGACCTTTGCTCATTTTAAAATTGGATTGTTTGTCTTCCTTTTGTAAAGTTGTATGAGTTCCTCATATGTTTTAGATATTAGTCCCTTATCAGATGTATTGTTGGCAAATATGTTCTCCCATAAGTGGGCTCCCTTTTCATTTTGTTGGTTTCTTTTGCTGTGCAAGGCTTTTTATTTTGATGCAGTCCCATTTGATTGTTTTCTCCTTCGTTTCCCTTGCCGTAGATGTATTGGAATTGGCAAACAAATTGCTATGAGAGATGTCTAAGATTTTGCTGCCTATGTTTATACTTCTGTTCAATAGGTCAGTTTGTCTTTCTTTCATCAGTAACACATTGTCATATTTATGACAGCTTTATAATAGTTTTATAATAGCGAGTCCTTTAGTTTTGGTGTTCTTCTGTTCCAGTTACGAACTTATTGCGTTTTACCTCCAAATTTACCCTTTGTTGCCTACCCTTTGAAAATGAAAATGCTCCCTTTAATTTTTAATTTTTATCTTTATTTTTTGCCAGATGGCATGAAGTACGTTTTGTCAGTAGAGGGCACTGGAGAGACACTGCAAGAGAAGGGGTTACTTCCTGGTTCTGCAAGTACTGAAGCCTGCGTGGCTTCTCCAGGGTCTGCAGGGGATGGTGGCTGGTATTCAGCAGCCTGCAGCTTTGCCTGGTATACTTCCCAAAGTCCTTCCCCTGTCCACCCCATGGGTGGTTCCATAGCAGCATGACTCCGGTGGGACACCTCTCTGCTCAGTTTTCCCAGCTCTCTAGAGGGTACATTTCTAGCAATTTCCACCAATGCAGCAGCACAGACCCTTCTTTGCTATTTAGTGAGCCATGGCCATAACCAAGGTCTGGTTCTTATCTTTGCTGGGACCTCTTCCTACGTGTCCCATTCACCTAAAGGGTAAAACTATTCCTTAATCTGCTAACTACTGTAGTTCTTAGTTTTTACTTTTAGATAATTCCTCATTGCTACAATACTCTGCTGCTGCTGCAAATCGTTCTTTATATTAAACTTTCCCAGACCAGATTACCACATGGTTTCTTTCTCCTGATTGTATCTAGGCAGATATAATAGCTTTATGATAAAGTCCTCCCATTTCTGAATATGGTATATTTTTGCCATTTAGTTCATTCTATTCTTATACATCATATGATAGATTTATTTCTAACTTTCTCATGTATATTGATGTTTTTGTAAATGACATTTTAACTATTTTATTATTGATTTTGATGCTGTTCTTCTATAGGAATCTAATTGATTTTTGCAATTTACCTTTTTTTTTTTTTTTTAATCCTCGCCCGAGACTATTTCCCCACTGATTTTTAAAGAGAGTGGGAAAAGGAGAAACAGAGAAAGAGAAACATTGAAGTGAGAGAGACACATTGATTGGTTGCCTCCTGCTTGCTCCTCAAACAGGGCCTGGGCTGGGAATGAGCCTGCAACTGAAGTATTGTATGTGCCCTTTTTTTAAAAAAATATATTTTATTGATTTTGTACAGAGAGGAAGGGAGAGAGATAGAGAGTTAGAAACATCGATGAGAGAGAGTCATCAATCAGCTGCCTCTTGCACACCACCTACTGGGGATATGCCCGCAACCAAGGTACATGCCCTTGACCGGAATCAAACCCGGGACCCTTCAGTCCCCAAGCCGACGCTCTATCCATTGAGCCAAACCGGTCTCGGCTGAAGTATGTGCCCTTGATCAGAATTGATCCTTGGGCCCTTTGTCCACAGGCCGACACTCTATTCACTGAGCTAAACTGGGTAGGGCTGCAATTTACCTTTTATCCACTGACTGCACTAAACTTGCATATTAATGCTAACAGTATGCCTGTCTATTCTATATTTTCTTATGCAAATATCTAAGTTTATTTTTTACTTTTTAATTCTTATGACTTTTATGTCTATATCTTGACTTATTGCATGTCTAGATTGAAGAACTTCAGTACAATATTGAATAGAGTTGGTAATAGCTCTTACTCTTAGGAAAATTTTTCAGTATTACATCATTAAGTATAGTTCATGCTTTAGGCATTTATTTACTTGTTCACTTACTTACTTATTTACTTATTAGTTACCAGATACTGTTTTTAGATGAAGGAAGTTCCTTCTATTCCTAGTTTATTAAGAATTTTATTTATTTTTTAAACTATGAGCAGGTGAAAAATTTTATTAAGTATTTTCTTATATTTGTATTATCACATTATTTTTTATCCTTTTTGTTTATTAACATGTCAAATTATATTGTCTTTCTAATGTGAAAACATCCTGCATTACTGTGATATACCTGTTATTGTTATTTACTATCCTTTTTATTTATTGATAGGTTCATTGCTAGTATTGCATTTAAGATTTTTGTATATATTGATATTGGTTTATTCTTTTTCTTTCTTATCTTATAATGTCCTTATTAAGTTTTGTATATAGGCTAACCTGATCTCAAGAGCTTGAAAGTGTTCTTACAGAGTTAGTGTAAAGGTATTTCTTATTTCTCTAATATTTGAAAATAATTCATTAGCAAAGCCACCATATTTGGGATTTTCTTTGTTAAAAGTTTTCCTTTAAATTTTTATTTTGCAATAATTTTAGACTTATAGAAAAGTTACAAACATACTATGGAAGGTTTTCAAATACCTTTGACCCACCTTCCTTTAATATTAACATTTCCCATTATCATATTATAATTGTCAAAACTAGAAATTAACATTGGTGTTATATTACATATCATTACATATCATCAATTTTCCAACTAATTTCTTTGTCCCAGGATCCATTGAAGACCATAGGTTATATTTAGTTGTCTTTCTAGTCTCCTTCAGTCTGTGACATTTCCTTATTCTTTGTTTGTCTTTCATGACTTTGACATTTTTGAAGAATTCTGGTCAGTTACTTTGTAAAATGTCCCTCAATCTGAGTTTTTCTAATGTCTTATAATGATTGAATAAAGGGGATGCATTTTGCAAGACAGAGTCGTGTGCCTTTCTCAGCGCTTGATAACTAGGAGAACCTGATATTAATTATGTCTATTCTGGTGATGTTAACCTCATTCACTTAGTTAAGGTAGTGTTTACAATATTTCTTTAATTTAAATTACTATTTTTTTTTCAAAATTAATAAATATCATAGGAAAGAAACTTAGAACCTTGCAGGACATTTGGTACTACTCAAAACATCAGTGGAGACAGTTGGTCCATGCTGACCCAACTATCTAACCCCACCTACTATTACCAGTGAAACTACATAGGTAACAAGGATTATTAGTAGTAGTACACCCAAAACACACTTTTTGGGACCTATAAACATGATAGTATTTTTTAATGCATGAATCCTGTAAAGCAAAAGTGGAAATAAATGTTATGGGCTCTTTGAACCCAGGGACATTTTTGGACAGTACCAAACATCAAGGACCTTTTTGCGTGAATTAAATATCTCCGTGTTTGTTTTGAACAGCATTCGGTGTCCACTAATAACTTTGAGACTCTGTAAATATCCTATTTCTCCTCAGACTTACACTCATTAATTTTCTTACGTTGGTGGATTTTCCTACAAAAATGATTAGAGTTTAACTAAGGTTGATTTTTTTTGTTTTGTTTGCCCCACTTTCCCCACATTTATTAATTGGAATTCAGAACTATACTTTGTTACTGATTTTTTAATTTACTAAATTATTTATTTATATCACAATAGACTATGATCCCTGAGGCGGGGTGTACATACTAAGAAGGTATCCTGGTGGCTAACTGGGCTAAAATTTTGTTTTTTAAAAAGGTCTAGTAACCATGTCTGTACATGCTCTCACACAAACTGCACTTCATGGAGAAGCCTGCACTGAACTTTCTGCCTCTGCACTCAACTGCCTACCAGCACTGTAGTTCTGCCATCTGAGCCAGCCCTTATAAAGGAGTTCCTGGTTTCTTATTTCAACCAATAGGACTGAAGCTTTCTCTATCTAATCAAAGCTGTGCAGCTCTAGCCAATCAGAGTGGCCCTCTTCTGACCAAGCAAGGATCAGGGGCAGGGACTTCTGTCCATTTAAGCCAGCTCCCCTCTGTCTCTGGGATTGCACTTTCCCTTTCCACTGAAGAGTGAAGACTGTGTCTCCCTGGCTGAGCTGAAACACCAAGGATCTCTCACTAGAGCAGAGTAAAGAAGACCAATGAGAGTAAAGCAGACCAATGTGGAGCAGAGCAGAGATGTACAGCCAGAGAGGGACCTGGCTCCAGAGCTGTTCTACAACAGCTCCAGGTTCGTTTTGTATTTTTCCTGTCCTGGGCCTGGAATAAAACATTTGTCCAAAGAGCTCTGGCTCTTTTTATTGGAGAATGATATTGTCATGCACAACTTCATGATGCTTTGCTCAACGATGCACTGTATGTACGGCAATGGTCCCATAAGGTAAAAATGGAGCTGAAAATACTTATCACCTAAGGATGTCATAAATGTAGCCACGATGATGCTGGTATAAAGAAACCGACAGTGCTGCAGGTGGTATAAAAGTGCAGCACTTGCAATTATGTGCAGTATATGATAATTGATAATGATAACCAACAACTGTAATTGATTTATGTATCTCCTATACTATCTTATTATTATTTTAGAGTGTATCTTTCTACTCGTAAAAACGAAGTTTGCTGTAAATCAGTATACTGTGTTACACTGGCAGCAGCTTCATATATCTTGTGTTTACTGTGACTTTTGATTACATTGTTTTCTCTTGTGCCTGATTTAATTTCATATTGTTTTATAAATTCAGTATAACATAAGTGCATAGTGTTTATAAAGCCCACAGCAGTGCCAGTGATGTCCTAGTACTTTACATTCACTCACCACTCACTCACTGACACCCAGAGCAACTTTCAGTCCTGCAAGTTCCATTAATGGTAAGTGCCTACACAGGTGTGCCATTTTTTATCTTTTTAAAAATATATATATTTTATTGATTTTTTACAGAGAGGAAGAGAGAGGGATAGAGAGTCAGAAACATCGATGAGAGAGAAACATCGACCAGCTGCCTCCTGCACACCCCCTACTGGGGATGTGCCGGCAAACCAATGTACATGCCCTTGACCGGAATCCCATCTGGGACCTTTCAGTCTGCAGACCGATGCTCTATCCACTGAGCCAAACCAGTTTCGGCCCATTTTTTATCTTTTATACATATTTTTTACTGAACCTTCCTATGTTTAGATACGTTTAGATACACAAGAGCCTACAATTGTGTTACAATTGCCTACAGCATTCAATATAGTAACATGCTATACAAGTTTGTAGCATAACAGCAATAGGCTCTACAATGTGGCCTAGATGTGCAGTAGACTATTCCATCTGGGTTTTTGAAGTACACTCTATGATATTTGCACCATTTATTAAAATGTACCTCTATTGGAGAGAAACCAAGATGGCAGCATAGGTAATCACTTATACTTGCTGCCTCTCACAACCACATAAAAATCACAACTAAATGGCAGAAAAACTACCACCCAGAGCCGTGGTAAAGCTGGCTGAGTGGAGGTTCCACAACTAGAGAGGTGAAGAAAGTGCATTGAGACGGGTAAGGTGCAGAGGCACAGAAAGTGCTGGCACCTGGATGTGCTGCTCTTTTAACCAGGAGGGAGATACAAGCTCCCTCTTGCTCTGAACTCCAGTTCTGGGAGATACTCTGGGGGACCCAGGCACATACGGGGTGAAACTGTACTGTCTGGCATCGAGACAGGTAAACTCTAAGCATCTGGACAGGAACATGAGAACGGCTTACTCTTAGAGGTACTTGCAGCAATCATTGTTCCTGCACAGGGTTGCAGGATGCATAGAACTGGGGACTTCTCTGGTTCAGGGCAGCCACAGCTATTTAATCCATCCTGGTAACTCCCACTAGAGGACCCCACCCAATTTGCCACCCCACCCAAGCTGTGCACATCAGCTTTTGCATATGAATGGCTGGTCCTTTCACCTAAAACAAACTGCAACTGGGTCAGAGATTCCAAAAGAAGGCCCACTGCCAGGCAGCAGCAGTAGCTTTGCTTCACCCCATGCAAAGAGGAGGAATCTGCAGATGTCTCTGTAGTCCTGTTGGGTGTCCCCAGACAGTGGCTGACCTTGCACCTCCTTGGAGATCCAAGAGCCTGTATAACCAGTACTCAGAGTGAGACCATACCAGATTAAAACTCTTCATATCCATAAGAGACACACTCAAGGGGCAGACTCAGTGAGCACCAAAGTCCTACTGAAGCAAGTCCTACCCCATAAGGGTGTCTCCTGCGCAACAGATCTTCCAGTGTAGACACAGCTGGTCATCACAGCTAATTGCCCTGGAGGTCAATTCCCAGTGATATCAACAGCAATCAAGGGTTAACAACAATAAGACTATGCAAACAGCCCACAAAGGGGTGCACAAGAGTGTCCGACTCAGGTGACTGGGAAGCCTGAGACACTGGGCCCTATAGGACACCAACCATACAAGGCTGCTCTATCAACTCAAGGAGACTTAGTAGCTACCCACAGAGAAGCAGCCAAAATACAGAGACAAAGAAACAAGTCACAAATGAAAGAAATGGATAAAAGCAAAATATTGGATATAGAGTTCAAAACCACAGTTATAAGGTTATTTAAGAATCTTCTAGAAACCTCCAAGAAATTTAGTGAGACCCTCAGGATATGAAAAAGGACCAATCAGAAATTAAGTATACACTACCTGAAATAAAGAATAATATATAGAGATTCAACAGCTGACTAGAGAACCCTAAGAATTAAGTCAAAGAAGAAAAAAACACCCAATTAGAAAAGCAAAAAAGCAAAAAGAATTAAAAAAATATGAAGATAGTGTAAGGAACCTCTGGGACAACTTTAAGTGTACCAACATCCAAATTATAGGGGTACCAGAAGAAGAGAGAGAGCAAGATTCCGAAAACATATTTGAAGAAATAATGACAGAAAACTTCCCCAACCTGGTGAAAGAAATAGAAAGCACAGAGAACCCCAAACAAGAGGAATCCAAAGAGGACCACACCAAGTCACATCATGATCAAAATGACAAGGGCAAAAGACAAAGAGAAAATTTTAAAAGCAGCAAGAGAAAAACAGTTAGTTACCTACAAGGGAGTACCCATATGACTGTCAGCTGATTTCTTAATAGAAATTATGCAGACTAGATGGGAGTGGCAAGAAATATACAAACTGATGAATACCGTAGCAAGAACCTACAATCAAGATTAGTCTACCCAGCAAAGCTATCCTTCAGAATTGAAGGTCAGAAAAGGAGCTTCACAGACAAGAAAAAGCTAAAGGAGTTCATCACCACCAAACCAGTGTTATATAAAATGCTGAAGGGTATTCTCTAAGAAGATGAAGAAAAAGGTAAAGATAAGAATTAGGAACAAAGTGACAACAAATACATATCTATCAATAAGTGAATCTAAAAATTGAGTGAATAAAAAATCTGATGAACAGAATAAACTGATGAATATAATAAAATCAGAGGCACAGAAAGGGAGTGGACTGACAATTATCTAGGGGAAGAGGGTGTGGGGGTGCAGGAAGAGATTGGACAAAAATCTTACACCTATGGATGAGGACAATGGGGGGTGTGTGTGTGTAAAAGCATGGGGTGGAGTGGGAATTGGGTGGAGGGGAACTATGGGGGAGAAACAACTGTAATAATCTGAACAATAAAAATTTATTTTTAAAATGTATATTTAAGCAGTACATGACTGTATTTAGAAACCAAGATCTTATACTAAACATGCTCACTTCTACAGTGCCATTGCTTTCTCGGTGGACAGCTCTAGAAATATATGTTTCTATCCTAATCCACACACAAACGAACATCTGTGTTTATTTCTTTATCTATCTCTTTGTATGTGTGCTTATACCAATTCCAAAACATCATCATAGGATTCCTGCTAGCCTTCTTTTTCTTATCTGTAATGTTTTTGACAAAGAGAAGCCTAGAACTTATTATTTACAATGTATTTATTATAGTTTTTCTTCAATTTTAGTATGAACAATGTTTCAAAGTTCCTAACCTGAATCCTTATGGTTAATACATTTATTAACCAGAATATGGTGTTTTACAGTTCCTTATATCTTTATCCTTAGAGTATATAGTCAAAATACTGTTTTCTGTAGTTATTTAGGTTAGTTCTCTTCCTCCCCATTCCTCTCCTTCAGTGTTATATTAATTATAGGCACACAAATCGGTTCATTCATTATTGTCTATAGAGTAGTTGCCTTTATGCACAGGGGATCCATTCCAAGACTCCCAATGTATGCTTGAAACTGAGGATAACACCAAACCATATATATACTGTATATTTTGCCTATGTATATATTCATATGTCAGACAAAGTTTAATTTATTAATTAGGCACAATAAGAGACTAACAATAATAACTAATAATAAAACAGAATCATCATAAAAATATACTAGAATAAAAGTTATATGAATGTGGTCTTTCTCTCTTCCCCTACATCCTCTCTCTCCCTCAAAATATCTTATCAAATACGCACCCTTTTTGTTATGATGTGAGATGATACAATGGCTACATACTGTGATGAGGTGAGGTACTCAATAAGGCATTCAATTAAAATTAGAAATTTTTCATTTCTAGAATCTTCTATTTAATATTTTTAGACTATGGTTGACTCCAGGTAATTGAACCAGTAGAAAGAAAAACTGCAGTTAAAAACTGGAACTACTCTATTGTGTTTTGATTTCCCCTTATATTTTCATTGATTTTAATGATTTTAATGATTTGTTTATTTATTTTAGTGTGAAGCATTAGTATAGTTCTAAGAGTAACAGCCATACAAAAGGGTTTACTTTGAGAAGTGTTGCTGTTTCCCTATACTTACTACCTCTTTCTTATTCACCTTTTTATTTTATCCTTTTCCTACTTGCTACTAACCAATCTCTTTAGTTTCTGCTTTATTATTCCTGTACTAGTGGCCCAGTGCACAAAATTTGTGCACGGAGGGAGGTTCCTTCAGCCCAGCCTGCACCATCTCCAATTTGGGATTCTTTAGGGGGTGCCTGACTGCTGGTTTAAGCCATAGGGATCGGGCCTAAACTGGCAGTTGGACATCCCTCTTGCAATCTAGGACTGCTGGCTTCTAACCACTCACCTGCCTACCTGCTTGATTGCTCCTAACTTCTCTGCCTGCCTGTCTGATCACCTCTAATCTCTATGTCTGCCTGCCTGGTCGCTCCTAACTGCCTCTGCTTGCCTGCCTGATTGCCCCTAACTGCCCTCCCCTGCTGGCTTGATCTCCAGCAATGGCCCTCCCCTACCTGCCAATGGCCCTCCCCTGCCTGCCAATTTGATTCTGATTGGTCAGTTTCTGTGCCAGTCAGTGTCAAAAGTTCCACCTCCTAGGAAGCCATGGGTTCTTCACAGTTGACCCAGGTTCAGTTCTGATTGGTCAGTTTCTATGACAGTCAGTGTCTCTGGGCCTATCTCCAGGCCTGATCAGAGAGGCGGGGCTGATCAGCAGCCCATGTGGAGGCCTGGAGAGAAACAGAAGTGTGGCTGTTGGTGAAGCCCTGAGAGAGGCAACAGCTGATCAACAGCTGCCATGGAGGCTGCAGATCAGACCCTGGCTCTCTCTCCTGGCCTCTCTCTGGGCCTGATCCACAGCCCCCTCAGCAGTCAGTGCTGGGTTGCCACGGCACTGACTTCCAGTGTTTGCTCAAATCTTTGGTTGGTTGTTACGGTTCCTGGGTTTTTATATGTTTTTTTTATATTAAGATATCTTTTGCACAAATGAGTAGAAACGTGTATATTTTCAATTTCCTTACATGAAAGTTGGATTACTATAAATATTCTTTATTTTTTTTTGCACTTACTTTTTTCACTTAACAGTATATTCTGCGTAGTTCTCTACTGTGTATTGTACCATCATTTCTTCAACTGATCTCTTATGTGTGGGCATTTAGGCTCTTTCCAATATGTTTCAATGATAAACAATGATCCAATGCATAACCTTGTGTATATGTATTTTTTGCATTGTATTTCCAAGATAGATTCTTAGAAGTGGGATTATTGGCCAAAAGAGAAGGACATGCATACTTTTCTTACATATTGTTCAATTCCCCTTCAAAAAGGCTTTACCAGTTTGCATTCCAATTTCTTTGTAGGCAGCATATGTATGCGTCTTATTTTGTTATGCATTCAGCCATCTTATGTCTTTTGGAGCATTTAATCCATTTGCATTTAAAGTTATTGTTGATAAATATGTATTTATTGCCATTTTATTATTCATATTGTTATCTTTTTTTTTCTCTTCTTAAAAAAGACCATTTACCATTTCTTGTAATACTGGTTTGTAAAACGCCTTTATCTGTTTCTACTCTGTGGAGCTCTTTATCTGTCCTTTAATTCTAAATGATAGCTTTGCTGAGTAATCTTGTTAATAGCTCTTTACTTTTCATCACTTTGAATATTTTGTGCCAGTTTCTTCTAGCCTGCATAGTTTCCATTGAGAAATCATCTGAAATCAGTCTTATGGGAGCTCCTGAATAGGTAACTGCTTTTTTTCTTGTTTTTAAGATTCTCTCTTTGTAACCTTTGATCTTTTGATTATGATGTATCTTGATATATCTTGAGTTTATCTTGTTTGAGATTCTGTACTTCCTGTGCTTGTATATCTAATTTCTTCACCAGAAATAGGAAGCTTTTTTTGTCATTATTTCTTCAAATGGGACTTCAATTCCTTGCTCTGGTAACCTTATGATACAAATGTTGGTACACTTGTTATCTCAGAGGCCCTTTAAATTATAGTAATTTTTATAGATTTTTTTTTTTCTCTTTATGGTTCTGATTGGGTGTTTTCTACTACCATATCTTCCAAATAGCAGATTTAGTCCTTTACTTCATATAACCTATTGTTATCTATTAGCTTTATTGGAATTTTAAAAATTAATATTTGCCATTTCAATAATGCCTATATGTGGGTATATAGGGAATCAAAGATCATTTTCATGTGCTCAGTGGGAATCTTATTCTTTTCTGTTTTGTTTTCTTCTGTCTCTTTAAGGTTGGGAGAAAGAAACTTAATGACACGTGGCATGCTGCCAGCTGTTTGCTGCTTTGAGTTTCAGTTTCCTTTCTCTCAGACCAGGAAGTCAAGGATCTCAGCAGAACTTTCTGTCTCCAGAATGTTTCAAATACCCAAGCCAGATGGAGCAGCTTGCACTTTATTTAAGCCTGATCCAGCTTTTAAAAATGGGTAAGCGACTTCCTGCCATCCACTGTGTTCTCCTTGTGTGAAGAAAATGGCCTGCTTTTCTTTCTTAGAAAAGGAATTTCCGAATGAAATTGGTGTTAATGATCATACTTCTGTTGTTCATATGAAAGCATATGAATAATGAAAAATTTTAAGCACAGGGACTGTAGAGAGAAAATTAACTCTAGTAGAATGTCCTTATAGTTGTATCATATTTGTATTTTATCTCATTGCTTCCATTGGATGTGTTTTCTTCTGACCAATTCTTCCTTATAATGTGTATAAATTGATGTTAAATGTATTCTTCAAGTTTTTAATTTCAGGTTTATAGATTTTTTAAATCCAGAATTTCTTTTTTCTTTTTAATTTTTTCCATTGTGCTGTCAACCATTAAATTTTATGTTTTAATTATCTGAATAAGCCAAGCATATTTATTTAAAAATCTGTGTGGGTAACTCCAATATAAGTTTGTTGTTTTTTTTTACTTGGCTTTCTAGCATGTTGTTTTGTTTTGTCCCTGTGTTTATGATCAGTATGAGGCATTTGGTATTAAAAAAAAAAGATTGCAGAGATAATTGGAAGCTAAACCAATGTTCTCTTTACTTAGACAAGATTTATTTTGCAAGCATCATGCATCCAGATGCTTTATTTTAACCCTGTCATACATGGAGATTACTAGCAAATGAAATTAAATCTGTCTACTTCCAGTCCACCCACCCTCACTTATTCCGTGTTCTTCAGAATCCTAACCCTGAGGGAGAGTTGCTAAGCATTTCCATGGCATGCCATATTTCCTTAGCTTTATGAGTCTAGTGAGCACTTGGGCTAATTGCTCAGCAATTTAGGTACCTCTTCTATAGTCGATAAGTGCACCTCTGGAAAATGTGCTCCCAAAAGCCAAGCTTAGTTCTCTATTCACTTCTTTTAGAAATCTTTGCAAAAAATAAAAATAAAACATTCTTCACTGCTTTGTTAGGTCTCCAATGCTTTCAGATCTATATATATTTTACAGTTTTATCTTGCTTTTCCAAATTTTCTCATTGTAAGAATTGGCATGATGACTCATGTTACATTTTGCCACTCTAGGACCTCCGTAACTGTTAACACTTTTCATATTTCAATTTCTTTCTTTGTGAGGTCTTTTCTGTATGAGTTCCTCATTTCTATCTTTTAATTCATGGGCTGGGGAACTGTGGCCTGTGTGTCAGCTACTTGTTTTAATTAGGTCAGAGAAAAAATAACTACTGGAACTAGAAGCAGAAATCTCTACTTTAAATCACTATGCTACCATGTTTCCCCGAAAATAAGACATCCTCTGAAAATAAGACCTACTTATAGGTTTCCTTCTGAGTGAAATATAAGGCATCCCCTCAAAAATAAGGCTCCCCCCTAGGCTAAACATGAGAGATTTGGTCCACTGATTCTAAAAGAAATGGAGTCACAAGAAATTCACCAGGAAATTCAGGAATTGGATTGTTATGATGATGTTCCAGAAGATGATGACATGATTGTCATTGAATAAATGAGTAAATTCTTGATAATGTAGGATTCACAGTTTGTCTGGTTTGTGTTGACAACTACCATACTACCATACCGTATACAGGTAATAAATTTCCTTTATTTTCATTTTACAATAAATGTGTACCATATTCTTCTTCATGGAAAAATAAGACATTCCCTGAAAATAAGACCTAGCGCATCTTTGGGAGTAAAAATTAATATAAAACACTGTCTTATTTTCGGGGAAACAGGGTATATGTTCCTCTTAACCTGTTATTGTTTTTGTTTTGTTTTTCCCATTAGATACAGAACAATGGAAATGACAACCAGATTGACATGGAATGAAGAAAAGATTCTGCAAAAGCTGCTTGGAAATGTTTCCTTGAGTCTTTTTTATAAGTCTAGTGTACATGAATGTTCCATTGAAAATATGCTTGATATGTGCAATCATCAAGGATCCACTATAACAGTGATTTACTTGCCCAACTGTATTGTTGGGGCATTTTTATTTGGGCACTATCCTAAAATGGATAAAAATTGTAGAAATCAAAATTATTCTTTCTATTTTTCACTTAATAACACTAGAACAACTGAAGTTTTTAATGTAGAAGCACAAATTGATTCTGGAAAACTGGCATTTTATTCCTCTAATGAAATCATTTTCTCCTTAATTCCACATGAGTCCAAAGTTTTTATTCATCAATCATTAAAAATTGAATTAGGAATACAACATTTCACTTCCTCAAATTATTTGGAATGTGAAGTTTTCCGCGTTGAAGGTATGATAGATACTTCTACATTTTCACTCCAGTCTTTGTGTTTGACAGGTTATAATCTCTCTATATAAAAGATTAATATGGAAATTGTCCCCACAGGAGTTCGACCAATCACTTGCTATGATGTTAGCTAACAACCAGGGGGTGGTACGGAATGAAAGAAGGCCCAGGCCGGTAGCCAGAAGGCCCTGATCAGCTCTGATCACTGCCCAGGCCAAGAGACCCTAGCTGTGAAAGAATTTCATTCACTGGGCCTCTAGCTGATCTATAAGCAAAAGGAAAAGTGAGAGGGATTTTTTGCCATCAATTTTCTCTTTCATAAACTCCAAAGGAAACCTAGGATACTGGAAAGTATAGGCAGTTTTGAGCAAGCTAAATTGGTAAATGTAAGTGAAGAGACAGAAATGGAAATAGGGGTTGGGGGGGTGAGAGAAAGATAGAGAGAGAGAGAGACAGACCTTACGATAGATAGATAGCAGGTCTATTTTGATTTTTGGTTAGTCTGAAAATTTCTAGGCATGTTTATGTGAAAGTTTGCAGAGTGAGTTAATGTATTGATGTTACCAGATGGGACTGGCATGGAGTGTGTCTGCTGCTAGCTGGCCTGTAGTGTGTGGGTTCTTGAGACTTTGTGTAGGAAGTATTTCACAGCGTAAATCCGGATTATTTTGAGTGTGTGTTTTTATTAAAGCTGGGGCAATGAAACAAAAGAATTTGGGTTGAAGAAGCAACAGGGATTGCTTAAGCGATGCTCTGCTTTGGCTCTCTAGAAAGGTTATAGGGAAGAAGTGAGCCAAGGTGGGACTACTTTTAGCTCACTGGAAAGTGAAGGCCGCAGAGATAGAAGTGAGTCAAGTTAGAGATGCTTTTAATTCACTGAAAAGTCAGAGAAAAAGAGGGCCTTGGAGACAGGATTGGGGAAGGGGGTGGGGAGTAAACCTGGGAAGAGCTATCATTACCTGCTGCTTCCCTGGTTGCAAACCTCATAGGAACCCTTCGGAGGAAGTAAAAAGTCCATGCTCCACACCGGGTCTTTGTCTTGAGGGTTTTTATCTCTTTTCTGTGGGTGAAAATCTTAGGGGAGAGTTTCAGTAGAATATTCATTAGCTTTCCAGGTATGTTTTAAATATGCTGATAGATCAAAATGAGGGTATAGGGGTATTTAAGATTTTTCTTTAGTCTGTTTACTGTTTTAATTTTATATTGAGTATATGTGGCTTTAATCAGGCTTTTGCTATTCGTTTCCCTGACTTCATCTGTCCTTGGGTTTATCTGGCACAAATGGCATTATCTTGTTCTCTGTTCTTTATTTCCCTGACCAAGGAGATTTAAGCTATGTATCCTCTGTTTAGGGAGAAGAGGTATAAACCATTTGTTTTCAAGAGTCCTTGGTTAGGGAAGATAAAACCTTGCAATTTACTAGCTGGCTGTAAGTTGTTAAAATTATTTGGCCTTGTTTAATTATCTTGCCTCAGTTTCCACATTCCACTTGTCCAGGGATTTTTCCAGCTTCTTAATATCCTGCCACATTGAGAAGGTACTCTTTCCTCTTCTTATTATGTTGCCAGCACTAATTCCTCATTGAATAGCTCAACTCTGGGTTATGCAAGCACACTTAATGCCTTATTTAGAAGGTAGACCACATTTAATAAGACTTTAAAAAGAGATCTAAAGAAGTTTAAAAAATTACGGTGCTGTTTTATTTCCTATAGGAATTAATAAAGGCTACATAAGGAGGATAACAGGAGTTGCACAGTAAGTTGGACTACCTAATTACTCATTTCACCTTATTTAATAAAGAGAGATTATACTAATTGACCCTCATGTTGTCGCAAAGATGGCAGCTCCCACAGCCAATAAGGAGGGAATATGCTAACTGACTGCCACACTCTCAGAAGTGGCAGTGCCTATGGCCACAAGGTGGCGGTGCCCCATCCCTTCAGCCCCCCAGCCACCCAGGGCCAGCCTGAGGTGCAGGCAAGCCTCAGATGGTGGCTGCCCAGCCCAGCAGGGCCACCCAAGGCCTAGGTAACCAGGGCTGGCTGAGGCTTGTGCTGCTGGCAGTGGCAGCAGAAGAAATGTGATGGGGTATCGCTGGGTCGCCTCCTGCCCCAGAGGGCTCCTGGACTGTGAGATGGCCCGGCTGAGGGCCTCTAGTTTAGAATAATTGTATATATGGCACTATTAAAGAATTATCAAAATAAAAATCATTTGGAGTGATAAAAATGCATTATGATATTATTGACATAATATGTTCAATGCAATTTAGAATAATAACAACAAAACAAGACATGACCAATTATAGGAAATTTTAAAAAGTGGATGACAATTTAACTTCAGGTTTTACTTTTGACCTGTAATATTCAAAGTTTTCTAGACAAAGTATAGATGACTATTTTAGACAATGTCTGAAATTTTTCTGTATGAATAAAGTTTTTGGAGAATGTCAGTAAATTTTTAAAATCAAGGCATCTTTCCCCAATTATATGTAAATATATCTGCATTGCATATATTTTATTTTTATTTCTTTTTAATATAATATTACTGAAAATAATAATGCATTTTCACTGTTGTTATTTCTTATAGATGTATGTGGTCTAAAGTTAATAGTTTGACAATGATTTGGTTTCTGGTCAATGTTTAACTTTAGTCAGATATAGACAAATGCATTTCCTTCAAGCACAAAGTACATTACCTAGATCATTCAAATCATATGATAGAAGATGTTAACATAAACATAATAACTAAGTAATTAAGACATTTTTTTAAATTGGAGTCAAGAAGCTCTGGAAGAATTGTGCTGGTCTTTATGGAAGTTTGGCTATTGTATTTAACCACCATATTTTAACAGGTACAGAAATGGGCTCCTAGCAGAGCTCAGAGGCTACAGACCCTATACAGATTTGGTTTCAGAAATTAACATTCTCTTGCTGGGTCCAGTTGGGTCTGGAAAGTCCAGTTTTTTCAATTCAGTGAAGTCTGTTTTCCGAGGCCATATGACTCGCCAAGCCGCAGTGGGGTCTGATGTCACTAGCATTACTGAAATGGTAAGTTATCTTTGAATTTTCTGAGGATTTTTATAAATTATAGTTATTAGGTTTATTGATTTTTTTTTGCCATTTTCTCTCAGACCAATAACCTCCCTTTAATTAATAAATAATTAAATGCTAAATCAACTGTAAAACAAGAGTAAAAGTTGAATGAGAACTACCTCCATGAAGTTATATTATACAGCAAGGCTTTCCATTTTTATGGATGGGAAGTAGTTATATGAAGTAGTTATATGAAGAATGATTTGGGGGGCAATAAAACTGTAAAGTTTTTACACATTGTAAAAACTTTGTGTAAATCCTCAATCATTATATTTATTGTATATTTGCTCATGTCCCACATGGCTTTATCTGGATTGAAATGATTTTCTCTTTTTATAAAAAAAAGAAATGAGAATTACGTAATACAGAATTTCCCATTACATAAGATAATTTTTTAAGAAATAATAATGAGCAACAAAATAATAATTCCCTTTGGTGGGTCAACCTTCAAATACTATATTATTTATAAACAAACTAAAGGCCCATTGAGATCGAGATCGCAGGGCTCCCAGACTATGAGAGGGAGCATGCACTGGGTCTCTAGTATAAAATAAAACCACTCACATGGATAGGATCTAGACAAGTTCAAAAAACAAAATTTTCCTACAAACACCATCTTATTTATAAACAAGCTAGAGGCCCATTGCACAATATTCATACAAGAATAGGCCTTCCTTCCCCTGGCTTCACTCCCAGCTGCCCAGGAGCCAGCACATCCCCACTCCCAGCCCGCCCAGGAGCTGGCAAGTCCTTGCTTCTGTCCAGAACACTGCCCCTGTAGCTCCCTCCACCACTCTCCCTCCTCCTCATAGCAGGCATCCCTCCCCTCCCAGCCATTCCGCACCTGCATATGCAAATTAACCCACCAACTTTGTTGGCTTAATTTGCATACTCACTCTTATTGGCTGTGGGTGTAGTGGAGGTATGGTAAATTTACATTTTTGTCTATTATTAGGGAAGATATGTTTAAGGAAATAAATACTAATACCATTTAAAAACTGTTACTCTAAAGATCTTCAAAGTATGATGCAATATTTACCTAGAAACTTCCATTTTATGTTTGTAAAAATGTTACCATATAATCAAACAAAGAATAATAAAAAAAGAATAAATAGAAAATTTCATTACCAAGTTGTGTTTATCTAAAACCACTACAACCTAATATTGTCATCTTCTGATCACTTATATGCTATCTACTGCCAGTGCAAAATTTATCATAAAACAGTAATGGCTCATTTTAGTGCCATATTCAATAATTGAAAGCATTTTCTATGATTTTCAAGAATCACATTTTGTTTTTTGATATGCATCATCTTAATACTTTGTGTAATGAAATGAGAAGTATATATAAAGTGCTTCCAATGCATATTAATTAAAGTATGGTGGTTGATGAGTAAAGGTATGGATGTGATTGAGTTGTGAGCTGAAATTTTCTCATGTAACAAAATTTTAATAAAAAAGAAAATGAAATACTTGCTTATTCATACTGTATACTTGGTAGTTATTTTTTGGAAAATGCACAGAGCAAGCCTATCACTACAAGTAAAACCAACAGTGCTTGTTTCCAATAACATTTTAGGTGTAAACAAAAATATTAGAACTTTAAGAAACATATATCCACCATGCTGAGCTTGATAACTTTCTAACAGTTACCTGATCAGATTAATAGTGGTTTTAAGAGATATGATGTTTTAATATTGTACAATGAAATGAGCTAATATTTGGAAAATCTAGGTAATCCAGCCAGTGAACTGATATTTTTAAATGACCAATGCATCAGGTTACAAAATTATCTGTGGGTAAAATATATTTCAGTGTGAGATAGATCAGTGAACTTAATGTAACAGAGTATGAAAAGTCACAAATTCCATATTGCAGCTAATCTTTGAGAACTTACCACTTGTTGAACTTTCTGTATATGAATGAGGAATATACAAGATTCTCTGAAAAATGTAAAATTAAGTACTTCCTTTCTTTCCTACCACATGTGTATGAGGCCTGATTTTCTTTATATACTTCAACCAAAATAATATATTACAACAAAATGAACGCAGAGATAGATATGAGAATCCAGCTATCTTTTTTTTTTTTAATCAAACACTAAAAAGTAATGTAAAAAATAAATGAATTCCACTCTTTTTGAATAATGTTTTTGGAAAGTAATTTTTCCCCCCATAGAAATCTTGTTTAGGTTATGTAATATTAAATCATTTTTAAATGATTTAAGAAATGTTTAAAATTCTTTCAGTTTTAATTTATGTCAAGTATTAATAAATATAACTCACATAAAATATCTGTAGAATTCTCAATAATTTTTAAGAGTCTGAGGTGATTCTGAAACAAAAATGTTTGAGGCCAGCAGTGTTCAAATATTAACCAGTCTCTGTCATGAATACTGGTTGAAGAATGCAATTTTACACCTTCCCTTTTTTTGCAGTATAGGATATACTCTATTAAAGATGGGAAAGATGGAAGATCTCTGCCAATTATGTTGTGTGACACCATGGGGCTGGATGAGAAAGAGGGAGTAGGATTGTGTATGGACGACATACCCCACATCTTAAAAGGCTGTGTGCCCGACAGATATCACGTAAGAACTATCTAGTGCTCTAAAACATTTCAGATAATTTCATTATGCTTTTTGTTGATTTTTTTTACTCCATAAGGAATTTTAACTATCATAAGTTGATTTCAACACTACACAACACTACTGTACTTTAAATGAGTAAGTATTCATATAAGTAGAGTTATTGCTCTTCTTTTTTTTTTTTTTTTTAATATATCTTATTGATTTTTTACAGAGAGGAAGGGAGAGAGGGAATAGAGAGCTAGAAACATCGATGAGAGAGAATCATAGATCAGCCGCCTCTTGCACACCCCCTACTGGGGACGTGCCCACAACAACAGTACATGCCCTTGACCGGAATCGAACCCGGGACCTTTCAGTCCGCAGATCGACACTCTATCCACTGAGCCAAACCGGTCTCGGCATTGCTCTTCTTTAGTATTAAGAAATGTAGCCAAAAGGCCGGGTTCTACTTCCATTAAAAGGTCAGGAGGAGATTGTGTTTACTATTATAGTATATCACTGTTTATTATTATGTATATTTATAGTAAAGCAGTAGTTTAATTTCAGATTTTTTTTTTAATCACTTAGACAAAACATTGGAACAACTAATTTTTTTTTTTTGGTTGAAGCATGATGTTATACTGTAAATACTTAGTATTCATTACTTAAATACTCCTTAAATCCCTAGATCTAAAGGTTGGCTCTGCCACTACCTAGATGTGTACCCATAAGCATGTCATATACTTGTCTCTGTAAGTCTTAGTTTTTTCATATGTGAAATGTATTGTAGGTAATAATAATGTCTATCTTATAGGGTGGCTGAAAAGATAAATGAGAAAAAAAAGATAAATTTTCAAAAAGTTAACCATCATTATCATCTTTCTTTTAAGTACTAGATGTAATATAGTTAGCCTCAATTTCTAAATAGTGATTTCTTTTGCCTCTCAATTGTGCTTGATTGAAAATCGTAGCCATGTACTCATACAGGGTTTCCCAAAAAATGTATGCAAACACTTTGAATAATTATAAAGGCAGTGTACATTAAAATACATTTCAATTTTCAAAATTGAGGTATCAGCTGCTAATGCATGTATGTATATATTTGAGACACACTATTTTAAAAACTATTTATTTAAAACCTCAGTTGTGTCAGACACTATGCCAGTTGCTAGAAACATAACACTTAAATAAGAACATAATTCTTATCTTCATGGAGATCACAATTTAGGAAGACATAAAGACATAGGGAGGAAGAACAAAGTAGAAAGAAAAATTATGAGCATACTAATACCTTCATTTTTTACAGGGGAGAAAAATGAACCAATTCAGTCTAACAATGAAATACATAGTTAAAACTATGTGTAGCGGGGCAGAAGGGACCAATGGAGAAAAAAAGGGAGAACATCTGTAATACTTTTGAAATATGGTAGCAATCATACTTGGGTAAAAACTGCTGTTTGAATTTTAACCTTGCTATATGACTTCAACCTTTGATTACTTGCTTAAAAAATAGGGTAGTTACAGGAGATTGGAATGTAGCTTGGAATGGACTCAGAAGCTTCAGGGGTAGAAACTATAGATAACCTTTAGTTCTGCTTTTGTATTATGGGCAAGATAGGGCCACATTCCAATGTACAGCAGGGTGTGACTGGGAACCAACCCTGCTGGCTGTCCCCAGTCTTTAGAATTTAGTCTTTAGGATTTAGGAACAGATAACTGATTGGCCAGTTCTTTGTCCTGAGGGGCCAATCAGGGTTGGCTGAGGCAGTGACATCACCACCGACCTGAGTAAAACCCCTGGACTGGGCGATATTCGCTCTCTTCCTCTTCCGCCATGCTGCTGGCCTGAGTGGGACAGCCCATGCTAGCATGGAGATGGCTCTTTTGTTTATTGCATCAGACTCGGCTCCCTGGTGGTCCTTAGGGAATTCGTCTGGTATCCCCAGCCAGGACCATGAGGGACCCCGGTCCGGAGAGCCTGACTGGCCGCGGTAGGTGTGTGTTTGTCTGTGTTTTTGTGTGAGTGCCCTGGAGGGACTGCCCCTCCATCTGGGCTCTTGCCTGGGTGTTTGCCGGCTGCTGCGTCAGCCAAGGTTTGAGCCCGGATTCGAATCTGTAATAAATTCTAGCATGCTTAATCAAATTGACTCCGGTGGTCCATCTCTTGGGGACTCGCTCCGTAACAACTTTCAGTAATAAAGATAAATTTAAAACATAATGAATCAATCTCTTACTATGTTTTGTCATCTTTTCTCCTAATCCTAGAACGATCATTGTCTTGTGGTAAGGCAATATTAACATGAATTTGAAATTTGGTATTTGTTCTGTTTTACTTTAGTTTTTTTCCTTCTGGAAAAATGAAAAGAAATTATAGTATTTTACTTTTAATGAGATTTTCAGTTTTATCTCTCCTTTTCTCTCTATTCATTAGTTTATTTAAGTATGTAGAATGCTTAGAGAGCAGTCTTAAATGATGTGTAACATTGAGAATGATAGTTTTTCTGGATAACGTGAACTATGGATAATTTTTCACCAAAATAACAAAGTGGTTTTTCTATAACAAAGATGTAATTCATTATGCTCTCAGTTGGAAGGAAATATGGAAGGCAACATTAATAAATCTGCGGGAGGAGAAGCTGCCGGAAGGGAAAATGCGGGTTGGAGGTTAATGATGGTCACATTTGAAACATGAATTTTGTCTTAAAGGATTCAGCGGAGACTGTCTAAATGTTACCTTATGTTCCTCTAACAGTTAAGTCCCCAGCAACCAATTACATGTGACCATCCTACTTTCATCACCTCTCCATCACTGAAGGACAGGATTCACTGTGTGGCTTATGTTTTAGATATCAACTGTATCAACAGTCTCTCCTCTAAAATGGTGGCAAAGTTCAAACAAGTTCAAAAAATAATATTAAGCTGTGGTGAGTACCATTTCACTTATTAATATTTTTTATTTTGAAAGAATTATAGCTTCATAGGCAGTTGCAAAGGTAATACAGAGAGCTGACATGTACACTTCACCCATTTCCTAAACCCTGGGTTGATTGGTGCACACCCTTGACTGAAGGAAAGGCCCTAAATCCTACTCTTCAATCCTGAAAGACTAAAATGGCTATAACTTTTTGTCATGTGTTATTTTCCTTTGGCTTGATAGGAGAATCATTTCGCCACATTATGTTACTAGATTAGGATGATCAAAACCAGGAACTTGACATTGTGTAAATTTGTGTGTATAGCTCTTTGCTGTTTTATCCTGTGTAGGTTCATGTGACCTAGTACTATAATCAAGATACAGAAGTATTCAATCACCACAAAAATCCCCCTTAGGATACCTCCTAATCCCCCACCATCCCCAGTTTTTGACCATCACCAATCTCTTCTCTCATTCTATAATTTTGTTATTTAAGAATCCTATTTAATAAAATTAACCATTACTCCACTAAAACCATGGTCCATGCCCACATTCCATACCCACCAGCCAATTAGGGGTGAATATGCAAATAAGTCTAAACAAGATGGCTACAGCCACAGAGAGCAGGAGGAAGGCTTGGATTTCCCCAGCGATGGAGGAAGCCAAGCTTTCCGCCTTCCCTTGCCAGCCTAGGCCTCCACTCAAGGCTACAAAGTTTCAATTATAGAAGATACATAAACCCAAACAGTAATGGTGGCAGCCATGGAGCTGGAAAGAGCAGGAAGCTAGGGTTGCCCTCAGCGATGGAGGAAGCCAAGCTTTCCACACATTCTGGCTGGCCCAAGCATCCTCTTAAGGCTACAAAGTTTAAATTATGGAAGATACATAAATCCCAACAGAAATGGCTGCTACCATGGAGCAAGCAGAAGGCTTGGCTTCACTCCAGTCTACAAAGTTTCAATTGTAGAAGATAAATAAATTCCAGATACCAGACCCTCTGCTTGGGTCGCCAATGGGTGTGGCCGGCCTGCAAACCACCACAGAACCCTCACCCAGGCTGCCCCACACCACAAGGGAACTGTCACCCTGATCTGGGACAACCTTCAGGGCAAACCAGCTGGCCCCCCACCCATGCACCAGGCCTCTATACTATCTAATAAAAGAGTAATATGCAGATTAGCCATCACTTCAACACAGAATATGGCTACTCCCATGTGGTGAAAGATCCTGTCCCCATGTGGACACAAGATGGCCATCAGGAGATGGCCATCAGGAGAGGGCTGTTGGGAGGGACTGGGCCTGCAAGGGAGGGCAGTTGGGGGCCATCAAGCATTCAGGGAAGGGCAGTTAAGGGTGACCAAGCCAGCAGAGGAAGGAAGTTGGGGGTGACTGGGCCTGCAGGAAATGACAGTTTGGGGGGGGACCAGGCCTTCAGGGGACAACAGTTTGGGCAAACAGGCTGGCAGGGGAGCAGTAAGGCATCAATCAGGCTGACAAGGGAGTGGTTAGGGAGTGATCAGGCTGGCAGGCAGAAGCAGTTAGGGGCAATCAGGAAGGCAGACAGGCGAGCATTTGGGATCCAGCAGTCTTGGATTGTGAGAGAAATGTCTGACTGCCTGTTTAAATAGGCGGTTGGAGATTCCTCGAGGGTTCCCAGATTGGAGAGGGTGCAGGCTGGGCTGAGGGACACTCCCCTCCCCCAGTGCACGAATTTTGTGCACCAGGCCTCTAATATTACCGGTATATAAATGCAATTATACAGTATGTCATTTTTAAACAATTTTTTCACTCAGTTTCATATTCTTTGAGGTCCATAGAAATTGTTGTGTATATCTATTCTTCATCTCTTTTTGTTGTTTAGTAGCATTCCATGGTATAGATATACTACAATTTAATCATTCTCTATCAAAGGACATTTTGATTACTTCTAGTGTTTGGCTATTGTAAAGCTTCTATGAACATTAGTATATGAGTTTTTTATATATATATTTGTTCTTTATCAAGATGAGGAAGTTCTTTATTTCTAATTCTCCTATTTTTGATTTTTTATCATGAATGGGTATTGAAATAGTTTTTCTCCATAAGTTGACATAATCATGGGAACATTTTTTTCTTCTTTAATATTTTATTAAATTTATATTCCTAAGGGATATTGGTCTGTAGTTTCCTTTTTGGTCTGGTGAGGCTTTGGTAGCAGGGTAATACTAGCCTTATAAAATGAGTTGGAAAGTGTTCCTTCCTCTACTATTTTTGAAAGATATTGTGTAGAATTGGTATTAATTTATCTTTAAATGTTTAGGAAAATTCTCTAATGAAACTATCTGGGCCTGGAGATTTCTTTTCAGGAGTTTTAAAATTAAAAATTCAATTTTAAAACAGTCATAGGACTACTAAAATGACCTACTTTATGTTAGGTGAGTTGTGGTAGTTGGGAACTTAGATGACTGATTATGGACTTTTCCTGTTTTCAACTCCAGGCATTGAGTTCTACATATTTTGCTATCAGCACTGCTTTAGTAATGTCCCACAAATTTTGGTATGCTATGTTTTAATTATCATCTGATTCAATGCATTTTAAAATTTTCCTTAGGACATCCACTTGACTCTTGAATTATTTAGAGTATATTACTTAGCTTTCAAGTGCTTGGAGTTTTTCCTGTTACCATTCTGTTACTGAATTTGAGATTGATAACATTTTGGTTAAAGGACATCCTCTGTTTGATTTAAATTGCTTAAAAATTTTTGAAGTTTGATTTATGTTTCAGGATATACTATACCTTGATAAATGTTCCATAGGTGCTTGAACATAATGTGTATGCTGCTGATTTTTTGGCATGTCCCACAAATGTCAATTAGATTAGATTTTCTTCTTTTTGGTATAAGTAATTCTTGATTACACCATGGATGTTTTGGGTACTGCACTATGGGACTCTGGATCTTATTTAAGTCTGTGTTTTAGCACACCTCTCCTCATCTTGTGCTTATAGGAGTGAAAGTACAGGCTTCTCACTAAGCATTGTCTGACACCTTCAAGGAGGAAGAGCATTTTATATTGATCTCATCTGGTTTACACTTATACCACAGGGGGATAGGAGTCTCATTAAGGCTGGGTAGATGAAAGGTGGTTAAAGTTTCAGTTTCTCGCTTGGCCTCCTCTGTCACTGGTGCAGAGGGAGAAGAGCATATTATTTCTGTGGTTTAGATGGAAGTCCTGGATTCCCAAGCATCCTCCATTGACACCATTAAGGGGAACCTAGTACTTGCTCTTCATCTATGATACTACCCTAGCAGAGAGCGGAGGTTTTACAAGGGAAGAGTTGCTTCCATGGATGGGCCTGAAGTAGTGTAGCTGTAGTCTGAACGTTTTCTGTCTTTCTAGGTCTTGCCTTTTCTCTTGTTTTGGCTAGAAAGAACAGACTTCCCTCCCCTCCCTTCCTTTCCCCTCTCTTCTCCTCTATTATTTTTTCTTTTCTTCTGCCAGCTCCTATAAGCATTTTCTAGTTGCAAGCTTCTCCAGCAGTTAATATGGGATACATGAAGTAGAAAGAAAACCTGGAGAACTCACCACCACATTGTTCCTTGGATCCCAAGGTCCTTAGCGAGTCTGTCTTCTTCTCTCCACCTTTTCATCTTTGCATTCAACTTATATATAATCCAGTGCTTTTAGCTGTACTAAGTGGGAAGAATCATTTGTCTTTTCTAGTTGATCCAGATCTGGTTAGAAGTCTTCTCATTGAACTTCCACAAATTTTAATGTAAAGACTTGTTTGAGCACTTATACTCCAGAGCCTCACTGTTTAGTATATCAATTTAAAAAAAAAAACTAGTTATATTTTGATTCTGAACAAAAAAATCTGTGCAGTTTAATGTATAGACCACGCCGAAATTGGTTTGGCTCAGTGGATAGAGCCTCTGCAGACTGAAAGGTCCCAAGTTCAATTCCGGTCAAGGGCATGTACCTTGGTTGTGGGCACATCCCCGGTGGGGGGTGTGCAGGAGGCAGCCGGTCAATATTTTTCCCTCTCATCGATGTTTCTAGCTCTCTATCCCTCTCCCTTCCTCTCTGTAAAAAATCAATAAAATATATTTAAAAAAATAAAAATAAAGATAATGTATAGACCATGGTCTTAGTGTAAGGTGACCAGATCATCTCGCTTTTGGTGGGACAGTCCCAATTTTGAACAATTTTTCCCGCATCCCACAGTGTTTTAAAAAAGTCCCGATTTTTGGAAAGAACTACTAAGAGCCTAATTAAAGCTAGATTTTTTTTTTCTTTTTTAAAAAAGTCATACTTTTTGATCTTTGTAAAGTTAACTCAAGTGCACTGAACTTACAGTTTCCTTTTCTGTAAAATGGGAATGGTAAGTTCTGCATCTAAAGATTGTATTAAACATTAAATATACTCAATGTAAATATATAAGCATTTAACAGATCTAAAAGCATAGTGAATATGGGATAAGACTAAGTTACAGAAGTGTTCAGATTTGAAATTAAGTTTTTAAGGGCTTATGGCTGCATATCATATTGGGTTGTGATGCTTAATGCATGTAATTGTGCTGACTTACAGCCTTTAAGAAGATATTGCATTAATTTGGAAAGAGAAGCCGAAACCGGTTTGGCTCAGTGGTAGAGCGTCGGTCTGTGGTCTGAAAGGTCCCAGGTTCGAATCTGGCTCCTTCATGCGATTCCGGTCAGGGGCATGTACCTTGGTTGCGGGCACATCCCCGGTGGGGGTGTGCAGGAGGCAGCTGGTCAATGTTTCTCTCTCATCGAAGTTTTTAGCTCTCTATCTCTCTCCCTTCCTCTCTATAAAAAATCAATAAAATAAAATAAAATAAAATAAAATAAATTTTAAAAAATTTGGAAAGAGAAGAATTGTATTGTAACAGAAGTTTGAAAAAAATTATACCTATCAATTGAGTCCTACACTCTATATTAAAGGATAGGTTTTAATTAGCCAACTTTACTATCGATAGTTATTCATCAGGGACATGAATAAAGAGAAGGGACATGAATAAACTCAAGATTTCTGTAAGGAGGAAATTCTAAAAAGTTCTACAAAAAAAGTCCAAAAAAAAGTAAAAAAAAAAAAAAAAAAAAAAAAAAAATAGTCCAGAGGCAGCCTGGAAATCTTAATTTTATAATTTATTTTTTCTGGGGAAGCGATTGTTACTAAAGGAGAGCTTTGATTAGGTTAGAAGTCAAATGAGATTTATTCATCTCTGTGGTGTGAGGGAAAAGGCAAGAGGTCTTTAGAAATATAAAAACAGTCTATTTTGCTTTTATAAAGATAGACACACAATGCTCTTCACTTTATCTCTTTCTTGGGTTCCTTTTAGTTGTCAAGATCCATCAGCTACTCCTCCAAAAACACTTTAAAATACAGAATTTGAATAGAATAGTAGATGACTACAACACAGTGTGAATTTAGTAATGATTTCTCATATTGGAAGAAAAATATTATTTCTCCTAGTAGAAGAAATTCAGGTCCCATATTGAGACATATACTGCCTATGGAATAGTTCATTCTCCAAATCTTAAAACCATCCTACAGAGAACTGGTTTTATATATATTTAATTACCTTGCTGACACATTGCTGATTATGATATAAAATAACTGATTTATCTACCTGATCTAGGTATACCACAGGTAGCCTTGCTGACTAAAGTGAAAAATTACCACGAAGTTCTTCAAGAAGACTTTTTAAATATGAATACTTCTATGACTTCTCAAAGCCAGGTAAAGAACACTGTTTGTAATCAGCTATTGTCATAATAATATTTTACTCTGTGTGTGTATGTGTTCTCATACTACACATTCACAGGTAAATAAAGAAAGAATTGCCCTGACCTGTTTGGCTCAGTGGATAGAGTGTCGGCCTGCGGACTCAAGGGTCCCAGGTTTGATTCCTGTCATGGGCATGTACCTTGGTTGCAGGCACATCCCCAATAGGGGGTGTGCAGTAGGCAGCTGATTGATATTTCTCTCTCATTCATGGTTCTAACTCTCTCTCCCTCTCCCTTCTTCTCAGTAAAAAATCAATAAAATATATATTTAAAAGAAAAGATCAATTGCCTGGTTAAATCTCATTTTAAAACTGTATTTATCTGAATTACAATTATATTCTGAAGATAATTTGTTAATTGTTTTTGTTTTGGTTTCTTTTTTTAATTATATTTAAATTCAGTCAAATTTTATATGTAAGACTGATCCTTATTAAATTATTTTTCTCCTACAGATAATGAAAATCCAAAAAATGCTAAAAATTCCTATTTCTAATATTCTGATGGTTGAAAATTATGCTCTGGAATGGGAGCAGGACTCTTTAAAGGACATTCTGATTCTCTCTGCGCTGAGGCAGATGTTAAGAGCTGCAGATGACTACTTAGAGGATTTGCCTCAGAGGCGTGTCCGGTAATCTGGCCCTTTCATGCTCCTCTCATTAAACCCTGGTTCTTTTTGAAAAACCCTAAGCTACACCTGTGAGATGGCTGGTGTCCTTCTACCTGCCCTAGTACTAACATGTATGTTTTGTTTGGACTCTTTTTAATTTTGTTTTCAGATGAAGTTGCTAGAATGTCCCAGCTTGACATGTGTGATTAGTTGCCTTATTTCTGACACTTGGCCCAGTCTTGGATTGGCCTGTCTCACTTAGAGTCAATCTCTGCGGACAGTCTCCTTGGAACTTTGTGTTCATCATACTTTTCCTTCTGTACCTGACAGCATCTAACTGATGGCTCATTTGAGGATCAGTCAGACCTCAAGCCTAAGGCCAACTCTAAGCAATGGTGGACCAAGATATCCCTATTGCAAACCACCCTTCATATTTCTTCACTACTTACAATTTAATTTTTGTGACATGATCCTAAACCTCCCCAGCAAAACTATTTCCTTATCTATTCATCCTTAACACTTCATTTAAAACTTCATGTGCATGGTAATCATATTGAATAATGATTATACAATGATTACATTGTATCTGCTTCCCTAAATAAACAGTGAATTATTTAAAAAGCCAGGTTTGGATTTTACTTGTCTTGTATTCACAGAGCTTCACACAGTGTCTGGTAGAAAGCAAGCATGTCCATCATTATGCATCTCTTTCAACCTCCCCAGAATGATAGTATATGCTTAAATTTTTTCTCATTATAAAAGGGAAGACTATAAAAGAATAAAACGCCAGAAAGAAGAAATGGAAATAAAGGAGGGAGAATATTCCACTTACCTCTGAATGACAATATGAATTTACATTAATTGAAATAAACAAATATTTCTTAAAGAATTAGATTTTTCTTTCTGTGAAAAAAATAAAATTTTTCCCTCTAAAGGACCCATGCCTGATATTCACTAATTGAATTGCAAACCACTCTAACCATGTCTCCAAAGCAGAACATTAAAATAAGATTACTAATGCAAGTCAATAAGAGGCTTATCTTATACAAGTGCTATAAATGATTCTGACATCCTTCACGCAGCTGTAGAAGTTAGGACTATAGATAAGTAAATGAAATAATTTAAAAATATAGTTTCAATTTTTTACCCCTAAAGCCTTCTTCACCATTTCTTCCAAATTTCTTAGACCTTTCAAATAAATATGCTTTGCTTCAGTAGTTATTTATATTAAAGCAGAAAATTTATGTTTACTCGGGATTATTTTCTTCTTTGAGAAGTCCTGGGTATTACAAAGGGAAGAATTCCTTAGAGATAGTTATGGAAAAATATTTTTTCCTAAAGCAAAACTGCAGGGGAAGCTGTGCTCAAATGAATGTCCAGGAGGCATGATTCAGTGGAAAGGTAAATGATATAGGAATAGAGTCATCATAGATATTGAGGAGCAGAGCCAGAAGTAGATTTTAGGAGTGAAAGTAAAGTGGCAGTAAGAATGGTTATAACATGAATCTAGAAAGCAACAGATCAATAAATAAGGTTTGTTTGTCTCCATATAATCCAGGGGGAAATAGCCATAACCATTGTTCTTTGGGAAAGATTAAAGAGCCACCATTCTCCTCACCAATGATGAGGTCATAACTTATCTATTTCCAGAGTAGATTCAGCAAAAATCTTGGCAGAGGAAAATTTTGCTAGATGCAAAATTTGATTCAAGGTGAAATTTCTTATTTGAAGGGGTAACATTATGAAGGAGATGAAGATTCTGAAAGGAAGAGGAGTAATGAAAAGAGCAAGAGATAAAGAATAAGGAACTGTCCAGATGAACTAACATTGAGGCTACCAAAGTTTCCTTTTTTTTTTTTTTTTGTACTAAAATGTACAGAGGTAGACAAATGATATCACAATTTCTAATCCAATGGCTGTGTCCTACTTTGGGAACATTTAAAACTTCAATGCAATTAAATGTATATTTGAAATTTTAGTTGGAAAAGATGGCTGGAAGGTGGTCTCAAAAAAGAGAAAATAAATAAATGGGACTATGTCATATTAAAAAGCTTCTACACAGCAAAGGAAACCATCAACAAAGTGAAAGGGAAACCTACTGAATGGGAGAAAATACTTGCAAATCATACATCTGATAAGGGACTAATACACAAAATATATAAAGAACTCATCTCAATAGCAGAAAAACAATCTGATTTAGAAATGATTATTGATGTATAAAAATGTCACCGATTTATGAATATTAATTTTGTATCCTGGTACTTCACTGAATTCATTTATTAGTTCTAGAAGTTTTTTGGAGGGGTATTTAGGGTTTTCTATATATGATAATATGTCATCTGCAAATAATGATAGTTTTTTTTCCTTCCCTTCCAATTTGGACGTCTTTTATTTCTTCCTGTCTGATTGCTATGGCTAGAACTTTTAGTACTATGTTGAATAAGAGAAGTGAAAGCAGACGTCCTGATCTTAATAGAAATGCTATATTATATGATTTCAATAATATGTGAAATCTAATGAACAAAATAAACAAAATAGAAACAGACTAATAGAAACAGCGGACAGACTGATAGCTGTGGGGGATGTGGCTGGGAGCTGGGTAAAGTAAGTGAAAGGATTAAGAAAAAAATTATAGTTATCAGTATGATTGTCAAAGGGAAGAAGGGTAGGGGCAGGTAGAAGAGGATAAAGGAGGGATAAATGGGGATGTAAGGAGATTTGTCTTTTGGTGATGAACACACAATACAATATACAGATGATGTATTATAGAACTATATACCTGAAACTTACATAATTTTATTAACCAATGTCACACCAATAAATTCAATAAAAATGTGTGTTAAAAATGATCAGGAGGTCTGAACAGATATTTCTCTAAAGAGGGTATACAAATGGGACAACAAATATATGAAAAAATGCTTTACATCGTTAATCATAAGGAAAATGCAAATCAACACCATGATGAGATACCTCCTCATACCTGTTAGAATGGCTAATATAAAAAAGACAAAAACTAAGTGTTGGTGAGGATTAAGAGAAAAGGGAAACCTTGTCTATTGTTGGTGGGAATACAAATTGCTATAGCCACAATGGAAAACATTATGGTGATTTCTCAAAATTAAAAAAAATAGGGGTACCATATAATCCAGCAGTTCCACTTTTGGGAATTTAATCTGAAAATAAAAGAAAATACAAATTAAAAAATATGTATGTATTCCCAATTCACAATAATGTTCATTGCAGCATTATTTACAGTAGTCAATAAATGGAAACAATCTAAGTGTCCATTTAATAAAGAATATGTGATGCATGCGCACACATACAAATGGAATTTGTTTTCAACTATAAGAAAGAATAGAATCTTTTCATTTGTGACAACATAAATGAACCTTGACAACATCATGTTAAGTGAAATATCGATAAGTTAAAGACAAATATCATATGATCTCATTTATATGCAGAATCAAAAAAAGATTAACTCATAGAAACAGTAGAATGGCTATTGCTTGAGGGATGGGGGAAATGGAAAGATGTTGGTCAAAGCATGCAAATTTGCAGTTTTAAGATGAATAAGTTCTGGGATTTAATATACAGCATGGTGATTATACTTAACATTATACTTAATAGTGTATTATATTGAAAGTTGATAAGAAAGTAGACATTCAATGTTCTCAACACACATACAAAAAAGATAATTATTTCAGGTGATGTATGTGTTAACTTACCTTATTATGGTAATTATTTCACAATGTTTATATGTATCAAATCATCATGTTGAAAATTTTAAACTGCATGATGTTATATATAAATTATTCTAATATATAAAAACCCAGGGTCCGTAATGACTGACCGAACACCAGAAGTCAGTCCTGTAGTCAGTTCTTGGTTGCTGTGGCAAGGGGACTGCAGATCAGGCCCAGAGAGAGGCCTAGAGAGGCAGGGTGTGATCTGCAGCCTCCATGGCAGCTTTTGATCAGCCATTGACTCTTTCTCTCCAGGCTTCGCCAGCAGCTGCACCTCTATTTCTCTCGGCCTTCTCAGGGGCTACTGATCAGTCCCGCCTCTCTGATCAGGCCAAGAGATAGGCCTGGAGATGCTGACTGGCATAGAAACTGACCAATCAGAACCAAATCTGGGTGAACTGTGAGGAGCCAATGGCTGCCTAGGAGATGGAGCTTTTGATGCTGACTGTCATGGAAACGGACCAATCAAAACCAAATTGGCAAGCAGGAGAGGGCAGTTGGGGGCAAGATCAGGTTGGCAGGGATAGGCAGTTGGGTGTGAGATCATGACAGACAGGAGAAGGCAGTTGGGGGTGAGATCAGGCCAAAAGGGTAGGGCAACTAATGGTGATCAGGCAGGCAGAGGCGATTGGGAGCGAAATCAGGCTGGCAGGGGAGTGCAGCTGGGGGAAAGATCAAGCCAGCAGGGGAGAGCAGGTGGAGACAAGATGAGGCCAGTAGGGCAGTTAGGGGTGATCAGACAGGCAGGCAGAGTCAGATTGTGAGAGGGATGTCAGGCAAGGATCCATGATTGGAGAAGGTGCAGGCTGGGCTGAGGGAACCCCCCTTTGTTTGCGAATTTTGTGCACTGGACCACTAGTATTTTAATAAAGCAGAAAAAAACAAACAAACCAGAAATGGCTGTTTCTGACCGAAGTTTATAGCATTGCACAAATTCACCCAGCATCCACCTTAATGAAATATCAAGATGAATAGTTATGGTGGATGAGGTGTGTTTCTTTAAAAAAGAAACAACAGCAACCCCAAAGTAATTAAAAATTATGTTGCTTCATTAAAAAAAAAAAAAAAAAAAAAAGGCATGTTCATAACTAAAATGACAAAATTGATTGGAGGGCTCACGTAAGACCCAAATGGTTTAGAGACTAGTTGATGAGTAATCATGTTATATTTACTAAGTAAATAGTAAAGGTTCAAGGTACAAAACTCAATCTTACGCTAAAGTAGTCACTTCATAGCAAGACTGATAGAAACCTAAAAGCTGTGGGAATTCCCATCCTTCATGTGAAGAGTCTCTGGGCCAATTTATGGAGGATAGTAGGTTGTTGATCTGCTTTTTGCTACCTAAGCAAGATGAAAATGTACACACCAATTGTAAATCCCTGCAAAATCTTTCTCTGGCTTTGAAAAAAATGCAGGGCACTGAGACAGCCAGACTATAGAGTTAGGATTATAGCCTATATACATCTACATGATCTCACAATCAGATTCAAGATGTTCCAGGCTCTGAGATAGAAATTACATTGCAAGCAAAACTTTAAATAGAGATTGCAGGAATGGGAGTGTGGATGGGGGAGAAAGCTAACAAGCTATGCTTAACACTGTGTGTTAATATAATATTTTTTAGTTTTTTAAACAATTGATTTCTTTTGTACATTTAATAATGCCTATCTGACATTAATAAAAATGCAAGGAAACATATATTTAATGTACATTTAAGCCTTTGAACTCATTTGTCTTTCATTTGGTGTTGTGTTGTGTTGTGGAGGTAATTCAAATGTGGGTGAATTACTACTATTTAAATATGCATACTGATATAAATCTTATGTGGTATTCAAAGAGTATGAGGCCCTGTTCTTCCTGATAATTAATAGTTCTATTCTCAGTGTTAGATTTATAGAGAGGAGATTCTCAAATCCCCTCTATAAATGACTGAGGAGTACAGGGAGGAAAAAAAAAGGTAATTCATCTGCATGGTGTGATTTCATATGTTTCAAATGGACACTGAGTGTAGCTAGACAATTTCTTAAAATAGCAACTTTTATATTTTTTCTGTACTTCTTTGTATACAGTTCTTTTATCATTTTCCAGTCAGTCACATTATTCTCATGAGAATTAGATTGTTTAAACCAGAGAATTTTATATATATATATATATATATATATATATATATATATATATATATATACACACATACTATATCTATCTATCTATCTATATGTGAATATATATAAATATATTCTAAAACAATGTTCAGATATTTTAATTTCCATAGAGGACCTTTAGGAGTCCAGGCATGAATAAATCTAAGCATAGAAATTATAGAATTACTACAGCTCAAAAAGTTGATAGAGGGAAAGCTATGTACCATTCCTGTTTTTATCAAAACTATAAGACTGTAATCCATCCTGGGAAGAAAGAGGGAAGAAAAATTGGACCTAACTGGTAAAAGTATGAGAAAAGAACAGAAGTGGGAGAGCCAAACGGTTTTGGTCAGCATAGGGCGAATTCTGAGTAATATCTGAGGGGGTCAGAGCTAGGACAAGCAACATGCCCAAAGTCTTTATCCCCCTTTGAGGAAGCCCCATACCTCACATGGTAGAAAAGAAATGTTATGTCAGTCTTGTCAATGTGACTAGTGGTTCTTTCATTAATAATGGCCTATCATCTATAGATTAACCAGAAGAATACGCTGCTTCGAAATTTAGCTCAGACTGTCTGAATAGTTGGAGCATACCTTCTTTATACAGACCTTAGATACTCAGAATACTCCCCAAATACAGAATGTTCTTTTAAATTCCAGTGGAAGTATGGAAGGGGAAACCCAACACAGGACTTTAATGGGACCTATCACACCTGTAAGCTCACAGAAAGCAGCTGTCTTCCAAAGGTTCAAGGAAAGGAGAGTTGGGAAATATCAAATTCTTAAACTTGCCGCTTCATCCAAATGACATAATTTATGAGCAAGGACTACCTAAGTTGTTGTATTATTGTGTGTTTTGGGGGGCAGTGGGAGACAGGTTTGAAACTGTGTCTCAATAAATGCCAACTCTACAGTATCTTTTGAAAGGATTTGAGGTAAGTACAGACTTCCAAATCACTGCTCTTACCATTCCCATGTCTTGTTTCTTTGTTATGAAGGAGCTAAGCCTTGCTTATTTTGGTTTAGTTGATGATACAGGGAATTTGTCAGATATTACCCTAAGATTCACAGCCTTATCATTGCATTGAGAGCTATCTGCTAGACTATGTTAGACCTTCCTGCTCCTATCTGAGTTCTGAGGCAATCTTTAAAATGAAAAATAGAGGGTCTCCTGCTATTTTGAGCTTATCAGGATTTGACCATAGGAGGTGTTCAGATGGTGGTGACCTTTTGCTTTACACTTGGGAATATCTGAAAGCCTTATGTATTACCCAGTGTCCTCTGCTTGAGATTGCTTCTCCTCAATCACAGCTCTTCAGAAATCTCATGGTTCTCCGCTGGATTCAGCTTCAAGGTTTGCCTTACTAACAGCAGCCTATAAAGCAGCAGGCCCTGATGAGAAAAACAAAAGGCAATTTGTTTGGCAAGAGGTTCTCTCCACTGAGCATGAAAATAAGGGAATGAAACTGCTCACTCTTGCGCCGAAACCGGTTTGGCTCAGTGGATAGAGCGTCGGCCTGCGGACTGAAAGGTCCCAGGTTCGATTCTGGTCAAGGGCATGTACTTGGTTGCGGGCACATCCCCAGTAGGGGGTGTGCAGGAGGCAGCTGGTCTATGATTCTCTCTCATCGATGTTTCTAACTCTCTATCCCTTTCTTCCTCTCTGTGTAAAATCAATAAAATATATTTAAAAAAAAAAAAAAAGAAAGAAACTGCTCACTCTTAAAGATTCATGTGGCCTGAAGAGAAGGTGACCCTCAGGTTGCTTGCTAGCAACAGAGCATAGTGTGTAACTTAGCTTTGTGGAGACTTTTTGGCAGTTTTACTTATTTCTTTTTTTCTTTGCAGTAGAGTTGTATTCTCACATCTAGCACTTCTCAGTATTACCATCACAGAGAGTCATTACCACTATCCAAATGCCTGCTCCCTGTGGTGAGAACAGACAATTTCTCAAATTCCCAGCTGTTCAGAAAGAGACTGATAGAAACAGATCTTATAGCATAAAAACTTGCACTTGAAACCTGTATGTTCATGTTGGCTAATGTCACCCCAATCACTTTAATAAATAAAACATCCAAATCCCTTTTTAAAAAATGAAAGAGTCTTTCCAGACATATAAATTGTGGAGATTGTGAAGGAAAGATTTCCATTATTTGATGTAGCTGACCACTTCCTCCTTCTTCATTTGACTCCTGGGATAATTCATTCTTCTGGCCTTTCTCTACTTTTCTGGTCATACTTTCTTAATCATCTTAAATAGACAATTTTAATAACAATGACTTCTACATGTTTTGGGGAGGGGTTAGGAGTGGTCCATAGGACTGCTCTTATTAACTGAAATTCACTCTTAGCTTTAACTATCCTACCTAATAATAGAGTAATATGCAAATTAACCATCACTCCACCACACCCATCAGCCAATCAGAGCAAGTATGCAAATACGTCCAACCAAGAAGGCTATAGCCACAGAGAGCAGGAGGGAGGCTTGGATTTCCCAGGCAACAGAGGAATCCAAGCTTTCTGCCTGCCCTTGCTGGCCTAGACCTCCACTGAAGGATACAAAACTAGGCTACAAAGTTTCAATGATAGAAGGTAAACAAATCCAAACAGAAATAATGGCAGCCATGGAGCTGGAAAGAGCGGGAGGCTAGGGTTGCCCCGGCAATGGAAGAAGCAAAGCTTTCCACACACTCTGGCTGGCCCAGGCCTCCGCTTAAGGCTACAAAGTTTCAATTATAGAAGATACATAAATTCCAACAGAAATGGCTGCCAGCCACGGAGTGAGCAGGAGGTTTGAGTTTCAATTATAGAAGGTAAATAAATTCCAGATACCAGGGCCTCCGCTTGAAACACCAGGGGGTGTGGCTGGCCTGAAAACCACCACAGGCTCCTCACAAAGGCTGCCCCACACCACAAGGGTACTGCCACCCTGATCTGGGACATCTTTCAGGGAAAACCAGCTGGCCTCCACTCGTGCACCAGGCTTCTATATTATCTAATAAAAGAGTAATATGCAGATTGATCATCACTCCAACACACAAGATGGTTGCCCCCATGTCATCAAAGATCTTGCCCCCATGTGGACACAAGGTGGCTACCACAAGATGGCCAGCAGGGGAGGGCAGTTGGGAAGGACTAGGCCTGAAAGGGAGGGCAGTTGGAGGCAATCAGGCCTGCAGGGGAGGGCAGTTAGGGGTGACCAGGCCAGCAGAGGAGAAAAGTTGGGGGCAAATAGGCTGGCAGGGGAGCAGTTAGGCATCAGTCAGGCTGGCATGGGAGTGGTTAGGGTGTGATCAGGCTGGCAGACAGAATTGGTTAGGGGCAATCAGGAAGGCAGGCAGGCAGGTGAGCAGTTCGGAGCCAGCAGTCCTGGATTGTGAGAGAGATGTCTGACTGCCCATTAAATGTGCAGTGAGACATCCTTCAAGAGGTCCCAGATTGGAGAAGGTACAGCTGGACTGAGGGATATCACCCTTCATGCACGAATTTTGTGCACCGGGCCTCTAATTTCTATATGTTGATGATTCTCAAATTTAATCTCTGATTCTGACCCTTCTCCTTTTTTTTTTTTTTTTTTTAAATCTCCTCTACATAACTACATGTATTATATATACACTTACATATTTCAAGGAAGACAAAATACTTGGTTTCCCTTTAAAAAATCTTCTTCCAGTGTACTTATTTCAATAAATAGCTCCACCAATGCTCAAGCCAAAAATTATTGAGGTCACACTAAACTTTTCCTTTTCTTTTATTCCTGACTCCCAACCCCAAGTCCAGAAATAAGTTCTCTTGACTTTCTTTTATCCTTAAAGACATCTTGAATCTGACCACTCTTGAACTACTTCCACCATTGTCACTCTGGTCTGCAGGATGTTAATCTCCCACTTGATATTGTAACAGCCTTTTAATTGTTCTATACTCTTTTCTTTACCAGGGTGATCACTGATTTAGTTCTCCTCCAATCTTACTCTAACTATTGCAACAAACAGCCACCCAAGATTGTTAATACACTCTGCCTATGATACTCTTCCCCTAAATTTTCCCATGACACCCTCCCTCATTTCATTTGGGTCCAATGACATATATCCAATGTCATGTCATTTGAGAGATCTTCCACTTCATTTGATCTAAAGTGGCAGATACTTTCGCTTATCACTTCTTTTTTCTCTTATTCTCATTTATTTTCCTCAAAACACGTGTTTTCTAGAAGACATTTGTGTTGTCTGCCTGCCTGCCAGAGAAATGTACGGTATATCATCATGAAGACAGAAACTAAGTCTGTCTTGTTTGTTGCTATATGGCTAGCCTCCAAAACAGTGGAGATACATAGTAGGTATTCATTTTTTATTGAAAAAACAAATGAATGAAAGAACCATATTTAGCAACACCAATTGGAGACATTGGAGTTAACAGATAATTAATGACTTTTTGGAAGGAGCTTCTATTCAAGTGGAAATTCAGTGATCTCTTAGCTGTTACTCTCATAGTAATGGAATACACTACTTAACATATTTATGAATGCCATTTCCCTAAAACTGGCCAGTTTAATATTATTACAAACTTCCCTACAATACAGAAAAAAACATGTCATTTGGAAAGTTTTGGAATATTTAAAAAAACAACAACTATAGTAAAGTATAATTGAGATCATTAAAATATTGAAGTACACATGTTTAAAGTGTATAATTTTATCATTTTTAACAAGTGTATAATTTTATTATTTTTAACAAGTGTATAATTTTATCATTTTTAACAATATAAATCCATCATTCCTCTGTTTTCACTTAGATTATAGTTCAATTTTAGCTCTGCTGTTCAATCTTTGGCAAATAATTTAATTCCAAAATTCTGTTTGTTTATCTGAAAACTGGCAATAATATTAATACTAAGATACATTTAAAGTGTTTGGCAAATAATAAGCATATTATAACTTCTAGTGCTTTTTTTTTTTTTAAAGTCTAAGTAAATAATACTCAAAAGCTGCTTAAATATTTTAAATTGATGTTGCTGTTGATTTTTAATAAACTCAAAACTTATATTTTTTTCTTCTCCAGGTGGGGAATTTAAATTTGCCAGAAGCAGGAATAGGGGATTTGTGAAGACAATGGGCAATTAAGAGTGGATGCTCAATCATATAAAAGCTTTCAAATTTAAAATTTAAGAAAAGAAGAAAAAGAATTATGCTGGCCCTGCAAAACAAATCCACAGGATATATGGATCATAAGTTTTTTGACCCCAACATTGTGAAGTTAGGGAAGGAGCTTCAGTTAGAGATGGACATGATTTAGTTTATATTTTACAAAGTTAATTTTGGCTGTTTTAAGAAGAATAGATGGGAAGGGAGCAAGCAGAAAAGTAATGGAACCAATTAGAAAGCTATTATAACAATAACAAGTTACAAAAGGGAATAGGTTGGTTTAAAATAAATGGGGAGTGCAAATGGAAAGAAGTGGATGCATTTGAGATATGTTCTGAAGTTAGAATAGACATTTCTTTGTATGTCCACATTAAAAATTGATTGAATTTTCTTAAAAGTTTTTATAAAGTCACTTTTAAAGGTAGTGATTTTTTAAAAATTTGACAGTGATTCTTTGATTCCCCCAGTTTGTTTTCATAGGAATGTATCATCTAAAATGAACTGGATTAGTTTACGCTACTCACAGAGGGAAGCTGGCATACTGCCAACTGGGCTGGGCCCCATTGACTTTCTGTTTCCTTTTCTCTGAATCTCTGACGCCTCTGCTATTTTTTTGTTTTTTGTTCCTGCCTCGCTGTCCAGAGAGCAACTACTCTCAGCCTCAGCCCCCGTATGGATTCTACAAACAGGTAAAAGACCTGCTGCTTTCCACTTTTCCTAGCCACTTATAAACAATTGCCTTAAAAAAAATCTTTCTAGCCAAAACCGGTTTGGCTCAGTGGATAGAGCGTCGGCCTGTGGACTGAAGGGTCCCAGGTTTGATTCCGGTCAAGGGCATGTACCTTGGTTGCGGGCATACCCCCAGTGGGGGTGTGCAAGAGGCAGCTGATCGATGACTCTCTCTCATCGATGTTTCTAGCTCTCTGTCTCTCTTCCTTCCTCTCTGTACAAAATCAATAAAATAGGTTTAAAAAAATCTTTCTAAAAATAATAATTTAGAATGTTTTTTTTCTTGCTATCTGTCCACCCTCATTTACACATTCCATGTGACATGTAGAGTAAATATGAGGCATAAATGCAAGTTTTGTGAAAGTATATATTGTCTGTTTTCTAATATTTATGGAAAATATGTTTGATTATTCACTAGGTTGAGAAACATGAAAACTCGTTTGACGTGGCTGCAAGAAAAGAAACTGCAAAACCATTTGGGAGGGAAGCAGTTTAGCCTTCTCTTTAAGGCTAGTGTCCATGGATTTTGTTGTAAAGATATATACTCAAGATGCTTTTGTCAAGGACCCACTCTAATAGTGATTTATAGTTCTGATCATGTTTTTGGGTTATATATGCCCCAGAATGACAAAAATAAAGCCACAGATTCCTGCCTCCTTTTTGCCTTTGAAGAGACTGAAATTTTAGGATGTGAAATAGGACCATGTGATTTGACCAATATTATTTACTTTTCTAAAGAAAGGGAATTCCAGATTAATCTACCCGGAAAAGAAGTGAATATGAGCTTAGATACATTAAAAAAATTAAAAGTATTTCAACATCAGATAATATCTTTGGAAGAATGTGAAGCTTTTCGATGTGAAGGTAAGTTACATAACCTTAGAGTTCTCTTCTACATGCTGACCTTAAGGAAAAAATGACCTTTTACTTGTCCTTATTTCTAGGCAACTCAGACTGAAACCTGGCCACAAATTGATGGCTAAGACACAATCATAGTCCAAAGTAGCATATACAGTTTTTTGAAGTGTGTTTGTATGGAGGAAGAGGTAGGAGAGGAGGAGCAAATGTGGATGGAGAAAGAGAGAGAGAAGCAAACACAAATATTGTGAGATTCTCTTGAAAAAAAACAAAACAAACAAACACAAGAAGCAACAATAAAAAACCAACAAAAAAACAAACAAAAAAACCAACACCCACAAAAAATAGAGCTTGAGCTTCTGTTAATTGCTGCAGAGGCTGGGATCAATCAATCCTTTCTGATGCAGTTTCCCATATATCAAAAGACGAAAATTCATTTACCTTTTTTCTACTTAAGAATATTTAAATTGTTTCCAACATTTGCTGCTGTAAACAATGCTCCTATGATGTATTTATGCATAAAGCTGTGGACAAAATTACTTTAGGATAACTTTCTGGAACTGCAATTGTGTTTAAGAATTATTCACATTTAAATTTTGATAGACTTTTCAAAAGCTTCAGTTGTCTATAGTATCCCTAAGAATGTTAAGAAATGCCTATTTTCCTGCATTCTTTGCCAAACTTCAGGAAATTTGCCAATTTGATGGTCAAAAGATGATATTTCTCTCTCTCTTCCCTTAACCTTCATTATTAATAAGTCTATGTGCATTGTTTCTTTTGGATGTTAAAATTATTTGAGAGAATGCTTTTTAAATTTCCAAGAGTTAGCTTTTTTGTTTGTTTAACCAGTTTTTTCTAGTTTTACTATATTACAGTCATTGAGTTCAGTCTTTACTATTTCCTTCTTGTAATTTAAAAAAGGTTTTCTTTGTAACTATACATATAGCTATATTTATAAACTAGAGGGCTGGTGCATGAAATTCGTGCACAGTGTGTGTGTGTGTGTGTGTGTGTGTGTGTGTGTGTGTGGGTGTGTGTATCCCTCAGCCCAGCCTGTACCCTCTCCAATCTGTGACACCTTGAGGGATGTTCAACTGCCTGGGATCGGGCCTAAACGGGCAGTCGGATATCCCTCTCACAGTTCAGGACTGCTGGTCCCAACCGCTCGCCTGCCTGCCTGCCTGCCTGATTGCCTGTAACTACTTATGCCTGCCAGCCTGATCACCCCCAAACACACCCCTGCCAGCCTAATTGATGCCTAACTGCTTCCCTGTCAGCCACATGGCCCCTAATTGCCCTTCCCTGCTGACCCAGCAACCCCAAACCGTCCTCCATTGCCAGCCTGGTCACCCCTAACTGCCCTCCCATACAGGCCTGGTTGTCCCCAACTGTCCTCCCCTGCAGGCCTGGTTGCTCCCAACTGGCCTTCCCTGCCAGCACCAGTCACTCCTAATTGCTCTCCCCTGAAGGCCTCGTCCCCTCAAATGCCCTCCCTTGCAGGCTTGGACCCTTCCAACTGCCCTCCCCTGAAGGCCTGGGTCCCCCCAGATTTCCTCCCCTGCAGGCCTGGTTGCCCGTAACTGCCCTCCTCTACCATCCCGGTAACCCCTAACTGCCTTCCTCTGCACTGTGATTGCCCCCAACTGCCCTCCCTTGCAGGCCTGGTCCCCCCCAACTGCCCTTCCATGCAGGTCTGGTTGTCCCCAACTTCCCTCCTCTACCAACCCAATCATCCCTAACTGCCCTCCCCTGCAGGCCTGATCAACTTCAACTGCTCTTCATTATAGGCCTAGTCCCTCCCAACTTTCCTCCCCTGTAGGCCTGGTTGCCCCTAACTGCTCTCTACTGGCTCAGTCACTCCTAATTGACTTCCCCTACAGGCCTTATTGCCTCCAACTTCCTCCCTTACAGTCCTGGTCACCCCCAACTGCACTCCCCTGCAGGCCTGGTTGCCCCTGACTGCCCTCCTCTGCAGGCTTGATCACCCCCAACTGCCCTTCTTTGTAGGCCTGGTCCCTTTCAACTGTCCTCCACTGCTGGCCTGATCACTCCTAACTGCCTTCTTCTGCTGGCCATCTTGTGGCAGCCATCCTGTGTCCACAAGGGGGTAGCCATCTTTGACCACATGGGGGCGGCCATCGTGTGTGTTAGAGTGATGGTCAATTTGCATATTACTCTTTTATTAGATAGGATATCCCACACAGTATTCCTAATTTTAGAGGATTGCATCATTACACCTAATTGTTTCAATTTTAAATCCACCATAAGAGTCTCCCCTTAAAGCACCAAAATAATTCTGGGCCTGAGTCTCATTGGTACAAATGAAGTCCTCAGCCCACCCGGGACCTCTCACTGTGCTCTGCTTGAATAGACATGAGCCCCACATACTCTTCTGAAGTCAGTAATAAAATTATAAATTCCAGAAGCCCCGCTATTGACAGTAACTTTTGGAAAAAAATCTTGTGCCTGTGTGGTGGTTGTTTTTTCCCCCCGTGTGTGCCTGTACATTATCTCTTTCAGACATTGGTCTATTGAGGAGAAAGTAGAGCATTCACAGTTTTCCTTACCTGTCCACACTTCTAGGCCTTGTTTCTCTGATTCAGAAAGAATCTCCACCCTCACCTCCCATGTTGGAGTGGACCACACACTATTACTGGGTAATTGGGTAAGAAACAATCTTACTGTAGTCATGTGGTGCTCACCTTGTCTCTCACCTCTTCAAATGAGGTGATGTTCAGAATATTTGCCATAATTTTCTTCAAGTGCTTTTCAATATAGTGTGCTGTTCTCACAGAAAGGCTATTTTGGTACTTTTTTTCCTAGTGAATTCATTGACATTTATTCAGTCAGCCAACCATTCAACAACTTGTAACCTTCATTATTCTTTCTTTCCTCAGATTTATTGGACACAAGGAAGATGAATGGGGTTGCTGAGTAAGTCAGTGTTTTTAGTTCCATTATTCTGTTCATTATCTTAAACTTATTATATTATAGGTTCTGTTAATAAAATTAATAGCACAAATTATGACAGATAACTTGTGGATCACTATCAACAAGAATAAACTATATAATTATAAAACCATTTAATAATACTAATGTGAAAACAAAAAGAATACCAATAGAGGGAATGCATTTCTAATTTTTGATATACTTGAAGGAAAATAATTATTTAGCTGTATATGTGCATTTATTTTTTTATTTTTTTTATTTGCTAGGATTCTTGTAGTTGCTTTTTCAACTTTTAGGTATTTTCTATTGAAGAGGTGATTGGTTATAATTTCAAGAACATGGTAGGAATAATCTCCTTCCATAAACTTCAAAAGTCACTTACTATGTTGTGGTTTTGAGTTTTATTATTGACTAGAGGCCCAGTGCATGAAATTCGTGCACAGGTAACGTCCTTAGGCCTGGCCAGCAATCAGAGCTAATTGGGGCTGCTGGCTGGGGCCTCTCTTCCCTAGCTGCTAGCTGTGGCCTGAGCCTCCCTTCATTCCATACTGCCCCCTAGTCATAGCGAGTGATCAAACTCCCTAGGGGAAACTTTGCATATTAGCCTTTTATATATATGTACTAGGGACCTGTTGCAGGAATATTCCTGCAAGACTTCTGGCAGGCTTCCTTCCTGGTGCTGCCACCTCTTCCGCTCTTCCACCTCTCCTCCGTGCCCCACCCATCCCACCCATCCCACCCATCCCACCGCACCCACAGCCACCACTGCTACCATCTTAGTGGCTGCGTGCTGCCACCACCACTATGTGCCTAGCCTGCCCGTCTCACCCACCACACCTCGCCCAGAACCGCCACTGCCTCCTCAGCAGTGCATGGCATCTGCTGCCATCGCTGTGAGCCCTGACCTGCTCCGCCAGCTGCTGCTGCCTCTGGGGCCCTGCATGCCACTGCTACATGCCCTGCCCTGCCCACCTGACCCACCACACCCGCCACCCCCACTGCCTCCCGTTGCTGCCTCCATGGCCGTGGGCGTTACCGCTGTGTTCCTCGCTCCACCTCACCCCGCATGAGCTGCCAGTGCATTCCCTTCAGCAGCTGCAGCCACCCTGCTTTCCACTTTCCCTTCCTCTTCCTTCTATGCTGTCTTCAGTGTTCACTCCTCCCTCCCTCCACATATGCAAATTAACCACCATCTTTGTTGGGTTAATTTGCATGCTCACTCTGATTGGCTGGTGGGCTTGGCCTGTAGGCATGGCTTGTGGGTGTAGCAGAGTGATGATTAATTTGCATCTTACTCTATTATTAGGTAGGATAGACTAGAGGCCTGGCACATGAAATTCTTGCATGGGTAGGGTCCCTAGGCCTGGTCTGAGATCAAGGCCAATCTTCCTTGGCTGCTGTCATCTGGCCCTGATCCCTCTGCCGCTGCCTATCTCCCTCTGTGTGTGGGGTGACCGAAGGGACAATCAGGGCCCTTGTGCTGCCCACGTTCAATGCTACCCACCCCTGGTTTCCAGTTCCCCATCAGGCGATTGGAGCCTGCTGACCAAGGGGAGAAGGGGCCAAGAGGTTGGTTGTTCCGACCTGTTCACTGGTCCCTCCCCCACCACTGCCATTGCCCTCTGTGTGTAGGGTGATTGGCGGAGCAATCAGGGCCCAGGCACTGCCTGCATCTGCCACCACCCACTCCTGGTTCTGGTTCTCCATAGAGCGATTGGATCCTGTCAGTTGGGGGGAGGGACTGAGAGGTTGGCTATCAGGCCCCTATCAGGTGAGCTGGGGGCTTGCGGGCTGGGGGCAGCTTCTGCATTGAGCATCTGCTCCCTGGTGGTCAGTGAGCATCATAGCCAACCAGTCATTCTGCTGTCTGGTCAATTTGCACATTATACTTTATCTATCTATCTATCTATCTATCTATCATCTATCTAATTTATTTTCATGTTTAACATAGTTGATATTGAATTCTAAGTTTATATGGTCTGGTTGCTTAAATCTGAAAGATTTTTATGTCCAAATTGCCTTAGTTAGAAGTCTATTTTTTTCTTTTATAATAAGATTTAAGGTAGGATAGTTTTATATCTTCTTATATAAGAAGGCAAATTGATAATCAAAAATAAATAATAATGTATAAGTAAATAAAAAAAATCAAGGAAAATTTATGGTAAGGTCTTGTGATCTAATCTCAGTTAACTGTTAAAATGGTCTTATCTAAACAGGCTCAGGGAGAACTTATTATCTGCCATAAGAACTTACAAACCATCTGGGAACCTGGTTCACCAAATTCGAATTCTGCTCCTGGGTCCGATTGGAGCAGGGAAGTCTAGCTTCTTCAACTCAGTAAAATCTATTTTCCGAGGCTATGTAACCCACCAGGCTGTGGTTGGCTCTGACAGAACTGGGATATCTAAGCAGGTGAGTCCATTGTAGGTCATTCAGCCTTTGCTACTTTGTTCAAGTTAGATTTGAAAGGTTTTGTTTTTTTTCCTGATCAACTTCATTACAAGTAGACTTTATCTCAATTTATATACATATATACATACATGTATACATATATACACACACACATATATACATATATACGTATACACACATGCACATACATATATACACACACACACACAAACATACACACACACATGTACATACATATTCAGACCTGGTGCATGAAATTTGTGCATGGGGTGGGAGGGGGCACAGCCCAGTCTGCACCCTCTCCAATCTGGGATTCCTCTCACAATCCAGGACTGCTGGCTCCTAACTGATCGCCTGCCTGCCTGCCTGATTTCCCCTAACAGCTTCTGCTTATCATCCTGATCTCCCCCTAACCACTCCCCTTCCAGCCTGATTGACACCTAACTGTCCTCTCCTGCTGGCCTGGTTACCTCCAACTGTCCTCCCTTGCAAGACTGGTTGCCCCCAACTGCCCTCCCCTGAAGTCCTGGTCCCTCCCAACTGCCCTCCCCTTCTGGCTATCTTGTGGTAGCCATCTTGTGTCCACATGGGGGTGACCATCTTGTGTGTTGGAGTGATGGTCAATTTGCATATTACCTTTTTATTATATAAGATACTAGATGCACAGTGTACAAAACTTGTGCATGGAGGTGGGGGTCAGCTCAGCTCAGCCCACACCCTCCCCAATCCATGATACCTCTCACAATCTGGGATCTCTGGCTCCTAACTGCTCACCTGCCTGCCTGCCTGATTGCTCCTTACTGCCCCCGCTGCCACCCTGATCACCCCTAACTGCCCCCCTGCCAGCCTAGTCACCCTTAACTGCCCCCCTGTACTGGCCTGGTTGCTCCCACTTCCCCCTCTGCTGACTTGGTCACCCTCACTATCCTCCCTCCCCGCGCTGGCCTGGTCACCCCACTCAGCCTGCTGGTCAGTTGTTACTGTGAGGGCATCCTGACCAATTTGCATATTACTCTTTTATTAGTGTGTGTATATTTGTGTGTGTGTGTAATGTGTATTTAAAAAATGAACTCCTAGAGTTTCTTTTTTTCTCCTTTGCAGTACAGGACATATTCCATTAATGATGGGAAGACTGTCATGCCCTTGCCATTTATTCTGTGTGACTCAGTGGGGCTGAGTGAGGAAGAAGGGCTGTGCCTGGATGACATACCCTACATTTTAAAGGGCCATGTTCCTGACAGATATCAGGTATAATTTGGCTAATTATTAAGGAGTTATAGTTTATATTTTAAATGCCTACTATTAGGACAAAAGACTCCAGTCTAGTTGGTGCATCAGCATTTATTTTCTTAAAGTATAGTTGTTCAAGATCCTTTGTTTCTTTTTGATATTTTACAAGGAATTAAAACATCCAAAAGTCTTTTCTATCATAGCTGTCATAACAATTCTGAATGTTGTTGCATACTCAATTGTTTTTGGATATTCAACTTACATAGGTAATTTTTGTTATGTAGCAGGAAGTCTGGAGGTAGGTAGCTTTGTGCCAGTGTGTCAGCTCTTTGAGATTATTATTTTCAAGGTCCTTCTGATTTTTTGTTCTGAGATCCTCATCATAGAGTGCTATGGATTGAATGTGTTTCTTAAAAATTCATATGTTAAAGCCATACTCCACAATGTGATGATATTTGGAGGTAGACCTTTGGAAGATGATTAAATCATGGAGTAAAGTCCTCATGAATGGAATTAATGTCCTTATATAAGAAGACACACAAGAGACATGGTCTCTCTTAGCCACATGAGGATATAGCAAGAAGGTGGCTGTCTACCAACTAGGAAGGGAGCTCTCATTAGATAAAAATCTGTTAGCAAAACCATGATCCCCAGAACTATGAAAAGTGAGTATTTGTTGTGTAAGCCACACAATATCATAATTTGTTATGGCAGCCCAAGATGGCTAAAACATGTGACTTTTTTATTTTAAAAATATGTTTTTATTGATTTTAAAGAGAGGGATAGTGAAATAGAAACTTCAATTGGCTGCCTCCTGCACGCCCTCTACTGGGGACTGAACCCACAACCAGGGAATTAGTGACATCTTGGTTCAAAGGTCAATGCTTAATCACTGAGCCATACCAGCCGGGCACTGACATGTGACTTTTATCCAATTGTTCTCAAGATCCTCATGCTGAGCACTGTTAGTGTTCCAGGCAATAGAAAAGGGGAGATTTTTGGGAAATCTGTTTGGTTATCCTATAGACATATACTTCCCCATAGTCTGAAATGTGCTGTTTTCACACTTGATATAGTTTTAGTTTTTATGTACCCTGAAAAATGATAGATGAATGTAGACACACGTTTAGTTTCAGGTCTGCTTCATAAGATGGTGTTGTGCTCTTCCATGAAAGCTACATAATTTTATACTTTCTCACTTCTGTAATATAGGTTTCGTTAACATTCAACATCTAGATACCTTTATTTATTAGGGTATGAAAACAGTGATATTCTATCTCTATCATTACTTTTTCATTTCACATTTGAAAGACAACTTTCCCTCATCCACTATTTGTTTAGTTAGTGGTACAGTTAATAACATTAATATGGATGGTCAAGATATCTGCTTGATTTTTTTTTATAAACTTCAGGAATAATTAGTTGGTTTCTTTACATCTGCCAATATTGACCAGTGATTATTTTATTATCATTATGAACTCATGAATTGAACATACTTGGTGAGTTTCAATGCACTGTAGTTTATCTACATAAAGATGTCAAATGTAGCATCTTTGAGTACTAGGAGCTCCTGCAATTTGGATTCTGAGTCCTATTGACATAAAAATCTGTTATATCTCTTGAGTCTTTATATGACTATAAATATAAACCATATTTTGTATTTTTACAGTCCAGATTTCGAACCAGTTATTTCTCTAAGATATATTGGTTTGGTTTGGTTTGGGTCATAAGAACTGTTCATTACTACTTAGTGGATTGTTGGTTCTTGCTTTTTTTAGTGGACAAATCTAAAAATATCAAATCTATCTATCTAACTATATTCAGATACAGGATTATATAGTTTTTACTTAATCTCTTTTTGTAGGAACCCCTTTCACAGCCAGCGTGGTTTAGGCTTCTGGTTCAGGGTTCGGGTTCTGGAGAAGGCCACACACAAATGAAAGAGACTATAAAAGTATTAATTTGGGAATATTGGGGGCCAGGAGGGAGTCTACCTCTAGGGGGAGGACTACACCCTGCTCTGGTTTTGCTATCTCTTTTATTAAGGTTATGCGATACACCCATATTCTATAGGCAGGAAATTCCAATAATAGCCAATCATCAAGAATTTACATGAGAGTAACAGATAAAGGCTGCTTTAACTACCAATGTCTCAACTAAACAATGAGTGAATAGCTCCAACCTTTCAGAGCAATTAAGATTGACCAGCCTTCGGGATTCCCTGACCACATCTCTCTATTAGAGACAATGATCAGTTTTCTGCATCTTTTATCTTGCATCAGTATCTGCTTTATCTGAACAGAAAATCTCTAGTCTCAAGGATACCAGAGATGACAAAATATGTCACCACTCATTTGCTGTATATTACATAATATTCACTCTAATCTCAGAAATAATTATCTAACACTACCATGAATAACCTAATTGTAATTATATTTAATATCAATAGAATAAAAATAGCAAGTAAAAATTAGAAACAATTTAAAATTTTTAGCATATTTTTCATATTACGTTTAGCACATATCATGTAGTAGGTGTATACAAATTACTGTGTTTTAAAGTCAGTCAGACATAGTTTCTTTCTGTATTTTTAGATATGACCCCAGTTGCATGCAAAAGTTCACATATTTAATTCAATTTAGAGATTACTTTTTAAATTTAATTTTGTTATATATATATATGTATAATTTATATGGTTCTAAAGTCAAAACTACAAAATAAGGTGTATTCAAAGAATCCATCTTCATTCTCTATCAGTTAAATTGCATTTCTTCCTGCTTCTTATAAGTATCCATATAAAAATTTATGATTTACTTCAATTTTTTAATATATTAGAAAATACAGATTTGTGGTTTCCTCTTTTTTAGAGAAGTGATAGAATAATACATGTCATTGATGTCACATAATTTTGCTGCTACAAATAGTCCTGAAGTTAATAGCCTTGTACATACATTTGTGGGACAGATCACCAGCAAAGGATTTCTAGTTTAAGAGTAAATGCATCTCATTTTGTCCCACTTTCCCCCTTGCACTCTGCCTGATGATACCAATTCCACCTTTGTCCACCTTGCTTTTTCTGTCTAGGATACTTTCTGTCATATTGTTATTCCCTTATTCAGATAAACTCACCTGTGTGTGTGGTTTTTTTTTTTGTTTTTTTTTTTTTTTTTTTTTAACCTTCATATGACATGTCCCTTCTTCACAGAAGCTTTTCCTACATGAAAGGACTGCTATCTACTTGCCTAATGACGTCTCCTCTACCAGATTGTTAGCTACATTCTATTAAAGACTTGTTTATGTTCACTGTTTTGTTCACTTGCACAGTGCCTGGTACATAGTATGTGCTTATAAATATTTGTTGAATTAATATGTTCCTTTATGTTTACCATACAGTTTAACTTCATGAAACCAATCACACCAGATCATGAGAGCTATATAAACTTCCTATCGCTGGAGAACAGAATCCATTGTGTGGCATTTGTGTTTGATGCCAACTCTATTGAGCAACTCTCTGATGAGATGGTAGCAAAGGTTAAGAAAGCTCGAAGGAAGGTGATAAAGTGTGGTGAGTCTTATTCCACTGTACTTCTAAGGCTAACTGATTAGACTACTGTATATTGTAGAATAGATTTGAACAGGTTGAAGAACTTATGAAAATGCATATTTAAATATTCCCTGGCCCATCAGTGTGGTTCATCCAAATCAAGTCCTCACTAGCTGTATGTCTTTGTGCAAGTGATTTAAACTTTCTATGCCACAGTGTCTTAATCTATAAAATTAGTGTAACAATGGAGGTTCTAATGTAAGGATTAAACAAATTAATATATATGTAGAGTTTAGTACAGTCCTCACTGCATCTTAGCATGCATTTATTTACCAACAGTCCTAAACTTCCTCTTGGGCCTTAAAGAATTAGAAAGAGGAAGAATCATTTTAGTAAGAAAAAGAGAGGAAAATAAGATACTTGGTAAAGAGAGGTAGCATAAAGGCTTTGGAGAAGGTAAGCAAGAGTAGGGAATTAAAGTGCCCCCCCACTGTCTTTTCTTTTTTAATATATTTTTATTGATTTCAGAGAGGAAGGAAGACAGAGAGAGAGCAAGAGATAGAAACATCAGTGATGAGAGAGAATAATTGATTGGCTGCCTCCTGCCCGCACCCTACTGGGGATGGAGCCTGCAATCTGGGCATGTGCCTTGACTGGGAATCAAACCTTGACCTTCTGGTTCAGATGGATGCACAACCACTGAGCCTCGCAGGCCAGGCCACACCAGCTTTTCCTGGCCTTATTATTTATTCTGTTTGGGAAAGAGTCAGTTTATCACAACTTTTATAATGTTAGAAGCAGGGAATGATTGGCTTACTTGCTCACTGAAATTTTAAACCTTGAAAGGGTGGTGTGCAGAGATATGCCGGCTACCATTGGGATATAGAAGTTTAATTGCAGTATTTTGACATATTTTTTCCTTGAGGCCTCTTCTCCATCTTGTTTATTAGAGTCCTTTGGCCTTTTCTATAGTTTTCATAAAAACACAACAGTTGGATAAGATATAAAATCAATGAGTAATACTGTAGCATACATTTTAGTTACCTATTCCGAGGAGTGGTTTCATTTGAAGCCTGACTTCTTATCATGGGAAACAATAAAGGGACTTCCTATGTTAGGAAAATTCCAGGTACCAGTGAGTAGTTCAGAGGGATTTTGTGTATGTGTGTGGAGGGGGAGAAAGTGGTGAGGGGGTGGTTAGGGAACATTCCCAAATTTCTGAAATTGTTAGTCTATTGCAGTGGTCGGAAACTCATTAGTCAACAGAGCCAAATATCAACAGTACGATTGAAATTTCTTTTGAGAGCCAAATATTTTAAACTTAAACTATATAGGTAGGTACATTGTTATTAACTTAATTAGGGTACTCCTAAGTTGGCCTTTGCTAAAAACTCAAAGTGACAAAGAGCCTCATATGGTTCGTGAGTCACCGTTTTCCAACCACTGGTTTATTGCATAATTGATAGCTGATGAACTGAAAAAATACTGATGCTGCCTATGATAATAAAAACAATATCTATCTATCTGGCATAGGTGTGGCACCTGTGGTTTTACTCACTTGTGTGGATACCATGGATCTGATTACGAGAGGAGATCTTATAGACATATACAAATGTATGCCTGTGAAACTCAAGGTATTAAACGATGTCATTGTAAACACATTTTCTGGTTTGTCACTATAATCACATGATATTATTTTGTATAAATAATAAAAATAGCTATGTGTGAAGTTTAAGGTTTGAAACAATTGCTTGGATAATTCAGACTTATTTTCTAAGTTTTAAATATTAACTATTTATCTTTCCGTTGACAGGTAACTTGTATTTATTATAAATAATTCATTGAGGTTCAATTCAACAAATATTTGTTGATTACCTGCAATGATCGTGTGATAGTCTCTAATCAGATACACAGATAAGTGAAATAATTTCCCTGTTCTAAAAAGCTTGCAGCTTTATAGGTGGAGGTGAGGGGATAGGGGAATTGGAGGGGAAAAAGTTGACAAAAGAATATGATATGATATTATTGAGTATAATAAATATCTGAAATAATGAAATATAAAATGTGGTGAAAGTTTAGATTAGGAAAATATTGAGCTAAAGGGCTGGGGTGGGGGGTGGAAAGAGGGAGGGAGGGATTTTGTTCCTGGGGTGGCACTAGGAAATGACTTTTACAGTGGAGGAGTATTTTTAGGGGGAAAAACTCAGGCCAAGGGGACAGCATAAGTGAATTCATCAATGTAGGAAAAAGCATTTCAGGAGGCACATAGAGTGTTCAGTTTAGTGGAGGGCTGAATCATTGTAAGGAAAGATAAAGTGAGAAAGAAACATTTGCATGAGGTGATTTTTCTTAACCAGGTGCATTATGGGGAAGCATAGCAACATTTTGAAAGCGTAGTGATGTGAACAAAGTCTGCTTCACAAACTTCATCTGACACCTATGTGAAGAATAGATTAGAGTCAAAAGAAAACACAAGTGCACAGAGCAAAACATTTGCCAACGGACGCTTATGGACAGTGCCAAGCGGTGACAGAGCCCTATATTGATCCCAGGCAATCTGGTTGTACAGATAAACTAGTCTAATTAAACATCAGCACCATGAACTTGAAACTAATATAAAAATTATCCCATGTCAGTTGTAATTGAAAAATAAAATTTGAAAAAGTAAATTAAATATCAGCATTAAACTAGTAAAATCACCTTATCCTAAGAATAACTTTTAAAAGAAAACATGGAAGTTATGGACTTTAATGTAAGTATATTTAAAATGCTTCCATTTCAAAGTAGTTTATATAGAACCATGTTACCTTAATATTTTAATTCATATTGAATCTCTGTTATATGTATTCTAACTGACAATTAGCAGTGATGTTAGAGCTTGACTTGGGAAGTTCTTAAAAAAAGTGTGTTATGGGCCAGATCTCTATCTCTGTTTCTCACAGTAGGAAAAATGTTGCCAAGTGCCTACCTTTGATATTGCTTTGATGATTTATATTGGCATTAAGTAGTGTTTTCCATTGTTTCGAGATTTCTGGGTTTTAATTTCTGTATTTCAGCGAGAGAAAGTCCACAAAAAACTTGGATTTGTTCTTTCTGACATCTTGGTGGTCAGTAATTATACCTCAGAGTGGAATCTGGACCCTATTAAGGACGTTCTGAACCTCTCTGCACTGAGACAGATGCTGTGGGCAGCAGATGACTTCTTAGAGGATCTGCCTCTTGAGAAAAAACAGGTAAATGCATTGGGTGGTATAGGAACTTGAAGATGTCAGTTTTGTGGCTACTTCCTGCTTGGATCTATTGGGTACATGACAATTCTGTGTCTGTGAGTTACTGCTCTGTGAGTAATCCTCATCAGATGTGATCTTTGATTATTTGGCCTCTCCTTAAGATCTTATGCTTCTGTCTCTTTGACTTGACTTGAAAACTCTCCCTCCTTTGAAGCCTGTCAATGAAGTGTGACTGTGCTAGGTAGAGGGAAGTACCTTTCATATGCATGCCTCAGATTTTAGCATTATGTGTATTCTTTAGTACCAATCTGTGCAAATACACACTGTACTATTCTAATCAAAGTTGAGATAGAGTTTCAGTTTATTGTCAAATATTATTTTAGTTGTGAGAAATCATATTAGAATATCATATCCTCTCTAGTTCTCTTATTCACAAACTATTGGGAAACCCTCAAACTAACTTTGCTGTCCTGACTCTGTGCCATCTTGGTTTCTCCATTTCTTCTCTCCTCATGGTGCATGCACTCCAAAGTCAGGATTGGCTTAGACCTCTAGTAGGCCAATGTTCCTCTTCCTTCTGGTTGCATTTTCTAAATAATGTATTAAGAATATTTTGTTTCTCTTTTCTCAGCAATCAGAGAAAAGCATTAGCCAGGAAAACTGGAAAAAGACAAATAGATGGAGCAAAAAGCCATATTTTACTTATGGCTTGGATGAAGATGCATAAAAAATTCATAATACATAGAAATAACTTGGAACAGCTGAATTTAAAGTTGTAAAAAACAATCATAATCTTTTTGGATATATGTTCTATACTGGTGAAAAATTAAAGTTTCTTCTTATAAAATCTGTGTGTGTGTGTGTGTGTGTGTGTGTGTATAATTTTGGAAAAAATTTATTTTGATGCTAGTGACCTGATGCACAGATTCATGCACATTGAAAGAAAATTAATTAGAAGGTGGTCAGTGGTGTGGGACTGGGTGAAATGGGCTAGACACACTCTGGAGCTGACCTCCTTTAGTCCCTCCCTGGCTAGCCACACCTGGGGCAGAGCCATTAATAGAAAGGCATCTGAAGAGTAAGTGGGGTCCCTCTAGCAGGTGGGGTCCTTCGGCCTGGCCTATGAGGATTGTGCCAAAACCTGCTCTCCAATATCCCCCAAGGAGTCCCAAAGTGCAAGAGGAAACTGAAAAATTGCTGTCATACAGGGTGTGGAACACAAATGCAGTAAATCAGGTGTGGGGCCGACAGTGCCCCAGCAACATCATAATCTATGGCTAAAGGTGAAATCGTGCAGCCCTGCAAGGAATCGAACTCCCTGCCTCCCTGATTTTCGGGTGCATCACCCGAGAACCACCACTGCCAAGTCACTGCAACTTGGCAGCTCCCACATTGAGTGTCTGCCCACTGGTGGTCAGTGCACATCATAGCGACTGGTCGGATGGAGGGAGGAACACTTAGCATATTAGCCTTATATATATATAGATGGCTTATCAGCATCTTTTGATCTTTACCCATGTCATCCTATTTTTGCCTTCTTATTTTATTTCTCAAGTATCTCATTAGGTCCTCAATTAATGCTTTATGCTTTAACCCAAAGCCATGTTTTGTTTAATATCCAAGCCTCTCTTGTAGTATGTGGCTATTAATATTAATGAGTTTCTTAGGACCACAGCTGAAAGAAACTATAATTTGATTGCTCTGAAATTACAACTATTTTAAGCATTTTTTAAAAAAATATATTTTATTGATTTTTTTACAGAGAGGAAGGGAGAGGGATAGGAAGCCAGATACATCCATGAGAGAGAAACATCAACTAGCTGCCTCCTGCACACCCCCTATTGGGGATGTGCCTGCAACCAGGGTACATGCCCTTGACCGGAATCAAACCTGGGACCCTTCAGTCCGCAGTCTGACGCTCTATTCATGGAGCCAAACCAGTTAGAGCTGAAATTACAACTATTTTAGCTACGTGACAAAACGCAACCTGAGATACGTGAATAAAAAAAAAAAATTAAAAAAAGAGTAGTATAGTATTGGATTAAGGAACCAAACCATAGAAAACGCTGGGATTGAACTGAACGTGCCTCAGAGATGGTCGAATCTAGGGATTCAAAAGCTTCTCTCTCTCTCTCTCTCTCTCTCTCTCTCTCTCTCTCTCTCTCAGAATTAAACAGCTATTTAAGCAACAATTTAGTTTGAGATAGCAGAGGTTACACATGTGGCAAACCATAGGCAAGTCTGAGGAGACAAAAAAGAGGTCAGCTTTTATGAGTTTTAGGAGAAAATTAGGACGAGGATGAGGGGTGTCATATGGCTGGCTAGTAGTCAGCTGACTGCTATTGCTCCGATAGGAAGCTAAGCTGCTGGTCACTAAGGAGGCAAACAGGGAGGGGATTTTTTCCCCCCTCTTGATTGTATAAGCTATAGGTGCTGGTTACATAAATGTTGTGGGGTAAGTGCATGAGAGCTCTCCCTTCATGGCTTCCTAAATCCATTTTTTAAAAATATATATTTTATTGATTTTTTACAGAGAGGAAGAGAGTGGGATAGAGAGTTAGAAACACTGATGAGAGAAAATCATCTATCAGCTGCCTCTTGCACACCCCCTACTGGAGATATGCCCGCAACCAAGGTATTATACATGCCCTTGACCAGAATTGAAACCGGGACCCTTCAGTCCTCAGGCTGACACTCTATCCACTGAGCCAAACCGGTTTCGGCCCTAAGTACATTTTTAATGAAGGTTCCATTTTCACATTTTTCTCCCTTTGATCAAGATCTTTCTTAGAAAGCATTGGTGATCAAGAGTCAGGTTTGTCTGTATTTAGTGCTAAGTGTCTGTATTGGTGCTAGGAAGGACCTTTCCTGGTTGTCATGTCCATGTCAGAAGAAAAGAACAGAATGATTCGAAACCATTTAAGGCCACATTTGAATAACAAAGAAGGTAGAAAAGGGAACTCTTAGGCATTTCCCACTTAATGTTTACATCTTGCAAGTATCAGAAATCATCTTGAAGTATTATGCTAACATCATCCTATTCAGTGTATTGCTTCTACAGAGATTTGATTAACAAACAGGCACAGAGTTTAAAAATGATTACACACAGTGTGGCTCAGTGGTTGATCATTGACCTATGAACCAGGAGGTCATGGTTTGATTTCTAGCCTGGGCACATGCGGGCTCAATCCCTAGTGTGGGGCTTGCAGGAGGCAGCCGATCAATGACTCTCATCATTGATGCTTTTATCTTTCTCTCTCTGTCTCCCTACCTTTCTGAAATCAATTATATATATGATAAAATTATTACATACACACACAAAATGAGGAACAGAATAATAAATCCCATTTGTAAAATGGTTTTAATCCCCTAAATCAAAAGCCCAAACCTAAAGGTAACCACCTAAATAGATTGAAAGACCAGGAGTCATCAGGTAAAGATTGTTGCAACCAATTGGTTTATTGCCTAATTTTATGTAGTTAAGTTTCTACTTTCCCAGAGGAATTTATCCAAGCACAACAGGTAGGTTTTGCTATGGCACATACACTTCCTAAGTAAATAATCAAAAGCTATTTTATGGTGTAAAACTAGTTTGACTAAATAATCAGCAGCTATTTCCTTGGTGGTGGAATTGGCAAGTTTTCCCAGTGTCAGAGAGAGACTTATGATCATAGATTCACTGGCATGAGGGAAGAGTACTCTCCCTGAGGAAATAAGTCTGAATACCTCTTGAAAGTTTCCACTTGGGGTGGCTGTGAAGATCTGGTGGAGAGGACCAAGGACAGGATAAATGTGAGACTTAAGATTTATTATGGATGCCAATACGAATAATCAAGCTCTCAGTGAGCATTGGCCTCTGATCCATTAGCTATCTAGGCATTCATAGGCCCATTGAGAGTGTCATTTGCGACCCACAAACCAGGTAGTGCCCATAAGACTACTGCTATGGATTCATCAAAACAGGGTGTGGGGGACTGTGTGAAGGAGTCTTCCTTTTGAAGTGACATCACACGGAAATTGGGCAAAATTAGCAGTAGCATTAGGAATGAGATAAGCAAAAAGGGGGGGAAAAAGATATGAAGGTTATAAAGCGTGTTGTTGTTTGAAGTTTTCAACTCCTTGCATACTGACTAATAATCTATGAAACTAAAGTCATTGATCAGCTGCCTCCTACACTGAGAAGATTGCTCTACTGAAGCCCGGTTCTTTTCAGTGGATGCTTGCTTTTATTAGTTGTGGATCAAAAGAGGCAGGCATTAGATGTAAGGGAGCCCAAAAATTATTTCGAAGTTTGAGAGTTTATGAGCTCCAAAAGGGTTGGATCTAAGATTTAGAAGGATTAACGGCAATGCCAATGGCCTAGGCATTTGGAGGGTTTCCATAAATTTTGCCAATTGAGTTTTGATAATGTGGTTGGTTCACCAATTAGAAGCATTGGGAAGATTGATTAGGGAAATAGAGTTGTCTGGAGCACTGAAGTTTATAACAGTCCATTTGCCAATGGACTGTTTTTGTTTGTTTTTATTTTTTTTTTTATAGTAATGAGAGAGGCAGGTAGGTTTTGTGTAGGGGCTACAAAGCTGAAGATTAAGAAATTTAGTGTTTTTATTTGTTTGTTTGTTTGTTTCTTTTTCAACTGATGACAGACAAGTTGGTTTGCTAGATTGATTTTATTGATTTGGTCTTCCAGTCTCCCAAATCAATAAAACTAGAACTCAAATAAAAAGCAAAACATTGTCAGTTCCTGAAAGTCTTTTTTATGCCACAGATTAGTTATTGCCTAGGTCTTAGGTAATATTCACTATTCTAACTTCTAATTGTATAGATTACTCTTGACTGTCTTTATCTCTTATATAAGTTATTCACTATTTATTTTTTGGAGTCTGATTTTCATGTGATAGCGTATTTACTTGATTCATCTTTTTTCACATAGATAAAAAATATTTATTCTCATTTAAACTAGCATTGATGGGCATTTGTATAGTTTTAGTGTGGGGGCTATTACAAATAGTGCTACTATAAACATTCCAATACATATTTCTTTGGAAGACATATAGAAACATTTCAGTTAGATATATAATAGGACCAAATTGTTTGTCATATAGAATGTACATGCTTAGCTTTAATATATATTGAGAGAGTGGAGGGCACACAGTACAATATACAAATCTTGTAATATAGAAAACCACAATGAAATTTATGTCACCCAATAAATTTAATTTAAAAAATAAATAATAATAATGAAAAATAATATATATTGAGAATTTTAAAAGAATGTTAGCTAAGAATGTTTGAACATATTTTGTGCCATTTAACAATTTAAGGAAATATACTTTTTCAAATTTTAAAAACTATCCAGAAATTAATATATTTAATTTCCCATTTTAGTGGTTCAATTGCTTTACTAAACCTTCTTGAGTACTAACTGACTTTTACAGATCTAATATTTTGACTCCAAAATCCCAATAAACTTGAAGTTATTCTAAATTTCAAAATCTATAACATGATTTTAATAAGATTTTAACTTAAGTCCACAAGTTCAAATTAATTACTCAATTAGATATTTTAAAGGAGAGATATAAGAAATTTGATCTTTCAGCAATAAAAAGAAGGGACCTTATATTTTATTGATTCTTGCTACCTACACAATTACTCCAAAATATTGTGTTGAAAGAGAATTATTTCTCATTATCTGTGTCTGAGGGTTGGCTGCAGAGAGGTTATCCCAGGATGGGCTTAGCTAAGGGGTTCTGCTTCCGGCTACTGCTGTTAGAATTAGTTGGTAGGGGCTGTTCCACTCTACAGGTGTGCGTTTTGAGGCCCAGATTGGAGAAACAGTCACCTGGTACAGGGGTGGAGGGATAGGGTAGGGTTGGGTTTCTTATTGTGTGGCAGAACTGCAAGAAGACAAGGAGAACCATGCAAGGTCCCTTTAATAATGACAAAAGAAGACAGCCATGAATGAATCTATATGCGTTGAATAGATTTATGTGAATCTCACAGAGTTCTAAATAAAAGAAAGGAATGATGACTATACAAATGAAGACGGTAATTGCTTTTCAAGAAGGGATCGTGAAGAGTGAGCAGCTTACCTGGTGCTTCTGAAGGAGCTAAAAATGTCCTCTTTTTTGAACAGGGTGGTGGTAAAGTTGATATTTGCTACACAGTTATATTTAAGTTGTATGTTTGTATATTATGGACTTCTCTGCATGTGTTTTATTCTACCTAATAAAAGAGTAATATGCAAATTAACCATCACTCTGCTCAAGCCATGCCTACAAGCCACACCCACCAGCCAATCATAGCGAGTATGCAAATTAACCCTAACCAAGATGGCTGCAGCCACAGAGAGCAGTTGAGAGGCTTGGGTTTCCCCAGCAATAGAGGAAGCCAAGCTTTCCACACACCCTGGCAAGTGTAGGCCTCCACTCAAGGATACAAAGTTTCAATTATAGAAGATAAATCCCAAGAAAAATGGCAGCAGTCACGGAGCTGGAGAGAGCAGAGTTTCCAACAACTGAGGAAGCCAAGCTTTCCACCTGCCCTGGCTGGCCTAGGCCTCCACTCAAGGCTACAAAGTTTCAATTATAGAAGATACATGAAATCCAACAGAAACAGCAACAGCCAGGGAGCAAACAGGAGGCTTGGCTCTGTTCCAGGCTACAAAGTTTCAATTGTAAAAGATAAAAAAATTCCAGATACCAGGGCCTCCACTTGGGTTGCCAGTGGAGCGGGGGAGGGGCTGGCTGGCCTGCAAACCACCAACAGGCCCCTCGCCCAGGCTGCCCCACGCCCCAAAGGAACCCCCACCCTGATCTGGAACACCCTTCAGGGCAAACCAGCTGGCCCCCACCCATGCACCAGGCCTCTATCCTATCTAATAAAAGAGTAATATGCAGATTGACCATCACTCCAACACACAATATGGCTGCCCCCATGTGGTCAAAGATCCTGCCTCCATGTGGACACAAGATGGCCAGCAGGGGAGGGCAGTTGGGAGGCACCAGGCCTTCAGGGGTGACCAGGCCAGCAGGGGAGGGCAGTTAGGTGTCAATCAAGCTGGAAAGGGAATGGTTAGGGGTGATCAGAATGATAAGTAGAAGCTGTTAAGGGCAATCAGGCAGGCAGGCAGGTGATCGGTTAGGAGCCAGCAGTCCTGGATCGTGAGAGGGATGCCAAGTCTGCAAGGGAAGGCAGTTGGAGGTGATCAATCCTGAAGGGGAGAATAGTTAGGGGTGGTCAGGCTGGCAGAGGAGAGAAGTGGACGGCAAACAGTCTGGCAGGGGAGCAGTTAGACATCAATCAGGCTGGCATGGGAGTGGTTAGGGGTGATTAGGCTGGCAGGCAGAAGCGGTTAGGGGCAATCAGGAAGGAAGGCAGGCGAGCAGTTGGGAGCCAACAGTCCTAGATTGTGAGAGGAATGTCCAACTGCCTGGTGGGATAGGGTCTAAATGGCAGTTTAACATCCCTCCAGGGGTCTCAGATTGAAGAGAGTGCAGGCTGGGCTGAGGGACACCCCCCAGCCCCCGTGCATGAATTTCGTGCACAGGGCCTCTAGTATTTCATAATTAAAACAGAAAAAAAATAAGATTCATATCATAAAAAAAAACTTGGGAGCTATACAAAATGGGTCTGAATCTCTACTCTGTCTCATAATTTCTGATCTTTTGAAATTTCTAATTTCTTCATTTTATGGATGAGGATGATAGCTCTTAATTAAGAATTAAATCAGATAGTATATGTAATTAGATTATCAGTGTACATACGTAGGTACATAGAATCAGGTTCTGATAAACATTGTTAATCCTATATAACAGCAAACTGAAAACTTACTGAATTTAATTTTATTGTATTAATAACAAAGATAAGACTTAAACTTGGTAGCTCATAAGAAAATGAAATAAGCTGAAAGTTAAAGTATCAAAGTTTAATTTTGTTTGTTGTGATATTCATTTTTAAAGAAAAATACACCTTTGACTTCAAGATCATACAGTAGCTCAAATTCAAAATTTAAATTGAGGCATATTAAATGGCGTGGTCAAGTCTGCCCCCTAGTGGCCAGTGCTTTACTATTGATATATGAAGAGAATGCTGAAGGCTAAACTTGGAAGCTGGAGTAAAAGCTGCTAAGGTTTCTAATTCTTAAAAGAGAAATCACAACAGAAAACTTTAAAAACGCATAATTTTGTAAAAGGTATGCCATATTTAAATGGTAATAATTTGCTCTTTGTGTTGATTATGTGATAGTATTTGGAAATGCTGTGTTCTGTGTTACATTTTAAAAATCTTATTTCTGGCATTATATTCATGCCTATTCGCATTTCAAGCTAACGTGAGTTCATGTTATTGTAGCATGTTTGTTAACTTTCAGAATAGGAATTTGAATTATTATAACCACGGTGTAAGGTGATCAGTGAACACATAAAATGAATATGTTTGCCTTTTGCTTTTTATAAATGTGATCCTCAATTAATTACTTCTGAATAATGACATTTTGAACCTACTTACACGTAAATTAATTTGAACAGCAAAATAACAATCTGTGGAATAAGAGAAACATTTTGCTTATAGTGCTATGCTCCTTCTATTTTAATTTTATATTTGATTTAGGATTATTTTCTAAGAGCTGAGAGTTTGCAAATTAATTACTATGGTAAATTGGTATAAAATCATGACTTGGTGTTTCTTTCACAGAGATTTAAAATGGGTTCCTTTCAGCTACATAACATTAAATCAAAACTTCTTAGACTGGTTTTCCTAATCTGGACTATAGTTGATCTCAAACAATAAAACAAGAACTCCACTGAGTGGCATCCTCTTCCTGACTATTTTATGCATCCTCCTGTCTTCATACTTTTCCTCATGCTTTGGGGCAGTTACTTGCTTTCTATTTACCTTGTTTTCTCATCTGGATACTGGGGATAATTATAGTACCTGCCTCAGAGAGTTATTTTGAGGATTACATGAGAGAGTATATGTAATGCATTTATAAAAAAGTGTGGGAAAGACCGTAAGCACTAAATAAATGCCTATTATCATTACTTATCTTTCCCAGATCTTCCTTCTATAATATTCCTCTCTTTATACCCCTTTACTACCTGCCAATCAAGAATTGCTTTCTCTGGTGTTTGTACTCTGTTGACTCCCTGTAGACACCTGTCAAGCATTATCATACTGTATGCCAATTCTTTAGCCACTGGGCCGTGTGTATGGCACACTGCTTTTTGTGGGCAGGAGTTCAATTAGTATAGATTCTGCACATAATAGATGTTCAATAATGTTTTGGGAAATTAAATAAAGTGTTTAGAAAACATATGAAGGCTGATAGGATGTCAACCTGATTCATTAAAAGCCAATTGAAAGCAACAAAACCAGCTGTTTTATTAATGTAGAGGATAGAGGAGGAAAAGGCAAAAAAGGTGAATCGGAAGCCTTACTCCTTTTTTTAGTCCGTTTTAATGGCCACCTGCACCCATCAGACTACTGGCGGCAGGAAACAGGAGCAAATCCAGGTCTTTTAAGCAAGCAATTTAATGCAGAAATCTGGCTACACAAGTTATGGGAAAACTGAGAAGTCAAATGAAGGGTAGAGAAGCAAGCCAAATGTTAGCCATGGAGGGGAAGCAAAACTTTACCTCTGCCAATCCCAAACTTTAACAAAAAGAAAGGTTAACAAAAGAAAAATGGTTTATTAAATGTTTAGCACAGATCACGTGGGGGCAACACCTCAGCAAAAAGTAACTGGAAGCCGTGGCTTAGAACGTCAGCTCATACAGAACCTTCAACAAAGAGCAATGAAGTTGTAGAGAAATGTTTGCACAGAGGAAAACAGATTTAGGCTCCCGAGAATGGCAAACCGTAGGAAGGTAAATATGCGGAAGGGAACTAATGGAGTAAGGTTTGTTTGTGGATTGCTCTGGTGCTGTCTCTGGGCTAAGAATCTGTCTCCAGGAAAGGGAGAATTTACATCCTGTCGTAGGCAGCAAAGTAGAGGGTAGAGAAAGCTTTTCCTGCTTCTTCGTTACCTTTAGCTCAGAAAAAATTTTATGTCAAAGAGGCATGCAGAATTGTGGGTAGCATATTCTGATTTGCTTCAACTGAAATGGGAAGCCACTACCACCTGTAGGGCAGAGAGAACATGAAGAGATGGTGTTATCAGTACCAAGAAGCCAAAGCTCTTTGGATGAAACTCTCACAGTAGTGGGGGCTTCCTAGTGAGAAGTGAAACTGCACAGGTGGGGCTGTCTGTGGGAGCTGGAGCCACGAGGAAGCTCCAGTTGCTGCAAGAGGTCATGCTCAAGAGTGAGAGAGGAGCGGATGCTGCAGGATCTCCGCACCCTTGCCCTCCAGTCCCTGGCTGGCATCTCCTGCTGGCCAACTTAAAGCAGCTGAGGTGTGAGCCTGGGCAAAGCAGTCTACAGGATAGGGGTGCTCTGTGATATGGAATGGAATTGGGGGCCTCTCTGAAGAACAGATGTGGAGGCAAAAGTTCAGCTGACCATCCTATACCCCCTTTTATCTGCCCCCAAATGTGCATTCCAACCTCTGGCTTTCTCTCCATTCCTAAGTACAGGATAAATGTTCATGCTTCTACTACTTCTGCAGCACAGGACACAATCTCTATATGTTGTTGTTTTGCCTATTAGAATTCAATGAATTGTTCAAAGCTCAATTTGAATACCACACCATTATATAACTTTCCTCACACTATTGGTTAAACGAAGAATTCCATCAATGCTTTATAATATTTTATATGTCTCATAGTAGTAATTTTTGCTTTATAGTACAATGATGGATGGATGTCTTCTCCTAATAATAAAAGCATTTTCAGCTGTTGTTTGACTAAATATTCCCAAAGATTCAACACTTGTTTTAGTGCCAAAATGTGTGGACTGTGAATTGCTCCCACAGGGCATTACCTGAGGTGGTCTGCCTCCACTCAGCCCAGGGCCCAAGACACACATTCTCTCTGTCTGGACACCAGGGAGCACTTCCATGAACTTGGAGATATGGTATGAAAAGGACTTTCTCCCGGAGGCACGGACAGGTTGGAGCTGCAAATGGATGTCAGGATTTTACTCTTTTTGGAGAACCCACCATTACTGGCATGGGTGTAATTTATTTTAAAAATTAAGTGCATTGAATTTTTTTTTTTAAAAGATACTTTCCTTCTTCCAAATTCAGAGAAGGTTTCATCTCCTTTATAAGACAAGGCTACAGACAGAAAGTTATGATGCTTTTCCTTTATAGTTGGTATAGAAGCTGATTTATGTACACAAATGGTAGACCTGGTTATTATCTGCAATATCCATAGCTTCATATTTCCCCGTGTATCAAATGGCAGATTGAGTGCATAGAAAATGTAGTCCAGGTGAATGCCAGTATCTTTGGAAAACATAATTCACCTGTTCATCAGCATCCTTTATTGAGCATTCCTGTGCCGTGTTCAAGTGTTTTAGGAAGGCCAAGTTTGCACAAAGTTTGGTCCTAGTGATTGCTGGGATGGCGAGGCAGTTCCTTTCAAGGATGTGATTGGGGTTATTGAGGACCCAGCTTGGATTAAAGTGATACATTTTAACCACACTATAGCAATGTCAAGGACAGGCATGGGAAGCCACTACCACTGGCATGAAGCCACTACTATTGGGTCGGCAACTAAGTAATTGCGGGTTTTCACACATATGGCTTCAGTTGAATTTTTAGGTTTGCAGACGTAGTACAAATGTAAAACACATTTTGTATTTGATAGTTGGCTATTCAGCTGTTAATCAGTAAAAAAAGTTTTTTGATCTGTTTTGTAGTTTTTGTTTGGCGTTCGTTGAAAAATGGAAAATCAAAAGGAACATTTTCGTCATATTTTGCTTTTTTATTTCCGCAAAGGGAAAAACGCATCGCAAGCTCATAAAAAGTTATGTGCTGTTTATGGTGACGAAGCCTTAAAAGAACGGCAGTGTCAAAATTGGTTTGCCAAATTTCGTTCTGGTGATTTTTCACTCAAAGATGAAAGACGCTCTGGTCGTCCAGTTGAAGTTGATGACGCCCTAATCAAAGCAATAATCAATTCGGACTGTTACAGTACAACACGTGAGATTGCAGAGAAGCTTCATGTATCACATACATGCATTGAAAATCACTTAAAACAACTTGGCTATGTTCAAAAACTCGATACATGGGTTCCTCACGAACTGAAAGAATCACAGTTAACGCAACGCATTAGCAGCTGCGATTTGCTAAAGAAACGTAATGAAAATGATCCATTTTTAAAACGACTGATAACTGGCAATGAAAAATGGGTTGTTTACAACAATATCAAGCGGAAAAGATCGTGGAGCAGGCCAGGTGAACCAACTCAAACAACATCAAAAGCTGATATTCATCAAAAGAAGGTTTTGTTATCAGTTTGGTGGGATTACAAAGGAATTGTCTACTTTGAACTCTTACCACCCAACCGAACGATCAATTCTGATGTCTACATTGAACAACTAACAAAATTAAACAATGCAGTTGAAGAAAAGCGGCCCGAATTGACAAATCGAAAAGGTGTTGTATTCCATCATGACAATGCAAGGCCACACACATCTTTGGTCACTCGGCAAAAATTAATGGAGCTTGGTTGGGATGTTTTGCCACATCCACCATATAGTCCTGACCTTGCACCATCTGATTACTTTTTGTTTCGCTCTTTACAAAACTCCTTGAATGGTAAAAATTTCAATAATGATGATGATGTCAAATCGTACCTGATTCAGTTTTTTGCTAATAAAAACCAGAAGTTTTTTGAACGTGGGATTATGATGCTGCCTGAAAGATGGCAAAAGGTCATTGATCAAAATGGGCAATACATTACAGAATAAAGTTATTTAGTTCCATGAAAAAATTGTCTTTGATTTTCTTTAAAAAATCCGCAATTACTTAGCTGCCGACCCAATATATGCCCCAGTCATTCGAAGATCCCACTATTTAGAAACTTGCCACTATTCTTTCTGGGACCTCCACTAAGTTGGGATATTCTTCAAGAGTCTCAGACGGTGGGCTTTTGAGATTTACTCCCTTACTGTTCTAATTCTGCTCCTTTCCAGGCATATTTTGTTTTAAAAACATTTGGCACTCATCTGGGCTACATTTTCTATGCATTCAATATACATGAAAAATATGTTTACCCTGAACACCATGTGAATTTTAAGCTACAAGAATGGACTCCTAGTTGTATTCAAGAGACTCATTCCTTTCATCCTTCATGATTCTCCATTTGAATCCCCACTGCGCAGGCTATTGTGCCAGATTCTAGGGACTGAAGGGGTAGCATTACAATGGGACTCTGGAGGCTCAGAGTCAGTATTTTGCAGGATTGTTAAATAGTTTTGTGATCCGAAGTTAATTTCTTTACTTCTGTAACATTTAAACATTTACATTAGTAAAATTGGGAGCTTGAAGTTCACAAGAGTAATTCCAAGCTCCTTTCCAGTCTAAAATCCTATATAATATAAGGGTAATATGTAAATTAACCATCACAAGGATGGTGGCACCCATAGCCACAAGATGGCAGTGCCCAGTCCTCTCAGCCCCGCAGGAGGCCCCAGTCCCAGGTGCCGGGGGTGGGGGGAAGGGTGGCCGCTGAGAGTGGGCAGCATGAGTGGCCTGGTGAAATACTTGCTTCATCATCCCGGTGACAAGGCAAGCATTCATTGCCTGGCTTCTGGCCAGGCTGGGGTGCAGAACATTTGCATCCTGCAGAGCCTTTGGGCAGCAGGTGTGGAGTGGCCAGGCCCCACAGAGAGCTACTGGCACACAGATTCGTGTGCAGGGCTACTAGTGAGGTTATAAGTGATAGAATTTTATTTTAAAAGCATCTTTGATGAGCAAGTGGTGGGAAAAGTACTGACATGAAGACATTGACCCCTGTAAGTCACAAACTGTCTTTCTGTGACTTTTACCTCACCTTTCCCTCGTTTTCTATTCAAAACAAGTGTTGTCACCATTTGCAGTTGAGTAGAATCAAAGTGGGATATAAGATTCAGTCTAATTCTGTTTTCCTACATCATTTAAAATTACCAAATGGTGTACCAAATATCTATAATTGGTTCCAGTTTGTCATTTGTGGGCTCAAATGACAAGACTGTATGTCCAGAGAAGTGAGAATATTTTATTACTTTAACCAGGTTTAGTCTGTGCGACCAAGAAAAGACAAGATCATAATTGGCAATGAGACTTGGGCAGGGAAGGAGAATGATAGACCAAGCAGGTCGTAAGACAGGGCAGTGGGAGAGGGGACTGGAGATCCAGGAACACAGCTGCACTGAGAAGGAGTCATCTCCTTGCAGGCCTGTGAGCTTCAACATTGATCAGAATGATGGCTAGGTGGCTCTGTTTAGCTGCTAATTTCACATTTCCTCTTTTTCTGCTGTTAGTCACAAAATGAATTGGTTGCATTAAGAGCCAGTATAAAGTCATAAAACCACAATGCATTAATTATGCTGAACAACATTTATTATTGCTGTTTTCCCTTAATTCCAGTTATTATAAATATGCTGCAGAAATTTAGAATAATATACAGGATTATAAGACAATGACTCACAAGGGCTAATTGTAAACCACATACTCTTTTACATAATCATTTATGAATTTATATGACACTTCTGGGTAATCAAATCTCCTCACCAAAATCAAAGATAAAGAAAGACATCAATGCACAGTAAAATTAAGTTTAAAATATCTTTAAAAAATATGTTGTGCCCAGTAGGCATAGCTCAGTGGTTGAGCATAGGTCTATGAACCAGGAAGTAACAGTTGGATTTCCAGTCAGGGCATATGCCTGGTTGTGGGCTGGAACCCCTGTGTGGGGTGTGCAGGAGGCAGCCAATCAATGATTTTCTCTCATCATTGATGTTTCTATCTCTAATTTCCCTCTCTGAAATCAATAAAAATATATTTTAAAAAATATGTTGTTTACTTTATTCTTCCCAGATGCCTACCAAAAGGTACTTGGATATGCAAACTGGTAGAGAATCAGGTACATTCTCAGCTATGCCAAGACACCAAGAAAATCTCTAAGAAACTTTCCTAAAAATGAGTCATTAAGAGAGGTTGTGCCTAAGCTCAAATAGATGAGTGATTTTTTGTTTTTTTATTTTTATTTAAAAAAAATATATTTTATTGCTTTTTTACAGAGAGGAAGGAAGAGGGATAGAGAGCTACAATAGAAACATCGATGAGAGAGAAACATCCACCAGCTGCCTCCCGCATACCCCCTACTGGGGATGTGCCCGCAACATGCCTTTGATCGGAATTGAACCTGGGACCCTTTAGTCCACAGGCTGACGCTCTGTCCACTGAGCTAAACCAATTTAGGCAACCTGCTGTTTTAATGTGGCCCTTCCTTGCTGGAGCCATAAAAATGCATCAGAAAAGGCACTTAAATATTCAATGGATTTTTCAAAGTTCCAACATTGTTCAATGGGAAAAGACAGTCTTTCAAAACAAAGCTGGAACAATTAGGTAAATACATGTGCGGATAAAGAAAGTACTTTACTTTATATACAAAATTAACCCAAAATGGGTCATAAAATTAAATATAAGTGCTGTAATTATTAAATGTATAGAAGAAAGCTTAAAAGAAAACCCTTTATGATATTGGATCAGACAAAGACTTCTTAAACAGAACACAAAAATCATGTAAATTTTTAAAAAAATTAAAAATGGATTAGATAAAAATTAAAAAATGTTTTCTGTTTTGAAATTCCTATATCAATAAGGGCTGGAATCCAGAAAAATAAACAAAGACCTTACCCTAAACATATAAATGACTTGCACTTAAAGATTCCAGATATAAGCTAGATCATATAGTATTTGTCTTTGTCTGGCTTATTTCACTTAGCAATTGTCTTAAAGTCCATTCTTGCTGTCGCAAACTGCAAGATTACATTCTATTTTATGGCTGAGTAATATTCAGGGAAGCCCGGTGCATGAAATTTGTCATGGGGGTGTGTGTCTCTCAGCCCAGCCTGCACCTTCTGAATATTACCTTCTCCAATCCCTTGAGGGATGTCCTACTTCCCGTTTAGGCACAATCCAGTGTGCCTAAACGGGAAGTGGGACATCCCTCTCACAATCCAGGACTGATGGCTCCCAATTGCTTCCCTGACCTGACTGCCTTCCTGATTGCCCCTAACTGCTTCAGCCTGCCAGCCTGGTCACCCCCTAACCATTCCTCTGACAGCCTGTTTTCCCCTAACTGCCCTCCCCTGCAGGCCTGGTCACCCTTCACTGCCCTCCCCTGCTGGCCATCTTGTGGTGGCCATCTTGTGTCCATATGGGGATAATCATCTTTGACCACATAGGGGAAGCCATCTTGTGTATTGGAGTGATGGTCAATTTTCATATTACTCTTTTATTAGATAGGATAGAGGCCTGGTGCACTGGCGGGGGCTGGCTGGTTTGCCCTGAAGGGTGTCCCAGATCAGGGGCATGGGGTAGCCTGGGTGAGGGGCCTGTGGTGGTTTGCAGGCTGGCCACTCCCCCCGGTGACCCAAGTGGAGGCCCTGGCATTTGGGATTTATTTATCTTCTATAATTGAAACTTTGTAACCTTGAGCAGAGGCCTGGGCCACCACCAGGACAAGTGGAAAGCTTGGCTTCCTCCATTGCTGGGGGCAACCCAAGCCTCCTGCTCTCTCAGTGGGTACAGCCATCTTAGTTGGGTTAATTTGCATACTCTCTCCTGATTGGCTGATGGGTGTGGCTGGTGGGTGTAACAGAGGTATGTTCAATTTGCATATTATTCTTTTATTAGATAGGATATATAACACAATTTCTATACCCATTCATCCATCAATGGATACTTAGAATTTTTCCATGTCTTGAATATCTACACTAATAAAAGAGAAATATGCAAATTGACCTCACCTCCACTATGCCCACAAGCCATGCCCACCAGCCAATAAGGAGCGAGTATGCAAATTAACCCAACTAAGATGGCAGCATCCATGGAACTGTAGCAAGCAGGAGGTTCCCTCACTCCATGGGGGCATGGCTGGCCTGCCAACACCACAGGCTCCTTGCCCAGGCTGCCCATGCCCCAACGGAACCCCCACCCTGATCTGGGACACCCTTCAGGGCAAACCAGCCAGCCCCCACCTGTGCACCAGGCTTCTATCTATACTAATAAAAGGATAATATGCTAATTATACTGGGAGTCCTTTCAGGAGACCTTCCAGATGTTCTTCTGGACAAAGCCATGGTGGCGGGGCCGTGGTAGAGCTGCTTAGAGGCCGAGAGGGGATGGAAGTTGTAGGTGATCAGGGTAGGATGGGATGGCAGTTGTGGGTGAGCAGGCTGGTGGGAGGGGGCCATTGGAGGTAAGCAGACCAGAAGGGGAGCCAGTTGGGGATGAGCAGGCAGTCAGTGGGGGGTCAGTTGGAGGTGAACAGGACAGCATGGGGGGCAGTTTAGAGTGTTCAGGCCATCAGGGTGCAGTTGGGGGCCAGCAGACCAGTGGGGAGGGGAGGTGTGGCGAGCAGGCCAGCAGGAGGGCAGTTTGGGTGAGCAGGCTGGTAGGGAAATGTGGACTAAGACAGGATTTTTGTTGTAGAAATTTTACATTGGTTAATGAATGACTTTTGTTTATGAACAGTTAGAAGATTTGACTAGACTTTGCTCAAGTCCAGGGGGGCATCCGTAATTAAGTAAGTGACTGTCTATCTGGCTGAAGCAGCATTAAAAATACTGACATTTATCTTCTCTTGATGAGTTGAGCCAGAGAATATAGGCTGATAAGCGAGGAAATTAAAAAAGATAAACAGGGGAAATGACAATAAGATAAGGGAACATGATAATACACATCAAATTGTGAATAAGATTGTTATAGTACAGAAATTTACATTAAAAGTAAAAAAAGAAACCTATTCCCAAGACTATAAACAGTTTATGCAAATTTTAGAAATTCAAATGAGAAAGTATTTTAAATGCATTTTAGGTAGATATAAGGACACTTCATTCCAAAGCAAGTGTTCAGCTTTAGAAAAGGAAACTCGAAGCCAGTGTATACAGCAAATTTGCTTATGTCAGAAACTGCATCCAGTTTTTCCCTGAAAGAGTGTCTCTAAACAAAGGAGTTAATTCTGCAGAGTTTAACTAACAAAGAAAAAGCTGAAGAAAGAACTTGCCAGTATGGGGGCAAGAGGTTGCTTCAAAGAAGATATCTTTAGGAAGGAATGGAGTATTTGAGTGAAGGGACTCAGTACTGGCTCCCAAATAACCCTAATGCTATCCCCATGAAGCAAAAAGTGAGTTTTGCAAAGGCAGTTAATTGAAAAGGCCAGTAGATGGCATAAATAAGTCAGGATAAACTCAGAGGCTCAAGGAAAGAAAAAGGACAATTTGGCAGCTCCTTACTTTTATGTCTACTCCTTCTGTCTAAGCTTGTACTGTTTGCCTCTCTGATCCTAGCACTCTGTAATGTTAATCCACACTCAAGAACGGTCCTCTGAGCCTATCCTGAGGGACTTAGGACCAAACTCTCAATGAAATGATGAGGTTAGAAGAGAGTTGTATTAACCATCTTTATATTATTACTTCCACCTCCATGTTCCTTCCCTCCCTCCCTCTTTTCCTTTCAGTTTTACATATAAACTCAATATCTGAGCCACTTATACACTGCTTACCATTATCACTGGTTGCAAACCCTTCTCTTGTTTAAAACTTTTTTTCCTATTTCCCTGAACTTCCAAATCAATCTCCCCCTTAGGCATTCATGCACATGTACTTGATAGTTCATCTTGACATTGTCTGTACATTTGTAAAATACATAGTGTTTTGTTAATGTACACATTTTTAATTTTTATATATTATTATATTATTGATTTCTGATTTCTTATTTTTTCACTCAGGACCAGCATTAAAGGCTTATTCTAGAAAGTCTTCCTAAGAAGGTGATGGTTGGCTGAGAAATGAAGCACAGGTCAGATTCTATTATGCAAAACTCAAGGTGTTGTTGGCAGAGTGAAGAGTATGCTCAAAAGCCTTCAGTGGTTGAGGCTTCCAGCTTATGGGGCAAGAGGAAATGGGAGATGCTCAGGGCAATAGACCCAAAGTCTGGTTTAGAGTGGGGGGGAGGTAAGGAAGGAGATTTAGAGTGGGGGTGAGGTAAGGAAGGGGACTGAGAAAGGTGAGGTTAAGGTGAAGATATGAAAAGGAGTTTTGATTTTATAATAAATATTGTGGGAAAGATTTTTGAGTGTGTATATGTGTGTGACTTTATATTTTCATGGAGCACTTTAAATAATGGAAGTAACTCGGTCTAATTTATGTGTTTGTTTGTTTTTTGTGTGTGTTTGGGGGGGGGGGTCTTTAAAAAAAAAATCACTTACGTTACCAAATAGAGTAAAAACTGGGAGCCCAGGCAGGAGATAATTGTAAACCTAAAATAGTGATGCTGAAAAGAATAGGTAGATTTTTTCAGATATTATTTAGATTCAGAATCACCAGGATTTGTTGGTGAATTGTAAATGGAAGGCAAAAGAAAGACTGGGAAAAGACTTTATTTTTGGTTTTCAATGACTGTAAGAGGGATAGGACAATTCACTAAGATGAGAAAACAGGGAAATAATAAAGTGTTTTTCTAAGGACAGGGAAGCAAGTGTTTATTTGTGGAATGCTGCATATAAGATGTTTATTAGAAATCTATGAAATTAGTGATTAGGTAGTTAGATGTATAGGTCCCCATCTCAGCAGAGAATGTGGATTGGTGTCTGAGTTTCAGCACAGAGATGGGAAGAAAAAGCCATGGGACTGAATAGGTGCCCCCAGGGAGTGAGCAGACAGGAGAAGAGAGCCCAAGATTGAGCCTTGGGACCTTTAGAGGCTGAGTAGAAAAAAGGGAGGAAGAAGAGGAGGAGGAGAAGGCAGCGGAGGAGGAAGAGGAAGAAGAGGAGCAGAGGGAGGAGGAGGAGGAGGAGCCATCAAAGGACACCAGGAAGGAAGGAAGAACACTTATCAGGATAATAGTAATTATAACAATGAAGATCAGAGATAACCGCCCCCTCCCCCCCAAAAAAAATGGGGAGGGGGCAATTACTTTGGAGGTTGCTGAGACTTGTGAAGGATGGAAATGGAGCCGTGACTGAGAGTGGGCCATGGT